>NC_088982.1:38360293-39653318 GCF_963932015.1 Anas acuta
GTTCAGTAAACCCAAGAAATTAAACCCATATTGTTTTTGTGCTATTGCTTTCGTTGATCATAGGTATTTCCTTATAAGCTGGCCTGCATGCTGGAAAATGCCTGTGTGAGGCAACCAAGACAAAATATTGGCTGATTGGTCTCGTTTCAGGAGGCTGATGTTTAGTCACAGAGACTGACTCACAGATTACTATATTTTTCAACTCGAGCTGTTCATACATTTCCCCATGCCTGTCTTAGACACGAAAGTGACTGGCTCGAGGCTTCTCCTAAATAAAAAGAAAGCAAACTGGAAGCAAAGATAAGATTGTACTCTTGTTCTTGCACAAAAGAAAGACTTTTTGAGGCCTATTCTCTCTGAAAAGAGCATCCAGTGAGTAGAATATGACCCTGATACACATCACAGCTTACCACAAGTGTCAGCCTCTCGTCATTGGATCAGTGTAACCCAGCTGCAGTCTGCTCTTCAAGTTCCCAGCTAAGCAGCAATCAGATTCCTTACAGGCCACGTGGGAAGATCTGGTCAACCACATTTCTGGTTCCCATCCTTGGTGGCACGTGTCTTTTTAGGCCAGCATATGTTGATAGAGGTCAGGAGGAGGAGGTATTGCTGCAAGGCTGTGAAGGGAGGTATGAAACTAGAACTGCTGTAAATGACTGGAGGCATCAGACAGAATCACGATCCACACTGGGAAAGAAAGCTAGCAGACATTAATTTAGGTAGAGAAAGTAAGCACCATACACATGAAACTGGGGAGAAGGAGGAAAAGAAAGTTCCTTAATATCCTCAAGGCACATAGAACAAATTAAGAGAGTTTAAAGAAGGCCAGACAAATTGAGAGAAGTGAAAGTGAGGAGAAAAATGAAAAATAAACCAGATTTATTTGAATTTATGAAAAGGTGAGAGAGTTCAAACAAATGTGAAGTCTTAAATGACATGTATGTTGGGCTGTGTAAAGAATTTAAATTATGTAAAAATAATTCCCCGTTAATTTTTTTTTTTTACCATTTTTGTATCTGTAACTTCTTGCTGATGCGGAGTCTTTGGCTGGAGCTTTGGAACTTGGACAGATACTCTTTTGTCCATTGTAAGATCACCAATAGCAAGGATCCTTCTCTATAACAAGGTTAAAATTGATTCTCTTGGTCTTGTTTGTTCAGAACACTTGTTTCAATTGTCACTTCTGCTATCACAAATTCTACAGCTTACTTTGCTTTTAATTTGACACTAATAGGGAAAAATTGATTTTATTTCCACTTATTTCCCAGCTTGTCACATGTTCATCTCCATTTGGGACAACATACAATGCTGTCTCCCTTCACTGTGAGAATGAAAATTAGGCTTGCACCAAAGCAAGATTTTGTCAGGAAGGAATGTTTGGGCCTGACAATATCTGTAATTAAATTCTTAGAGAGGAATGTATATGACCTGAAAGTATTTAAAAATTAAACTGTTTTGAAATCTAAAGCAGAACACCTTCTGGTGCCTTTAAATTAAAATTGATCTAGCATAGCAGACTTGCAGGTTTATTTAAAAGATTTGTGTCCCTTTCTCAACCAAATTTGAAATCCAGAGAAAAAAGTAGACATACTTCCACACACTGTAGCACCATTTGTGAGAGAGGGAATAAGACACGATTTGAAAAAACAACTGAGAGGAAGCAGTACAAAGCCAGTCTGTAAGCATACTTATTTAAGAGAAGTAACAGTTTACAGTATTTATTTAAATACCCATCTAATAACCCCACATTTCTTTAATATACAGTTATTCCATGGCTGTATATAGTACGCGCAGTCAGGACAAACATTTAGCAACAACCTTTACCTAATGTCACTATGACGGAATCTCCACCCTGTCAGTTTGGGAAAATAATTTCTCGGATTACTCTGTTTAGTTCTGCTATTCTAGCTGTACGTAACAGTAGTTTTAGAAGCTTACATGAAAGCCCAGTGGCAAATACGGATATTTTACTCATATCACACAACATTTCTCTGTGTGACCACAGCCTTTGCCTCTCTCTTGGCTGTGAGCAAGGTCTTGATGAACTGGGGTCCCTCATCAAGGTTTTATGTACAATATCTATCAATTTCTAGAAGAGATTACTATCTTAGAAACCATTGTTTAAGGGTAGACAGACTTCATGGATTTATAGTCATACAAAAGGAACCATCATAATCTTTGTCCTCCTTTGGTTCTTACAACTAAGCCCTTGGGCATGAAAGGTAGGAACAGAGGAATTTTGAGATGTAAATCATGCCCAACGGCATAGGCTAAACTGCAGTAGCAGTATGATATGCTTGAAGGTTAGAACTTGCTTTAAATACATTAACTTTTTTGTTATTATTTATTAATCAATCACTTTTCACAGAAAGCAACAGAAAACTTGAAATTTTAGCTGTTCATTAAATAGAGAAAGGAAAAAAAAAAGATCCTTTTAAAACTCTCTCTGGAAAAGATCCCTAGCTGCCTGAAGGTTATAATATTTGTCTGAGAAAAGGTTTCTTTTATTTAATCCACATTCTACTGACCCAACCTATGCTCATACTGACAATTATGCAGCTGCTGTCTTCCTCTCATGCTCTTTAGTGGGATCTGTTACTCTTCCAATGAAAACTGTCACTGAAACAGGAAAAGGGGCCCTATGACCTCTGGATTTCTATGAGTTATGCGAAACCTAATTTGCTGCTCTGCCTGGATTGGAAGCAAGCTGTTGCTCTTGATTTTGCAACCTGATCTCTTTGGATGTGGCTGTTTCATCAGCTTCCCCTTCTTAACCATAGCCTTCTTGAAAAGTCTATTGATGATTAGTGAAAACCAGTATAAAAGAAAACAACGTTTTCCAAAATACGTTTTACTGGAACATCTCTGATCAGTTCTAGACAGATCATTTCTGAAAATGCAATCTGCAGCTTTGATTCCTGTGCAGCTTAGAAGAACTTCAATAGATAGTTTTCTGGGCCACTCTTGCATCGGGAAGGCTGAAGAAAACCTTCAAAGCTCCTTTGTAGCATCCATTTCAAGCATCCTCATAAATTCTCTTTAAGAAATAAATATGCTCAAGATACAATATTTCTCCATCTTATATACTCCAAGACAAAGCATATAAAAAAATAAAAGTAACTTTTAGCAGTGGAATTACAATGAAAATTGAATATTCAAGTAGTGAAAATATATTCAAATAATTTCAATTTACTGATAATTTCATAAATTTTTAGAATAATGTATTTTTAAAGATTATATTTAATTCTGCTGATTATAATGGAAGTGTTACCTACATAAATAATGGTTTTTCAATCAGTACTCAACAAACTCTGTGAATAAAAAAATATATATTTTAGTATAGTGTTAAAGGTTATGTTCAAGTTTACATATTTCTTAACCTAGACACCTCTCTGTCCTCAATTTATCACCTAAATCTTGCTGATCCTTCCCAGAAAACAGCTAAAGCAAACAGATTTTCTGTGCGGAGATACAACTTTGGTCCTCACCCAGTTTCAGTTATTGAAGCTTCCATTTCAGTAGGAACAGAACCTAGAGGGTCAGCGCTAAACCTGACATCTTAGTCTTCTCTGCCCACCTCACCTGGCTTTTTGTGTCCTCTCTTTTCCAAAGATTGAAGATCAAACATCTTTTTCACTTCCAAGACCTTTCATCAACATTTCTTAGTTCTGCTGGGGATTAAGAATCAGAACAACACACATTTCTAAAATATTTCGTATTGCATAAAACAGAAGGAGGATAAAAGGAATCATAAGATTCAGTAATGTATCATTCATTTTAAATGGAAATGGTCTCCTTCAAAATTTTATTTTTTTATCCCTAGACTTACTCTTTTTTAATGACAGAAAAGTAATGATAGTTTTAAAAACAGTTTTTTAAGAATATCTTCCCTGAGTTTAATAAAGTTGTTCAAAATACTTGCATCATTATTAGACTCAGCATTTAAAGAATTTAAATGAATCTTCAAAGTGCTCAGCTTATGAGATTTGCAAAATTAACTTTGTAATTACAGCATGCAACAAAATATAGTGCTGATAGGCATTTTCCAACTGAATGGAGTTCATTTCTAGCATTAAACATTATGTATCCTGTCTCAGATAATTTTGGCTTACCCGAATATGGGTTCTATAATAGAGACAGATTTCCCAGCTATTACTTCTAGAGAAAAATGTCAGAAACTACTCCACAGATTGCATATTGTCAACGTGCTCATTTTAATATCTACCTGGCTTTGAGAGTGAATTTTGAAGGACAGATCCTGTTTACACAAGCTGAAGCCTTTTTCTGTTTAAAAGCCCTGTTTGAAGGCTGCCAGGGTCATCTTCTCATCCCTCCAGTTTTGTCTGAAATAAAGAACCTTTGAAAATCTAACTTGCTGCACTGTAATTAGGAAACCTGGTTTTGCAATACATCAGGAACAATGTGTAATGGCTTTCTGATTTTAAAACAAAGCTTTTAATTCGGCACACAGTAATTTTATTTAGTCTGGGGTAACTGGCATTCTTTTACAGATGTGGCATTCTGACTGCTTGTAAAATGAGAAAGTCATTTAAATCTTGATAAGCAGGTGACTTAAGCAACGGTATATTCATTTGCCTTTCATATTACTCTTTACACACACAAACCTCATGCTAAATGCTGACAAGCCAAAAGAAAAAAAATAAATCACTGAACACGGATTAACAGTGGACGACCTTATCTACAGATATGGAGAATTCTCTTTACGTGTGGTATTTAGATCAAACTTGCAATAAGTCAAAACTAAGCACACTGGCTTCCTTCATCACTCACGTGGGCTGACCCTGCCCTTTGCAACATCTGTCATATATTCCACATATGTGAATCCATAAGTGGATACCTCTGAAACATGGCTTATAGACATTTCTTTAGCTGTTTCATTGTGTGACCAAACACACTTGCATAATCTACTTGCATGCTGTGATACGTAACGAGATGCCTGCTGAACAGTGTGTCTCTACAGTCTATTTCTGCAATGAGTAGATGCCCTTCCTGCAACTGCATGCATAACCAGTTATGGGGTAATTAGTTATTCTATTTTTTTTTTCATTTAGCTTTAAAAAATATGATTCTTTCATATGATCATATATCACCATAGTGATCACTTTTAGTTCAGTTCCTGAATCTAAACAACATGAGAAATCAAGTTTATAGTAACAAAGGTTATAGTAACAAAGAGGTATATTTATAGAGTACTAGATTTTTTGATAATAGTCTCTGTGTAGATTTTGCTGAATTGCCCTGTATCCTCAGGTACACTTATTAAGTCTCATCACCTCCCATTTAAATATTTCTTTAACCCGTAGAATTATGCTGAAGGTGGGCAGATTTGCATAAGGAGTTAAAAGCATAATTTTAACACAACAGTTTTAAAGAAGCATACCTATGGATAATAATATCCCGAATTAATATTCTTACCCTTAAGAGCCATATTTTTTAGTAGTGATATTGAAAAAAGTAACACAAGGCACCATAATTAGATTACATTTCAGAGTGATACACATTCACATGTTGGAGGAGAGGAAATATCTTTTTGCACACCAAATTAATTATATGAAGGAATTAAGGGGACAGAACATAACTGGAACCCTACAAATCTGTACAAAACTTTAGCATTGTATTAGTCCTTATCCCCAATTAAATAGTTCAGTGTAATAAAAGAAGGGTAGCATAACTGGAGTGCGATTTTCCGTGTTTCATTCTCATAATTTTAAAAGATGTTAGAGGTTTGGGAAGAGAGAAGAATTTAATACATACCACACGACCTGGAAACCTTTCAGTGCACACTGCAATTGCCCAGTTTGTCCCGTTCATATCTATTAATTGGTTTAACATGCATTATTAACAGTTCCTTATATGAGTACTTGTTTGCTGAGCTTCAGACACTGAGGACCTCTGGATCTATATGTTCACACCAGTGTTTTAACTCTGCTTAGATTTTAGCTAGCAGGCACAATAACTGAAATTCACATAACTAATTTGCCAACACCTTGGAAATCTTTTATCCTTTGTACTTTGCAATGAAAAGATGCATTGTATTGCTATTCCACTTCAAGTATTTCATGAAATATGCTTCTTCTGGATCCTGAAAAGATGTATTCCTGATACCATATGAAATAATTAACAACTTTTTGTTCAGCTGAAATTTATTATAATTACTATTTTCATTATATTAGCTCCTCTTACTATATTGCCTAAATTAACTATTGAGAGAGAAAAACAAACAAACAAACAAACAAAAAAAAAAAAAACATTGCAATGGAATTGTTTAATTAAAGTTGTTTGTTTTTATTTCATAGCATTAGTATTTTGAGAAAGGTTAGAAATAGAGAAATTCAGTAACTCACTATGCCATACCTAGTAGGTATGATCTCCACTGCAGCTTGTTTTTCTTTTCTGTCTGCAAATTAGCCCCCTCCCACATGGGAAATTGATTCTAATTTAACAGCACTAAAAGCCTCTTGATGTTCCTATCTGGACATCCTCCAGTCTTTGAAGGAATTATGTCCTGTGTATGGCTGATTTCCAGCTTCCTCCTTCTTTCTAAAACTATGATATCTTAAAAATACATTTCTATTTCTTCTAAGCTTTAGGAAAGCCAGCAGATAATTAGCTATCACTTCCTTTGATGCTATTTTTTTTGTTCTTTATCTTAGTCCACATTCAAATTCAAAAATAGAAACAATCTTGAAAAAATATACTTATTTTTTGTGTGACATATAGGAAAATGGAAAGACAAAGCTCTCCATATTTTATCTACTTACAAAGTAAAATATAATTTGTGCAATACCTCAGTAATCCTCATGATAGTTTCTATTCTTGCATTATGTAAGATAGATAAATGTGATCTGCAAATAATGCAACATTTTTCAGTAGATTGAACTGATTATAAAATAAAAATTATTAAAAATTCCTCAAATTTCAACTAAAGCCTTTCATGGTCTGTTCAATGTCATCAGACTTTTCCATTTTAAACTTACATGTCCAGACAAACACCCTTTATTCAATCAAGTACCTATAAGCCTGAGAGCACATAAATCTGTGACTAAATTAACCTTGGAAAGATCTCCACTAGTTTGATGGGTTTTAATCAATTGAATGGTTGATGCACTGTCTATTTTTTCTCTGACCTAGAAATGTAAATATTATAATATTTTAAGAACTATTGTGTGATAGATCTTAAAGTACAAAAGAAAAGAAGGAAAGAAGGTCTGAGGTCTTTTTTTTTTTTTTTTTTTTAAAAAACTTCACCCAAAGGTGTTTCTTAAGTACATATAATTTCATGGCCTAAGAGGATCTGGATCAGATTAGGAATCTGATATGCAGTTACCAATTAACACATACGCCACCTTCAAAATGCTTGTTTCAGCCATTACTGAATATAAGAGTTTCATGAATGAAAACTCAAAATAAAGGTAGATACTCCAGATACTTATTGTAAAAAAAGGACTATTCCTATGGAGGAGATACCAGAACAGATTTCACTGACCTAGGTAAAATCTGAATAGTTAAAATAGCTGGACAAAGTCTGTCACAGTATAAAAGCTACTGGTAATACTATGAGATAATCAAAGAGGAAAATATCCATTGTTACCCAGATGAAAGTTAGTTCTCATCTGTCTAGATTTGATGCTTCCCAAGATTAAACATACTTTATTGTCAGTTCTCAGACTCTTTAATTTACTTGAGAAAAACAGCAGGGACATGAAAACTGTGGATAAGTAGAATTAAAATTTTCAGTCTCTAGCACATCCACCCTACAGCCAGGTAGAATTGTACAGGTGTTTATCTCTGCCACCCAGGAATTTGACTCTACAACTGCCGAGTGTTCTCAGACTCTTCCCCGATTTTCCCCAAACAATTTGGCTTACAGTGAATTCCAAGTGTTTTCTTTTCTTTTTCTTTTTCTTCTTCTTCTCCTCCTTCTCCTCTACCCCCAAATTACTATTTCACTGATTTACTATCAAAGGGTACGTTACTATATATAGGTAGTAACTCCTTGAATTATTTCTGCAATACTAGAATCATAGTAAAATAGAAATAAGAACCTCAAAAAGCATGTAGGCTAATCAACATCACAAAATGATAAAAAATAACTGATTAGTCTCTGATGTATGTCAGTGACAAGAACTATTTATTGTTGGTAACAAAGGAACTAAAATCTTGTCAATAAATATTTATATATATTTTTGTGGCAAATAAGATCTGACTAACTACAGTTTAGCGTTTTTTGTAGGTTGGAGCAATAAAATTATTCTGGCTTTTTTGTTTGTTTTATTCCCTCAGACAGAATGTTTCCATCTTTCAATGTTTGCCTTTCCCCCCCCCCTAAAATTACTCACAAGACCAGTTATATTTTCATGGTCAAAATTCTTTCAGAGCCAAAAATATGCAATAGCTAAACATAGTACAGTTCCACTTTCAAACAAGGAACTCATTTAGGACCTTTCTTAGTTATCTGAATTTTAAGATTAATTTAATAGCTTTCTAGGCACTAGTTTGACAATGCAGTATTTCAAGGTTGTGTTTTTTTTCTGTATGCATACAGCATCTTGTATGTATAGCATAGCCAATGATGATGCAAGGAAGACTGTTTAACATTAAAAAATAAAGAGAAAAAAATGCATTGTATCTTTGTATAATTAATACAGGATTGAGCAGATGATTTACAGTGATAGAAAAAGATTAAGCTTCATGTCAAACAAATATGCAAGACATCAAATAATCAAGGGTGCTCTTTCTCCCCTCCTTTTATGCTCAAACTTTTTTCTTAATGTGATTAAATGTCAGTCTCCTGTCAAGTAGCTTGCTCTGTTTGGCAGAATCCTGGTTCATCCCTGATACAAGCAATAACGTCCAGGTCATGGGTTGCTCCCAGTCATAAATCATTAAGGCTGGAACAGACCTTCAAGATCATCTGGTCCAACCGTCCCCCTACCGCCAATATCACCTGCTAAACCATGTCCCTAAGCACCATGTCCAGCCTTTCCTTTGATAACCCCAGGGACAGTGACTCCAACAACTGAAGCAACTCCAACGGGGGAGCAACCCATTCCAATGCCTGACTGCTCTTTCCAAGAAGAAATGTCTCATAATTTCCAACCTGAACCTCCACTGGTGCATCTTGAGGCCATTCCCTCTAGTCCTATCACTAGTTACCTGCGAGAAGAGGCTGACCCCAAGCTCCCCACAACTTCCTTTCAGATAGTTGTAGAGTGCAATACGGTCTCCCCTGGGCCTCCTCTTCTCCAAATGTACACTCATGTCCTGTCCTATCAATGCAATGACCAGACCAGTTCAAATCACTTGGAAAAATTCCACCCAACTTACAAAAGATACCACATTGAATGAATTATGTAGAGCACAAGTAACACACAAGTAAAGGAATCATGCTTCCAAGGTGGATTGACATATTCAAAAAGTTTTGAATGCCTCCATAAGGAACCACACTTACAAAGCCTTACAGTCATAAAGTGTCCTCAACTTAGGACTCTGGTACCACAGAAAACTCTTTGCACCTCTTTCAATTCTGATGCCTTGCTACACATTTCTACATGGTGTGGGGAACATGTATTGCATTTAGTGACCTATGGAACCTCAAAGCAAGTTTTTTATACTTTCTCCAAATTCTCTTTGTTCTTCTAATATGATTTATATAACAGCTTTCTGCACTGTGTTACAACCTCTGTGCATTCTCTCTCTGTTTTTTTTTGTTTTTTTTTTTTTACGTTTCTTTTGACACCACCGAGTAGTCCATTGCCTTTGTTAGAGACCTTCTGTATAAAGATAGTTTTTGAACATTTTCTGTGTGAGCTTGCACAAATCTCTGATGAAAGATGCACCAGAGCTGGATCTGCTCGGACAGTGAAAGAGCAGATGGCAACTGCACTCACCATCTTCCTATGCCAGAGTGGCATCTGCTTGTGGGTGAGAGTTTGCTACTAGAAAATGCATAGAGGGGACAAACTTATCCTGTAGTGACACTAAATGATGCTCAAAGAAGTGTTGCAGTTCTGAAGCTATAAGCTTCCCAGTATTCAGAAAATGGTAGTAAAGAAATGTGTTATGATTATGGATGTATTCATATTGAGACCTATAAGATTATAGAAGACATGCGATAAATAAATAAAATTAAAAAAAAAAAAATCTAGGCCAATTTGCTGGTCAGTCAAAAGGCTTGCTGTGTTCAGTGCACTGAATGGTGGAAATACATTGTTAGAGTCTCTTAATCTTCTCTCCATAAAAATACATGGACATGGAATGTATTTTTAAGGGAAAGCTTAGCTGCAAGCAGTAGCAAGCATATTATGACACTAGTGGCAAAGATCAGGACACAGCATTTCTTCAAACAGCTTAGAGTCTAGTCTGTAAAGCAGCCAAAGAGAGGGTGCCTTTAATAGAATATCAATTGAAAGTTTCCTATCGGAGAGGGAAGAGACTGTGCAGTAGTTCAAAGGACATCACATGAGATAATATTTAGACTGTTCGACATAAATGCAAAATCTGCAAGAGATGCCTATCTTTAAGTGGACAAGGCAAAGTCATTCAGGGAAAAGCACTATTTCTTTCCTATATTGCCCAGTAAGTACAGCATGAACTCGATTTATTCTGAACTTCAGAAATTTGACTTGAAAACAAAAACATGACAGTCTGCACTTAGCAATTTATATGCCTTTCTTTATAAAAGTATGGTTTTCAGCACCTCATGGTAGTTTTGTGTATTTCATATCGTTCATGTAAAAATAATCAAAAATTTAAAACGAAAACATTTGTTTCTGAAAAACAAGCCAGAAATAGCAAAGAAGAAGCAAAGAAGAATCTGAATCAATCAAAACAAAGAAAAATATAATATATGTAATATAAAGTCTTAACTTTAAACTTTAGTAAAGTAGAGAAATCCAGATATGTAATGAAACGTATGTGTTTGCAAGCCTCTAAATACACTACAGGTCATCTGTATACATGTAAATGGTCCTGTAGTCTGTACATACCTGTGTCAACATGCTCTTGTATTTAACACATACAGCTAGGGGAATTTACTCCTCATTTCATTAGCTCTTTCAAGTCTTTCATATTACTGAAAAGCATTAGAGCTGCCACTGTTGTTTGAACATATTTCTATATGATTGAGACTGCTGGTAGAACAAATATGCTCTCAGTGATGCAAATCTATGTTTTCCAGATGGATAATTGGAAGGACTCACTCCTTGTGTTTTAAAACAGTGTCTGACATGCCATATTTATTTATTTTTTAAATGGGGAGTAGAGGATATTACTTTGCATTTATTTTTATTTATTTGAAATAGCAGGAACCTACAGTTCTGACCACCAAAGAAATAAACTTCAGAGTTCAGAAACCAGCTCCAGGGTAACCTGATAACATCTACAGGAAAAAATCAGACACAGTTTCATATTGGGGCTGTGCCAAATCACGCATATTGCAAGTACACTAATTCATCATTACAGAAAAGCCCTAACTACTGGTGGAAAGAAGTGATATGACAAACCCAGAGACCATTAGCTCCAAAGAATTCTCTGGAGCAATGACAACTTTACCAGATGCTTCTCTATCCTCATATTTTACAACTTGGCAAAAGAAAAGCAGCTTGCTCTCATCAATTTCCATGGGGAAAGAAAAAAAAAAAAAAAAAAAAAGGAAAGAAAATAGTCCTACTGGATGGAAGCAATCTCATTTGCAATGTTAAGTTCCTTCCACTAAAACAACAATTTCAGCAAAATTACCATATCAATGATTTTGACCTAGGAACTAAATTTCCACCAATAATAAACTTTTAAAATTTCAGGCCAAATACTTCTGTCCAGGCTCATTCAATTCAAGAGGTTAATGGGTTCTTCCTATTCCTTACCTGAATGCATGCTAAACAGCTTAGTTTATATTTATATGCTTATTTTAATTGTACTCTTAAAACAAAGTAGTAGGTATCTCTAAACACTGGTGACAGATAAAAAATCTTATCTGCTAATGTTGAGGAATGCCTGCTGTGGCCTGTCATAAATATGAGGACTTCAGAGAAGAAAGGTAAAACTTTTTACAAGATGATTTCTTTATCTCTCTCTCTCTATATATAGATATTGTTTCTCTACTTGTGTAGTAGCCCAACTATTTATCAAGGAAGGGGAATCAGGTCTCACAAGGCATGCTTTATTTGACTACTGTTACTGCTGTTTAGGACTTCAAAGGCATTTAACCTCCAACCCTACCTATGCCACTTAGGTTTCATAAGACATCTGCATAACAGCTGACCTGTTAAGTCACAGCTGCCTCTGGAAAGTCACAGCCATAAACTATTTGAAAAAGTAGCTTCTATATTGACTATTTATTTGAAATAGAATGACGTTACTGTTCTAATGACAATGAAGAATCTCAAAATCTTTGTATGTGAAAAGATTTAGATCTTTCGAGAGAGCAACAGTGTTCTTTTCCGCTGCATAGCTTCAAAGTAAATCTTTGCAGTTTAATAGTTCAAGGGTGCTATTTAAGCAATTTCCCTCATGTGAACAAAAAGTAGTACTCTAACTCAATTCCTGTTTTTTTCTGCAATAATATGATGTTTCATTTTAACTTAATAAAAGAAATGGTTCTCATGGGGTACAGAATTTATATACGCTGCCTGATAGCACTTAAATACAGAACATAGGACAGTATGTTGCAGATTATTAGCAGGTCTAACATAAATATAAAGAATAGTACTGTAACTACCATAGCGATATTAGTGATATTTATTTAGCCAGATCTTTACCAGCTCTTTTTTGTCTTTTTCCCAATTTCAACATCCTGTCTTGATCATTGCTTGGGCCACTGACAATAGCAATATTTTACATGAAAATGAAGTGCTGTCAACTACTTTTTCTAAGTCAGTTGCTTTTCCCTCACACTGATTTCAATTAACTGGGAATTAAAAAACCTCATATGTTATCAGGAACCTCAGAATTTCCTGTTTGTTTCAAGCTAAGACTTGTGAATTCCATCTCTTAGGAGCTTTGGTTTTGTTTATTCTTTAGTCATCACTGAACATCTCATTTTTTTTCTTAGCAGTATGCACAGAGCAAAAGAAGGGGAAAACAGTAGCTGAAATCCCCAAGGAAAAGAAAGCAGTTAGAGTTGTGTCATTCTGGATACCAGAACACCCAGAAATGTTAAAAGGAGTTGTTAGATTTGCACATCTCTAATTAACTGATTGTAATGATCTGTGTGGCAGGAAGAAAGTTAAATCATAAAACCATTGTTATTTTTAAGGATTTTTACTGAGGTAGGGAAAGAGGAGTGAAAAACATTTTTAGTGGATTTCATCAAATGTTTGAAATTTACAGAATGTCTTGCACATACACCTATCTTTTCCATAAAGTACACTGTCTTGGCAATGCAACTGTAAGGTTTCCCTTGCCCAGATCACTTGTTAAGATAACTACCTTCCCCGCCTCTGCTTAGCAATTAGAAGTCAGACAACAGGAGGAAACACCTTTGTTCAGCTTGAAGATCTCTTCTAGCAAGGTTTCAGCTCTTAAGGTGCACTTCCAGAGACAATCTACTGGAGTTGCTTTGCCAGTGCTAAGGCATTTTCTTGTGGTTTCTTGTTGTACCCTTTCTGTTTCTCTGTAAGTGTTCAACAGTAACAACAAAATAAACAAGCCTGGTAAATACACACCCTACAAACATACTTCTTTTCAGGCTGGAGATACTGGTAGACCTGCTGTGAATGTTGAGAAGAACTCATAACTTCAGTTCTGTGGGGAAAATGGAAATTAATGAAAAAGATTTTTATTTCTTTCTTTCTTCCTCATTTTAGGAAAAGACTTAAAAATCTAATAATTAAATAATTGCCAGAAAACTCATAAAGCAGCAGATTGAAGGTCTGGCTAAGGCACTTAGCTGCTTACTAAAAAAAAGCACGTACTTGATACACAGCTGAAGTATATGGTAGACACCCTTTAACACATTTCAACAGAGCATGCATTCTTCAGACACAGCATTTCTTGGAGCTGCTAGCTTTCCATGCTAAACTTAGTGCTTCCAGTAATTTCAAGACTTTACCAAACCCATAACTCTAGTCCTCAAAAAAAGGAAGACAAAACTTTGCCCTGAATGGAACTGGCAGAGGTGACAAGTGCTTCAGTACCTTGCTCCACATTCCCTTGTGCTAGACAGGCATCACCCCAATATTATACACACAGCAGTGTGGGGAGCCCTGCTGAGGCCAACCACCCAAGCACCAGACTCAGCTCAGCCCTACAAATGCAGTTCTGCCCTTTTTAATATACATCTTCTTCCCTGTGTAATAATAGGTACCATCATTCCGTTTTATTTTAATCTAAAAAGCCTTTCTAGTGATTCAGGAGACTAACCCACACTATTACACCACCTCACCAGAGGCTGGTTTCCCTCCTATTGAAGTCAATAGCAAAATTCTTATAATGAAAAGAGAAACTGACTGCAGATGAACATTAACCATATCCTTTCACCATTTTTCTCTGCCTAATGGAGTATATTAAAGCTTCTCTACATAACTTCTGAATAATACTGTATGCAATTTCATTATTGAAGTTTCACTTAATTTAATTCTGCTTTGAGGTTTCTGGTTAAAAATAAAATATGATTAATGCTTACAAAAGAGAATGAGAAAACTGGGTGTGAGGGAAGTTAAGAATTCTGATAATGGCCACAGTTTCTGGGTAAATTGCTTCAGTAATTTTCATAGTAAAATACACTAATGTTACCCTTGCTTATTGCAGCTCCCTACCCTATAAAGTCAGTATTCTTCCCAGTGATTCTTTTTTAAATTGATTACTGTGGCATTTGGTTGCTTAATCTAACATACTGACAAAACCATATTTTTCCCTGAAGGTCATTAATGATTGTATACAACTGAAAGAATGTGAACACCTCATTGTAGGCATATATCTTTCCCAGAACATGAATGAATTTCGGTTTTGAAGCACAGAGAATTATTGGATCTCTCTCTATCTGTTAGATCTGAGCTTTCAAGAGAAGAAAGAAGAGGCAAGACTACTGTGAAGCACTCCAAATCCAGTCTTAAGATATTTTAAGGATGCCAAACATTTAATGACACTATTAGAATATGTTTCCAACAGTGATTTGAAAAATCTACTTATGCTGTTTTGGATATTTTGATATGAGATCTAGTCTGTGTTTCCAAAAGCTGAGTTTTGTAAACTCCTGATCTTCTTCTTGGACCATAAAGGCTCCAAGAAGAGAAGCCTTTCAATCAGTGTAAACCTATTAGGATAATAAAAGATTCATTATGGAAAGAAATTTGATCAAATAGGGGTAAAAGTCAGAGGCTGAGGCTTTCTTATGCCATTCATGCCCTACCTTTTCAACATTTGGATTTAGCTGGATTTTTTTTCCTCATAAGATGCACATGCTTTTAGAGCCTATCTACCTATTGCAGTAAAGTATTATATCTTGTATATAATAATATAGTATATGTGATAAAATATGACAAGCACAGTAGATGTAGCATGATAAAGTAGAAAAATTAACTGTTAATCAAACAGAAGTGTCTTGGCTACATACCAAGCTATCATCTTTATTAATTATTATTAATAATTATTGTTATTATACAAGATCCATAATACCTTTCCCAGTAGTGTTACCTACATAGTACTTGAGTATAATGAAGCAATTTGGAATTCACAAAGAGTGGGGTCATCCTACAATTAAGGATGCAGATGATCACATTTTCCAATGGGTTTTGTTAAATCACACTTGGCCAAGACATTAAAGGCAATTATGGCATTAAGCTTTTATGGGTTTAAAAGAGGATCATTTTAGATAAATAAATGTACATTATAATAGATGCTTTTTAAAAACTGAAACTCATGCCACAGATGATCTTAAACAAAATTTCTGAATTCCAAATATCAAGAGAAATTTGAATCTGCCTGCTAAGTTCCTAAACTTCACCGATAAATTTAAACTAATCCTTATTAACTAGAGAGAACCAAACAAATGTGGCCCCTTTCCTAAGAATTATGTAAGCCAGCCCCTGATCCAGAAAATAATCACCTTTGAGCATAATAAGTATTTCTATTGAAGTCAACAGAAATTCTCATAAAAGTAAAATATTAACTTAAGCATGTGTTTAGGTCTTGTGAATAATTTGATCTTTATTTTTTTTATTTGAAACTGATCTTGAATATAAAAAGCCATAATGATAAATTATTAAAAAGAAGTCAGCAAATAACTTACTTTACTTGCTGCAGCTGCAGGTTAAGAAATCCGATCTGAATCTGTTACTACTCTTAGACAATAGGGAAATTCAGAGTAAGATCTTAGTTGTGACTAGTGGGGCCAGGTGTCCTATTATTGTGCTTTGCTAAATCTCCGCAGCTATAAAGTGAATCTACTTTTTATGGTCATGAATAAAATGTAAATATTATTATTAATGATAGAAGTATATGAGATTCTCAAATAATAATGTAGAGATACTAAAAAAAAAAGTGTGCACAAAAAAGGCAAAACTCTCATATACAGTGGATTAATCTCCTTCCCACTCAATACAGGCTTTTATTTTTCAACTGAAATAGGTATGCTCCCAAGTAAGAAATTTTTCTCTCTGAAATGAAAAGGAAATGGTGAAAAAAGGAAGACCTGATGAAAACACCTACTCCTAATCATAAAGATTTTGGGTTAGTATACAGGATGGTTAGCAAACGGAAAATCATTTCATTTAAAAATACTGTTTCTGGAGTAGCAAACTGAACTTTTTTTTTTATGAAGAGCACAAACATCATTTGAAATGTTATCACTGAGTCTCACCAGTGCAAGACAGGCCTTTCAGTTAGTTATCACCCTAAAAATTGAAGGATGTGATAGAGACAATTATGAAATCTTATAAATTCCTATAAGAATTGAGCTATTCAGTAAATAACTTACAATCACAGTGACAATACTGCAGCTAGCTACAAGCAGAGTCTCTGGAAAAGAGTTTAAACACTCCTGAGAAGAGAGGAATGTGGAACTAGTTATATACTCCCTCCCTCAGCTTGAAAGATATGCTGCAACATATTGCAAAATGCCAAAGTACATGTTGCTTGCCCAGGCACTGATGAGAGCGTGAAGGATGGATTAGAGCCATTACCAGTCCTTCACTTTTTAAAAAGTCATGTCTTCCAATAGAGAACTAAGGTAGTTATAGACATCACTGTTAAACGTAACTTCTGTACTATTTGTTTCTCTTTAAAAAAAAAATAATAATAATAAAAAAATCCAAATCAGCAAGAAAAGTTACAGTAATTCAGTAATTCAGTAATTTAACTTTTCTCTAAATATTGCAAATAGTCTGTAATCATAATTCTCACTTAAGTGAGATGCTAATGAAAAATACTTAGATCAAAATGTTTAAGAATAAAATGAAGAATAATGGTATAAATTTTACAGGCGTTGAGAGAGAGTAGACATTGCTTTCCATTTACAAAGCTCAATACACTAAAAAAAAAAAAAAAGAAAGGAAAATAAAAGCATACTGCCTGTCTGTCCATCAAAGTTTATTTAAACTCTTGATATTTAGGTAAATTTTCAGGTTGTCGTTTAACACAGAATGTGTTTCTTGTGTTTATCATCAGCCAAGGACAAGATTCTGAAGCAGTCTGAAGAATTCAATAAGAACTACAAAGTGTAAAGCGGGATTTAGTTTATGTGGTATATGTGATCAAGTCCTGAATGCTCTGTAGAACTATTTTCTTCCCCTCCAGTCTTCAGTTGATGTAATGGGTACTGGACGCAAATCTTAGACCTTCAAATAAGACTTGGATTTAGAAACTATAGAAAAACTATATTTAGAAAACTATATGTGAAAAAAACAGAATGGGAGCTATTAGTGTAGTTAGATTTCAGCAGTCATCTCTAGCAACTAAAAGAATAATTTTCATTAGTCTTCTTACCCTATTGCACGAAGCAACAGGTGAAAGACTTCTTCCCACTAACTGAGGCAGAATATAGCCCTATTAGTAACTGATGTGCTATAGCAAAATGTGAATCAACCTCTGTCTTTCTCACATTAGCTTCCCTTTCTCTATTGGTAAGTACAAACACCTCATGTACTCTCAGAAACATCTGTTCATCCTCTAATGAGGAAGGAGGCAACACTAATTTTATAGGCACAATTCCATTAAAAATTTGATCTGTTTTCCAACCCACACCCTTGTAGTACATTACCAATCCTTCTCTTACAGTTTGCACTTACAATACTAAAAATACCACCCACTAGCTTCTGGATTAGCCTGCTTACAAAGTTCCTTGACTGTACTTCTTAAAAAAATAAATAAATAAAAAGACATTTGGAGTTGAGAAAGTTGAGAAAGCAAGGATTCTCATTGGAGATAAACTTTCCTCTTGCTTTTGGGTTGCTACCAGGAAATCTGCAAGCCTCTTGATACCAGACCTACCTTCCCCTTTTCCTCCTTTTTTAATATTATTGTCTCTTTTTTAATTATAGTGGCACCAAGAGACCCCAAATGCAATCAATGACTCATTCTGCCAGTCTCTGTGAAGACATATGGTATGAGACAGTCTTTGCCCTGAAGAGCTTACAGTTTAAATAGGCAAGACAATAATGAGACACATTAGCATTGTTATCATCATCTCCCAGGTGGGACATTGAGTCACAAAGATGAAAAGCAACATGTTCAAAATCACATGTCTACACCATACGGTGAAGGATGCTTTGGTCCTCTGAGTTAACAAATGTTTAAGCTGATAAATTGACACTGTGGAAAGGAATGCTGACTTTGGGTTCAGAATGTCTACAGACTGAAACTGCACCACCATGGCCAAGACAACAAACCCTGAAAGGAAGCATTGCATTAAGTGCTTTTATGGTACAACCAAGTCAGACCACCACACTTTAATTTCTGTTCAGACTGGGAGAGAGTAGACTCATTGCAAAGGTGCCCATGAAAAGTCCATAATGCAGAAATGCAGATTCTTCAACACATGATCAAAAAAATTTCTTTAAAGCCCATCTTCCTTTCTTTACTCAGGCCTTTTATCCCCCAAAATGAGAAGTTGGTCATGGTTACAGATTTACTTTCTTGGCAATTCTGTTGAGCTGGACTCCAAAGCATGGGTAGAAAATCCTCATGTTTTCACAGCAGTAAAGATCTGAAAATGAAGCCAAGGGGTACATGGTACATCAGTTTTCTAGTGTAAATTTGGGAAAACTGTTTAAAATGAATTGTATTGGAAATACACAAAAAATAATACAGTAAGCTAAAGAGCAAGATATGACAGGATATAGTTTTAGTTCCTCTGAAGAAAATAAAGTTTCTGAAATGAATTTATTTCAAAAATGTTACACCAGAAATTAGAGATTTAATTTCTCTTTTTGAATTGAAGTTACACAAAGTAGATATTTAAATGAATATTCAGTGTTATTCATAAGTTTAGACAATGAACTCAGTATCCTGAACCACTGAATACTGAGTTATGTTATTTATATTAGCCTCTTTGGGAAAATCTATCATATTTTTATTTCATCTGTTAATAACATACAATTTTATTTCTTTTATCAAGAGATTTATCAAGAGTTCTGAGCTTAGCACAAATTTAAATATTTTTTCAAATCTAGTGAGACAATATAATTTGCCACAGTCTACTTATACATGTCTTCTTTTTCCTGATAACCTATCAGCCTGTATGCTATCTAGCAAACTTTTGTTATCATTTGGAATATTTTTCATTATAATTCTGAAGAACAAGAATATTTTCATAAAATCTTTAGGAGTTATGAAATAGGTTCCACCCCTCCCCATCCCCTCAAAATTGCACTTACTGTGCCACTTTTATTATGCTTAATGTTTTTCATTTTCAGTTACATATTCTGTATTTTTTTCTTATTAAAAAAAAATGAAGAAACTGTAGAGCGTATAGGCTACTGCTTGTATTATCAAACAAGTAGAGTGAAGATCCTATAGTATTACTTGCAATTTATCTTCAATTTCTCTCTCCATTCAACATTTTCATGAGAAAATTTTACCTTCCAAGATGGTAAAGATAATACTTTCTTTTTTAAAATCTGTTTATTTCTCAAGCACATGTGCAAAGTTTTCACATATTCAAAGATCTCTTACGTAAAGCAAAATTCTGTACAGCTAGTCTTCAAAAGGAAAATAGAATAAGCAAAAGTTTCTTTGAAGGCTTAGTTTTCCTGCCAAAGCAAAATAAAGGATTTAAAAAGAGATCTCCTGGACAAGGTCCATGCCATACCATACAAGTTAATTGTAAAGTCATCTATATTCATCGTAACAACAATTATTTTTCAACACTGCCCTTCTGTGTTACAACTTTTGGTAGCACCTCTTGATGGTATAAAATGAAAGTTAATTTGAAGTATTTCATATTAAATTTGTTACCTGTTATACCTCATCTATAAAATCATTAATTTCCATAATTAAAAAGAGTACCACTGTCTAACATAAAGACTTCCTTGCACTTAGTTACTTGAAGCAGTAGCTAAGTGTTAGCTCATTAATGAATAAAAGTTTGTGTGGGATTGAAGATGATACCCTCTTTTCCAGATGTGAAGTTTAAAGGAAAAATATTTGATTTCTAATCCAAGCACACTGAAATGAACATAAAAAATATTCAATTTTGTTTGCTAAGCTTTATTGTATCTACTGATCTAGTAAATCTGCAGATTGCGCAGAATGGCTACAACTTCCAGAGTTCACTTATCACATATATGTATACTCAGTGATCTACTGAAAGGTTATGTAGGAACATACAAGAGAATATGGGTGCTCTGAATCAATTAAAATTGGCCTGAGAAGTGTTGTTCATACTAATCAGTTGTGATAAAGACTTCTCTCACATAAGAAATTTTCCCATGCCCTTTTATTAAGACTTTTACATTCATTGGGTATTCGCATTATCTCCAGAATCATTTGCATATCTATCTAATATTTAAGGAGGTATACGATGGCCTCTAGTGGTGCATACCAGCATAAAAATGCTCTACTGCTGTTTTATTTCCTCAGTTTTAAAGACAATATATAAGAAAAGCAAACACACGTTTGAATTGTATCTTCTGAATTAGAAAAACAGCAGAATATAGCACACAGCAAAGAATGTGAATACTTCATCAGTTTTTATTTACAAACAGGCAAACCAAGAAATGTGAAATAAACTTTGAGCCAACATTATTATATTAAAATAATTTCAAAAATGTTCCATATCTTTACCATTTCACTGTTTTCTCTCCAGGCTTTTGATCACTCTACACAGTTTAGCTTTAGCCTGTTAATACTGTCAATCACTAGTTCATTGGGGAAACTGCAGATACTGAAGGAGATAAACTCTATCTACAATTTTCCGTGGAGAAGGGCCTTACAGACTAGATATTCTTTAGCCTGAATTAATCCTTCATGTCAAAAAGACTATCGCCATTGTATTAATGTAATATTGTAAGAGAAAGACAGTTCATTGTAAATGAATTTCTAACAATAAAGACACTAAAATAAAGTTTTACCATATTTACTAATTTTGAATCATCATCAAATGGCTCAAGTTGGAAGGGGCCTGAAAAATCATTTAGTTCCAAATCCCTTGCCATAGACAGGCATGCCACCCTCTAGAGCAGGTTGCTCAGGGCCTTATCTAACCTCGTCTTGAACACCTCCACGGAGGTTTTTTCAATTTCCCATTATTATATAACTCATAGAACTGTAAGAGACATCACACAGTTAATAGGGGATACTGTAATTTTAGTACAAATAGTACAAGTACAATAGTACAAGTACAAATAGATAAGCAATTAAACAATAATGCCTTCTTTAGCAGGTTGAATATTGAACAGCTCTTCGTATATTTCCTCTTAAATCTATTTAATTTGATATTTTTATTTCTTTGTGGACAAAGGTTTTGTTTTGTTTTCAAAATTTGCTTAGAAAAATGTCTACACTAATAGGTTGTAATATTTAGCAGTAATTTCAGCCTGAAGAGTTTTGTGTGTTTCTGGAATCAGTTTTATGAGAACTGACAGATATAAGTTTCATTTTAAGCAACTATATATATATAAAGCTTATATATATATTTCATATATGTATCTATATATATTTCAATCAAAGCAATTCACACTCTTCTGTGAAGTTTCTATATTATATTTTTAAGTGTGTTGACTAACAAGCTTGTAAAAATTTCTATTCAACAGGAGATGAATTTAAAGGAACTTGAAAGAAAGAGCTAGTGAACTCAGTCAGGATCCTCCATAGCTTTGCTTCAAATAAGTTTTCAGAAGTCACAAGATACATAATTGTCTTAACTCATTCCCAAGTTGGGGAAAAAAAGAAAGAAAAAAAGAGCTAAAAGGGTACAATAAGGCTATTCAAAGGAGTTTCTGAATATATCTTTCTGCCAACCTTATGCAACCGCACCTTCCCCATCAGAGGCTATCTGCAGATTTAGTCCACATATTCTGTGGACACAAAGTTAGAAGGAGAAGGATGTTACAAGGACTAATTTTATTCCTTGTTCTGAAAGTCATTGCATACGTACATGTATTACAACCCTTATAGAAGACTAACTTTGTCAAACCTTTTCCCGTGATTTCCACATTTTTGTGAGGAAGGTTGTTCAGGTGAAATCAGTGTTATTTTCACAGAACAGTGTTTCAAAACCTGAGAAATGCAAATGTTGAGACATACCTTGTGAAGTACATAGACAGTAAGAAAACTTTTTCACATTAGAATGGAGTAGAAAACTATAAGCAAGGAAATGCTTATTGTCCTAATCACAGGACAGTTAACTAATCAGACCTTTCCTTAGCTTCTTTTAAGTGCAAACGTAGGAGCTGCAAGGTTTTCCTAAACATTTCTGATTTTTTAAGTGTACAATCGTTTCCATCTGTACCTTATTCCTTGCAATTCACATTTCCCATGGCCTTATGAGTTTTCACTATCTATATGCATCTTACTGCTTCTAGAGTTATATACAGTTACTTCTGCTACACAGTCTTCCTCTAAGCACTTCTAAGCACTGCATCCCATCACAGGGTTAGTGAACCATGTTTTCCCCGAGCCAAAGTGAGCCTACTATGTGAAAATGAAGAAACCATCCTTTCACAAGGGGATTTTCTCTCCCACACTCTTTCCTCCTTTGCCTTCCCCCCTGCCTCACAGCTCTACTTTCCATCTCTCCCTTCTTGGGATCTGGATGCCCAACACTATGTGAAATATTAACTAGATAATGATTTTTATTTCCCTTGCAGGAGATCAGAGGAGCTGCTAAGAAAACCACTGCTATGAAACAGAATGCAGAGAGCACCGTCATCTGAGGAGCAGTCACCATCCGCTTCCTGTGCGGCAGTGATGTTAATGTACAATGCTATATCTTAATAGCCATCTCAATTGGCTATTAAAATGCTGCACTGCACATTAAAATCACTACCCCACTGCTGCAGGAGTACTTACCAAAGATGCAGTCCCTGAAAATTACCTCTCAGCTCAATGGAATGCTGCCATGCCAAATGAGCTGTCTCAGCTCCTCTAATTTTCTGCTAAAGAAATAAAACTCTTCCTTTTAAATTTTAAATTTACATGATTATGCTGAATGGCATATTCAGCCACAACAACACAGAAGTAGCACAAGTGTACTGCATGCAGTGCCTCAGAAGTCAATAGCAGAAGTACCCCGGACTTCCTCAAGAAATTTATACCAACTTCCAGAGGAGTTACTATTCTCAGTTTCTTTAAATAATGCCTTTTAAGAGCACCTATTTGCAGGTATTGGCAGGAGATATCAGGAAAAAAGTAATAAGAGTTTGTTTCTGGAATCTTACAGGTATAAGCAAGTGAATTCTGAAAAAGGGGGATAACAGATGATGAAAACTACAGGATGAACACAGGGGTGTGAATAGACTGCAGTCAAAAAGAGGGAGTGGAGAGGCTAGTAGGCTATGCAATAGAGGGAGGACGAGGCTTAGCACAGAATTGAGCCTTTTGATCCTGAGAGATGGTTTATAGGCAATTTTGTCTCATCTTCTGAGTACACAGATTCAGTTGGGAACAAGGAAAGACACAGAGGTAAATGTAAAAGACAGAGTGATGTGGTAAGCTCATGTTGTCTCCTCCCTGAGTCATAGCAGATGATCAAAAGTTAAGTCAAACTGATACGTGGAATACAGCAAAAATACATTTCAATTGCATAAGCTTCAAAATATAGGCAGTCTCTCTGCTTCAAATATCCAGCCAGATGAATTGATCTGATTTGAAAGGTAGAAATGTGTTTGATTGGCTTGAACACCTTGCCTCCTCTTTAGCACCACACAGATACTATAATGCTACACAGCCCACCCCTAGCAGCTACTCCTGATCTGTCTGATCTGTTTCAAAGGTAGAACTAGTTAGGGATATTTGTATGTAACCTAGTTTCTTCAAATTATTCTGAAAAGTTAAGCCATAAACATAATGTTTATAGCACACCAGGCATCACTGGTTTTGCCTAATATCTTACCTGGATTTCTGATATATCTGTCTAGGGTCCAGAGGCAATTGCAGCTTTTGCCCTAAGTCAGACATAATTTATTAGACTGCCCAAGAGCCAAGGACTCTTGAAGCTGCAGAGCAATAGCCCCAGGGAGTCTGCTAGCAGGGCTGTCCTGGAGCTCAAGACCTTGAGAAAAACTTACAGCTAGCCCAATGGAGCTGACAGTGCTGGCAGCTTCATTACTGGTATCATCTGGGATGCTGACAAGGACATCAGTTTTAACTAAAAATCCAAAGGGACAGAAAGTTCTTATTTGTCAGAGAATTCAGATGTGTGATTTCTCGGATTTAGCATGAATCTGGTTCTCTCTGCCCCTCAAAAGCCCAAATGTGCAAACTATAAACTTTTTTTTTTGACAGCTGTACTGTAAATTTGATCCTTCATGTCTTTTCCTTCTTTAACATATACATATATTCAGTCTTCCTATAAGAACATAACACTATTTAGGGTATTAAAAAAAATAAAAATATATTCCAATATAACCTGCTGCTAGAATTTGCAAATATCTGCCATTACAATAACAGAAAATATGGAAAATGTTTTATAATTACCTCTTCAAGAAGAGAAAACAAAAGTGCTGTTCTGCAGCAGAGGTCACTCCCCTGCCCTCCCTCCCCCCTAAACTCTTTTTACTCTGCTACCTTCCATCAGTCTCCAGAAACACAGTAACGCATCAGACTACAGGGTGACATTCCAGACTACACAAGCAAGGGAGCAAGTTAACAATAAGCAGCTCACAGTGCTCAAATGGAAAAAAAAAGTTTTGGTCAGAAAAAAAAAAGTGTTTTTGGATTTTGAAATTGACCTTTCACCAAGAGATACTTCTTGCCCTTGTACCTTGGTTATCCTTTTTAATATTCATTCAGAAAACATAAATAATTTTGAAAGGAGGAGAAAGGAAAAAAAAAAAAAAAGACAATAGTGTTCCAAACAGTCTAGCAGACTCTGGGCTGGATTTCACGTTTCCAGGCATCAAAATCTGCATGACTTCAGGAAAAGGTGACAGTTGCCATGTATAATAGTGTCTAGCTGTCAAAGAAAAGACCAGGAGAGCATCTGACTTTAAAAAAAAAAAAAAGGGAAATAAATCTTAGCTAGAAACAAACTGAGGCTCTGCAGAAAGTAACATCATGCTGCATCATGTTCCCTTCAAGCCCAGCTTTTTTTTTTTCTCCTCCAATTGTGCTTTAAGTAATCTGAGCCACTGCTTTATGCAACACCAGTAGTAAATACCAGGAAGATACTGCACTGGTGACCTTGGATTTTCCAGCCCATTACTCCCAACTGGTCTCCACAAGGCTGCTACATTGCCACCTGCCACATAACACCTCCTCCAATGTCACGAGGAAGTCAAACTCTGTTCATACTTCACCAGGTCCTACCCTGTTGTATCATGGAGATTTTTCTGTAGCTCTGTAAATGGAAAGTGAACCAGAGCTGTCACTGTGGTAAGGATCCTTCCCCAGTCCTATGTGCCTGCTTTTGTTACTTATCTGGTAGGACTTGCAGGAGAAAAGAAAGGAAGATGAACAGAAACATTTCCATTTTCAGCCTATTTAAAGGAGTATTTCAAATCAACAGATGGTGCAAGCTTTACAAAGAAATTAAAATCCTGGTAAATACTACAATTGAAAATAATTTTTAGGAAAGAAACCTAGATATGTGCAAGGCAAAGATGCACATGCAGTCTGAATGATTATGTCCAGAAAAAAAGGGTCAAAACAATACCCTCAGCTCTTGTAGCAAATTTTACATGCAAACCATATTTGAAGTAATTAGCATAGTTGTTTGCCTTTTTATTTCTACAAAAGCAGCTGACAGTCTACCCAGAGACCCTAAAGAAAACTGCCTCAGGGGAAGACAAAAGCTGTCAACATCAAGCTGCAAAGATCTCTTTGAGGAGGAAAACAAATTCGCAGCAAGAGAAGTTGATACGCCCGCTGATGAGCTCTTCAAATATGAAACACAGACACTTGGAGAGAGCCTGCTGCAAACACATCTATGCAAGAAACAGAACAGTTGGCAAAAAATTTGGCATGACAAAAAATGAAAACTGAAAGCAAGCATAAGGATAGGATGGAACTAAGAAACGCTGGCACGCCATGAAGAGAAGCTGAAGGGAAAGCAAATATGGCTAGCAAACTAAATACAGTAACGTGCTGGCTGGCAACACCAGCTAAGCCCTGACCACTACCATCAAGCAGTGAAGCTATTTGAATCAAGTCTTAAGGGAAAAATTTGTCATGCAGGAATATGTAGTAGATGTGTTGATATCATTGTATTTTATTGAACTAATGCAACAGCAAAAAAAAGGTTAATAACCTACACCAGAGAGTTAGTAGAAAATTTTCTGTTTCAAAAGCTTTTTCAATTCTTACAATGGATTTCCAACAAAAAACACATTTTCTATAAACAACGGTATTCTTATTGCCTAAACACCTCAATTTTCTATTAGATGGTGGAAAATAAAACAACTAATTAAAAAGAATCATATAATGGCTTGGGTTGGAAGGGACCTTAAAGATCATCTAGTTCCAACCCCCCTGCCATGGTGTTTTTGTTGTTGTTGTTTTAATAAGCTGCTCCCCTTCCCACTTTTAAGTACTGAAAGTGCACCATGAGGTCTCCCCAGGGCCTTCTCTTCTCCAGGCTGAACATTCACAGCTCTCTCAGCCTCTCTTCATATGAGAAGTGCTCCAGCCACACGTCTTGTATGTACCTTAACAATGCTTCCAGAGGGAGTTCGGGCCAGTTCAGGTATTTTTCTCCTTTTTTTTTTGTTTGTTTGTTTGTTTGTTTGTTTGTTTTTTGTTTTTTGTTTTTTTTTTTTTAGCTGAAGCTGACATTTCTTGAGAAGAGCATTAGGCGAGATATTTGAATACTTCATCAAAATTTAAAAGCAAAAATATGAATTTTGCATGCCCTAAAGATAACAATTTGAACTTGTCTCACTATCTAATGGCACATTCAATAGAGTCCTTGAGTACTCCTGTGAACAATTATTTAGGGAGACTTGGTCAACTTATGTATGCCTCTTTATTCCTGTGTCTTAGTAGAGTCAGATCTCGGCATCATTCAGAACAGTGCCCCTGTGAAGTCAATCATCTAAGAAAGGAAAAAGTTTCAATATCTGTTTAGGAACCTACAGTCACTTGGTCCACTGAAAATTGAGGATTCAGCAAAGTTCTCAAGGTAGAATACTGCTGTTTGAATGTTGAATGTACATATCCAGCATGTCATTCAAAAGTAACACTCCCTCCCACCTACCCCCAATGAACACACTTAAACCACCAGAGAAGCCACAAGAAAAAAACTCAACACATACAAGAAGCTAATGAAAGCAACAGGAAGTAAAAATTCTTAATCTATGTGATTTGATCCTTTTTAGCTGTTTTGTAAAGTAATTTAGGAAGAGCTAAGATGATAATGTCACTGCAGACAATAAAGCAATCATAAAACAGGGCAGGTAAAGCTATGACAATAATGAAATGATTTGAATAAAGCCTATTATCTTCATTAATTTTCACTCACTTTCCACCACAATAGGAAAATATTAACTTGCTATCTTTTACCTTATTCAAAGAGAAATGCATCCGTTGAGCTATTAAACTAAGTTGTTAATGTCTTTCTATCAGAATTTATAAAATATAATTATAAAATAATAATTATTAGATGTATACACAAAGATTCTGGTTACAGTCTTCAGATGCAAAATGACTACTTGTCTAGGCGTGTAACCTGTCTGCTATTTCAGAAACTCCAAAGAAATCTCATAAGAACCTTAAAAAAGTGTTTCGTTTTGTTTTTTTAAATGAAATTCATTGGTAAAAAAAAAAAAGCACAACTTATTTTACTGGTCTATTACTATCACTTCATAGATATATTCAAGACCATTTTGTAGTAAAGCATACTGTAATAGATATAATTGTCAGTATAAGTTTATTCTGTTAAGCAAACTGTATAATGTCTCTGCTATATATAAAAGCAGCACAACCAGAAATGACTTGTGGATTTGCTAAGAATTTGGTAAGAGTTTTTGCCAAACTAGATCCAGTTTCTAAAATGAAATAATCAGTTGGCATATTGCTTCTGTCAAAGCAACATGTGTTGTCTTAGAACATAGCATGAAGCTGATGCTACTCACTTCAGGTTTTAAAACCACTTTTACTGGGAAGTGTTAGAAACTAATAGGCACAAATCAAAGATTAAAACTGTGCCCCTTCATACAAAAGGTAGACTAAACATTTTGCCAACTTTTATTTTTTCCCCTCCACACAAGGAAAATAATTGCCTTCCATGAGATTTCTTGGGTCTGGTAAACCTCTTGTTACGTTTATGCCTAAGAAAACTTACAGGTTTATGCAAAGCTACAAAAAAGCCTTTAGTTGTGTGCTTTTTTTCATGAGCCTTAATGTCACTTATTTTAGAGTGAAAACTGAAAAAATATAATTGCACCTAAAAAAATGTTCTCAAGCTTTCCAACAAAAAAGAAAAACCTTTAGAACACCAATTGCTTTCACCCTTACTTCATTACTAGCTACAACTCTGATACACTACGTTTGCAATGACTTTCAAAAGAAAGTATATTATTGTTACTGATTCACAAGAATAACAGAATGGTTGAAGTTGGAAGAGATCTCTGGAGGTCATCTCACCCAATCCCCCTGGCTCAAGCATAGCCACCTAGTGCAGGTTGCCTGGGCCCATATTCCAGCATCTCCAAGGTGGGAGATTCTACAGCCTCTGCACCAGTGCTCAGTCACCATACAGTGCAAAAGCAGCCTCCTGATATTCAGATACCTTGTGTTTCATTTTGTGCGTACTGCCTACTGTCCTGAAAGTAAGAAGCATGTAAAATAAATAAATATCCCAATTTTACACAATAAATTACTCAGTGACTTAAAGGCTTCCTATATGTTGTAGGCCCTATACTACTACCATAAAAGCTACAAAATAAACAGTACTTACAAGACCTATTTTAGAACAGCTTACTATTTCTAAGAACACAAGATAAAAAATACCCTAACAAAAAGAAAGATCCCTCTTTTTCTAAAACACACACAGTAAAATACACATTGTATTAATAGTATTTACTGAATACTTAATTGCATTATTTACTGAAGAATTTGTCCACTTACTTTAAAAACACCAAAAGTGGAAACCAAAACTAGTATACCAAGGCATCAACAGTAACCAATCATATGCCTCGAGTATTTTCTTTATCTGCTAAGAGGATCATAGAAATTCCAATTACTTAAACTAGAATGCCTACGTTAAACAAGAAATGCAGCTATTGAAAGGTGAAGTCTCCTCCAAGATCTGACTACAGCAGATGATTAAAGAACTTTATCAAACTCTATATTTGAAATAGCAGGAAAATTCATAAGAGAAATAAAACCTTACATCTAGGAGAATTCTACATGTATTTCAGATTCTACTAAAACATGAAAGACCAGAATCAAGATCTATTTCAACTTCAATAACTATAAAAAGACTTAAATCTGTCACTCTGAAGCCACAGAAAATAACTGAAAGAATCACAAGAGACAGAAGAATTATGACTTTGAGGTAAAATGCACATTAAATGGACCCCGTCTGACTAAAGTAGATTTAACCGAAAAGAATAAACCCAAACAAGAAAGTTGTATATATCCCAACACATTTTAAGTTCATAGTAACAATGTTTTTGTTGTTCACTAATTCCAAAGTATCTGAATTTCATCATCTTTGAAATCAAAGAACAGAAGAATGACAGGACATCCTGGAACTGTCGCTAACATACTGAAACTTCTGATATTGACAGAGAAATACTAGAGATCAAGGCTGATATCAGAGAACCATTAAGGTTGGAAAAGACCTATTATTATTATTATTTTAGAATATTGGGGAAAAGAGCAGGTAATGGAAATAACTATTCTGGTGTATCAGATTTTGATTTAAACTGAAGGCTAAGTTACATGCATTGCAATTCAAAACTATACATACTGGTGATTATATCCCTCAAAACCAAAAGTACTTCTGAACAATTACCTTGGTGGTTTTTGTTTTTTGTTTTTTTTTGTATTAAGGAAGACAAAGCACAGTAAATACTCTGAAGCTACTCTTGATTCCAAGACAACTGAGTGAATGAGTCCTTAATAGAACTTCTGGATCCATACATCTTGTACAGCCACACAACCCAGATGAATAGATGTAGTTTCTGTCATAGATTTTGATGCTTTAAAGGTAAGGGGCTCAGCTCCCATACCATGAACATTAGTCTCTACTGAGCTGCAGTGGGTATTGAAAAGCTGGTAATAGGACCTTGTACAAGAGTTCTCATTTGTTTGGTGAATAGCAATCTCCAAAAAAAAAACAGATGTATGGAAATACAGGAGAAAATACAGAAAGCAATTATGGGTTTAGACCATAGTTCAAAATATAAAACAAGCTTAGTCACAAAGAACTGATTAAGAACAAACCACCTACAGTTACATGATTTCTTGAAGCAATCCTCTGTTGTGTCTCAGCAAGTGTAACAGGCTGAAGGTTTTTGCTCTTGGTAGCTGGTCTCCAGAACTCTCTTAAAATAAAAATATAATACAAAATTTTAAAACAAATAAACAGAAAACACTAAAAGCATGCAACTGGAAAACCATCCAACAGACATCTAAAATACCATTTTTAAATAGTGATAGGTGACATACAGCCCAATGTAACATGCATATCCTCACTGTTAAGAGAACAGTGAATGAAACAGACCTTTATCAAATTCCTTAGTAGAGTTTTACAGAAAAAGGCATTGAAATACTTTTATCTCGTGTATCTGAGTTTCATTTTAAGGTGAGTAATGTCAAAAATACAAGGAGAGCTTTTTACCCAATACGAACTAATGAAACTAATTCATGAGAGTCCAGGACTGTAAGAGCTGGCATTAAAAGATATAGAAAAACACCGGAACATAAAAGGAATGCTACGTTAATTTAAAAATAATGAATGGGGGGGGGGGAGAGGGAATAACAATTTGGACAACTCTATACAATGCTTCCAGAATCATGACTGTAGATGATACAAATAGCCAGAAAGGGAATTTGGGAATTGTGGTGCAATTCTGTTTCCATTAACTGAGATACATCTCCTCTTCAGGTCACTGGAAGCTATGCCTGAGAGACAGAGGGCAAATTAACTCCTTATTTACATTACAGACTACTCCCATCATTGATAGTTCTTTAAGAAATGCAGAGTCAAAGAGAGTCTCAGAGAACAAGCCGGCAACTGAAATTGCCACAAAATACACATTCACCAGTCCCTGAAAGCTTTTTCAGCAGCTGAAAGAATTAATGGGAAATTACATGGTGGAAGCTGTTGTTGCAGAATTGCAGTAAACATGAATGATATGTAATATCATAATACAATACACATAAAGCTCCGTTTAAAAAGCAGTAAGAAAGAAAACGAGAGAAAGCTTGGTGGAGTGGCTGTCACACCAGAGGCCTATAGAGCCATTCAGAGGGCCCTGGACAGGCTCAAGAGTTGGGTGGAGAGGAACCTCATGAGGTTCAATAAGGGCAAGTGCAGGGTCGTGCACCAGGGGAGGAACAACCCCAGTCACCAGTACAGGTTGGGGGCTGACTTGCTGGAGAGCAGCTCTGTGGAGAGGAACCTGGCGGTCGTGGTGGACAGCAGGGTAACTGTGAGCCAGCAGTGTGCCGCTTGTGGCCAAGAAGGCCGATGGGATCCTAGCCTACAACAGGAGTGTGGACAGAGGATAGAGAGAGGTGATACTCCCCCATCCTCAGCCCTGGTAAGGCCACACCTGGAATATTGTGTGCAGTTCTGGGCTCCCCAGTACAAGAGGGACATAGAACTTCTAAAGAACGTCCAGCGTAGAGCCATGAAGATGATTAAGGGACTGGAGCATCTGTCTTGTGAGCAAAGACTAAGCGAGCTGGGCCTGTTTGGCCTAGAGAAGAAGCGATTGAGAGGGGATCTTATTAACCTCTATAAATACCTGAGGGGACAATGTAAAAAGGATAGGGCCATACTCTTCTCATTGGTGGCCAGTGATAGGACAAGGGTTAATAATAAAAAAATAAAAAAAATTAGTGTGTGTGTGTATATATAAAAATTATTAATTAAAAATAATTAATAATAATGAATTAAACCACATGAGGTTTCATAGCCATATGAGGAAGAACCTTACAGTTTGGGTGACAGAGCACTGGAACAGGCTGCCCAGAGAGGTTGTGGAGTCTCCTTTAGAGATGTTCAAAACCCAGCTGGATGCTATTCTGGGTAACATGCTCTAGGTGACCCTGCTTGGCCAGGAGTGTTGGACCAGATGATCACCTCTGGAGGTCCCTTCCAACATCAATCATTCTGTGATTCTGTGCCATTCACTACTGGAAACAAATTCAGAAATTATTTTATCAAAACTTCCATTAAACTCAGGTGAATAACTTTAAAAGGTAATTTTTCTTGGTTAAGGAAAGCTCAAATAAGAAATGAAGAGTGGCTTAACAACCTCAACATACTCACTTTATATTATGTACTTCACTGAAAAAAAAAAAAAAAGTTCCTTCCATCATTTGCACATTCTGAATTGCTAACAGTATGAAAACCTATCCAAAAACCACAAATTCTCTTAATGTTGCTCTTTTGCATTAATATAGTTGTAGTACACAAACTAGCTGAGCTGGCTTGCTTTCCACACTGATGTTCCAAAGGGAAAAATGCTGCTTGTTAAAAATAAAATCTCTTAATGTTTCCCTGAACGAGAAGATGTGGAGAGCATATTTAAAGCATTATCAATGTTCTTATTATCCCAATATAATGTTCACATAGGATAACAGCTGTTACTATGCAGTTACATAATAGTCAAACTAAAATAAATGTTACCTACTAAGAAAAACTAAGAAAAAAAGTCTTCCTCACACTAGATCTCATATATAAGTACGTTGACCAAAAATTGTTCTCATGAATTCTTATTAACTGTATAAATTCCACTGTTTACATTTTTTCTTGACATCTGGAAACTGATATTGGAAGGGTGTACTTACTAAGTGAGGCTCAAGTAGAAATAAGCAGGGCTGTTGGCTTCGTCATTCACTGAACCTTATAAGAGTGGCAGAACTGGTGGTGCAGAACAACAAACTTCAGAAGGAAGTGAGTGAGCATCACACATAACGCTCAGAACCTGGCTTTTGCCTTTTTAGGCACTTATCTAAAATTCAGAGACTGTATTTTAAAAACAAATACTGCATTTAATCTCATGATTGCCCATCAATAAGAAGTCCCCAACACCCTGTGAAAGATTGTTAAAAAACAAATATGCACAAACAGCCAAAACTAAGATGGAACTAGAAAAGAATGTGAGTGTTTAGTATAACAAGTACACTTTGACAGAAAAGTAAGCAGTTTTCAGAAAGCATTTAACTTGATTGACAGAAATCTCTTAGAAACAAATTAGCAATTCAAACAATTTACAGAACAATTATAAATACAATTTAAGTATATTGGATATCCATTAAAGACTGAATTATGTAAAACCCATCATACAGCATGATCCATCAGTGCTCAATGTACTAAGTTTATCTGGACCATTCATTTTCATCAGTTTAATCAAAGAAATAAAAACAGGTTTGATGTGTTTGTGTAAATAATGTTATGAATTAACAGCCAAGTAAGTGTTCATGCATCTACAACAGTCCAAGCTTGTGTGTCGAACTGTTTTAATTCTAATAGTGAGAGCAACATAGAGTTACTTACAAGACTCTAGAGTCCATACCTGCATCCCCTCCTGTCTTATTACAGAGAAATAACCCAAAGAGTTTCCTAACTTGCTCCCTACAGGCCATCCATTTTACTGTCTCAACTTCAATATCAAATGTTCTCATTTTTCTGGATAGTAAAATACCTACTTAATGGCAATGAAAACTTGATTGACTACCAGAACATTCAAACTCTTCCTTTTATTTTCTTGTTCAAATAATGAAGTTAACCCTGTGTTTTCTGTTGTAAAAAAATTACTAGTTCTAATACCATCACCTAATGTACAAATTCAAATTTGAACAAAAATTCAAACTATTGATCTTGTATTTCTGGAGCCCCGCACCCCAATGAAAATAAACACAAACACACAAAACAATGACAACAAAACTACTCTATAGTTCTACTGAAGCATCAGAGATGTTTGCTATATCTTTTTCTATCATACTTACATGGAAATACTGGGAAAATGAAAACTAGAAAACTTGCTATGAATAATACAGAAAGAGAAAATCTGAAACTCTAAGAAGATGTCTGCTTCATCTAATACTTTTCCTGACAGATTTAGGGGGAAAAAAAATAAATAATGGATTCTTAGAGATTTCTGAAAGTAGTTCTTTAAATTTCTACTGTAATTTTTTTTTTTTTTTTAAAAAAAAAAAAGAAAAAAAAGAAAAGAAAGAAAATTGAAGGAGGGAAGAAAGGGAGAAGAGGATAGAAGCAAAATTATAATTTTGAGCTCATTGAGCTTCTGGTAAAAGATGATAAACTATCTCTCAAAACATAGATGGAAGACATCTTCAGGGAAAAATCTAGGTTAAGTAAGGACCAAAACATTTGCGGGAATGACCATTGAGTCTTATAACCACAGAAAGAGCAAACATGAAGCACTCTCATTAGCTGCCCCATCAATTATGGTTGATGAATATCAGAAATGAAACATGTTGACTAAGAAATCTGTTATTTTCCTGGTTCAACAATCTTAGATGTTCAGAATGCCATTTTACAATTAATTAGTGGTATAATATTCAATTATCCAAATTGATACCCACAGTTTACCTGCTTTTCCAGATAAGAAATACCTCATGATAGCACATACTAGAGTGGAAATATTACATCCACTTTTTCTTCTTCAAATAGTTACCCATAATTCTTAAGTAGTATATATGCTGATTTTAATTTCTCCAAAGTCATGTAAATCAGATTGTAAGTATACTCAATGATCTTTCATGCTACACATTCACCTTATATTTATTAGGTTTCATTAGCAAACTTGTAACTGTTATTTATACAAGTACCTATATACTTTGCATATACTGCTAAAGGCACATAATATCCTGTTGAGAATAACTGAATGATGTAAAATTCAACCACACAATATTGCATTTTATGTCTTTGTACTTTTCTCTTCTTCAACAAGCTGAATTTCATATTGAAATCTATTTCCTTGATCCATACTGTCTGTAAACGACAACAACTACCATCACCCTTCACAAAAAGACAAAACAGAGGAAATCCTTCCCTCCTCGCCTAGTACTATTACTTTTTTGTTTCTGTTGGGGGGGGGGGGGGGAAAACAGTGCAAAAAAGTGATGACTGAAGATTTTTTTTTTCTGCTTTAAAAGAGGAAAAAAAGGGCAATACAAGTCAGTAAGCATTCTGAAGCAACAACTTTTTGATTCTTCCATGAGGAATGGATGTAGATTAAGCTGTAAGAGAAATACTATGGAGCAAAATCTCTTATTAAAGAAGGAATCTGCAAAAATTACCTACAGATTTTTCTACTACGTATTTTTAATTTTGTCAGTTTTTTCCCCACGTGATGTGCTACTATTTTATATATATATATATATATATATATATATATATTTTGGTAAAGGAAATGTAGTAGTGTATTAGTTATTCCATAATAGTTTTAAAAAAAAAAATCAATATATCAAAATACAGCCCTTCTTGTAGATGGGAGGGAGTCCAATCCTCTGGGACCTCTCCAGATAACCACGAACGCTAATAGATGGTGGAAAGCGGCTTGGCAATCACGTCCACCAGCTCCCTCAGCACCCTAGGGTAGAGCTTGTCTGGTCCCATGGACTTGTGACATTGCAGATGAAGGAAGCAGGTCTCTAACTGTCTCTTCCTGGGTCACAGGGAGTGATTCTCTACCTAAATCACAGAGGACATCCAGTTCAGGGCGCAATGTACCCTGAGGATAACCAATCTGACTATTAAGACAGATGTAAAGAAGGTGTTAAGAACCTCAGCCTTATTTTTATCCTCAGTGATCACATTTCCTGCTGCATCAATTACAGGATGGAAATTTTCCTTGGTTCTTCTCTTGCTGTCAATATATTCGTAAAAGGATTTCTTGTTCTCTTTAACTGCAGTGGCCAATCTGAGTTCAAGCTGGGCTTTTGCCTTTCTAACTTCCTCTCTGCATATCTTAGCAACTTCTTTGTAGTTGCCCCAAGTAGCCTGTCCCTTCTTCCAACAGACCTTCACTCTCTTTTTATTCTGGAGTCTCAGTGAAAGCTCCCAGTTCATCTGTCCTTCCCCTCCGGCTCGCCTTTTGGGACTCAGGAACAGCCTGCTCCTGTGCCATTAAGATTTCCTTCTTGAGGAGCATCCAGGCTTCCTGGACCCCTTTACCCTTCAGGAGTGGCTCCCAAGGGTAGCCTGCAATAAGTATCCTGAATAGGTGAAAGTCCGTCCTCCAAAAGTTCAAGACAGCAGTTTTGCTGTCATCACCGAGGCCAGAAAACTCTATTTCATGGTCACTCTGCTCAAGACAGTCCCCAGCTTTCATATCTCCCACCAGTCCTTCTCATTAGTGAAGAGCAGGTCTAGTGGGGCACCTCCCCTGGTAGGCTTTTGAAACAGCTTTGTCAGGAAGCTATCTTCCACACACTTTAGAAACCTGTACTGCTTCCTCCGCGCAGTATTATACTTCCAGCATGTATAAGGGAAGTCGAAGTCTCTCATGAGAATGAATACTGGTGATCGTATAACTTTTGCAAGCTTCTCATAGAATGCCTCATCCTGATTAGGTGGTCTACAACAGACCCCCACCAAGACGCCACCCCTACAGGCCTTCCCCCTGATCCTTATCCATAGACACTCAACGTTATCATTCCCAACCACAAACTCTTCAACATCAAAACATCCTTTAATATAAAGAGCTACACCATCACCCTTTCTTCCTTGTCTATCCTTTCTGAAGAGCTTGTGGCCATCCATCATGGTACTCCAGTCGTGGGAGTGATCCCACCATGTTTCAGTTATTGCAACTAGGCCATTGTTAGCCTGCCACACAATTGCTTCTAGCTCCTCCTGTTTGTAGCCTATGCTGTGTGCATTGGTGTAGATGAGACACCTACCTCAGCATTGTTCCCCTAGGCACTTCTCTGGTGAGCCCTGTTTTACCCCCTTCCCCTGTCATAGCTAGTTTAAAGCTCTCTCAAAAAGTCCTGTTAGCTCCTGTGCTAGGATTCATTTCCCCCCTTTAGGATAGGGTGGTTCCATCCATTGACAACAGGCCAGGGGTCATGTAAACTGCCCCATGGTCAAAGCACCCAAAGTTCACGTCTTGACACCAGCCTCTCAGCCAGTTTTTCATTTCTTGTGTTTCCCTAGCCTGCTCCATGTCCTTTACCTCCCCAGAAGCAATAGAACAAAACACGACTTGCGCTCCTGCTCCTTCACCTATTCGCCCTAAACCCCTGAAACCTCTCTTCATAGTTTGCAGGCTTCCCTGGGTGATTTCATTGCTGCCCACCTGAACTATGAGTAATGAGGTCATAATCAGTAGGGTTAACCAGCTCTGGGTGTTTTCTACTTATGTCCCTGACTCGAGCCCCAGGTAGGCAGCACACTTCCCTATGGCTTGGGTCTGGTCTGCAAATGGGGCCCTCAATTTCTCTGAGAAGAGTCACCTATCACAACCACCCTTCTTTCCTTCCTGGCAGAGGCAGCCTGAATGCTTGGAGTCAACTATCTCTTCCTTGGTAACCTCTTTGGCCTCTTGGTAACCTCTTTGTCTCCTTGAAGTGGGAGGGGTCACCCATGATGCCGAGCAGGGACCCTCTCCCATCCCTCAGGTCTCCCTCCTCTGCCCTACAGTGACAGGGCAGGGGGTCCACCACCAATTGTGGGGTGTCTCCCTGGCACCTTTCCATCTGGCATGCCAGGGAGCTACCCCACCAGCTGATCTCCTGCTCACAGTCCCTGATGGCTGGCCCTCAGTCTCTCAACCTCCTCTTTCAGCTCTGCCATCATGCTGACCAGATTTTCCACCTGCTCACACCTCACACAGGTGGAATACCTGCTGCCCTGCCCCAGCAGCAGCAGGCTCTGGCACTCCCTGCAGCCAGAGACCTGTATAGCCACCGTTCTGAACAGGCCCTCCATTTGAGCTGCCAGTCTTTTGGGTGCAAGCTCTCTGCCTGGTGGAGACCACGGCAAAAACTGCAGTCACAGAGACTGCCAGTAGATAGGGTGGACTCGAAAGGGAGTAGGCACAGAATTCCTCTGCCCTGCCACACGAACTCCTACACCCACCACCACAGCCTGCTGCGGGCGGTTATAACGCGCCGGGCGCCCCTACCCGTGCCTGGTGGGCAGCGACTAATGGCCGCCCCCCGGAGGCTGTTTCTAGGCAGAGGCCATGGGCACAGCCGCCGTTGCCCTGGGACGCCCACCCCCTGTCAACCTCTCTCCGAGAGCAAGCAGGTGCTGTGCTGCCCCGGGCCGCCCCTGGAGAAGCAAGGGCCTGAGGTCCCAGCCTGTAACTCGTGGGAGGGTGCTGCAGCTGCACCGGCCGTGAGGGGGCCGACCTCGCCTATTTTTTCAGTAAAAAGGTTATTGGTCAGAGGAAAGCATTAGCTTGTGGTTGACAAAACGTTAAGAGGCTTTCCTCCAGTCAAGCCACATGATTGACTAAGAGATGTGCCTCTGCTCTGTAAAGCATTCAGACAGAGCAGTGCACTTGAGACCATGAGAAGAATAATATTGCCAGTCACATGCGAGTGATTGGAGAAATTGTTCTATACCAAAACTTAGCAGGTTTTTGCCACCCTGCAGCTGTGTTCTAGACACAGTAAACAAAAGTCAAAACTTTATCAGTGCACCTTTAAGTGCAATGTGCACAGACTGCATACCACAATGCACACACAAAAAGCATAATGGTGTTATTCCAGAAGTGGTTACTCACTAGAAACTTCAAGATCTAGTCAGATCAGATTTTACCAGGACAACACATTCATTATATTCATGCCATTGAAAGTACTTTTTGTCTATAGAATGCTAAGTAGTCTCCGTGACTTATGTTTTATTAGTTTTCCTCACTTTTTTTTTTTCTTGCTTTTGCCTTATCTTTTAGGGTATCAATGAAAGAACAAATATTAGAACAGACGTATATCCTGTGTTTTTTATGAAAGAATCAAAATATGAGTTCCACCACACTTTCAATAAGTGAAAGTGAATATGAGTGAATAACTGAGGAGCTAACATTCATCTAGTGATTTTTTTTTTCAGTCTGAAAATATAGCTGTGTCACACATATGTATACTGTCTCCTTATCATAAACTAAAAACAAACAAACAAAAATTTAGGTAATGTTATACACTGAATGTAACAATAAATACACAGAATTCCAGTAAATATCCTGCAGCTTAGTCCTTTATCGTTCCATAAAATAGAAACTAGATACATCTAGTTTAATCTAATAAATTTCCCTAGAGCACAATATATTCCACGCATATGAAAAAATGCTTTGCAAATTCAAATACTTATTAAAAGCAACCCTGCCACAAGCCCTTTAAAAATCTCAAAAATCAGAATAGGATCACCACATTTTGATCACTCAATGTTTAGAGATGCTTAATAAGGTTTAAGATGAACTCAAATGTAACAATAATAATGTGAAATTACTAACAGTCTCACTAATAACCTAGCTTGAATAGGGTAACCTAGGGTAGCTTGAATACCAGATTAAAGAATAATTATTTTCAAAATAAGAGATATATTTAAAACAGACTATTATCAATAATCAAAAATTGAGTATCAGTCCAATAGCACAAGTGATGGAATACAACTTGACCCCTTTGTATAACATGTAGTGCTAATTTGTATGTTGTGTTTTTTTTTTCAATGTAACTTTAAACTTGTACATGATTACATATCTAAGCATTTCAATTCTCAAAATTTGCTTAAGTTAAAACAGGGGGAAAAATAGATTTTGCCATAGCTGTAGTTGTGCCAGATAATGACCACTTAATTTACACTGATTACTCTATTTTCTTAGCTGTAAAGTTAATTGTGTTGATCCCTGTATCTCATCCGCTGCTGCAGCTCGTGAGAAACCAATGAGAGGAAAGGAATTACACACATATAATATTGATGGGAACAGAGGATCAAGTACAGGGCAAAGATGAGATATTCATCAATAGTCTACGTCCAGATACTCATCACAAAGTCAATTCCCTGCCCTCAGAATAAATGACCAGAAAAAAGTATGTTGTCCTAAATAATGAAATACATTCTTCCCCAATCCACAAATGCTTTAGGTAGCACTTTCTGTCACATAAGTTAGCTTAGTTTTCCCAGTGACAAAAGCAATGTTCGGATAACAGGAAACTTAAAAATGGGGAGGAAAAAAAAAAAAAAAGTTGTACTTCAAGATTAGGTTTTTATTTTTTAAAAGATATCCCACAACCCAAGTATACTACCAGAATATTCTTCTCCCCTTGCATCCAATTCTTCATTCTTTTCATATCTATTTCTCTTGCAAAAACATTTCTTAGTTCAAGATGGTATAAACAGGACAGTATAGGTCAAAGGAAATGAAGTTTTTGAAGCTGAATAAAACCTTGAAATTAAATAATTGTATAGCTAAATGAGTAGATAAAAAAGGATCCCTATATTTTGTATTGTCTGTATTTCCTCCCCCAGCTAGGCATATCTCTGATTATATTAATTATCACCAGTGGAGTACCACCCAATCTGTTTGCTACCAAGCACAAGTTAACACCTTTATTTATTTATTTATTTTTACTTTTAAATAAATACTTTCTCACCTTTTTCATTTCTTACTGAAATGTCTGAATTTATTATTGGATAAATAATAACTTAGAAGTACAATCCTCTTAAATTATAGTTTAAGGAAAATATAATGAATTTAAAAGCTTACAGTTAAAGAATCAACCTCAAATTCTGTCAATATTAACATTCATGTGTGGCGTAAGTACAATATAACCCCATAGAAATCAGAAATCTATTCTTCGGAGACTAACATTTCTGTCCACAAATGTCTTCAACAACTAAATGCAAGCCAGACATTTTGATATTTCCATTATTTATTCCCTTCAGATGTGCATCCAGATAATTTTTATCATATATAAGACTACCTCAAGTAAGGGGGGGAGAAGAAAATCAGTTAATGTTCATATTATAATTTCTAAAGTAATTATTTTCAAGTATAATACATTATAATGTTAAATGTAATACAAATATAATGTTGTGATTCTTCTCTAATTATGCTTTTTGGAGTTTTGCCTATGACTACAATATTACCCACTCATATAACCTTGTAAAGAGATTAATCTCAGAATTACAGAATTGTCTAGGTTGGAAGAGACCTCCATGATCATTGAGTCAAACCTCTCAACTAACACTAACAAGTCCTCCACTACAACATATCACTAAGCTCTACACCTAAATGTCTCTTAACGACCTCCATGGATGGTGACTCAACCACTTCCCTGGGCAGCCCATTCCAATGCCTCACAACCCTCTCAGTAAAGAAGTTCTTCCTAACATCCAACCTAAAACAACCCTGGCACAACTTTAGCCCGTTCCCAGGCAGGTGGGAGAATAGACCAATCCCACCTTGCTACAGCCTCCTTTAAGGTACCTATAGAGAGCAATAAGGTCGCCCCCATGCCTCCTTTTCTCCAGGCTGAACAATCTCAGCTCCCTCAGCCGCTCCTCATAAGGCTTGTTCTCCAGACCCCTCACCAGCTTCATCGCCCTTCTCTGGACTCGCTCAAGCACTTCCATGTCTTTCTTGTAGTGAGGGGCCCAAAACTGAACACAGAACTCAAGGTGCGGCCTCACCAGAGCCAAGGACAGGGGGACAATCACTTCCCTAGACCTGCTGGCCACACTGCTGCTTATACAAGGCAGGATGCTGTTGGCCTTCTTGGCCACCTGAGCACACTGCTGGCTCATATTCAGCCGACTATCCACCAATACTCCCAGGTCCTTCTCTGCCAGGCAGCTTTCCAACCACTCCTCTCCCAGCCTGTAGCTCTGCTTGGGGTTATTGCGCCCCAGGTGCAGGACCTGGCACTTGGCCTTGTTGAACTTCATGCAGTTGACCTCAGCCCATTAGTCCAGCCTTTCCAGATCATCTTGCAGAGCCTTCCTACCCTCAAGCAGATCTACACACGCACCTAACTTGGAGTCATCTGCAAACTTACTGAGGGGGCACTCGATCCGCTCATCCAGATCATCGATAAAGACGTTAAAGAGGACTGGCCCCAGTACTGAGCCCTGGGGAACGCCACTAGTGACTGGCCTCCAGCTGGACTTGACTCCATTCACCACTACTCTTTGGGCCTGGCTATCCAGCCGGTTTTTAACCCAATGAAGTGTACGCCAGTCCAAGCCAAGTTCCACTAAGTTCCCCCCCTCTTCATTGGGGAATGAAGAACTAAAACAGTCATGAATAAAGAATAATTAATAAAATAAAATGTTCGTGAAAGGAAATCAATTTAAGCGACCGATGTCATTGCTCTGAAACTGAAAAAAAATAAATCTGTTTTGTGCCTTCTTCCATTAATTAACAGCAGAACCTATGAGCTACTAAATTGACCAAACAAAAAAAAAAAAACAAACAACAACAAAAAAAAAAAACGTGGAGACAAACAATTCCAGTAGAAGCTTTAAGAAAATGTAAAAAGCCCCAGTGAAAGGCTATAGGGAATAAAATCATAGGACAGCCAAAAAGCAAGGACTGTATCCTGGTAGCAAAGCAGTGAAATGATGCATGCAAATAAAAACTAATTACTTGAAGACTTAGAAAGGACAATATGAACAAACATATAGACAAGAACATCTGAAAATTTGGCACAAACCTAACATAAAATGTTGACCTTTTTAGCTGAATGAATGGCCTTGTATTCATTTAGAAGATGGTATGGCTCAAAAGTGGAAGACTACATTCTTTTCCTTTCAGAGACTGAAAGGATCTAGAAATTGTTGTAACCTGTAACCTCAGAAAAAAAAAATAGGAAACAAAAATAGAGGTTTTCTAGTAGAAATATTCTGTCCTGGTGAAATCCAGCAAAAATAAAGCTTGTAAAATTTCTTAGGCAAAAAAAATAGATATTTTGCCTGGATTGTCAGACTACTACTATTTCTTTGCTTCTCTGATGTTGCTGAATTGCAAGCACTGTAGGTAAAATGGGTTTAGCTAAAGTGATGAATGAACAGAAAAAAAAAAAAAAAAAGAATAAATTTCCTGTAGGATGCAGAGAGGGAAAATGAAATTCTAAGTTTCAGAAACCTTGGGTCATTTCTTAGTAACAACTTGTAAAGCATTGCTAGTACACAGTTTTCTTAATTGAATTATGGCAATTTAAAGTGATCTAACCCACAGAGCATAAAGTTTGGCTTTCTGTCAGAAGCTTTGCTTAGGAGTTAATAATCGGTTAGGAGACAATAATCGGCCTTATACAAACCATTTGCCACAGAATATATAGCTACCTGCAATATTTAAATCAATATTGTCCCCAATGCAATCAAGGTTGACATATGGTAAGTTTTCTCTGCTTCTTTTAAAAGACCCTTGTTCTCTTAGTAGACTAGCTATTCCCTGAATATTCTCCCAATATGTTTAATAGGCTAATGCACCTGAAGAATGATCGATCAAAACCAAATCTAGTATGGAATTTGTTGATGTTTTGTATGTAAATATAAATATTTTTATGTTTACTACCATGAAATGAAGCAAATCACAAAAAAAAAAAAAAAAATAGTTAACTGTCCTGCATATGAGCATTTATCCACCGATCAGATCTTAAACTGGGAATACTTTGTATCAAAGTGCAGTGACATCTACAATAAGTAACCTTTAAACATCTTTAAGAAACAAGGATAGGTTGTATTTGGTATGGGTTATTAGGTGTTGGGTTGCAATTAATAAAGTATCACCTTTATTCTGTAATAAGCAAGGTTTATGAATCATGCTTTATACCTTAAAAATTCTTCATGATGAATTAAATTAAAACCTCCTTAAAAATATCAAAATGGGATGGTCAATGCCTCTTATTTACCCCTCTTCAGACTTCATCACATGCAGAAAATGCTAGTAGGATTATTTATTTATTTATTTATTACCATAATGTTTGTAGCTTCATACCAGCAATTCATCTTTTCCCATGCAGACACAGAAAATCTGTTTGAACCACAACTGATTTAGTGCAGACGTGGTTTATGAAAGTACTTGTATTTCAGGGAAAGTTTTTTGAACATTTTTGAAAAGTTAAGAACTTGCGATAGCATACAGAATTGAATGGAAACAAGAGAAAAACAGAACACAACACAACAAAACAAAACAAAAATAAACACCACTATGCCTGAATATTGACTTACCTGAAATTATGGCAAGGAAAAAACTTCAACTACAGGAGTAAAGAAAATTCAGCTTGGTAAAGGGTAATGTGCTTTGAAAATTAATATTATTTTTTCTATGTAGTAGAAAAAGCACCCAAAGAAGAAGCACCCAAACATTTTAAAACTTTGTTGCATTCTGTGCTCACAGGTAGACATTTGATGTGTAATGTTTGAACTCTACTGCATATGGACTTCAAATTTTTAAGCAGCATTTTTCCCCGTTTTTTCCTCAGCCTGAAACAAAAGTGGAAGTAGGGAGAAACCAATAGCTTACAATTTTATACTTTGGAAAGCATGTTTAAGTTAGAGGAAAAGTTTCGTTGGGCTTTTGTAACCAATCTCAGGTATGTGAAAAGTTGGCAGTCAGAAAACATACATCATGCTGTTGCTTGAGTCTAGAGGTGATATCAAAAAAAAAAAAAAAAAAAAAAAAAAAAAAAAAAAAGAACAGAAAAATCCCTGAGTTCCAAATATGTATTTTGGCTTTCTGATTTTATTTAGTTGTCAAGAAACTGCAAGAATCTGAGAGTAGCCTTCTTAAAGGATAACAACTCTTGACAGCAAATACTTGTCTGTCTTCAAATTGTTTTCCTCTTGCTGACAGCTTTCCAATTTCCTCTAGAATTAGCTTGAATTGGTTTTCTCTCCTTACAGTTCCAGTTTTCTTCAGGCTTGTGGTTAGCTGAAAGATAGCATTGTGTATGGTAAACTGCATTAATGACAACCACAAAAAATGCTGGCACTACAGCTCAATATAAGATCTCAGAGTCTAGCAGTATACAGCAATTAAACAACCTGCCCCTACCATACAGCACTCCGTGGAGGTAAAGGGCTGGGGGCATTATTACACGGCCACAGGACTTTGGGGTAACTTTCTGGGGACACTACCACTCAAACTCATCAGGCCTTTCATTTTTTTATTGTATATTGTGTGACTGGGCATTGTCCTTCAAAGCTTCATATTACAATGCACTAACCAAATAAAACCTTTAAATGAGAGGGTCTCCAGGTTAGTCTTTATTCCCCTCCTCAATTTAGGCTTCAGTGACCTGAGAAAACAAGGAAGATATTTGACTCTGCCAGAACAGTAGTATAAAAAAAGGTCAGAATTCAGGGACAGAAGTGGCCAACCTGTTAGGCAAACATAGAAAAAAAAAATATTTTCAGAATTGTGAGTTACATATAAATAAGACCCTTATTAAAAATGAAATAAAAATCAGGACAATATGTCTTTGAGTTAAAATAAAAGATCCAATATAGTGGATACATTTATTAAAATGGTTATTTTTAGAGCAATAGTCACTGTGCATAAAGGAAACCGCAAAATCAAATAGATGATGTAGTAGTGGTAAAGTGGCAGCGTGAAAACACAAAAAAAAATAGAGCATGAAAGAAGCAGCAGTATCAAATATTCAGTAATGAAAGGGTGAAACTAGTACCATATTATCAAGAAATCCTGAGAGAACCCTTGATTTCAATGGAAATGAAACACTTTATTGCAGCTGGAGACTGGTTACTAACATCTGCAGGATATTTTACGTAAATTAAGACCACTGGAAGTAGCAATCAAGTTCATTAAGCACCTTGATCTCAATCAGCCTTTAAAAATAACAGTAAAAGTCAAAAACACAAGAGAAGTGTCCACAAAAAGACACTTACTCAAATTGTCAAATACTCTCTCGTAGCATTAACAAGCATGAACTTAAGTTCATGCACTTTATGCATTTTATTTTTTTCATGCATTTTTTCATACATTTTATTTTTTTCATGTACCCCTTGCATTTTAGAAGAGATCATAAGAAAATATTCACTATTGTAGAAAAACATCTTTTACACATTTTCTAAAAAGTAAAAGGCTGAAACTATTGGCAATAGAACTGTTTCATTATCATAATAAAACTTATCATAGATATCAAGGTTAATTGGCCCTAAGTTAAAAGGAGCTAATGTTGCTAGAAATGAAGCTTTTTTTTTTCAATGTAGTAGATAAGGAGTGGCTCAGAAAAAAAAAAAAAAAAAAAAAAAAAAGACACAAAGGTGCATCAGTGATTCAGTCTCATTTTGTAAAGTAAATCTGTGGTGCAGCATTTAAGCTATGAATCTTGATACAGTTCTGCCTTTTATTTTGAAGCTTCTGTTTTCTCATTAAAGAAAATGTAAATTGCCCTCAAAATATTCTCTGTGTACAGTAACAGGCAAACCTCCCGGGAAACAACCTACATCTCTTAGGCTGTGACCAATCATTTGGCTGTTGAAATTAAAGATGCTACAAAGCCTCACCTTTTTTAGAAAATTGCAAGCTCACATAAATTTGCCAAATACTCTTAAAAAAAACAAACACCACAAACAACAACAACAAACTTATTTACCACGGAGGAAAACAGACTCTTTCCTATGTCTTATATACTTCATACCCCAGAGGATCTCTGGCTTTTCTTGATGTAGTGTATGCTGTGCCCTGAGGGTACTTCTATTTGTATTATTATAGGTGGCTTCGAGAGCACAAAGGGAAGCTGAGCAGTTCTACCCTGGGTGAACTGTGAGTGAAAAGCCCTGTAATACAAACAGAGGCACCCCGAGGGCACCACTGAATTTGTGCGAGTGTATGTATCTCTGTATGTGTATGCTTTAAAACATAACCGGGGCAGAACACTTTCAGATTAACTGATCTCTAAAGGTTGAAGTTTTGAAAGGACTTTTTTTTTCCCTGTAATAACAAAACTACTTTTTTTTTTTTTTTTAATGTATTCAAGGACTTAAGGTTTGAAAAATCTTTCTCTACAATGACTGTCAAACTTGTCAGAAAATACAACCCTAAGAAAAGTGATTACATTTAAATAAAATTAAAACAGATCTTCCATTAAAATTCAAAAAGGTCTCTAAAGAACTCATATTGCAAGTAAGCATCTATCTTTCATCTTAACTCTTTCCTTTCAAGAGTAATAACCAACATTTACATTAGGACTGTTTGATATTATCAATGTAGACTTATTTATTTCCAGCATTAAACCAGCTGAAGAATCTTCTGCCCTTGTTGTAGTCATTAAATAGCATTTGTTCTAGCCAAATAAATAGCAAAATGAAATAAAATAAATATCTCATGCAGCTATAAAAAGCTATTTTTGTTAAAAAAAAAAATAATAATAATACTGGGATTAAAAAAAAAAAAAAGTAGATCTGGTCTTGTAAATGTCTGCACTTAAAAATGGCGTGATTCCTGTAATTAATTCCATATGAGTGTGAAGAATCATTCATAGAACCATGTAGGTTGGAAAAGACTTCTAAAACCATCTAGGCCAATGTTTAAGCTAGCACTGCCAAGTCCAGCAAGCCATGCCACTAAGCATCTATGTATTTCTTGAAGACCTCCAGGGATGGTGACTCAACTACTTCCCTGGTCAGCCTGTTCCAATAGTCCAAAACCCTTCCAATGAAGAATTTTTTCCTAATATCCAACTTAAACCTTCCTTGGCATAACTTAAGGCCATTTCCTCTTGTCTTATCAAGTTTATTATCTTGTCTTATCAAGTTTATTATCTTATCTTGTCTCCTGTGCTTAGGAGAAGAAACAAATCCCCACCTCACTATAGTCTCCAGGTGATACTCTTCCCATATTCAATGTAGTTTATGAAAACAGACCCTAGCTTTAGTTTATTCCAACCTTAAGTGACTGCTTTTGTCTATTACTGCAAAAAATAGTAAAGCTGAAAGAATCCGATGTTTTTTCTTTGCTGTCATGACTTATGCTGCTTGATATACAATTCTGCACGCCTGTTTGTTTTTCCACCAAAGAAAAATTGCATGCTTTAGATAATGATGATCTCATTTTTCTTCATCAACAAGGTGAGTTTATTTCAAACTAGACTTTTACATATGCCTAGAACAGTCAGTAACACATCATCTAAAAAGCACTTCATGGCCTCAGGCAATGAAAGGCCATGGAAGGCACAGCTATTGTTCTTGATAGTGGCTGAGGGTGGCATGCTTTCTTTTATGGTTCTTTTTAACGGACTATGTGGTTCTTCTATAAAGAATCTTAAAATGCATAAAAGTCATTTAAGAATGAAGCAGTTTTAGGACTATGCAAGTAACAACCTTTTCTCTGTATTTATTTATATCATACAGTAGAACTGCTCCTAAAATACTCTTGATAAAAGTTCTGTACCAAAATTAATATGTCATCACCACCATCAATGTAACTCAATTAATTTTAGGTGAAGAGGTAAAATATAAATGAATTCTTACAAAATATATGACTACTCCTGTAAAAATGATGTAGGGAAAACAGTTTCTATGACACCAGAATAATGACAACAAAAGTAAGAGCTCATCCTTCGTTCTGTGGTTTTATACTAGCAAATTAGTAAAGTAGCATGAGAAGTTTGACCAGTATGTCCGATTCATTCAAAATGGCGTCATTATAACATGAAGAGATTAGCGTTAAATACGGAGTGGTAATTCGTGTCGAGAAAGTGGTCGATATTAATAAAGAAGTGGGAGATTTGGGAGCGTGGCCATGGGGGTCGGAAAGTCCCGTGGTTGATGATAAGATTAGACGCTTAACGATGAGGCCATCAGGAATGTAAAAGAGTTTAGAGGAAACAAAGAAGGGTGATTCAGGAGACTCCATGCAGTCTCAGGTTGCTTGTGCTCCAGCCGTCAAGGCATGGAAGCTTCTGGGTGTGTGCCGTTGATGTTATACGCAAAGTTGTTTGACCAATGAAAGGTTGTTTTGAAAAGAACTGCTGTGGGGATGAAGGGTATAAGAGGGGAGCCTGCCCCAAAGATAAAGAAAAAAGACAACACGATGAAGTTATGTCATCGATAAAGAAGTAGAACGAAGGAATGAAAAGAAACAGGGTAGCAGAATGGAGACCAGGACGGGAACAGGCACACTGATCGCCTCATCAAGACAGGTTCGGCCAAACTCAGCAAACCGCTCACAGAAGCTCGTACAGAAAGTCACTGGAAAAAAGCTCAAGCTGAGAGAAGCGGACCCACGCACACAACTGCCCCTCGCTGGTAAGCAGTTGCACGTTATGGGGAATCATAGGGCTCTAGAAACAAAGACTGTCCTGGTAACCTTACAGTTTATTCTCCATATTAACAATCAGTTAGTTTATGATCCTGAAATATGTGACCAAATTGAGGGCAAGGTGTGGGACTCTGCTACCAAAAACGACAAGGTAGCGGCGGGATTGCTCAGCACCTGGCGAGCAACCTCTGAGGCCTTAAAGAGCCATGTGGGCCCAGAGTCAGAAACGTGTGGTTTGCCAGACAGTGAGGGAGCTGCGGGCTCCTTTACTGATCCTTCTGCTACGCCATGGGCCCATCTGCTGCTACAGCCATCCAAGGCTTTTGCTGTTGCGCCCCCTGCTGAGCTGGACGTGCCTTTTGGCCCAGGCCCTATTGGCCTTGAAAAGGAGAGGGACATGCTTTTTTTCGATGCGGGAAGAACGGGATACGTAAGTCCTGAAGACCGAGTTGCTTGACAACTTAAAGCAAGACATATTGTTCAAAAGGAATGTAAACTGGAGACTTGTTTGTAATAAAGAAAAGGAATGGAAAATGCAGACTGTTAAGTCATGGAACTTAAGGGATTGTTTGTTATCTTTTTTGATAGTACATATGTATAGGTGTACTCGAGTTTAGTAAGTCATGGAACTTAAAGGATTGTTTGTTCCCTTTTCTGATTGTATAGGTATACTCGCGTTTAGTATGTGAAAGCAACGTTCTATATATTTAGAATGTTTGATGTTCATGTGTGCGTGTTGGTGGATTGTAGACTCCACGCACATCCAGGGCTGTTTACTTGCCTTTTATACCTTTTATAAATATTTCTTTTGTAAATATTACTAAATTCAGATTGAGTGGAGACTTCACTTATAACATTAGGAACAAGACAGGCATTAATGCCTTTTTTTTTTTTTTTTGATTCCTCGTTGAACTGTTGCATATTTCAAATTTCAGAGAGATGTCCATACATACGGACATCAGTGGCATAGGACAATCAACTTTCAGTATAGCTTACAGACAGCTTTGGTGGACAGACAGACCTGTTGGTTAGTTTTTTTCATAAGAAAGCATTCCTAAAAGGTTACAGAAATTCCCTTGCAAAGTTTGATTTTCTGCTCCCCATCAATAAACTAAACTTTTATTTAACTACTGCATTTTTCTTTTAAAAAAGTATCAGTTACCCTCAATTCCGTAATATTGTCACCACTTCATTTTTCTGATAATAAACACACTCAAAACCAACATTCACCATCTTTTCAAGCTGTTTACATAAAACACTCTAGAACTTTCATTTGCAATATCCCCCCTCCCCCTTTTTTAAAATATAGACAAAGGTTTTGCTCATTCGTGTTGAAATTCATTCTGTGCAGAGTACTCATTTATATGTCTCCTGAAGTTTAAACTAAGCTTTTCCCTCTCCCCTTAAGAAATGTAATTACTATCCTTCATTTCTAGTAGTTCCCATGATGTGCCTGTCTCCCGAACAGAGAATAAAACATTATCTTTGCCCCAAGGAATTTATATTAGAAGGTAAACCATATTATTGTCTGTAAAATGAATTATTTTAAATAAAAAAAAGTGAGGATGCAATTACTATGTTCAAGAGAACACATTTAGTTCTATTTAAATTGATGTTGAAAAATGCTGCATAGTTAATAGCACATTTCAGCTAATAATATGCTACAACAGAAACTATATTCATAAAGTCAAATGAAATTTGCATACAGATAAAATATCTATTTAATCTACTGTCCATATCCTAAAATAGAAGTTACTAGACTGGCTTTCACTGTGACAGAACTATGGATAAACACTTAAACATTTCTTGATACTTACTAATCACATGCTAAAAATCTATGACCAATTTTTTATGCTTCCTAAAATATGTATACACACTAGTGTTTTTGTTTGTTTGTTTTTTTTATTTCCTTCAAAACACCAGTCCTATTACAAGTGACTGGAACTAACCAAATCAAATCATCCAAAACAAAACCACACATATAGTTATTTTATACATATTTTTGTTTAAATCTCAACTATAAAAAATTAGGCACACAACTGCAATAGTAACATACAATTTCTGCATTATAATAGACTAGAAATAACAGAAAATGTGGTAGAATGGCATAGACATAGATCTGTGCATTTTTTCTGAATAAGAATATAAAACCTAAGTATTTAAGCTTGCTGCTCTTTCATACAGCCAGGAGTATGTGTGTGTATATATATATATATATATATATATATACACATTCATTTTACGCATCTATTAAATGCTCCTGGTTGTGTATTTAATAAAGCATTATTTCCAATTCTCCTAACCTCCTTCCTCTCTTTTTCCAAAATGAATAGGAAGAAGGTAAGGTAGATCTCCACGTTCACTGACCAAAGGTGAAGTAAGTATGTGTTTTAATAGCAGGATAGAAAACAGGAGTAAGAATGGAGAAAAGAACATGAGATGTGAAAAAGCTGTCTAGAAAGTGTTTGAAGTGTCCATTGCTGGCAGGTGCTATGAACAACTTAATGATATCAAGAAGGTGTTAGTTGTTAGATTCTGTTCCAAGGCAGATGGTCTGTATGATTCCTGGAGACCATTCCCAGACCTGTTCCCTGCCATTCCTCTTGAATATAATTTTTAGGATAGCTTCTACCTTCTAAATTACAGCAAGATATGATTTCAAATTAATCTGTCAAAATGGCATGATATATTGGATAAGGAAGATAGTAAATTTATCAGACTAAATCCTATTAAAAATAGTCTCTAATATGTGCAGAATGCATACAATTGTCAGCAGTATGAAACCTCAGAGATCTTGCAATTTTTCTTTTGTTTAGACTTCCTTACATGTCATAGCTAGAAATACTTGATCACTCATGCAAACACTAGACATTAAATTCTCAATTTTTAGAAAGCATTGATGTGCTGTTTTTCTCATACACTAGGGGAGGAAAAAAAAAAAAAAGCATTAAATGAATTGACCTGTACAGGTTTCATCTGAGTGGAACTATGATAGCTACCATTGCAATAGAGTTTCAAGCCTGACTACACATCTGTATATTTTCAGATGTCGTAGTCTGAGGAGGATCAGCATACTTTTTTGTTTGTTTGTTTGCTTTCTTTCATATTCCGATTATCTGATTAAGCACTTACCTCTTTCTTCCAGTTACTGTAGCATATTTCAACCAGAATTAGCAAAGCCATCTTCATGATACATTGCCATCTTTATTCTGACACAGTAGGTGTTGAATGCTTTGGTTAATTAGAATGAATAATACTTTAAAATGGAACTGTATGTCTTTCCTTTTATGCAGAGAGTACTGAATATACACATTTCTTTGTATATTGTATACTGTTTTCATATTCCATAATTATTGTAGAGGCAACTCCTTCTAGAAACAGCTGCTGCTGATGGACTGACACGAAGTGGAAGACAGTATCAAGAGTAGCATGTTTAAACATTCAGATCTCCCTCTGCTTCCTTTATGGGCAGGAAAGACAAGTTTTGGCCCTATGTTCTTTGAGTGGCAAAAATTCAATTTGCCTATACTATTGTAAAGCCTTTAGTCGTCTGAGATAGGATAAAATATTTTTCAAGAACAAAAAATATAACTAGAAAACAGCAAACATGCTCTCTAGACAGGAAACTGAAGCAGAATGCCAAATGTTTACCTGGACTAGATGAACTAAGACAATTGCCAAGCTCCAAGGCATATGTTATGTGACACCCAACTCTTTAGATCGCAGCAAACGCTTGTTTAGGCTTCTATTTGACCTATTTGGCCAGTGTAGGGTTTAAAAGCAGTTGAAATAAAATTGCAGTCAGCCATTTAATCTATGTTCCAATTTAATCCATCTTTCAAGTTTCAGAGTCAGTGGTGCTTATGATCTGTTATCAGAACTGCCAATAGTTTTCTATACAATTACACTAACTCTCACATTTCTTTACTAAAAAAGTAAACAAACAAAAAAACTAAAATAGTTTTTTTCTAAATTCTAAGGAAAATTTTCCAAGCACAAATGTAATCTGTATATTCATGCATATACACACACACATGTATTTGTAGAAACTACTGGTTCTTCACATTCATTTTTCTATAAAAAGATTAATATATATATTCCCTTCAAAGGTTTAGTAGGCTCTAACATGCTTTCAGCATAGAGAGAAGCCCAATACTTTTACTTTATAAAACTGTATGGACAATTACAGTAAGGTCATTTGACGCTTCAAACTAGTAATTGAGTTAGAGAGAACTACTTAAGTATACAAATGAAGAGTCTAGAGGGCAAGACATATGAGGAGCAGTGGAAGTCACCTGCATTGTTCATCCTAGAGAAGAATATACTGAGGGGAGACCTCATTGGCAGCCTACAGGTTCCTCAGAAAGGGGAGTGGAGGCCCTGAGCCTCGTGAACAGTGATGTGACCCAAGAGAATGGCATGGAGCTGCAACAGGTTGTTGGGCAATGGAACAGTCTCCCTAGGGAAGTGGTAACGGCACTTAGCATGTCAGAGTCCAAGAAGTGTTTGGACAATGCTCTCAGACGTACGGTCTAATGTTTGGGTGCTCCTTTGCAGAGCAGGGAGTTGGAGTCAATGATCCTTGTGGGTCAGGATATATTCAATGTTTTTAAGGAAACTGGAACCAGCATGAGCTTTCTAGTCCAGTATTGCTACAGTTCTGTACCATAAGGCTTAGAAATCAGTATGTCACGGAAGTTGTATCAAAACAAAGGCAAAATCCTGGACCTCTGAGAAATCATCCACAATATATGAGCACTGAGAAGTTTAAAAAAAATAGCCAATAGATTAAAAACAATGGCAGACAGTACTAATTAATGGGATTGAACCATCCAAGTTTTTCTGTTCTATCTAAATTAAGCTTACTAAAACTGTTACAGATGCTGGTAAAAGCACTGAATGAGGGAGATGCAAAGGGAGTGAGAGGGGATACTATGGGATTAAATTAAGCTGATTTAATTAAACAGAATTAAACAATGAAACAACAAGCTGAAAAGCAGCTAGAAATAGTAAGGGCTATATCAGAGCCACTCAGACAATAGAAAGTTATTGGAAATACTGTATTTAGAAAACATAATGACACTATTTTAATGGATACATCCAAATTCTCTACCTCAATAATAACAACCACATCTTCACTGTCACTCATATGAAGATGCAGAAAAACAATTTTTAATAAAAGACTCCATTGAAAACTGTGCATACATAACTTGGGAGAAACATTAGCCTAACATGTAATTTGGTTTTGGAAATGCTATCCTCTGGACAGGGAAAAAAAAAAACAAAAAACAAACAAAAAAACCAGCTTCAAATAATTAATCAAATCTGCTCTGATTCTGTGAATCATGAAGTGGCATTTTCATAGCAAGCACAGTGTTGAACAAAATTATACAGAACTTTGTGAACAGTTGATAGTCATGTGGAGATCAGTTGCCACCATTTGTCATCTGTATTACTGAAAATGGCCACGTATGCAGCCTGCTGATACACTGAAAATTGTTTTCATGGAATTACTCCCCTACAGTTTGAGGCAAATGATATCAAACTGTTTTGCAGCAAGCTGACTTGACATTACAATAGACAAATTACGTAAAATATTTGTTACCACAAAGGTAGACATTCTGTGCGTCCAAACACAGTTTTTCAATGTCTTGGCTACTAGGTGGAACATCTACAGCACATTTCCCATCACTTCCAACAGATGCAACAAGTTGAATGTGTTTCTTTGAGGCTCAAAGAATTTATTTATTTATTTACTTATTTTAAGGATAATGGTTAAGAATTCTCTGAACTACGTCTAATATTGTCATTTTAAAATTTGACTAAAATATTGTCATATCCACTTGCTGAAACTAGATATTCATCAGATAAGCACCGCTCTCCATATGGTTTCTCAAATTAAATGCCAATTTCATAAAAAATATATTTAAAGTGCATTTCGGACTTTCAGTCTGATATATATATATATATATATATATATATACACACACACACACAAACATAAAAATAAGGTTGTCACAAACCAGTTCATGAGATTTTTTTCTAATTTACTTTTGGAAAAATTTGCAAGTTCATGTGAGCCATTCTACTGACAAAAAGGTGTGACTTCTACCAACAAGGACAGGTCTGAAGGGGATTGCTGCCTAAAGCCTAAACTTAAAACAAAAACAAAATACCGACTGATATATTTAGACATGGGAGACACTTTTACAAATAAAGGCTTCAGTACTTTCACTAGGTATTTTATGGACCACAGTAATTTTTGGAACAACATAAATTAAACAATTTATTGACCGTATTGAAGACTTCTTTTAAAAAGTCTTTTTATACCTCTCAGAAGTTAACTGTATATTAAGTAGAGATATTGCATGCTAGTGTAGGAAAAGAGAAGAATGATTAAGAGTGAGAGTGACAGGGACAGAAAAGCACCTGGAAATAAAAACTCTCTATTTCCTGTCTGGGAAAAAGTACTTGCACCAAGCAGCACTGTAGAGATTTATTGTTTGCTTCTCTTGGAAAGCTAAGATTAAGAGAATTATTCTCCAGATTGGACTAACAGAGAGCAGGCTGTGAAGAGAAAGTTATTAATTGAAAATGTTATTTCTAGTTGGACTGAAAATACATACACAACCTCTTTGCCTTTTTTTTTTTTTTTCCTGCAGAAAGGAAGAACTAGATTCAAGTATACTGTGACTCCTCCTAAAACTGAGGAAACAAATTTTAGCCCCTACTCCGAATACAGGAGAGAGGAGGAGACTTTTCACTATACATACATATTATATAACTACAAATGCATATGTTTTTCTTACAGAAGCACCAAGTTTAAGTCAGAGACAAAGCTTGGAAAATAAAAATTAGCAACACAAAGCCATCACTGTGCTTACATCCTATCTATCTCAGCAGCGTCTTGTGAAATGTTCCTTTATCTCCAATTATATTATTTTCCCAGGGACATCATTTTACTGTGCATATTTCCTCTCCCTATTAGCTCAAGTTAGAATCTCACTAGTTTTTGTCCAACCTGTATCACACTTGACACTTTGCTTCCCTTTCAATCCCAAGGCACCATCACCTCATTCAGATGGAATGATTTCAGGTCCACTGTAATGTCAGAGAACAAAAATGAAAATTAGGAGGAAGGTCCTTAACAACTTTCTAAGTTCTCTGCTCATTGCAAGCCCACAAGCCAGTAGGCTATCTTGACGTTCTTTTCTTCCTTTACCCAGGGGAATGCAACAGATTTTATTTACGGTTGTTTCCTTTTCAGGATATACTAAATGTACTTATACTGTTCAAAGAGGTAAATAATTACAACAGTATTTTAAGGTTAAGGTCTTAAAACAAGCAAAACAAATCATACAGAGGAGTCATTTTGTTTCTTGTTCTAATTTATCAACAGATGTAGACAAACAGCTCCTTTTCGTCTGAAGATGAATTTACAAAGAGGTCACGATGTGTTATGCTAACAGAATCAGATCATGTGACTAAATAACCATAAGTCACCCAGAAAATTAACGTCCATATTACTTTTAAAAGTAAAATAGCTCTATTTTCTAACTATGTGAACATAGATAATTCAGTTCACCTGTTTTTAAGTCTTCTTCACTACTAAAAATAAGAAACAGAAGTTAAGTCCTCTGTGAAGAACCAAGAAAATTGAACTGCACCCCTTTATCTGATAAGTACTATTAACAGTTTTAATATATTCAGTGTTCCTTTCTGGAGGAGAAACATGTTAACACAGAGATACTATGGGAATTTATTTTAAAATCAAGAAAAATCATTACATGATTGAAATCAAATGTAAATTAAAAAAAAAAAAAAAAAGAGAGATTTGAAATTGCATTTAAAATTCTGGGAGGTCCCAGTTGACTGGCAACTGGCAAACATGACGCCCATCTACAAGAAGGGCCAGAGGGCAGACCCGGGTAACTATAGGCCTGTTAGTTTGACCTCAGTGGCAGGGAAGCTCATGGAGCAGATTATATTGAGTGTCATCACTCAGCACTTACAGGGCAACCAGGCGATCAGACCCAGTCAGCATGGGTTTATGAAAGGCAGGTCCTGCTTGATGAACCTGATCTCCTTCTATGACAAACTGGCACTCTGGCTGGATGAGGGAAAGGCTGTGGATGTGGTCTACCTTGACTTCAGTAACGCTTTTGACACCGTTACCCACAACATTCTCCTCAAGAAACTGGTGTATGCTTTGTTGGATATCCGGGCCCAAAGAGTTGTGGTGAATAGAGTCAAATCCAGCTGGAGGCTGGTCACTGGTGGCGTTCCCCAGGGCTCAGTACTGGGGCCAGTCCTCTTTAATGTCTTTATCCTTTGTTGGATCCTTTAAGGATGAAGGGATCAAGTGCCCCCTCAGTAAGTTTGCAGATGACACCAAGTTAGGTGTGTGTGTCGATCTGCTTTGAGGGTAGGAAGGCTCTGCAGGAGGATCTGGACCAATGGGCTGACATCAATTGTATGAAGTTCAAAAAGGCCAAGAGCTGGGTCCTGCACCTGGGGTGCAATAACCCCAAGCAGAGCTACAGGCTGGGAGATGAGTGGTTGGAGAGCTGCCAGGCAGAGAAGGACCTGGGAGTATTGGTGGATAGTCAGCTGAATATGAGCCAGCAGTGTGCTCAGGTGGCCAAGAAGGCCAACAGCATCCTGCCTTGTATAAGCAGCAGTGTGGCCAGCAGGTCTAGGGAAGTGATTGTCCCCCTGTACTTGGCTCTGGTGAGGCCGCACCTTGATTACTGTGTTCAGTTTTGGGCCCCTTGCTACAAGAAAGACACGGAGGTGCTCAAGAGAGTCCAGAGAAGGGCGATGAAGCTGGTGAGGGGTCTGGAGAACAAGCCTTATGAGGAGCGGCTGAGGGAGCTGGGATTGTTCAGCCTGGAGAAAAGGAGGCACGGGGGTGACCTTATTGCTCTCTATAGGTACCTTAAAGGAGGCTGTAGCAAGGTGGGGATTGGTCTGTTCTCCCACCTGCCTGGTGACAGGGTGAGGGGGAACAGGCTAAAGTTGAGCCACAGGAGGCTTAGGTTGGACGTTAGGAAGAACTTCTTTACCGGAGGGGTTGTTAGGCATTGGAATGGGCTGCCCAGGATAGTGGTGGAGTCACCATCCGTGGAGGTCTTTAAAAGATGTTTAGATGTAGAGCTCAGTGATATGGTTTAGTGGAGTACTGGTTAGTGTTAGGTCAGAGGTTGGACTAGGTGATCTTGGAGGTCTTTTCCAACCTAGACAGTTCTATGATTTTGGAGCTACTTCATGGCAGGGAGGCATATGTCCTTCAACTGATAATACAATATTACTTCCTATGTTCTTTAGCAGGGAATATCCACGCTTAAAGTATTTCTAACTCTTAAAGTCATTTAAATATTTCAAAAGTATTGTACTTGAATGCTTTAACTTTTTTTCTTTTGGAGGGGATCAAGGAAAATAGAAAACTTCATGATGGGACTATTTGTGGGTCTGCTGCATATAATTACAGAACTTTAGTAATATGGTTTGGGTATTTTTCAAAGGAGAAAAACCCATTAAATCATGTCCTCAAGGAATTTTATTTGTCAGATCTTCCCTGAAAGTTTGCAAATACAATAGTAAGCTTTTTACCACTAAAATAATAAAATAATAATAATAAAAAAAAAAAAACAAACACTAGAAGTAAAGACTTTCTGGTTGAACTTCAATATTCTTTTCATTAGGCAAAAAGGAAAGAAAGGAAAATAGCAAAGCACCATTCAATAAAATTACAGCATGTTGTCTGCCAGAGAAATGAACTCCAGTAAGCAATTGTCTCCAAGATGGTGAGATCCCAGCTGTTCACCCATTTGGATCAAACTGATGAGTGAGTAGAAAATCACACAACCAAGCTGCCAAAATATTTCCCACTGCTCCAAGCACAGAGCCAACAGAACTACTGAAACCATAAGGTGATGCTCAAAATGAGCTCATTCACAATGTACTTCTCTCTTCTTCTTAGAGCGTGTGAGAGAGCGTATATTTCAGCATTGAGAGACTTTGAGACACACCAAAGTAGAGATAAAGAAAAACTAATTAAGCTCTCTGTAGGCTTGCAAGCACTGCTAGTCATTGTAAACAGGAAAATATCTTGCTCACCAGCCATTTCAAAGAATCCCAGAGGGCTACCACTGTCACCTATGCAGAAGAAAGAAAGGAAGATTGGAAGTGTGACCAGCTGCATTCATTATTTGCAGTGGAGAAACCGGGTGCAAGGAAGGAGGAGATGAAGAGAAATATTACATTAGATTTAACAGTCTGTTCTAGCAGTCCTTCTACTGTAAAAGAGACCTGTTTGTTTAGTGCTGTAACCACAAATGACACTAATAGACATCGTTTTTCATAATCTCTGTGATCTCTAATTTTCCTCCCTTCGCTGCTACATAAAACAGTTATTTTAACATTTTTTTAATTTCTGGAATTTTGATTGCATGCATTTTCCTCAGCAGAAAAAGCTTTAATAGATTGTAGGAATCATCTTTTCATTATTTCTTAATCTTTTTACCCTTGCTTTTATGTAGATTTCAGAGGACATCTCTGTAGCTGGTTAGAATGGTAGCGAACAAAGAAAACCACCTCCAGACAATAGCTGAAAATCATAAGTTAGCACATACATAAGTTAACAGACTCGCTATGTGTTTTGTGTTTTCATTACCCACAGCAGTTCCATTGGTCTAAATCTAAGGCAATGATAAATGAAATACTTAGGGAAGATTTTGATGTTCCAAAACAGAGAAAACTTACATTGACTTAAGTGAAGGTTTTACTTCACTAAAGACTGCAGCATTTGTTTCGAAAAACATTAATGAGAAGCTGTTGGAATGCAGTGGCAGGAAAAGTTTGAAAACTGGTTAGAGCAAATACTGTTTTCATTACTGAAATTACTGCTGTATCTTCTGTAGATTTAGGAGAGGGCTGCAACACATATATAAAATTCTTTTATATATAAAATAATTTGTTCTTTTATATATAAAAAAATCCAAACAACCAAAAAAACCTTCACTATCAGATTTAATTCACTTGAAAAGGAACCGTCACTGTAGTAAAATCGTAATATTATTTAACTACTACTATTCATTTCAGTTGATATTTTATTTTTATGGAGAGCAAGAGGGAGATCTCTTTATGACTATTCCCCTGACTCCTTCCCATTTGTCAGCAGCTATTGGGTAATTTATATGCGTGCCCTGGTTGCAGATCTTGCAAAGCAACATCCTGAAGTTACATGAAAAATATTCTTTCTACAGTATTAAGGAGAACAACAATTTTAACAGGAGGGCTGATCCTATTTTTCTTGTTGTTGTGAGGCAAAGGTGAATTTAAAATTGTATATTCATTCTGATCCTTGTCCCCCACTAAAACTACAGATTATTACATTTACTAATATGTATTCTCACCAGACTGCTAAAGTTGACATTATTTAGATTTTTGAATTGTATGACTCGAGATGATTCTGCTATTTAGCTCACTCTCTTCTGTCTCTCCATTCCAATTTTAGTGCCAAAAGCATACTGAACTCAGCTGTCTTTAGACAGGCACATCAAAAAAAGAGAAACTAACTTCATTTCTTGTAAAGGAACCCCATAAGACAAAGAAATATAAGGGAGTGGTGGCAATTCTCCTTGAAGCCAGACCCAAGTGAAATTTCCTAGGATAGTGGAATGACCTCGTATTTCAATTTTTCATCATTGCTGCACAATTTTGACAAAAGTAACTCCTCCAAGTACATAGAAGTGCTCTGCAGAGGACAGTCTGAAAATCACCGTCCTAGATTACTGGCAAATGACAAATCCATGCAATTTAAGAATTCTATTTCCTTAGAGAACCTTCTGCTTTCTCTTCATTTTTTTATTATTTATTTATTTATTTACCTATACTAGGGCTTCTTTTTATAAATATAGTTTACCGTATTATTCTTTTTGATTTCAGTTCCAGGAATCACTATTCCCTTCCCAAATAGAGCTTATACAGAGCAAAAGACATGCCAGAAATTTTCAGCCCCAATCTGTGATACGTGGCAGAACTAGAAATCACAAGGATTAAAAACTGCCTGTTCTTGCTTTTTAATGTAGATTAAGTTTGATGAATACTAATAACCTAATAGGAACATTTGTACCTTGGAGAACAACATCAAGTAGGGATATCCCAAGGAAAATAGAAGAAAACCCAAATAAAGAAGCATTTGGAATATAACGACAAAGTGAGCTGAGGAGAGAGTGAGAGAGAGAGAAAGCCAACAGGCATTAAGTAAATTAAGATAATCAAAACTATGCCAGGTTTGGGAACATCAGTACAGATTTTTAAGTCCTCTAAATTCCACCAAGAACAGGACAAAAACAAAACAAAAACATGATTCTAAATTCTGGGATGATGTTACCCCCTCCATGCATCTCCCGGTGCTGAACAAGCAGTCAAAGAAATTACAATCCTATCCAGCACGCAGTGAGGCAGTTTCCTTTCCTAAGAAACTATCATATAGATAAGAGGGAGACAGAGACACAGAAAATAAAGTGGGTTCTCACCTTTGCTAAAAACAAACAAAACCCACCAAAACATTGATCACACAGTTGGGAACACATCTACATTGATCCCATGATTTAGTGAAGAAAGTGTTTCAGCCAATGAATAAGGCAGTTTTGCATTTATGAGATGCGGTTTAAGAAAGGTCAAAAATAGCCAAAGTGAGAATAATTAGTCCCTGCAAGTGGTCCTAATTCAGATGTTCAAACTCTTCACTCATTTCAAGGGGAAACTTATGCTTTCTTCTCTTTCACACAACAAAAACCATAGTTCAGCAGCAACATGGGTTTTCTGAAGGTTATGTCATACTTATCCAAGGGAGCTGCAATGCCACCCTATAACTTGTTTATATTTTGGGCAGGACAAGGTTGTCCAGATGCTTCCAGGTTGGAAACTGCCATCCAACAGATTCAAGCAATTCAGAAGACAATGGGCACCAAAATAAGTTAACTCAGTCTTGGACAGCAACAATCAAGTGGAAACAAAAGGAAGTAATAGATATTGCTTCCGAGAGCAAACGTGCAGCTATTCAGAATAGCAGAATTCAACAGAGCAAAACCAAGACGTTAATATATCCTGTAATTCCAGCTCTAGAGAGCAACATAAATCAAATTCTATGCTTTAAAAAAAAAAAATAAAAAATCCAACTATCATTCAGAAAATAGGGGTTTTAACTGCTTCTTTTAAATACAGAGAAATTTTGATCTAAGCTTCTTTTTCAAGTCTATCTCTGCCAGATGGCAGAGAAAAATCACGAACTGAAGGCTCAGTGGAGAAATGGGAAATCAAGATGTTTGATAACTGCATCTCAACCTAGATGGACTAAAAGCAGCTGATACAACTAGCTTATCTGTATACTTACACAGGGAATTCTAGATTATTTTTGAAAAGACTTTTTCAGATGGGAAGTGTAAAATTGTTTATACAATTTTGTCCTCATCATTATGGTTTTGTTTTTATCTGTCACAGTAAAACTATTGCATACATATGAAATACACCAACATATAGAAGTGTATACATCTAGTCATATGCTACAACAATCTATTGCTTCTCTGTGCAGCGTTAAAACATGCTACACAAACATTTTTTTTATTACCTGTTTAGACAGCACTGTTATGAGGTAAACAGTTCCTTATGCAAAGCACCAGTGAACTAAACTGGGCTACCATGAATAAAGTGATGCTGTGATATTCAGTGTATCTAGAGCATCTATTAAACATTACAGAATACTCTCCTCCCTCTTTCTTTCATCTCACCATTCTGATTTCATATTCACTATAGGTTCAGGCTGAGGCAAGTAGGACTTGCTCCTTCTAAACTATCTCCTTTAGCAACTCACATGTTTCCCTCTACAGCTGTGTAGTGTCACTGCTCAAAAATTCCTGTCCCAGAGTTTGGTGGAAGAAGTCTAATCAAGTGTTCATTCCACTGCCCATATTCTTCCTCCTGTTTTTATTTCTTTCTCCCACCATGCTTTCCCCCACAACTTGCTTTCTGAGCAAAAGTAAGTTGTCTGCTGTACTCGGACCCTGCAAAACACTTAAGTTTAGCAGTCTATATCTGGTGCTTCCAGAAGGAAGAACTCTTATTTTATGGATTTTGTGTTTCCAGAATTATCTTTATGAAAGTAAAATAAACCGTAATTTACTATTACTTTTAAGGGCATTCTGGGAATTTTGAGACCTGATGTTACGTTAAATTACAGCTTCTGAATAAATCCTAATTCTGAATGGAAGAAAAGAGTCTTACTTCAAATTTCACAACCACACCTATGCCTATACATTATCTACATGTAGTATGCTATTACTATCTATATTATAACAAAGGTTAGGTGAAATCCTATATCCTATATTATCCAGATCTAGAAAGAGAATCAATACTATAATACTATACTATAAATCTTCCTGATACTCTGTGCAATTTTTCAACAGGCATCTATAAGCCTTCCTCACACATTAATTTATGATCTTATCAACTGTATGTGGACATGTGACTGCTGAAAAAACAAACAAACCTGACTTTGCAATACATGAACTTGTTCATCCCCTTTTGTAGTCAATTTCCCTAGTTAGACAAAGCTCTGCTTATTTTTAAGAGTTTGTCCTGAAGATTCATTGAAGGACTTCACAGTAGATACCGGACTGTTTCAAAAACATTATCCACATTTATAACTAACTGAAATATGTTTTGAAGTCATTATAACATAGAAAATCCACCTGACAATTCTTGTCCTAATGAATATTTTTCTTGGGCTCTAAACCATCTTAAAGTTCTTTGAAAGAAGCTGATCTTTTCACATAAGAAATAGAATTTAATACATAGCTTCAGAAAGTATTGGGGAAGGGTTGGCTAAGATAAGGAGCAATAGGTATAAAAATACAATAAAAAAGATAATGAATATACTTAATCTGAAGTAGTTTAGGTATCATTTGTGGTGAAATTTACGATCAAATTTGATTATCAGCATTCTAACTAATTAACATATTGAATACAACAATTTCAGGCAATACTACTCACAAAATTAATTAAAAATGTATGTGCAGTACAAGCTCTAGTTCCCATATCATTGTTTATGGGCTGTGAGATGATGTAGAAGGTAGAACACTAGCAGGAAGTTAGGTACATTTTCTCTAACACAGATTTTTCCTTCTAATCCCACATTGATTTTAATTGAAATTGAATTTAAAGCAGAAATCCCTTTGGTTTGAATATCAGTTTTTATTACCAACAACTATACTTGCTATCCTTCCTTTCACCTGTTACTCAGTAAGACTGAGCAAGGACTCAAATTTGGCCTTGAAGCTAGCATACTAGCCCCAAAGCTTGATAACTTCACATTAAGTTGCATATGCAGCCCATCAGTGTTTATACAATGAAATCAGAGATCCTTAAGTTATAAGAAAATCAGGAAGGAAAAATAAAAAAGTAATAATAAAAAACAGTCAAAATCAATTATTTAGGCTGCACATTAATAAAGACTGGAACAGTAATAAATGATGTGGAACCACTGAGTGGTTTTGCTTATGAACCTAATGAAATTACATCTTCTCATTTTTATTCTAGTTCTCCTTCCTTGTTCTATATTATTCATCTTTTACCTTTATTTTTTTAATTATTATTTTTAAAATGAGAACATAACAACCATCTTTCAGGGTCTTCTGGTTAGCAATAGAATACAAGTCTACGTATACAAAACTATACAGACAAAAGTTACACTGATCACATGCAAGTTAATAGTATTGCTCCATCTATAGTCTTAATGTTCTTTCTTAAACAAAATCACACTTATAACAACAGAAATTGAGAAAAAAAGCAGAAATAATAATGAAGAATATAGGAAGTGGCAGAGTTATTCTAAACATTTTTAAAACTCTTGAAACAATAAAAAGGTGAGAGAGTAAAACACAAGAGCAGACAATCATAAAACAAGGCACAGCTAACATTATGCATAATACTTGCTTACAGAGAAAAATATTTAAATGCACCAAAATAGCTTGAAATGTCTATGTCACTGTCACAATCCTTTTAATTTTATTCCAAAACAGTTTTGAAGAAAAAAGAGTGTCTCTAAGAAGCGTATGATTGAGCTCTCAGTGAAGGTCAGATTTTTTCCTGCTTACTCAACAACTGTTATATTCTGAATTGTCAGTCTGGCTGGGAATAGATAAAAATGTACATAAAATAGATTAGTATTTCACCATTATACTAGTTAAAGTATCAATTAGTTTCATACTTGGCCTTTTAATGGGTTAAAGTTTTTAAAATTATCTAGTTCCTGATATCATCGTCATAAAGTTTCATAAAAACAGGACCTCCAAAACATTTATATAACTAGACTTTATTTCCTCCTTTTGATTGTTACTGATTAAAAATAGTATATATTCATAGCTTTTGTTGGAAGACATAATTTTCAGATACCTGTAGAAGCACATGCCCTCATGCTGTAACAAAAAAAGTCTTCGACCTTTCAAGATGTAATTTTACTACAAAAGTATCACCCTCAGGCTCTTTGTAGGACAGTATAGCCATTAATAATTCTTTGTTGTTGTATAGGATATGATTTACGCTCAACTCTAATGACTTACAACCCATTTATTTTTTTGGCAGTATGAGCAAATTAGCTCTGTTTTCCTGGCACAATTAGTTGCAAGTCCTTCATTTTCATTCTGCTGAAAACTGAAGGACAAATCAGTGATAACAGAATCAAGCACTTGGGTAGTCAGCTAAGATTCTTGTCTGGGAGCAATTTATCATGTAAATGGTGTCTGCTTTGTTTTATGGAAATCTGAAAACAGCTTTCTGCATGATTGAAGCCTTTGTCAATGAAAACCTCTTCAAAATGTGACAAATGTTTCTTATCTCTGGAAGACGCTGAAAGGACTTATATGATAAAAACTATATATACACTTACTATTTTTATCCAGGTCATACGTATATATGGCATTTGAAGATAGCAGCCATGCCAGAAATAAAAGATCTTCTATATGTTGGATTGATTCTGTTTTAGGGGAAAAATCAACTTTATTACTGAGTATTCAAAAAACAATCTCTGCTTTACCCATGATATGTATAAACATTAATAATCATCATAATAAATAAACAAAACACAGTATGAAGTAACTTCCCAGAGAAAACATGAAGTGTATTACAGATTATTTCCAAGCCTTTTTGGAATGTGAACTGCATGACTTCCTCCTTCCCACTCCACAGTCACTTTCCATACCATGTCACAGCTACAGCTCAGCTCCCACAGGTGAATTATGATTGATATCTATTCCACTGTGAATAAACAACAACCTTTTGGAACTTGACACACCTTGTAATGCAGACTTAGGTTAAAAATAAAATAAAATAAAATAAAATAAAAAATTTACTTCACAGAGTCCCTTCAAATACTTTGATCTAATTGCTCTTTTAAGGGAACATTCTTAAGCCATCTTGGACAAAGACTGAGTTCCTCACAACATGGGCACAAACCTAGAGTGAAAAACAATTTTTAAGGGCAGTTGCATCCAACAGAATACTAAATTCAACATACTCTGGATTATTTTATTTTTACCTTCTATAATACAGAAGATGTACAGCGCAACGAGGCCTTGTGTTTTTGTTTGTGGTCCATCAAAAAAAGTTACAGCAGCAAGGACAATCCCAATTATGTCCCTTTTTCTTACTCTGAGATCTCAGAAACAGGATGCATTTTAAGCATAGACATTAACAGCATAAACACCTCATCAAGGTCTCCAGACCTAAGTTATCAGCATGAGTAACACAAAGAGATGCATTTTTATTTTTTCCTATTTTCACCTACCCTAAACATTTGTGAGATGAAACATATGCCAAGCCCCAGCAAACTTTTCCTCTTAGAAACAACAAACAACAATCTAATTTTTCAATTAGATTTCAATTAACATTTTTTAAATTCTTTAATAATTTATTAAACTATTATTAATAATTATTTAATAATTTAATTCTTTCTTAAAAGAAGAATGTTAACATTGCTATCAATTGTTAACATTTCTGAACTTGCAATAGGAGAATGACATCCTTAAATCATTTGTGCAGAGAAGGTATTTTCTGTTTCTACATTAGCAGTATGCAAAACACCAGCTAGTCCAAGCGCTTTCACTTGGAAGATGTAGAAGGTAATTCCTTCCAGTACTGGTATTTCAGTTTGAGCAAGAAGCAGAGCATAGAGTGATTAAGTGAAAATAAGGAATAAAAGGGGTGGGGTGGGGAGTATGAACGATTAATTTATTAAATTCATTGCAGTATTTTCCCTAATCACCAGTAAAATCCAACATACTTGAGAAATGTGTTGCCCCAATAGATAAAGTGGGAACTTGGGTGGGGAAATATTTGTGTGTTGTATGTGGTGCAATTGCCTGAAGTAACTAGGAAAATAAAACTAACATTCACATTTTAAAGAAAATGTACAACATTGAAGAGGCTTTCAGGGTAGGGCATAGCTGCATTACCTGAGCGTTCCCTAGGCTTCCAACCTTAGATGCTATCACGCTGGGGAAACCTGGTGTGCTAGCTCTAAGGAACAGTACGGAGCGTAGAGTGGAGTGGAGACACCATGGCTAGGCTCTGTGACCAGGTGAGGACTCTATTGTTCTTGTGCACACCGAGACCGATAAGCTGCACTTTTTGCTACCCTGAGCCAAGGACCTATCATGTTTTGACAAATGCTGTATGCTAGTGTACTTTTGCTCCACTAGAGCAAAACACACCTCCATCCCAAAAGCTACCCGCCTCCAAGATGTGACCACCCCTCACTGAGCATGCACTCTGAATTTCTCAGAGCCTATTATTTTAAATGGAGACAGGAGAACTTTTCACCAATCATAACTAAGATATGCTTGACAAGAGTCACTCAAGCTCCACCTAAAGATAGAAAATATAAACTGGCCTAAGAGAGAGGGGATGTGAGGGAAGATACCACCCCGAGGGAATACAACATCCTTAGGACCTCCTTACTCCTGGGATCAGTCAACGGGCTGAGACTTTCTTCCCCTCACATTGGGACACCTTTGGGTGAGATCTGAACACTTGGTTATAAATCTTTCTAGAGTCTCTGATCCTTTTAACGCATTAATTTCTAGGCTGTGTACCTGTGACACCTGTGTATTTCATGCATGCTAGCTTGCTTTTGCAGACAGTCACTATCACTGGCAATCTAAAGAACCTGTGTACCTGTTGCTGTAATAAATCACACTTGATTGTATTGTTACAGCTCTCATTAAGCGCGACTAGGGTAAGGGTGGTTATACGTTATTGGTGAATCTGTGACCATGATAGTTCAGTGTTCTGAATCCAACCAGACCCCTAACGAACGGTTAACACGTTATTGGTGAATACCCGACTGGACCCCTAACAGTTAACGCGTTATTGGTGAATACCCGACTGGACCCCTAACGGTTAATGCGTTATTGGTGAAGTCTATGATTGTGATAGTTCAGTACCCTGAATCCGACCGGGCCCATAATGGTTAATCAGCTACATCCCTTAACGCGACAGTTGTAACCACATTCAATCAAGAAACGTTCTACGTGGTATTAGATCTTGCTAACCAAAACCCAGCTGTTTAAGTTATGATAGTACCCTCCAGTTCTTAACCAGTCTTATCAGCATGCACCCATCACCATCACCTCCAGCAGTCTGCAGCCACATGGTCCTTTCTACAGCCTGGATATTAATATTGGTTAGTCTGAAATATACCTAACAGGCAGTTGTTTAGTGACAATTTAGAGTAAACCATGACAAACCTCATACATATTGATATATTTTTATTTATTGGTAATGGATATCCTGGAATCTACACTAATATATCATTACATTTTGTAAATATTAATATCGAGTACATGGTATGAGTCAAAACAAGTAGTGAAATACAACATGAAGAAATAAGGAATAATTAGAGATCTTTCCTCTTCTATCTAGCTCTAGCATTACACCTATGATGAAGCATGATATAGGTAGTAGGTTTTAATCAAGTGAAATTAAATAAATTAATTTTAATCTCAAAAAGCCTTAACAGTTAATCTTTCCCTTCAAATTATTTTCTAACCTCAAACCATTTTTTTTGTTCGTTTCCAGAATATGCAACTTTCATATAGACTAATCTTTGCTAACTTTTTTACAGTGTTAGACATTATTTAAGATGATTTTTCCCCTTAGCTTCCAATATATTGAAATTTGATGAACCCTAATGAGCTCAAAGGCAGTCAGATTAAAGCATCCATTTTTGACATAAGCAATCTTCTTTAATAGAAGGTACTTTTATTACCAACTTTGCATTCACTTTCTGTGCAAAAAAAAAAAAGTAGTCTTAATTTCAATGGATACAGATTTTAATGACACGTTAAACCTTTACCAAATTTCCAACAGACTGAAAAATTTGGTCAAAAGTTTCACAGCAAAGAAATTCTAGCAGAGTGAGAAAGTTTGCCTGGATTACATATGAGTCAGAAATAATGAATGTATATATAATTTTATTTAACTTTTCAGATGAGGTTTGATTTCTCCCCTTAGGTTCATACAACTAAAGAGACTGGATGATGGGTTATGAGTTATCAAAGACAAGGTTTCTGGCTCAAACTGAAAATAATGGTGGACAAAGGCTGCTCAGGTAATTGAGTGTTTATGCCTGCAGCTCTGTTCTGCTCAGCCCTCATCAAAGTAATAATATCTCCAGATAAACCCTCTTAGTGAGCTATTTTTATAATTTGGAACCCATCTGCACTAAGGAGAGACTGGTATGCAATTGAAATATTTGTCATTAACCTGACTACACTTTTTCTGGTAAAATTTCAAGATATTAGAGAGGGGAAATGCTTTAGTATAATTCAGTTGTAAAATATCCCTTAATATCTATAAGAACAGAGTTAACACATTCCATCAAGTCACTCACTGTCTGGAGGTTATTACCACAGAACAATTTGTTTTTAATTTCAAAGAAAATCAGAGCTAATTAAACCTTTAAGGAACAAAATATAATTGGTTTTGATCAAAGAGGTAAACAATAACTTTTCAGTTTATTATTATTCTTCCACCTAGCTTTATCCCAAACATTACTTATCTGATAGAAGCTCCAGGGGAAAATGAAGATATATATAGCAGAAATCTTTCTGTATCACACACACTACAATAACACTGCTTATTCCAAATGCTCTGCTGTTCTTTACACAAGCAGATAAACCTCACAGAAGCTGCCAGAAGCAAATTTTAAACGAACATTAAATATTTCCACACTTTTAGCAGTAAACCCAGCCTGCAAAGTCTGATTTATTAAAAGGAAAAGACAAATTGGTGTTTCTAGAGGCTCTTGTTGAGAAATTTAAACTCAAATAAAGACTTCTCAAAACAGTAACCTGTTTAAAATGTTTTTCCTTTGGTAAAAAATAAAAATGACAGACTCTCCTCCCTCCAAAAACCTAAGACACACCCCCACAATTAACCCATAACCATAATATTTCACCACTCAAGAACAATGCAATTGTTTATGCAAATATTAATACTATTAAAAGGAAAAACAAATTAAAAAGTTATAGCTTGCCATTTTTTATTTCTGTAAATATCATTGTTTGGGGAGGAAGATAAAACCTATGAACTGAGAGAAAATAGCATTTACTGTTATGAAATATCAGATTTTACTAGACAAGGTTTTTTGACTTGAAAATGAGCAAAGGTGAAGGAGGTCAAAGAGGACCTTGTGGAAGCTGATAACTTTGCATATTATGTATGCAAAAAAAAAAACCAACAAGCTTCTAAAATGTACTAGAAATATTTTTTCCTTATGATCCTGTTTTTTTTTTTTTTTTTTTTTTTTTAAAAAAAAAAGTTGTGGTTTGAACACAAAAGGAGATAATCAGCTGAGTGACAAAGTTTTGAAAATCACAACATCATGATCTTTTACCTCTACTGTAAAGCCAATAAGGTATCAGGCCATAAAAGAATTACGAAAGAATCACTGCATACATTGTCTATGTACTATGAAACACCTCTGTCTTTTTTTTTTTTTTTTTTTATCACAGAAGGAAGTGTGCACATCATATACAAATGCAGGCTCCAAATTCGATTTCTCTGTTTCTTTGAAGATATGAAGTTGTGCTGGAAAGTTAGATTTTCAGTTGCATGAAATGGTCAGCTGTAGTCACAAACAGGAACATGTTGTGATAGATGTTCAATTTTGTGTTTTTAGTTTGTTTGTTTGTTTTTTGATTTTTCTTTTTTTTTTTTTTTTTAAACAAACCTTTGAGGAAGTTTTGAATTTCACTATCAAAAATAAAGTTTATTTATAATATTTCCCTCTTTCTTTAAAGATCATGATGGTTGCATGACATTGAAACTGTCTAGTACAGTCTTTAAGGAAAAATAGCTTGGGGGTGAAGGAAGAGAGAGAAATTACAAGTACACAGGGAACTAACACCACTATCATGTGAACATGTTTCCATTTGTACATTATTTTCTCCATATTTCTAAAAGATGCTAAGATTATCGCAGCAGTGTGGAGTCCTGCAAACACATTGGAAAGTACATCAACTACAGAGCCCACTCAAACTGTAGAAAAGTCAAGGAAAACAAAGGTTAGAAATTCACATAGAACAACTTAGAGGACAGTAAAAAGGTGGCAGAAATTGATGTCTGATATTCTAAACCCCAGTCCACACCCTACTCATTAGACTTGTTTAAATTTAAACCAATTAGCCTTTCCTAATTTCAAAGAATCCTTCAGCTGCTTAAAATATACAGAAATACGGAGAACTCAACAGCACTAAACCGCCCTGAACACATTAAAATTAAAATATTAAGCTTTAGTCTTAGTTTTGTGACAGTTAATGCTTTTCAGCTTTAGGATTTCTTCACAGTAGCCATAATCAAGCCATAAAAATACAAATTAGCACTTTAGTACAGAAAAGCAGTTTCTAAACTGATTTTAATAGTAATAAATTTCCTGTCTATGGTGTTCTAATTATATCTTTGAAACTGCATGAATCTGTTGTATTCAGCCTCCATGCTTGTGTTTATTTTCAGTTAGTTATTAAATAAAAGCCCTGAATACATTGAAATGACATACATAGAACAATATTGCTCTTCACAGTACATACACTGCCCTATCAGCAAGCCAGGGCAATGCTTTATTTTTATTGTGATGAATAGGACAACACATTTATCATTATCAAGTTCATAGCTTTTACTAAGCCATCTTTACTGCTCAGCCTGATAGATTGGCTGGTGAAGACTATCTTTAGACAGCATTGCACCTTTCAAAAGATGTTCAATACTGAGATAATAAAGTGATACGTGAGCAGAGCACAGGCAGGTCTGCAAGGCAGAAGCAGGGTAAGAAGTTCAAGAAAAATCCAAGCAAGCTTTGGAGACAGCACAAGATGTTCAGAAAAGGTAACTGAATTGGACAAGGTGCAAAAGGCAGAGAGATTAGAGACAATGTAAGGAAAAAAAAAAGTCTGAGAAGAGGTACAAAAGGAGACACAAGCAAGGAGTGAAGCAGATAAAGGTATCCCAGCAACACACCCACCCAGCACAGATGTTGGTGGGAGTACAGAATTTGGAGCTACAATTACAGGAAATACCTACTATTAGGGCACTACTTACAGGCATCATTCAGAAATCTTTGATTTATGTGATGACTGGAGAAATAAATTTATCAAGATTCTGGTGAACATTAGGAAAGATATGGAATGACAGCTTTGTCAAAAGTTTATCCATACCTACATTTTTTCCCCCAAATATCATAGATTCTTTACCTCATATAGAGTTTGAAGGAATTTCAAATGGTCATGCTTGAAAACGATTAAAATATAATAGACAGTGAACTATTAACTGCTTAAGTATTTTGCATACATACGTACACACGAGTAGAGAAAGGATTAAGCTGAGAAAGTATTTGTTCAAATAAAACAGCACTTTAATGTACAATGTAGCTAAGGGATAGCTTTAAAACAAACAAACAAACAAAAAACTAGAAAACTTACCCTAACACAAAAGCTAATAAGTAAACGTGACCTGTTTTGACATTCTATAAAAAGTAAAATATCCTTTTAAAAAGCTTGTAAGTCCTGTGTTAATAGTTCTCACTCACATAGCATGTTTCAGTAAGGGAGCAGTATTTAATAGCTGAGGTGTTGCAGCTGTCTAAAAATGCTTAAACGTTTCAAGAACTCATCTGCTATATTTGAAATGCTGTATTAACAAATGGCTTGGTTTTCTTCCCTCTATTTCACTGCTATATTCCTGCCACTTCCCTCTAGGGTTATTGCAAACTCTGAACAACAGTTTTCAATAGCAGGTATCCTAATCACCTTAATGGTACAGGATAAGCCTGAAATACCATCATGTGGTGTGTACAAGAGGAAAGGGATTTTTTGGGATTAGCAGGCTAATGCTACAGGATACACTGCTGGGAGAAATCCACTGTTTCCTAACACAGACAAGAGCTGCTCAAACTGTGTCCAGTCAGTACTTGTAGACAATTGTGACCAAATTGAGGGCAAGGTGTGGGACTCTGCTACCAAAAACGACAAGGTAGCGGCGGGATTGCTCAGCACCTGGCGAGCAACCTCTGAGGCCTTAAAAAGCCTCATGTGAATGTGGGCCCACAGTCAGAAACGTGTGGTTTGCCAGACAGTGAGGGAGCTGCGGGCTCCTTTACTGATCCTTCTGCTATGCCATGGGCCCCTCTGCTGCTACTGCCATCCAAGGCTTTTGCTGTTGCGCCCCCTGCTGAGCTGGACGTGCCTTTTGATCCAGGCCCCATTGGCCTTGAAAAGGAGACGGTTGTTTCCCTTCGATCCGGGAAGAGTGGGATGCACGAGACCCGAAGACCGAGTTGCTTGACAACTTAAAGCAAGACATATTGTTCCCACGACTAGCCCTGGAATTCTCCGGTGTTTGTAATAAAGAAAAAGAATGGAAAATGGAGGCTGGTACAAGTCATGGAAGATACGGGAGCACTCCAACCAGACCAACTATGCTCCCCCAGTCATGGACATTGATAGTAATAGACTCAAAGGATTGTTTGTTACCTTTTCTGACTGTATAGGCGTACTCGGGTTTAGTATGTAAAAGCAATGTTCTGTATATTTAGAATGTTTGATGTTTGTGTGTGCGTGTTGGTGGAGTGTAGACTACATGCACACCCAGCGCTGTTTACTTGCCTCTTATAGTTGCCTTTTACACCTTTTATAAATATTCTTTTATAGATATTACTAAATTCAGATTGAGTTGAGACTTCATTTATAACATTAGCAAAAGTCTCAGTTCAGCTGTAAAGGCTGAACCATTTACGTAGAATCTCAAAAATATTTATTCATAGACACACAGCATGTAAGTAACGCTGAGACATAGACAATTCCCTAGTTAAAATAAAACTACTTCATGGCTTGCTGAGCCTGCCACAGCATCAGTCATGCGTATCTGTGTCAATCAAAGCAGGTCAAAGACCTGAGTGCATTTTGGGATCTGCCTTCCCACTTCACTTCAGCTGACAACTGATTTGCAATGTGCTTTTCACCTCACCTACATATCAAGCTTACAAGTTACATTAGAGAATGAGCAGAACAGATTTATGATTTGGACACTAAAAAGAAAAAATAAAAAAGGATGGAGTATAAGAAATTGGTGAAAGATGAGCAGATTTAACACTTTCCTCTCAGTTCCTTCTAGCCGCAGAGAAACGTGTTCATTGCCCTAGGACATTTAAGAGAAAACAAGATCAGAACTGATTAACTTGTATGAGAAGTAGCTAGTTTTATGGAAAATATCGATGGAATTAAATTACTATAAGTATTTAGAATACCTTCTCTGTAGGTTGCAATGACAAAATGATAAGGAACTGCATATTAAAAGAATTTGGCTTTGAGAAGTTAATTCATCAGAAGAGTGGTTTGTAGAGTTCAGTCAGGTAGTAAATTCCCTGTGAAAAGGCCTTGCTTACATTACAAAAAAGCTTAACAACGACTACACTGAAGACATCAGCTAGTCTGGCCCAAAATGAGATTTAAAAAAAGCACTTTTTTTTTTTTGCTGTACTCTACTAGCAACTCCCTCTTCTGCATGAAGAGAAACACCTTCCATTTTTACACTTGTATACTCTTACCTGTCAGCATGACTCAACTTTACCTGTGCAGAATTTAACACTTCACGTTAGTGTTTCTTCCATAAAACAGTCCTACACAAAGAAATAAAAACAACAAGAAGGAAAGGGGAAGGGCTGCTGAATTTATACTGAGGCTGTACTTGCTTGTCATGATGGAAAAAAAAATCTCACTTTCACCTGTAATTTAAGTACTCATTTATGTTGTTATAGAATTGGTGTGAAATAACATTTTTTTTTTTTTTTTTTTTTTTACTTATTTTGTACAGCTAAGTGACTACATAAGGTTGAGGGCAATGAGAGGCAGGCCCACTGGGCACTAATGAACTCATAATCTCTGGAAGATGATTAAGCAGTTGACCTTGCAGACAGAAAAGGGAAAAAAAAAGTTCTTTCTAGTTTATTCATTTACACATTTTTTTTTTAATACTTTTGATTTAGGCATAGTCTAGTTGATAAACTAAAGGCCTTTTGCTTCTCAGGATTGAATTGAGGGTTTACTAGCAGCCAAAATAAGTTTGCAGTAGCCAAGAGATACACTCATTCACAAGGTGTGCATGTGTGTGTGGGGAATTATTGCTATCCTCAGAAAACGTGTTGTTTCTTGAGTGACATAAGAGAACAATTTAGAATAAGTTTATAAAATGAATGCTTTCTGAATAAATTACACAAATTTCTATTTATTATTGTTCCTTTAGTGTAAGATTTCATCCTTCTGTAGGAGTTATCCTTGTTTCTTTCAGAAGGAAAGCCACACACGTTGGAATGTTTCAGATCAAGTACACAAATACAGTGCATTCTCAAACACACATGAGATGGGTGAACAAATCAACTCACAGCTTGCCCACAAGATGAATCAGCATGAATATCTTCAAAAGAAATACAGAATTTCACAGAAAGTGATTATTTTTCTTTCCTTATACAACTTGCAATTAAAGTACATTCACAGAAATATTTACTGCATAAACAAAGCAACTCAGTTCTTCATATCATGCTTTTGACATATTCCACAATACTGAGGACTTGTCCACTGACAATTAATTAACCTTCAGGTATGGCACAGCTTCTTTAGGTAGCCATTAATGAGAGAATACAGTTATATGATATATGTTAATAAATCCCCTCACTTCTCTACCATATCCCTGTCCCCCTCCTAATCTATTTAAAAGGAAATGAATAAATACAGAAAAATGTTCAGAAGTCAAAATCAGGTTAAAAGTAGAAGGGAAAATATAGGAAAAAAGACCTTATTCAGTGTACAGTACAAGAAGAATTAAAACGGACTTTGTGTTTTCCAGTAAAACACAATGTGAAGACATGATTACAAGAGACACAAATTACTAACCTCACAGACACAAGAGCATGCAAGCCATTTTTATCCCAATCCCATAGTTATCATTCTGGTCAGTAACTATTAATTAAATAGAAGTAACAATTCACTTGGTCAAACCACCTTACCCAACACTGCTCTGAGGTGATATAGTTTTCAGCACTTAAAATACAAACAGGAAGTGGAGAGTGTAAAGACAGAGAATCAAATAAGCAGCTAAATACCAAATCTTTTGTTTACAGCACATTCCTGACACAACCACAGGTTTGTTTTTCATTATGTTTGATGTTGTAGCCAAGTCATTAATCCTAGAAGAAGCACCTTTCTAAAACATTTTCTCTCATCCTGATGTACTGATTCTATTTATTTTACCAGCTATGGTAGCATGCAGTAATTCATGGCATTTCAGGATGATTATTTTTCAACAACTGTATTCTCTATTCCAGGTACATTCCAATAATTAATTTAAAATAACTGGAATGATAGCTTAAAACGATTTCATGGAATGAAGTAAACAAACAAAAGAAAACAACAGTCATAGAAGTAAGGGATAGGAAAGAACATTGCAGAACTCCCAATAACCACAAAATAGTCTTCTAAATATTCATTTACCTAAATTATTTCTTCTACTTTATTTGTTCTTATTATCTTTCTCCAAAAGAATACAAAGATATATAGAAAGAACTATAGTAAGAATGTATTTCATACTCATCATGGGCTATCTATACAGGAGCATTATGAACAGAAGGATGAAAGCACAGAAAAGTAACAACGTGATTTTTCTCTTCTTGTTAAGAACTGCAACTTTTAAATGACGCTGCCTTGAACCTCCTCATACATCTTTCTTCCCAGTTCAGAAGCCTGAACAAGGAGCAAGTAACATCTGCCTGCAACCAGAGTCCATCCCCAAAAAGGTAGCAGGGAAGGAGAGAGGTGACAAACCCAAACAGCATGAAAACTTATAAGAAAACAAAACTAGCACCCCAAAGAAAATCAACCACATACCTGACCATCAGCAAAAATTAATACATCTTCAGTTCCTCCACCTTTTTGATACTTGTTTCACATCTTTACTACAGAAACATCAAATTGTGATTTTCAGGACCCTGTGACAAACAACAGGGTGGATAATGTACAGCAGCCACGTAACATGGCCACCAGCAGGATGAAACCTCATCCTCATCCTGCAACTCACTGCCAAGCCATGATAGCACCTGTATCACATTTTCACCACTTTACTGCTGTCCTTCATCCACACAGGCTTCAGCTGTCTTGCCCTCACCATCTTGCATTTATATGAAGGTTCCCAGGTGTTATGATTATATATATATATATTTTAAAAATTTCTCCCTTGCCCCCAATTATAATCCAATTAAAATCCAATTGTCTAGTCTCTAAGAAATATATCTAATATCTGTAGTGTGATGTGCTGTGCCTGAGGAAGAGTTTAAATTAACTTCATGACCTATCCCATCTTTGACAATCATTGCTCTGTTACTAGGTAGGAGGACTTCACAACATTTGATGCTTGAAGGTTAGAATCCTACTAGTTGAGCTCAATATTAAACTTTTTACCACAGATGCAGCATGTTAAACTTAACAGAGATTTCTAGTCAATTCTAGAAACACTGCCTCTCCAATCTATTACCCAAAGCACTCATTTCACTCCCTTTCTCCCTCCCCCTCTTTTGTCTACCAGGCTACTTAGGCAACTTCTCAGACAAACTTACTGGTTTGCTAGACACAAGTAGCTTGTGATACCAAAGGAAGTAAAGTAATTGCAGTAGTCAGTAACTCCTCTAAAAGTATAACAAAGAACATATGGTTTCAGCAACGTCTATAACCCGATGCCTTTTAAATGTACACCTAGCATACAAATATAAGTGTTCTGGTCAAAATATCAACATAAAAAACAAATACAATATAATAATATTGGAATAATGCAATGACAACACACCTCAAGTGGTGCACATACAACAGGGAATCTGCAGCATCCTTCCTTCTCTACAAAGCCACAGAAGATCAATACAAACAATGTGAGAACAGAACTTAGTGAAAACTTTTAGGGGTGAAGGAATCACTTTAAAACAGACACCTTCACTTCAGGTAATAAAATACTCTCTACCACTAAATCTGTGGATCAAAGAAGGGTTGAGATTGGAAGGGACCTCTGGAAGTCATCTGGTCGATAATCATGGCTAGATTTACATTTTGTTTTCCATATGCAGAAAATTCAGTTGCAGTCTGCCAACTTTTGATGTGATAAAAATGATTTCTTAGTTAACTGTTCAGCGAGAGAAAAGTGGGAATCTCTCTAACAGAAGTGTTATTTGCATAGATGCAAGAGGAAATGCACAGAAGTAATGTTCTGTTTTTTAGCACTTTTCTGAATGCCACAGAAGTCCAGGCAGCAGCTCTATCTCTACAAGCATCACAAATAAATGTAGTGCATAACACCAGTGTTACTTGCCTGATGTTTCTTTTCTTCTTCATCTCCAATAAAGATTTTTGATAAACTCAGATTGTCACCAGGAAGTGTGTGGTAGCCATGTTTTCAGTACAAATTTCAAAGAGCAAGTATGGCTACTGTCAAACCCCATAGATTCTCAAACCCCCAGGTTGATTTGAGAGTATAAGTCCACACAGCCTAAGCACTGAAGAAGTGAGTCACATGGATCTGTGGATACAACACATCTTTCACTGTGACAACTTCAGTATCCCTCAGCTGACTTCACTATGTCCAGAGGACTGAAAATCTGGGGCTATTCCAGTCTCAGTTCTGATGCCTCAGTAGAATCTCAGAATTTCATGGCTGCAGATAAAGAAATAAATGAGGTCATCTGTGCATAACTGAATCCACAGTAGAATCTGTCACAATTTATGACACAAAATAAAGTAAATTAGGTATTTGCTAATAGGTGACATTAGTAAAGCAAGTTTTTAATCACATCCTCTGCTGTCAGCAACTGAAAAAGAGGAAAAAAACTAACTGCTCCCCAAGACTGGCTTTCTCTGCCTATTAGAAAAACACTACATACATATCTAATTGTATGTGTATATAATATGGATTTGCAGAAAATGTCCTACCGTACTCTACATATACTTATAATTTTTTAGCATATTCTATGACTGACAGTGTTATAAGGATATTTTCAAAGTGCTGAATGAAATCCATAAATGTTCCCCTCCTACCTCCAACAAATCATACACATTTCAAACTGGCTTCAGAATGAATTAATAACCAAATCAGTGTTTAGGGGTTTTGTGGCTTTTGTGGCTTTTTTTTTTTTTTCTTGTGGTTTTCTGTGTATCAAGTCTATGACTTGCATTTCCCTTGAGTCTCATGTATTTTGCCATTACATTTAGGAGAGACAGAGTTGTCAGCAACATAGAAATAAAAATTATGAGCCAGTTCTAAATCCATGATTAGAAAACCTGGAAAATCCAGTTACCTGGTTTGGCTATAGTTATAAAGGCCAGTTAGTCAATGAAAACTGAAGTAGTATAGTTTCAGATAATAAAAAATAATACATCAGAAAAAAAAAAAAAAAAGTGAGAGAAAACTAACTTCTGGGTTCTTTTACAGATCATCTGTTGTTAATGAACCTCAAGATGTAGTGATGTGACTTGTTCAGTGAGACCTTGTACTCCTGGCAAGCAGAATTACTCAACATCTTCTGTGCTGAAGCACTGCATGTGACAAATATTCACCCTAGCAAAAAGGCAAGTTTAATCAATAGTCTTTCTTCCACTTAACAAGACTTAGCAGAAATCATACTGTTTTTCTCAAAGTCTAAAACAAGCAGAGAAAAATCTGTACAGTTAGTACAGTTTGACAAGAATGACAATCAGAATGACAAGACAATCTTAGTACACTCCTAGTGCAAGACAATCTTTCTTACATTTCATAAATTAATTTGTAGTTACAATAACACACATTTTAGTATAGTATTGAATTATTTATTCTTCTGAAGTTATTTTCTACTGCTTATTTTCTTGAGTTAGTTAAGCACTTCTATGGATTTATTATTTAAGTCTTATGGAAAATATTTATAAAATATTCTTTTTATCTAATTCAGTATTCCTTATTCCAAACCATTTTCTATGTCGTGTGGATTTGTTTATTTACTTATTATTCTATGGGAAGAGTTAATTGATGTGCCTGATTGCTGTTATTACTTTGCCTGAATGTGGTTCATGAATCTACATTCTCTAAAAATCAGCTTTTCTAAAACCAGGTTCTATCCCTGTTGTATTCAGTTCCATAAAGTATAACAGCCTGGTGTTGAGTGAGATAGAAAATAATAAATATTCTAAGAAATATGGAGAAGAAGAAGAAAAAGTCGTGATAATTTCCATTCACTAGGGAAGGGCCCTCCTGACTGACTTTATGAATGCTTTTGAAGGGAAAAAAATAAACGCACTCACACACACCACTAAAACTAAAAAATGATAGGCTTAGATAGGCTCTGTACTGATTTATTGAGTCACAACTGACAGCATTGTCCAGGTTACAAGTAACACAAACAACAATAAATCCGTGAGGTAGCCAGAAGATAAAACATGCAAGGAAGCTACAGTCTCAGGCCCCTTCCGGACAACTTGCCTAAAGATTGAAACATTAAATCCAAGATACAAAAGAAATTCTTTACTTCAGGAGCAGCAAAGAGAAGAAAGGTGTCCCAAGTAGTTTACAACTAAATCATCAGCATCATCTCACAGCTGAAAAGTATTACTAACTTTTCACAGGTGATGTAAAATGTAATGTTTTGAGTTCTAACGTGATGGTAAACCATGGTAAGAAATAAAATATGAGCTGTAGTTTGCTGATGCGATAAGTATGATACTACTAAAATGGTACATTTTCTACATAATAGGGTTAATGTGAAGAATTTAATTATGAGAAGGAAAAACAAATAAAACAGTGCGGAAAAAAGAAAAAAAAAAGGTTATTAAAGTACGTTGAACCATAACTGATTATACACCTGAGGTAGAGAGGGTTGGAGATCATTATGCAACCTCCGGGTTATTTTTCCTTTCTCCCCCCTCCACCCCCCTTCAAAAATACTGAAAACAGATCTTTTACAATAATTTAGAAGCCTAAATATATAAAGTAAAAAGGCCACCTTGAAAAATCTTTTTCTCAAAGTACCATGTTCTTCTTAAAAAGTTGTCTCTGTTTTGTTCTTAACTAATAATGGAAAGAAAAATCAAAGGTTCTAAAAGAAATACCGCCAATAATAATTATAAGGTAACTGAGTCTAGATTACAAACTTTTACCAAACCTGCATGTAGCATTTGCTTTTCTGCAAGTATATGTTGCTCTATGTCCTTGTAATTATATTTAGAGCTTTGTATATATGCTCTGTAACAGTGGAACACAAAATCTTCCTGGTAGTGTTTAATCAAACTAGCTCACTTTAAGATAAGAATGAACTAAAACGAAGAATATGTTTAGAAAGCAAATGCCAAATGTCACAAAAGAAACAGTGAATAACCTATGTACATTTTACTTCCACTTCTTGTATGGCAGCATAATTTACAACACTTACACCTTCAAAATGCATCCTGCATTGCCATTGTCTGTATGATAAGACTTTACTTACCAGAATTGCAATACTTATGCATGTCTCATGCTCTTTACTGTTATTCATGCTAATGTAAACAGTAGAATAAAAAATCAAATTAAGCAATGAGCTTAATAAGCAATAAGCTCAATACTGAGCTTATTTCCAACTTTTTTAGGTGACGGTAATCTTCTTAAATTCATGCTCTGACTTTATTGGAATAACAAAAAATTAAAAAGCATTTAAATAATGAGGCTTTATACAAATTTAGAAAATAATATTGGAAAGATGTCAGGCAACAACACAATATTTTCACTGTGATAGCACTAACTGAAAATTCTAACTTCTGGAACAGTTACCTCAAAAATATATTTAAACTATTCCTATATTGTCACCCATAGTAATACACCCTGTTTAAATCTATAGAGAAATGTGATGGGAAAACATTAAATCATTATTTTCCATCCTATTTGTTTCACTTCTTTTTATATCTGAACTCTTCCTTACAGGTCTGCTCTTTTTCTGTACAGATTTATTGAGTCACAAGTGACAGCATTGTCCAGGTTACAGCTGAAGTAACACAAACAGCAATAAATCCATGAGGTAGCCAGAAGATAAAACATGCAAGGAAGCTGCAGTCTGAAGTCCCTTCTGGACAACTTGCCTAAAGACTGAAACATTAAATTCAAGATAAAGTTTACAGGTGTAGCTTATTTGTTCTTCTGCCTTTAAGAATTATTAAGTCTTGTCTACTAAAAAATGATTTTAGCAAATAATGCTAGTAGTTGTATTATAATCAGTTATATAAAAAAGAATATACAAGTCAAATACACTTTTGACAGAATATGACATTAATTTGACCATTTGACCAAAGTATTTAAGAGTGCATATGCTTCGTTCTTGTAAAAAACAAACACACACAAAAACACTAAAAATCTAAATTCACAATTTTGTACTAGAAATTAAGAATTGAAATGCACTAAAAATGTTCTTTCATCTTAAAGCAATTTGTAAAGTATTTTTAGTGACAATCACAATGGAGCAATCAGTACGTACTGTTGGATGTATATCCTTTCTTTCCAATCTCAGATAGTTCTCAGAAATTTAACTTTGCACTATAAGGCACTTGTTCTGAGAAAACAAGATACCACCAAATAGCATTATCATTTGTGATTATTTTCCCCAGAAATCACTGTAGATGATTATAATGTTCAAGACTTAACTTATCAGAATGATACATCAACTATACAGATCATCATATATATTGATGGTAGACCAAAAAAAAACAAACAAAAAAAAACAAACAAGCAAGCAAGCAAACAGAAGACAGAGCAAATGAATAGGTTTTTTTGTTTGTTTGTTTGTTTTCCTACAAGTACACACTGACAGAGTCAGGAGGTTTGCAGCGTTACTGTCCCTGTAATTCTGTTCTCAATTGGCAGGGAATTTCATATATCTGTAGCAGGTACTTTAATGCTAATTTAAATGTTAAAATGAGTAACAAAGTAAAACAAATTTAGTTATAAATTACCTCCAACATTCAGATGATGACAGAAGCAAGGAGCAGAATCTAGACTGCATGCAATCTAAAATAAAAGAAAACTGAATTAGCTAAATATTTTATCATATTAGTTGAAAGCCTAAGACAGTTATTTATAAGTCCTGTTTCTTATTCCTGTCATTTACGGTAATGTCTGGGAAAATGCAGAAGAAAAAAAAAAGTGTGGTGTTTGTTTGTTTGTTTTTGTTTTGGTACAGTTTAAATCCCTAAAACTTCAGCAGTATTTGCCTCTGAGTTTTGGCTGTGTTTGAAATGAAAACCAGATAATATGACAGACAAATTATTAGTATTTTCTGCAGTTTCGGAAGAAAGATTAAGATCACTGGTCTGCCTTACAGACAGTGAGAAAAGAAGCAGTTTAGGGAGGATGCACGACATGGTCACTGTATGCAATCCATTCCCCCTGTATTCCTCAACATTCATATTGAATTAAAGACATAAAATGTACATGCTTGCCTGCTCCTGCTATTACCTGTTTATGAACCTTCTATCCATGTCTAACACTGCTTTGAATCTACTAATAGTGTTTGCCCTGCAACCAGAAGTTTTCTACCTACTGAGAAAAAATACAATATTTTGTCTGATTTAATTACATCTTCTAGTAATGTCAGTGATAGCCCTCTAGTTTTAGTTCTGTGAAATTTGGTGAAAATCAGTTTTGCATTGACCACCTCATTGACCACCTGTCTGATTTTGTAAATCTTGATAATATACTCTTTCTTTTTCTCAAAATGTCTCTCAAAATGCCATGAAGCCAGCCCAGAAAAGAGGGTTAAACTGGGGTACATCTGCACAAAAATACTTAGAAATTGCTTGGAATACAGACTTTTTTCAGACTTTTTTTTTTTTTTTTTTTTTAAACTGAGAAGAGAGTTTAGCTAATACATTGATGTGTAGCATTGTAATGACTAAAAAGGAAGTTAGTTTATTTCAGCATTTCTGAACTCAAACCTCCTGTAGTTTCAGGAAAAAAAAAAAAAAAAAAAAAAAAAAAAAAAAAAAAAAAGAGAGAAGTGATAAAGAGCAAAGAGAATTAAAAGGATGTTTCTGTTATTCATTTATTTATTTATTTTTCTTTTTAAATCAAGGCTGGACATACCTTCAGGCTCCCTGTCCTGAGTAAAAACTCCCAAACAGTTTTCTACAGCCAGAGCTTGAGTATTCTCTCACAGTCCTCTCACAGTACTGGTTCCAGGATGCAGCCTGGGTGTGGGGCTGTTTTGTGTTTCATCATCCTTTCAGACTTTTAATTTTAGCTTTATATTTGATTTGCCTACTGAATTTTTCTCTGGTCTATTTTACTCTATCTGATTTTGGCTTTCTTTCCCCTTTATTTCATTTTTCTGCAGTGTCTCCTAAACAACCTGTAAATTATTATTTCTATTTTTTCATATCAGAATGCATTTTAAATTTATCAGAACGAATATTGAGCATTTTTAAATAATAGTAATAAAATTACTAGTGAATGAGAAGCTGATGACAACTGTATCTGTTGTAAGTCATTTCATTTGGATACTTAAAAGTATCTGTTAACAGATAAAAGTATCTGTTGTAAGTCATTTCATTTAGATATTTGGTAGTTAGATATATTTTCTAAAAACAAACAACAAAAAACAGGAAAACTACAGAGGACTAATATCCATGAGACCAGTTAAGACAAGATGTTTCTGAGACATTCAGCTGGAATGGTTCAGAGTTTGCACTTGGAAAAAGAAATATGCTGTGTCTTAATGGAATTGATCCCTATCCCTTCTGACTGTGAGGATGGGACATACTGGTCTCCTTTTGGTTATGATACACATCTGCCATGTGTATGCTTATGAAAAAGTAATCAAGACTCAGGAGAGAATTCCAGCATTGCACAATTGATAGAAATGAAAATAGAATTGAAACAAACCTAGGGACAGAAAGAAAGATCAACTTTAAAGGGCAAGGAAAGATCAATAGAAAGTTTCTTTATCCTTTCCTCCTAGCTTCTGATATGATCAGGCTGCTAGAAGATCAGTAATAAAAAGGCTGAAATCATCCCCCAGGGTTATTTTCTAGCCAAGGACTAAAATACAGATTATACAAGGCTGGCAGCTTTCAGCCTCCATTTCTTTAATATAGATAGAGAAACACCATATGTTTTGTTCTAAGATTGAACTGAACATTTTTGCTTCAGATTCATTTTTTTTCCCATCACCAATCAAAACTTAATTAATCATAAAAGCTCTAATAATTTCCCGTTCAAACTGTTCCTCTAGGGCTGAGCTAGAGTTTCCACCGCTGTATTTTTTATTATTATTCATAACAAAAAATATTTTGTTTTTCCTCTAAAAGATCTACTTGAATCATAAAACATATGGAGGAATCCTACGGTTAATGATGTTCAGAAGCTCTAATTTGATGATCATGACTACTTCAATCTCATAATTTATAGCTCTGTGATTTATATGTTGGGACTGCTAATCAAAAAGAAAATCTATAAAACTGGATAGTTTCACATTATCTCCTACATCCGAACAGGCTCTCCTACTTCTGAATAGAAAGAATATATACTGAGAAAATGGTAAATTGTCCTTATATTTTTCAATAAATGAAAATATTAAGAAAAACAACCCCAGTTTTTCTGTTGATTGTTATTTCATTTCCTTTTTATTATTTATTTAGTTTGTGGAACTAGCTGTAACTTCTCTCTTGCACTTATTAAATGTTTGATGTTGGTCCTAATATTTTTCTTTATTTTTTAATCTATGTGTCAGAATGGTGGCTGACCAGATATTTTATTTTCATAGTTTATTTTTATGGCTTCAGTTTACTCTCCACAGACACCATTTTAAACAAGCAGCCATTTGCTGTTTTTATAGACATGTATCTTTGCTGTTCTTAACAATTCGGACATTTTGCAGCAAAGAAACATAGATTATATTTAAGACACTATATTTATGTGAAATAGCATAGTTCAAACACCTGCTTTCAGTCTCCAGTAAACTTCCATGGTAATCAGTAGATGTAATAACAAAGCTACAGAAGTTTATGAAACCATTTGGGAGAGTCTGAAGAATTCTGGACTAGTCATTCCAGCTACTGTTTAGTTTGAAAAGACTGAAAATGTTGTGGCTTTTTTTTTTTTTTTTTTTCATGTGCAGTAATACTTACTGAATGCTTTTAGACTCATATATCTGGAAGGAGAAGGCTCGTTTGCATTCTATTGACAAAGGCAGAGATGAGACCAACAGGCAGACACCAGGCTTGCTGCAAACCATCTTTAAGCTAACTTCTCTCTGGATGGAGGAATAGTTCAGTCTTCATGCCATTTAGCTTTTCCTTGGAACTGCCAAAAGACAGGCCAATTAATGCCAGCTATGATGATATTTCTGGTATGGACACTTTTCCTTTGGGAGTTGGATTGAGTTTGTTATGCTCATTTAAAAAAAAAGAAATATGAACAGGTGGTAGAATGTTTTAGTCATGCCAATATGTGTTGGTCTTTAACCAAGAACTTAATTGTCTGTTAATCTATTACCATTCACTTAAGCTATCCTTTGGGAAAAGATGTTTTTATAACACAAATTGCTGCCTCAATAGTAAAGAAGTATCACCTAAAGAGGTGGAAAATATTTTCCCTATATTGTAGAGAAAAAAAAAAAGTTGTTTAGATATTCTCTAGCAATAAGAATATCAGCTATATATTACGTACAGGCAAAAAACAAAACAAAACAAAAAACAACTTTATAGTTTGCCAATATTGATATTTTAGTTTTTCCTAATCACATTTAACTATATATATATATAATGAAACTTAAATTTCATAATTTGTGTTTATTTCACTTTTATTCAAATTTATTAATGTTTTGGGAGTGAGTTATCCTGGAATTGTATTCTTTTGTGCTGAGAATGCAAATTTATAACATGTGTTTTGATGTTGCAAATGATTGTCATTAAATAAAAGGACCCATGCCATAACATAAAGAAAGTATGACATCATGAAGTATTTAAAAAGGAGAAAAAGAAATAAAGGTACTGTTTTATAAATGCAATTTCACCTAAATTATTGTTATATCTTTTATATCTAAATACCATCATTTGTTTGTCACTTTTAATGTTTGCATTTACTGCGTCTTCAATAAAGCCTTTTTTCGGTTTGTTATGTTAAGTAGAATAAAGAAGAAATTCATTTGGCATTTTTAAGAGGAAGAGATGATTTCAACATAAATAAAAATGATAATAAGTACAGTATAGCACAAGTTATTGCATCAGCTTTATCAATAAAATAGAATGCCTTTATTTGTGGTCTAAATTCTACTTTATTAAATCTACATCCATGATCTATTGAATCATTGGAATGCTCATGCGTATTTCAGATACTTAAAAACGAAATTTGACTTCACTAAGTCCCAACCAATCTTCCACACTGATAACATAACTGCAACCTAATTGCTTGCAAGTCACTTAAACAACATTTAAACGAGGAGAGTGAGAAAATGTAAGGACTATTTGAAAGCTTTCCTGGCTTAAGTACCTAATATGGAACAAAGGTATATTTCTGAGAACAGTAAATATTAGTTACTGTAATAGGAAAGTAAATGAGTGCTAAGATTTATCTTCTCAACAATAGTTCCAGACTGGAGGTGAGGAAGACAGATATCAAAGAAATACCATATTTTCATATTCTACCTTAAAACCATAGCAGTACATGAAATACTTTAAAAAAAGTCTTGATGATAAGCTGAAACTTCAGCTGAAACACTGAAACTATCTAGGTAACATTTATAGACCACTCAGCATTAAGTTAATTCATTCAAATTTCCCTGCCATTGGTATGAAATCCTACGGATACGATATGACACAACTCTACTACAATTCTAAAGTGATCAGTACAGGGTATTTTAATATCATTAAAAAATGTCTTTAGGAACACCAATAGTGAGGCATTATTTTGCTAGAATAATAAAGTAAGAATTGTTACCTGGGATTACAAGATTCACTCATAAATAACCTCTATATTTTTCTATGTATTCTTTCTATGTTAAATGCATGTTCACATGTTCTTCCTTTTTTATTTCAAAAGATTAGACTTTGTTTGTTTGTTTGTTAGTTTTTCTGGTGCTGTTTTCAAAATTAACACTAAAGCATTGCACATCATTTTTAAACAAGAATAATAAGTTCATGAATTTTGTTAGTAGTGACTGACAGTAGAGTACTGGCTTCAGAATAGGAAGATACATGTTAGAGTACTTATTCCAGAATCGCAGAATAGTTTGGTTTGGAAAGGACCTTAAAGATCATATAATTCCTATAATACCCCCCTTTAAAGTTTCTTTAGAGTACAAGTTCTCTGCTATCATGTGATTACCTGAAAGCTTAAAAAAAATCAAATAAGTAAAATTCATGTTCCTGGCAACTTTACTCATAAGTACCTGTGATGATTTTTTTTTTTTTTCCCATAAATATCTATGATTTTCATTTAAAGTATTCATTTTTCTCATCTATTTTTCTGCCTCTTCCATTTCCTCTTCCTTACCAGGCACTTCAAAAACTGTAAACAAGACTACCAATGTATTCAGCCTCTACTCTGGCATTTTGTTGTATTCATAATAGGCACTGTAGATTTTGAAATGCTGATTCAGATTCCAAGAGCTGAATACTTTTCTTGCCCTCTGATTCTTTTGATTTTAACTGTGCTACTGAAAAGAAATATGGACAAGCAGACTTGTGTTTCTCTGCTGTGTATAGTGCTTTCCCAATTTCAGCAGACTGGGATATCTTCAAACTATATAGAGATGCCCCTGTCTGGTAAGGTCTCACCACTCTTATGTTAATGTTCAGGTAACTGAGGTAACGAGAGGATACCAGTAATTAAATTTCATATCATAGTATATGCATAAAAGGTGACAGGTATAGGATCAGTGGATTCTTAACTTTAATGTTCCTAATCTTACTGGTTCTAATCTCAAACTTAATGTGACATTGATATAAAAGTCTATAACTCTTCTACATCCCTAAGTAATAGTTTTGTTTGTTTAGGAAAACAAACAACAACAAAACAAAAACAGAGCAAAACAGTATTTTTATTATTATTTTATTTTTTAATTTTTGCATTTTCATTCAGATCTTAGTCCAACCTTTTTCATTGCTAAGAATACAAGAGACACATATATACATATGAATACCTTGTGCTAAGAAGTTAAGTGTTTGCAAATAAAATAACAAAATACAGGTCAGAGTAGAACATCTGTTAACTTTAGATTAAATAAATACTGGGATATAGTTTTACTCACCATCTTGTTTTTTCTCTTTTTCCAAGTATAAGTAATTTCTTTTAGAAAAATCAAAATTTCCTTTAGGAGAAAGATCAGTAGGGTTCCTCAGTCCTCACCCTTGAAAAGTCTGTGCACAAAAAGTTTTGAAGTTTCTGTGAATATAGGCTTCCACAGAATCAGAAAACGTTGAATTCCTAGTTCTGAAGTTGAATTAAACCCATAATGTGTAAATTCTTCCTGCTACTTATCAGCAAAGATGTCTATATTTCTCTTCTTCTACTTTCAGGATTTTATCAGTTTTCTTAGATCATTAGAACTTTTTACAACCAGAACTCCTTCAGAAGGAACAAAATTTGATAAACAATAATAGGACAATCTAAGTATCTTACCTGTTGTACATTTACTCATTTCGCACTAAGTACACACTTTTTTTTTTTCTGAACCATATGGTAATTAAGATTATAAATTTAGAATTTAGATTATTTTTCCTCCACTTTTCAGACTTTTTATTATTGCAGGCTCATCAGATGTAAACAAACAGAAAAATCACCACTTTTATAAATAAGTTGCTTGTACTCAGACTAACTAGTGTTGAACAAGATTCTGTTAATTACCGAGGTAGTTCCAAATAGTTCCAATCTCAAATACATATTTCATCCAGTATACTGTTTTGAACTTAATCCCTAAACAAAACTAGAAGGAAAAAATCTCATTGAAAAAAAAAAAAAAAAAAGTAGGACAGAGCAGGAAAGGTATTTGTTCTGGGACATTACCTTACTCATCATAAGTAAAAAGGTAAGCAGTGTGACACAGCCATGCAGGTTAACAAAGTTAATGCCCTTTTTTCATAAACTATCTTTTTCACATTTCAGGCACATTAAGTCAAATTTTGCCCTCACACGCATCACTGAGCTCTACAGGATACATCCTTATCCTTCCAAGGGCAAAATTTGTCCTTTTGGAACTTTATTTAAGACCTTATTCATATTTACTTCAATTTCTTTAAAACAGACCAGTTCGTTTATTTCTGAAAACTTCCTCTCCACCCCCCCTATTTTTTTCCATATTATTAATTACACATAGTTTATTGCAACCCCTTAAATTTGGATTCTTATCAGTTTTTATCAAATATCTACAATTAACAGATTTAATTTAGCAACAAGAGTGCAAATATATATACTTCCATGTTTTCTAAATGATTTTTTTTAAATCTCATTTCCTCCCCTGAAGAATCTTTTCATATGAAAAACTTACCTTGTTTCCAGTTCTTGAATGATTCCTCATGTTGCTATTTTGAAAGGACCATTTAATCAAAGTATATAAATGTCTTTTTGATCATATGAAGCAAGCTGTTTCCAGATGGAAAAGCTTAGAAATTATTTTCTTTGAACTGAAAGCAATTCTTAAAGGAATTTTTACTGGGAAAGTGTAATAAATACCAAACTTACACATTTCTAAACAGTGATGTTTATTCCCCTTTAAAAAATAGTATAGCAAAACGTGTGTTTAAAACATAACCAATATTTCTATATTTATATGTCTTGGCACACATGTTCACTACTGGGAGCTTTGCTAAAACAAATCAAATATCTGATGCTTAGACTGAACGTTTAACAAATGGAATATTAATGTTAATATTAAAAGACATAATTTTCTGTTTGTAGGTTATGAAGTTTTATATTAAATAATTTAATTTTGATAAAAGCATGCCAATGTTTGCACAACAAAATGCTATTATTTGCTCCCCATAACTCGTTTTTGAAAAACAAACAAAACTATTAAATAAATCCACTGATATATTTTCAAAACCTGTGATGTGGTTTATTTTGTTTAGCTAGATGTCTCATTTCTAGTTTTGTCTGAAAAAAATGCAATTTTTTTTTCCAGTAATGCTCCACTCATCACTGAACACCCATCACTGTATCTCTACTAATGGCTGAAATAGGCACTGAAGGTTCACTTCGTAACACCATGATACTTTAGGTTGGACTGAACCTGCTAATTTGACCTTTAAGAGCAATTTACTAAAAGCAGTTAAGCTTTAAAATATCTGTGCTGTTCTCCAACTGTTCCATACAGACATTATGTTGTATACATGCTCGATGTCAGGTGTTCATCAAAACAGCTAAAGACTAGTAAATGAGAAAGAAACCTTGTTTCATATTTTTATAAGAACTATTCCAATCTTGTGGTAAATAGTCGTCTATTACGCTACATGAAACATACTTTCAGTAAATAATTCAAATAGGAGAAAAAAATAATTTATTTCATTATTCTCATAGCTTTCTAGGAAAAAAAAAAAAGAAAAAAAAAGAAAAAAAGAAAAAAGAAAGAAAATTTAATTCCTTGCAAAGGTGTATATTTTCCATGAATAATAATAATAATAATAATAATAATAAAGTAGAAAAAGAGATAAAAGTGCTTTACCAGCTCATTAAACATTTTGTAGCATCAAATACTGCAAACTGTATTCCCCAGCATAATGCAAAAAAACATATTTGGACAAAGCAACTTCATGTTACTACTCTCTTCCATCCTATTGCTGGTCACCAAAGAGAAGAGATCAATGCCTCTTCCTCATGAGGAAGATGTAGGCCACAAAGAGGTCACCCTTTAGCCTTCTCTTCTCTAGGCTGGACAAACCTAGCAACTTCATCTGCCCCACATACATCCTTCCCTGTAGACCCTTCACCATCTTTGTTGCCCACCATCGGTCACCTTCAGATACTTTTAATGTCTTTATATTGTGACGTCCAAACCTGCAAACAGTACTTGAGGTGAAGCTGTACCAGCACCAGAGAGAGGGACCATCACTTCTCTTGAGCAGCTAGCAATGCCACACTTGATGCACCCAGAATATAGCTGGCCCTTTTGGCTGACAGATCAGACTTGTATTCAACTTCCGTTGACCTGAACTCCAGACCCCCTTCTGAAGGGCTTCTCTCTAGCCTCTCATCCCCCAGTCTGTATGTATATCCAGGATTGCCCTGTCTCAGGTACAGAATCCAGCACTTGCTCTTGTGTTAACAGCTCCTCTTACTTTAGTATCATCTGCAAACTTCCTTAGTGTCCATTCATATTCTGCATCCATATCATTTATAAAAACATTAGAGAGAACTGGCCCTAAAATGGAGCATTGGGGAACTGCATTAGTGACTAGAGTCTCCAGTCTGATTTAACCCCAGTTACTATAAACCTTTGAGCCTGATCTGTCAGCCAATTGTTCACCCATTGTATTATGTATTTTTCTAATTGTATACTGGACTTTTTGTCTAGAAGCACAGTGAGAAACAGTATCAAAACTTTTGCTGAAATCCAAAAAGTTTACATCAACCACCTTTCCTTGGTCAACTAGGTGGGTAACCTTGCCATAGTAGGAAATCAAATCAGTTAAACAGTGAATCTGTATTGGCTGTGACCAATGATTGGAGAAATTGAGCACATGAAGTGACTGGAAACCGGTAGAAGTGATTTGGGGAATAGGTTCACTAGCGCTGAAGTCATGTTCTGCTTTGATAGTCCTATTGAACACAGCAGTCAGACATCGTGAAAATACATAATCTCTGCTGTGTCTTTATGGGGTATAAAGTAAAACTTTTATGTTGCCACAAATCTGCAAGACAACAGTGTGATATTTAACACATTTTCTCAATTTTAGTCAGATATTGGCAGAATATCAACTAGTTTAGTAATAGTAACTAAGTTGTCAGGAGTTAGCTCTCCCTTAGTACCTATCTTCCAAGAATTGTTTGTAAAAGCTACAGTCTTTGTGGAAAAAAGCTAAGTAAGTAAGTAAAATAAGTAAATAGATAAAACTCTTTAAGGGATTCTTCTGGAGTGCTCTGCATAATGCATTTGATAAGGATGGGAAAGGGCAAATATTAAAGCAAATTATTTGTTAAGCTGGCAGCTAGAAAAATAGAATTCTACCTTATAAAACAGTGTGAAGAAATATCTATTTTGTTTATGTTTTGATTTTTTTTTCAAACAGTATCAAATACTCTATCAGAAATAATGCAAATATTGTATTAGACCCATACAGTAACACTGTATTAAGAGTTCTTAATCTTTTCAATTAGAAATATGTTTACACAGGAGCTCATTGTTGACTTGGTTCTGATCCCATGGAATTCAGTAGTAAATCTCACCAGTGTTAAATCAACAGAAATTGTTTGAAAGCCTACTGTTAATTAATATATTATTATTCCATAGCAAGATTTCAAGACATAGATGTTGACTCTGCTGAGATAACAGTCTTTATAACAGCCCAGTATTTACTGGGATTAGGAAGCTGGTTCCCTTCTTACTCTTTCCTTCTTTTTCCTATTTTCCTTCTCCCTTTCCCCTTTCCCTTCTTTTTTCCTCTTTTCCTTTCTCCCTTTCTTTTTCTCATCATGCTTACCTATTCCTTTGTCAAGGCAAAAACTTGGCAATTGAATGATCTGAAAACATACTGCAAAGCATGTAGCTTTTCTCTTCCGAATTAATGTATTTCTGAGACATGCAAATGGTGAAAGATATTTTCTAAGATCTTGTTTTCACAGGAACATCACTTTGCAGCAAGTATTAATGATATATGATCATTACACTTATTACTTTCATAATGTTTAATTGAAAATATCTCATGTATGTTGCTGGACTGAGTCTGTACCAATTAAAATTGTTACTTTTGTATGTTTTACAAAAGAATAAACCATTTCATTGTTCTTTTGATCAAAGAAAACATGAGTAGTCTGTGAGGCAAGAAGAAATGAATCCCACAGTGACTAATTCAGGAGGTATCAGATATACTACCTCTGTAGACAGAGAGGGAAGAAAACTAACACCAATCAAATAACAGCAAATTCAGAGTACAGTGGGCATATAACTATTAAACACTAAGCCATGCAACTGACACTGAATGTCAAACAAATTATTTTTGCATTACAAAATAAATGGATTATGTTTGTCTGTAAATCCTATTTGTATAGCCACTAACTAAAGACAGTTAGTGATCAAAACAACTAGAATGTTGTTTTTCTGTTGTAAACAGAATTTCTGTCATTCTATTGTAAACAGAATGACAGAAAAACTATTTAAGAATAACAGTTTTTCATATGAAACACTTGTCAAAGGGCAACATCTGATTATTAATTTAGAGGTCAAATATTAAACATGTTATCTTATTAAGAACTAGTGACTGATGAACTAAAATATCACAGAAAAGGAACTCTTCTCAGAGTTTTCAGTGGCAGGCAGTTGGCACATTGGTGTCCTGAACTGTTTGTCATATGAGTTGAAATTTACAACCCTGCTTTGTTCAGCTGATGTTTAAATTACATGCTTCGAGCATGCTGATATTGTTGTGCAGTCACAGAGAAAACACATCCATGATATCATAGAAACACAGAAGTATGGCTGGAATTTATCTGGTGGCTGTCTTAGTTCACCCCCCTGAACTGAAACAAGATTAGAAAGACTCAAACTACCCCTGATAGATGTTTATTTCTGAATGCTTCGTTTAATAGAGAGATGTCACAGACTCCTTAAGGAATTTATTTCCTTTTGCTTAATTATGGTTCTTTTTTTTGTTGTTGTTTGTTTGTTTTTTTAATGATTTTTTCTCTTATATGTAACAAATCTCATCTTCCCTACAAATTAACCCAAATCAAAGGCTTTCGTAAGCCTTGTGGAACCAAAAGCAAACATTTGCATGTAAGAAAATTTGTCCCCTCTTCTTTCTCTTCTAAAGTATTCTAAGTTTCCTAAAAAGCACATCTTTTTTGAGCCTGCAGTGAGTTTTGCTGTGTATTAGACACCTGCCTGCAACACCAATAGCGTTTTCTCTTCAGCTACCAAAGAGAAATACTTATCTTGGTCTCACCAATGTCTTTATACAATCTAACACAGTGGGGGGTAAACCTTTCCAGAAGAAAAGTAAAACTACCTAAAGACACTGTATGTTTATCTTCCTTGTCTCTCTTTCTTAAAAGTGAGGTGCCCAAAATCTAAACAGTATTTCATCCTGATTGTTGAAAGCACAGAACTAGTTGTAACATAAGTAGGGCAATATGCAATTAACTAACAAAAATCCTGAATAGAATAATATCCAGAAAAGGTAGCTAGAGTAATTCACTTAAAAATTAAAATTTCCCACTTTGCCTACAACAGGTAATCACTCCAGAGGAATTCTTTTCCAATTTTTCATTTTTGTCTTAATTTGAAATAATCTATTTACACTATGCTTCCCTAGTTAGCTATGAAGAAAGCTATGCAACAAGTTCTACTAAACACAAAATATATCATATCTAGTTGCTTTATCCAGTTGTTTTATGCATTTCTGCTTTATCCAGTATGTCAGTGTTTTCATTTAAGAAGAAAATTAGACTTGCTCATTCTTGACGAATTCATGTTACCTGTCCTAATCACTTTATTATCACTTTATTATCTCTTAGACGCTTATAAATCTATTTTTTTTTTTTCTCAAATAAATTTCAGTGTATCCCAACTAGACTGACTTGTCATTATTTCCCAAGAAATATTTTTTTCTTCTTTAAAGGTAAGTTCCTATGTTTGTTCTTTAAGTCTCCAGGGACTTAAAGGATAGCCTCCATTAATTCAAGAGGATAATTGCTAATGTTCAGAGACTTCGTAGGCTACTTACTTAAATACTCTGCAGTGAATTTCATCAGGAACTGAGTACTTTAATTTATCCAGTGTGTGGAGTGTTATATTGACTGCCTTTCAGCACTCCACCTTGTCTCCTGTTAACTGTTCTCGTTGTTATTAACTACATGACCCTTTGCCTTCCTCTAATTTTACTTCTTGCGTAGAACTCTGTTTGGTTTTTATATCTTTTGGTATTTTCATTTTATACTGCTTTTTAGATTTTTTCTGGTTATCCCCACATGGTTATGCTAACCTGCTCAATCTGTTCTCCCTTATCTTCACTGTGAATATTACAACTAAGTTGCTTTATCTAACCTCTGAGATAAGAAACTATCCTCCACACTTCCAAGAATTTGTTCATGTCTAGTGTGTTAACATTAAGTATCCAAGAAATTAAAGCCCCTCCTTTGGTAGACCAGGACTTGTTCCTTGAATGCTTCCTGCAGTTTCTCATGCATCATGCATCACTCTTTAATTCACGGAACTGTAGCCTGTGCAGAACCCCTAGTCTTTCCCTTCTCTTATCTTAACCCAGACTCTGTATTCTTCCTGAAGGCAAGGTAAGCTACCTGCCTCACCACTCTCACAATTTATCTTAGTTTTCTAGCCATCATTAAGGAATGTGTTTACATAGTATAATTACAGAGCTGAAAGCCCAGAGAAGTGTTTCAGACCCTTTCCACAGTCACCCCTGTTCAGTGACCTACTGAAAAAAGGTTAAACTGTTTCAGTTTCATTATCATTATGCCTACATTAACAGCAACAAAATACCAGCTAGACTACAAGACTTAAGAATAGGCAATGTCGGATGACAAGGAAACCCAAACTAATTTTCTCAAAATATAACAAATGTAATCAATTTAGTAATAATTAGAGTTTATTTTTGCCCTCAGTTTGGTTCCCTCAAGAACAATCAGCTATTGCATTGAATATTCAATTTTCCTGTACGGAGGAATTTTTGTATATGAACTGAAAACTTGATCAGCTCTTGTTCCATTCCATCTGGACTCTACTGTCGTCATCACTCTATATGTTTATGAACCCCTATCTCTACCCCTCAGTCCTTCCATACATTCTGTTCTCTATATATCTCATGGGGTGAATTAATTTTCATTTGTTGTACAGGAAATGTCGTCTATTCAGATCTTGTCTACTAACTGCATCACCACATTTCACTTCTGATGACTTTGAACAGGGACCACCAGAAGCATTTTATTTTTTCGGGCTGAGCTCAAAATCTTTATCATACCTTAAAAAAGAAGTAAAAAGAAGTATTTCTCACATTATTATTATTAATGCATTTATCTGGAAGACAGATTTAATCCTCCCAAGTGTTAAGAGGCTCAATAAAGGGTCTGTCAAGTATTTTCATATGCTCTGATAAATGCCATTATGTGCATGCCAAATGAATACTATTAATATGGGTGGATGATTAAAAAATTAAGAACTTATTTGTTCATTCTTCATTACCAAGAAATGAGTTTGCATTTTGATTTTTTGCATTTTGGAAAGCAGTGTATTGGGCTAGAAAACCTCTAAAGCAAAATAAAATTCTGGTCTTCAGATTGAAAACATTTGAAAGCTTTTTTTTAATTATTATTATTTTTTTTTTAGCATTGCATTTGCCTATTTAAATTTCAATGATAAAAATCTACAGAGAGAAATAGTCCTGACTCCTAAGAAAAACAGTGAGATAATACCATCAAGGCTTCCTGTATTTTTTTTCAGAACAAGAGCAGTCTCAATTATAGTTTTTCCTTAATAGAAAACACACTCACCCACACACAAAGAGAAAGGAAGAGAGAGAAAGGAAACACACAGAGAGAAAAACAAAGAGAGAAGGGTGGGGGGAGAAAGAGAGAGAGGGAAAGAAAGAAAAATGTTACCGAATCTGTAGTAAAGGGTTCAACATAAATTGCAGACAAGTCAGTCATTCCAGCAGAAGGTGAACAAGTTTTGGATAATTTTGAAGGAAAAAAAAAAAAAGAGAGAGATTAGTGACTTTTCAATATGTATGTTTTGTTTTGCATTGCTATTGTTTTATAATCTTTCTGGATGGTAGGATTCTCTACGTATACTGAGAGCAAAAACTTTCACATTATGTGGTTCCCACAGCTGATATTGCAGAATATATTGCTCAAAAATCAGGAAGAATTGATTTAAAAAAAAAATAGCATAAAAAAGAGAAATTTTGGAATTATTACAGTTTCTAACAACTGATATTGATGTAAGACCTATCAGAACAAAGTATCCTTAGATACAGACAATACAAACTTCCAGTAACACAGAGTATCCCCTGTGTGATTGCTTCCATGGTAGTAAAGTTGCTTTCTTATCTAAGGTTATAATTTCTATTCATTTCATCAAGATCTAAAAGATGCAAAAGCAACACTAGCTTGTGTAACTAATCACCTCATGTCTGAAACAGGTTCTTTTTCCAATGAGTTGCAATTTCAACTCAAGTGAGTTTAGTCATGAATGAACAGGGATTATCATAATGTTGATACAAAACATTTGAAATAACTCCACAGTATTGCCACTTTCTCTTATGAATGGACACTAATGCTAAAGTTATTTATTATTCTACAGTTCTGGTCAACACATAGTACTGATATCTACTGCCCAAAGTAGATAATCCACTACAAAATCCAGTACTCTACGATCATCCAGAGTGTTATCAGGACATGATACTATGAATAACAGTGGGGATGTATAATCTTCTAAGAAATATATTTTTATATATTGCCATACATATAAGCCTTTGAGTGTTCTTTAAATTAAAAAGCACACAAGATATGGCCTTGAAGAAAACATTGTCAAATATAAAGAACAAGTTAAAGAAAAGCTTATTGTCTTCTCTTCTCCTGTTCTCTTCTTTTTCCAGAACATGCTAATGACTGGCATGGAGAAACACTTCCTAACTGTGTAATTTGTGTGCTGAATTTAATGGAAGTATTCAGTCAAGCAGCAGTACATATCCAAAAGTAGGAAGAAGTGTCAAATAGTATTATTTGCTCTCCCCTTTGTTCTTGTTTTGGTCAAACAGCATGAAAACACTGTTAATACCAGTATTTAGAAAGGAATTATGTTAATGAGAACATCATAAATCAGAACAAACTACTTTTTAAAGAAAGGTTTTTCGAATATAACTCCCATATAAATACCTTTTTTTCAGGGATCTGTACAGATACTACAGATGTTGAACATAAGTTAATAAACTCTTTACCTCCATAGATAAAGAAAAAAAAAATTTGTTCTGAATTGCAAATGTGTTCCTTGTCAGACAAAGGAAGATGTCTACTTGACAGCTAAAATGACTGAGAACAGTAGTGATAGCTCAGTTATTACTAGGGGATCTCTAATTTGTTCTCTTCATAAAAGTTTAATGCTTGACTTTAATTTTATAGTTGCTAAACTCACAAGATGACACACAGAATTTCAAAAATGATTTACATTTACATTTCTGAGAAGAAAATAGAAACGAATCTGTTTATCTTTCCTTCTTCCTACACATAGCTTTTCTATAGGCCTTCAAAGTTAACTGAATTGTATTTTAAATATTTTAAGAACTGCATTTTATACTGCTGTTACTTGGCATTCTACCAAGTAAAACTGTTCTGTAACGATCAATTACTGTGAGTAAAATATGTAAGTTTCATTCCAACGCCTCACAACCCCTCCGATAAAGAAGTTCTTCCTAACATCCAACCTAAAACTCCCCTGGCGCAACTTTAGCCTGTTCCCCCTCATCCTATCACCAGGCACATGGGAGAACAGGCCAACCCCCACCTCTCTACAGCCTCCTTTAATGTACTTATAAAGAGCGATAAGGTCACCTCCAAGCCTTCTCTTCTCCAGGCTGAACAAACCCAGCTCCTTCAGCCACTCCTCATAGGACTTCTTCTCCAGACCCCTCACCAGCTTTGTCGACTTTTGCTGGACTCTTTCAAGCACCTCCATGTCCTTCTTGTAGTGAGGGGCCCAAAACTGAACACACTACTTGAGGTGCGGCCTCACCAGAGCCAAGTACAGGGGGACAATCACTTCCCTAGACCTGCTGGCCACACTGCTTCTTATGCAAGCCAGGATGCTGTTGGCCTTCTTGGCCACCTGAGCACACTGCTGGCTCATATTCAGCCGACTATCAACCAATACTCCCAGGTCATTCTCCACCTGGCAGCTTTCCAACCACTCATCTCCCAGCCTGTAGCTCTGCTTGGGGTTATTGCACCTCAGCCCTGGGGGACGCCACTAGTGACTGGCCTCCAGCTGGACTTGACTCCATTCACCACTACTCTTTGGACCTGGCTATCCAGCCCGTTTTTAACCCAACGAAGCATACGCCAGTCCAAGACACGAGCAGACAGTTTCTTGAGGAGAATGCTATGGGAAATGGTGTCAAAAGCCTTGCTGAAGTCAAGGTAGACCACATCCACAGCCTTTCCCTCATCCAGCCAGAGTGCCACTTTGTCATAGAAGGAGATCAGGTTCATCAAGCAGGACCTGCCTTTCATAAACCCATGCTGACTGGGCCTGATCGCCTGGTTGCCCTGCAAGTGCCGCGTGATGACACTCAAGATAATCTGCATTTAGAAAGCAAAACAAAAGGTGTGAGAAAGTTTGAGTCCTAGCATAAAACCTCTGCCTAATTCAAAAATCAATGGAAAATCATAGGTTATTTAAAACACACACACACACACACACACACCCTGCTCCAGCTTTTTAGCTACATTTTAGTCCTGGTTCAGGGAACTACTTTGCTGTCTATGCTTAACTGGCCAAAAACAAATAAGGAGTACAACAGTATGAACAGAATACACTATATACATGTATAGTGTATTATATACACTATACACTAACCCACCAAAGTCTGCAGCTGTGAAAGTAACATACCTCTGCTTTGCTATACTTCTCCACTGGAAAAAAAAAAACAAACAAACATAGTGAGCAAATGGACTTTTGGGTTCACAGAGTTAATTTATTTCCTTTTCTGGACTGGTCTGTGAACAGAGTAAGTTTTGTTACCTTCTTTACTCAGGCTATCTGACTGACTGTAGTTACTAATAAATACCATTCCCATAAAGAATTACCTAATCCTTTAGAAATAGATACAAATCAAACTTGTATTTCTTAAAACCAGATTTCCTCTTACATAGCACTGTGGTATCTAAACCATATTTGGCATAATTATTCCTCTTAATTGTTCTATTTAATTGACACATTCATCAGATAGAAGACTTTTTTTTATTTTTATTTTTATTTTTTTTTACTTTATGGCATTGTTTCAAATCCCTGCTCTCTATGCATGTAAAGTAAATCTTTCTTCTTTAATCTCGTTGAAGCAAGCCCTGAAGAAGTACTGTATCTTAATGCAGTTACTCACTAATAATTATTTTATAAAATGCTACTTCATTCTAGAGGAATTAGTTGAATTCCCTTTAGAGTGACAGTGATGCAAACAAAAAGATCTCACTTTCACCGAATCAAATATATCTCTTAGAAACACATTTGGTAAGTGTCCATCCTGAGTAAGGTGTTACTGTTTGATTTATTTCTTTTTTTTTTTTTTCTTTAATCAATACAGCACACTCCCTATCTTCAAACACACAAGACCCTTAGAATGTCAAGTCCCTTAGGGTATTGGGTTAAAGTTAATTGGAATTATATTGAATTCCAAGGGGGGAAAGTACTGTTAAACAATAATCACTGGTTTTGTTTGTTGGTTGTTTTTGTTTGTTTTTTTTTTCTTCACCCATCACACATATGAAATAAGGAATTAAACAAGAATGAATACACAATTAGTGGATTCATAAATGGCTGTCACTTTCTTCCTATGCTTCCACTTTGAAGCAATAATGGTCTTCTAGACCTTAGATCTAGAGGATAGATCTCAGGGGTGCCACAGGACAGGGGATAAATCCTTTACCAAAGAAATTCTTTGTATAAACACTGTTAGGTTTTTTTTGCTCATCTTAATGCAAAAATAAAATATTACAGACATATTGCTTTCCTTTACGTCCCCACATCAGAGTAATTTTCAATCTTGAAAACACAATAATTTTAAAATATTGACTTAGTCTCTTAAATCTGTATTTGGAATTCAGATTTATAATTTTATAAATTTTCTTGCACATATGCACAGCTATACACATATATATGAATTATATACACTTATACATGTAAAACAAACTTCTAAAAAAGTAATATGAAAACTAAGTTTCTCCATAGATAATGTGTGCAGAGATAAGCTTAATTTCAAAGCAGCTAATGCAAAATAGCTGTCATTCAAATTAATACTTTTCCTTTCAAAAATAGATAGAGAAATCCTTAGGCATGGAAGATGACATATTCATCACTTTTAAACTAAAATCACAGTGGCTATATGGGTTATTGAAAAATATAATTATTTTTGAATTTGTTTTTCAAAATAATTGACAGAAAATAGAAAAATTTCTTAACTAGCTGGCAGGTAACACTCATTATATTTCTAAAGGATTACACCTTAACCATTTACAGATATGGTAGGAAAATGTTCAAAATTCAGTTTAATTCAAAAATGCACAACCATCTGCTCCCCTTCATTTTCTTAAAAAGTTATATTCTGTTTGAATAAAATCTGAGTTTTGCATTGCCTCCTCTAATACATCAATATAATTATTGAGACAGTCAAATTGAAGAGTACTTCAATGATCAGGCCCTACAATTGCATCATTGATAATATCCATATTTAACATTTATTGCAATAAAGCTGTGGAGGCAAGAGATTTTTTTCCCCTTTTGGGAAAAAAAATAATAAAAAAATTGCATGTTTTTATCTGCCTCTTCTATAATTTTGTGCACTTTATATGCCAGGATTTTTTTTTAAATTTCCTGAAGAACAGGGATAAGTAGAGTTAAGGAATGGGAGGAAAAAATAAAAAAGCTTACCTTATATGTTTTATTTATTTATTTTCAGATAATCTTTGCTGCAAATAGAAGTCTAACTTCTATCTTTTTCAACTGGTTAGCAGATTTTTTAATCGTTTTTAGGTAATAATAATCAAATTGCTAAAACTTTATTAGCATAAGTAACAATGTATAGACGTTTTTCAAATAGATTTTTTTTTTTTTTGCCATTTCTATGTTTCCAATTCATTGTGAAAAACAAAGCAAACCAAAACAATTAAAAAAAAAAAAAACACAAAACAACAATTTTGTTTGTTTGTTTGTTTGCTTGTTTTTGGAAAAAAATCATCTTTCTAAAATGAAAAACTCTTGTTTGTTCATACCAGCAGTAGGTTAAGCACAGCGGTAGTGTAGACTGTAGGTGGATAACAGCAAAAATGAACATAAAAAACACTTTCATATTTTGCCTTCAAAAATCTTGTAGCTTCTAGTTTATTCATAATCCATTATAAGCAGTATAAATCCCTATCACTGCTTTATTTCAAACTGAAAATATATGTTGTATAATCTTGGATTCAGTTCAAACTACTCTGAGAACATTTCAATTATTAATTGTGTACAGGACTTTTTTTTTTTTCCTTTTTGCTTCTATAGCTCTTCTGGATGCAAAGTTAACAACATTGGCAATGTAATTTTGAAAGGTGCTAATGAGCTCTTTGAATACCACAGACTGTTGAAGTAATGTTCTTCTGTTGTGATTTTTTAGTGGTAGAGGAGTTTCACAAAACGTGAGAGAGCATCACAAATTGTTTTTCTGTTTTCTTTCTTTACTTCAAACAGATAAAAAAGTGTCAAATAAAATGACACTAATTTATTTCTATTAAATGTTCCCATATTAAAGCTCATTTTATTATGCAAAACAAGCAAATAGAAAGAGGAGGGAGATTTTCTTCTTTGGATACATACAAAATAGTTTCGTTGCTTTTTAGAACACTGCACATTTTCAAAGTGACAGCAATACTCACTTGTGCCACTTTAGTCAAGTATCTATCTAAAAAAATATATTTATGGGTTTAAGCAGTGAAAAGTTTAAAAGGGGACAAGTTTTATATATTGTTTCTAGCATTGCACTGTTTTTTCAGATAAGGAATCTTGTTATTTTATTTATTTATTTTTTTAAATCAGAGATTTTAGTTTATGGAAGATACCAATTCTTGCCAGCAACATGAATGTTTTCCATATAAATGGAAACCACATAAATGTTTTCCTGATGGTAAAGCTGTCAGGATTTTAGACCTGAGAGTCTTCTCAACATTACATACTGAAAGTTTCAGCACTCTTTGAGTACAGCACTAAAGTATTCTTCCTCACTTCTTTCTCTTGCCTTGTGTTCCTATCTTGAGAGGTCTGGAAAATGAAAGAAAGAATGAAAGAACAAAAGAATGAATGAAAGAATGAAACAACAAAAGAGAAAGAAAGAGGAAAGAAAGGAAAGAAAGAAAGATAACCCCCTACTAATTTTGTTTCATTCTAATTCTGAGAGATAACTTACCCAAGTTCAATGATTCATCAATTTGATGTCTATGGGGGAGGGGGGAGGGGGGGAAGGGGGGAAGAGGAGGGGAAGAAGAATTCTTTCCCTTTGTCCAGACTTTTTAAACTTTATGATTTGCACAGAGACAGATGCACATCAGTTAATTGCAGCAGAGAGAAGCACAAGACACTAAGTACAAAATTTTACAAAAAGGAAATGGGGACTCACGGAAAAAGATAAAGCAGAGCCTAGATGAACACTGGTAACATTTTGCAATCCCAATAAAACATATGATGTTGTTACCAATTCTCAAATACCTTCAAATCTTTATGACCACTGACCACCTTTATAATGATCTCACTTGCTCTCCTATTACATGGTCAATGCATATGATTTCCACATGTTCATATATGGAGAGTTCATCTGAATTAATACTGAAATCACTATGAAGACTTTGTGCTATTGGACAATCTTACAATCTTACTGAAATTAGGGCTTCAATAAAAGGAAAGAGAATAATTAGGTTTATTTTTATTTTTATATTTAACTTAGGAATTTAGAATTCTTAACGGTGTTAACATTTTTTTTTTAAAGCACGAGTAATTATGAAAACTACAATTCAGAGATTCAGAGAGTTTTCAAACTTTACGTTTTCTGTTTTCTTGTTTTGATGTCATTCTGGTAATGGTTTTGCAGTTTACATTCCACTGATGACTTCCAATCTACATGCTTTTTAAGTTTCATTAAAATTTCTAACAGCTTATTTTTATTTTTTAAGTTTACATGTTGATCAGAACAAAAAGTATCAAACAATATAAAAAAGCTTTTGTGTTCTGTATTTCCAATGAATAAAAGCATATCAATTCAATCTCCTTTCTCCAACCTAACGATTTAAATTTTCTTGCTTTTTTTTTTTTTGACCCTGCAAACCGTTTTGCACCTGCCTTGAAGAAAGGACTATTTATCTCCTTGAAATCTTGACTGTGTGTTGCTGAGTTTATAAATTTCAAGAAGAATGAGATCATTCATATTTATTTCTTTTTCCTAAGTTACTTTAAGAAGCTTTCCAAGATGCTTTTTTTGAATAAACCACATACACAAATTTCTAACGTGTTCACAGATCCTCTCATTGCAAAATTTTGCAGTTAATTCTAAAATTCAAGAGTATAGTTTTAAACCAGTAGTCCCAGTATGAGCTGAAATAAGCTTACCTCTTGATGAGGACTTTGAATGCAAGTATATATGACAAAAGTAAACTGTACTGAGAAACCGGATGTTTGTCTTTTACTGTGCAACAATTCAATTCAGTCTATATTGGCAAGAGAGACAGAAAATATTCATATTCTGCTGCAAAATTTTCTCGATGTATTTTTTTATTTAGCTTTTTTAAAAGATTATAGTCTGTCCAGCTGATTCAGGACCCTTAACTATGCTTTCCTATCTTCACCTTTGTATCACCACAAATGCTGTTGTTACTTCATAGGACACCAATTCAAGGAGTTTCTAGATGAATTGACTCTTCCCCCACCAACATACCCACCTACCACCACCCCTCTAAAAAAATAAAAAAGATTTCAAGAATTCAGCTATATTGGAAATAAAGGCCACAGGAAGGCTTCCTGTGGAAGCATGAAATCAAACATGCTATTTACATCTACAGGTAACTAGAGCCCATACTTCCTCTTTTGGGGTCTCTACTTCTCTGTCTTCCAAGGTTCCTTCCAACTCCAAATACTAATTTCCAGTTCTAAGAGTTTGTACTGCATTGGAAAATTGTTCCTTTAATGTTCACGCCTCCATGCTAAACCCTGCATAGAGTTTAACTCATTCAGTGATACAGCATGTATAGCAGAGAAATTGAAGCACGTATAAATGCTGTAAGTAAAGCATTTCAAGAGTCTTCATATCATTCTAAACCTTCATGCATATGATAAATATTGAAGATCTGAATTTTAACAGTTCACAATAATAGTAGAGCTCTCAGCTGAAATTGAAGGAAGTCAGAGTACTGAAAGAGAAGAGAATATTTTGAAACTGAAAGCTTGTTCAGATCTTTCTAAATGACTATTAATTTCCTTTGAAAAAATTACCTACAAAGACCACCTAATTTTTAGCCCATAGTAACCATATATAGAGCCATACTATTTAACCTAATAAGTTGTTTTATTAGTAATAGTAATTACTAGATTAGTAATGCTATTGATTTATTCTTATTTTAAAACGTGCTATATTTTATAAAGCCAATAAATAAGCAAATATGGGGTTTGTTGAACAGAAATAATTTTCCTGAGAAATTCTGTCACATCAGATGCAGGTCTCAAAATTGCCTTCATAAAACTATTGATCCTTGTCTTAGAAGCCCCTTATTTGAATTTTGCTTCCTGCATTTTCAGTGAAAGACAGATTTGGCTTGCTAAGATTTAAGAGGGCATTAAGGGACTTCTAATTTACAGCTAATTTTTATTCAAGGCAAGGATGTAACTATTCATCCTTTTATAATACTTTTTAGTTCTATGCTCTTCTAGGTAAATAACCTTGTTTTGTATTTGTAGACAGCAACCATTCAATCCTCCTTTTGCTGCATCGGTCATGCCAAGTTATTCATGTATATGAAAGACTGACTCCTTCAAAGTTTCTGTCAGCAGCTTTTGTTTTGCTATGGTGCTGAGGTGCTGTACACAAATGATTTACTACAGGATACAGGGTGGGGGAGGGAGGAGAAATCAACCCTAAGCCCCTAATCTTGGTGCTTGGACACCTCTTTCTGATTAGAGCTACAACCAAATTGCTTACCCAACTGAAATGTGACATCTCACAAGGGCAGCAAAGGAGGAAGCAAGCACAACAAGCACAATTCAAGGAGGAAGATGCCATGAGGGAAGATGATGAGCACACTTCAGCGATTGCAGCTTTCTTGAATCTGCCTCCTCCACTCAAAGAGCAGAAACCTTTGGTCACTGCAAAAGGCAAGCAGTTCCTCCAAGGGCCATCTTCTGTAAACTGTGCACTATCACCAGGAGGCAGACCCAGAGAACAGTGACCCTGAAAGTAATTAAAACAACTCAGAAAGTAATAAAACACACAGCTATTTATTTCTCAGAATCACAGCTCTGAACAGATTTGAAAAATCTACTTACCTACATGATATCCTGAAGAAGTTTGGTTTTTCAGCCTTGATAAGCCTGATCACATAGAATTATGTCAGGTCTTACAGAAATCCCAGTTGTAAAATATTTCATTATTATATTTTTATTTAATCTATACATAATTTAAATAAACAGAAATATATGGTTTTCATTATTCAGAGATATAGAACACTATATATATTTGTATTCAGAGCAGAAAAATTTAATTTTAATAGCTTCAGCCAGAAGTAGGTCATAATTTGTATTGTGTATTGTCAGAAGCCTTATTTTATTTATTTATTTATTTTTTTTATTCAGCAGAATTCCTTAGGACAAACATCCCCTTTTTAGTGACTAGGAAGAATTTTATTTTTTTTTTTCCAAAATTGTGAGGATTGAATATTTCTTACATTTTTGATCATAAATCAACAATAAACAAGCTTCAACTCTCCAGAGGTGTAAGTACATTATTGAGAAAAACATTGTCCTGTTGCTACAATATGAATAATTCATCGTAACTAATATCTCTTCATCTTTCTTTTCCACTATGTCTATTCCAAATCTCAGTCCTGAGAATACAATTTATAGGAAGTATATATTTCCTAAGTAGTTTACTTTACTCCTTGTAATGTCACTCTCCAAACACTTCAAATGGCATCCCCGTTAAATTTAATTGTAACAACCATTTTAACTCAGGACCTGTTATTATTATTTGCCATATATTATTTGCCAATATATTTGCCAGTATAATATATTATTGCCAATATATTATTTGCCATTAGCAGTTGCAGCAGTATGATGTTTACATACAAGTACACTGTACCTTTTACCTTTTCTTTATTGGCAGTGTCCATGACAAACACAATATCATACATAACAAGTAAGATAATGCAAAACAATTTATTCAGCATCTAGTCTGTATGCTACCTAAAACAGAAATGGTTATCACTTTTTTTTTTTTTTTTTAACATTCCAGCAAAGGAAAATACAGACTTTTTTCCAGTGCCATTATTTTAAATTCTAAACAGATTTTCAGAAAATTTGTTTTTTGTCTTTTGTTAGTGAGCTGTTTATCATAGATTTATTCACCCTCCAAGTCAAGAATGTTTTTTTATTGAATATGAGATTTGTATTCTCTTAACTTCGAAGATGAAAGTATTTTGTCTCCTACAGCACAGTCTGTTTGACCAGTCCTCTAATTCTAAAACACATTTTTGTTTCATGGAAAATAATTTCAGTCATATTTAAAATCACAGCTACCTTACTATGAAACCAATTGTTCTAAGTCATACATGTCTTTCTCTTTCTTTCCTTCCGTCCTTTTTAATTTAATCAACTATAAACTTCTATGGGCTAATCTATGTGACAATCCAGATTTTTTATGAAAAAAGAAAACTACGGTAACTGTTTAAAGAAAAACTTTCAACTCAATACTGTGTCCATTTTCATGGGGGACCTTAGTACAACTTATTAGTTATTCAGACTTTCTTCAGCATGTCCTTGGTTTAGACTCTATGACTCACTGAATAAAAACCACAGTAATGATAATTTCCGAATAACTTTCTATATTTTTAGGCTGCAAGTATTTTAGCTCACGTTAAAATATTAGGTAAAATAAAGAGAAAATTTTACTCGAGGCTCTACAATGAACTGTATGTTTGTACTTATGAGAAAATATTGTAAATTGCTTCAGATATTGGTATGCTTGGAAAATGACACTTCTTAACAAGTGTACATAGTAAAAATAAATGAGAAATACAAGTGATTGCTAGTGGAAACAGTAGGTTAGTGAATTAGCTGCACAGTTTAGGAATTCTACCATATGCTCAATTTTGCCTTTGGTCCTTAGCAAAATGTACTTATCTCAGAGCTATCCTAAGCAAATGAATACCCAAGAAAAGAAAACAAGAGCATGGCATTTGAAAGTCAAAGCATTTTATTCAATGTAGCTTGTGAACTCAAAAGAAAAAAAAAAAAGAGAATGGAAAAAAGTTAAAGGTATTTGAAAGTTGAAAAAGTAGAAAAAAGTAAACATATTTGCTTTAAGATGACACTAACTACTGATCAAAGTACTTCTGCATGCATGGACAGAAAGAATGGCATTTAATTTGAATAAGAATCAAAATGAAAGATGGGAATAGAAATGAAAAGGGAAGTGCTAGAAATAGGAAAAGACAGTGCTTAAAGGTTAAGCGAAGTTGAAAAAAGTAGAAGTGTATGTGATGAATATCTAAGGATAGGGATATCTACAGATGTTCAAAAAGGAAAAATTTTCAAAATCTTTCTTACTACAATCATTAAGTGGGAGTTTCAAAGAAGCACGGTGGAGTTTATTGCTTCTTTCTGTTTCACAGAATGGGTGCTTAATTCTTCATCTAATAAAATCACAGCCAAAGGACTTTCAGTGTGTGAAAATCTAAGACCAGAGAAACAAATTGCTCAGCATTGAAGAAAAAAAAATACTGAAGATGAAATGGTTAAAAAATAAAAAATAAGCTTACTAAATTAAGCTTACTCATAGCTGAGTAGACCTTTTTAGTGATATAAAAAGTTTGCACTATGAGAGGATGTCCTCTTGAACTTTCAGCTGCGTGTTACAAAATTATCTAGTAAAAATTACTAATTTATATGGGACATCCCAATTCACCCACACTCTCTCTTCATGTGTGTACTTAAACAAAAGAAGAATAGTATATAGGTTTATGATATGCCCATGCATAATTTTTCAGGGATATCACTATTCTTACATGTTAAATCTAACTATTGTATTTAATTTGTACAACTGGAGGGATTCCTGATATTTATCATCACTTTCTTTGTAACAACCATTATATTGTGTTTCAGAGGATAGGGATATTGCTAGCAGCTAAGCTTCTGAAAAAAAAAATAAATAAATCTGCCCTTTTACCAGAGTAAACAACAATTTTACTACCCATACAGCAACGATGTTTACCATGATTTGCTCTTCTGCACCCTCATCAGAAAAGCAAAACAACAAAAAACAATTATCAGATTTAATTTTCAACAATAGCCTCATGTTACAGCAGCCTCTCTAACTCTCTGTATTTTTAATCACATTTTCACCAAATCTATGGTCCAGTATGCTTATGGAAATCTCCCACAAAATATTGGGTAGGCTCACTAATTCTTTTCCTTCTGTTTTGAATACAGGGACATGTTCACATTCCATGTTTAACTGACTTCAATTCAGTAATTTAGAAAATCCTACGATAAAATACTGTTTTGAGTTAACGAGACAATAAACTGTTTATCTCTCCCCATTTAAAAAGTGTGGATTGGATAATCCTCTTCTATAGATAGGGATGTTTTGTTAACTGAATATCCTCAAAGGGTGTATAACTGCACTTCTTTTGTCTTTTCACTGCATTAGGCTTCTTGGAAAGTTGATATAGCCATGTGCGAGGTGAAATGGTCTCTTCCTAATCTTTTCTTGTCTAACTCATTAAGAAACTCTGATATAGAATTATAAAGCCAGTAATTTGTTGAAACCATGGCAAAAGACCATATTTGGTCTTATTATAAGATCATATTTGTCTTATTAAGTCTTATTAAGGCGTATAAATATGTAGCAAAAAGGGTGTCACAAAGAGCAGGGAAATAGAATTAGTGAAGAAGTAAGAGATGCCTCACAATACTATTTTTTCCTTCTTCCTGTCAATTTATTGGGAAAGAACCAAGGAGAGATTTTTCTTTGATCTTGTAAGAATTACAATTCAACAAGAGATTAAAACATTCCTTTTCTCCTTCTAACATTTTCTTCCACAATACATGTCTCCTTGAGGTCCTTAAACTCCAAGTCAGCAAATCTGTTTTAGCTATGGCTTTTCTAGAGACAGCCTTCAACAACCTGTATAAAGGAAAAGGGAATAAAAACGTCATTCAAAATATGAATACTGCATTTTTACTCCCAAGCTAAAATAATTCTTTGATTTTGGTGGACATCTTGATGCAACCATTCCTGCCCAGCTGTATGCCATTAAGTATTAGAAGAAGATTGCCATAGGGCATCCTGACAATGGTATTTAAAAACCCATTAAAACAAACCTTTAGTGCAACTGAGAGTTTATGAAATCAAATTAAAAATGGAAAAGGCCCACTTCCAAATTAAAAAGCAGAAAAGAGCTTATTTTAAAACTCTTCCAAAGAAGTTTATATGAGGCCATTTGGCTATTCTGCTCTAATTATTATGCTTTTACAATTATGGACATCCAAAAGAAAAAAAAAAAAAGATAAATAGTAACATAATAATGTAAAACAAACGTGTTGTTTATAAGAATAACATTAGAATTGAAAGAAAACACCCTCAGAGTGTGCTATTCCATTTCAGAATGACTTACTTTCTGAATTTTAATATCTAAATTAAAAAAAATACTGAGAAAGTTGTAATTAATAAGAATTGATTTCAACTAAAGAACATTATTCAGTAATTCTTTTCATAAAACTATTACAGAAGCTGTGATCATATATTGCTGTTATGAGTTTCTCTATAGGCAAACTAAATTGCACAGTTACTGGATATAAAATAAGTCATTAAAGCAAGGAAAGATGCATTGAGTCAGAAAGAGAAATTTTATGTGAATTTCTAGTACTGATAATTTGAGATACAGGGACACAAACTTTTATTTTGGCCTGTACCCATTCTCTTTCTGTGTCCTTATAACTTTTTATTTACTTATTTATTTATTTTCCAGATCAGGCTTTGGCTGCTTTTTCTCTTATTATGCTTTTGGATAACTTAGATAAAAGGGCACACTACAGGTTCATCTCTAAAACACAGGCAACACAAGCAAAATTACATGTATAAAGTATGCAAAGAAGCTATATTTCATACACAGCATTAAGATTTTTAAGTCTGGCATAGTTGCATTTCTTTGCATTAGGAGTGTAACATTCAAATCATGGGAAGATCTCTTTGGAGCTTCTTCCTTTTCCATTATCTTCAACTTATATTTCATATTATTTATTAGTATTTAACAGAGATGTTTCTACTGGTTAACAGATAGTCAACGATTTCTGTTTTTAATGAAAAATGAACTTATAGGAAGGAAGTAGCTTGCTTTTTTTTTTTTTTTTTTAACTTCATTAATCGTCAGATGTAGCAATAGGTTAATTAGAGATGTAGCAATAGAAGTGTAGCACACTTGAGTAAGATACGGTTTTAGAATGAAACAACAGGAGAAAATAGAGATGATCAATTTATGCTGTAGAACTTCCAAAAGAATCTACCAACTAGTAAGGGAATTTAAATACCTCAATAAAATGAAAATTAAGAAAATATTAAATACATAAAAATTGGAATGGTGACATTGAATTTTACAAAATAATAGAATACTGTATTACCCATATGTTTTTGTACTTAGTATTTCACATTCAATCCTCCCCACTTATTTGGAAATTAAATATTTATTGTAAAATATATTTTAAAAGAATATCCATCATTATTTCTTTAATAAAATGCATTAAATTGTGATTAAGACTAATGAAAGTCAATAATACAAGACTGAATTGGCACTATTTGAAATTATTGTTGGCAATGTCATTTAAATATATTTTAATTAAACATAACAGTTTAAATCCCGTTCACAACATGAAAATCCTTGGCTTTTAACTATGTCTTTGTGTAAATGTGAGGAATATATAGGCCTGTTGATTTCAGAAGCTGCAGAAATGTGTTTTCATTTTGTCCAACACATTAAGTACAGAAAAAAAAAATCCATTTCTTTGTATCTAAAACTAAAGGATGGAAACTCTCTTGGATGAGCTTAAACTGTATTTATATATATGTGTGTATATATATATATATATATAAATGGCATATGTCTTGTCTCAGACATGAAGTTTGTTTCTGTCAGACAAAAAGGATGTGGAAAAATACGAATTGTCACATATCTATTTTATATTTTCAGTAGATTTTTGAATATTCTGCTTCAATGTTTTCAAAGTGAAACTTTTTATCTCAAAGCACCCTTCTTTCAGAACTTCAGTTAGAGGAATGGCACAAGCTAACACACCAATTTTAATTTATTGGTCAAATACAGTCCTTTGCATGTCTCCCCTCTTCTCCCCTTCCCTCCCCTCCCAGCTGATCTCCATCCTCCTACAAAATACCTGCCTTCAAAAATATTTCCTAAATTTCCATTCAACCTATTTTTAATACAGCCACTAGCCTAAAGTATTCCTCTACTAAGGTCTCCAGCATGGTGCACCAGCAAATAAAATTCTGAGGTTACAGACAAAGAAATAAAGAAAAAATGAGCTCTAAGTTCCTTTTTTTATTTGCAGATATGTTTATATTGTACCTTATAGCATTCTAAAAAATGCTCCTTTCTGAAAGCTTGTATGTTGTTACCTTTAAAAGAAAAAAAAAGTTTTTTTTTGTGAGAAAATCAGCAGTATTTGCCTATGTATTAGAATAAAACAAAACAAAACAAAAACACAGCGTATCCTATTCAAACCTATAATTTATGAAAATAAGACTTTACATTTGCAAGTTGTTTCCATATTTTCACTTATTAAGAGTTTATCTTTTATTATTTGAGCGCTTCACTGTGGGTGCTCAAAGGCTATGTATAGCTTTCACAGATGGAGACAAGAAGCAGCGAAGCACAGAGAAGAGATTCTCACATGACTAACTCTGCTCTGCTTCTCATTTCATGTGAAACATCCCATGATAAGTAAGAGCTGCAAAACGTGCACATCCATATTCCACTTTTGACAACATCAGTATTTTGATCAGCCAACAGGAAATTCAAATCCATTCAAGAAACTGGATCCCCAGTGACCTGTGGTAAGGTGTCAGCATGCCTGCTGTTTATTGGCATAAGAGACTCAGCTGAGCAAACGCAGTCTGGTATTTTCAGTGAAAGAAAGAAAGAAAGAAAAAAAAAAAGTGGTGGGGGAACAGACACTGATCTAAATCTAATATTTAGATATTCTAATCTAAATCAGGGGAGCTTCTCCCATATATTTAAGGAGTATAATATCATACACTGATATTAATGGTGGCAGAGACACAGGACTAAGAAATAACTACCTTGATTCAAATTAAAAGATTTTGTGCCTCTGTATGTCTAGCTACAAAGATACTGGAAAACAAGAAATTCACTTTGCTTTTAATTTGACCAGATCTTCAATATACCATTACTTAATATTTTGTGTGTAAGGAAAACAGTGAAGTGAATCTGTGCAATAAATGCAGGATGAGGCCCCTAACTACAGCTTTTTCAGGGGCCACAACTCATTCTCAAGTTATTAATTTTCTCTTTAGAGTGTTAGCAAACATTCAGCCAAATCTAAAGCAGGGCTTACTTCATAGCAGAGAACATTCAGCAAAACATGGCTACTGCCCCAAAGAGCCTGACATCTAATTTATCAAGAAATAGCAAATGAGAAGGAAAACAGTAAGAGCAGCAATGTAAATGAAGATGAGAACTAATGATAAATGCAGGTTAAAGTTAGAATCACTAACAATATTATATCTCAGAATGCAATAATTTTCTATGTACTAGGATATGCCTCAGCTATAAATAGGAAAATAATGAATGTCAAGCACGGTTTTTCATCTGCATAACTTCATTGTACATCTCTTTCTCTTATAGACCACAGCTGGAGCACTGAAGCAGCAACTTCATCTTCCACCAAAATGACTTTACACAGTCTAGTAAAAGAACAAATTTTCACGGATAGTGAAGTAATAATGCAAGTCTTCCTACATTTTTATAATGAAATATGACAAAGTCCACTGTGTGTGGTAGAATTTCACTTACCATCCTTTGCCAGCCTCCTGTAAAGGAGGCTATATAGTGAAAGACATTGTTTCTCATTTGAAAGAATCACTCAGCCATTCCTCACCTCTAGTGATCTTTCTAGTGAGTCTTTCTTGGTATCTGCATCCTAAGATATCTGGCATAACAGGAATTTCCTGATTTCAGATAACTTTACAAATCTGATATTTCATATTAATTACGTTATTATCACCTTATTTTCTGGTAGATAAATTGAAGACACAGCTACATGAGAAACATTAGAACAGTTAGAGGTGATACCTAGAAAAGTGAGTCTGGACATTCAAGTAATTTACCAAATGAATGCCTACCATTTTTTTTACACTTTTATTTTTTCTTTCTTTCTTTATAGCTACGTGGATCTACGTACAGGATAGTAGATAGATAGTATTTAATTCACTACCTCATTCAGATTGGCATGGGTAGGGTGTGGGGATGCAGGAAGGACTAGAACTGACTTTTCCATATCCTCTTTAAGTCAGATACTCTAGTAGTATAAAGCAAAATAACTGACACCTTTGATTGCTACAACATAAAGCCATTTTATCCAGAATGAGAACTTGGCCTAAGATTCTCAATGTTCTAGATTCAGAGACACAGTCACTCCCAATTTCTGGTCATTTGGAAATTCTTACTATTCTCTGAAAATTGTAGATTGGTTAATTAGAGAAAAACTGGAGGAGTACTGTGTCTAGCACTATCAAGGATGTATCTGATCTTGATACTTTTGTAGTTCCTGCACAGAAGGTAGTGGGGAACAAATACCCATGACAACGATCATCTGTTTTCTAATAAGGATGTGTTTTTTGGGGGTTGCAAGCCAGACCCAAGTCTATGCTGACTTTCTCCTGGGGTTCTCTAGGTGAAAAATGTCTCATGGGAAGTGAATGGTTATAGAAAAATTAGAAAAAAATAGATAAACTGACCAAATCCTCCAACTCAGCTAGTAAAATTCAGAGGCCCTAGGAATTCTGAAATAATTTTATAGCCATATAAGTAAATTTTATATAAATAAATTTTATAGCCATATAAGTGATGACATGGACTACTTACATTAATGTAGCATTAATATCATTAATATTCTATGTCTAATGTCTAAATTCTATTCTATGTCTAATATGTCTAAATTAGTGCCTTTATTACAGTTAGAAAAATATTTTCAGGTGTATTCTCTTGTTTTATGTTATTAACACATAGCTTATATACGTAAAGTTTTCTGGTAAAGATATGTAATCCTGAAGTCTACTATTGTGCTTACAATTGGGCGTATTCAGAAAATTTGTTTTCTCTGCCTGAAAATAAGTTCAGTTCAACAGTGCTTCATAGTTGATGACAGCAACATTTCACTTACTAAATGGTGATTAAATGACATGTCCTTGTTGCTTGTCCAGTAATCCATTTTCAGGATGGTTGTTGCAGAGGTTTTTAAATTTATATGTTTATTTATTTTATTGCTATATAAATCTTTTAGGAGTCAAGACTTAAGTTTATCCCTATTTTAGCAAAGATAATCCTTCCTAGTCAGTGAGAGAGAGGTCATGAAATTACCAGCTCTGTAGGGTTGTTCAGATTCCTGAGGGTACAGCCTTTTCCCCAGTGTTCATCTGTAACATTTAGCATAGCACTGAACTGTTAGAATCACAACATCTCTTTCCTAAGGTTGTTTTCATGTCTGTTAATTATTATTCATTTAGACTCTCAAATGTCTCTTTCTCCTTCTCCTACTCAACATACACACCACATTTTCTGTTCCAGTTTTGCTTCATCCTTGACATTTTCCTGGTTCCCTCATGTCTCTGACTGCTTACTCTTTGATACACCTCTAGTCATTTGATGAACCACATGGACTTACTGGAGTGAACACAGACCATCAACTTGAAACCTCTTCTGCTCTGAGCTGATTTCAATCAGTTTTCTTCCACTTGGTCTACAGTTATTTTTTTATTTTTTTTTTCAAGACTAATTTCAGCTTTAATATTACTGTCTCGGCAAAAACAACTAAGTATTGCTGAAAGGGGATAAGAAGCAAATCTGTATAAATAGTGAAAGGTAGAAGAATACTTTTGCAGCTGAGGATTAATTCTTCTTTAGTTTGTAACATGTCTCTGCAGTAAATGTGAGAAAATCTTAGAGTTAATTACTTATTTTCTGTTTTGCTTTTTAATGTTTTCCTGTCCTACCTAACAAAATGAGAAAAGATAGCTGGAGGATGGAAGTAAACATATTGTTTAAGACAGTAAAAATGTAATGGATTACTGTTCCAGCAAAAGAACGAAAGATCACACAGCTGATGTAGACATTAAAAGTTGCTGTTGTTTGTTGACAGAGAGTATTACCCTCTTTGGAAAACATTCACTACCAAGATAAGAGAAACAAAATTACTTTGGGCTATTTGCCATTCTTATGCTTTGTGCAACTTGAATTGGTCCATAAGCAAACCCTAGACTTTTTTTATGCAGGAAGGACTGTATATCTTCTCTCACTTACACTTGCTCCATTGATCATTTGACCTTGGAGTTTATCACTGTATTCTGTAGCACAGTGAAGCAGAATGCATTGCACATTCAGGTTTCACACCACAATGCTTTTTAGGTTAATTCCTCTACTACCTGGAAAGAGGAATATGTAATAAGGAAGAACGAAAAAAAAAAGATGAAAAAATGGTCAGGATTACAGATAAATTGATGCATTACAGGATTAACAGAACAAAATGTGTACTTCAAACAGTTGCAGGTAAAAGACAGAATCACTGAAAAATTGAGTTGAGATGGGAGAACTATGGATGAAGCAAAGAATAAGGTTGTATCTGATACTCTGGAGAAACTGAGTAAATTGTCAGCAACGGAGGTGGATAGGAAAGGCTGCAAGGATTCTCTGAAAAAGAAGGTGATAGAAAAATTGCATCCACAGGATTTGAAGAGGGAGGAACGTAGAAAATTACTGGCATGTACAGCCAACCTGGTATTAAGAAGCAAAAAGCCTGTACCTTTCAATAGAATGTGCGTGTTTACTAAAAGGCTGGGTCCTTCAATCACATTCTATGTGAATATACCAATGACATAATTGGTTTATTTTTGCAAAATGGATATACAGTTATGCATGAAATTTAGCGGTCTGGTTTCCAGAGAAGTGATTTTATTTGATTCTATAATGTAATTAGATCAATCTAATACACAGATATAAATCCCTTTTCCCCTTTTAATATTTGTACATTTATCTGTGGACTCAGTATATGCAGCAGGCTTTTCTCCAAAGGCAAAATAAAATTATTAAAAAGACTAAGCTGCCATAGGCTGGAAGGACTATTGGAAACCACAGAAAACTAAACAAACGTCACGGTTTATTCATTGTGGTCAAACCTGCAGGCATGATAACCATATTAAAGTGTATTCATAATTTTTAATTTCCCAACTATCTGTCAATACATTAATCTCCCGATCTTTTTCAAGGAGAGCAAATACATAGATATATATAGTTGAGGAATGTGCCTATAAATATATAACTTCTTTCAAATCTTAGCAAGGAAAAACAGTTTTGGAAAAGACAAGATTTCTGTGACAGAACAAAATCTGCACAGAACAACTTTAGTTTGCATTTAAGAGTTCTATATGCCCTGAAGTTCAAAAATATAACCAAAGCAACAAGCTTCAGCTCTAAAAAATGTCTATTATTTTGTGACTTGTTCCAACTTAAAAAGAAATGTATTTCTTTTACCTTTCTGACTACTGGTTGTCCCCTCTTCTCCATCTTGTGTCAAGAAGAGAAAATGACTGGGGTGCAGCAGGTAGGAAACTGAGGCTTTTTATGTTTTCACTGCAGCATACTATACGTAATTTCTGGGGTCTCTTTCATCACCAGAGGATTGCAGTTAGAGATCCTGACAACACTGCAGCCGTTTTTTTCTTCTGTCAAGCAAATCTGAGTTATCAAGAGAGAGAGAGAGAGAGAATGAGAGAGATTATAATTGTCTGAAAAATAAAATGAAAGCCTTACACAGAAGCAGATGCTATGACATTACAAATTCCAACTGTACAGTGTGCTATGCATGGCCAGCTGTAGCAGGGAAACTGCTTATTTTAATGTAACACATCGGTCTTCTATGCAGTGTCACAGCATTGCAACATCTGGTTCTCCTCCTCTGTCTGCACTATTTGCTATAGCCACCTCATACTCCTACTTATTGACATTCTCTGCTCTCTGGAAGTAGCTATTGCTGAGGGAATATGCATCTTTTTCTGTTTGTTTGCAGGCACTACACACTTCATAAACACAGTTTCTCCCCAGCTCAATTCAATTTTCTCAAATAACCTTAGTGCCTGAGCTACCAGTTGCTGTAGAGATCATTTTTACTGTTTATTGAAAAACAAACAAACAAAAAACAAACGACATTAAACCATAATATTTTGAGCTAGTGTTACATTGGGGAAAAACTCTACATATGAAAGCATGTAGGAAATTGTGTTTCCCCTTTGTTTTCAATAGTCATGAGGAAGCAATGCTACTATCTTTTTCTGCTGCAGCTACATACAGTAAAGAACATTATATATAATCCTGCACAACCTTGAAAGAACGGATGTTTAAAAATTTGAATTCCATCCATGCCTGGATAAGTGCAGTATATAATTTTTCCCAGTCATGTTATGATCTTAAATAGGATTTTGAACCAAACAACATATAAATAAGATAAAGGATATGACATATTCTTTTGTCTTGCAATTTCTCATTGTTTTGTTTAGAATCACAGAATATTTCTTAAGATTATCAGCTATAAGCATTGTAACCAAGAAAATAAATAATAAAAAAAAAGCTTTAATATTGATAATTGAAATAATTAGCCCTGTACCAAAGAGAAACTTTTCATAATACTTGCACCAAGGAGTAGGTAGGGTTACTCTTTTATAAATTCAAAATTATATCCCTGTGTCCAATCTACTCTTCAGAAGCACTTCTGCCAAACAATAAGCTTTCTGTGAGGGATGTTACAAGCCGATGCCTCCTCAATCATCTGCAGCCCAGGTATCCCTTCTGCACAGTCACCAGTCAGCCTGGTGCCCAAGAACCAGGGGCCTTTTCCTGGCTGAGGGATGCGGCAGCTGTTGCTTCTGTGTTTACAGGTCCAGCCAGCACTGAGGCTGAACACAGATCCCACTCAGCTGGCCCCATACCCACTCAAGCCAGTTGACTGCACTGGTTGGCACTCAGACCTCTCAGCATAGGATAGGGAGTAAGATTATGCAGACAGATAGTTAAGAAAGGATTTAACAATAAAATAGGACAGATTGTACTTATCAGGTACAGGGCTTGGTCAGAGAAGTGCACTGACCAGCTGCATTTTACATAAAACTTGTCCCTTTTATCCCCGTCTGTTCCTCCTTTGCTCCCCCTGCAACTCCCTTCCCCTGCACATTCCCTCATCAATTTGCATAATCCCACTGACACCACCACCACCACCACCATCTTGAACACTCAGATTTGCATTCTAATCATTTTCAAAGTCTTTGCCTACATTTTCTTAACATCAATTACTGTGACTGACAAGGATTGTTTTTTGTTTTTGTCTGTTAGGTTCATTTTGCTGGTCAGGTCTGTGTCTCTGTATACTGTGTCTGTGACTTCACTCCCTTGTCTTAGTATCCCATTTAACAAGGTTATCAATACAATAATCTTACTGAAAGAAACATTTAATATTTTTAAATGCACCCATAGCAAGGTGATAAAAGGCCTTTCTTGTGCTTGCAATGTCACTGTCCTCTGTCATGAAACAAAAATGTTACCCAGCTCAAATATAGAGAATCAGAATTTTGATCATTGAGGGCAACGCAAATGTGGATGGGAGCTATGGGACAAAATCCTGCGAATGATAAATGAAGCAAGCAGGGAGCTGGTGAGGCAGGCTGTGGGGGGATGAAGCTGATTTTCAAAGTCACTACATGGTACCTTTAACATTCTGATTAAGGTTAGAATCCCCCCAGATCCTCCAGTGAAACCTTATCCTCTTTTGTCCTCCATCAGCAGTGAGGATGTATGAATTCTTCCAACAACACAGATTGTGCACAACTGACTCAGTATCAATCCTACCCACCCTTCCAAGGATGAAATAACCTGGCACTGCATCCTGTTCTGCTAGTTCAAAGGCCACAGGTCTCTGCTGGGAAATAAAAGACTCCAGTACTGCTGATGAGCTGGATAGTGGTTATGAGACGTGGTGGAATGTTTTTCTGTTCCTTGTATGAAAATGTGTCAAAAATATACAGATTATTTGATACACATACAGATTATTTGATATTAATGTAATCAATAAATATAAATATTATAAACCCTTCCATCCCATCCATAATTATGATCTTATTTAAAATTTGATACAAAATCAACATTTTAAAATTAAAGCAGGAGAAAAATTGAGATGATGTCTACTATTAAACTGCAGTCTCGTTGTACATACCTGTTATTAAGCTACTTGCTGTCATCACTTAATGTTCCCTTTTTTATTTCTGGAAATCACTCTTACATTCAAGACTTTTACAGACAATGCACTAACATAGTATAATTATCTTTTTTCCTTATACAATCTGTTTATTTTTTTGCTGAAAATGCAGTGAACTGAAGAAGGAGCTTCAGAAACAAAAATGAGGTTGCTCTAGATGCACTACAGATCTGGATTGGATGTTAGCATTTTCCTTAGAGGCCCTGTGGAAATGTTTTATTTCAAATTTTATACTGAATTTTTAAAGGCTTTCCTTTTCTAATTCTTAAATCCTTGTTTTCTATTTATTCCCACTACGGATCCTGAGCCAAATTCATGAGTATTTAAAAGAAATAAAATTTAGTAGAGCATGTATAGATTTAAACACACTGAAGAATAGGACGTTACAGACACCCAAAATTGGACACCCAAAGTTAGTGAATACATTTAAGCTTAATTTCTCTGCATGGCCATTACCCATCTGTAAAATGGAGATAATAAAATCCCTTAACCTAATGAGGATTTTGTGAATACAAAGTAAAGCCTGACACTATATTAATGGGTTCCATTTAAAAAATAGCATAGAAAAATCAATAATTTCTGCTTAAAGAGTGTGGTCTGAATAGTTTGAAGTCAATAAGGCATGTCCACATACTGAACAAGGGCAAGAGAACAAAATGCTGTCTATTCCTCATTAAGGAAGATGTTAATCCCTGACAGAATGAGTCAGGGATCCCTTTCAAAAAAAAAATAAATCTGTGATGATGTAATTGAAGAGCATTATTTTGCATATGCCCAAGGGATCCAAATGGAGGTTGTATGGGCAACTTTAATTTTAACATTTTTTAATATGAGTGCTTGACTTAGTCACCTTAGTAATTTTTTAATATAATTTTCTGGATAAAATAATAATTGCTTGAGTAAGAAGAGAGAAATTAAAGTTAGGCATGATTTTCAGATGTGACCTGAAAAGTAATGAACCCTAGACAACAATGAAGAGAGCCTTGAAGCTGGCAGACTTTTTGGAGACACAGAGGAGACACAGAGGAGACAGTGCTGTTGCAATGAGAAGATAAATACAGAAACAAGTATAATACTAAGAGCTTTTCAGTCATCTGACTTTTAAGCTTTTATGACAATGACAAATGAAATATTTAGAAATTTTTATTTCCCGACCGCAGCACATTCATTCAGACTCCTGAAGCTCCATCAAAAAGAAGAATTAAAGTTAACTCGTGCCACACAGTTTTCTATTAACAAAGTATTTTTCAACAAGGGTTTTTCTGAAGCAGGAACAATTACAGTTCATTGCAAATTTTTGTTACCTAGTAAAGATCATAGGACATTGAAAAATCTTTTGCTTGTGACTCCGAGTGCTGCTGAACAGTCTTACTGATGGCTGTATCTGCTACAAGAGTTTTCATGAGCTCATGACCAGTATCAGATATTTTGTGTTATTAAATTGCAGATTTTTCTGACTCCCAGCAATAAAAGAAAGTAGAAAGGGTGATCAGCATCCTTTCAGTTGCTGCTATTTTACTAGTAATGTAAAAAGACAAAATACTTTATTCTAAAAAGAATATCTCACTATATTTTTTACAAGGTAACAACTATTTGCAGGACAATAAAAGAAAAAACATTATGACACTGTATTTGTGTTGTTTAAAGTTCTAGCAAGGCTTTGAAAAGAAGCAGATATTTAACAGAGGAGCCTCAAAGATATTCCTCAAACGTGTCTGATATTTACAATACTTGCTATGGTTCTACCACCTTCAAATGCCAACAGCATTTTTTTGTTTGTTTGATTTTTTCCTTCTTGCTTTAGAACTCTACAGCATATAATAAATAAGGATGAAGCCTAATACTGATTCCTCGTACTTTGCTAGCTCCAGACAAACAGAGTAGATCACACAGCTTAGAAAACAAAAGTCCACGCCGCATTTATTCTCCAAGTAAAATCAGCACATGACTGTGTGAACATTTGTGCCAAGTTTAAGACGGCAATGTTGCGTGAGGAGAGGCCTGTACTCCTGTACTCCCTTTTGAGGTGTATAAAAAATATTAAAACCAGCTTTCTTTCCCTTTCATTCTCCTATTCCCCAGCCCCAAAACATAACTCAGAAAAAGATTTTCTTTTGGATATGGCACCTGCATATGCCACCTTTGAAGCCTCACAAAAGGCTAGTCTGATAATTACAGTACCATGGAAAAAGAAAAAAAAAACACATTACATTCATTACTATGATTCATTCTTTATGAATTCTTTGCACTTAAAGTAAACACTGATTCTTGTATAGTAAGCAGCATCCCCAGCAGGAAACAAGCAGGCTTACTAAAAATGTTATAAAATAGAAGTCATGAACTTGGGTCTGGCAGAATAAGAATCCAAATTTGAAATGGGGTGAAGTTGGTCAAGTCAGTGAGCCAGGCACAAATCCAACACCAGGAAACACCTAAAATGCAATTTGAATTAACTTTCATTTACGATGTGTGCCCACTAACAGTTCTGTACCTAAGATTAGGACCTACATTAGTGATACTGCTGAAGTAGGAGGATTCCCTATATGACCTAACAGTATACACTGAAGAGAATATTACCTTACTTCTGCCTTTCAGACTTGATTATCATTTTTTTGAAGGATGATACACAACTAATTCTTACTGGTAACAAAAAAAAAAATCACTCAGCTATACTTGTGTTTAGTTTCATCAATAAACAATTTTTTAGCATGATTATAGTATTATAACTTAATTTTGCACTTGTTAGCCAAAATTTATTCTAGCAAGCAAAATATGTACTACAATATCAAAAATATAATTCCTCATTTTTCAACATAAAAAAATAAAGGTACTACCATCCTCTATAAATGTATAAATTATTAAATTCTCATGCCAAGCAAACTACTTAAATCTGTCTATATTTTGCTAAAAAATAAAGAAAATTATACATGGCCACTAAGTAGCAAGAAAGAGATCTAAAAAATAAGAATGGGATTCAAACAGAAAATTCAAACAGAGCAAAACTAATTACTCAAATTATTCACCCAAACCACTCTATGATTCTATGGGTACTTTATAAGTTCTTGTGTACATAAATGCATAAATAAAAGAAAATTATATAATGGCTAAATAGCCTAAATGGAGCTGCTTAAGACATAGGCCTAAACGTGTCTTTTCCATCACGTGACTATACGTACATCTTAAATAGTATTGTTACTGATATAAACTATCTTGCTAAGACAGGTCAGGTCTCTCCTCTTTAGGATGGTTAGTAGCGACTGCGTGATTGGATTACAGAAGAGGACTAAGAAAGTCTCAAGAATGATCACATTTTTGTTACCACTCCTGTTCCCTAAAATGTGTTCCCTTAAGAGCCACTTAGGGTTTTCAGTTCCTTTACTGTGCTTTGATAGCAAGAAGGACCACTCACAAAGAAAAGCAGGTAAAGGATACCAGTTAAACTAGCATGCAAATTTTTTGTTTAGTTCTAATTTCATACATTATGAAAGATAATTCTATATTTTAAACTGCAGATCAGGCACTATGTGAAAAAAGCTGTGGAAAGTGAAGACAGTTAAGAATGAGAGTGCAAAAAAAAAAAAAAAAAACCTCAACAACTGCATCCACAATTTCAAGACTACTGTAGAGACTCATAAATACATAATAGAGTGTGTCATATTGGCCTATACACTAAATTCTGTGCTTTAATTTTGGTTTCCATTTTGAAGACCTTTTAAAGATCATTTCATTTTCAAAACAAGCCAACAATCAATTATATATTTTGTGTTTTGCTTTTTGTTGGAGTTTTGGATTCATTGACAGAATTTTTTTTCTGTGGCAGAAGAGGTAATCAATTAAAGAATTTGTTTCATCTGTACTTAGCAGCAACAAAAAGATTATTTTGCAGCTTAATTTTAAAAATGTCAAAGACATTCAAAAAACAATATCTGAAGTGTTATTACACAGCCTGCTAAGACATTAATATATTGTCAAGGCAGCAGGTTACACTGTTGATTGTTCTTTCAGAACCTTACAACAGTTTGGTGGTATATTCTTTCCCAAACACTAACATTTAGAACAACTTTTCCATTATTTTTTTTAACCATCTTATTAAATTTAGAAAGGATCTTTTATTACTAGGTATGGTGATCCATCCTTGGCAGAACAAACATCTAACAACTAGGGAAAAATGATTATCACGACACTTTAATTTTGCCATCTGCATTATATTTCTCCAAGATCCTTTTACATTATGTAAGCATAAGCTGGTAGTTTTGTTTCAAAATATTTGCTTGTGTGTTTAGCAAAAAGCCTGTCTAAACTTTTTCCTTCTTTTTATGTTTCCTTATTCATTCTTTTTCCAGTGTTGTAAATAAATTTCACAAATTATCATTTAATTCATTGTTGTAAAATTATCTCATACAATTTCGTCTTATGTTACTTATCTCAAGAAGGATAATTTGTCATGAAAGCATAGTCAAGGACATAATACTCCTACCACAGCATTGTGGCTCCACCTGAAGAGCCATATAAATGATCATGACAGCAGTTGAACTAAAAACCAACCAAACAGCCAAACAAAAAAAAACAATCTTTAGTTTTGACCCCCACTTTTTAATTTGTATTTTAAATATTTGCAACTCTACAATTAGAATGTTATCTCATGGTAACCACTAGAAAAACAGGATTTATACATGCAACATATTGCAACTGAGTAATTGACTAGACATCTTGGTCTCTTCAGAAGCACCTGTTAGAAATCTATCAGCAATTGATATTTATACCCTACATCTATAATATAATTATTAAGAATAGAAAATACGACAGTATGTCTCAGTAATAAGAATCATAAAATGGTCTGGGTTGGAACAGACCTTAGAGATCATCTAGTTCCACTAGTTCCAACCCCCCTGCTATGGACAGGAATGTCACCTGAGATCAGATTGCCCAGGGCCCCACCCAACCTGACCTGCTATCTTTGTGCTGAGATTCTGATTTTATTTTTTTCCATAAAAATCAGATGTAAATAGCTCATTGAATATGAGCTATTCAGCATATAGTCAGCATTGGAAGAAAGCTGTTTACTTAATTTTAATATGTAAATGTAATGACCAAATGACACTGGATTCAAAGACAGTATGGATTTTTTTTTTTACATCTGAAGTAATACAACTACAATAAAAATGTCAATGATGGGAATATTTCCTAAAAGAGTTATAAAATATGTCTTTGAAATTTAGTTAGTGTAAAATTACTCTGTATATATTTAAAACAAAATATATATGCATCTACCAAAAGATTCCTTCAAAGGAATCAAGCTTATTTCTTTTTACTAGTTTAAGAAGAGGGTATTAAAGAAAAGCTAAGTCCTCATCATCTGAATATATTGGAATTTTTATTCCAATAGCTGATTTTTAAGAATTCTGGCAAGGGTTGTTTTTAGTAAAGACTGAAAGAAAAACTTGTAATTATCCTATTCTATTTCCTAAACAAGATAATATCTACCTTTTTTAGACCCAGTAATCCAAAATCAGATAAAACTCAGTATCATAAACAGGATTAAAATGTAACTACTAGCTTTTAACACCATAATATACAGAGATTCCCAACACATAAGGAGACAAGTTATCTCATTCCCTATATCAAGAAGTCAATTATCAGCATTTTAAGGATTTAAAATTTCCATATGCAAAGTGGCTGGTTAATAACAGTTCTTAAAGATTACATTAACTGAAAATACAACAGTTTAGTCTTCTACTAATGCAGGGAGAGGAAAGGACACCAGGATCTACAGGATTCTGGCCTGATTACAGATCAATTTAAACTCTTGGTTCTGAGACTTTTAATTTAGAAATTGTGTAACATTCATTCATTTTTATTTTTTTTTTTCCATATGATTATTATTTTACCAAGAGGACGTTTACATTTACAAGATTACTTCCTCCTCAAAAAAAATCAGTCTGGTGACTAAAATTTTGATGTGCATCAAAGCAGGGTATAAAGGCCTTCACATTATTGCACTTACATTAAAGCTCACATATCATTAAGCAAGTAAATGGATTATTGCTAACACTTTGCATTTAATTATGAATAACATGTTTTTCCTAAGCTTTGACTGTTAGAATAATGGATAACTGTCTTCATAAAGTTTTCAGTAGTGACAATTTTGAAGAAATATCTTAGTGTATTTCACAAACAAATATTACGTAATTCTTATGCACCATTACAAAGCAAGTTAATAATCCTGGGTGCCTAGAATCATGACTTTTTTTTGATATTTGTTTTCTACAATTGTGTGTATGAATCATCTACCAAAAATAAAACAAAACACAAAACAAAACAATGAACAACAATAAAAACAGACACATACGGTGAAAAGAGATTTTTGCTGGAGGAAGCAGAATGGGATCACTCCAAACAGATGCTGTAAAGATTCATTTCAGTGCTTTGTCTGAAAATTCATGGCATATCTTTCTTGGGAGAGCCCCTTACCAAGGCATGGTAAAGTAAATAAATACATATATACATCAATTTGCTCATAAGATTCATATATATAAGTGTAGTGGGTTTACGTGGCAAGGTTTTGGTAGGAGGAGGCCATAGGGTTGGTTTCTCTGAGAAGGATCTAGAAGCTGCCCCATGTTTGGTAAGTTGGTAAGGGCCCCACTGTTGCTCAGAGCCGAGCCAATAAGCGATGTTGTTTCGTGCCTCTGTGAGAGCATATTTAAGACAGGGAAAAAAAACGCTGCGCCACACAGCAGCTGGGAGAGTGAGAGGAGTGAGGAACAGCCTTGCAGGCGCCAAGGTCAGTGAAGAAGGAGGGGGAGAGGTGCTCCAGGCGCCAGAGCAGAAGTCCCCTGCGGCCTGTGGTGAGGACCATGGTGAAGCAGGATGTCGCCCTGCAGCCCATGGAGTACCACGGTGGAGCAGGGTTCCACGCTGCAGCCCGTGGAGGAGACCCGGTGGAGCAGGTGGCCCTGCACTGATGGAGGCTGCAGCCTGTGGAAGACCCCTGCCGGAGCAGATCCCAGGCTGGACCTGTAGCCCGTGGAGAGGAGACCACCCAGCAGCAGGTGACCTGGCAGGAGCTGCTGCCCGTGGGGGACCCAGGTTGGAGCAGTTTGCTCCTGAGGGATGGACCCCGTGGTACGGACCCATATCTGGAGCAGTTCTGGAAGAGCTGCTGCCTGTGGGAAGCCCACGCCGGATCAGTTCATCAAGGACTGCATCCCGTGGGTGGGACCCCACAGCACAGGGGACGAGAGTGACCGAGAAGGAGCGGCAGAGAAGAAGCACTGTAGATGACCATGACCCCCATTCCCCTGTTCCCCTGCACAGCTGGGGGGGAGGAGGTGGAAGAGGGTGGATGGGGGGGGAAGGTGCTTTTGGTTTCTTTCCTTTGTTTCTCACTTCTCTAGCTTGTTAGTAATAAGCAATAAATCTTACTGTCTCCCTATGCCGAGTCTGTTTTGCCCATTACAATAATTACTGTGTGATCTCCTTGTCCTTATCTCAACCTTTGAGCCCTTTTCATCGTATTTTCTCCCCGTTCGTCTTTGAGGAGGGGGAGTGAGAGAGCGGTTGTGGTGGAGCTCAGCTGTCCACTTGAGCGGAACCACCACAATAAGATTCATATATATGCCCCCATTACCTTCTCTTAAAAGATAATGAGATAGGTTTAACTTGATTTCTTCTTGTTTTTCCTTGTCAGCTCCTGCTTAGAACCCTGTGTTTGTTTGTTTGTTTTCACAGGTGCTGGGGAAGAGTTAATTTGCTTTCATAAATTAAGATTTGACAGGACTAAATTTTTCTTGCTGTTCATTTCAAAAGTAAAAGATTACTTTAAAGGAAAAAGATACTTTTTCCAGTTTTCTGGAACCTTTCCTGTTATCTTTGACTGATAAATAGACAACCTCTGAGACAGTTTCAATGATGCTTTGAAAATCTTTGAATCAAATTTATCTGATTTAGTCCTTTCAGCACACAATTTGTTCAAGTATACGAATCTATCTCTGTTTAATCTGATACAACTAATTGTCCTACTCATGTTGCTAATGCTCAATGGTGTTATTTGGAGAAGACTGAATGAGAAAATATATATTAGTTTTGTTGTCATAATTCAGAGAACTTTACTGGGCCACTAAACAGCAGATCAACACTTTCCTTAGTTTGCCTTTTACTGCTAAAGCACTCACAGAATTATTTATTATCTTTTATGTGCCCTGGTAGTTGTATTTCATTTAGTGTTTTGGCCATAGTTTGACTTTGTCTGTGTTTGCTCTTAAGACAGAGAATTCCAGTATCAAGAAGACTTTTATTATCTCTGTAAGGTCTTCTTGCATTTAGGTGGTAGCTTTAAAATGCTGTAAATAAGGTGGGACAGGAAACAAGGAGATTCCAATTGTCTCTATCCATCACATTAATTTATATGCTGAAACAAAAATCCAAGCACCTTGCTCCTAGTGGTCTCTGGCCCCAAAATCCAGCCTATGCAATAGCCATAATTTGTGACAATGGTAACTAGCCTAGGCAAAAACTATGTCAGGAATAGCAATCTAACAGATATAAATTACGTAGGTCACCATATGGAAGTGTTCTGGACTATGCAACCTCTCGGTTTGTTAGGGCAGAAATAAGTGGTTACTTTCTTATAAGGATGCTTATCATTACAGTATTTTAGGTGAAGAAAATCAGAGCCTTGAGACTAAGATCACAGAATTTACTACTATTATAACTTACCCAGTATTATACTTTTATACTTTGTAAGAAGAAAAAAAGAAGGAAAAAGTACCACTCACCATTCTGAACGGTTCTGATTGTGCACTGAATCGGCAGATCTGTGCTGCTAGATTATGGGATTTTTGAGACTCGTTCTTGAAAAGAAAGGCTGAATGGCACAAAACAACTCATTATTTCCAGGTTCAATTTACAAAATTACTTATTCCGTCAATTGAGAGCAGGGCAGGCTATTTTACCTCTTGTGTCTTAAATCAACCCCTAGGTCCTTAACGACCTCTTTAGGAAAGGAAAAAAATAAATTATACATTTAACTTAATCAATGACTGATGTCACCTACTTGGACTTCTGTAAGGCTTTTGACATGGTCACACATGACATCTTAATCTCTAAATTCTATTTTGCTTTTCCGTCATTTTCTGGAATTAGCACTACAGTTAGAAAATAAATAAATAAATGAACAGAAAGAAAAAACATAAGATAGAGGAATATGGGCACCAAAAATATTTTTTTAAAAACACTTGTGCACTTAAGTTGTCTAATGCTGTTTCATTGTCATTGTCCTTTGTGTGAACCTAATCCATAGCACCTAAATACTTGATTTGCATAGAAAAAGGTTTATAAATGGAAAAAACTGCATGCAAAAATCAAGACAAGCTTGAAATTGTTTCAAAATTGCTCTGTATCCATACAAGTTAGACAAAGAAAGTGGTTGTAGGAAAGAATGAAAGCATATGCTCCAAGCACTCTGGAAAGGCAGACGTAAAGATGCTAACGGAAGAGAACTAAGTTAAAAAGAAAAAGCGATTAAAAAAAAAAAAAAAAGCAATTGAAAGGGAGGAAAAAAAATTTAATAAGTTAGGCAAACTAGATTGAAAATGGTGTTAATTATGCCTAGCATCATAAATGGCAATTAAAAAAGCAGGAACAGTGGATGCAATATAGTTGTTTTAAGTTGTTAGTGTAGCAGAAACTGCTGCACATCCCATCATCTAGGAACAATTACCAGCTGTTGCCATCAGGGAAATCATTCTTTCTTCACTATCCTACTGTACAAAACCCATGTCCAAAACAACTGGTTGTGATTAAGAAGGTAGATGGAAGTCAGAATACCTAAGGTGAAGTTTTTATTCTTTCTCACTGTTCTGCAGTCAGAATCCTATCCCTTCTTTTTCTTTCTCTGACACCTTTCTCAGCCATTTCTTCCCTAAACTGGTTCATCCCATCTACCTTGCTACTGGGATTAAATCTTATCCTAAAATGATCTAGACTGGTTTCTGAAAGAATTATATACAGGAGAAATTAAACAAAGTATATTGTTATCCCTTGAAAATTGGTTATATCGGGCAAAACTGTATCTCTACAGTGGACAAAGAAGAAATGGAGAGGGCAGTCTGTAGCAGAGGATATTCTACATTCTGGAGCTGACATGGACTTTGACAAGAATAAAAAATATATTTTCTCCTAGTTTTAATAAATGAAAGTCCTTTTGAGAACTATGATCTATGGTGGCATTTAACCATTACTCAGCAAGATAGCTAAATAGCTAAACAACATAGGGGAGGAAGTCACTGATATAATCTGCTCCATTAATACCATGATGATTTGACATTAAATGCAATTAAGAGAGGACATTTTTATGCTGTTTCTTTTTTGTTGTTATTGTTAGTTTAATAATCTCATCTTTGATGGGCATGTTTACTCATACAGACTTTCTGTCTCTGTGCTACTGAATGGAAATCTGACATTCAGACACAGATCCAGCCTCCTGTATTTTGATCTAATGGAGACAAACTTAATATAGCTAAATAGTAGGCTGCCAACAGCCTTTCAGATCAATTTATGATTTCACATGGCATAATCTCAAAGAAAATACATTTGTATTCTTTTATGAAATCTACTTTCTATACGTGTATATATATACATACATGTGTATCTATACATGTGCATATATATGTATATATACACACACATAGATATATCTGTGGCTTAGCAGAGAATGGCTGCAAACGAGTTGTTTAAATAGAAGGGACTGTGAAGATTTATATAAATATTTATGAGAGATTCACAGCTAGCCATAAAAAAAAAAAAAGAAAAAAAAACCTTTCCCAAATTAATCACTCACAAAAATAAGCTTGAGAAGACTATGGTTGAACAAAGACACATAATATTTTTAAATTATTTTTAACTAAGTAAGAGAAACTTTGGCTGGGAATTATACCCGATACTTGTTTGCATTTTATTCATACTAAATGTTAAGGATTTTTATGGGTCATAATTCATATAATAAATATCTGCTACAGCATATAGCTGAAAAAAATAAAATTGGGATATGTATAAATATATACAGGAAAAAAAAGTGAATCCGATTGGACACTATCAAAAGAGAAGTTCTTTGAAATAAAGAATAAACCTGGGAGACAGAAGAAATAGGTTGACTATCTGGGGACCTTAAAGTACAACAAAACTCACTGAGAGATTAAACTCTAAATCTGAGACCAGCAAGAGTCAGTCTGTTCCTAAAAAAGCAATTTAGAGTATTCTGATTGCTCTGAGAGGAATTAGTCAGGCAGCCAGGGATTTTCAGAGCATAGCTATGAGCTTGGGCAATGATGTAAAGCTGGCTGTATTGCCTCTGCAGCACCTACATATTCCCTTCTGCCAGAGCATTTCTCAACCAGTTACAAACTATTCACCTGAAAAACCTGCAATACATTCCTATTTCTATCATAGATTTCCTCTATGAATGTGGACAGCTTGGTCTCCATGGCATGTGTAAATGGCAGAAAATGGGAGCACTTCACATCTGCCAGATTCAGAGGTGTCCTGGGAAGTAGAGTGGGATAGTATCTATTATTTGTTCCTTTGTTCATATCCTTCAGCCTTGCTCTCCAGAAGTAAACGAAGTATGCAAGCCAGGAGATGCCTAGGATCACCTATGATGGCTGAGAAAGTTGGAATTGTTGCCTCCTCAGTCCTGCCACTGCCTCAGGGCCATAGTTTAACGCACACTTTTAGGGGCAGCTCCCAGCCCTTTGCCAAGCTAAGTAACCTCCTCTTCACAGCACACTGTATCTGCATTGCACTGTCATGATGACAATGTGAACGGGATTAATGAAGTAGACTGACTGAAAAATGTCCATGTTCTCTAATGTGTTTTAAAATTAGAGTATGTCCATGGACAATTGCACAAAACTATGTGCCAACTTAGCCGGAGGTGGGGCTTACAGGCCAGGGTTGGAGAAAGAGCAAACCTAGGAGAGATTAAGCTATCTGAAGACTCATTGCCACAAAAAGCTTGAGTACCTCTGCAGAATTTATGCTCCTCAGGCATGACACTGTTTTAACTTTTAGGTTTTACCCTGTGAATAAAATGGTACTTTGATAATCAGGAAATAATGCAGATACACTTATAATAAACTACAACAAAATGGGACAGATTGTTCCACAGGTTGTGATTTCCTTTCTATTACCAGATGCATGTGTTTAATATTTTCTCAGTTCCAACAATATGCCTCCATAAATATTTTAACTGTAAGCATAAAACAAATAATGGACAAACACCTAAATTTTCTAGTATTATGAACAGGATTACAAACTGTTTAGCGTCCTTAGATGCTAAGCATACAGATCCAATTTTATTTCATGTGTATTGAGATAACAGTAACATCCACAATGATGGGCTTTCAAACATGAATCTGCATCTACAAAAGAACTGTGCCTTCTTGCCCATGTAGAGTCTAAAATGGACTTTGTGTCATGGAAACTGGAGGCAGCTACTTCAGCACCTGAATTGCTTTAACTGTATCCTAATTTCATCTATAACTATGGTACTCAAATACGCTAGAGGAAAAAAAATGCTGCAAATCTCTAAATCACTCTTTATTGTATGATATATTATAAAAGTAACTTTGTTTTTGGCCTTTTTCTACCATTCCATTTTATCTCTCAGCTAGTCTAGCACCTAGTTATATCTGACAAAAAACAAGATCTAAGCAAAGTTTTTCTCTTTATGCTCCATGTTTTCTCAAAATAAAAAATCAACATCATAAATTGCAATACAATATGACACTAACATTTTAGTGTAACCATATTATAAATATGTATGAAACGTTTTTTTTTTTTCTTTTTTTTTTTTCTCTGATTTGGCTAACAGTATCACTTCATATATTCCTGAGGAAACTCAACTGGAATTTCAAATTTGCTTATGATTGAAATCCACAAAGTGCTGTTTGTTTTCAAAGGTAAACAAATATCTGTGCAATGCAAATATTGTCATCCTCATTTCAGCTATTTGTTTTAACCATTTTGCAAGGCCACACAATGATTTCTCGCCCTTTTTTTTTCCTGTACTTCCATCATTTATTAAAGGCTTTTAAGTATTTTATTATGTTTTGCAGAAAGGGAAAGACATTTTATGACTTGATCATACAATGATATTCACACAGGCAGAGTCCATTTGTAGTTGATTGTTTCTCTGCATAGAGGTTGAACTTTCCAATGAGCTTTGAGAGCCAGGTATGCAAATTCACATCATGATATACTAATTCATGACTTGGTAGATATTAGGAAGGGAATAGATATGCCAGTGTTATCCAGGAAAAGGGAAATAAAACTGCTTTCATTCAAAATCTGTAGCACATCTGTTACTATATTCAAAAAAGTAACTTATAAAGTATCTTATTTTAGATTAAATATTAGCCTTATTCCATAGTATCAAATATATTGATTTGATCACATTTTTTAACAAGAAAAAAAAAAATTGAGTTCAAATTCAATTTCATTAGAAGCATTTTTAGCTTTTTTTTTTTTTTTTTCTTTCCCCTAAAACTCCTTTTTTTCTAAAAAGAAGAGGTGGGGCTGGGGAGGAATAATAATCTTAGTAGTAGTATCACCAAAGCTGTATTTGAATAGAAAGTTTTGGATCTGGGAAAAACAAACAAGCAAAAAACAGTTTACAAATACAGGAAAATGAATATGTAGTATCATTAAGCTCAATAAAACTTCCTTTGAACATATAATTGCAAGATTAAGGAAGGTATTGTGTAGGGTGAAGTTATGCAGAAAGGGATAATTTTCAATTTAGAGAAATAAAACAAGATCTAATAATCCCACTGTTTGAGTAGTAAACAGTTATTTAAAATTTCTACCCCCTTTTCTCCAATCTACCATCCAGTTCTAAGCAATTAATTACCCATTATCTTGATTAGCCTAATTAAATTGAGGGTGAAATTATGCTTTCACCGGAGTGTGGCATTTAAAGGAATTTGCCAGTTTTTTTTTTTTTTTTTTTCTCCTATTTTAAGTATATTTTTTTTAAAAACATCTGTTTTCTTCACTTTTATTTGCTGTACACTTTTGGTTTTACTGTCACTCACTAGAATCATTTTGAAACAGCTGACATTTTTCTTGTTAAACAGTTCTAAGAGTTTAAGCTTTAAACTTGTATCTGGACCTAGATGTAAATTTTCTGGCAAAATCAGTATCTTTTCCATTAGAAAAAAAAAAAGGCTAATGAGATAAAGTTGTCTCACTCATAGCACCCCACCAATAGTCACTGTGTATCAGTTGGTATACTTAACACTTAGTGACAACTTTTTATATCTGCTGGACACAGTCATCTTTGTACACCTGGGTATTTTCTGGGAAAGAGAGGACAAGGCTGACTCTGTAGAGTTTTCTTTCAGATGTTGGGTACCCAAACTCATATCAGAAAGACCATTTTGTTTATTACAGAGCAGCTGCTCAAATTTTTTCCGGTCTTTACAAGATGCAAAATAAGCTACCCCATTTTCCAGGGTGTTTTAATTCTAAAGGCAGTAGCTATCCACTTTTCAGCAATAAAATTGAGAGCAGGATGGCAACAGTTATAAAGAACAGGAAGGCTTGTGTGAGAGGGAAATAATTTTCTTTATAGCTCTACTGATAATATTTTTCAAATATGTTTAATAACAACTGCAGTATATAGATTACAAGGTAAGAATTCATACATTATCTATAATAGGGTAGTTTGTATCTTTAAATTACTCAAAGGCTTAGGAAAAATACATGTGTTTAATAACTAACACTAATTTGCTATTGTCTGCTACTCCATTTCCTCACTGATATTTTTTGTATTGATCTTGATCTTGCAGTCATTTAATTTTACAGTAGTGATTTAAGCAGAGATATGATACATATCACACATGAATTTTACCTTCTTCTGACTGCATTTTGAAAAGGTTGTTCATTTAAAGTTAAAATCTCAAAGGATGTTCAAAATATAGATAATATTCTGATGCAATTAGATTAATGTAATTATTTGTCTCAGTTAAGTTATACTCCACCTATTCATGAGTATTTTTTGTTTCATTGTTTTTAACTGTTGCCTTAGGCAGACCTGAGTTATTTCCAGTCTTTTTAAATGTTTTCTTCTGATTTTAAAACCTCACTATTTCTTTTCCTGTTTTTTTTTTTTTTTTTTTTTTTCTCTTTCTGATTTATTGTTTGGAGCATCGGCCACTGAGGCAAATTCATTTCTGTCTTTGCTTTCCCATGAGGTTCTTTGATCCATTCCCTGTGGTATCCCAGGTTGGTGCATTACGCTACATAGAAGTTTTCTGCCTTCAGATTAAGAGATTATTGTCCAGTTCCAAAATTGGTATGATACAGACTCTACCCTTTGAAGATTACAGAATGCAGAATTTAGCATCCCAATTTATCTTCTTCCAGAAGAAGGTGATTTTTTTCCTCCTGCCTCAAAGCCTACCTGCCTACTAAGACTAGGTATTAGCAAGACAAGCTTTTATGGCACTCACCTGGTATTTCAAGTGGCAGCGCAAATGCAGAATGAGCCTGAGAGTGCTGAAACTCTAGTTCCTACTTGATTATTGTACCACTGAGAATGGCAACTGCTTCATGTTCGCAGCTCTCACTGACAGCACAGAGTTGAAAGTACAGTTTGACTGCTTCTCCTGTAATATATTTAGTGGTAATCAACTGACAGAAACAAAACCTTTTGCCCCCCACCCCCCACACCTCCCATCCCCATCACACACACACAATCCTTTATGCGGAAGCATTAACACATGTGACACCATCTTTCATCAATTTTTAACTCAGCCAACTGTATTTGGTGTTGCCTTCCCTTTTCCCTGCTTAAGAAGCATTCTCAAAACAGCACCTAGTTCCCCTCTCCAATTTGTTATTATTTACTCACAACGCCTTCTATTTTCCTGCAGTTTTACTGCAGGAGAACAGAGATGTCCGCCTGGTCAAACACTACAACAGAAATCTGTTACTCTTCTCAGTCATGTCTAGACTCTTATAAGCAATCACACAACATGCATTTTAGTGCATTTTATACTTTTTATACATGCAGGAACAAATAAGTAGTTTTAATTGCTCCCTTTTACCAGCAAATAATTATGGTTGGTAACTCTGATTTTGAAAACATTCCTGTAGAAGATCATTTAGGAATTAGAATAGCATGCATATGATATAAACATATCAGAGTTTTGTTCTGATACAAATGGAGGGAAAATGCAAACAAACAAACAAAACAGTTTTCAACATTTTTGTATAAGTTGAAAAACTTTCATTTTAGATAATAATTCCACAACAGAGCCTTTCTGATAATTCAAAAGGATACAATATTGCAAAATATCCATATACACAAATACTTTATTAAACATTGCTAATCAAAGTTCCTTTTTTTTTTTCCTGCAATACTAACATTTTAATGAGTAGTCTCTATTGTGATATTTATCAAGTGACAGAAACAAATCAGAATTTGGTGTTCAATAGCCATATATTGAACAGGGCCCTTACCTACAGCTTTTTTCTTTATGATGCTTCTCACAGCACAAGAATGTAAAAATGTGACGTTCATTTTCAGCTAATAACAAAAAAAATAAAAGAAAGCCTCTCTCACTTGCTTCCTACTTAAATAAATAAATCACTGTTCTTACTAACCAGAGCCTCCTTCCAAGTGGTTTTGGAGGAATAAAGTTTTTTTTTTCATCATGAATATTAGCTACTTCCAGCAACTGCTTTTATATAATGATTCATAAAAGTTTCCATTAAGTATTTAGACCCACATTTAGCTTATTTTAATGTTCTTAACATTACATGGAAAAAAGTTTACCTAGCCTTTGCACTTTTGGGGCAAGAAAAGTTGTTCATTCTGACTCAATATTCTGTGAGTTCAGTCAAACCAAGGAAACATACAGTTGACTTCTTCAGCTGATGGCAAGACTGAAGTTGATGGATGCCTCAAGCACATTCTTGAGATCAATCACTCTAAACCACTGAAGACAATAAAGACAGCACAGTCTTCAACACAGTGGGGCACAAATCCTTTCTTTCTCCCCTGAGATTTTCATTCTACGTTATAAAATAATGTTAAAATATTAAAATATTCAACTTATTAACATATTCAAAATTAATTTTTATTAGTCCTTGTGCCAAATTCTTTCAAAAATTCAGTGAGAAGTAACTTCATTTCAAGACAGACACAAATTTATTTTTCAGCCTGCTTCAAGAAATTATCTATTTTTAGTCTCTTGACAAGTTATGTCATAAATGATAATGTATTTGCCTCTATCTTCATGCCACCAAGGCATGTTTGATGGTAAAAAAAAAAAATAAAAAAAATCCAAAGGCTGCAATGAAGATTTATAACTTTAAAAACAAACAAAAAAAAACCAACACCAAAACAAAAGTAAAAACAAAATAAACATACAAAAACAAACAGAAAGACATCATTTTTTCTTTCTAATACTGCTAGTAGGCCTTTTTCTTGAAATCCCACAGAAAGTTTATAAGACTTCTTTTAGCTACCAGATAGACTGACATCATTATTGACATAGACAATATACCCAAATATTTTACTGTCTGATCTACAGTACATTAGGCAGCATAAATTTATAATGCCATGAAAAAATAATATTTAGAAAATCTATTCAAGGCTGCATGGGAAACTTCCAGCTATTTGCAACCATTTTCCTTTCTAATAAAGACAATGTCATGAAAACAACTCTACTCAGTAGGTCAATTAGATTTAACCTCCAGATTCTCCAGAAGAGCTTTACTTCAGCCATAACAATCATATTGGGCTTGAAACTCTACTAAATTTATTAACAAATTACAATACTTCAGGTGACAGAGACATAAGAACCCTTAAACATTTTTATCACTCTAAGATTTTAGGTAATGTTAATAATACAGGAATGTAGTCTCTAATAAAGTATTATTTTAAACATAAAGAATTAGACAGATTGAGAAGAAATATCCTTTCATTACTTCTCTCTGATTCACTTTTTTGAACAGGACAAAGCAAGTAGACAATCTGGGTATTTTGAGAAAGTTTGGGGCTTGTGGTGGTTTTTCAGATAGTATTTGCTAGCACTTTATAAATACAGACTATTCCTCTGTGGCTCATCTTAATTTTCTGTATAACACAATAGCCATTAAAAAGTCATTGCCACTCTAAGAACAATTACACATCAGAGTTATTAGAACAATTACATATTAGGGTTATATTGCAGGCCTGTATTATATCTGCTCAACATTTTACTTAAAATACATATATGCAATCACCTTAATTCTCATTAACTGGAACTAGACATACAAACTGAACATAAAATTAAGTAAAAGTTAACTCCACTTACATTTTGTCACTGTATCACAGCAAACAACAGGGTGCCCGCAACATTTTCTTTTCACTTGGCTCTTAAGAGAATTCAGCTCCCATCAGGGAAGCAAATTTACAGAAGAATCTACCAGCTTACTTATTTAAACAGGTAAAGATATTAAGAGCCCTAATACATTATAATGGCACAAAATCCATATTACAGAGAGTAAAATGAGCATGTGCCAGCTAGAACCATGGTCTTGCAGTAGCACAATGCAGATCCTAATGGGGAGCCATGAACAGAGACTAGGAGTGCCAACAAGGCCACATATCTCTAGGGTAGGAAATATCACTAATGACAACCTGCAATCTTGCTGACTGAAGCAGTGTCATTGACTTGTTAGCAGAGAAAATGCTCTGTATTTTAATCTAACAATACACAAAAGGACTGTAATGTAGGGCCTCAAAGGTAAAAATAATTAAAAAAAAAAAGTCATGAAGTGAAATGATTGCCACTCTCCAAAGTAAATATGTACTTGACTGTGATGGGAAGATTTTTATTTAGAATATTTGTGTACTCATATTGTCTATTAGAATTGGAATGGTCTTCTTTTGAGTGGCAAAGGTTATGATTTGTCCCACTGAACTTTTAAAAGGGACATAACATTATAAGAAGTAATATCTGTAATTTTCCTTTCTTCTGCATTTTCCAGTTTCACCCACCAGTGGAACAAGCAGTGCTTTATTCATAATGCAAGACCACAGGAAGTATTTTCACAGCTTAAGCTTCTATAACATTTTAAGAAGCAAAACATCCTTTAGCCCTGTTCTCTTTCTATTTTATCTCTCAGAAATATCTGTAGCTTCAGAACATCTGGACAAGCATTTATGATGAGCAGTTTTTCTTTATTTCACAGAGTACAACAAATCTACACACACTGAGAAAAAAAAAACAAACAACTGTCTTGGCATGAGACCATAAAATCAATTGTTTTTACTAATCTGTAGGATTTTTTTTTTGCAGAACTAAATATAGCAGTGCTCACATCTTAGATGTATTTAAAATGTGGACAGTATGAGAATCACACTGCATATGATAAGCTGAAATCACATCTTTGGTCCATTCTGAAACAGAACAAGCTGCTTATGACATTTTACAGGAACTTTCTTCAGATGGAGCCCATGGTTCTCTCCATCATTTATTAACAGTGACACTGAGGGCTCATTGTTTCCTAGTCCTCCCATTGTTTTCTAGTACTTCACTACTTCATTTCTGTAAGACTTGGTCATTATCTGTGTGAATGGTAGCTCTTTGGCTATGGCTCAGATTTTTTTTCTTCACGTAAAAGTGTCTGAAGGAATCTTAAGAAATATGACCCCTCTGGGACAAAACTTCACCCCTGTGACCACGGAGGCAGCAGGTTCCACCCAAAAAGGAATACATTTTCCAGGAGTCTGAGATCAAAGTCACCTAGAGTTGCGCCCGCCCTAGCCTAATATCCACTTCAAAGCAGCAAGACCTTTTTCAGACCTGTGCTATCACAGTAGTTCACTCAGACAGCCCTTACCTGAGCTCAGGTATAACAGCTGTGTAGAAACATAATCAGAAAAGGATGTACTAACCTTTTCACTTAAGGTTTGATTCTGAAGGACAACGATGATTTCTCCTCTGAGGCTAGCCCTATTATTCTTTCTCTTTGTGTCTTGCTCTTCTCTGGGAATCTGCAGAGTCTGGAAAAGGAGAGAAATAGAGACAACAGAACATGGTTTTGATTCTAAAATAGGATTAATCGCCACAGTAGGAATTATTGTTAGGAAGATAAATGCATAAATTGCTGAGAATATGATCTGAGATTGAGTAGCTAGGCAGCTTGTGACTCACCTTTAAAGACAGGCTTGCACTAAATAAAAAACATCAGTCTGTGCTTCTCCTAAGACCACTTAAATTATGGGTGAGAAGAACAGGCATCTCAAAACCCCAACACTATTATCCATTATGCCACACAAGAACTTTAGCTGAATCTTCAGGGAATGACACCAAGACAGTTACTTAAGACAGTAAATATTCCCTTAAGTACAGACAAAGAGTAATTTAGAAAAATGATATAATCTTTTTAGATCTCTTCTTGGTCCCTTTCCTGTGAACTGTCTGGCTTGCAGGACTCCTGAGTAAAAAGGGCAATAAAATCAGTTAATCCATGATTTATATATTGGATTCTTATATAACCCCCTTTGCAATGAGATTTCCCATTGGGATCACTAAAGTTAAGAAAAGACTTAAGACAATGTGTAGCTTGTGACAGTGAAGACTCTGCATAATTGGTAAGCGTAATTTGCTTATGTTTTTCTAACATCTGGAGTCAAAATGTCACATTGGAGTGACAGTTTCTTTGTACTTACAGCTAAATGAATACAGAAAGTCAATGACAAACTGTTAGGCTGAAGGCAAACAGATGATGTTTGCTGTCCTCCCATAAAGCTCCAAATTGCATATTTTTAAATGCCATCAAATAAGGCATATAATGTAATTTAGTTAAAGATAGATGAAGACTGACAAATTCTTATGTTGCATAGAATTTGGTGAGCTTTCTCTTGAAATGTTAAATGGAGCTTTACGTATAATTATATTTTTAAAAAATCAATTCATGTTATGGTTATTCACTTGTCTTAAGCCAGTTATGTGATGATACAATAAATAGATTAATGGTTGTGACCATGGTACTTAAACAACAATGCAAAGAACTTTGAAAGTGCTTTTATTTTAATTTGATTGATGGGGAGAAAAAGAAAATAATTACATGGATATTATCTTAGTGAGTGGTATTGTTTCTCATAATGCGGAACTGTATACACAAAATGCATAGCTATCATCCCTGCTAAACTGATCACAGATTGAGGCAGAAGGTCACTTTCACTTGACTGTTCCCAAGACCTGGCAGACAGTTAGATGTTTGATAGTTTTAAGAAATAATTACTTCTTAGTGAATATCACATCAGTGTTCAGTTTCAGAACTCCTGTAATATTTCTTGTACTGTCAATATCTGATTTCAACTGTACAGATGTTTGGTGGTGTTTTTGTTGTTGGTTATTTTCTTCCTAGTTCTTCTGTGCATTAAAATTCTAAACTAAAAATGCAAAGGCTATTATTATTTTCCCCCAAAATCACCTGATGGCACACTGATGTAGCCGCATGACTTTATCTTTTAGTTTAATTTCATCCTGACGGAATACAATTTCAGTCAGTGACCAAAGCATGATAACTGGGGTAATGGGAGTTTTTCCTCAGAAGTGTACTCCTGTACCAATCCAACAGCAAAAAACTAAGATGGGTTAAGCCATACCAGAAATCAAATATGGATTCATTGATAAACTATGTTTTTCAAACACAATTTTCTCAAGACTTAACAGTAAACTGATGTTACGTCTTGGACTAGTAATATCTGACACCTCTTCTTGTCATCTCCACATGCAGTGGCTCTAATGCATCCACTCCTACTGGCTTGTGAAAACAGGTCTGTGGCACTAAATTAGGTAATTCATAGTTAATCAGGTAACACATTATCCTTAAAGTATGAAAGAAACTCTTCCAAAATGTTAGGATGTATCTTCCCTGCTTACGCAGATAGCAAATATAATCATCTGTATGGTTATAAAAGTCATTTTGCAACTCGTCCTGCATAGAACTGCAATTAGAAAGTAATGAATATGAGTAAGTTCTCTGCTGCCAAATTCACCACATCAAATGGAAACTTCTTTTAAGTGTACTCAAGCAACTTCTATTTAAGTTTTGAATAGATGGCTTATTTATTGTGATAAGAAATTATATAATGAATTTTGCACACAGAACACTTATTCTCTAATGCATCTGTTTTCTTGAGTGACATTGCTCTGTACATGCCAAAATGTGTAATAAAATGACTACTTATTATGCTTAATAAAAACTTGAAAAATCATCTTAACCTTCTAGTATTTTGCCTGCTTGTTTCTCCAGCAAGAAAACTATTTTAAGATTTAACTACACAAGAAAACTTTTAGCAATTTCTGAAGATGTTAATTCTTTCATGCATAACTACTATCACATACGCAACTTTTAATAGTGTTTTTATATTGTGCTTTTAGATACTGAAAAATCTAACTGATTTTTGTTATTAATCAGAAAAGTCCAAATAAATTCATACAGTAATTCAGCTTAAAGTCAGCATAGTGATTGAATAAAGTATCTCTATGTATTACCTCCGCAGTAACTCATTGATTGGACTTAAAGAGCATAGCAGGGTACCAAGATCAAAATCCCTGCATTTTGAAAAATAAAACTTTCTGGGAATTCTTTGGCAGACAACCAAACTGTAAATAAACTGTACAAAACCAATATTCTCTCCTAAAATTATTGTTTTAAGGTCATTCTTCTTTAAAAAGAACTAAATGATTTTTACATTAAAAGGTGCTGAAAAGATATATTCAGTGTACTGCATGTATTCAAAATATAGATGCTGTGTCCTTAATGTCACATGTGCACTGGTCTGAAAACACATTGAGATGAATTACTTCTATTTCAAGATTAATTTTGAAAAAAAAAATAAAAAAAAAAATAATGTGAACAAACCATCTAAAAGAAAAATTAGGTCTAACAAGCTTTCAAATATCAAAGCATGTTCTTGTTTGAAAATCTAGTTGATCCATAACTACCAGTGTATGTGTGAAGGAAGCATAAAGGAAACACAGAGTAAGTCCAGAAGTTTCCAACTAGCACACAGTCCTTTCAAAACAGGAAGGTTATCACTGTACCTATTGTTTGTACTACTACATGGTCCTTTGTGTTCAAAATCACGTTTGTCAATATAGTTCCACTGCTACAGAGTCCAACACATCTTAGTGGCAATTTCTGTGCTACATCTCTAAGTGGCAGTGCATACCTGTAATGGATATCCACGAGGCACCAGCACCCAACCAAGTTGCTGTTTTGGAACTACACAAACTGGTTGGTAAGGACTGCAATGCTGACAATCATCGAGGTTCAGCAATAATCATTTAACAACTGTACCAGGTATTATAAAGTAACCATACATCAGAATTACTATAGATATATTTCCCTCAAAATAGTATTGATTGATCATAAGAGTCCACTGAAGATTATCTAAGCTCAAAAAGACTGTATTAACATAGAAATGAGATGCAAAATACTGGATATAAAAACTCTATTGAAAAATCCAAAATAACGTCAATTTTGTCTTGGAAATGTTAAATGTACCCTGGGAAGAAGCCTTAAGCATTACACAATTCACATATACCACCCTGTCTTACTGGGTGCTTAGAAGTGACAAGGCAATTTTGAAAATTACATTAATTAAGTCTGTCTGTCTGTCTTAGTAGTGCAGAGGGAGTGGTTATCAGTCAGTCTGGACTTGGGACAGCTGAATACTAGTTTTTGTCTTATAAAATCAGCTCAATTTCAATGGAGTGCTTCCAAAGACAGTTCAATCTCTCCCCTCCCAGTAGTCCAAAGAATACCATTTTTCAGTTCTCACTCCTTACAAGAAAGAGTATGTCCTCAAGAAGACTCATGACATCTAAATGCATGTGTGCACATAAATTTTGATGTTCCTCCAGACTAGTAACATGTTTTTACTTGTAAATGTGTATTAAAAGTAAATATGGGATTATTACTAAATGAAATATTTGTAAGAATTGCTAGTAATATAGAGTTCACATCTGCTCTAAACTATCATAGATCATTTGTCTCTATGTAGTGTCAGTAGTTTGGTTTGTTCCTAGGTTTTAATTCAGAGCCTTTTTTCTGGCTCAGCTTAGTGTCTGAAGCAGGCTTGCATGCCAAAGCTGTGATTAACTTTATAGATGCAGTGGAATTATGGAAATGCATCATGCAAAAGTGCATACTTGCCAAAATTATTCCATGACCTTGTGCTTAAACTGAGTTTTAAATAATTCAGCAATGTATTGAATGAATAAATTTGTGCTGCTTGTTACTCTAAACAGTAATGCTTTCACTTTCCTTGCCATTTTTAATAAAGCCTCACTTTCTAATATTCATGAAATATTGCATTTCAATTAAATTACATACGTATTGAGAAAATAGTTTGCCCTAAGCTGTTTAGTGTTGACACCAACTGTCATTTGCCTTTTCTTTTAGTATAATAACCACAGAGGTTTTATGTACAGGCAATATAAAGCACTGTCACACTTTAATGAGAAAATTTTTTGATCATGTATAGTACAAGAGAGGATAAATCTAAGCTATTTTGTTATTTTTAAAGGCTATTAATACAGCTTAAATAATACATACACACTCCTAACTTAAGTTTCCATTCTTTGTTTCATGGCAACAACAGCACTCAAAATTTTCTAATGTTTCAGATATTCAGTAAAAGATACAGAATTCAGGGGTTACAGAAACTCCTTTTAAAATGGAAAGATAACAGACGAGTTACAGAGAAAATTGTTAATATTTTAAGCAGCATAAAAAGGTTAAAAAAAAAAATGTACCTGCACTGAGGCTGAAAAACATTGCTTTCAAATTTGCCATTATTTCAATGCAGGTAAATTGATTAAAATTCTTGTCGCTCACTGTATTTCCCTTTTAAAACAGGAATCTTGTCAACACCTTATTTATAAGGAATAAAATAGAATAGAATAGAACGAACAGTTCTGTTCATTAGATATTTTCAAATTAAAAGCATTCCAGTGGTGCAAAGTTATCTCACTATATCACTTTGAATATAATCATAAAATCATAAGTTGTAATCATATTTTGTATATAAATGTATGTACCTATACGGTCCTCCCCTTTCTGCCTGATTGCATTTCCCACCATTTGGCCAAAATAAATAGCATATTTTTTTATCAAGACTAGAGGGACCTCATGAAGTGCATTTTGCCTATCACCCTCTATGCCTGATGCAAAGAAAATTTGTTACTGAGCTCAACCAGAGCCATATTTCTCAAGATGAAGTTGTAAATGCTTCTCTGTTTGATATGGAGACATGAACTACATCTACAGTATAGCTGCAATGCGTTAGCCACTGCAGATAGCAGCCACACAGAAGTTTATTCTCAGAGTGCAAGTGAATAGATGTTATGAAGAGAAAGGAAATACAAAATAAATGTCTCATTAGTACAAGCTCAAAAGCCCAGCAAAGTCCTTACAACTCTTCTTTTGTCATTTCTTGCTGTTTTCAAACAGTAGGAAGAAAAAGAATAAGAAAATTAAAGAGAAAAAAAAAAAAAAAAAGCATTTGCAAGCTTCACCTTCAAGATAAAGATTCTTCATTAATGCCTGTAAACTGTTGTGAATATAATTACCTTACTGCATCTCTAGTCATCTTAATAACTTGAAATTGGCCCCAACATACTGGGAATCTCCACACGCCAATGAAGCACCCAGCACTTATCATTATGTTATCAACAAATTACCCCAAACTTTTCTGGTTGCCACAACATAACTAAGAGGCCACATAAGACCCCGAAGCATTAACAATCAGTGCAAGAAAGAAAGTAGAACAGTTAGTGTAACAGCTAGGCTAAAGAAGTTCAGGATGGCAGAAAAGCTTTTGATTACGTAATTGAAGCTATTTCATAATATATATGGGGAAAAAAAGAGTTGTTAAAGAAGCAACCTAAATGTCATTCATTTATTGTAATCATTTCAGGAAAGAAGGTTTTCTTCAGCAGAGATACAAATGATGACAAGCTGGCATCCCAGTTCAGAAAAAGTTTCAAGTAAGCCAGATCATGAGCCTTCTACAACCATTTTTTAGGTTACTTAGCACATACGTCCTTGTTCAGGTGTCACTGACACAATTAATCATGTGATGGATGAAAGAGAGGCTGCACAAAATTATTTAGCATTTTCAACTCTTGCTCCACCTTACGTTCCTTTAAGTAAATGGGAACCTTTTTGTTGACTGGCAAGTGTTGGGGAATTGCTCAAGAAGGAAAGAGTTGACATACTGACTGAAAAAAAGATGACAACTCCACTGAACCCTGGACTCACACTGCTTCCTTACATTGGCTAAATCAAAATACAGTTTTATAAACAATACGATCTTCATATCTGTAATATTTTTTGAGATGACAATTTTATGATTATTTTTTTTTTACTATCTTCACTATTTTATTGCAAATCAATAGTATATTTATCAAAATTTAAAACCAAAACAATACAAAGAGAAATATATCTAAGATTAGATTTAAGTTGAAGGTCAGATAGGCCTTCATCTATTGTTTTCTTTCTCGGGTATCATAAAATTAAAGGATTTTATAATCTACCTTAGTCAGACTAGAAATTTAAGCCTAGACACTATGTTTCTCACCTTTTATGGCTTTAAGTCAGATCATTAATTTTTTTCAATTTTATTGTTAACCTGTTAATAACTTCTCTATTATTGAAATCTAATAACTCATATTGTCTACCGTGTTTTTACACAACAGATTAAAAGCTTTCTAGAATTGTGAAAACTCCAACCTTATGGCCCAAAAGGATGAGCAAAGAAGCAGGAAAAGCAGTAGAAACTGTTACCAAAATATTTCTGCATACAGGTATTCTTTCTCTTTCTGTAATAATTACATAGGTCTAATTATGACTCTTCAATCATTCTTTGACCATTAAGAATTTATTTAGATTACTTTCAATACATTTTTGGCTTTGTATGTCACACGAGTTTCCTCTTTGCCTTTAAACAGAATTTTCAGAATAGCAAGCTGATTTGATATCAAGGAAGATATTTTGTATCATTCTGTTTTCCTGGTATATATTTTTTACTCCCAAACAAATAGGAAATTATAAGGGGTTATAGTAAAAATGCAAATCTAACATTGTTCTTTGTACAAGTCCTCTGGAAAGTATATTAAAATTGACATTCCACCACTAGACAAATCAGAAGAAGGGCTGCATTTGTCAAGAATGGTGGCATTGCTGCAGAAGTAAAAGTCTGACATATATGTCATGATCATGTAGGATTTGTAGAATACACAAGCCTCGAAGTGATATTTGTTTGTAACTCCATTCTGTGTAGGCTGAATATTGTGGCATGGTGGCACTTGTAAAGTCAAATTCAATATGTTCATCTTCATGATGCTCAAGTAAGACATTTGAAAGGATTCAGCATGGATCAGAGGCATACCTCAATAAATAAACAAATAAAAATCTACTATGTGTTTTTTGGGAGTAAAAAGCTACTTGTATTTCATGACTTAAAGTGAAAATACATGAAATACATATACTCTCAGTATTTGTTCAATTATTTATCTTAATTACTAAGTTCAAAATGGGTAGGACAAGCTATTATATAACTGATTGATATAAAATATGAAGCAATCAATAAAGCATGACACCATTGTAGAGTCTGGAGAGGCAGATGCTTTATGGACTTTCTTCTGTACTAGAGTCTCAAAAAATGACAGAAAGCATGTTTAAGAGTTCTTTCATCCCTTGTGTTATCATTACACAAGACGTCCATGAGCCTTTTATTCTTGATTATAATGCAAAATTATTTGTTCTTGTGTTTCAATTAAGTATACCTAAGAATGGTTTTTACCAAAGCATGTGAAAGGTCTACTGAATCCACTATTCAACAGTGGTGACAGGAAGATCATAACAGCAGGGTACAGGCTACAGTAAAGCTTCTCTGGTATATTTTCTAGTCTCTAATGTCTCCATATGCAAGATGTGTTCAACCATTAGTAAAAATTAAATTATATTTTTAATGAAGCAGACATAAATGGAGACATTTTTCTATCTAAATATTTCACAGATCTAAATTTAGTCTTTTATTGGTGTGGCATAAGCTAAAATAACACAAGAACCAAGTACAACTGCCTAAAGATGTAATTATCCGATAAAAGAGGAAGAATATAATGGCTTTGATGTTTGTTTCTTCTCTGTATTTCAGTAAATTTTAATTTTTCACTGTGTAACACACAAAACACAACAGAGGTTTTGTTTGTTTTACTGATAGAGGTACAATATTCAGTTTAGCAAAGCACTTGGAACATACTTAAATCTAAGCTTGTTCATATATTTGCTTATATTGAATACTGAAGTTAACATGCTGGTTTTCCTGCACTAAGTTCAGATGTACATTAAAGAGTCCAGATGACAAAAGCCTTTACATGGTAATACCAAGTCCAGCATTAGTTTTGTCAAAATGCATACTTTAAACAATCTGTGATAATCAGTTCTGTTTTTTTTTTTTTTGGTCAAACTCAATCCTACCTTACAAAATCAATGACATATATTCAATTTATTCCATAAAAGTGAGAATAAACAGCTGATTCATTCATTTGCACATAATCCAAAAGAGATATACGATTTTGAAAGTAAAGAAGTACATTCAAAAAAAGTACAAAGAGAAAACTGTTTCTCTTTGCAGTAACACAGTTCTCCCAGGGCAAAGAACTTATGAGTAAGGTTAGTTCACCAAAAATAAAATTACTATTGGAAAATAAAATCTTAAGATCATTAAAGAGTGCAGTCTAGTAACATTCTGACTTTTTAGTTTGTGTAACCATAGTTTCTTAAAGTGATCGTCAGACTCATACAAATAGCTTATGACCTGCTGGCAGATACAAAAGCCTCTCTTCCCTATTCTATGCCATAGCAGAAAAGACCATAACGTTTTGAAATAATAACTAAAACAATCTAAAGTCAATGTTCTCTCTTTAAAAACTTAACCTAGATCAGATAAAACTTTTGCATGACAATGTTTAAGTGTGTGAATTAAACCACAGAATCTAAGGAGAGTGATATCCATCATTATAATGAAAACTGCTGAAGAACTACTTAGGCAAGAGCCTATCAACATGTGAATGAAGCCACAGAAATTCATGTTAGCCTCCTGCATAAGTATTGGTTCAGTTGCATCTAAAGTTAGAACAAACAAACAGGGGCAAGAATATCAGTTGCTTATGTCTTTTTCATAAGGGAAATGAAAGAAACATGGAAAGGTACCTCTGTGTGTGCAATCCAGTCTTCAGAAAGTAAACCTATATAAAAGAAGTCATATAAGCAGATATTAATTCTACTTAAATTCAAAACAGAAATGTCAATAAATTGAAATATACTCCTTAGTTAGCTGGAACTTGAGAGCTACACAGTTTTTAAAGAGATGAAAACAAACAAACAAACAAAAAAACATGGAAGAGACATCTAAATTCCCATTCTTTCTGGGTTTCTAACAAGCAAGAAGTGAATTTAAAAATATAATTTTAATACAATATATTACAAAGTTAGCTGTAGATTATATCAAAGCCAAGTCATTCCATTCCTGTTATTTGAAAATATACTCTGCCTTTAAGACATTCAAGCCCATGATCTGATTTTTCAAAGTGCAATGGAGGATATCAAACAGATGAAAAACTCACTGATATCCTGAAGAAGCTGTATTGATTTTTCCGAGTACTCTGTATCAGCACTGAAAAGTCAAGGAAGTTCTTCATATCATTCTTAGTCTTCCCGGTGTCCTCTGAGAAATTTAAATAATTTTGCCATTGAAACACCACAATATAAGTAAGACAGAAATAACATATCTATAAGAAGAAAAGATACTGATCTTAAGTGTAATATCTACAACATATTGAACTTTAATCCTAGCACTCTTCTAAGCTTTGTCACTATTATATACTACGAACAAAATGCAAAAAAGGCACAAAATTGCGAATTTTATCTCCTGTCCCAAAGCTCAAAAACAAACAAATAAAACAACAGGTGTTGCCCTTGTCAAGGAATACTCTTAAAACTTCATATTTTATGGTATTTTTTTTCCTAGACAAAACAGTGAAAGTTGTAAACTCTACAGTGCGGAGGCAAATGAATATAGTTTTGTCCTGATCTCCAGCAAGCCCTCTCTCTGAGCATCCCTTCTGCATATTTTCAGACCTTGTCTTTTCACCTGCACAAGCTTCCCCCATGCTCCTGCCATTTTAACCTATTTGAAGCTTTTAATCCTCATGTATGAAAGACCCTGAAACCCAACTACATTTCTGTCAGGAACTCCTTCATTCTCTTCTGATTCATTTATCTAATCCTACCAAGCTAATCTTTTTAAACAACTTTGTACCTTCTTCTCATTCTTGTCTTTGCAACTTGCGTGTCATTTAAAAATACAACTATTTTTCTCTAAGGGTATTGGTTCCATTTATGAAGTGTTGTTAAATCTATATGTACAGAGATAACTATATAATATGTATGCATATAGAAGGACACTATTCTTCAGGAACTACCAGTCTCCTGTAGTCTCAATGCATTATGTTTGAAAGATTGATAGGCTTACAGGGATACTCCTGGGCAAAAACTTTGCCTCCCCCCAGTTTGCACAGAAATAAAATGCCACTTGCATTCAACTGATAATTATATACTGAATTTAAAAGTAATCTACCCAATGTGCCCTAGAAATTATTCATGAAAAGGATTATTCATGTATTGCCCTAACATTTGTCACTCACTGAAAACTGACGCCTGACCTAAATGAAATTATTGATTTGCTATCCTGAAATTTAATTTTTCTCAAAAGTACATAACCCCATTCATAGAAAGTTTGAGCTTTAATCAGCAGTTAGTTCACCCCTGCTCATCTGTCGTTCTATCATTCAAAGGCATATGAAGATGAAGACGTATTTTCCTTGAGAAGAACACTAGCATTAATTTGAGAGTCTTCTCCACAGAGCAGGTTTTAACTGAGTGATAACTCACATAACTGTCAGGAGATCTCTGGGTTGGTTAAGAATATGTTTCAGGAAAACACGCAGTAACAGTCCTGTTCAAGAAATTACCAAGAAAACACATGAAAAATCTGGAGCACAACGTTAGGTTCCACTGATGTCTGCACAGAGTAAAATGATTTTGTGAGCAGAAATATATTTCTATACTGGACTAAATTTTTTTTGAACTAGGGCCCATTTAGTCTAGACAGACTGAGGACTACATTGAATAATAAGAATTTTTTCTAACTAACTCTATCACACTGCTGTTGTTAGTGATTTACTAGGTATTAGTTTCCTTCAATGACTTGAAGTTTGAAACTTGCCTTTTATTTTAGGTGTCTAATTTCCAAACCTATAACCAGACCAAGGCATGTATGACATTTAATTCTCTGTACAGGAAACCTAGATACCTTGGGCTTTGTAAAAAAAAAAAATAAAATTAAAACCAATGTTATCTGTGGCATTTTCCCTGAAACTGTGGTCTCATATGCATCAGAACTGGACAGCCTGGTTGCAGAGTGCTGTGGCTTTTTCTGTGTATACCTCCAGTTTCTACCAACAGAAACATAGCATAACAGAGAATGGGAAAGATATTACACCCAACCATGGAGTTAGGATCAAGGCTCACAGTGGAGTGAAAAGCTCTGCATACCTCGCAGAGTGCAGTTTAGTTGAAGTTACTTTTGAAGAAGACAGTAGAAATCCCAGAGATGGTGAATACACAGTGCCCTGAAAGTCAGCTCTAGATAATTACCCACAGGGGAATAGTCATTTCAGGAGCAATGGACACAGATGAAAGTATTTTCCTTTAATCTGTGCTTGCCAGATCATTCAGATCATAGGCTATGGTCGGCAAACATGATTTAATTTTGTCACTGTAGTGGGTTTGCATGGCAAGGTTTTGGTAGGAGGGGGCCATAGGGGTAGTTTCTGTGAGAAGGATCTAGAAGCTGCCCCATGTTTGGTAAGGGCCCCACTGTTGACCAGAGCCGAGCCAATAAGCAACGTTGTTTTGCACCTCTGTGAGAGCATATTTAAGACAGGGAAAAAAAAAAACAACACTGCGCCATACAGCAGCTGGGAGAGTGAGAGGAGTGAGGAACAGCCTTGCAGGCGCCAAGGTCAGTGAAGAAGGAGGGGGAGAGGTGCTCCAGGCGCCAGAGCAGAAGTCCCCTGCGGCCTGTGGTGAGGACCATGGTGAAGCAGGATGTCGCCCTGCAGCCCATGGAGTACCACGGTGGAGCAGGGTTCCACGCTGCAGCCCGTGGAGGAGACCCGGTGGAGCAGGTGGCCCTGCACTGATGGAGGCTGCAGCCTGTGGAAGACCCCTGCCGGAGCAGATCCCAGGCTGGACCTGTAGCCCGTGGAGAGGAGACCACTCAGCAGCAGGTGACCCGGCAGGAGCTGCTGCCCGTGGGGGACCCAGGTTGGAGCAGTTTGCTCCTGAGGGATGGACCCCGTGGTGCGGACCCATATCTGGAGCAGTTCTGGAAGAGCTGCTGCCTGTGGGAAGCCCACGCCGGATCAGTTCATCAAGGACTGCATCCCGTGGGTGGGACCCCACAGCACAGGGGACGAGAGTGACCGAGAAGGAGTGGCAGATAAGAAGCACTGTAGATGACCATGACCCCCATTCCCCTGTTCCCCTGCACCGCTCGGGGGGAGGAGGTGGAAGAGGGTGGATGGGGGGGAAGGTGCTTTTGGTTTCTTTCCTTTGTTTCTCACTTCTCTAGCTTGTTAGTAATAAGCAATAAATCTTACTGTCTCCCTATGCCGAGTCTGTTTTGCCCATTACAATAATTACTGCATGATTTTCTTGTCCTTATCTCAACCTTTGAGCCCTTTTCATCATATTTTCTCCCCATTCCTCTTTGAGGAGGGGGAGTGAGAGACCGGCCGTGGTGGAGCTCGGCAGCCCACTCGAGTGGAACCACGACAGTCACTAAGCCAGACCCAGATAGTTGATTTAACAGAGCGTGTGTTACAGTCAGCCATTCACCTCAGAGCAAAGAAAACTTAAAAAAACTCATCTGCTTTGGGATGTTCTCATTCTGCTTATAGACCAAGGGTTTCTGGATCACTAAACTGTCTATAATGATAAAACAGTAGCATTCACCAAAGGAACATACTCACCAAGTGCATATATGCCATTATAGCTTTGAAAATAAACCTATGATACTCATTTAATGTATATCCTTCCTATGAATATTTGCTCTGTGGCAATGCTTATTTCCTTGTAAATGCTGTTTCCTTTACAATGTTATTAAAAGTACAGATTAAATTTATTCATATAAGAAATTTCAATTTCTTTTCAATTTAAACTCAAAAGATAGCTTGTTTAACCAAGTAAAAAAAAAAAAAAAATCCAGGTTAACCACTAGCTTTTTTTATTATCATTCTATAAAATCATAATTTTTAAAAAAAATCATAAATTAAAATTATACTAATAAAATTACCCAACACCAGTACATTTCCTTAATATATCTTCATCTTCATATATGTTCCCAGACACAGACTCCCATGTACTAAGCTTCCACAGTCATATCATTCAATGAAAATTAGTGACGTATATGGAAACATCTTCAGTTCCTACCTGGCAATTGACAAGACATTCTGATTCTGAGTAGATCCATTAACAATCTACAATGATCTATGAAATCAGTTTCTCATGTATATATATATTTGTATATATATATATACATATATATATATACACACACACAAAATAATGAACAAGAATCAGTGTAATTTGAAAACATATTTGAAAACAACAACAAAAACAAACTGCCTAGATTAAAAGGATGTGTGAATACTATAAATTAAGCTAATGGTGAGTTTAGGCTTTATATCATCCATGTCTTCAGTTTGATCCATAGTTCTCCCAGTTGTGGATTTCAAAGTTGGCCACTAGTCAGACAGTCAGTGCAGGGAGAGCAATACAGGACAAAAATATGACTGTCATGAGCAAACACTACAGAAATTCCTCCTTGATGCTTTTTCTGTTGATTGCTCCCCACCCAAGCATAAACCCAATTACAAATTCCTTCCCAGTTCCATTAAATGCAAATTCAAAGTTCCCTGTAAATTCCTTTGTCCTGGTTTCAGCTGGGATAGAGCTAATTTTCTTCCTAGTAACTGGTATGGTGCTGTGTTTTGGGTTTAGGATGAGAACAATGCTGATAACACACTGATGTTTTAGTTGTTGTAGAGCAGTGCTTACACAGAGTCCAAGACTTTGCAGCTTCTCACACCACCCTGCTCAGAAGAAGACAGGATACACAAGTAGCTGAGAGGGGACAGAACCAGGACAGCTGACCCAGACTAGCCAAAGGGATGTCCCATACCATATTGTGTTATGCTAAACAATAAAACTAGGTGAGTTGGCCAGGGTGGGGCAGGCAGCAACTGCTTAAGGGAGCGTCTGGGCATCATTCAGCAGGCAGTGAGCAACTGCATTGTGCATCACTTGCCTTCTATATTCTTCTATAATTTTTTATCATTATTTTACCTTCCTTTTCTGTCCTGTTAAACTGTCTTTATATGAACCCATGAGCTTTTCCCTTCTTATTTTTTCTTTGATTCTTTTCTCCATCCCACTCAGGTGGCAGGGGGGATGTAAGAGAATGGCTATGTGGCATTTAGTTGCGTGCCAGATTAAACCACAACATCTTTGGAGCTTCAGGCTATCACCAGCTTCAACCCTACAGCAGCAGATTATCAAGTTTAGAGGTTAAAGCCTAGTACTTAAATATCTAATACATCTAATGTATATAGGCAGATGGTATAGGCTCAAGCCAAAGAGATATGAATACAGTTACATCACTTATCTTTCTATGTATCTTGAAATGTTCTTCAAAAGGAAAACAAACAAAAACAAGAGAGGGAAACATGGATGCCAAAGAAGCTTGAGTACATAAACTCATAAGCTAATATCAGGACTCTGCTTTTATGTTTCTTTTCTTTCCTTTTTTTTTTTTTTTTTTTTTTTTAACTGCATCAGATAAGGACATTAGTGATTTTCCACACACAAGCCAAATGCTTGCTGATTAGGACACTTGTATATATTCTGAAGGATTGTCTGGAAAAGAAGGAAACTGAAGGAAGGGAAGAATTTCTGATGTATTCTAACATGAAATCATTTACCACTTACTTCACATGTTCAATTTATCTGAAGAAAATGAACAGTGACTCATTATTTCTAATGATAAATTATTCTGTAATACTGAAAGAAAAACTTTAAAGCACAGGTAGGTAATTATTCCTTAAAAGCAATCCAGACTTACATTTTAAAATGACAGCATTAATCACGTGTATTCTCCGTAAGTGAAAAAAAGTGCCACAAACTGTGAAAGGAAAATGTGATATTCAGTACCATCTCCATTTTATCAATTTCTAGGTCAGTTGTTTGTCCTTTAAAAGTGTCTAAGCAAGACAAATGTTCATAACTGCAGTCTTTTAAAATAATAGGTTACATTTGAAACCTGAAGTATGCCTTATTCTAGCTTTCCAGATTATTTTCAAGAATGAATTTTTTCTAACATAAGGGAGAGAATTTTAAAATAAAAATCAGAATCCTCAGGAACTGTGGCTTTGACATACTTATTTCATATACTGCAGCAGCAAGATCACTGGTGATCTTACATTTTCAGGGCAAAGGATTTAGAAAATGAGTCAGTGCTACCTGCTTCTTTAATTTATGCTTCTGCCATTCATTCCATATGCTATTCCAGAATTTTCATCCATTTAAGGAAACAACTCTGTTTGGGATCACTAAAAAAAAAAAAAAAAAATGGTAATTTGACCTTTATTAATTCTTCGCAGGAATTTCCTTCACTTGCACATGAACAAGTTAGTTTAAGTCCTGAAACAAACTAGAGCAAAACACAGAAGTTTCTCACTGAGGTAGAATAAAATTTTCTTTCATCCTTGCTAAGCATTCATGAGGTCAAACAAGGTTAGGTTGTCACTAAAAAAGGCAGGTTCTGTTTTGAAAAACCTGAACAGACATTTCTGAAAGATGAATATATTTTGAGTGTGGTAATTCAAGCCACTCAGAAAAAAAACAGGTGCTACATAGTGATAGTTTTCTAGTCATGGTATTAGCACATGCCTAGTTCCTTAAGGATTAGTGAGACTCTTGAGAATTAATAAGTCTTTCCATGTAGTATTAAGCAACCTTACTCTCACACATCCTGAATTCTATTCAGTTCTATTGACCTTACAGCAATAATATGACTTCATATTATTCATTTTAACTGTCTTCATACCATATATTTAATAAATACCTATATTCAAAGGCACTTTTTCAACAGCATGACCTTTTTCTGTATTTTCTTCCATGGTGATCAACAGATTTAGTTGGCCTTTCTCAGGAGGGAATTAACAAATTGGATGACTACTTTTCTCCTACTATTCTTTTTTGTGCAAAACTGATCCATGCATCCAGTTTAACTGTTCCTTAAGGATTAACTCAACACAAGGTATCATCACAAATTGTACTGGGTTCACATGGTAAGGTCTTGGTAGAAGGGGGGCTGCAGGAATGGCCTCATGAGCCTGGAACTGCCCCATGTCAGATCAGAGCCAGCTCCAGCTGGCTCCGAAAGGAACCCGCTGATGGCCAGAGCTGAGCCAGTGAGTGTCACTGGTTGGGCCTCTGTGAAAGCAGAATTAAGAAAGGGGAGAAACAAACAAACAAGCAAAAAATCATGCACGGCAGCAGCTCGGAATAAGAGAGAAAATGTTAGAGAAACAGCTCTGAAGACACCTAAGTGGGGTGGATGGGGGCAAAGTATTTATAGTTTGCTTTCAGTTTCTCACTGCTGTAGTCTGGTAGTGATAGGGAATTATATACCAATTATATTAATCTCCCTATGCTGACTGAGCCTGCTTTACTCCTGACAGCAATTGGTGAGCCATCTCCCTTGTCCTCATCTAAAACCTTGAGCCCTTTCCCATCATATTTTCTCCCCCTCTTCCTTTGAGGAGGGCGAGTGAGAGAGCGGGTGTTGCAGAGTTTTACCTGCCTACCAGGGTAAAAACACCATAGAAGTAAATACTAAACTTATTTTACCTCTCTCTTTATGAAGCAATAGGTCCATGTAACAATTAAACCTGACTATTAATTATAATTAAACAATTAATTATAAACATTATAAACAATTAAATATAAACATTAATAAATTAATGTAACAATTAAACCTGACTATTAATTATAATTAAACCTGACTAAAAATTAAACAATCTGACTTGAGTTGAAGATGATTTTCACAAGGAAAAAAAGTATGTTGCAGAGTAGGGTAGGCCAAGTAACACAAAAGACATCTTTTAATCTCTCTGAAGAGTTCTGTAATAAGAGAAACATGGACAGAGACAGCTGTTAGGATTTTCATTGCTGGACAGAAAGAGGACAAAAGTAAACACTATTTTATATTACTTTACATTACTTTTTCCATTGATCAATCTATTAACCACTGACTTACGCAGTGAATTTATAACCAAAAAAAAGGTCACATACTACTCTGGTTGCATAATAATAATTAAGGCTGCAAAATTAATTATTAATTTCATATAAAATATCAAGCATCACAGACTCCACACTCAGTCAATGTCTATGCAAATTTCAAGATCCAAATGCATGGATCTTGAAACTGACATGCTCCTCCAACCCAGATGTGAAAAACATCAAGTAGGACAATAACTAAGTGATAGTAGTAGTATGATATTTCTCTGCTATAAGACAATAATTAACATTAACAGGGATAACTGCCAATATCATAATTTGCATTAAATGAGCAAATAAATTATACACGTAAAGTTAGGAAGTAATTTTGCCCTTACATATTAAATCAACCCAAAATTACTGTGTTTCAAGCGGAAAAAAAAAACAAAACAACAAAACAAACATTTTGATCAGTTTTAAAAATCAGCATGTTGCAAAAAAAAAAAAAAAAAGTGGTAAATTGCAAGCTTGATTTTTTTTTTTTTTTACTAAACAAGACAGCTAGAAACATTCTGCCACCTATTTGACTTCTGGTAACAAACTGGGCATCAGAGATGTCAAAGTTGGCAGAACAAGAGATCCTAACAAGAACAGCTAAAAGGTCAAAACTGACCCATCTGTCTTAACACAGAATTAAAAGAATATTTGATGAAAGCTGCTAACACCAACATATAGGAGTCTTTGTATCTTCTGTACACTGAAAGAAAAGAATAAATAAAATTATATTACAATTGTCAGTTTAGGCAGAGTTCCCTGAATGTGTTTTATTGCAATTTTTCATTGGATTTTTGGTTAGCATCTTCATTTGAATGAAAAGCACACTCAGTTCTCCAAATCACTTGGGCTTGATAGTTCATGATGAACTGAATGGTTTGTGAATAATGCATTGCTAATAACTAGAACAAGTAACATTCAAACAAAGAAATGATATATGGTCTATTAAAAAATCTTTTAAAATCCTGCTAAATAGTATGGAACATGAATTTACCAGCCATTCTAGACTGCTAGAGCAGTCACATTGAATAATTAGTATATTTTTTTCTTTCATTCCATTAACCTATTTCAATATACTGTCATCAATGAATGTGCTCAAAGAAAAAGAAATCACCTCTGGAAACAAATGGAATTTGTACTAATATGCATCAACTCCTCTAAGGAACCTGCTTTAGCAGGGTGGTTGGACCTGATGATCTTTCAAGGTCCCTTCCAATCTCTTCAGTTCTGTGATTCTGTGAATTCAAGGAGAAACAAAACTAGTTTCAGTTACTCCTGGATCTGAACACAAGACACTATTTTTTTAGTGCCATTCTGCAAACCTGGCTTTTTCAGAATGGGATTCTGGCAACCTGTTCTGGTGGAAGAGGGTACAGTGGCAGCTGTAGGTATAGGCAGGGTGACATTGATGGGGCATGAAAAAACAACAGCAGAATAGCTCTCTCATAAGCCTATTTTCCAGAAAGCTCAGGGGAATGCTTGTGACCAAAAACACATTCAAAGGACAGCAGAAAAAACACGCCGTTCTCATTCTGCTCCATGTCAAGGAATATGCTAGATCTCAGTTTCATCGTTCTTTCTCCATAGCTGATCACCCAGAGAAGTTTCTCCTGCCCTATCACCAAGCAAAACTGTGACACTCTACAGATAAAGTTGAAATACGTTGTTTCATCTTTAAGATGGCAAGAAAAAAATCTTATCAGTTGTTTTCTGTCATCCAGAACTGTTATCATCACCAATATGCTACCTTGTGAAAACATTTGCCTACAAGAAGTTAACTAACAGTAGTTTTGTTTTTTGCATTTTAAGGTTCTTTGGAGTATAAGACAGCTGTCATTAAAATTACTCTAGATCCTACCCATAGCTACATCTTAGAGTTTAATACTGGGATCAAAATATGACTGAGTAGATTAAAAATGAACTAAAACCATCTTAATCCATCTTTATTACTACTATACCTTTTTTTCCTTTTTTTTTTTTTCTTTTTTTTAACACCGCAGTGCTAAAACATGTAATTTATTCAATTTAGAACTACTGTACAGCTTAGAGATGTATTTTGAATCACAGGAATGTGTTAATTAACAAAAACATTAATAAAAAGCTCAAAGTATCATTCTTTTTTAATTTTTGACATTTGACAGAAATTGAAACACACAACTAAGGATAGCATATTTCACAGAATATACATGTATATTCATCTAACATAAAATACCATGTTGTCATAAAGACTGCAGAGTATTATGAGATCCTTTTCCTCAGCTATTTTCCAGTTGTTGTAGCACCCTACCAACTGAAAAACCTTTCAATTGCTACAGTATAAAAAACCCATAGGTAATGTTATTTTATATGAATTTTTTCTAATATTTATTTAGACATATTAATTTCCTTAGATAAATCTCATTATGTCCTATAATTTTGGTTGTAGTTACCTAGTTTCAACAGCTTTATGCTCCAAGATCATGAACTATAATCTTTATAGTTATTTACATGCATTAGTTATCTAAATATCTAAATATCTAAATATGTAAATAGTTATCCAAAAGCCAGACTATGTTACATTTTGCTAATTGACATTGATTATTCTATGAAATGTCCTATGTTAAATTTGCAAGTCCTCCCGTATTATCACATACCTCTGCAGTGTTCATACCCTCACAGTTTTTTTCAATGTTTTACAAAGGATTCTTCTACTGTTGTATCATTTCTCAAAACAGTTTAATAATATCCATGGAATAAATATTCTTCCAGATTAAGGTTTGCTGGAGTAATTTGGTTAGGGCATCTGGATTAATCTCTGCTAAATTCTATTAAGCCTTTTCTTAAGGGCAATGTTTTTGTATAATAAAATCCTGTAAACACAAGGTCAGGCACTGAACCATGGCTAAGCTACACAAAATTAAATTCAGGGAAGACTACATGCAGGGTTTTCCTTTATGCTCATCTAATCCCTGCTTAAATCATGGTCAAAGCTGCAGAAGAAATACTTGGTGGACTTTTGTCCTGACATGCTTGTACAGCAAAAACAAAAAAGGAATCTCATCTAACCAGCCATGGTGGGATGCTAGATGTTGGAGAAAACCCCCTTTGGACTTATCAGCCTTCAACAAGGTTCTTTTAGATATTCTATCTGTGAATGTTTAACACCAACAAAGTTGATGTTAATCTTGCATTGCATTTCTAATTTATCTGTGTGATACAAAATATACTGAAATCCCAGTAAAAAATGTAAATTGTTACACTTACTTTGCATTAGCTATGGTCAGTCACACCCTGCTTTGTTCCGTGAACTTCATAGACACATCAACCTTGCCCTTCTCCACTGATCCTTCTTCAAATTAGAGGTTCATTGGTCACAAGCCTTTACTTCGCAATTCCTTCAAGAAAGCCACAGAACTACAAAGTAGGACAGTGGTTGCTGACATATCTTTCCTTGAGAGAGGTGTAGAGAGCAGAACTAACACAACTAACTGAAAGGTGCACAGATTTTGAGGTCACCTCTAAGGTCTCAAAAAATATCAGAAAATACTAACTTAGAAAAGTAAAATAAATATGCTAATAAACATGCTAGGCATTAATACAAAGTTTTGTTGTTGTTGTTGTTGTTGTTTATTTATTTATTTTTTACTATTTGAATATACTTTCTAAAATATTTAACATTAACACTATTGGCCAACTGCTGTGAGGTCAGTAGATATAACACAAGAAATCTCAAAAACAGTGCCTAAAGCTTTGTTTATCTTTATCTCTTTGTTCTTTGCTCTGCCTTCATTAGCCCTCTGTTGCCTTTGACAATAAAAGCATTTAATGAGATTTAATTATGAAATTTAATCGTTTTCATAGTGATGGTACTACTGCTATCTAGAAACAATCCCCTGTTATTGAAAGTCTCAGAGTAGGAGCCATCACAGTCCTCAGAAACAGCCTTTTGAACCATATAGCTAACCCAGAATAGCAGTGTGCTCTAGTTCTACTACATGAGCAGCATATAAAATAATAATAATAATAAAAAAATAAAACAACTTATGATTTAAAATTCTTTATTTTAATAGTGGCTTTCCTGGATGAATCAAAGAACTCGTCTATTTTTCTCATACATGCCATACTTGGCAGAAGTGAAAAGGGCATTGTGAACTGGCAAAGAGCAACATCAGATTTTTTTCCCCTGTATGTTCAATAGCTAATTAAAATAAGCATGACTGACTGAAATAACCATGAGAATCTCAACTTAAAAATTCTTCTGAAGATTCAAAACAAAATGCTTTAGGAAAGACTTTTCTTACGTTTGTTCATTTCCTTAAACAAATATTCAAAACAGTCATTCAAAATGATCTTCATTTATGTTTCTAAAGTTTTTTTTTTTTTTTTTTTTTTTTTTTTATATTCATGACAATGAGTATTAAAAAAAATGAGGTCTTACCTGCTGGACTGGTAGAAATACTTTGTCTATTTTAAGAAAACTTGTAATGGTGAAACAAAGGAATTATGAAGCTTTGCTCAAAGTTTCCCAGTTCTACTTTTTCTGATTTTCTAATAGTGGAAATTAAAATAAAATAAAATAAAATAAAATAAAATAAAATAAAATAAAATAAACTGTTGTACAGTAAAGAACTTGGTAAAATGCATTTTAATCTAATGAATAGTTCATGCTGTTTTGAAAGTAAATATATTCAACACCACTGAACAATGTAAAGTTCTAAAAGATCATCTAGTTTCAATTCCCCTGCTCTGGGCAGGGTTACCAACCACTAGAGCAGGCTGCCCAGAGCTTCATCTAGCCTGGCATTGAATGCCTTCAGGGATGGGGCATCCACAACCTCTCTGGGCAACCTGTTCAAGTGCCTCACCACCCTCTGAGTGAAAAACTTTCTCCTAATTTCCAACCTAAATCTCTCCTGTATTAGTTTAAAACCATAACTTCCTCCATTGGCAAATAAAGGATATGGATAAAATCATACATCCTTTAGCATAGTATGATATTTTGAATGGTATCTGAGTTACCCAAGAAATACATTTTGTTTGTAAAATGTAAAAGCAGACGTATTTTTGATAAAGCTATATCTCCTGCATGATAAACTGAGGAGATAGACTTCTCTCCTGAGGCTGGAAAGAAGTCTAGCTTTTAGCAACATATGAGTATTTGGTCCACCCAGATGCATAGAATCCTTAGTAAAATCAGAAATCTCTTAAGAGAATGAATCTCCTAAAACACTAACAGCCAAAGCTGGAATCTGATTTCTGTAACTGTGAGGGAATAAATTTCCCTTTGCTTCCATGTCCAAGGTGTCTACAACGCTGGCAGCAGAATTGAGGAAAGAAAAGTTACTGGTTGCAAGAAGACAGGACCAGCTTTGCAGGACATAAAATATGACCACAGGTTTTTTTCTTTTCTTTTCTTTTTTAGAACCCAAAACAGAAATAACATAAAACTGACAGAAACAACAGCAAAACAATACTTGAAAGGTACAAGCTATTGCCAAACAATTCCTTGTTACGTTGAAAAAGAGTAAATCTTTCAAGACTGATTAAACCTTGCATTTTCCCACGTCTCAGACAGCATGGATGAGTCCAAAACTTCCATTTTTATATTTTTCATAGTTGGAATTGTGCAAATAATTAGAAGACATTTTAAGCTGATTAAAATACGTATTTTATGCAACACCCACACAAGGGGAAAACTTTGCTTCAGTAGAAAAAAAGGCAATTCAGCTGAAGGCTGTTTTTATCTGTGTAGGATGAGTTGGCAACAGTTTTTGATCCATACCCTTAGGGCAAATTTGACATCTATTTCACCCAAGGCAAGCACAGATCTTTTGAAGGATATCTCTATATAGTGACTGACTGACTACAGGAAGTCATTTCATTGTCCTCCTCTGCCTCTTCAGATCTGATTTGCAAGCCAGGTCAATCTCATGACATGTCACCTAGTAAAGCAAGCAGAGAGAAGAGGTGCCTGAAATAGTCCCCATCTTGCTGACAACATAAAATCATGATGATGACTGATTGTGAGAATCTGAGAGAAACTCAGCTTACCCTTACATTTCAGAATAGGGCAGCACTTTGGAATAAAATTCAGTCTTTCAAATAGCACATATAGATTCTGTGCAGAAAAAAATCCTCCACAATTCTTTTAAATAAAACCTATTTTTCCTTATTAGTTCTCTTTTTATATATGTTTACATCCACTTATTTTATTCCCCTTCAATAAAGTTTATCTTTCATGTCATATCAAGTTATAAACATTTAGTTCTACAGCCAATAGTTAAATACTAGGCCTGCTATTGCACATAGAAGTTTACTTCAGAGAAGTCTGTGTGATCTGTTTCTATAAAGTGATGGATACTTTGTAAGTGCCTCAGTAGATAATGAAAGTAAATCATGGACCTAAAAACTGGACAAGTATCAGAGACCCACAAGCTAACTGTTCCTAGTTGTTACCTTAGCAAAATTCTCACTGCCCATGTCTCTTCTGATGATTATAGGATGAAATTTTAAAAATATTTATTCTTTCATTCCATGAAGTCTACAGTAGCAAAATAAATAAATAAATAATAAAAAAAATCTACCTATGATGAAGAGCTAATCAATTAAGAATAAGCAAAGGATAAACAGTCCTGGAGGCAAACAATCCACAGCAAACAAAACCTGCCCTTTTCCCATGTGATTTGATTCACTAAGCATCTGAAAACACTTCCACTCACAAGTCTGCTACAGCAATTTGAATTCTTTTTATCTTCCAAAGAGCAGCTGTGCAAGGCTTTGTTTTGTGTAAAATCAGCATAAAAACAAGAAATGAGTTACCCACCTATAAATATTATATATATGTTATATAAATATTACATATATATATATATATATATACATTTGCTTTTGATGAACAGTAAATGCTTTTCCCTAGTTGTCTTAAGGAGGTAGGAATATCGCCATATATATAAACATTTTTACTTTTCTTTTGGAGGGGCAAGAATGTTGCTTGTCCCAGCTTAATTGTACCGAACTTTATGTTTTTCCAAAACTGAAAATTCATTAAATCTAGACAGATTAATGTAACATACTTGCTTTGCAGTGATGGCATTTTATGAAGTGTCTAATAATGAACATATGACTTCATACTAAACTTGCAAGAAGATATGTAATCACTTGGCACTAAAGAATATCTAGAAAGTTTCTTCATGAACTTGTGCATGACGTGGACCTCTTCTTGCTGTTATTTTTTCCTAACACACAAAAAATAATTCCTTCAAGAAGACGAAACCATTTACAAATATTTGGAGATATATAGATATATGAACTCACATATATACATATATATAGATACAAATATATACATATCTATTTTGAGAAGATCCAGGTCAAGATTACAAATATGGTTAGTTATTGAATATTTAATAGATATATATTGAAAGATATTTCCAAAAATATTAATATTTACTTACAATTGAACATGTTAAAAGTGCCCTTTGGGCCATCAACATACATCTTCTTGTTACCTGCAGTATACTAAACTATTAGAACATATTGAATGCATTCTTAGGGCTATGAACATACTGCAAGTATTAGGAGGATATATCTGCAACATCTTCCTCAGGATATCCAAGACTGCATATTTAGGTTTTCTGCAAAAATAAAGGCAATAGTGTGTCCAAACTGTCAAATTATTTGGTATCAGCCAAAGAGCTTGGAAAAATACTTTGTTTCAACATTCATACCATGCATCTTAGGTAAAAATGGAAGGCTAAAAACAGAGAAGTAAATTGATTTCAGCAGTTTGTAAAAAAGAAAAGCTATTATCTTTTCTGTGCAATTTTAGTCGAAGAAAAATGTTTAATAGAATTCAAAGGCGATTATAAAAATCCTCATTTACATATCCAAATTTATTAACTTTATTTTTTCTTCTTCTAAAATTTGATAACTCATTGAAGTCCTTGAAGCAATAGGGATTCTCTCTTCTTCAGTTGTAATAGAAAAAATTCTATCTTACAGAAAGACAAAATATTGCTCAGTCTCTATTGTTTTGACTAGGACCTATTTTCCGTACCAGGCAATTTCAGTTGATGTTCTTAGTCCTCAAAAAAGAGATAAACCAAAGACAAAATAGGGAAAGCCAACTCCAACGTGAAATCTAAAGGTGGTGTTCTTGTTTTTTTTTTGTGTGTGTGTTGTTGTTGTTGTTGTTTTTTTAAATTGTCTTCAATAGCCATATGAGTATCTTTTATTAAGCTGTGTCCCCTGACTAAAAGTGTATCGTTCTGCTTCAAACAGCAGATTAGCAAATACAGTGAAAAGACACCTGAAAAAGTGACAAAAGTTACATAAAATAAAGATAAAACTTACCCTTTACGCTTGTCTTTGGGTTGTGTGGTAGGTCAACCTAGGCTAAGGTACAAAATCCCACCCACCCACCCACCCTCCCCTTCTCAACAGGACAGGGATAGAAAATAAGATGGAAAAGCTCATGGGTAAAGATAAAGAGACATCACTTACAAACCACCATCACAGACAGAACAGTCTCAGCCTAGTCTCAAAATTAATTTAATTTTTTGTTAGTTGAAGCTTATAGTAACCACAGACAGTAATGACAGATAAGAACATCCATGTAATGCCTACTGAAATCAGTGATACTCTTAAAACTCTTTCTGTTCTTGACTACAATCTTAGCTAAATGACAAGCTCAAAGCTGGCCAGCACCATCAGCTCATACTATCACTATAATTTTCTCTTAACATTTCTGAAAAATTTAATTTATGAGAATTTTTTTTTTAGTTTATGAGAAATTAAATTCTGTCATAATGTCTTGTACACACTGGAAAATATTTAAAGTAATGAATTAGACATCTAGCCATTAAGCCTTTGTTTAGTTATACAGGTATTTTTAGTTTGCTTTCTGATTTCAAAAATCTGTTTCACCCTACCACTTCTGGCAGTCTTGAAACCCTCACAAAGCTCACGATTGTTGCATAGCAGTGATGATTTCCTCTCCTCTCCGCTTCCTAGAAAAAAAAAATAAAAATCACAGCTTATCAGGATTCTGCAATCAACAAATCAAAAACCATGGAAATACAACATAAGGGGTAATGTCTTGTTTTGTTTTTCTCCAGATAATAAACATCTGAAGTTTTGAACTGTCAACAATGCTCATAAAGTAGGACAGAAAACATGGAAATGGCCATGGGAAATGAATTGGGATCAAAATCTTTAGAGGAATGTTTCTGAGGAATTCACAAAATAACATGAATTCCTTACACCTCTTATTTTCCTCCCCTAATTTCTTAGAGGAGTCTAAATCTTAAGTAGTTAAAAACATTTCAACAAGATCCCCAAAATCAGAAGTCAGATAAGGCATGCAGAGTGCAGGTGTGCTGAGACAGCACAATATTGAAGAGTAGCATGCAAAACAAGCTATTGAGGAGAACAGGGAGCAAGGTAGGCTGGTAAAACTGCACAGTAACGTGTGTTGCTCAGCTGACACGCTAATCTATTTTTTGTCAAGAGCTCTGGCAAACCCTCAAAATATTCCTGTTTGCTTCAGGAAAATACATTACTTTTAGGTTTACCTAAAGATATGTTTAATTTGTAAAGCCCCTGATGTGTATACCCATACAGATGAGAACATAATTACCAAGAAAATAATCAAACACACTAAAATATAGATCGATAATATAAGGAAAGAATATTTTCCTATAGACCTGAATTAAGACATTTATTTTTCTTATTTGATTCTCTTTCAATAATTAAATAAATAAAACTCCTGAAGAATGACCCTGGAAGAGAAAGAAAGAATTTTAGGCCAAAGGATGCCTTTTTTGTTGTTGTGCGTAACAAAGAAATACTTCAGCTATTAATACAAGACCTTGGCAGTGGAAACATGTTGGCTTGTGTGAATTTCAATACTTACTGTTTTAATGCCCTTTTTGTTAACATTATTACAGACTGCGAATTCTTCCATTACTATTCACAAGCAACTGGAAATGTCAGTGTAAATGTGGGAAAGCAGGGTCAGGCCGTTAGGCACTGAGTAACCCACTCAGGGAGAAATTAATTATGCAAATGAAATGAAAACGAAAGCAGACACATGAACCCATGCTATTTTTACAAAATATGGTGTTATGTTTTTTGCTAATGGCTGCAAGACACAATAAACTCATGAATTTGTTGACCTATTTACCCATATTTTCTGCAACTTCAAGAAATAACCAGAGATACAACTGGCCACCACAACGTATTAAGTATTAGCTCTACTCATTATGGGCTGTGCCAGTGCTTAGCTACAGCAAAACAGGAAAGGTGTTAAGTAAATAAAATTTAAGTAGAACAATATTTTCTTTTACTCCTAACAGAATAGATTTTACTCACAAGATACATTTGAGAACAACATAAGAGTCATCATTTGAGCCTTAAATACAAGCATGCGGTTGCCTAGAAAACACGTTATGGTAGACACAAAAATACAATACTGAGGTGAGTATGTATACCTCAACACCTTGCCATGTATTCCAGCACAGGGTTTTCCCAAACAAAATAGTGAGACTATTCACTTGAGAAAAACATTACAATGAAGTGGCTCTGGCATTTGTTGAATGAACATGGCTTAGTAGTTGCAAAATATTAAATTGAAAATCATGTATAACTAAGAACAGCAAGAATTCCAGATGAGCTCATTTTTCATGAAAACTTTTACACAGTTTTCCTAAAGAGCAGGGACAAGCAGCTAAGCACACTGAAGTCCTCCAGTGAAAGCAAAAGGGACATGCTACTTGATGATACTGTCAGATCATAAAAAGGCAAAAATTGATGTAAACTGAAATAGAGAGTGCACCTAAGTAAGCCTCATTCCAAACATCACTTCTCTATGGAGTTCCCAGTAGAAGACAAAGTCTTACTGTACAGCTGATAGTAGTTTCATGCTGAGAGTTGCAAAACTGGTGTAATTACAACATGTATAGAATCACTGAAAACACTTTATAGTCAGTATCACATATAAAACTTAGATAACTTTGAAATTGGGATTTGATAACAAGGAAAAGAAAAACAAGCAAAATGCTTTTGTGGCATTGGCTATGAAACTGGTGAAGGGCCTGGAACACAAGTCGTATGAGGAGCAGCTGAGGGAACTGGAGCTGTTTAGTCTGGAGAAGAGAAGGATCAGGGGAGACATTATTGCCCTCTACAACTACCTGAAAGGAAGTTCTGGGGAGCTGGGGGTCAGCCTCTTCTTGCAGATAACTAGTGATAGGGCTAGAGGGAATGGTCTCAAGTTGTGCCAGGAAAGGTTTTGGTTGGAAATTAGGAGAAACTTCTTCTCAGAAAGAGTAGTCAGGCATTGGAACGGGTTGCCCAGGAAAGTAGTGGTGTCACCGTCCCTAGGGGCATTTAAGGAAAGGCTGGATGTGGTGCTTAGGGACATGGTTTAGTGGCTAATAGTGGTGGTTGAGGGACAGTTCGACCAGCTGATCTTGGAGGTCTTTTCCAACCTTAATAATTCTCTGATTCTGTCTGTGGAGGCCAACAGAGTCCACAAAAGGAACTGACAGAAAATATCTACATTGTCACAAAAAATAGTTTCAAAAACACTTCTAAAGATGACTATATTGTTAAAAATATTTCTTATGGCTCAGTTATACCATTCATTTTAGCTAACTTTATGGCTCTATAACACAGATTACAGACATTAAGAGAGTCCTTGTATTTTCTTTAGAGCCAAATGGCAAGAAATAGCCACTTTTAGGATGCAATTAATTTGGTTTCTTTTCGATATGCACTTCAGGATGCAAATAATTACCCCAGATGATACTGATTAGAACTCCACTGATTACAACAGACACTTGGAATGATTAGCTTAGAGATAGATACCATCAGAAATTAAGACATGTAAGAAATCTTATAGGAAGGGGAAAAAAAAAAAAAAAGCATTCTTAGCATTCTTGAATCTAAAACAGAGTGAATACCAACTATTAAAATTTGATGTATGGAATGAAAAAACAAAACAACTCCTACCCAGCCAACCAGCCAACTTTTACTGCACGTCCATGGGCTGCCTTCCCAGAAGGGTCCTTGCATGGTAGGTGGGGAAGCTGTGGCTAGAGACAGGATGCTGTGGGATAGGCTGTAGTGAATGATGCAGGTCTGAGCTGTAATTCCTTTGAGGTTGTGTGACGATTGATCTCTGTCCCCAGACAGTTTTTTGGACCACTACACTGTTGGTTAAAAGCAAATAGCTACTGTCATTGTTTTCACATTTTTAGATCCTGAGTAAACACCAAATTCCCATTCTTGTCCAAGCTAAAGGCTGGAGGAAATATGTGTACAGGAACATTTGACACCACAAAAATTTACAGAAAAATCTGATAACACTTAATGACCTCACAAATTATATGTTCTGGTAGTAGCATAGCATAAGTACAAATTAGACATATCTAAGTTCTTTCTCAAATTTGCCCTTAAGTTCCTGGTCTATCAATTTCACCTAGACATATTCAACAGAAGGATATAGAGTCTTTAGTGGGGTAGTCTTCCTCAGTAAACAAGACTGCAGAATCAAAATTTAAAATAAGAAGTTCAGATTCTACTGTAAAACAACATACCTCCACCTCGATCAGAGTTCACTCTCAGTCTTCAACATGTATAACCACACTGTTTCTACCAAATGCATTTTTTCTATCCGTTTGTCATATGAAATTGGTTGAATGTAGTAATTATCAGAAAAAAAGAAGTGAGCCTTTCATAGTATATTTTCAATCACATCCCATATGCAGAAGCAATCTCCTAGCATTAATATAATTAAATTTGTATTAGTACATTATTTACTGGTAATTGGCACCTTATGAATAGCTAAGTAGAACTCAAATTTATTTTTATTTGCTAAGGCATTTAACTTGCAGTGTATCTGGTGAAAATTTTAGTGATCACTGTAAATTTCTTAGTACTTTAGTGCTTATTGTTATTTGTTAATAATTTACTTTCCTATCACTAAGCTGTAAAAAAAAAAAATTACATCTGTTACAATGCTAAATGTTGCAAAGTTATTCCATTGTTGATATAAAATCGTAGCATATTTCATGTTAGATACCTTTTCTAGCATGAGCTGCATCATTTTTAGACAACTGGTTGCTGGTAATCATCATTTTTCTGATATTTTTCCAGAAAGTAGAAAAGTTTCTAAAGCAGTTTCAGAAGTAAGAAATGAGGTTTGTTGGCAGAGGCAATATCTTTTATTAGACCAGCTGATATAGTGGGGAACAATCAGGCAAGCTTTCTAGCATGCAGTCATGTAATCAATTCTTTTCGAAAAAACTACAAAAGCACAAAAGAAGAGTAGAAGTTGAAATATTTTTATAGTTCATGTGTGGATTAGCAGGAATGCAATTTTGCAACTGAACAACTTTGAAAGAGATATCTTCAATTTGTAGATTTAAGTGTCTACAAAAAATAAAGATTTTATTTCTTTATTTTTAAGAATAAGGCTTCATTTCAGTTTGTATACTCTCAGTAATGTCATGGGAGGTATCCAAATTGTCAAGGTTTAAAAATAATACTCTTTACAGATATTTCATATATCTTATAAATGCCATAGAAAACATAAATTGTATAGCTGGTTTATGTGCGTGCAGGCAAAAAAAAAAAAAAAAGATTATAAGAAATAGACATTTCAGTAAAAGCATATAAAGACATCTGTGTACACACAATAGCCTGTGAATCATTTTCTATATATTGTCTTTGTCTGTAAATGACACATGAATAATTAGGGTATTTATCTTCCATATGCAGAGCCATGCAGAGATCCCCTGCAAGAATATCCACATGATACTATACAGTGGCAATAATTTCATATATATAGCAGTTTAGCTGCTTAACACAGCACTGCATATAAACTGAGCAGCTCTGCCTCACTAGATAGCTATTTTGTTAGTTGTTCTAGAGCAGGTTCAACTGGAAATGACTCTTAGTGCTGTCCACAGTATGGACATTTGTCTTAACGTACTAATTACTAAGCTATTCAGACTGTATAGAAACGAATATTTCTCAAACAAGAAAACAAACAACAAAAAACACCTATGTAAAGTAATACTGGAGTTTCCAATACATTAAAGGTAACACACAACATTTATAAAGCATGTAGTAAAAATGAAAGAAATTCAGAACTAAGGTAGGCCTAAATATGCTGTTGTTAGCTTCAATATATGAAAATGTATACCACTCCTTTATCTGTACTTTATATGGTGTCCTGGAAGGGTCATGTGATTAGAATATTTAGGTCTCCATGATCCAACTAATTTTAAATAAAATGTTTTCTTTAAACTTTTTGCTCTGAAGAGAACCACCACGATAAGCGTATCTATTCTGTCTGTAACTGTTACCTAGAACCTGAAACACCTCCCAAAAGCAGGACCTAAATCCCAGATAGCTTTATCTCTATATCACACTCTTATCCAATCAATAGCTGCACACCCAATGTGAAAGATTCATTTTTTTTTATAAATGGTCTACTGAATCACAGAATCACAAAATCGTCTAGATTGAAAGAGACCTCAAGATCATCGAGTCCAACCTCTGACCTAACACTAACAAGTCCTCCACTAAACCATATCGCTAAGTTCAACATTTAAATGTCTTTTAACGACCTCCAGGGATGGTGACTGTACCACTTCCCTGGGCAGCCCATTCCAATGCCTAACAACCCTCTCGGTAAAGAAGTTCTTCCTAATATCTAACCTACACCTCCCCTGGTGCAACTTTAGCCCGTTCCCCCTCGTCCTGTCACCAGGCACATGGGAGAATAGACCAACCCCCACCTCACTACAGCCTCCTTTAATGTACTTATAAAGAGCAATAAGGTTGCCCCTGAGCCTCCTTTTCTCCAGGAAGGTGACTCATTCATGTTGTTACAGAAACAATGGATAAACTTTTACTTTCCATACAAGAACTATGGCATAGTCACATAAAAATATCAGAATACAGATTCAAAATGAACTAATGAAAATGCATCTTCAAACAACTCCCAATTAAGCTTGTGAGTCCTTGCCATAGGATTTAGTGATCATTAGAAGTTTACAGGGGTTGAAAAAAGTTACAACAAATAAAATAAGGCTGCTAAACACAGGGTGCTACTTATGTCTGAGCCAGATCCTGAACTGCAGCTTTCTGTAGGATGAGAGTATACCTGGGGAAATGAGCACTAAAACTGGGTCTTGTTCACTGTTTCCTAAGCGTTTGCTGTAGTCTGCTGCTAGACATGGGATACGGGGATAGACGAACTTTTGATCTTTATGTGAAGAGTCTTGTACTCTTATGTTTTAACCTTACAAACTTGCAGTGCTTGAATTCGGCATTTTGAGTATTCCATGATAGTCAACATACACACAAAATATGAAAAGTTCAAATATTTTCCATATATATGAGAAAAGTTACTATAATGTTAATTTGAAATTATGAGTTCACTGTACATCACATTCAATATGCAAGCTAATGGGCACTTGAAATGAATCTGCCTCCTATCAATAACCTGCACAGTGTGTGGTAAGCTGAGGAAAGTAATTATTAGCTCTAACAACAGCTGAAAGGATGGTGAGACAAACACAGTTTGGGAACAAAATCCATTTTTTTTATTCCACACCCTCAGGAATGAGAATATCCCTTCGTGTTCTAATAATAGTTGGACTATCTTATTTGATCTTTTTGTAACAAAGTTCTCTAGAAGAACATGCAACAAATCTCTTCTAAGAATTCTGATTGCAACATAAACATCATGCATAATAAACTGATTTGTGTTAATTTAGGAAAACTTAACTGTATATTGAGGCAGCTAGACAGCAGTTCAGTGCTACTAATAATGAAAAGTCAAAATTAAAGCAGTGGACAGAAAATTAAAGGTCTGGGAAGTTAAATTTGCAAATGTAATGGAGGAAAGTTAACAGGTAATTAGAGTTTCTAATTTCTCTTTAAATGTCTCTCAGGTTGTGCACCAGGCAATTAGATTTCATTGGGCTTCAATTTACAGTTGGGAACAGTTGAAAGTGTGAGACTTGGTAAGAGTAAAGAGAATTATGTTTTTTTAATGAATATGCTTGAAGTTACTGTAATGTGAACACCGATCTCAAGCTACAAAGACAATGATTTTAACCCTTCTTTAAAGAAGGGTTTAAATGTTATTCACAGATCATAGTTCTTTGAAGTATAGTTCTGTAAAAAAAAAAAAAATATAGCAATATATTACCATACTAACAGCCTCTCTCTACCACAAAACAGCTGTGAAGAACCAGAGGATGCACCAGGATTTTTCTCCCATTGCTTCACATTCTATAAACACAGTTATGGGCACATAGAGACCTGAAGTCCAATCAATAGCTGTAACTACCAAATTATGAATTACACTAGATCTGGTTGACTTTCATCAGTAAAAGTAAGCTCATATGAAAAATCATGCATCAATTGCATTGTGCCCAAAAGAAATGAAGCAAATAGGAACAAAGGAACAATTTAATTTGGCTTTTTTTTTTTTCCTAAAGACCCTTTGAAGAATTGAGGATATATGAAATCTTCCTTATCTTCAAGAAAAGGATAAAAATATGCTGAAATAAATTAGGAGTCTCCTCTATGCTAAATTTTTCTAATTTTTTATTTTTATTGGTGTTATTAAGTAGAGATAACATTTACACATAAATGTAAATGTTGTAAAGAAGCATTCTGGAGACACCAAGGGAATTAGTGCCAACTCTGAACAATCCACTACTTTAAAATTCCATTCCAAAAACTCACATTACTAAAATGTGTACTCCCCAGCTAAGATATTTCTTTCTGTGGAAAGAAAAAATAATAATAAGAAAGCATAACTAAACTTTGTTTCTTCTTTTCGGGGAAAAAAAAATAAATATCTCTCTCTAAGGCAGTTTCCTTAAAATTTCTATTTCAGAGCCTACTTGAGACATTGTGGCTTCTCTACTTATCAACAGACAAGGAACCACTTCTTCTCAACTCAGGAGGCTTGCATATATGAACAAGGAGCTCCTGGTCAAACTCAAACAGAAGAATGGGGACTACAGAGGGTAGAAGAAAGGGCAGGTAGCCCAGTAGGAATACAGAAAAAAATTCTGAGAAGCCAGGGATCAGGTTAAGAAAGCTAAAGCCCTGATGGAATTAAATTTGGTCAGGGATGTTAAGGACAACAAGAAAAGCTTCTATAGGTACATCAGTAATACAAGGAAGACTAGGGAAATTGTGGGCCCTCTCTGGAAGGTAATAGGTGACCTGGTTTCCGGGGATATGGAAAAGGCTGAGGTAGTCAGTGATTTTTTAGCCTGTACCTTCACCAGCACTAGCTCTAGACACATATCCCAGGCCCAGAAGGCAAAAGCAGGGACTGGGAGAATGATGAACTGCCAGCTGTAGGAGAAGATCAGGCTCAAGACCAGCTAAAGAACATAAAGGTGCACAAGTCCATGGGACCTGATGGGATACATCCATATGGCCTGAAGAAACTGGCAGATGTAGCCACTATCCATTGTATTTTAGAAGCTGTGGCAGTCTGGTGAAGTTTCCACTGACAAGAAGAGGGGAACACCCCCTCCTCCTCCCCCTCCCCCCCCCCCCACCCCAATTTTAGGGGTTAAAAAGGAGGGTTCAAAGGAAATCCCAGGGAACTACGGGACAGTCAGTCTCACCTTTGGGCCTGGCAAGATCACAGAGCAGATCCTCCTAGAAACTATACTATGGCATATGAAAAATACAGAGGTGATTGGTGACGGCCAACATGGCTTCACTAAGGACAGATTGTGCCTGACAAATGTGGTGGCCTTCTACGACAGGGTTACAGCATTGGTGGATAGGGGAAGAGCAACTGACATTGTCTACCTGGACTCGGCCAAAGCATTTGACACTGTCCCCCATGACATATTTGTCTCTAAATTGGAGAAGTATAGATTTGATGGATGGACCACTCAGTGGGTAAGGAACTGGCTAGATGGTTGCACTCAAAGAGTTGCGGTCAATGGCTCAACGTCCAAGTGGAAATCACTAAGGAGTGGTGTTCCTCAGGGGTCAGTATTGGGACTGATGCTGTTTAACATCTGTTGGTGATATGGACAGTAGGACTGAGTGCACCCTCTGCAAATTTGCCAATGACACAAAGCTGTGTGGTGTGGTTAACACGATGGAGGGAAGGGATGCCCCCCAAAGGGACCTTGACAGGCTTGAGAGGCAGGCCTGTGAAAATCTCAAAGTTCAGCAAGGTCAAGTGGAAGATCCCGCATCTGGACCAGCGCAATCCTAAGCACAGCTATAGGCTGGGTGGAGAATGGATTGAGAGCAGCTCTAAAGACAAGGACTTGGGGTTGCTGGTTGTTGAGAAGCTCAACATGAGCTGGCAATGTGCAAATGCAGCTCAGAAAGCCAATTGTATCCTAGGCTGCATCAAAACAAACATGGCCAGCAGGTCAAGGGAAGTGATTCTCCCCCTCTACTCTGTTCTCATGAAACCCCACCTAGAGTCCTGCCCTCTGTTCTGGAGCTCCCAGCACAAGAAAGATGTGGACATATTAGAATGAATCCAGAGGAGCACCACAAACATGATCAAAGGGCTGGAGCATCTCTCCTGTGAAGACAGGTTGAGGGAGTTGGGGTTGTTCAGCCTGAAGAAGAGAAGGCTCTGCAGAGACCTCATTGAAGCCTTCCAGTACCTAAAGGGGACCTACAGAAAAGCAGGAAAGTGACTCTTTGTCAGTGAGTGTAGTGATAGGACAAGGAATATATATATATATATATATTTTAAAGAAAAAAAAAGGTAGATTTAGATTAGATATTAAGAGGAAAATCTTCACTATGAGGAGAGTGAGGTGCTGGCACAGGTTGCCCAGACAAGTTGTGGATGTCTCATTCCTTTGAAGTGTTTAAGGCCTGGTTGGATGGGGCTTTAACCAACCTGGCCTAGTGAAAGGTGGCAGGGGAGTTGGAATTAGATGATCTGTAAAAGGTCCCTTCCAACCGAAAACATTCTATGTTTCTATGACTCTATTACAGAGCTGGTCTGAGAAATAGCCTGTAGCCAGGTGAACATGATTTTGACATCACTAGTAGAAAGCCACCACTTTACACTGACCTGATAGTGTCAAGTATCCAGACTCATTGCCTTAGGCACGCTGATTTTTTCTTGTTTTAGCTGTGAAAATGAAGTAACTGCTCCTAATGTGTTTTAGTTTAGCAACGTCAATACCAAATGCAGTCAGTAGACGCCTAACAAAGCTCCGCAGCCACACAGTAGCTAACAGGCCTTTCTGTTAACTGGAGTTAGGGAAGGCTGCTGTGTTACTTTTTCTAACTGGTGAAGAAGGTCTAGAAAGCAGAAAAATATCCCCAAGCAGACTTAGTCTGATGAGAAAGAAACACTTAATGTGAGCTGTACTTTTCATGGGGGAGGACTCAGATTTCTAATGATGGCCTGTCATCTTCTCCCCAGCTATGCACTTCTCCTCCAGGAGGATTGAAAGCCAAGGGCCAAGGAGTGTTTTGGGTGTTTAGCATAACACTAGGGGAAAAGGGGCACGCTTGAGGATGTTCATGTATATGCTGGTCTTACTTGTCATCTTAAGTGTTGTAACTGGACTAATAATTGTAAATGCTATATTATTATTATTTTTTTTTATTAGACCATAAATTGAACTTTACATTTAAGCTGTTTCCTTTTTTTTGCCTGTAAAAGGATTTTAATCATTACAACTTCATCATCCTGATTGTGCCACTGTAATCTTGAAAAGATTACTTAATTTGACTATTTTTGTTTTACTTTCTCTTGGGTAATAACATGACAATACAAAATACTTCGTTTTTACAAAACAGAAAAAAATATAGAAGAAACAAGGTTTCCAAACATTGCATTTATAAAAATAAAATTAATCTTATCAAAATTACATAGAAATAACATGCCCATTCAGTTTCTCAATAGGTTTCACATCTGAAATATGGCGTGGGTAATAAGTTAATTCATCTTACCAAAATTATATAGGAATAACACACCCATTCAGTTACTCAGCAGGTTTCACATCTGAAATATAACATGGGTTGAGAAAGCAGTATATTGTGTTGGTATGTCATTACATCATGGCATAACAAAGCAATGTCTTGCCTTTGACAAACGCTACAACAGAGATATCCATAATGCATTTTAAAATGTAATCCTAAAGGAGGCATGTGAGAGGAAAAGCAAGGGTGTTTGATTTATTTCATCTCTTACACAACACTTTTTACTATATGGCTTTCTATAAAAGAGTGATTTGTCAAATGCAGATACATGGACTTAGTGGAAAATTCAGTATTTTGGACTTATTTAAAACAAAAAACAAACCCCTACTTTTTAGGAGACCTAAGTGGTCATCAGCTTCTCTTACAACACTTAGATAATACACTTTTCTAAAAATATATAGATTGCCCCCCCCCCCCCCCCCCCCCAAAAAAAAAAAAAGACTTTTTTGTTCATTTAGTAAGAACCATTGTAAGTGATTAAAAAATAAAATAAACACACATGCAAAACCACAAACAAACAAACAAAAAAACAGTACCCTGACCGAAATGGTATTTCAGATCATTCTATCCTTGAATTCTTCTAAATTAGGCTAAGGAACAGTTGCATACTCTAAGGAGATCAGCATAATAGACATTGTCAATGGATGCCCATCAGGTTAAACTCTAGGCAAAATAAAGTTCTAACTGCCATTTTCTTCTAAAATCAAGTCTGACTACACAGAGAAACCTCATGACTACTGCATATATGTTTGACTTCTAATATTTATCTTGTTTCCAAGATGAACACCCTGACCGAAAGGCTATATTAAAGCTGATTTACCAGAGAGAAGGTATAAACCGATTCTCTTAAAGTTATTCTACTGTAAGGAACATAACACAAGCTTCAGTGGGTGAAAAAGGAAGTATAAACAAAACTGGTCAGGAACTTTTTTTAATGGAGTGGGATGAAAAGTTTCAGGTCCTAAAACAATGAAAATTTTGTACTTCATCCATTGTTTAATAGTACTGACAGCAAAAATAATCCAATAAGGATTTTACCTAGATTTCCATTATATAAGAATATAAACAAAGTAAAAAATAGTATTTCTCTGGATTTTTTTTTTTTTTTTTTTTTTTTTTTTACAGAGAAAGTGAAAAGGAGATAAAGTTACTCCTTAGATCTATCGCACAGTGCGTCTCTCAGATGCAAATGTACATAACGGTTTATGGCCAAAGTTTCAGTTCTAAATCAGCTCTGACTACCTACTGGTAGTGTTTTAATAAAGGTTACTTAGAAGGCCAGAGAAATGCAGTAACCTAACTATGTGATGCAGCTTTGACTGTTAAACTTCTGCTATTGATTGCTCTTTAGCTTTTGGCAGATATCTTTCTCATTTCTTGGTACATCTTTTTGTTTGCTGTATTTACCATGTTATTTCTTAGGACCTGTCTCTCACAGAACAGCACTAGGCATTCCCTGTAAGAGGATTTATTGTGTCATACCAAAAAAACCAAAGTGATACCTTCTCCATTGTACAGAAGGAAGAAATCCCAGTGTCATTCAGAGAAGGGTCCGGACTAGACTACATCTTGAATCTCTTTCAAACTGAATGGCAGAACTGGAAGAGAACAAAAGATATTCTGTTTACTTCAAATGGAAACACCAGGAAGAATGATTGATGTTCATCTAGTTGTCACATGGAGTTACAATGTACACAGACCCAGATTTGGGAATTTGCAACAATGCTCCTGTGACCCGCATTCAGAGTAGGTGACAAACTCCAAGTGAACTCTGTTGATGATTTCATTCCAGTTAGTAACACTACAATCTTATTGCTTACTTTCAAATGTATTCCATTTTTTCTAACACAGTGAATTGTGCCAAGCTCAATTCAACAGTTTATGAGTCTCAAAATAAGGATGTGCTATGTATTTCCAATGAGGTCAAATTATTCAAATATATCTGAACAGGAACAAGCATTTGAGCTGAATTTCTCAGACTCTCAGCAGCAGTTTTTTCCTTTATTGCCAGTTTATGTCAGACATACGGTTTGGAAGAAGTAGCTCTCTTAGGAATACTTTTGCTTTCAACAAGAATTAAAACTGCATTTCTTCTTCAAACTATTTCAAGGCTTTGATGTCTTAGACGAGACGCAGCATTCTTTCATCTTGACATTCAGTAAAGGAAAGCATGTTTTTATTTATTTATTTAAATATATTCAGAAATAGCTGAGGTTAATTTAATTAGTTGTCATTACTGTCTTGACATTCATACTCAAAGGTCATATTTTTCCAGCAGTAGTGGTATGTATATTATTTAAACTGAAAATAAAATTAAAAAAAAAAAACTCCCCTCTTTTGAGATTATCAACTGCAGCTATATTCTCCATTTTAAAATGCATAAAAGATGTAAAAGAGAAGTTAGGCCCCAATTTGTCCCTCTAGTAGGTTCAATCAGCAGTAGCAGCTGCAAAGATTTATTTTTCATCATTTGAACTGTAGGCACGCAGCCAAAAATGGTTGAAAAAGGGGGGATTATAACCCAGTTTAGCTAATGGAGATAGGTCTATTTTAGAACCTATCATCACTCTGCATTATTTTCAACTCTCTCAAAACTATCAGCCTGCATTCCTGGTATAGTCTCTGTGCAACAAGGCAAGGAGCAGAGCTCTATAGAAAGTTTGACTAGGGTATCTTGTGCTTAAAATTAAAAAGAGCTTAAAAATGAAAGATCTTATATTTCAATTATTTTATACATATTCACAGGAATTTCTTCTAAGAGAAGCTAAAATGTTGACTAAAAATTTGTGTGCCAAGTTTGAGGAGTAATTTTAAAACATACATGTGAAATCTCATCATTGAACTGGTTCACATAATTTTCTCCTAATACATATTCTTCCCTCCTTTTAGCATAAACTTAATATTATTATAAATACAGCCCTAATAAGGATTCACAGAATCACAGAATTTCTAGGTTGGAAGAGACCTCAAGATCATCAAGTCCAACCTCTAACCTAACTCTAACAGTCCCCACTAAACCATATCCCTAAGCTCTACATCTAAACATCTTTTAAAGACTTCCAGGGATGGTGACTCCACCACTTCCCTGGGCAGCCTGTTCCAATGCCTAACAACCCTTTCGGTAAAGAAGTTCTTCCTAACATCCAACCTAAATCTCCCCTGGTGCAACTTAAGCCCATTCCCCCTCGTCCTGTCGCCAGGCACGTGGGAGAACAGGCCAACCCCCACCTCAATACAGCCTCCTTTAAGGTATCTGTAAAGAGCAATAAGGTCACCCCTGAGCCTCCTTTTCTCCAGGCTGAACAAACCCAGCTCCCTCAGCCGCTCCTCGATTCCTTACACTGCAGTTTAATTTTCAGTAATCAAAGAAATATTCAGTAGTATTGTCATTCCAAATCACCAAATTTGGCTGTAAATTAAAGAATCAAAACTGTTCAGAGAAAAGAATCTGTGTCCTACCTTAAACAGAGACTTATCAATTTATTCCATATTTGATCATCTCCCATTTCTGTGTATAGCATTCTATCTACATGTATGTTTAATCAGAAAATTAAATTATCATTTTAACAGATTGACATGATGTATCCCAAAGTATTCAAAGATAAAAGCAATGAACAGCTCTTTTAGATCCAGTTTAGATCTATGCAACTTAATCTGGATCATTAAAAAGAGAAAGAATTAAATTACAAGCAGTAGAATCAGTAAGTCACAGTTTATGAAAATGCAATGAAACATCAAGGGTATATAGGAAGTTGAGTTAATAATTGAGTATACACCATAATGTATTAGATAGAGCCTTGCAGATCTACTTTCACAATTCAAATACTTTGTAAAAATAAGATTTTTTTTTCCAATTTTCATTATTTTTCATTCATTAGAAAATAAAAAATCTCATTTTAAGGCCAAAAATAAAGTTATTTCACTGAAACTTTACAATTTTCTTTTTATACCCATCACTGGCAACCACAGAAAATATACACATTCATTTGAAAGGCACCTTACCATAAAAATGCTCTAAAACGTTAATGTAATCTTGAAATGGATTCACGTTGAAAAATAGAAGATCACCTCCTAAGACTTCTTAACTGCCTCCATCATAATTACAAATCTGTTGCCTGTCCGAACAAAGAAATAGGAAGAAAATAGACAGTACATGGAAGCATGAACAGGCCTGGAGCAATAGGAGAAAAAATGAAAAAAAAAAAATCAAAGCGTTTGTGACATCTAATTGCATGCACCTAAGTAAACATTTTACATTTTCTGGTCTGACTGTACTTCTTTTTAGTGTTAGCAGCATTGGTTTTATTACCAGAAACACTTATGTTTTTACTGGATTTTTTTGACAGTGATAGAAAATGTTCATTTGAATAAATAGAGAGTCAGTCCTTAGTAAAGTGTGTCCATGATGTCTGGGTAAACTTGGCATTTCTTAAAGGAAGTGCTGACACCTGAACTAGGATGAAGACCTTACATTTTTATGAATTGCTTACGTGAAACACCTTTGTCTTGCCTGAAGATACAAAATACCTTCCTCACTTTCTTCTTCATTTCTTCTCTTGCATATGTGATTTCTGACAGTGATAAAGTGTATTTATATCTTGAAGAGAATCTGACCAGAGGTATTTTTTATGGATTTTTGATTATTAAACCACATTTTATCAACAATTTCAATGCTTGCGCCTGTGATCCAATTCACTTTCAGGACACAGAAAGAGCCCTCAGTCCTCTCCCCTATGCTTTCCTGATCTGTCAGCCCTAGATAACGAATGCATTCGTGTGAGTGGCACTGATACCCATTGGCATCTTTCCAAATAATTTTAGGTTCTCAAATTCTCATCACACTGACTGATCTTTGAACATTCAGCTTTTGCATGAGTGGCGATTTCTAGTATCACAAGAAGACTGACAGCCTTACTGCCTGTCATCATGCAGTACAGTAGCTGAATGCCCCTGGATAAGGTGACCTGAGGCTTCCCAGTTTGACTAGGCTAGTGTCTGGTCCTGTTTGCTTTTTCAGGATTGTCCTACTGCCATGGTAGGGCTTACTGGGATACAAAAACGTCCTTGGTTTTATTCTCTTTCAGCCAGTGCATGTCATATTGTTTTGTTGACTTGAACCTTGTCATATCTGTCCAAGCTTGTCACCACACATTTGTAGCTCTGATCACTGTAGCAAATCTCAGATACAGCTTTTTCTTGTAAACTCAAATTAGTTTATGTTATTTTTCCCATTTTACAACAATGTAGTGAAATCAGGAGCAGACATCATGACTGCACTGAAATGCAGAATTTAAAAATAAACCAAGATCAAAAGAGATAAGGGTACGAAAAGGAAAAGAGTAAACAAATCAGAGTTATACATGCTCTTTGCAATGATCACTTCTTTCACAGCTGAACATACCTATGTGCACATATTTTTGCACATATATTACAGGACTAGCAAACAGAAAATTCAAGATGACAAATTAATTGTAAAGCCCATGGCTTTGTCCTGCACAAAACACCCACTCTGTCCTCCCTTTAATCTATCCAAATTGTAGAACTGGAGGACAAAATTCTACTTTTAGCTAAGAAATATATTTTACTTTCTCCTTGATTTCTCTTTCAGACTAAGACTTAGTACATGCTTATACTGCTATGGATCTCCTCAAAGCAGACATAAAAAGAAGGTTATTGTTCTTGCCTCTGATTTCTTTTTATTTGATTTTAGAGGAACTCCTTTGAAAAGGCTTTATTTTTCATTTCTATTTTTCCATTTGTAAATTTAAGCAACTATTTTCCATCTTTCTCCTTTCAAAATGACAAGACTTTGACAGTAATTGCTAAGACTGTATGATTCATCATATTTAACTATGTTCCCCCTGAGAAACCAAAATAAGATTTTGCATACAGCCATTTTCAACTTTGAGCGGTCAGTGAAGAGACAGTGCAATCAAGATTTTCTAGAATATACAGCCCACACAGCCAGATTTTCTTATATTATTTCATTGCAGATCGTGCATCTCAAGGATGCTGCCTAAATAAAGAACACTTCTGTAGCACTCCTTAGGCAGTGCTCTTTCAAAGTAGCCTGAAGACCTCAGCATGTTAATCTGTATAATTCAAAAAAAAAAAAAAAAGAAAAAAAAAGAGTATTCATATTTATCCTTTTTACCACCTTTCCCCAACTACTTTGGCAATAAGAAAGGTGCATAACATTAATTAATGTATTGTTTCTGTGCTATTCCTGTGCAGAGATCATCTTTATTGCAATGTTTACACAGCTTTTCTGTCAAAGTCCATTTGTGATTTGATGCCATAGAAAATTATTCTGTTTCCACTTAAACCTGTGTGTGTCATACGAAACGAAAATATTTATAAAATACAAGCTTGCTAAAACTAGGACAGGCATCTGCATTGTCAAAATAATAATTAAAACAAACCAAAAGAATTTTCTATTACCTGGTTTGGTATAAGTGATTTATAGAACATTAATTCCAAGAAAGCCAAATCTGTCACAGCTGGCAACTGGCTATGCAAGTTGGAATGGCTGTTTGTGACCCTGTTGCCAGTTGGCTACCTCTATTATACGAAAATGCAATCGTCTGTAAGAAGCATCTTTCGATTTTCTCCAGGGGAAAAAAAATAGTATCCTAATGCATTTTTCTGAAGTATCCAGTGACAATTTTGAGAAGTATTATTTTACCAAAATAAAATGCTGGCTTTAGAATCTGACTGCTTATTTATGGACATATATGGAAAATCAGAAGAAATGTAAATTTGAGAGTCCTAGCAGAGTTGGACTGAGCGTGCTGAATGTAAATTTGAGGTGTATGTTTGTGTACATCTACATAGATATACGGACACATGTGTGAGTGGGTTACTGCCACATTAAAGGGGGACTTCTCAGAGGCTAACACTTGCCTGTTTCAAAGCCCTGCTAAGAACTTTCACTGAGACAGTTTCGCAAAGGTGAAAATATTTAATAAGATGACCATTATAACAGATTCAGAATTGTCATTGATAAATACACTTACTGATAGCTATATAATACCACTAATGATAGTACTAGCAAAATGCTGTCCCAGGTATTTCTCATGAAAGGCTGAAGGCGTAGATCTTACAAAGAAGGCATTCCCGTCTTGGTCGAGGAGCAGCATAGACCAGCTACTGCCTCTTCTAGGTTTCCAATTTCTTCTTTCTCTCCCCCCAGCTCTTCTTTTTTCCTTATTTGAACTTTGTTTTTTCCCTAACATTAACCACTTCTCTCTTTTTTTTTTTTTTTTTTTTTTTTTTTTTAAATAACTCCTAACACTTTTTTTATATCTTAACCCTTTAGGTAAGAATTATCCTGGGGTGACATTTAGCATGATTTGAGTGAAGAGTTGAATACTATACTCATATATGTTTAGCAAGTACTTCATTGAGCTCATTATCATATTCAGTTTAATATTCATTTCCCACTCAGGCACCATGACCCTCAAGATTCTGTTCTGCCACCAGGACAGGGCTGTCCAAGACAATTTCCTTCAGAAACCTCTCATACCAAGCTTGTGGACCTCCATCCGCAAAGTTTGTGTAAGTGATAAACAAGGACAAACTGCTTGACTTCCCTTTGCCTGAGGCTGGTGCTCAACAGTGGGGCTAATAAGCCTGAATATTCTCCACAGTTAATTAAGTAGATGTTTACCTGTTTATTTACCATTTCAATAATACTTTTGGAGTAAAAAACACTGTTAGTTAAAATATAAATTATATTGTGGTGTTCCTTCGTGTAAAAGTAAAATCAAGGAGAAATGTTGAAGGTCCCAGAAAGAACCACTAAGAACTGTGGCCCTCAAAATAGATATGCGGAAGTTTGGAAATTGGCTAAACGTACCATGCTCATCTATTTGGGACATTTCCTAAAGAAAAGAAAACAGAAGCTGTGGGTATAATTAGCCAGTTCTAACATAAGTTTTTAACTTTGACAGTTGAAGTTATTCTTTCTCACAGATAATAAGGCCTAATGTAATTTTCAAACAGTGAATGAATAGTAGATTTTATTAGAATAATTACTATTCACTAAAGTATCAAATGAACAGATTAATTTTTTCACACCTGTTTTCTCATGATGCTAACATAACACATACAAGCAATAGGATATAGTAATACATTTTATAATTTCCCTTTATTAAAGATTAAACAAATCATGACTCTTTCAAAATACTTCATAGTTGGTTGGTTTGTTTGCTTAATATATATTCTGGAAGTGCCACACAGAGGAAAATATAAATTGTGACTATATTTTTACTCCACAGAGTAATTTCTGTGGCTTTCGTCTGCATAATTTTCCCCTTAAAACAGACAGAATAATTACCGTTGGCTTAATTTTAGAGACTTCAAATGGGAAGAGAGCTATAACTCACAAAAAAATAATACAAAATATAGTGCATAAAATCAAGCCGATTTATTTCTTCAGCAAAAAGCACTTTTGGGGGGAAAAGTCACAAAAATAAATAGAACTTTTCACTGAATGAAATTCCTCCTGTCTTTTTCATAAACCTCAAAAAAATTAAAACTCTTCTATACCTCCTTGCTTGTCTGTTCATCAAAGTGCCTCCAGTACAATTTCTACAGTAGGCATATAACAATTAGAGTAGAGCAGACAATACACAGATATGGCTTGCAGCTCATATAAGAAATTCTTAGCTTCCAATAATCCTCATCTCTATGTGCCAAAAGGACACAAATAATGTAAACTTTAAATAACTGCCTGTGAAAACTTATTTTCCATCCTGAACCACAAAGCGAGTAACTCTGCTATTTGGGACCCTGAACCTTAATTTACATATTTTTTGCATTTTTTTTCCCCCGCCATTTGTTTATTTCTTAAAATTATAGCTTCTTTACAGGAGTTAGAAAAAAGCAAGTCATCATGGAGAAGATGGATAATTGAGATTCATGCAGATGAAGCAGTCAAATATGTAAATTATATGTGATGTAGCAAATGGATGTCAACATGAATATGTACAGTCAGAAAGAAAGACAGAAAGACATAGAAGCTTTCTCCTTTTATACTGCTTCTAGAATACAAGTCCCTTGTGGCAGAAGTACTGCACAATTTTGGTCCTCAATAAATATTTATGGGAAATATTCTTTAGTTCTTGCAGTTTTATAAAGAACATAACTTTATTTTTTTACCACTGATATCCCTTTTGCACTCTGTTATCTTATCTCTCACAGGCCTAATTTCAGTATTTTGCAAGGATGGTCAGCTTTAGACAGCTGTGCTATAGACCAAATTGAAGCATCAAGTTTCAAAGAACAGCAGGCTTTTCCAACCTAAATACAAAGTGACCAAGTAATTCTATCAATATGCACACAATGAACTTGAAATGCATGTAAATATTTGTGAGTTACTTTAACCAATAATAATGTTATCGTAACCTACTTAGCATAAATGCCAAAGAATAGCAGCAACTCCATGAAAAAAGGGTGAGATGGGCACCATTATGGCAATAAAGACGTTAGAATCCAAAGAAACGGAGCTTACCTGACATTTTTCAGAACACATCAGTTCCTCAACATGGCAAAACAGACAAGCTGTTTATTTAGAACAAGTTTGGCATTGCCACTCGGGGTAATTCTCATCATCTGGTCAGCAACCATTTCCTCTGAATGGCTTTATAAGGTGATGACAGAACTGTTGCTTCTCAAATCCTGCAACAAAAGAGCTATTGGTACTCACTGAAACTTGCAAATCACTATAACAGACCAAAAGAAGTATTTCCTTACAGAGTAAACAGTGGTCTGACTTACATATCCTCCCTAAATGGCATCTCTTCACAGCTACTAAGACAGAAAATGAGGACAGACCACTGACCTTAATCTATAAGAAATTCTGCATGTGATCACAACCTATATATGCTGAGTTTGTGGTGGGGAGTGGCTGACTGAGGGTGATATAAAGTTGTACATCAAAAATAGCACCTCCAGTAGGCTGGTAGCCCTTGGCTATGAATACTACAAATGTCTGCACAGGTAAATCTCTATGTGCCCCAAGGCTTTCTGAAGATGCGCAGGGAAAGCAGCCTGAAAGAGTAAATGAACCCCAATATTACATATCATGTAAGCAAATAAATGTCCTCCATCACTGCTTATGGCAACAGAGCTTGTTTCAAAACAATTTTTACATGAATTTATAAATTTGACTATCAAAAAATTTGATAATTTTCCGCAAAATACAGGATATTTAATGTTTTATTTTTTTTTTTTTTAACTAACCAGTTCAGTCTCTGTACCTCTGTAACTACAGAAGAGTTCCCTCTTCTCTTTAACAGAAACATCTTCACTTCAAGCTTTTATTTTCTTAAAGTTGAGATTCAGCTGAATACTTTCCATTATTCATTTATCTCTGTATACAGAAAAAAGCAATTATACACTGGTGGTCACAGTTGTCTTGGTTATATTGCAGTTCAGGTGTATTCTACAGTACAGCTAATGCTATCTACTCTCTCACACAAATGTTTTCAAACTATTTCTTCTCTATTGTCAGTATTAAATTAGGTCTCCACTGTAGTCCTACAGAGCTGACACAGCTGATGTTGTTTGAATTGTACCCTTTTGACACACCATCAATACCAGTTTTCTCTTAAGATTTGCCTAGAGGATAAGTCAGTCATATAACTGGTTCCAAGAATAGGTGTAGAACTCAGCTGCCTTCTACAGCAGTTTGTAGTAGCTGGGAGGCCACCAGATTTGCCTGGGCCTAAAGAGAAAGGATTTATCATTTCATCTTGAAAAGTTTTTCTCCTGGCTTGCCCAATCCTTTTGCTGCTGAAAAAACCAGCATGGCTACACAGACTGCAGTTATAGGGTAAGTCTATTAGCTATAATGTTCCTACATTTCTTCCCTCATCGGGGCTTTTTATCAACAAAAAACCCTGCTGTCCAAGTTTTTTTTTTCCCATATCCTCCCAAGCTATCTTGATTTAGACCCTCAGCTTGGGTCTTTCACTTAGAAGTAAACAGGAATTTACTCCCTGTGCAAAATATGGACAAGGCATTAGGAACCCGAGAAAGAAAAAGTTCACTGTGTATAAGGAGAAGAGGAAAAGGCAGACTGAAGGAGGAAAAGAAAAGCATACAAAAAAATATTCAAAATGCAATTACTGTGTTGTGAGAGACACAGCTTCCCACAGTTGGGAAGCACTGCATACAGTTTAGATGGAGTGTACATAAATCATCTTGCATTATGAAAGATAGTAGTTAGGTACACTTTAGATATATCCCCTTGTTTCCCTCTGATGGATTTTTCTTCCAGTTATCAAATTAATCTTGAACACGCTGAGACTACAGCCTGATTGTGGACATGTAAAAAGGTATACATAAAGTTTCCCGCACTTACCTTTTCTCATTTATTACAATTTATTCTTAAAGGAGCAATTTCCCTGGCAGTTTACCACTCACCAATTCCCGAATAACAGTATCTGTTTTTGTTATTTATTTATTTTTATTCCACTGAATGCAAGTAAAATATATGATCCTGAATGACATAGTTTCATGTTATCCAGTAATTTCAGATAACATCAAATGGTTAATAACTGTTGCTACAGAGTTTATGGTCATATCTAATACTGCTTTATTTTTCTCTAATTAACCTTGATGCAACTCAGAATCAGCTTCTGATTTACTGTAGCTTGCTGAATGCTTTGGTGTAGAATGAGGGACAAAGAGATCAAAATGTTAATATACATTCTAGTCTTTGAGTTGAATGAACATTATGGCTTCAATTCTCATGTTATTTACTTCAGCTTTAAACTGACATGTGTCTATTGTGACCACAGTTGTCTTAAATCACAGCAAATTCAGATAAAAAGAAAACCAGGCCTGCAATGCCAAGTTAAATAATCCAACACTTGCACTGTAAGGAATTTGCACTTTCTTTCAGAGATAGGTGGGTTATTTCCAATACCTGCCGATCTTTGCTTTTAATCAGATCTCATTTCTGTACAATTATCATTTCAGGCTTCTGTTGATTGCTTTTGCTCCGCATAATGAGTAGAAAGAAACACTATCTCATTGTGCAGAATATTGGATTGGTTGGTGTAATAGACTCACTTCTATTTTTTGCCTTGCTCTTTGAAAAGTTAATTTTCTCTTTCATCAAATAACTAGCAGACTACTAATAGCATATAAGGTTTTAGAGGGATTTGCATTAAAGAATGCAGCTGAGTGCCTTATCTACTTCTGGAACCAGAGTGACATATGGATGCTGTTTTACTGTTGAATACCTAAGGTAAAGTTTAATGCTCGCTGCAAGCCCCCCTTAGCTTAAAATTCATGGAATGGGAACGTGGATTAGCTCTCCCTGAAATGCAACCATAGTGTGTGGAGGAGGTGGTGGTTCTTGCACAGGCTTTGTAAGCATAAAGTTGCAAGTTCAAAGCCTTATCAAAGGAGCAGAACTCTTCATCCCAGTTTGAAACTCTGAGAAATCCTCTTTGGCATTGTATCATGTCCTTTCTTACGGTGAGTGATAAATGCCCTGAGAGAGAGCTGAAACCATATGACAGAGAGGATGCGGATGACATTTGGCGGATGATGCTTGAGACTACTTTCTGCAAAAGATGGAGAGCCAACAGTATATAGATCCTGTGACTAAGATTTTCTGCAATCAAGGTAGCAACAAAGGGACTGCCGGGCACAATCCTGCTATGTGCCCTGTTTTACTTTTCAAATAATAGAGCAAAATTGCACCTTGTACACATCATCTCCCTCAGAGAGCAGAATCTGTGTAATAGAGCCCCAACAGCTCTGAGCATTCTCAGTAGTACAGATGCAGTGGGATACCCTCCAAAAAGACTCCAAAAAGATACTGCAAGGCATAGACTTAAAACATACCTAAAACAAACCTAATTTTTCCTCAAGGAAAATATACTGCCCTATATTGATTTGAGGTACATACTACCAATTGAATGTTACCATTTTATTAAATCCTAATCCAAAAGTGAGATAAAGTTACATTCCATACCTTCTGTTTTAATGAACTTGAGCACCCAACTTCGAACTGAAACTCAGAACACAGGAAAAGCACAACAATTCTTTATGTCCCTGAAGAATGTAAAGGGTACTATACTAAACTTATTTGGGAGTAGATTTCCTTACATCAGTCTCTCTGTCATGCCATGGTGCCTAGTTTAGATATCTCCTGTTTCTATCCCTACATTAAGTCTGAATAAATCTGTTATCTCTAGTCTGCTTGCCTCTACCATAATCCTGACACTGACCCTAGGCTTTGCCTTGGTTCAATGGAACCTGAAAGAATGAAATACTGTATTTTTTTTTTCCTGGATTAATCTAATAACTATTATATAGAAATAACTGTTATGTAGAAACTACATTGGAGACCTCACAGTAGTTGTCTTTGAATTTTACTGAAATGCACTTCTCTATATTACTTTTACTAAATGTAAAAGTTTTTAACCCTTGCCTTACTAAACAGAGCACTTACAATACCCCTAACTTGTACCTATGATGAGAGCTAAGGGTCCTTCAGTGGCCCCCAGGGAAATGACATTCCTCATTTTTTCACAGTGCAGTTTAATGGCAACTGTCCTGAAGTATCTCAAGGCAGTGTCCCCTAAGGATCTCCATTCAAACTACTTACATGTTATTTACTGAGCCCTATTATACAAATGAGAACACTTTTCTGAGGCATCAGTCAATGATTCCAGAAATAATATACTATTTAAATAACAAAAGTAACCAGCAATCTTAGAAAGATTAGAGGGAATTCCAATAACCTAGATGGTCCTGTCCACAACATCTGTTTTCATTGCTGCTACTCTTGTACGTGTCAATATAGCGTGGTGTAGAACTCCAAGTGGCACAGTAATTGTAATCTGAGACTGGGCAGAAAGCTTACAGAAAGAAATGTAATAAACATTTGCTCACTATAAAAACTACAAAAACATATTTTGGGAAAGTGTTTCTAGTGTTACTCTGTTTTCACACTGTGCAAACTAGCTGTTCACATACCAAGCACAACTGTACATTAAGCCAAGACTGAAAAAGAGTACAATGTCACATGAAGGAATTGTTCTGACGTTCTCAGCAACTAAATTAGTGGATACTCTTCTGAACCTAAGAGAGGAGCTCATCATTCATAGCACTCTCACTCTACAGGTTAATTTTCTAGCCTTTACATTTAGAATATTCATAACCCTCTTTTACACTGAGATGGCTTCAGTAGCTTTAAAACAGAGATGACAGAGACTTTCTTGATTCTGAATTGATTCTCAGTTATGGTGAGAAAGGGGAAGCTGTCTGAAGCCAATGCTGCTTAGCTGAGTTCACTGTGAGTGACAGAGACCACCTGAAAGATATCAAGCCAGGTACCCTATGTATTAAAAGAATATCTACAAGTAAGTACTTATAAAATTATTTTAGCTGTAAGAGGCCTTACAATGAAATTATAAAGTAATATTTTGCATTCAAAAGGCCAGCAAGCGTGGGACTGACACTTACTGTCAAAATCACTGCAAAACAAATGAACACAGCTAGAATCTTTCAAAATACCAGTACTTGAAATTTATTGTCTAACTTTGGAAATAAAATAATGAAGCTTTACTGTTCCCTTGGTATTTTCTTTCTTGCCTTCCTGAGTTTATTGGCATATAAGTATTATGTTAATTTGACTAAAAAAATTGGACTATCATTAATAATAGCAATTCAATACAAATTAAAGTTAAATTAGTTATAATAAATTAACCTTACCACTTATGTACACAATAACTAACTGGGGCATTGATTTCTGGTTCTTAGTTTTTACTTTTCCTTTTAAATTAATGTGCTACTTTGTATGTATCTATTTATTTAATTTTATTTTCACCTTTTACATGTTTGGAGACTATCGTCATAATAATTTATAATATTTAAAATAATAGAATAATAATCAATGGGTGGCAGGTGTTTTATAATATGACAGTTATATACTTGTATTTACTGCATTTTACATGTTTTTAGAGTATTAGGTAATCTTGGCATCATTTTCCCTCATTCTTTGCCTTTCTGTTTTATTTCACATAATGTTCAAATAATTTAAAAAATGCAAAATATATGAAAAACAATATATTTTAAATGCAGAGAAATATGAATTTCATTAAATAATTTTTACAAAAGAAAACATTTTCTATTATAGGAGAAATTCATCTTGTTTTGCTTTAATGAAGAACAGTTTCTTGTATACTGCTTGCTTAGAAATTTTCTGTATGAGATGATGTTTAATTAGAAACATAGCTTCAAAACCTTTTTTTTTTTAATATAAAAAAAGCCTTAAAGACTTAGAAGACCTAAGTGTTCTGAGATTACAGCTATTGCAAAAAAGCAGGTTTCATTATACAATACCTTGTTATTATTATAAGGTAACTAATACTTCTTGTTAGATGAGAATGAATTTATGAAGACAAATATATACCATTTGTTGTGGTACATAAAAGTGTTTAACAGCTGACTAAGCACATGACTTCCTTTTGAGATAGAGTGTTTTTTTTCTTTTGCTTATGATTTTATTAAATGTTTTGAGTAATAATAAATAATTCTTAAAATTGATTGAGAAATACTGGAAGAGGAGTCACCAGGAAGACTGCCATTAGTTGCTCATATTGTTTACCTTACCTTACCTTGAATCTGCATAAAGTCAGTGGTGGTCAATTAAATTGAATGGAAAAAGTAATATTTTTTCCTAAATATTTTTCCCCTGGACTAAAAATGATAACTGCTAGACATTCTACTACTGAAGAAGAATTTCATATTTTCTTGGTTGCAAGGAAAGTACAAAACCTTCCACAAAATGCTATGTTCTCACTGCTTTGTAAAAAAGAATTACAAATGGAATATCCCTGATTTTAGAACATGGTATCCAGATAAAGGGTATACTGGACTTCCAGTAATCACTACACCAGTAAAACAATATCCATTATTTTTTATCCACATTTTACACCAAAGAAATACTTTTTAACAAATGTTTTTCACTATTGTAGTACAAACAGTTTTTCATACAGCAGTGTCTTCAGACCTAGCTGCAGCTAATGGGCTGCAAAACAATGCACTTAAAACAATAAAGTGCTCATCACAGGAGACTAAGGGCACCTACACCTTACAACAGCAGATTCAGTATTACTGCTGCTTGAATTTTAGATATCTGAGAATAAGGTATTTATTTATTCCATCACAACTGATGGAATAGAAAATAGTAGCTAGAAAATGCCTGCACACATTCAGGGAGTTGTTATTGATCTCTTCCTTTTCATCAGGGACTAAAGGACATTCAGATTTGTTAGACACTCTAAGAATTAATGATAGAGATCTCATGCCTTTTTCCTGGTGGAAAATATTACTTCCAGACTGGGTGGGAAAAAGTGTAAAACAATCACCTGTAAAACAGCTTTCCTGAACTTCAGAGAGAAATAACTAAAGAGGGCACACAGAGATGAAGAGACCAAACATTGCCTTTGAGAGGTTACTTCAACTTCAGTGCTCGTTCAGGCTTGAATGGAAATTGGACTTTAAAAGGAGAGAGAAGAAGACAGGATGTAGAACTTCTGCCTTTGACCAGAGACTCCAGTGAAATCTTGATGAGTGCTTTGTTGAAACTATCATATTAAAAATAAAATAAAAAGTCTTGATTTTTACAGAGTTGTAAAGTTAATAAGCTATTGTTAAAATTTCTAGTCAGCCTTCTTTAGATGTGTGAATAGACACTACCAACAACAACTGTGGAAAGCTTGTGAAAAGCCTATTAGAAAACAGGATGAGAACTGATTTCAGGTATTAAAAACAGATCCAACTAGCTCTAAATAACTATTTAATTCCTTTAAAACGCCTTCAAGTACCTTCCTAGGTAATTTATTCAATGGATAGACTATTTCCTTTCTGTTCAATAATACATCTCATTATCTCAATTATTTCAATTATTATATCTCATAGCACAAAATACTGTTGAAATTTTTTTTAAAAATTAATTATGATAATTATGATATTGTCTTGATATTATTTCTCTCTATTTTCTACTAATGGAACATAACAGACAAAGTTTCCAGTAGACTTAATTCATCTAGTAGGCTTGTGTCATTCTCTGTATTCACTAGAAAATCTAAATAAAAAGCATGGCATTATGACAGAATAAGGAAAACAGAGGCCAAAGTTCACTGTTTTCAGTACATCAGTGTTTTCACTGTAAGTAATACATAAATTAATGCTTGTAAGACCAAGAAGTTTATGACTTTTCAAGAAATTCGTTAAACTCGGCATATTGCCATTTTGCTATTAGTCTTGCATATGTAAGTATAGAATCTTGTTTTAAAATAGTTAATTGCTAAATTTAGCAAATTTAGCTGTTGACTATTTAGGAAAAAACTTTTTCACGTTTCACTTTTATTTTATTTTTTATTTGGAAGATTTGTTATATCTATTACATTTCTCTAGGAAATACTAAAATAAGACTGAGCAGTTTTCATATCATTAATTTTCTCTAAACACATTTTCAGTGGTTTTTTTTTTTTTTGGTTTTTTTTTTTTCTGAAACACTAGTTTTCAGAAATCTTATGGCTGGCACAACCTATAAAGATGTCAATTCCAAGTGACAGTCAACACACTGCAGGATGAAACCATATGTTTACAGAAAACAAACAAGCAAACAAACAAAAATCAGAAAGGAGTTTATAAAAAAAGAAATCTTTCTAAGAAATGTACCCAATTTACTAATAGCTATTGACCGTCTTTATCTAAATTCAGTCAGGTCAGACAGACTTACATATTAAAACTCAGTTTTAGTATTCAGCAAACCAGACACTATTTTATGACAGAACCAGCTGTCACCAATGTGTGACTTTTCAATAACAGTGAAGATGACATTTTCCAAATATAACTGTGTTAACAACTATGCTTATCAAGATAAAGCCTAAAGAGAAAAACTAAAACTAAAAGAAACAAACAACAAACATAACACATTCCAGTACTCTAGACAGGAAAAAATAAAATTTTTACAGTGATGGTTAACTGATATAAGAAAAATATTCTCCTAACAGTAAAAACTATTTACTGAAATTTTACTACTACTTCCTTTCTGAGCAAAACAATTAGAAAGATGAAGGCCAAAATGTTAGACTATGTTTTAATGTGTTTCTGTATTATACTTTCATTCTCTACTGTACCTACGTATTCAAGGTATGATATTTGATCTCCAGGTAGGACAGAATAGCCACATAATTTTCAACTTCAAGGAAAAATGCTGGGCTGTATGCAAGATAAAGAAATTCAAGGTCTTTTCCAGGCTGCTAATAAGTATTACATTTTATGATTATAGATAACCTAAACAACATTCCTATGAGTTTAAAGAAATGTGTAGCACAGTTTATAAAAGGATATATCAGAAGACTGCAAACACTGGCCCCAAGCCAGTGATGTCACAAAGACTTAATTGCTATGTACAGTGTCTTACAACAGCAATTAACAATAGCTGCATCTTGGCTACATATTAATTCTGGAAGCTTTATAGCTTTTATTTCTAGAAAAGAAAAAAGAAAAAAAGCCTAGAAATAGCCTCAGTATCTGGTTTATATTTAACTAGTAAGCAAGTATCTGGTTTATATTTAACTAGCAAGCAAGTGAGACAGGCATAAAATGTGCAATTCATCTGGTTTAGCCTAAAGAATTAGTAATCTACTTCATTTGTTCAAATGAAAATTGTATACACTTTGAATCTGTATGTTTTAATCAACTCCATGAGGCCCAGATTATTGATTTTGGTTTGGAAGTGCATCATTTTAAAGATTAAAGTTGCTGAACAGCTTTAAAATGGAGAACTCCGTAAGTGCTTGCTGAACTAAATACGATTATTTTCAAACGGCACAAATCAAGGAAGCTCTCAAATTGTGGAAGACTGTTGCAAAGAAGATTGCTTTGAGCACGAAGTCAGGAAAAAATGCTTGTTTTAGCTACTTCACTGTATGCTTTAACTGGAAAAATTCACACCAAGATGCCTTTAGTCTCTTCAGTACTGAGGAAGTTAATAGATTGATTGATAATATCATATAGCTGCTACCATTTGCAGTGTATGCAATATATCATGTTCTCAAATGAACCAAAATAACAACGAACACTATTTATTAATTAAAAAGTACTTAGCTCATTCTGTTTGTGCAGAACCTCTGATAGATAAAAAGGCAAAGTGCTGTAACCCAATTCTCCTCCTAATCAGCCTCCTTGCTACATGCCTCCTTCTAGATTACATGCAAGTTTTCCAGAGCTGAACCCCCTGGCTAGGCCCATTCTAGTTACCTGCATTTTCTATACAGACGATCCCATTGTTTCCAGTGAAGATTAGGGAACTTTATGAACTATGATGCCTCATGAGAAATGTTTTGCCAGTATTTTCTCTGAGAACTTTTATTGCTTCTATTCTTTTAAAAAGACTTTTAAAACGTGGCAGGGAGCTGTGAAAAGGGAGTTGGGTTATTCCTGTGAAAAGTCACCCAAAATTTGACAAAAGAGTAAAGCTTAAAATCAATGTTCATGAGGGACCTGGGTGAAATTATTCACCGGAATACTATTACAAACTTTGCTATAATTTCTTCTTCAGTTCAGTAATACCTTTAGTGTATATCAATCTGGTATATTCCTTAGACCCAAACTCAATTTTTATTTTTATTTTTATTTTTTTAAATCTAGTTCAGCTGTTAACTCCAAACATTGACCTCTTTCTTCACACCCATAATTAAATATCTAGATTTTTAGAGCACCCAACGGCTGCCTGTTATTACAAGGAAATTAAAATCACTCTTCAGCAAGACAACTATGAGGTAAATATTCATGTGTTATTACATTGTCATTTAGAATAAGAAGTTATCCCACCAGAAGTAAAACTTCCAAACAACTGAGTGAATTAAAATACAGCCACTAAACTTTTGAAATTACAGGATATCTAGTTCCTATTCATCCGTTTCTCGCTGTCATTTCCTAGTAAAAGCTGTACTGAGTGATATTTGTGCAGTCTGCATGGGACCATGAAATCAAAGCTTAGTGCATCGTACATCAGGTGTGATGCTTTCACATAAATATATTTCTTCCACTGAAGCACATCTTCATAGATCTTTCAACCATGGAGTATGTTCCAGATGGAGTGGAGGTTTCCAAGATAAGGCAATAACTTTTCTGGTTAATAATAAAGTACTATGTAGATGAAAGGTGTTCCCCCTCCCCCCTCCAGCCTTCCACATATGATTCATTACTCTCTTGCAAGCGAAGCTATCATACTTATGACCCCAAAACAATGATATTTCATAAAGTGTGACACTCATGACGTTAGCAATCTTTACTTTTTCTGCCCTTGAAGACTGTTATTTTTTCTACATTTATGGTATGGTTATTTTTTATTATAATTATTAATTTTTAAAGTAAACCAGTATTATGAAAGTAAATTTCTGTTGATTTTTACAACATATAATTATTTTCAATTTTCTATTATTTTCAAATCTAAATTTCATTGTTTTCCACAAGGAGTATAACACCATATTCCTAACAAAACGGGCAAAATAGATTCCTTCATGCCTTTTTTATTTTACCTGGAGTTTTCTAACTTAGATTGTCATTATAAAACTAAACAAATTAAAACAACAAGAAAAAAAAATCAATTTTCTTTATATGATAACTTGTAAGAATTTGGCCAATCAGATCGCATAATTTATAATTCCAGTTTAAATGTTATTGTCTTTCTCTGTTACTAAGTTACACAGCCACACAAATAAGTAATTATTCAACTACAAGCAAGACTCAAACAATATCTTGGGTTGTGAGTAGTGATTCCCAGAATATAACTGATAGAGTTGATTTTTTAAAAGACGAATTAGTTAGATGTTCTCAGTTTTCAGGTACCAAAAGGAAAATTGGTTTGGACACCATCAGAGATACAGGTTGGACACCTAAAAGAATGGGAATGAATCCACTACTTCATCTTCCTTTCCAAGGAATATACACATATTCCAAGTACATGCATCTAGCAAAAGGGAATGTTAACACAACAGCGTTGATTCTTTCTGGAGACAAGGGCCAGCTGTGTCCACAAAAGAAAGGCTGCCTACTTTTTTGTTCCAGCTCCAGAGTATTTGAGTCCACATACTTTACTTCTATAAGATAATTCACTGGCCTCAGTGACACCTGCTGACTGTCTTTTGATATGAACAACAAGTATTCCAAAAGCTGCATTCAATCGTTTTCCTGAAGTTGTTCTGGATCTCATTTGGATGTAGATATGTTTCTTCCAGTGGGTGTGTGACTCAGGTTCTTCACATACAGTTTGGTCCTGCTGGACAATGTCTATTATGAACTTTACCATGGGAGCTGAAACACAGGGATTTTGAGGTTTTCCTGGTTTTGCTTTCCATGTTTTAGGACACTCTTTTCTTAAAAATTAATGCATGCATTACTATAATTTCAAAATTAATTACAATATTTTCACCCTGTCTAATTTTAAACTGGACTGAGTCTTCGAAAATATATCAAATTAATGAAAATTCCATTTGGTTCTCCATTTATATATTTAACATTAGTAACAGAGGTACATATTTTATATTAAATGTTGGCTTAATATAGCCAACAATATTTAATATTAATTATTAATTAACATCATAATTTTCACTACTATTATAGATAAGGGTAAAATCTACTCTAAGATTCATGCAGCAGTCTTCATTTAAATGTGTTCACCTTCTCACATGGCTCAGTAAGTATATGAGAAGATGCTACTGTGCTCACTGTCTCTAAAGTTATAGAATGTCCAGAGACAGATATCTAGCGTTTGTCATAGTGAGTGCAAATGCACTTTTACAAAGCTCTAGTCAACCATAGATTATTAATACAGATTTGAATTGTTTTGATGAACTAATAATGAGACTTCTGGATGAATTGGAACTAAACTGTTATTCTGTGGTGGGTTGCTAAATAACAAAAGAGTTTAGCTGAACTTGTATCTACAAGCAAGTGAAATCATATCACCTTTGGCCTGGAGCAGTGACTTCAAAGCTGAATCATCGATACAGTATTCCAATTAGTTCTCTTTTTATGTAAGTGGGTAATCTTTTTAACACCAAGATAAGCTTGGACTCTCTTAGTTTCATGCCCATTGTCATCACTGCTAACAGTTGCAATCTGTTCTTGCAGAAAACAGTTCTGGAAGCTATGAGTGCTTTTATGGATCTTAATAAACAGTGTTACTGCACATTTGCAGAACACTTTTACATATGTTTAGTGTCAAACTAGCCTACTAAACCAAAATATTTTGAAAAGATTTAAGGCTTGAGAATTGTAGTGCCATTGGGAAATACTACGAAAGCACACCTGATGCAATATTCCCTTTTAAAAGGCAATAGTGACTTTCCCAACATACCATTTGAATTTTTATTTTACTGTAAACTTGAAAGTGGCTTTGGAAGGACAAGTAATAAATGCCACATGGCTATTTGATATTCCTGAACATAGAGGTGAATGCAAGTAGATCTATAAAATCAAAGAATGCTAGCAAACTAAACGCTGCTAAGCTCACTTTTTTCACTGATAAATTAATTCCTCATAGATGTTATAAAGGAAAATAAATTTCAGCATATATAATTTAAGAACTTTATGCTATAATCTTGCTGTTCTAATAATCTTTTTTTGGATGCACTGCAAGGCTTAGAGTTGACATTTTCAAAAATTTATTTTTTGTGATGTTTAAAGTAAGTGTCACATACAAAGTGGGCCCTTAAAAGCTTAGCTAAAGGAAAACTCCCCATTATTTTAGCTACATTAGGCCCAGTATTAACATATATCAAAACGAAAGGAAGACGTCTATAGGCATTTTAGTCTGAGAGCAGTTAAACTTGCTTCCAAAAGCTATGCTCAGAGTCCAAACTTGCATGTTTAAAATGATATAGTGTTTGTTATAAAATGCCACAGAAGCATGGGTTGACCCTTGGTATTACAGCTTTAGCACTTAGGGCTAGATTAGAGATATAATTAGGACACTTCAACCAAAGAAGAAATTGATAGTCATGGCACACATCATCAGAAAACAGTTTTCTACTCACCCTCAGTTCACCCTGAACTGCCATCTTATTCTGCTGCTCAACCCCTTTCTCCCAATGGAAGATTTCCTCTTCAGTTGCTGTGCACAGAGACAAAGACATACATGTCTTTTTCTGTCATCTGTCTGGCTCTGTCCTCTTCCTGCCCACTCACAAGAGGGGAGACACAAAATAAGGCCATGCTCTTGTTTTCCTTCCGTGTGCACTCTGAACTTATCAGAGCCCACTAGTAAGATAATCTTTGTTTGTGAAATGGTATTACTGAACCCAGTGACCAGTCAATGGTTGTCTCTAGTATCTTCAGACTCTGAAAACAATATTAGAAAATCTGTCTGATTTTCTAATCAGACACTTATATCCTACTTTCAGTACGGATTTTTGCCTTACACATTAAATACTTGTTAGCTGAATAAGAATGTCGCTTGACTCCCTTGCTGCATAATATAGTTTTTATTATGTATTATGATATCAACTTTCTAGCTCTACCAAAGAATTGCATTTAAGAAAAATACAGAAAAATTGCATTTAAGAAAAAAAAAATCCATTTATTAAACTGTGGGGTTTACATCACAATAAGTCAGAAAAAAATAATAATGCTAATAATTAAAAAAAAAAAAAGGAATTAACTAACAGTATGGTTGCGCTGCAAGGGAAAAACAATCTGTAGCAAGACATCAAATCAGTTTGAGGAAAACAGCTGAACAGCCCATGCCAAAGAATGCTGCTGCTGCATTGTGTTTGCATTTCTGTGATGGGATTTACATAACTCAACATGACATTATATTGGCTAAGACACAAATCTAGTCTTTAATCCAACAAGATGCACAGAGCTTGCTGTGTTGTGGCACCAAGAGCCCCTCTGCCAGGCTTCTGTATCTTACCCGGCCAAATACAATCTTTATCCATTTGATACTTGCTGTATGTTACCCACTGCCTGCATGCCCACAAAGTTACAGTATACAGATATAAAATGCTCTCCTAATAGACCAGTTGTCATTGATACATAAGCACTGAAATGACAATTGCAATTCTGTTTACACAGAGAATGAAAATATATCTTGCCTTTACTAGCTCATCATTGCCTCTCATTCCCCTGTCATTCGCTGACGCTTAATGAGTTTTTGCCAGAATAGTTGGAATCACAACCTGACCATCAAGCATACCACCAAAGATGTACTTTTGCAAAACTGCAATGAAGACTGCAATTCCAAATCTATGGTGTAGACAGAGTTCTGGTTCATTAGGTTGTATAAGTATTTTGAAAGTAAATACCTACTTGATGCCTACCTTGGCTCAATTTTTGCCTTAAACTTAAATTCTCTGTTGCAATTCTTGGTTGATTCTTTGCCAAAACCAAAACTTGCATCTCCCTGTGGAAAGGAAGATCACGTATTTGTTTCTGAGTTTATGCGTGGTACAAATAACAGTATCAATAATACCATTAGGCTGGTCAGAGTCAGTTTACAACCAACACAAGAGCAAAATACAATATTGCTAGTCTAGTATTTAATCCTGAAACAGTGTTTGTATTCAAATTTTGCTTTTTATAGACACAAATCTCATGTAAAATGACAACATTATATAAATGTTTCCTATGACTAAGAAAGACTTATGTCCACAAAGAAGACAAGCTAACTTGACTTAAAACATTTAAAAGCAAATCTTTCTCAGTTTTCCCATTGGAGGATCTTTAAAATTTACCCCTCATTTGGTCTGATAAGATTCTCTCTTATCCCTTATCCTCCCACTCTATACACATTGTTGTGATTGTTGATAGTTGTTTTGTTCTTTATAAGACTATTCTCTATATTACCGAAATGACTTGTTTTCCATGCTAAGTGACATTTCTGTTAAATTTGAGTCTTCGTTGTTTTCAGTCCCACAAATTCATTTGAACTTCCTCTTCAATCTTATCTTTTCTGTGTATAGATCATCTTTAGTCTCTGTTTCACATTTACTGTCTGTGATCTTGCTGATTTCACAGAATCACAGAATTTCTAGGTTGGAAGAGACCTCAAGATCATCGAGTCCAACCTCTGACCTAACGCTAACAGTCCCCACTAAACCATATCCCTAAGCTCTACATCTAAACATCTTTTAAAGACTTCCAGGGATGGTGACTCCACCACTTCCCTGGGCAGCCAGGGAAGTGAGAGACAGTTCTTTTCTTTTAGGAACAATTCCTTCTCTTAGGAACACATCCTCAGTTTCTCAGAGCAGATCCCAGAGTAAGAAAATCCTTTCCTACTTCATACCTTAGTCTTTAAAGTGGGTGTTCTTTTAAGCTTGTACCTGCAATTCCCAGAGCTTAACTGAACTGAAAACTGCAGAGAACAAGGTGGTTGAGACTTCCATGTCCACTTCCTTGGAGATCATTCCTGTCTGAGAAATTCTCTCAAGAGAATCTTGGTTGGCAATGTCATTTGGGCATCCGGTGGTCCTAGAACAGAGGGGAAAATAGAAAACTGCATTCAGAAAAAATAAATAATAATAAAAAAGTATCCAAAAGTCCCTAATATAGTCTATTCTTGCAACTAGCTCGCCCACGTTTTTGAAACTTTTCTGTATAAAGTTCCTACTTAGTCTACTTTGAGGCAAAAAAAAAAGCAGGCTGTTGACTAAGCATAATTAGATTCATGCAAAAAATATTGTGCAAGAAATTCATGATTTTCTTGTGCGTTTATGAGTTCAGTTCGTCACAGCTGTGGAAAACCCTTAAAAGCTTCTCTCTGTTATCTGGAAGTTGAGGTCAGACGGAGCGCTCCTAATATCACCTGGATTTAGATTTCCCTAATTAACAGGGCCATTCTAAGTAAAGATCTGTCAAGTAAAGGCACATGCTCTATCAAACGTCAAGTCTGTTGAGCGTTGTACAGAACTGTATGCTTTTTTCATTTTTCGTACTCTTTCAACTGTTTTCTTTGGACAGATCCTTTCTTTTCTGTAGGAATAAAAACAGAGGTACATAATATTAGATTTTACTTCTGTAGTCAAATTCCTCTTCGAAAAGATAATTTAAATGCTCGAGTGGTTGAAAACTCAGGAACATTCAAGAATCTCTATGAAGAAAATGTAACATCCAAACTGGAAGTCTACGAAGGAAAATAGGATTATATTGTTTCGAAGTGCACGAGGTACACTACCAAGCTACAATAAAGAAAATTAAGACAAAACAAAACAAACTCATAAGCTCTTACTAACATCTGTCACAACACAGTATCCCAGTAACTACACCTTCATAGAAGTTTAGCACATCTTCTCTCTAAAACACCATCTGTTCTGATTTATACAACTGCATTTGTAGTTTGTGGGAAAGGGTCTTTTTTAAAGTCAGAGAAATAATTTGTATGTATTAGTTGTGATAACAAAGAACGCACAGTTGAAGTATTGTACTAGTTATAAGCAAAATAATCCTATTGTTTGAAAAGACTCTAAAAATGATTTTGCTCATTGCAATAACTCCTCATTGATGAGTTTCTCAGCAACAAGCTGAGGCAAATCTCACTGACGCTTCCATGAAGTGGAAGTCTAGACTTCTATCACCAATGTTCACAAATGCAAATGTGTTTATATTTCTGTAGATCCAGTTTCTAAATGCTTTGTTAGAAAATTCATTTTACGACAAATCTATAGACAAAGTGACTTCCTTGAAGCACAGCAATCAAAACATAACTTCAGTCTGTAGCCAGTTCTACCTAATACCTGTACCTACCTGTATTTCTCATGAAATGACTGATGACAGGATACAAAACCTAAGAATATAACAGGAAACCTACTAGGTAGCAGGATGTTTCTTGCTCTTTGCTGCCTGTGATTATCATTTTGTCCATGCCAAACGTAAAAGTGAAGGTTTTTTTTGTGTGTTTTCAGAGTTGGGATAAATAACTATTTCTAGTAATAGGGAACTCTATAATAATCTAGGGACTCTGCTAGAGTTTAAGATTTTCTCCTGTTTCAGTCAATGTAAGTGTACTACATCATAAGTGCTGTTTTGACTGTCGCACTTGGGGAAAAAAAAGGTTTATAGACTTGTTCACTAAAAAAATAAAGATGCAAAGTAGAACTGTTAGCATTTGGAATTATTATGGAATTAGAATTCTCATAAAGAGTATTCTTATTAAAAAAAAAAAAAAAAAAAAGCTCTTCTTGATGGAAACATTCTTCTGTCCAGGAAAATATTATTTCAAGCCTTTGAACTTGAGGTTATAGTACTTCTAGAAGAAAAGCTTTCAAAGCAATCAGCAAGGACATGGTTAAAGTAAACAGTGCAGAAAGTATGCCACCATTGTCAGTATCTGCCACGATTAATCACTGTGAGCAATTATAATGTTTTTAGCTTAAATATAATGAAAATAATTTTCATTATTTTAAGTCAGTTAGGACTTTTTTTCAACAATGATATTTAGCTGGAAGAAGACTTCTCAGAACGTTTTTCACACATAGAAGTTTTGACAGAAAACTTTCATTGCAAGAATTTCTTAGTAGAATTCCAAATCAAAACAAACAAACAAACAAAAAAATCAGCTTAGAAACAATAAGCTTGGATTGCCAGAGTATTTCACTTGTATTAAACCTTTGCAAGCCATGTATGAAGTCTCAGGCCTCACATATTCTTACAGTCACTACTGAACTTTCACTGTTTGGGGATTTTCTATTTCCGCTATTTTCACAGAAGAATACAAAAGATTTATCTTTCAAGTAAATATTGAATGGAATACGTATCTATATATATGTGTGTGTGTATATATGTAGATACACTTATAGATTACACATACATTTACGAATCTAGTAAAAAGCTCAAACTGGGAAAAATATTTCTGATGTCAATTTTTTTTTTTTTTAATATAAAAATGCAAGACCAAAATGAAGCTGAATCATATGACAGAAAATAGAAAGCTGATTATGAAAATCAGTATAAAATATTTGCAAAAATGGTTTGATTTATAGTTGTCACAAATTGTTAAAGCGCTTGATAGTAATATAAACATCTTTAATCAAAAAAAGCCAAACAATAACTGCAAGAAATCAAGATGCCTTGAGACTTTTCATCAGTAAGAACCAATACTGAAGTAGTTTTTCTATGGGTTAGTAGTCACAACAAACCAAACTTGTGAGCAGCTGCAAGAGAAAATAGCTTATTGATGTTATGCTGAGAAAGAACATGAGTCTTGCAATCTGTGCAGCAACCAAATGCAATAAGAACCGTACATTTGATTTTAGATGAAATATTCATTTAAAATGTTTACAGTTGTAGTACAGCCTTTATCCAATATTTCTTTCATTGCTATAACTTTGTAGAAACAACTTTTGGGCCATGGGTAAGCTTCCAAAATAAAATAAATGATAGAGTAAGAGAGAGAATTTATAATGCATAATAGATGGAAGAACAGGTGCAACAAAGTTTTATATTTTGGACAGATTGTAAAACTGAGATATTTCGATGTGACTGGAATATTAAGTCTGTAACAGAGGTAATGTGAGGAAACAGAACTAAAGCAAACTGTACTGTATTTGATAAGTATTATTGTTCTGACTTGAAATACTAGATAGTAGTTAGAAATGTTTTTTGTTTGTTTGTTTTTGGGGGGGAGGGGGATCTAGAAAAAATATTGGGAATTTTCCCTTGCTTACTATTTTTTATCAGTATTACTCCTGCTTCTTTGCTTGTTGTTAATATTACCAAGTTATATTACCCTGTATTATGAACAATTATACCTCTAAATGCACTGTCATACCCAGTCAATAAATCTTCCTTAGACTTCAGTTAAAGTGCCTGAATGAAAAAGATGTTATCTCATTTATCCCAGCCGAAATCTAAACTCTGGAAATGACTTTGTAATTGATATACAGCTGTTGCAAATCACTAACACTTGAAATCACACCAATTGTCCTTCAGGTCTTTGCCTTCTGGAACACTCCCATTCCTTTTACCTCTTCAAAAACCCTTAAAACAGACATCTAATTTCTGGTGCCTAATTTTTGTTAGGCACTTCATTCTTCACAGATAAAGCCAGGAAACTCAGAAGGTTCATAATGATGCAGGAGTGACCAACATAAAGTCAGAATTGTCAGCTTAACAGGCCAGTAAGCCTAGAGACAGATTTTCAGCTACAGCAGATCAATTTTCAGGGAAAATAAAACATATCCATACGTACCAAGAAATCTTTAAAGTTTCCTTGTTATTCTGTCCTTCTGAAGGAGTTCTGGTCAAACCTAGTTAAGACTGTTACAGCAGTCGGGAACTGCAAGAGCACTTGCTTAGTCTACAAATATATGGACCGGACTGCATTCCTTTTGACTGGTTGTGGTCCCTTATACTGTCACAGGACTGCTGACACAACTTCTACTTTAAGAAAAGCTTTGTGCTAGGAAGCAAAATGTACCTTAAACAGTGCTTTTAATTGTCTTAATCCTAGGAGGGGATAGAAATTGCTCAGTCTTTGAACCTTATTGCCTTAGTAAGAACAGAAGATACTAAGAATGTTACAGCAGCATTTCAGCATCTGGAAGTATCTCTGAAAATTATCATGCTTAAAATAATATGTTTAAAGCAGGCAGGGATGCTGGAGAACTTCATTATGAAAACTGGTGGCATTACATATCAAATAATTTCCTTATGCTCAAAACCCATGCTTGTCACTCTGCTCATGCCTCCCTCATCCACATTACTAACCTCAGTAGCTTAACAAATTTTGGTTACACACCAGTGCTGTTATTTCTGTCTGCATTGCTCTTCTACCTGCTTATGTTCTTGTCAACATTGTTCACAAAGATTGTCCTACATCTATATATTATATGTATTTGCACACATAGCAGAGCTTTTCTTTTTCTCTTGACATTTCAAACCAAATTAACTTGAAAGCTTTATAAAGCTAATGCTTAGGTATCATAAGTCACAGTTCCAATTTTTTAATCCCATGCTTTCCTTGCCACAGTATGTGGTTTGCCTGCTATGAATGAGTCTAATCATAGAGCTATGTAATGTTACTACTGGGATATCCTTGCAGCAAGTGACACATTTACTAATTAAATAGCAGGGCAAAATTCCTTGACTTATTCTTTAATCAACAGAAATATTCCTCATAATAGGAGTTTTGTGGTAGCAAAGCCTGTCTAGGGACTTGAGGATTTGGCCCAAAACAAATTGAAATATTACAAAAAATAAAAATTAAAACAAAAACTTTTTTTCCCCTTCCAACTGACGGGAAGCAAATCCAGCTTACAACACAAAACCTTTCACCCACCCTCCATCCAAAAATTCTACTCTGGACAGTTATTCAGCTGCACACAAATAACCTTGTACCATAAGACTTTTTGAATATGCTCTAAGTATTTTTCCATTCATTTTATTCATCACTAACATAACTCTATGTGATGGTGTGTTTCCGCCCCTCTAACCCCCTCATCTTCAGTCTGGATGTTGCCTTCCTCATACACTGCACCCAAGGACTTGCTCAGGTAGATAGTGACTAGTATACTGGCTGCACCTGAGACCTTGCTCATGCAGATAGCAATCACAATATTGTCTCAAACTGGGTGCTCAAACCAGCAGACAGATGTCTTGCTCAGCAGCTGAGGGCCAATGGAGCATGTGCCAAGAAAACCCACCAATATGTCCATTAGTCCACCATTTTACCCCACAAACAGTGAGCAGGCCAAGAGCCCTGTGAGCTCTTCTGCACAGCAGATGGCTGCATGACAGGGTCTCCCCTTGCCACAACAGATCCTCAGTAAATGATTAATAATTTGCTAAACCTTGTAAGCTTCACTAAGATTTTATCTTTGATTGAGCACATATAATCCTTAGCCAGATAGTCCTTAGACTGACCCAGTCTAGGACTAGGAGTGAATTCATCTGTACCTAGGCTCATTCCCTCTTTGGTTCGATGAGTTTAGAAAGCAATGGGGTCCACTGTGAACGTGGTGACTCAATGGGAGAGTCTCACCAACATGTCTGACTTACCCTGTCCTCTATGCAATAAATAATCAAGCATACCTTGCCATATCAAATTTTAAGTTGCATATAAACACCTCTACAGTGTTTCAGTGTAGTTCTTGCTATTTTAGTAGAATCTGGACTAGAATATTGAGTCCTTCTCTCTTAATTATAAAGTAAGCATCTATTACTTCTTGATTAAAAAAAAAAATCCTAAAAATCAAAGAAAAGTGTTAGTTTTCTGATTTAAAATATGATTCAGCTCATCTGTATAGCATAATGGGAGAAGAAACACTCATAATTTCTGTTTTAGATTATTTTCTATTTAGTTCCAATATAACACTGTGATCACTAGTGGATTTTAATTAGAGTTGGACAAATTATTACTTACAAACACAGCCTGATGAATTTGGTCCAACTTTCTGCCCAAGACCAGATGCGAACAGATTTTGAATTTTATTAATATTTGCTTAAATCATGTAGGCAAACAAATTCCACCCAGTGAGTTCTTGATGAATTGCTCCCTTTCCTATTCACTCTTTATTACTGTTGTGTGTGCTGTGAGATTGGATATCTAAATTATTTCTGAAGCAGAGCAAGGAGTGGAGCTTTTTTTTGTTGTTTTTAAGAGAGAAAGATTAAAAAAATAATTAACATTGATCATTCATTCACATACTGATACTTTTTTATCAATGCAAAATTGATTACTGGTAATTGTCTCTTATATTCCACAGAAACATTTGCACTAAGGAATTAGAAGTATTATGTTATGCATTGCACAGTGTAACAACATTGGTCATTTAACAGCTATTGTAAATACTTGGAATACTTGTTTGGAATATTGAAAAGCTGTTCTTTACCTTTAGAAATAGTGGATAATGTGCCTTTACTGTTATATTTTTCTATGAATCCTGAGTCCCAAAATAGTTTGAGATGGTAGCACTGTATCTACAACTGTCTGATGTATTTTTTCATGTGACTTTCAGATATTTTTCCTTTTCTTTAGAAATTATTTCAGTCTTAGATTCATAACAGCTCTATAGCGTGGGCTCTGCCACAGCTCATTTGTCTACAAAGCACCACAGCTTCTCTCTAATTGAAAATCATAATCTTTTTCCTCACATTTAATGAACTCACTAAACAATATCTATCCAAACAGAATTACATGCATGCTTTCAAGTTGCCAGTCTTATAATAATGTTTTTCTTAAAGGTGGTTCTTAAATTACATTTTTCTCTTCTAAACAAAAGCACTGAATTTCTTGGCTCACATTTACTTTTCCACTGCAAATCTGAGCTTTCTTTTGCTGGAATATAGTTCAGTTAGATCTATATTTTTGCAATATTATTATGTATTATCATATTAACTGTAGGTTAGATTTAATAAAAATAGGGAATACAATATCTGCAGGAGAGATATTGTCACTGGGGATTTCCAATGAGTTATTTCCCCACAACCTTGAGCGAGACACAGATATTGCTGTCCTTAGTATTTACATTCTAAACTTTTAAAATGAAGAAAAAAAATGTACCTCAAGTATAACTTAGATAGTTGTTTCTATAGACCATTTATTTTCATACTAAGTAAAAAGCCAAGAATCCTAAATTCCTGATTCCAATCAAGGGAGTAAGAACTGTAGTCTCTTAACTTTAGTTGTGTTCAAAATCTATTAATTTAGTCCTACATATTTTATTATCATTATTGTTATCATTATTGTTATTATTATTGTTATTATTATTATTATTATTTTCTCTATGCCAAACAAAATATTGCAACTCAGGAGAACTGTAAAACAGAAAGAGCTTCAATAGGGGGAGGAGTAATTTCCATGAAATTTAGAAGTATTTCCGGACTGGACATATAAGCCTCTGGACTGAGGCTTATAAAAAAAGATGGAGAATGATTTTTTATAGAGGCAAACAGTTATAGGACAAGGAGAAATTGTTTTAAACTAAAAGAAGGGTGTTTTAGATTAGATATTAGGAGGAAATTCTTTACTGATAGGGTGGTGAGGCACTGGAATAGGGTGACCAGAGAATTTGTCTATGTCTTATCCCTAAAGGTGTTCAGGGCCAAGTTGGATGGGACCCTGAGTAACTTGACTTAGTGGGTTGTGTGCCTTCCCATAGCAAGGGGATTGGAGTTAGACAATCTTTAAGGTTCCTTCAACCCAAGACATCCTATGATGTCTTGTCTTAAAAGCAAAGCTTTTAAGCATCAGACTATTTTTTTTTTTTTTTTCTTCCTGACTAGCTGTAGTCATTGGAGTAGACCACTGCTCCAGAAAATCACAAGATAAGGAGTCCTCTGCTTTCTGCTTTCCCGTCAGAAGTACTTTTCTAACTTTGATTACCATGGCAACTCCTATTAAATACTTTATTAACCAAGTTAGAGCTAGGGAATGGACTACCCTATTTTATATAATCACATCTTGGGTAATGCAATTTTTAACCAATTTATTTAAAACGTTTCAAGGCATAATTTTGCCTGAAAAGTATAAATGAAGTTTTCAATAACATTAAGGGCAACAAAAAGTCACCACACTATTTTTCTAACATTATCATATGACTATTCCATAACATGTTAATTTGCAAAAGTAACTGGGAAAAAGACCAACATTTTGTAAGACCCCAGCCCTTTGAAAACACAGTGGAAGCTTTCATTGCCAAAGGAAATTACATTTGAAAAAACAATAAAATCAATTTTATTAAAAAAAGGAAAAAAAAAAAAAGAGGAGCTTAGCTGAGCTACAAATGCAGGTTTCACCTTTGTTATCATTGATCTTGTGAGATCTTTGAATTTCCTTCTCCAAATTACTTAACCACCAAGAATCTGGATATTATAGGTTTTCACAGTGAAGCAAAAGGACTGAATATCATGTTCTTACTCTATCTTTATATTAGACTTAAAGAAAAATACTGTATTTAGATATCACTTGATGGGAACAAATATCCAATAAAATCCCATTCCCCCTTGAAGCTTGATTACTGATTGTTCCACTGATCAGGGGAAGAAGAACTTCAGTGACATGTATGTAAAAGTATATTAATCCCAGAAACAAAAAAGTATTAATTATAAAGTAATTAGAGTGTACCTCATTTCAATCCTGCCACTGCCACACACATTTAAAAAACTTTCCAAGTAGGTACCTGTGATAATATTTAGATTTAAACTTTTTTTCAGCAAATATCTAAAAAACTACTCTTGTATTTTCTTTTAAAGATGGAAGAGATATTTAAGGGCACATTTTATTCTTTTAAAAAGCATTATATGTATCTGTTTTAAGAGACTATCCTCTTTCCCAACCCAATTTTGAGTTTTAAACTATGGATAGTTGTAAGTACTGTAGAACATAAATTCTTTTGTACATCAATTTGTATATCAATTCATATAGCACACAAAAATTCCTGCTTTGAATTGAACATACATTCAAAAAGACACAAATACAGAATAGAAACTACTGAGAATAGTGATTAGTCAGGTGCAGTTATATGTAGCTAAACGATTTCTCTGAGAAGCTCTGAAAAGCATGCTGAATACCACTCATTATCTGTGCAGGCTATGTAAGGAATAGAAGTAAAGGAATAAGATTATATAATAGGAGATGATTGTAAAATATTTTTTCCTATACTATGTCTTTTTACTTTTACTTTATACTAGGCTTTTTCTTTAAGTACTTATAGCAAACTTGATATATGGTGAAAAAATAAATACATAGAAAAAAATAATTAAAAAAATCACAGACAAACCAAACACATAGATATTATTGAGAGAAAGAGTAAAAAGTGGCACTAAAGCATGTGACCTGATTTTGAGGAGGAATAATAGAAACTGAGACTAATGTGATTAATCTCACTAGGAACAGTTAACCCTGAAAAGCTCCAAATCCCAATTTATTAGCCTGGGGAATATAAGGAGTCCCTCTTCCAATAGACATCACTGATAAATTTAAATATTCTGAGCAAGGTGAATTTACTTTCACTATTGCAAAAAGCTAGGGAGAAAAAACAAAATTAGCAATACTTCCTTGGTTATTAGAGCAAGCAAAAATTTCTTCAGGAAAACAGAGCTGATTTTCTTTTCTTTAAAAAGAAAAACATTGAACAATAGTCAGGATTTAGGGAGTACTATATGTTGGTGTCCTCATTCCTCTCCTTAACATATTTTAAAGCATTAATTTCAACTAATTCAGTTCATAATCATTTCTAAAATCTGATTGCATCATATCGCTTATAAACTTTGCTAAAGACACAGCTGGGATCGATATTAAACTCTTTCCGTCATAGTTTTATCCCTTCTCTGGTTGCACCTCCTGGTAACAACTGAAAATGTTAAGTCCAATAAGTCTCTAGGTTTTCTTCTGGAGTAGGAAACAACGATCTCCTCAGGTCCCCTATAACAGAACCTATACAGTTCCTACAGGCTTAGGGCATCACTTTTGACAGACTTCTTTAAGCACACTATGTTTTCTGTAAGTAATATTTACAGAAAGGCTTCTACTTAGTAAAGATGCAAAAGAAAGAATAATAGTAGTAATTTGGTCAATAAAAACTAATGGCATAATATTATTACTCTGAGTAATTCTCTACTCTGAGTAATGTATTCTGTCTGTGGCCAAAATAACTGCTTAAAAACATCCTATGCAGAAAAGTAGAATAAATACTTACAGTAGTACATTCTACTTAAAGTAGAATAAATACTTACAGAGAAAAGTATTAAGATGGACAATACTGAGCTGATTCAGTTAAGACTGCAGTGAAAGGAAGCAAGAAAAAAAAATCCTAAGTCAAACCATCATGTAAAATTAGAAAAATAAAATGGGATCTTTATGTAACCTTTTATCCCACCATTTAGTTGGCTTTTGGATCTTGGACTCAGTTTTATTTTTCTGTCTTTCCATTCCTTGTAGTCATGTTTTTTTTTTTTTTTTTCTTAGTTGCACTGATTAAAAAAAGGTGTACTAAGTTATTTTTTTTGTTGCCTTTTTTTTTTTTAACTAGTTCTTATGCTTCATAAGTAAAATTATTATTCTCTGGATATATAAGTAGGCTAACTAAAGTAGTAATTAATGTATTAGATCATGTTCCAATGCCAACTTGAACACAAAGTTTTAGCAGCTTTTTATGTTGAAAATAATACGTACTTAAGTTTGCATTCAATGAGCAAAAGCTTACAAACACACAGATGTATCTAGGTACAAAGATGCATTTAAGCTGATGGAAGTCAGCTTAAGGTAAAGGTAAAATTACCTTTAAAACATTGTATAGTTCTTGATGATGAAACAGAAAATGCAAACTAAGTGCAAGCATATGAATTGTCACATACCATTCAACACTTTCTTAAAATAATTTTAGCCAGAGATTACACAGGTATTTTTTATACAGTACTAAAAGCAAACCAAAACCTGTCATGTATGTTTACATTTTAAGAGAAAAAAATTGCTGTCTTTAGTAGGAGCTCTCTTTCTCTCCTGATGAATATCAAATGCCCCAAATTAATTGTCAGAAGCTGTGGGACACAAAAAAATATGACAAATCTGGGTAATAAAAACCTGGAATATTTTTCAATCCTTAGGAACAACATGACATTGGGAGTCTTTTTGTTTTCTTTCTCCACACAAATACTGATTAGTTAAAATCTCTGACTGTATACTTGCAGTTTATTCATTGGTATAAGAGAATAAGTTGGCTCCAGGCATTCACAAAAGTTATTATTCTTGATGAATTTATCTTTCCTCAGGATATTCAGAAGACACAAAGTATTCTGAGGGTTGGTTTATGCCTGATGGGAAGCTGAAGTCTAGAATACTTCTCTAGCAGACAAGAAAGATAGTATTTTACATAAAGGTGTCTTCATTTGTCTTCACAAAGGATTGCCAAAGACAGAAATTTATACTGGTCACTAGATCTCAGAGATCCTAATTATACTTAGTATGGGAAAGAAGGGAAGACATCAATCTAGTATAATTGGGGATTATTGCTATTTTTCTTTTAATAAGATGCCAGACTGAAATACATGTATCTCTGTGTATTAGCCACCTAATTTTAATTGTGTTAGGGAACATCTGTTATTGCTATTATTAATCGACTCATTTGCAGTAATAAGTTACTTACTCTCCAAAATATTTAACGACTTGCTCTTTGGAAATTCTAAGAGTTTTATCTCTTTAGAGATACTTCAGTAGAACAAACTTCTCCTCTTTTTAAACACCTGAGATGTGCTAGTCAAACAGACATAGCTCCTCTGAAAATTTTGATACAGCTATTACATTGGACAAAACTGAAGTCTTGAGAGCTTATTCAAAAGTTAAGTTTTATGTTGCCAGTACAAGCAGAGAAAAATTTTACTCTTTCAGAAATTCCATATTTTTTTAAATGCACATCTTCCTGCACAATTTGATGGGGAAATGTGACAGCTGATATAAGTATTCTAAATATTTATTTCTAATGTGTCCTTTACATGCTGCATTTTTATTTAAAAAAGGCATCGCTAAAAAGGCTGTGCACTTTGAGCCATGGACAACCTTCTGGAAAGGAGTAGCTCTTACTTTCTGCTGACCCTCAATGTGTGGAGCTTCTGCAACTTTCTTAGCTACCTGCAAAATGGGCAGTACACAAACTGACACACAAACTGAGCAAAAAGGAGAATATAGAGGGCAAGAGTACAAAGTTAAACCCTACAGAGAATACTTGTAAGCAAACACAGAAGATAAATACTCAGAATAATGAATAATGATCTGTATTTGCCAGTGCTCCACCAAAGACACAGTGAAGTAAACACAGCTGGGATGCATGAGTTCAATTTACCTGAAGACATACGACAGAGAACCACACAGGAACGACTTAACTAGTGACACAGACGTACAGTGCTTAAATTCTGGTGAGTGGTTGCCAGCACAAAAGCCCAGGTATGAATTATTATGTAACAGTCTACAGATGCAAACCTTATTGCTGAAATTAGAAACAAAGAGGTTCAAATTGGAAACGTCATTCATGCAGCAAGGATAAGCAGTCATACAACCTTATAAAATTATAAGAGAAAAATCAACTTGTTTCAAATTCTGACAGCCCCAATGGGTGCTAAAACATATTTCCTGGAACTGAAAAGAGGTCTAGTAACTTTTTTTTTTTTCTTAGGCCTTTAAAGGTCACATCTGCTACAGAAAGTTGAGCGTAAAACAAACCAAATTATTGAAAGGAGAAGATCTAGAAATGTGAGATAATCCCAGAGATTTCTACTGGTACAGGGTAAGAGCAACTAGAAATTTCCTTAAGCATGTGTTTTGTCGTTTTCAGAGAAAGAATAATAGAATAATATCCTTCTTCCTTCAGAGGCTTATTTCCCATTACATGGTAAACATTCAAAGCATAGACAGACAGTCTTCCCTCCTGATCTTCAGCCATGTTCTTTTTAAAAAATATATAGGCTGAGGCTGTAAAACATTTTTGTATGAAACTGTGAAATGGCTCTATCCAAAAACTTAATTTATGCTTAGAGTTCATGAGCAATTTAGTTCATTATTAAGTAAGGAATAACGAAGAGATTATTTCTGATATCAAGTTGTCACAAGTTTTATTAACAAAGCAAGAAAACAACATTCCGTGATGGTGCTATGATTACAAAGTCATTTGGCATATCAGAATTGCATTGCATGCAATGTTCTGAGGTTACTGTTTTATTATGTTTTTAAATGACAAAAAAAAAAAAGGAAGTTTAAAAGGCTTGATAGAGTAAGAATATCTAGTAGAATATCTTCTTTTGTTAGAAATACACATACTCAAAAGATTTGCACTTAGGCATATTATTAACTAAAGTTGTATTATACTTCTCATTACCAGGCATCCTGCCTGGTAAGCAGTATTGGCAAACTGTATATAACTGATTATTTAAATGTGTAAGGTTGACAAAAGCCAAAAGCTTCAGAGTTATTTCATAGATATTGAATTAAGTTAAAAATCTGAAATTGTGTTATGAGCCCATTTATTAAATATGGATCAGTCTTTTCTTTAAAAGCATTTAACTTATGTGGAAATTTCCATTTGTGAAATTTCCATTTCAGTATAAACTGAACTTAAAGATAATTGTAGCAAGCTGTTCGCAGAGTTTTCGGCATTTGAAAAGAAATTATGCAATTGTTTATCTACACACACACAAAGAAAAAAAAAAAGACATGAGATAGTTTTGCAGACATACATTTTTCTGCTTGTGAAAAGATGGATTTATAGACATGCTGAAGCTGTTGACCCAACTGGCTTCAAATTCTCCGGTGTTTTCAATGGATCATGTCAAACAATAGGCCAGCCACACAGACTGATAAAACAACTGGAGGACAGAATCAGATAGTCAAGAAGCTCGGTATATGTCATAACCAAACACCCATGTGAAATATCAAGAGAGTACTTCAAGATTTACCTTAAGAGCTTTCTTGTCTTTCATAATCTAATTTTTACTATTTAATGTCTCTGACCAAACTGATGTGGCTTTCAGTGGCTTTTATCATATGAAAGGTATAGTCTGTACCAGTTTCAAAAAAAATTTTTTAAAGATGCAGAAAACATTCTTGCTACAGATTAGATGCTTCTAATTGCACTTCTAGTGGGCTCTGAAATAGATTTTTGTGCACAAACACAATACTTGTAACACCACCCTGTGGCTCCTGAATTGGTTCCTGCACTCATGAAAAACAGCACCTTTTTTTGTTTTGTTTTAAAATTTGTACAATAATTTCTATAATAATTTATTAAACTTATTATAAATTCTAAATGTTCAGAGGGATGAGTACTACGCTACTCACCAACAAAGTCCACATGCCCTCATTCAGAGGGAAAGGATAATACATTGACAGTGAAGGAGTGTCATTTTACCCTCTTCCCAAAATCATTTATCGGTTTATAAACCTTCTAGTAAATAAACAAGACTCAACTTTTCAAAAGGAACTTAACTCAGATACAGCAAGAGTAAAACTCAATACTATGCATGGAACAGGACTTTTTGAACACTCTGCTCTTGAAATTGATATTAAGAAATACACTTCTAGAAGAAAAATGAGCCAGCAGATTGATTTATAGGCCCTCTACCCTTGTGATTGTTACTACTTATTACTTAAATGTTATTTAAAAATAGTTTTTGATATGCAGTACTTTTCCATTTGAAATATATGGTTAATCTTATATTAAATGAATAAACTAAAGACTGCACTAATAGTAGCCACTTGGCCTCTCAAAGTCCTGCACTGGTAGATAAAGCATCTTAAATAGCAATGCCATGATGGGGGAAAAATGACTAGAAAATATAGTTAATATAGTCTTAAAAGTAATAATTTAAAGAAAATTAAAAAAAACACTTGTGAGATTTACTTACCAAATGACTTTAAAAACATAAAATGCAATACAATTAGTTACCCAATAAGAATAAAAGCACCTTTTGTGATGTAATTCGTTTTCTTATACTTAAAAAATAAAATAAAGCTGGAGTGACTTAAATGAACACTCTCTCAAAGGTTAAATAAATTGTAATGCCATGGAACTACTGGTGTTTGGAACATTTAAAGGTCAGTTCCATACATTTTTTCAGAAATTTTAAGCTTATTTTATTATTTACCGAAGTGGTATTTCCTTCAACTGAGAAAGTTTTGAAAGGTCCATTTAGTACCTAACACTTTTTGAAGGGCAGTGCTAGGTCAAACAATGGGGATAGCTCAGAGGCATTCTCTCTCCCTCTTGTCAAGTTAGCATTAGCACAAACATGCATGTATATACAGCATGGCATCACAGCAAGAACAAGTACTTAACAATTTTTGGCACAACTTTATTGAGATCAAAACTTATGTTGTAGTTAACACATGTGCACCTCACATGTTTCCCTACCACAGCAAATAATAATTTCAGGTAACATTTTGGGGTCAGGATAAAACCATGTTTTGAGTACTTATGCCCCCTTTTATCAACAAAGTAATCACAAAAATAGCAAATATTTAGAAGCTTTCAAGAATTAGAATTAATAATTTCTAACTGACAATGTGAAGATGTTTATTGAGTAGAAATTGCTAACCTTCAAATTGGAGACAACCAGCAAAATTCCTTGTCATAATATGAGGCAGACCCATATAGTGAAAGGATAAAGAGGCAAGTGATCTTCAATAGAGACAAAAAAGTCAATACAACTGGGAATGTACATATTTTAAAATTAAATTACTTGATTTTAAGAAGAGATTGGACTGTGCACTTAGTCACATGGTCTGAACTTTTGGGTAGACCTGTGCGGTGTCAAGAGTTGGACTTGATGATCCTTAAGGGTCCCTTCCAACTCAGGATATTCTATGATTCTATTCTATTCTATGATTTGCAACTGACCATTTGAAATGTTACCCTTTAATTTGTGCTACAATAGAATTTTGGTGCGAAGCATCATTGGACTTCTCTGCCTTTTCCTCTACTATAATAGTAAAGGAATTTTTTGTATCACTTTTGCAGGAGTTGCTTCTCCTGCTGCCTTGAACAAACACTATCTTTTATCCTGGCTTAGACCTTCTCTTAAGGAACTGAAAGAACAACAAAATTATTTAATTGAATATGATCAATGAACTACTATCATATTAACAGACATCAAATTAAGCATTTGATGGTACTGAATTTTGAGGCTTCCTTGTTAACTAATGTATTCTAATGGCTTTGTGGTCCGACCAGTGTAACAGCAGAAAGCAAATGTGGTCGCAAATGCAGAGTATTTGTTTCTTATGGCTTACACATAAAAGTACACATACTTTTTAAAATAGCATTCCTTGAAAATACAAATGAAAATGGTTATTTTCAAATGTTTCACAAAAATGTCAGTACTATAGTAATCTGTAAAAAATGACTTACTGATAAAGTTTTCACAAAGACAGATTTGATCAAATGCTGATCGCTAGGAGATTGAGTTAGTTAGCTCTAACGCCACAAGTAACACCTTTAATTTTACTCACCGTGTTCCCCCTTAAAATAATGAAGAGTAGAAAGGAGAAAACCAAGATCATCAGAATCTTTTAGCAACAATGGAAGATTTTTCTGTATAGAAGGGTAGTCTACAAACCTTTGTTCAGTTTTTAAGAGAAGTGTTTCCATGTTTCATATCCTGCTGGTGAAGTAAGGACAGTGAAAAAGCTGCTTGCTATTTCTCCACGAAGAATTTTATGGGTATGATAGTTCTACATTAATTTTATGCTTCACACCACACTGAATCTAACAGGAAAGATTAGATAAATTTTAAAATCATAGGTCTTAAAAACAGAAATCTGAGCAACCCTGAAAAGCATGTTCAGTAAGATCCACAATCATCCCCCCCCAAAAAATGAGAATCTTTCCGGTAAACAAAATAACATATAACATCAAAATAAAAAGTAGGATATAGTAATTTCTGAGTGACAGGAGGCCCGGACCTGCCTGTCTTAGGGTAGTATCCTTAGACCCTTTGGGATCATCCTGTAAGACACTCACATTTCTTATTTAGAATCCACCCCTCTCCTTTTTTTTTTTTTTTTTTTTTTTTTTTTTAATTTTCTTCTAAGTGGCCAAAATATTTTAGCTATTCAAGCTTGGAGGGAAAAAATATTTTTTGAAAAAGAAAGAAATAAGGAAAAGAGAAAGAAAGCCAGAAAGAATTTTTGTATGTGATCAAAATCAAAATTTCAATTTGAAATTAGCCACCTAGGACTGAAATGAACAGTCACGGTTTTATTAAAGAAATGTTACAACTAAAACGTTTACAATTAAAAATAGCATTATTAACACAGAAGTGGTGCTCAACTCAAAGCTGTTGGTTAATTAACCAGTCAATGTCCAGCCTCATTCCTCCTCTGTTTACACACACCATATTAGTTTTGTCCTGCTTCCTTAAACTCAAAATAAAATTATAGTTATTTTGGTGGCAGTTGCAGTCCATAACCACTGTAATCTTGTCTGTCCTTTGTCTACCCACTTAGTAGGCTCACTCTTCTAATACATCCTTGAGTAATTTTACTCCCACTACAATTTTTTTGAGCTGAAGCATTTGCAGGATTTGATTGTTCCTATCTACTTCATAAATCCTTATGCATTGAAAAGACATCCCTCAGCTTCTTTGCATGTTAATATTAAGCCTTGAGCTGAATAGATATACGTTCTTTTCAGCACTGTCACAGTTGCATATTTTTAATTTTAAGCAGGCTCTCTGAACTGCCATATTGGCTAGTGGCTATTGGGTGTTTTCATATTGTTTTTCATATACAGTTTCTCTACTACTATTGCTATTCCAAATCTTTTATTGCCAGTTATAGTATGAAGAACTCCCTTAGAACAAACTCGTTGACTGAGCCAAATTCAAGCAGACATTCCAGTAATACATTCAAATTTGTTGAATACCTTCAGCCCTATTTCTAATCTTTGAGTTTAATTAAATTCATTGCTTTCCATTTACAAACATTACTTATAATTTTATTCTTCTGGAATAAAAATAACGAGTCTGTATCCCAGTCTCTAAGTCTTTGGAGAATTTGGCTATATCCAAATATTCATCTTGCTGGATTCTTTTATAAATATATTTACATTTAGAATGCATGGAGTTGCTGCAATTAAAGGTATAAATATAAGCAAAAAGAGACCTACTGAAAAAAATTCATCATTGCATCTTTAAGATGAACTTTAGTAGAGGAGGGAGAGGGGAAAGACTGAGAAAGTGGGGGAGAGAACCAAACCACAAGTTTGTCTGTTATTAGAATTCTTAGCTGACACTCTCTCAGCTTCATTTAAAGATATTTACAACTGACCTAATTACAAGATTGTTTTTTCTTAAACTTCTAACTAGGCCATATTCATGTGTACTTACCATAGTTTTTCAAGGATCTGCTATAGCTCCTATTCACTTTTTCAGTAGATTCAAACTCAATAGAGAAATCAGGTCTTTAAGGTTGTCCTAAAAAACAAGATGTAAACAACAAAAGTGAAACAAAAAATTTGCTCCACAGGGTTACCTAAAGTAGGTCTGGAAATTTACCTACTCTAACATGTGATTAGAGAAACAGGCAAATAAAGAGCTCTAGAGCTTACGAAATTAAAATATTAGAGAAAAACTTATAATCAACAGGTTTCTTGGGATGATAACCTGTTAATGTGTACAGGATGGAAGGGCATTCAGCTAATATATTTTACAATCATGAAGGTTCTTTGTTACACTCCTGATGTGCATGGTTCTTCCACATCAGTCTTTCAGCTGCTCACATTTTCCTCTCAGTAACGTTGCCAGAGATTAAGGCATTCACTTAGAAGTAGAGCCAAACAGCTTATAGCTCAGGTCTTCGTGGTCTGTGAACAAGACTCTAAGAAGCACAGCTCCAAGCTTCCACATCATCACTGTGACTCATGCCAGCTGTCAAGTGTCTCTTCTACTTGTTTTAGAGCTCTAGCCATTTCACTTGGAATATGAACAAATTAGAGGTACTTATATGGCAAAGTATTGGCCTGGGCTAAGAAGTGACAATTAAAAGCAATGCCTCCAAGCATAATCTGGCATTCAGCTCCTCACGTATATGCTGTACCTGCTGACCAGTATATGTTGTTTGAGTACTTCCAGTACTCCTCTACCGAGAGCCAAACAGGTTGACAGGGAAATAGGGAAAAAACTTTCACACAGTCAGGTGCCATTTTCTTTTGGGACCTGGTGCTGTCAGCTACCACTCATGACTGGCTATGTGAGGATTTTCTCCTTGCTCAAAACTGTCTGTCTCTACACCAGAACAAAACAGACTCAGCTCAGCCTCTGTTGAAAGTGAGTCCATGACTTGCTGCTGCTTGCCTGTGCTCTAAGCAAAAATAGTGTGACTGGAATCCAAAGCAGATTCAGCATCACACAAGTTACAGACTGGTTCTGGAAACAATAGCCCTCATCTACATGCAGAAAGACACAGAGCATGTCTACACAGGACTTAGAGCTGAAGAAGCTAGACAGCTTGAAGAACCACTGGTTCGTAGCTATTCAGTGTCTCCAAAATTCACTGTTGCGCAGCTTGAACCAAACTAGCCTGGAGAATACATAAAATTTCATCCTACTCCTGACTGATACAATAGGCTTTCTCCAGAACACAACATACAAGCAAGACAGTATTCCTGAAAAAAACAAAATTGCAGCTTTGTTTACAGTGCAGCCACTGGTCAATTTTTTCATAGTATCCTAACAGGCAACAAGATATACCAGTGGTTAAACATCTGAGAAGATCGAACGCCTATCTCAGTCTTAACTTTAATCTTTGATCTGTGTGCTTTATGGAACAGCCTTATATACATTTCCCATCCTAGATCTATAGAGAAGATTCTCCAGAAGATCTCTTCAGCCTCCTATTGAATTTGTGCCAAAAGGGAACAATGAATTTAAAAATAAATAAATAAATATTGGGCTGGAAAGAGAATGAACAAAATAGTGAGTATGAATCTGTAATAGGGTGATTACAGAACTCACCTGCAGCTGGGAAGTTCTAAATTGTTTCTTCCAGGATTATTATTCAGTGTATTTTCATCTAGTGCATGCAAGGAGAAATGTTTAAATAGATTGAGGTTCAAACATGAAAACCGCCTCTATTTATATCATCAGGTAATTTTACATTAGCTGCAAGTTAGTGTACATCATTCTTATCCCATATCTTGTTATGGACTACTAAATACACCTGTATGACAAATGAAAACAAACAAACAAGATAGAGATATACACACTTCTTCAGAAAGGAAAGTATAATGGCTTCTAAATTAAGCTTTTTAATATATAAATTGTTGTAGAAACAAAACCAGAAGAGATCTGAGTTTATAATACACCACAGGTGTTAGGCTTTCCAGCCAAGCATCGCTAACAACTGACGTCTTTCACCTACTCTTCCCTAGGATTACCTGCCTGAGAAAATTGGGAGCATGTGTTTCCATATACTGCTAATGGTGTAAGACTGCTTTTCTTTTCATGATCCAAGCCTCTTCCTGCAGTTTCTTAAATGATTAAGTTGCAATTAAAGCTTTGTGACCTTCTGCAAATCAGAATATGCGTGTGTTTTTTTCTAGGAAATTTGTGATGTTAATCTTTTTAGCTGGTGTGATACTAAATCATCAAAATACAGAAATCCCTAAAATCCTCCTGTCAAGATAGCTAGCACATGTTCTTAAACATTATTTTTGTGTTAATTTTCACAGTAGTCTTGAAATTAAAATATTATGCAATTTTTATTTACTAATAGCTTCCATCTATCATGATCATGAGTTGCTCTTTTTAATCTTCTTAACAGGATAGCTTTTCCTCAAAATTTACGCAGGGGATAGCCACTCAGGATGTATTTCTCAAGATATGATGTTCCAAAGAGTGGGTTTGTAAGTGTTAAGTTAGTTAAATCTATACAAAGATGTGAAGGTTCTGCCTATATGTAAGCTGAGAAGTTAGCTCTCTTTTTATTATATTGGTTCCCACTTGTAATTATATATGTTATTAATACCTCATTAATAAAAACAAATTATGTGAAAAGGATTGATAAAACTACCTGGAACATTATTGGTCAAGTACGATTCCAAGTGGAAATTTTGTTTGCTTATGTATTTATTTATTTTTATTATTCAAGCATGGGTATGGCTACAGGAGGAGCGAGAGTGTGTCTCCCTCGTATCTTCAAAAAATCACCTGTCACCTTCCAGGATTCCAGGTGTAAGGAGTTTCTTCAGAAGCAGAGTGTGTGGAAGAACAGAAAGTGGGGTTAGTCCCCTCTGACAATAAAATGGTGTGTGTGAATAATACTGCTGCACAAGTAACAAGTGCTAGGAAGTGTTTTATTAAGGGCATCAACTCATGTGATAATACAGATTATTTGAATGACTATAGCAAATTTAAATCTAGTTTACCATGTTCAGAATTAGATCTAGGATTACACAAATAAGTATAACCTTGAACACATTCTCATTTATTTCAAAAGAAATCTTCTCTGGTCTGTGACTTTTTTGTTTGTAGGTACATTTCACCAGGACATTATTTGAAATATTAGTTGCATGATAGTATTCATACTGTGATTACTTTTAGAGTAAATGAAAGGAAATACTAAATTGTGTTATTTGAAGTGATTGTTTCAGTCATTTTGAGCTTTTTGTTTCATAGAGCTTATACAGTACTCTTTCTTACAGAGTGCTGCACCAGGAATCCTCAGCCAAACTTTAAACAGTCCATAAGTAAGAAGCCAATTAATTCTCATTTATTTGTACATTCCTCTAAAATTCCAGTAACACTATTTTCTCTTGAATGCTTCTAAGAAGCATGTTAATAGAAAGCTGAGCTGCACCATACACAACGTCTTCCCCCTTCCTTAGCTTGTGAAGGGCTATCATCTGTAGGAAGAAAAAATAAAAACAAACCCATCCTTTTCTCTTTTATCCTCTAGCTTCTGTCAATCACAGTGCATTTTTCTGCACATCTCTTTCAAGGCTCTCCCACTCATTTTCTCTCTGTAAAACAACAGTGCTTTCCACTCCTCCCCCAGGTATGTCCAGACTAATTTTTCTTGTCCACACCACAGGATTTTATGCTATTAAGGGTCATGAATTACATACTGAGTTTATGCTCACACAGTAGAGGTTATTTTCTTACTGCTCCTTTACATATCTAAAAAGCACCTTTGATCATAAAATTTTCTTTGATCAGCTAGAGCAGAGTCTTCAGAGGTGTGTTAAATTGTTCTCATTGAGTAAAATCCTACCTTTATGGAGAAATAGTGTATCTAGTCTGCTCTTTAATAGTATTACTACCAATGAACACTCTTGTTGATTTATTATTTATTAGCTGAATCTTAATCATTATTATTTCCTCTGCTACAGAATGCATTTCTCAGTTCTCCCTTACACTTGTGTTATTCTGTGCTGCAGTTTTATTGAAATCTTTAGTCTCCCATGACTGGCTTCACTGTCTCACAGTACATGTTCTTAGAAATTATTAGAAGTTAATAGATTATATTCTGAGCTCTTCACACACAAAGAACAAACACAGTTTTAACCTGAATAACCCTTCTGTACCCAAATGACAGCAAAGTAAGAACTAAAGTGGCCCAGAAAACACCTCATGTTTCTTCACAATAATAGCTTGTATAGAGTATATCAAAAAGTGTTTGTAGAAAAGCTAACTGCTTGGTTAAACCAGGAACAGCAATTTATGAGAGATACTTTGCTTAAATTAAGTTAATGAACAAGACTTTCTAGCTGTTCCTCTGTTTGAGTAGAGAGAGAATAAGTACAATATTCACTTCCTAGTAGGCTATGAGGCCCTGACAGTAGTTGGGATCAGTCAAATCTCCAACTATGGGATGGTCACAGTGCATTCAAAACGAATGTGCTGTAGACCTCCATAGCAAAGTATACAGTGACTACATCTTAAAATGTCATGCCTCTCTAGATTTTCTGTCAGTCTCATTCTTCTAGGCTAGATTCCATGGAGTTCTCAATAAACTATTTCTCTGTTTACTACGTCAATAAAAACTATATCCAAAATATGAATGAAAATTTGCAATCTCAGTTTGAAAAGGAGGTGATTAAATTTATTAAAGATTTTTATATTTTTAATTTTTACTATAAATTCTATTAGAAATAACATTCTTCCTGAGGACTTATCCTGTTATAATACACAAATACAAATATTATTGGATTGTTTTATTACATTCCCTTTCTAAAAATGCAATAAATTTTGATTTGACTAACCTAAATGCAAAGAATTTCTCCTAGAAAAATATAGTTAATGGTCTAATTATCAAAGAAATAATTAGAAGATCTGGCTTTTTTTATTTTTAATTCCCTACCCAATCCCTAGCCTTTTTCAGATAAATAAAAAGTATTCGCTGTAAGAAGGGGAGTAATTTTAAGCACTTTTTAATTTTTATTTTATTAAATTTTATTAAATTTAATTAAATTTATTTAAAATATATAAATAAATAATATTTAATATTATTTAATTTAATTAAATAATAAATTATTTAATTAAATTTTATTAAAATTTTTAATTTTAATTTTTAATTATTTTACTAAGAAGTAAAGTAATTTTAAGCAAAATGAATAATGTATTGTAACTTTCTATCACTTGCGTCAACAATTAGAAGCATCTACAGATTTTTCCTTAAATGGTTAAATTTGAATTCTGCAGTGATGCTTAGGTTTGTTAAGTTTGTATCAATCTCTTCTCCATAGCGTGGTTCTTAGCCTTCTAAAAGTTTCCTTAAATGACACCCTTAAGCAAGTGAGAATCTTCCCTAATGCTCAGAAATCCTGAGAACTGACTGCTTGATGTGAAAAGTTAATGATTTATTATCTACTTTTAAACTCACTGCAATGGATGAGTTCAAAGAAATGTACACAGTATGTGGGTATCAAATTCAAAAAAAAGACTTCACAGAATAATGCATTTCCAGAAAATGTATGAAGGTTTTTCTCTTTATAGTTGAAATCCATAAATTTACATCTTACATTTTAAAACCATGCACTAATCAGTGGAAAATTCACAAACATAAATGTAATCTCATCAAACCCAGCCTCCTGTCACTGCTTTATGAAGTTCTTATTCAAAAATGAAACAACAAAACACTTTCTAATTTAAAGTCCAATGTACGCATCCCACAAACTACTAAATAAAAATGCTTTTGAATATACTTATTTTACTGTTTAATATTGTCACTCTACGTATGGAATATTACTTTTTTTTTTTTTTTTTTTTTGTAATTTTAGTCTTTCAGAAGTACGGTGTTAACTATACACAATGATGTATACTTCCTTTATCTTTCTAAGGAAAGAAAGAAGGTCTTTCCACTAATAGGCTAATAAATCTTCCACCAAAGTTTTTGGAAAATATGCCACTGATCACAGATATATGGTCAATAGCCTTATGACACAGATGTATCCTTTGAGCTCTGAAATTCAAGATTAGTTTGAATATAAATTACTTTAAAAATAAGCAGCAGCTGAAGAACTTTGCAGTAACTGTCTAAGTACAATGTCTTTCAGTTTTATCTGAGTTAACCCATAACAGCCATAATTTATTTTATATTGATGCATTTTATATTGTCGGATTTATACAGACATAATTCGTATTACATGTGCTCATAGAAAGTCTACATGGGACTGGAATACTATTATGCAACATACTGACACTGGAAAACCTTGAAGACGACCTACTTGTGATGGTATTGGTAGTCTTAAGTTACCTTTTTTTTTTGTAAATAACATCTTTTTGTATATGTAAAGTTCCTACCAGAGTAATGAAATATTAAATTTATATCCTCAGCATGTAATTACAAATATGCAGAAAGAATCATAGAATCATAGAGTCAAGAGCATCATAGAAAGACTGCATGCATACAGGCTAAGAACTTCCATTCAGAGGCAATTCCAAAAATCAAACACTGTCAAGAAAATAATTATTTGTTCTATTTTTTTTTCTAACCATGTCAGAAGTTTAAAATGAGATTCTATAAATTATCTAAGAACACGTATGAACCTTTATCTCTACTGAAATTTTATACATAATTCAGTTCTCTAAATAAATCTTTCCATCTTAATTTTGCCACTGGTTGTTATTAATGCTCCTTTTCCTGATTTTGACTTCTTTGGATTTGTGCTATAACACTTTAAATTCTGTAATCACTTGTTTGATTTAACTGCCTTCTTTTTATTTAAAACAAATTTTCCTATCCCTCCCTTAAATGAACTCATTAGGTTTTTTATATGAGTTCTTTCAAACTCCATTCATAGAATCACAGAATTACAGAATCATCTAGGTTGGAAGAGACCTCCAAGATCACTTAGTCCAACCTCTGACCTAACACTAACAAGTCCTCCCCTAAACCATATCACTAAGCTCTACATCTAAACATCTTTTAAAGACCTCCACCACTATCCTGGGCAGCCCATTCCAATGTCTAACAACCCCTCCGGTAAAGAAGTTTTTCCTAACGTCCAACCTAAAACTCCCCTGGCGCAACTTTAGCCCATTCCCCCTCGTCCTGTTGCCAGGCACATGGGAGAACAGACCAACCCCCACCTCACTACAGCCTCCTTTAAGGTATCTGTAGAGAGCGATAAGGTCGCCCCTGAGCCTCCTCTTCTCCGGGCTGAACGAACCCAGCTCCCTCAGCCACTCCTCGTAGGACTTGTTCTCCAGACCCCTCACCAGCTTCGTTGCCCTTCTCTGGACTCATTCGAGCACCTCCATGTCCTTCTTGTAGTGAGGGGCCCAAAACTGAACACAGTACTCAAGGTGCGGCCTCACCAGAGCCAAGTACAGGGGGACAATCACTTCCCTAGACCTGCTGGCCACATTGCTTTTTATACAAGGCAGGATGCTATTGGCCTTCTTGGCCACCTGAGCATACTTCAAACGACAAAGGTGCCAGTCTCAGTGTTAAAAATGTCTGTGTAGCAACAATAGAATATAAAATGAGAGTTAGATTCCTTTATTCGAATGAGATTCTTAGTAAGGTTTCTTTATTAGAATTAGGATCTTAAGCTACTGTAGGCATTTTATTTCTTCCAGGAGTAAAGGTTGAAATGAGATATTTCTTCCTATCTTTTTTTTCCTCTTAAGTTTCTAACTAGAGATTTTTACCTTTTAAATGCACTCCTACAGGTACAATCGTGATGAAAGTAATCTCTCCTGCCTCTCTCTCCCCACGTCATCAGAGCTTTTTAATTATATGAATACATCTCTTCATATAACAGTTCCAACAAATAACTAGCCAAAAAATAGAAGAAAACTAGCAGAAAAATATGAAGATAGCTTATATATACTTACTTAGAAGTAGGTATCTAGGCCTGCAATTGTTTTATTGGTTTCTGTTACATGGAAATACTCATACAAAGAGAGACAGAGAGAAAAAAAGTCCAAATCTCTAGAAAAGCAAAAGCGTTTTTGTTTGTTTGCTTTTTGTTGTTGTTTTTGTTTTGTTTTCACATAGAATGTGAAAACATCTCTTGTCAAAAAGCATATGAAAGGCTATGATTTAGATGCATCTAGTTTATTAGGGTGTCTTAGACATGTGAAAGTCCCCTCATTAAATAGAAATTCAATTCAGATAATTTGTAGGTATTTGAATTGAGAACTTTACAACCATGTGATGAATTTTAATGCAGTTTGTACATTGATGAACAAATACAACTCAACTCCAAATCACTCTCAAGACAGAAAAGACAAAATCGTCTTGCCTTTCTTCAGAGTTCCACTGGTCAGGGTCAGTTTTAATTTCCACTGAAGCCTTGACAGTAGCCCTTGAGGCAAGGACTGTCAAAAGGTATGTACTGACTGAGTATAAGCCCAAACTACTACTGCTTCCTGAACAGCACTGCCTTTTGCAATTTTTCTCAAGGTAAAGAAGTGTGCTGCTTTTGACTGTTTCAGTCTTCCCTAGAGGACTTTATGCAGGACTTTCTTATAATCATATTTATGTCAGTAGAGGGAAATTACAGAAAAGAGTATGAAAAATCTCATAGCAAGAGATGCTCCCAAATTAACAATAAATATTTCAATTAAATATTAGACATGTCATGAAACCACTCAACCAGCACCTTAATAGGGTATTACATGGCGTAAATAGAAATGGTTATGGTTTATAGTTATTAGCTTTGACCTATTTTGTAACTGCTAAGGCAAACTTAAATGTCTAACTACCAATCCATACTGAAAAATTTTAAAATGCTGAATACATACTCTTTATGTACTCTTCAGACAGAACTTGCATTGATATCACTTGGAACTTGGATATAAATCTAGGTCAAGGAGCTAAAGTGTGTAACTGGAATCAATGAGAAATGACAGTCTAGCTGTAGAATTTGTGATTTTAAGTGTTGCTGTTACAACAGTATCAAACCATTTCAAGTACTATCAAAGAACAGTCCAATGCTTTAAAAATACTGAGACCAGAAAGGCTAGCTTGATAAGACTTGCTCCTGCTCTAACTGAAGCATCACTCACCTTTCCAGCCCCACTCTCTCTCTGCAGTGTCCTTCTGAATCAAGGAGATGCTGTAGTCAGAGTCATCTACGTCAGGAAAACAAAACAAAACAAATATATATTAGTATCTGTTCAACTACAGGATTTAAAATGTGGCCAGCTAGTAGTTCTGCTGGTATACCACCAGAAAGGGGAAAGGTGCAGGAAAAAATGGCAGAAGATGTCAGAATGAGCTATGGTTTAAAACCTAGATATAAATCAGGTTTTAAACCCAAAACATCATATCTCCCATATACCTAGTCCATTTTCAGTCGTTGAACTATTGGACTTCAAACAGACTTGTACTGCTAGAGCTAAGAAAGTTAAACCCAAATTAGTATATTTACAGGAAATTGTTCTGTCCTAGCAAAAAGACGTTTTCCAGCAAAAAGCAATTTCATCAATTAGCAAATTCACTCTTCTGGTCTGGAGATGAACGTTCTGTTTGTTTTGTGCTTTTCCACTTTTTTTGTGCTGCATAATCAGACATTTCAGATTAAATAATTTTCTCCTAAACTACCTTATACATGAATGCCCATTTTTAACAACTTAAACCAGTACATAGGTGGCTTCTTAGGTATCCCTGTAGCTGATATTCAGCTTTACTCAACCAAATGGAGAGCAAAATCCTTTCTCTTGGGAGTGAAAAACTTGAAAAGATAGACACGGAAGCTCTGCAGCAGTACTAATGAGGTCCTGTAACAACATTTGAGAAACATCTGTAACATTAGAACTTAATAAAACTCTTCCTAATCCATTTTCAGTATAAATGAAATTATATACCAGAGATACTGAGAATCTCTAACTATAAAACTGTCACAAACATAGAACATCAATTTTAACTTTTCTTTTTCTTTACAACTTGATATTTTTAGATCAATTATGTAAAATTCTAAATCGTAAAGGATACAACAATATGAAAATAGCTGAGGAGGTATTTAGGTACTCCTCTATACACTTCAAGAAAAATTCATTCATTGAAGTATATTTTACTACCTATGAAAAAATGCAGATATATAAGAGAATCTGTGCATAAGAAAAGGCTAACAACCTTCAGGATGTCCATTCACCATAAAACTAATTTCACACCTAGTCCATTATGTTATGTGCTATGAAAATATTCTTTGCTTCAAGATACCTTTGTACGAGCTTGGACCAAACAAACTCAGTTGTGTTCAATGTTATGCAGATTACCTGTAGAATAATTTCAAAAATAGTGAGAAAATGATATACACCTTTCATTTCATAAAATGGAAGCTAAGGTAGTTGGTGTAAATAATAAAAAACAATGTTGTTTTAATAACCACTTTTCCCCAATATCCAAATATTTACAATAGCCACTGAAAGTATCTGAACTGTTGATTAGTTTTATGGTTTGCATGTTTTAATGGATCTTTCTAAGATTGAGGGAATCTAACTAATGAATTATTTGATCATTAGGAATAAACTGTTGGTTTGAAACAGTCTATTATTTAATGTAATAAAAAAAGAAAACATTACTTGTTGAAACTGACAAAAATTAGATTATCTATAGTGCAGGGTGTTTTTTTTTTCTGTTCTTTTTTGTTTGTTTCTGTTTTAAAGCTCTGTTTTGTCTCAGAGGAAAAATAACTGTCAAATAGGAAATGAACTAGAAACTCCAGGACTTGGTGGCTGTTCACAGAACTTTTTCCCTTGAATCACATCCAAAAATCCAAACCACACCTGTGAACTGGAATACCTGAGTACAGACTGGCTTTTTGGATCTGCCTTCACAAGCATATGGAAATAGAAACAAAATCCAACAAACACCTAAACCAATAAGCTTTCCATCAGTTTCATAAAGAAATCAATAATTTCTCAAATTGGAAATCAACATTCTCACACAATGAAGACCAAAAGCAAGCATACTAAATTGATATGAAAAACATAAAAGCAGATGTTGTCATTCAACATTACTGAATTTTAAATGAATTTACTATTCTTACTATTATTATAACCAACAGCTGCTTCAATGCACTTCAATTAGTTCTAAATTTTGATTAAACTTTTCTCTCTTACAAGTCTTCTGATAATTGGTCATGATAAAGTTCAGTATAAACACAAATATCCATTGTCATGACTTCACGCTTACTTCCTCAGTAATTCCACTTAGTCAGTAGAAGATAATTTGGAAGAAACTATAATTTAGAATGACGAAAGATATCAATCTACACACTAAAAAACATTGTTCCATGCCAATAATGGTACCTCAACAGATAATGCAAATAAAATAATGACTTCACTGAAACAAGTTAATCAATAAAAAAAAGCAATCAGAGAACGTATTTTTAACGCATCCAAAATCTATCATAGGTGTCATTTTGTAATTGGTACCATTTTTTAATTCTGTCAGTCTAAAATTCTGATATTTGTCAGTTGCTAGGATACTCTACATGAATAAACCTCTTTTTCCTTTCTGGCTAATTCAATTGTCCACTACTGAAATGCTTTTATTATATACAGACAGAACATATTTTAACTGCAAATTTTTTTTTTTTCCAACAGCAAGTAGTGAATAACAATATCATACATAGATAATAAAATACATTTAAAGATATTTTAATTTTTAATAACACAACAGCTGTTAGCTCCCCTAAGTATTTCCAGTTGAAAGAAACAGCCTGTAACTTATAATAAAAAAAAAAAAATGAATTTATATTACATTTTACTATCTTGCAACAAAACTCCACTTCTTTAAGATTAGGAATCCTATGCCTTATCATAAAAAAACTTTTCAGAAGTTATAGTAATATATATGGGTCTCAAGTTATCTGAAATTGGGAACTACAGGTGTTTTTTATGATCTGTGATAAGATAAAAAGTATTGTAGAAGAGAAGCCTTTCTCAAATATACCAACAACCCCCTACTTTTTAGAAGACTTAAAACTATACACACGAGAAACTCACTCTATTTGGAAAATAAATAAATAAGTAAAGACTTTCAGCTTATTGAAGCATCAATTGTTTTATTTTTGTAATGCTAGTTTAAGTGTAGCAGTATCATGACATGCTTTTATTTTGTCAGATGTATGTACATATTGCTTGTACATTATAGATTCTTATTTTAATACACAGAAGACATACTGACTATAAATGTTTCTGGTGATTAATATACTGTAATTCTGGAGTTAGATTGTTGTCAAACAATTTTCCTTTGTAAAATATGATAATCTCTTTTCAGCAAGCATTCAACAACAGACATTACCACCTCATCTGTGTACATCCTCTTTGAAGGTCATATCAAAACTACAAAGGAAAGAAACTGAAAATCAGAATTCTTGCATGAAATAAAAAAATAATAAGCATACTACACAATGCATCACAAGAACAAAATTCAACAAAGAATGAAATTTCTGCTTGGTTAAGGACTGCAATTTTAAGGAAGGGCAAAGAAAGAACTCCTCTGCAAAGTCTATAGAAAATGCAAAATAATCTGACCCAATATGCCTGGGATATATTATCACTGTAACTGGTCCCACAGTAGGGTTGTAGAGAGGAATATCACAGAATCACAGAATTTCTAGGTTGAAAGAGACCTCAAGATCATCGAGTCCAACCTCTGACCTAACGCTAACAGTCCCCACTAAACCATATCCCTAAGCTCTACATCTAAACGTCTTTTGAAGACTTCCAGGGATGGTGACTCCACCACCTCCCTGGGCAGCCCGTTCCAGTACCTAACAACCCTTTCAGTAAAGAAATTCTTCCTAACATCTAACCTAAAACTCCCCTGGCGTAACTTTAGCCCATTCCCCCTCGTCCTGTCACCAGGCACATGGGAGAACAGGCCAACCCCCACCTCGCTACAATATGAGTGTGAGGGACATATTGTAACAGTAATATTTACCAAAATCAATTCCAAAGTTTTCCTGGCACTGTCTGTTGACCTTCAACATAGCTTTGTTACTAGAAAGAAAAGGACAAGGAATTCACAAATAGATGAAAATGACTAGGCTGAAAGTATGCCTTAATCTGTGATTTGCTGGTCACACTTGGCGCCCTCCAAGCAAATGAAGCATTTTCTGACTTAAAATTAAGTGTTTTCATGATGTCATCATAATGAAATAAGGAGAAAAAATAGTCTCTTTTTGGCTTTTTTCATGTGTTTTTCCACCTTTTCAGTTTAATACTGAATTTTAGGCTTAGTGTCCAAGTCTTGCTATTTAGGCCCTTCTCATTCATACTGAACAACTAACAAAGCACCAACACTGTCAGGATGCTGTTGTTTCTTTTCGATGCTGATACCTTAAAAGCAGTATTTGCCTTGAAAATAAAGTAACAGATTACAGGTTTTATTTCACCAATGAAAGAGTAACTCAAAAGTACTAGAGAACGATCCATACACGGCACATGGAAGGTCAAATTTACCTTTACTTCCACCATTTGCTTTACTGAGGCTTCCTTAAGTCAGCAAAGAAGATGGTCCAGATATTCAAATGATATCAAGACCCCTTCTAATTAAACAGAGATATTGATTATCAGTATTTATTATTATTATTTTATTATTTTTTCTGTTTCTATATTTTTCTATTATTATTTTCCTTGGCGAAATCTATTATTTTTTGCAAAACTTAACAGAGTGTTTGTTTCTGTAAGTCAGTACATCTTTCTTTACTGTTGTTTCTTACGTCATGTTTTCCAATTCAGTTATACTCCATACTGAAAACATGGGGTATGTCAGAAGTAATAACACACCTCTTTCTAAAATGAGATTAAAAAACAGTGTAAGACTGGATTTCTCAAAGTTCTACTTATATTTAAAGGTAGGAATTTTGAAAACTGTTTTTCTTGCAGCCATAAGCCTACTGTCCTAGACAAACTATAGGTTGTTAATTAATTCCATCAGTGCTACACTAATTTTTCCTTCTAAACTCAAAAACAAAGAAAAATCAAAAAAACAAAACAAAAAAAAAACATTCATTAAGGCTAAGAGATCAGTTCAATTCAATAAACTGCCTTTTTAATTGGGCACATTCACGAGTCAGTTGTTTACTCAAATACTGTTAAATCACTAGTAGAGAGATGAGTATATGTACAAGTTCTAGATTCTCAGATTTCCTTACTGTCTTCTAGACAATGTTGCCATCTTCTTTGAAGTACAACCAAAATAGGCTTCAGAAGTATTCCTGCATAAAAAATAGGCATGGAATAGAAGAAGAACAACTTCAGCCTGAAATAATATTTTTTAAAATATTATTTTACTATTTAAGGAATGACATTTCTACTGCCTTACCAAGTACTATGGTCCTTTCCCACATTACCTGTTGATATCAAGGAATAGGCAATAACAGGCTGTTTTGATACTACTCTTGGAGAATGATAGCTCCCTTACAACAAGCTAAACTGATGCATAAAAGTATTTTGATATTCTTTCACAGAAAGACAGAGATCAAAGTACCTTTCAATTTTATGCACTACTAGCATCCATTTAGGAGCAACCTCCTATTCATATAGAAATATACGGCTACATTTTCTTATTTATTTACAAAAAGCAGAACAAATCATTATATTAAAGGGTAAACAGGAAAAAAGAGAGGTTAAGCGGTGAAAGAAGAGAGCCCTACACCAAGGGTCTCTCATAACCAAGGACAAATTCCAGCTGATGAATTCATTGTTTTGGAAGATGACACTTGTGAAATGAGACAGAAGCTCACACAGGCTTTGCCAATTCCAAGGGTATGGCAATTGCTTCACAAGGAAAAGCTCTTACCTGAAGGTACTTTAGCCACTTTATTGCATAAAAGAGAATGTTGTTACACTTATCCCTGTTCTACAAGAAGTCTGTCTATAAGTACTTGGAGTGACCTGAGCACCCCTATAGGTTCTGAGGGCTTCAGCAGAAGTAACATCCTTGCTGTGTTTAGAACTTACCTATATGCTAAGAAGTTTAGACACAGTAAGATTAAAAAAAAAAAAAAAGTTAATGTTCAAGAGTTTACAATGTAGAAACATGTTGCCTGAGAAAGGTGCACTTGATAAGGTGGAGGTTTTCAAGACTTCAGCTTTAGCTCTTCATCTCCATATATATGCTTTAAATACACCTATCATCAGTGTAGTTTTTTTGCCTCTCTGATAAGTTCTTGCATGCCAACACATGCATTTCTAGCTGTTTTTCAGAATCACTCTGAGCTCATGTTGGTTTTCACATGAGCAAAATTCAAATGGGAGTTTACTGGTTTTATATGAACAGGCAGATCTAGATCCAAGGACTCGCCACAGAGCATCCCAGAAGATGGATGTTTCAGGCACAAAAACAGTTCTCTTCTTAAAAGGGATATAAACATCTCAATATCACAACAATGTTTGGAGGGAAATTGCATTATGCATTATGAGATGCTGAGCTAATACAGTACCAAATATCAGATATTACCTAATAACAGGTAAGTTATTCCGTTGATCAAGTAATTATTTTGCAAGCAGGGTTTCTGCAATGTCAGAAAACAAAACATGCATTGAAATACAGAGGAACAAAATCACATCTACCATTTTCCATGTCTCTCATCTCACTATTTTACCATCATCTACAACTTCATGAACATTTTAAAAGCAATAATATTGCCATCAATTTTTTAGTGTTCTGAAAGGTTTAGAGAGGTTCTCTGAATCACTCTTTAAAATGAAAGACTATATAATTAATAAGAAATATTAGTTTTCCTGTCCTAAAGTGCAGTATCATCTTTAACTTAGTGTAGTTATTTTTTACTCTGTAAGGGAGTTAAGCCACATGTATAAAGATATACAACTAGTTAATGCCTACAAAAAAAAAAAAAAGATCATCTCCACTGTTGACTATCAACAAACCAGAAATTTCAATGAGTTATAGCAAATCTACCATTGCAACACTGCTTCTACTGTTGGGAGACCTTTTTAGTGAAATACTGTTAAGAATCTGACCTTTTAATAAAGCAAAATAGATCCAGTAAAAATAATAGTGGCATGATAGATTACCAAGTACAAACGTTCACAGAAAGTTAAAATCAGAAACATGAGCATCCAAACACCAAATAAATAAGTAAATAAATAAATAAAACTATAACTATTCAAACTGGAGTTATGTATTTAGATCTCTTACATAATATTCTTGTGCTTCTATTTATAAAGATTGTATTCCAACTTAATTTAAGAAACTATTCTACACCTATTAGCAGGTGTTAAAACAGCCAGCTGGAATCCATACAATTTAATTTTCATTTTCTCTTTCTGCATCTGTCTTTTTATGCTGCAGTATTTTTCTTTTTATGCTTTTTTAATGTTATCATTTGAGAACTTTTTATTTTAGTTTATCTGTTATATTCAACATAATTGGTCATAGACAAGGCAAAATTTGCATGTACCTGAAATTGCTGTCTGCTTTTAAATGTAAAAAGAAAACATTTTTTCAAGCAACATTTTTATACAATACTAACTTTCTCCAATAACCAATTAGTTCTAAGGCTGAGTCTGCTGATACATATTTTGCTGAAGAGTGACTTAAATAGCTATTTTAATTATGATGATTTCTACTTAATAAAATTCAGTAGTGGTAAACACTATTCAAGAGCTTGGAGGTGAGCACATGATGAACAGGGTTCTCTGTATAGAAAGAAGAAATGACTTGCTCTTACAGTCAGGTCCCGCAAGATATTAACAAGACAACTCTGTAATAGATATGTCCCTACCATTCTCCACTGACAGCTGGTAACACACTATAGTTTCTGAAACAATGGAATAAGTGTGTCTGATGCACAGACATGAGTAAAATAGCAATACCCATGTAGACTGTAGAGCATGGTAAACAGAGCTATAGGCTCTGACTGAAATTTGATCTCTCTCAATTTTCTAGTTTTTCACCAAAAAAACACTAAAAAACAAACAAAAAATTTTGATTACTGAGGCATAGGTCATTCTTTGAATTCTGGAAATGATTGATTGCACTTCAAAAATGTTACCACAGAATACAAACACAACATACAAAAAACATGTATTGTTTCATTCTCACAATGTATGTGCGAATGAACTAAACTACTCCTCACAAGTACTTATTTGCTATAAGATGCACTTAGAAATGAAATGCTTTTCTTCTGATCCACTAATTTATAAAAGTGAGGCTAGGAAGTAGGGGTCTTTGATTTAGAGATGCAAATAATTGAGGACCAAATTTGAGAGGTCTGACAATGCAAAAATCATCTCCTTTGGAGGCAGAAACATATCACTGCAAAAGCACAGCAGTCATACAATCCACTTAATAATTATACTGCAGGACTGACTACTACTACTAATTCTGAGAGATGTCTATCTTTTTGTGAACATCTCTACAGCCTTTGCTTATTAACTGAGAAGTCTATGTTTATGACTGGAAAGATCCTACTATCAACCTGAATTGATGGTCAAAGTATTTTGGAAATTTTTCCTTGTCTACCTCCAAGGAGGAATAACTGATCACTGCCAATTTACAACAACTTTTTGAATGTTTGAAGAATTCATTGTGTCTTGTTAAATTAGAACAATTTTGTCTTCTACATTTGCCATTCACTGAGTTGGTTCTATCCTGACAAATACACGACTGTTTTTTATCAGCTTGAACTTATTCCCCTCATGTTGTTTACATACCAAATGTTTTTTAGTTTGCTTTGTAACCTTTCCTGTTAGCAAAGTGGGACTTATTGCTATGTAATTCCCTGTGGCATCTCTTCCTTTCGAAGTTGGCAGTTTATCTTTTCCCACTATTCTGGACCTTCCTTGCCCTGCAAAACCTGTCACAAATAATGCCCAGGCATTATTTCAGTTAGACTTGTACATACTGTAGAAAGAATGCCATAATGTCCCAATTACATAAAACCTAACTCACAGAATGCTTAACTGGATAGTTCTCTATTTTGCTTGGTAGTTACCCATTTTATAAAGCCCTCTGTTGTGAGACAGTATGAATCCTTTTGCATCTCCAACAGTAACGAATGCACTAAAAAACACTGGATTGGAAATCTAGTAACCTTATTTATCTTTGCCATCTGTGTAAACTATTTGATTCTAGGGTTTTGTATAAGTTTGATAAGGTATTGATTCATGATGATATACTAATTCACTAGCAGCATGATAGCAAATCTTGATTCTGAAAATCCTATAGAAGATCACTTTGTTTTTTGTGGTTTGTTTTTGTGGGAAAGGGAAGGATGGTGGGGGGCATATTATTTTCCCCTGCAGTCCTTGCTTATGATAAAATATGAATCTTACTGAGGCTTAGTAACTCTTTCCATATTCTGCTGATTTGCAGAAGCTGGGGCAAAACACCTATAGACAGACAACAATCAGAAATAATGACAACATTTGTGAGTAATATTATCTACAATTATGAATAACATTAATGTAAATGGAAAGTAGAGCCTTGCTGTTTTCCCAATCATTGATATTTTGAACTGTTTATATAAGGATGGTTAAAATGAATGTGTTGTTTTCACTTTGGTACATTTTTACTTAGGATTCCTAAGGCTTCCTACTTTTCAGTTGTTCCGAATCAAATGTGTAAAAGATTCTGTTTCAGTCTTTCTCCTTTCTTTTCAGCTGTTTTTAATTGTTTTTATGGTATCCCCAGCAAGGATAATAAACTTTTTTTTTAAATTTAGATTTCTCCCCAAAGATCTTCTCTGTACCTGTCTACTGGTTTTTCTTTTAGCTTTGCATCTTTAAGGACATGTTTCATCTCCATTGTTTTTTAGTAAACATTTGAAAATTTCCAGTATAGCTATTGAGAGGTTTCATTCATGTGTATTGCTCATGTTTAACTGTTGTCTTTCAACACTTTCCAAAGCAACCGAAATTGCCCTTGGGGTATATTATGATGAAAGTAATGGTGAGACTGAGAAAGAATTGTATGTAGAGGAAATATTAAAATAACATCAGAGCTTTGACCAAATCCCTTTAGGGTAGCTTGCCTTAATTCATAGCTATTGAGCAAGCACAGATGGAGCAAAACAGATTGTTAGAGATAAGAAAATTCGGAAATTGAGGTTCAGAAAGCTTTGCATACATGGATGACAGGATATAAAAGCAAAGCCAATTTAAGCATGCCCCGTTGCAAGGGTATCATTCTACCTTACCGAGGAGTAGAGCAGACTATAATAAAAGGAAGAAAGGTCAAAAAGAGACCGGCTTACATGAGAGCAGCTCTAATGTGAAGAACAAAAATCTTTATGAGAATTCAAGACTCTGATTCTCTCTGTTCCTCACACACCAGATCATCCAGAAGGAACAGAATAAATAAACAAGAGGGAAAGGTTAATAATACATTTCAAAACCCCATTAAGTCAAAATCAAAAGCTGAGCAAAGCAGACATGAAAAACAGAGATAAAGACAAGCATATTCAGGAACTGGTACAATAGTAGTATATTACTGAAGCTGCTTCAGATAAGAAAATATCATCTTGCTATCTGAAATGTGTATGTTCACTCCAGGGTTGTCTTATCATTCAAACAACTATGAACATACAGAAACAAAGCATGCCTATGGACATTTATAGTCAGAGAAAACAGTTACACTTTGATAATAATTAATCTATATTAAGTACCAATGTTCCATGATCACATAATGTAGAACTAGAAGAGACACAGTGAAAAGGGCAAAATAGACCTAGCTAATAGAACCTTAAATGAGGAGAAAATTCTCTGTTGACAGAAACTGGCACAATGCTAGTGCATCAGCAAAGCTAAATCAATCTATAAAGAACTTGGTCTTGAATAAACCAATTTTAATTCTCTTAGAAAGTCTATTGGACTTAACAGCCTTCTACATATTTTAATCATTAAAACTGTATCAGAAATCTGGAATAAATGAGCAAACATCAGTAGAGATCCTACAGAAATTTCCAAAATAAATTTCAAAAGGTACTACATTATCAACTTTAACACAATAAATAGACACAAGGGTCATCAACTGCCTTGGGCTTTGATACATTTAGGGTTCTGAATTTCACTTCAAATAGTAGAACATTAAGTGATAATTTTGAAACTTATTGGAACATCAATTTCAGTTTTGAGAAACTTAATAAAGTTTTCTGAAAAGAGGATTTCATTTAAAAAAAAAAAAAAACAACACAACACACGCATTCTATTGTGGGGGGAAATAAAAAAAATGTTCTGTTGCTAAATTCTGAACTGTGAATAATCATGCCTTTTCCCGCTTTAACAAATACACAAAAGGGGGGGAGGGGGGAGGTCAAGTCAGGGAATGTGGAAAAAAAAAAATCTGTGTTCTCGGACCACTGCATGGATTGGTGTTCAGGCACATGCTAGGCTACCCAAATGGCTGTAGAAGCTATATTCAGGGACATTATTTTGCTTCCCTAAATATATTATTTACATCTCTGGGATGTTTTAAAAGCCTTCATTCTCAAGCAAATACTGTTAGACTTTCTGCCTTCTAATAACATTTTTGTTCTGCTGGTTTAATTATCAAGTGAATAATGGAATGAAAATGGATATGGAGAAAAAGGAGAAAGGAATGAAAGGAACATCAAGGAAATTTAGACTTATAGGGATACAAATGCATGTGGAAGATTGTCACGTGAGACATATCATGGTCAGATATACCTATAGGTAGAAGAGCATCTGCCACAAAAATACAGTAAGTCACAAGGGCACAGACAAAGAATGCAGGTTCTGGAAAGAAAGAAAATCCATGCAATTCATACACCTATTATCTTCTGCAGGAGGAACTCAAACATAACCTCCAAAGAGGTCACAGAAAAAAACAACAAACAAACAGGATCTCAGACGGGGCAAAATGTGCAACAGCCATTCTTTCTTTCAGTATTTTGTTCCCACTAATTAGATAATTTCCAGTAATTTTTATCCACTGATTTCCCATCCCATTTATTCCTTACTTTCTAAAACACAATTTCCTGATTATGCTATGTTATAGTTGCCCTTTAGAACGCATGTCTCTCTTTTGATATTTCCTTTGAATATTTATTTTTTAAGGTGATAGTAATTTTTAACAAATCTTTGTTTACTTTCCACAAATGAGCTCAAAACAAAATGTAGGCCTGTAAGACACAATTACTATGGTATTACCCTGTTTACGTACAAACATAGGCACAAGTGTGTCGTCTCTTAAATAACACAATGGGGCTCTATAAACCATTAGCTCCTCCTTAGAGGGAGAAAATTATTCAAACTTCTGCTCAAACCCATACCAGCATTAAAACGGTCATCTTTGTGTATTATGGTTATTTAGAAATTAATCAAGAAAGAACGTTTACCATAGTCTTTGATCACAACTGTCTTCATATTACCAGTTGTCCAAAACTGTCATTTATTTAAGCAAAATTAAATGAGAATTCAGAGTAAAGAGAATAAGTTCCAAATACCTCTCCAGAAAGCTGAGGATGATCAATCAAGTACTACAATAACAACAGTAATATAGTACATTCGAGTGAAAATTACTATAGTACAGCTACTTATTGAAAAGTTATTTCCTTTCTGAAAACTTTAACAACCAAAATTCTGTATTAGTGACATCGTTGAGGTCAGACTGCCTTTAAAATCTATTAAACCAATATACTCTGGATCATTGCTGAACTTTTGTTCCATTATACGGCTATTCATTACATAATAGTAGCCCTTTCAAATAGGCTTGAATTTACATATATTGAACACTGCAGACAATGCTCACAACTTAATGAGTTCTCCCTTCTAAGAAGGAATTACTGAATTACAGAGCCCCACTACATTACTTTTGGCACAAACACATAAACAATCACAGTGTGAATCTTCTCCGCAGTGAAACGTTGGAAAACTGAGATGACACATACAGCCATCTAAGATTAAACTGTACAGAGACAGCCACACGTTTGAAATATAATAATAATTTTAAAATAAATTTCCATAATCTATTTATTATCACTCACAGTCCTTGATACCCATGACAAAGATAAGTTTTGTCATAGTACACATACAGAAAATGTTTATGAAAAATTTAGCCAGATCTTATCTTCACTTTTTTTTTCCTAACCTTACCACATCTTATTCAACAATGAAAATTTACCCTTAATTAAACATAAATACAGGGGGAACAGTACACCCACAGAACAAAATCTCTATTAATTTCTATCCAAAGTTATTTTTACATGGAAAAAGTCTGTCCATCCAATGGTTATGTCAACAGTGTTTCTAGTAATTCACACACCTTCTCCACTTTCACATTGGTCATAGCAGCATCTGACAACGAAGATATCAAACCACTGGCATTTCCACTTCAGGCAAGAAGTGTCAGAAAATTCTTAATTACACCTTCTAAGCTAGCACAGAGAAGAAATATGTGTTGTTTAAGTCCACTGGAGTGCTTCTCTTTCCATATCTGGCAGATGAGTCCAATTTAGAAACTGAAGAGTCAGCAAAACAGAACAATGACATCAGAAGCCACCTAAGTCACCAACCAGGAGCAATGTAATATGAAAGATTAATTCTGGTTCTAGGTATTTTATTACTGACAAAACAAGTTTCACAAAATACCAGCAATGACATTCTAACTAATAACGTTACTAAACCATGTGTGTGCATGAATATTCATTAATGCATATCATTTGCATAGGGTGGACTACTCAGTGAACGTAAAACATAAGTCATGTTTTCAGGAAACCACTATGTGAAGTCCTTTGGAAGAAAACTGTGATACTATAGCCCTATTGTCTAAAAGTACAAGCAATATATGTCGTCAGTGTCCCCACAGACATAAACGCAAACACAGAAGATGAATTTCCTGCATACGACTAAACAGGACCACATCAGTATATACTTTTGAATATCTTATAAACATATGAACATCTCTTACATAAGACCTTATATTTAACACAATTTTTCGCACAACTGCACTAATTTTTGTAACAGCAGAAATTAATAGAAATTAAGTTATTTTTCCTACAGGAATAGCATTGCAAACAGAAAATATTTGATATTGTCAAATCAAAAACACAGCAAAACTATTCATTCTATTTACTGTCAAAGACATGGACCTGTTAGAGCAGGTCCAGAGAAGGACAAAGAAACGATCAGGGGGTAGAAAACATCTATTATTAAAAAAAGTTGAGAGTTAGGGTTGTTCAGCCTAGAGAAGAAAAAGCTTTTTGAAGATCTTGTTGTGGCCATTTAATACATAAAAAGAGCTTATAAGAAAGATAGAGAAAGACTATTTACTATTTTGTCCTGTATGCAGTGACAGGACAAAGGGCAACAGTTCTAAATTGCAAGTGGGTAGATTCAAATTGGCTATAAGGAAGCATTTATGATGAAGTTGGTGAGGCACTGGAGCAGGTTGCCCAGAGAAGCTGTGGATGCCCCATCTCTGGAAGTGGTCAAACTCAATGCGGCTTTGAGCAACTTGGTCTAGTGGGAGGTGTTCCTAATTATGGCAGGGAGGTTGGAATTAGATGATCTATGAAAGACCATTTCAATCCAAGCTATTCTTTGATTCTGTATTTAAAAATTATGATTATCTCAGGTTTGAACTCTTGAGTTCTTAAATTCCAGTAGGATTATTAAGTATATTAATGACATAGAAGAAGAAGAAATAAAAAAGAATCAGATGAGTCTAAATTCACTAACAAACCAATGAACACAAAATAATGTGTTGGACAAGGCCTCATACCAAAGTTTGTAAAGAAACTGTTACAGGACTAGAAGAAAGGCTTTTTTCAGAACTGAAAGTCAGTTGAAGGATACAATGCAAAGGGCAATGTTAACGGTCACTTTCTAGAACAGAGAAGGGTCAGAGAGGCTGGTCCTGAGACTAGTTTTATTCAATGTCTAATCAGTGACCTGGAAGAGGAAGTAATTCAAAATCTCAAGAGTTGGGGACAGATAATCAGATGACATTCAAATGATGAATGACCTCACAAAACTGAATGAGTACAAAAAGGTGATACATGGGCTTCAACAGTGAAAAATGGCTCAGCAATATTGAGCTCAGAACTGGTTGTTACAGATGAGGAAAGTTTTTGAATCGCTTTCTAGCATTCTTGGAAATCTTAAGCTCAGTTTTCAGCATATAGCAAAGAAGCCAGTGAAATGTCGCACATTGTCATGAAGGATATTGCGAAAATAACACAAAAAATGTCATTCTCTTAGCACATAAAACTTGTTTAACCCACACTATAAATACTGCATGCAGTTCTGGTCTTTGCATCTCAGGAAAGGTACGCTAGAATAAATGGCTCAGGCTCGTGTGGTTGAAGAGAAAGTGCTGATCAACATTTACAAAATCCTGAAGACAAGAGGCAAGTTATGCACAGATTATGCTTGCATACACACGTGCTTGTATATCTAGGGGCCTCTGATAAAAGTAGTAGAAGATCAGATGAAGAGAGAGAGAACACAAGGCCTTTCTTTACACAGCAAGCAATAGAATTTGAGGACACAAGGGCATGTGGAGGCAGACACCATCAGCAGATTGACCTATAAACTCAATAGATTATTGGACAACATGCATACAAATAGGATTAGTCAGAGACAGTTCCTCAAATATCCCTAACAGAACAGTTGGCATTGCTGGCAGAGCATGAGGGAAACAGAGTCCCTGCGTTTCTTTCATTGAGCTTTGGACCAAATATTAAACGGGAAGACACTAGTCTCAAAGTCTGTTTTTCTTCACCACAAATATTTCTGTATGACCAGAGTAATATAAAAACTGATTGTGGTCTGGAAAGATATTTCTACCTGCTTTACTCTCTCTTCCGACGGGAGCACTTCAGCGTTGTACTAACATGACTATAGTTACCATGGTGTGAACCCTGGCTAATAAATCTTGTCTATCACTAACTAATTGCAAATGCTGTTAACAGGAATTTGTCTCAACTCCGACCAAAATCAGGTACTTTGATATGGTTCTGAATTCATGATTCACAGCAATGAGCCCTTTACTAAAAACAGACTTTGAAAGAATAATTGCATATTGGACGTGCAACACTTTAAAAATACATCTGAAAGCTGAACATTAGTTTCCCTTCAGGGTAATAGTTACTGTACTCATCCGGAAAGCAGAAGAAACTTATTCGGTTTCCTTTGCAGCCTCAGGGAAGAATTTTAGAACATACTTTGTATATGCATACCTCCTTTCTAAGCACTTTTTTTTTTTTTTTTTATAAATAATTTGCATCAGGTACACGTGGCACAGTACTTGTAGCATTGGGGCTGCAGGGGTGGCCTCTGAGACAAGCCCAGGCTCTGCCTTGTGCCAGTCAGCCAGTCCCAGCTGCTGCTGCAGTGGACCCACCACAAGACACAGGTGAGTCCATTAACTATGTTTGTGGTGCCTCTGTGAAAACATACTTAAGAAAGGGCAGAAAGCACTGGACCAAGAGAGGAGAAAGGAACAACAAAAAAAAAAAGTGAGAATCAGCAGAGGAAACACCAAGGTCAAAAGAGGACAAGGTGCTCAATGGCAGAGCAGGCAACCCACTTGTTATTTCCCACCACTTTAAATCAGTAATTAGATCTAAATTTTAATTGGCAATAAATTAAGTTAATTTTCCAAGTCAAGTCTGATTTACTTGTGACTGGTTAAACACCCCCACCCCACCAAGAGAGAAAAGGAGTGAACAGTTGAATGTATGGTTGGCTGCTAGCCTACCTATTATATATGATTATATCCCTCTTATGGGCATATTGGAACCACTTGTAAGGACATCAAGAATATCCAGTTCATCTTCTAAAAGCAGAATAAAGATCATCATCATGACAACATGACTTCTGTTTACATCAGAAATAGTGGTTGAGTACCACTCCGTAATATCAGCTGTGGCTCAAACAAAAAGTATACAACGCAAGAACAAATTAGTGAAACAAAATAAAATCAATTATATGTAACAGAACACTTTGTCTCTCCTAGCTGATTTAATTGCTGAAAAACCTACAAAGTTTTGTGAGCATGGAATTATACAAATGTACTTAATTCTGCTTCAGAGCAGACAAATATCCTCTTGAGTTACTTCCCTCACAACAAATCATTTCTGTTATTCGTGTGAATAAAGTTATCTATGCTTACAAGATCTCACAGTAACACCCTGAAAAATAAAACTCTTTATAGTATTCTGAATGACAAGCAAGTTATTTTATTTTATTTTTTATTTTTTTTTAAGACAAAGGAAATAACATACAGCAAAAGTAAGTTTTTGAGGAGAATACTGTTAAGGATTACTGAAATTTTTTTTTAAATGCTTGCTTTTTTCTGTTTTGGACTTCGTGGCTTTTCAAAAGAGGCTACTGCGAATCTTGTTAACCTGTTTGTGAGACAAGTGAAAAACTTTGGATAGTTTGATATAGGAAGGAACTAAAAAGAAAAAAAAAGATTGTAATTTGTTTGTGCAAGAACTAGTTTGTCTTCATTTAGAGAAACTTCTATTAAGCACAAAAATTGCTGATACTACACCTAGTTTCACAGTTCCATAGAAACTACATGCCAGTAGAAAATCATTTATAACTTAATTAACCTAAGTTTCAGGATCACTCAGCTGGTTTAGTTGAATCAGGTTAAAAAAAAAAAAAAAAGTACTGCATATATTATTTGTAAATGAGGATGATAAATCTCCATAAAATGGAGATCATCTTACCTTACTGTAAAATGTCTTAAGATCATAAAGCATTGACTACTCTATCACAGCAGTGAATAATTGCATCTGGATTTTTAAAGTGATTCTACCTCTTATTGAATAAGTGCCATCAGGGCTTATACAAAATTAGTTTTAGGATATTCGTTTAATAATTCTAAAACGCACGTCTTCAAAATGATGTAGTTAGGGATTAAAGTAAGAAAATTAAAATGAATGGATATTATTAAGAAATTTTACTTAAAGAGTATTAAGGGTTTGTACATAATTTGACTCCACACTGTGGGGAAAGTTACACCTCAGATTTTCATGACTAACAGCCTTATAGTAGCAGAAAATGTATTATAATGGATTTATGACACTTCAGCAGATTATATCTATATTGCTGAGGCACATACTTCTAAAGTTTTACAGGTGTAGTGGGAAAACAAGTAAGTACTTCAGCAAACTAGAAGATAGGAATCTACGCTGTAGACCATTAAATGGTCTTGTCAGAATATCAGTATTACATATTTTGTTGCTGGGATTGAAGAGTAGCTTTCAGTCTCTCTCTTTGCAAGTTCAACTCTAAATACTTGAATGGAAATATTAATTTGAAACCCCACTAACTAAATCAATAAGAGAGATTAAATCACTTTGTCTTATTGAACCTGCTTTGGTAAATGGAAACTGTTTCGTTCACATTATCCAGAAAATGTCAGAGAAAATAATGAATGTGAACCAATCTTGGAGCAGTAAATTCTACTATATAAGGAATCTATCCTGTGAAAAACAGTTTAGCCCATTGTCTAACATATTAAGATAACTAGATAAGAGCACCTAAGCTACCAGGGCATTTGGCAACTCGGCTTGAATTTATATTTCAATTAACTGTGCCACCAAATGTCTCAGGACCACATGATATTTCTGCAACACGTTCATACTTGCTACTACTTCTGTTTCATGTATTGCAGTTTGTGTTTGTACTATGTATGTGCTAAAATCTTCCAACATTTTCATGTATGAATTTCTATTCAATGATAAGCACTGAATTTTCTCCAGGATGCTATGCAAATTTAAAAGAAAGGAAAAAAAAAAAAAAAGACTAATAGCCTTTCGACTCCACAGTACTACTCCACAGTATTCCACTGTGAAATGAAAATAAAATATGTAAGACTCTCCAAGATTGGGGTTAAAAGGGCTCTGACCTCTAAGTTTTATATTCTGGACTTTTTTCACTACTGACTACAGGTTCCCTGAAACACCTTCATTCCTCTATCTATCAAGCAGACTTCTGAGAAAAAAAAAAAAAATAAAAAATCCCTCCTCTCCCCTTATTTCAGTTCTGAAAGCAGAACAGAAATATCTTTCCTTATCTTTAAACTTTCTATTCCCCCATACCTTTTCTGGCCTATGCCCATGATTTCTGATATCCTTTAGCTGGCTTAAGTGTTGCTGAGGAGACTGTCTTCTGTAAAAGGGGCTGAAATGATTCATCTTTGAGCTTGCTTCCTGACTCCAGTGTTCTCACCATGAACACCACATAATAAATGAAGTCTGTTAACTGAACCAAGGAAGAGGGGTTTGGGAAGTTTGGGAATGAACGGAGACTGTCTCAGCAGCACATTCCACTTTTGTCCATTTAATTTCTGAATAACGTGTGACACAGGTTGCATCTGCTGTTCCACATATCTAATAGATATTTAGATAAATGTGTTTTGTGAGACTGAATCTATGAGTCTAATGCCTGCTTTACCCCGTATTTTCTCATGAATTTGTATAGGAAACAGGTGACTACTCCTCCTTTCCTCTAAATTAATCAGATACAAAACAGCCACACTGGAATCATTTGTAAGGTTTGAGCTCCAGGTGATGCAGATAAGATGGCTGCTGTCAGCTGGTATCATCAACAACATAGCATATTGGTTTGAATGGCTTTTAAAGTGTTTTAGTTCAGTTATTGACCCCTGCCATTTAAAATTCAGCTCAATTCTGCTGATTATCATTGGCGCAATGTTCCCTTCAAAGGGGCTTTAGGCTGTTCTTAAGCTTCAGGGAAGACTGTGTTCTCTTCGGTATTTGAATCTACTTAGAAAGCAGATTATACTACGATCTGTCTTGATCATTATTATCTTATCCTGCAGCATATCATTCTACTTCAAAAGCTAAAATTATTTTTTTATGATCAATTCCAACTATTTGTTTTAAGATCTCTTCTTTGGTTTTAAACCATTATGTATGCAGAAGAAATGTACATTTCAATTTTGCTTAACTTCATATTGTTCAGGAAATACAGTTGTTGTCTCTAGTATTTCCTCTAGAAAGAAAGTCATCATGGACATTAAGACTTTATTCATTGCTTGAGCAGAGGGACTCAAATCTGGACTACAGAGAATTCACGGGGATTTATATTATCTCTTCCAGCTCTCATATTGCTTTCAAAAATGTTATCTTTATCATTTAAGTCTGAAAGTTTAAATAGACTGTTTCTTTCTGATCCAGGGTTCCCATGTATCTTATGTGAAATATACAGATACTGATCCTCTTCCACATCTATCTATATATTTTTAACCAGTTTATAATCTGTACCTCCAATCAATGTTCATTTCCCCCTATCTCTAAGTACAAATAGTTAATTTTGCTGGCCATTATTGGTTTTGTGGCATGGAATCTCATTTTCTTTTAGTACGTCAGGGTGTCATGAATTTTTTAAATGATTTTTAGTATTATACTTCTCCTTTCATACTAAATAACAACTGGTTCAGTTGTATGTATTGCAGATCTTACAACATAATACTATATCTTATTCTCTTATTTCCTTTTATTGCTGTGGCAGATGAATCATTTTGTTTATAAATACACATACACTTATAAAAGTTTAAAATGCTAACACATACCTCATGAAGCTGTTAAGATTTCTTTCCAGAACAACAAAAATAAGGATATTAATATAGTACAGAAATAACTGATTTTACATGAAAATACTATGTTTTAGGAGTTTTGAGAAAATATTAAATTCGAGTCTTATCAAACGATCTGCTAGAACTCGGTGGTCCTTTAGTTCAAGTTTCAGAGTCTTCCTTCTACCTTCATTCGATTCATATACTCTTGTCAAACAAAAAATTGGTTATCACAGTATTTTATATTGAATGAGTAATGTGCTTATAATACAGAAATTAGATGCACAAATAAAACACATATGTTTCAACTGAGTATTGATGCTCACTGCAATAACATAACTATTGCAAAAAGATTACAAAAAAATAACCTAATTTAAATATTTGGATATCCTAACTGATACATATCATCCTCAAGTCTGCTCTTACAGAGCCCCCACAACCCATCACTTCCTTCAGGTATGAAGGATATTGTGAAGACTGTAGAACCACATTAATATGGAAGAGGATCTAGGAAGACACAGCTGGACTAATCATCTCTGGAACCCAGACACTGAGACCATGCCTGGGCAATACCAATATCCATAAAGAATTTGCAATTACAAATTTGTAGAGTTCAGTTAAAAAAAAAAACAAAACAAAACAAAACCATATCACTAGACCATGCTGCTGTTCAATATTTCTGCAAGTTCAATATTACTATCACTGGAACTTCAAAAATAAATAAACAAAAATCCCCTAATACAGTAGTGGGGAAAAAAGTGTTCAAAAGCCTTGATTGCAACACTGGCACAGATCCTGTGGCAAGCAAACTGTTCATCACAGATGACTTCAATGTGCTGCTTTGGCAGCTGACATCTGGTATGCAGCAATTGATCACAACAAAGCTGGCAAGATAAACAACAGTGAACTTATGTTGTTCAATAATTCGCTGGATTATAAGAAAGAGCTTGTACTCATCACCAATCTGACAAGTCATGTTGGAAACATCAATATTTATAAGCAGGGGGATTTCACTGTGAGTGACTTTGTGTCTCAGATCGAGACATGGCACCATATAGTAAAATCTACAGGATAATTACCTACAATTCTAATCTTGACATGACTGTCAACATGAGTGCACTGTCGCTGTCACAAAAATCTTGCCAAATTTTATTTGCATAACTATGGAGAAAGATCACCAACTGGAAAGTATTTTTACATAGGGAATCCATATTGTTTGCTGTGGTTTTGTTTTTTAACTAACACACATTTCCGCAGAGCAGAACACATTGACAATAAAGATGCATGACATACTTTCCTGGAGAGATCAAACTGACTGGAAAAAAGGAAGCATAATGGATTTACAGTGGTGAATCCTGAAGCTGCACAGTGTTGAATTCAAGAACAGATATTTTCCAGATAACATTGGATACTGATGTAAAATAGAAAAACGTAAACATAATAATCAACCTCCCCATGAACATAATGAAACAATGTCATTAATAACAGTATCACTAATCGTAAATACGGAAGCTGCAGAAGGATTTCATGTCAATCACAGCTGCAAGCCTTAAGATAAACAAACAATGTGTTTGTCCACCCAAGGTAAGCTCTGTCCAGGAGAGTAATCTCTCTCCCTCACCTGCCAAACTCACTGCCATACAAACTATTTTACTTGTGTGGCTCAGTAATATATCTATATATCCATAACTATACCTATATCTATATATATGTTGGTCACTTTATATCCCGTTAAATGATTTGCTGTGTCTGAAATCTTCAGTGACTAGGTGAGTTCATTCTCGGCAATCTATCTACATTGCTTGTCCAAGCTTATTTTTTCATGCTATAAAAAATAAATCTACAAGAATTCTGTTTTACCATAAACAGGAAGAATGCTGCAAAATAAAAGACTTTCATGGCAGGTTTAGTTTTGATGAGTTCAGTTGTCTTCTAAGTTACAGCACAGTCTGTCTTTCTAATTTCCTGTTACTATCATCACAGATTTACCCATAAAAAAAAAAGTATTAAAATATTCTATTTGCATTACTTAAAGAAATAATGTATATGCAAAGTCATTTAAGTGATCTCAAAATCTAAAGTGAAAACATCCTTACTATGCAGTTTAATAACACACATCTGAAGTAGCTACAGGAATGAAAATGTCTTCAACTAACATATGTTAATCAGTCATTACCCAAAACCAACTGTTAGACTAGTCATCTCCTGTTTCACAATAGTCTTGTCATAATTCTGGAGAAAATGTCCTGTAATATCAACTATAAGGTAATAAATTAGAATCTTTTAAACATTTTATTATGTTTTTCTCACCGTGTCTTTAAAAAAAAAAAAGAAAAGCCAAGAATCCAAGGAGGAAATGACAAAATGGAAATATAAAGTAACAAATTTCAGATTTAAAACACAAAGCACAATTCTGAATTTGCTGTTTAAAAACCAATGGCATGGCTACCAGGTTTGAAGAGTCTGATATTCCATGTTGTGTCAGACAAATCTTTATTCTGATTTATAACCATAACGGAAAAAAAAAAAAAAAAAAAAACTTTATTTAGACAGCTGCCACTAATAACTTTTACAAAACAATAGTTAATATTAGAACATCTTTCTCTTGCTATTTTCTACTCTTGCACACTGGTACTGCTCCTTAGAAAGAAGTTTCCTAGAATTAATGTGGAGGGGAGAACGAGTATTAAAGGGAGAAAAAAAGATGGGGGGGACGGAGGTTAAATTGTTCCTTTAAAGACAAAGCAGCAATTTTTCGCTGTAATAATTTTGAAAAGACAATACAATATAGAAGCAGTGAAAAAAAAATAGGTACAAAAGCTTAATAAATAAATACTATTAACAATTTTCCTTGTGTGTAAACCAAATATTTGAACTAGCACATCTAGGGAAAAGGAAAAAAAAAAGTTATGGAAAGGTTAGAAATGAACTTAGAATAGGATATTCCACTTGAAACAGTCAATAACGTAGGGAAAAAGCAACAAAACAAAAACCAATACATTCACCAGGTAACTATGACTACAAAAAAACTCTTTTCCATTTCTACGATTTATAAGTCAAAGACTGTAGTGTGGTAACATACTTATTTGAATTAACTCACAGAATATGAAATAATTTCTTGGTTTCTAAAATCTGGATGATCATAGAAAAGATGGGTTAGAAGAGACCTTAAGGATCATTTAACTCCAACCTCCCTGCCATTGACAGGGACCCATGAGATCAGGTTGGCTAATGATAACTAAAGATATTTTCTAGTCAGATTACTGTAGGACACTCAAAATATACTGATAAAGAACTTCAGTTTGTGTGGTGGTTCCTCCATGCTGAGCAACCACAAATCGACCTCTCACTCCTCTTTCCCAAAGGGGAGTCATCTCCACCGCTCCTTCACGGTCACTCTCTGCCCCTGCTCCACGTGGGCTCCCTCCCACGGGATGCCATCCTTCCCAAACTGGTCCTGCGGGGGCTGCCCACAGGCAGCAGCTCTTAAAGAACTGCTCCAACATGGCTCTGTACTGTTGTGACAATCCATTAGTCACAGAATATTTGGTAATACTCTATGTCACAATCCTCAAGCATGACTTCTGAATCTAGTGAATGCACATTATTTTATCTGCAAATGCAAGGAATTTGAGACATATTTTTTTAAACAGTCAAAGTGAGGATTCAAAAACAGTTAATAAAAGACCTGTGTACATCTCCTAGGCTTATCTTCCTGATACTGTTGCTGTTGAATGAAAAATGGCTATGATTTTTTTTGTTCTTTTGTTAATCTCCCCCAAAGTACTTCCATCTGAAAACCATCTGAGATTTACTGAGCTTGCAAAAGGTACTCTCCAAATGTAAAGAGAAATTTACTAACAATGTCATAATTTTCCTAAGGCTAGCAGGGTAGCAACAGGTGTGAGAGGAACAAGGGTTTCATAGAATATATGAAAGAGTATGAATTCTGTCCTACTGGTTTGTATTGGCTGACTAGTTTCAATGAATCAATTTTTGTGAATTAATCTGATGACTATAAAAAGTGACTACATTTCTGAATTATCTTTCCTTTTAGAAAGCAGCTTGAGTCAGAAAAGTCATATTGACTTAGATCTTTTTCAAGCAATACTCATTTCTACTGAATTTATTTGTATTTGGTACTGGAAGTTTCCATACAGTGCATCTTGTTCTGACAATTCTTTAGCCACTTCACTGGCGAAATACTGTATTGCACTGAAAAGTGTTGCCCTGATACACAGCCAGAATTGGCTGAATAAAACACTTTAAGTATAAATTACATAGAAAATACAGATGACACCTGGACAGCCCCTAGAAATGTTTGGTTTCTTGCGCACCTGCAGATCCCCAATGAATGCAAGTCCACCACGACTCAGGTTGAGGCGAGGAACTTAGATGTCTAAAGGTACATACACTGACAAATAGAAATTAGATAAAAATTAGAAAAGTACTTCAAACTCTGAGGTCAGAGCATGCCCAAAACATCTGACCAGGTGTAGGTCAGTAGGTCATCCTCAGTGCCTTTTGTCTTTAAATAATAGACATGAAAAGAGATGCTGTCTTTTTGGCTTTTTCAGCATCTCAGAAGCAAACTGAAAAAAAAAAATCATTTAGAAAATGGAAAATATATGTTATCACCACCAGCGAGTATTTAAATTCATCAACTATACCTCAGCTAGGGAATTAGCTAACTGGGAAGTTAGAGTTTAGAACCAGTAGCGAAACATTCTTCAAAGCTATTTCATTGTATAGCAGAGAAAGCAAAATTCCTGCTATTAGGAAAAAAACAAACAAACGAAAACACACACACACACAAATAAAAAACATGGAATAGTTAGCATAGGGAAAATAGCAGGGAAGAAAAGGAATCTTCAAATGAAGATCCCCCTCTCAGATTTGGTTCAGGTGAAGCTGTTTAATGTGAACCACCCATCAAGCTGGGCAAATGCTCTAGCCTCTGGATTTTCAATCAAAGAGTGCACACCTCCTCCTATGCAGGAATTAAGTCAGTGAGTTATCACACCTGCCAAAGGTTATCATAGACATGAATACACATGCATACACTGGACAAAAGTGCAGACCTAATTCACGTACCTACATATCAGATCAGAAGAAGCACAAACATGTTTCTGCTGAGGAACTCTGCAAATCTCTGTCCGTTGTGCCACCTTGCACAACTTTATGTCTCTACGCATAAATTAAGGACACTATGCTGTTGAATTTTAAGATCTTATCTAGGAAAAAAACATCAAAAATGTCAATGACAGTTTAACCTGTATGTGCTCGAAAACCTTCCTGGAGTAAGCAGTTAATAATAATATAAATAATAAGCAGTTAATAAAAATATATAATAATATATTTGAGTATGTGGAAAGCAGCAAAACAATCCCAGTGATCTATATACTTCATGAAAAAAAAAATTATAAAGAATTCCATACTTTATTTGCAACAATACTTTAGATCAGTACCTACACATTATATTTGAGTATGTGGAAAGCAGCAAAACAGAATTATGAGAAAAAGATTTTTCTATTAATTGCATCATGTAAGATGTGTGCTTGACGTTTATCTTTCCCTAAAATAATTTATATTGGGTTATCTCAAATATTTGAAACTGATTTTCTTTGTTGCAAAATGACGTAAGTATACAGAAATATTGTTCAGATAATAGTCTATCATGTGTCTCAGAATCATAGGTTTTATAGTAAGAACTGGATCTGAAATATTATATCTCACCAATCACAATGAACTTTGTTGTTTGGAGTAGTACAAAAGAACGTAAAATATGATTTAATTTAGAGTTTCAGCCACAACAGCTACCTGACTTTGCTGTAAATTTACTTCACAGACTGTCAGGCCAGAACTACTGACTGATTATTTTCAAATCCACTATTCAACATGTAGCTGCATACATCAAGATTAATTTTTCATGGGGCATGGGGAAAAAACAAAGCAAAACAAAAGCCTTAACGGTAGAAGAAAGGTAGTTTCTTTAAAGCAATGTATTTACCTTTTCTGTAGGAACAGACTTCTTAAAAAACATTCCTCCCTTTCTAACATTTCTGGGTCAAAAGCATAAAAAGCATGGCAGGATGCCAAGAATGTCAGAGCACTAGAAATAACATGCCAATGTTATCAAAAAAGGATGAATAATAATGCAAGAAAAGAGAAAGGTCATACACCTTGTCATAAGAATAAGCGAAGAATTTTAATACTTTATATCAAGAGTAGCTGGGGCACCCAATCAAAATCAAACTGAAATGAAAGAAAACACACTGATTACGGTTCACTTCTGTTACTAAAACTTTGTAGAAAACTTGAAGAAAGTATGTGAGTTTTTTTTCTGTCACATAATCTGAACATATTCAAAGGTAGAGAAGTTGTAATTCACAAATAATTTTAGAAGAAAACCCTGTAAAGAAAACACTAGAAAAAACGGATAAAACAGCGTCTGCTAAGAACCCCCTTGAATTTAAAAACAAACAAATAAACAAACAAACAAAAAACCTCAAGCTCATGTATCAGATGTATCAGTTACAAAAGAAGGAACAATAATGAGCTCAGTATAATGAACTTAAATATGCTTTATGCAGATTAAGTTCCTTCCATACTCAAAGGAATATTAAGAACATTAAAACCTCAAGCCAATTTTGACCAAACTAATGAGCGACCAGTTGGGCAAACGCATGTATACAGATTGCCTATCTTTTAAAGAAAGTTAAAAAAAAAAATTTTCAAATGTTAAATGTCTTTGATTTCTTTAATACCATGAAAACAAGGCATATCAATTTGGAAGCTCTTACATAATTTGGTGCAGTGACTAATTTACCTAGGAAAAAGACAATTATAATATTATCCACATTTCTTATTTTGGTATAATGAAATTTCAAAAAAAAAAAATAGTAAATTTTCCTTGTTTTTTTTCTTTTGGTGACATGACCTTGAGTATTGGTAAAATTTCAGTTTTAAATAGTGTCAAAAGAGCGTATATATATATATAAATATATACACACTATATGCCTGTCTGTCTAAAAGAAAATTGTGAAGATTATTTATTCAGCTACGATTTTTAACCTTGGGAAAATTAGAAAATCAGGCATGCTTTCACACTCTTCACCAGAAGAGCGGCCAGAGGGCAAATTTTCTGGAAACTCACCCTATAAAGTCATGATCTGAAAGGCTTGTAAGGGTAACACTATTTTATAAGCTATATTATAAACAATTTGGAAACCTTCCTTAACATGCTGAATTCAAAATTTTACATCAAAGGAACATATATATCAAATAAACACTGACTTTAAAACTTGGATTTAAAAAAGACAGATTTATAGGAATTAATAGTAAGAGTAAAAAAAAACAAAAACAAAACATGCCTACTGACGAGAAAGTACTCATTCATGAAATAACAGCTAAGGATTTCAAAACTAATTTACGTGTTTCTACAAAAGATAATGAAGAATTTAATGGAAAATGCCCTTTCCATTTCTAATCATTTTTAATTTTATAATACCAAAGATATCTGAGAAAGCACTGCTATTCTAGTAATATTGTAACATTAGCTGTAACATACAGAAAGACTAAAATTAATTGACTAAGAATATGGTACAACAAAAGAAATAGCTGAAAAAGGCTTCCAGCCCCTTCTGCCAAAATGCTATTCCAGCTATTTAACAAATAAAGAATAACATTTAATTAGAGAGATGACAGTGAAATGTTGTAGCATTTTGTGCTTCAACTAAACAAGGAAGAAATGTAAAATTGCTTTTATCCCCCTATGCCTACCCGCTTCCCTTCTTTCTTCTTCCTCCCCTACACAAAAGGGCCAAAGATCATTGGAGTTTGTGATCACATCCAAGCTCTTTAGACCAATCCTGTTATTTTTTGAAGTCTATATAATTTTTGAGGTGTAGGCAATAGGCAGAGGATTTAAACGATGATGTCCATACAGAAGTGCACGCTGTCAGGACAAGCCAGCCATTTCACTCTGAGGCCGCACCGCCCACATTTTGATTTCTGCTGGTGCATGCAAGGTAACTGGACACCTTTTGCAAGAAACCCATCATACAAATGATATTTTGCTTCCACTTACCCTGAAAAGACAGGGATGAGGTGTAAACAAAGCAGGCCATTCTGGGCTCACCCAGCTGCAGAACAGCTTTCTCCTCTGCCACTGCACTTAGTAGTGGGCTATGCAAGCAGGAGTCTGGTGTGCTGCTGCTGAGGTAAACAAGCCCCATAAGTCCGTGTGCCAAACCCTTGAGGGCTCATCAGCTCAGCAGAGCACTCACAGGTGGCTGGGCCCTCATCTGAAGCACCTGCTCAACAGTGGTGGCTCAGCCCACGGCCCTGGCCCACAGCTGCAAGCGGTGGTAATGATGAAGCAAGCAGGGACACCACTGTCTAAGCCGCCCAGGCCTCGAGGCGGCTTTCAGCCTTGGCCTGGACCCGTGGGTAGCCCCGCTGCCTTGCTGTGGGCTGTGGACCTGGGCGTAGGCCCAAACATACATGTACGTCTGGCCTAGCCCCAGGCCGCAGTACAACAGGGGAGGCTTAGTGCTGGCCCCAGCCACCACCGTGAGATGGCAGGATCAGCCTGCTGAATTAAAATACCCCCATAAGCATATTATGCCTGGAGTTATGCTGCTCAGCAAATAGTGATGGCAAAGCATTCAGGTGATTTAAAAGGCTGTATCAATTTTCCAGACAGCATCTGAAGCAGCACGATCTGTCTATAATGCCAGTCTGCAAAGGCACAGCAACATTTGGACAATGTACTGCAGTGAGCAGCCAGCTCCATCCCTTCCTTTGCTCTCCACAGAGTTGGTAGCTCTTATCTGTGGCTTCCTCTCGTGCACCCCAACAGGCAGGAAGTAGTGCTTCAACATCCTCACTGAAACTTGAAAGAGACTGTCCTTGGCACATCTCTAGAGACCTGTTTCAGAGTGCTATGTAATGATTCACCCTGTTTCACACTATGGCCTAATCAATCTTAGCCTCCTTAATATGGGCTTTTCTGGCTCCAGACGGTGCTGTTGATCATCAGAAATAAGTATCCCAGCAAAGTCTACTGCATTAATGCAGTTATGCCTGTCATTTAAAGCCATGATGACAGAAAGAAGTACTTTGGGCAAGATATATTTTCCAGAGAGCCATAGCATTAATAGTGCTATTATCCCTTGCTTACTTGCACAAGTCCTTGAGCAGCAGCCCTTGAACAGCCAGCCATCAAGTCCCTGGAGCAGAAGCTGGAGGAAGTTGAACGCTGTGCAGCATCCACTTGCAGAACTTGCTTCAGCCTGGATGATGCTGGCAAAGGGCGCTTTCAAGCCTGCTGACAAAGCCTCCCTCAAAAAGAAACCTTGATTCTCAAAACGGCTATAGCAGTCCTCAAACAGTAAGTATATTGTTCATCATGAAAAGATGTACTGACTATATGAAACAGTGCCACCTGATGAACCACCCCAAAACAACCTTAAACACACCTCCATTTTAATAATCTTTCCTGTTCTTCCTTCCTTTCAACTGGTCTCTCCAAGAATTTGAAGTGCCCTTGCTGGGTAGAGAAAGGAATATATTTGAGATGGCACTTTTAGTCCTGTTGCTAGAGTCTAGTCCAGTCTTCTTATGAGGCAGACTACAAATACAGGAGGAAAGAGAATAGAAAAGTGAAAGATAAAAGAAATGTGCCTTTCTCAGTTACAGTTCCTTTCCAGGAAAGTCACAGTTGCAGCTGACAGCACAGACTCTCTTAACTATTCTAAGGGCTTTACCTCGTAGGCTTGGGTTCTTACTCTCTCAGCTTCAGCCTTTGAAGCAAAATTCTATGTCACCTATGTCAAAATGTTTGACTGTTCTTTTCCATGTACAGTTGTTCATACCAAATTCTTGTAAACAGCAAATATCCATGAGTACTGGAAGGAAAACAAAATAAAAAGTGTAGTGGAGGATGGAACCAGGTTATGTTAAGAAGAAACTGATCATTTGCATAGATGTTGCAAGACTTTTTTTTCTTTCATCCTTTTTTTTGCTTTTCTTTCCTCTTTCTTTCTTCCTATCTCAGTCTTTCTAGTACAGAAGAAGTATTAGAATAAAGAGACAAAGATTATGAAAACATCCCTAATTATCTGATAAAAAAAAGAAAAGGTTGAACACACCTACTAAGAAGCTGTTCAGTAAGAGTTATTTTGCTCTTTATTCTGCTATAATCGTCACTTTGATACTTGAAGACTTAAACGGTAACATTGATTTAATCCCTCAGTATCTTCAGTATTTACCCTAGATTTAAGTTAATCTAAAAAAATTAATCCTTCTCTGTAAGGGAAATCCTAATGAAGTAATGCCCACATCAATTCTGCAGACTTTGAAATCATTCGGCAACTTTCAGTGTTTTTTCTCTCTTTCTCTTTTTAACTTCTTTTAAGGAAATAGGCATATGGAGACTGATATCATGATATTTCAAAGCAGCAAAAGAGGATCAATACACTAGATGACTGAAGTAATGCTTGTTTATGTAAAAAAAAAAAAAAAAAGTGACATTTTGTTAAGTTAATCAGTTGTGAGAATCTTGATTCTTGTTATTGCAACCTGTTCCACAGCAAAAGTTTAATGAATAAGGAAAGAGCTTGGAAGACACTTATTTTCAAGCCTTTTCTAACCTAAGATCAACATAAGCATAGCTTTAACCTTCATTTTAAGATTTTACATAGCACTTGATATAAAATTTGGAAGGGGAAGAAAAAAGTCCCCTCCACTTTAGATTAGAAACAAACTTCAGCCTCAGAGTACCTTTCTAAACCTAAAAAATGTAGACCTGATGTATAATTAAATACATGTTCTCTTAGAAAACATGCTTTTATTATAGCTCTAACACAACAAGATCCATGTCTATGGGGAATGATTCCCTTGAGGGGCTATTTCCAGGATCAATGCTACAGGTGACCTCTCTCAATAGTGAAGGAGAAAAGCATGCAAGAGAATTTGTCTGTTATCTTTGGAGGCGTAAAATAGAAGATGCACACTAAGAACATTAAAAAGGGTAGAACTTTCTGTATATGTCCTCTACCCCAACCTTATGTAGAGCTCAGTCCCACTTGTGACACTTTAAAGTCAATCATGAAAAAGTGTTTATGAAACTCTTCAACTATTTTAAGTGTAAAAATAAAATAAAGTAAAAAAAAATACTCTAGTCTTGCCCTTTGTTGCCATAATCTTTCTTCTAATACAAAATTTATCAGATTTGGGATTTTGTTTGTCTCTGCAGAATATTATCTGTATCATTTATATTTCTCTGGTAAGCTCATGCCTTTATTCTGGATGTTTATTTTCATATCTACAGTGAGCTTTACAAGGCATATATCTTTTTTTTTTTTTCCTGTTCCTGCTGACCTTAAATAATCTCATATTTTTAATATAGTAGTTTTACAAATATCAGAAGTGCTGTAACAAGATATTTTTCCAGAACAATAGAAACAGTAATGATATTTCTCAGTTTTCTTAAAATAACTTAACTATCCAATGAGTGACTATTTTTGGAAGGAAGGGGAAGGAAGGATTAGATATTTTAGATACTGTATATATTCCTCAAATCTCAAAAGGTTTCTAGCTGCAAACTCAATCTTTATTAAAAAAGGTGCATAAAATACATACTTGTAGCATTAAAGTGACTGTATTTGCAAGTAAATAACAACAAAGCCAAGAAACTTTGTGATGGTATTTTTAAGGTCATGAAGTAATCATTTAAAACAAAAAAACGGTAGATTTAAGAGGCATATTTAAAAATGTTGTGGCTCCTAGCTGGTGATTCAGCAAAGGAAGCACATTTCTTCCTTTTACTCCCCATCGAAGGACTATTGCAGCCATAAAACTCTACTGTTGCATCCACATTAATGGATGCCTCTATTATTGGTTTATGTCAAAGGGGTAAGGAAGGTCTTAAACAGCTGTGGTGTGTCTTAAACAGCCTGCTTACTGTAACTTAAAGTTGTAACCTTAAAGTTGTATATCTTCATTAGAGGTTTATGTCCATGCACTGTATTGTAATTAAATAAATCTACAATTCTACAGAATTCACAAATCCCCTTACTAATCTGAGTTATGAATCAGCAGAAGAAACAAAAGAGAAGTACATATTATTTCAGTATTCACCTGACTTAGCTCTTCACACTGAAGATGATTCAGTGTTCACTCTGCCAGTTTACTTGCTGCTGTTGAAAACAAAAACAAAAAAAACCCAAACAACTAGATTAGGAACATGTTTAAAAACAACATACTGGGAACACACACACAAAATGATATTTATCCTCCCAAGTTCACAGTGAAGTAGGGAAATAATACTTGTGTTTTTAATACCTGTTTTACAGGTACTGAGTTGCAGGAATATTAAAAACCTAAACAAAAAAAGTATCTTAATATCTTATTTTCAATTCACTATTGGTATTACCATGCCACATCCTCATCAATAAAACTTATCACTAATACAAAGTAGTCTGTTGCCCCAAAGAAACATACAGTAAATGCATAAGTGATTCTCAGATGCTCTCCTACTCTTTGCACCCATGAGCTTGAGGCATGAGCAATTTTGTTTTTCTTATGGTTATCAAGTGGGACAATACAATTTGACTCAAAAGATTTGTCTTTCATGAAATCATTTTATGTTTTAGGAAGATTTGCCTACTTTTCTAACAGCTTATATATCACTACTCACTTTTGTTTGTTTGTTTGTTTGTTTTTTTCCTCTTCAGTTCATTGGCAGACAGAATGGCAGCTTGCCATGAAATTAGAACACACCAGTCTCCTGTTCACCACATGCTTTGGCAATGCTACTGTAGAAACAGAGCTCCTAAGCTCCCTAGTAACTAGGAAAATCATCTTATAACTATCATAAATTCACTGTTCTCAAGTTCCCAGGACCCTCTCTCTTTTTGTTTGGATATTTAGTGGGAACTGCATGCTCCTGAAATTAATTTCAGCAATTAAATTCAGTGCAAATGTCCTGTTCTGGGCTTTTGGTATCATTATTTCCCCACAAAGTAAAAACTATATTGCAATATTGCATAAGTAAAACTAATTCCTCCTTTAAAGAGAATTAATTATGAGATCCAGACATTTCTAGATCCAAGGAGAGTCAGATGTTTTTCTGTCATGCCAGTGTTTTCATCTCCGCATTAGGAATCTATAAACATTTTTATCAAAATCCCACTCAGAACCTCTTGCAAAATATTTCATTTTCCCTAAGCTACTGAAAATTTCAGTGACATATACCATTTATGATGTGTTATATACCTGGAGATGAAGAATAGTAGAATGTTTGCACAGGAGTTTAGAAAAAGGCTTTTTGGAGCATGATTGTCATCAAGACAGGATGAGAAACAATGCTTCCACAGTGCTTCCACAGTGTTTTCACTTCCTCTTTTATTTTTTTTTTCTTTCTAATTTTCATTACTCTAATTTAGAGTTAACCTTAAACGTGACAGTATTCAATATCTTTTGTCACATTGAATTTACAGGAAAAATTAGATAATTACATCTTCAATGTGTGAGACTTGCTTAAGGTCATCAACACACCAGTAACTGCAAATATCTTGCTCATGACCAAGTGAAACAAGAAAAGCATTCTAATGGTGCTATTTGTTTGATTTGGCAACTGTATTCTTGGGTCTGATGAGTGCATGTTGGCATTGATAGTTGGCCGAGAATTTCACTTATCAAAAAAAAAGAATTTTAATAAAAAAGGAATAAACAAAATATAATGACAAAGTCATCCATTCTATCATTAACTCATTAATGTATTTTCTGAGATCCAACAAGATAATCTGATATCGTAAAATTTTCTGGTACAGTAACAGATAGTCATTACATCTTGATGTGGTGAGATAAAAACACCATGTCCTGTATTTTAAGATACAGGGATGATGTGATTTTTTTTTCCTACATTCAGTAGGAATCCAGAAACATCAACACTGAATTCATTTTTATTTTTTATTTTTTATTTTTATCTAGCAGTTTCAAAAAACAAACAGAAAAACCCACCAAAACAAAACAGAAACTCTCAAAAATATTTGCTAGGTGTTCACATCAGTCATCTGATAAAACAGTGATAAGCTACATATATTTAATGAGTGACATGTATTGCCAGATAATTCTGAAATAAAAGAAAAAAATCTTTATGAAAAGTTTTTGTTTCCTCAAGCTCTCAGTGTCTGGCATGCTGCTTACTGTTGCCCAGGCCTGGTACTGGAAGTATGAGCACCAAAATACTATAGCTGAATCCTGTTGGAGAACTGAATGTAGCAATGTCATAATAGAATTAGTGGTCTCATGAGATTCACAAGCAAGTTTCACAGAACAAGTATCTTAACAACTTGTGAAATGTTTGTATTTTAAGACAATCAAAACCAATTAAGTGCATATGCTGAGCCATCTCTTATTCAGTTTTATGCTATGATTTTGCTGTCTGTAACCCATTTCAGCCAAGATTCAGGATAACTTTTTCACTTGCAGTAGCAGAATCATTTTCTCAAATAGCTCCAGAAGCATATATGTAAGCTATGTAGCTCCATCTGTTCCTAAGGGTAAAAAGCACAAACAAATTCAATTTTTCCCCAAGTAGCTGGAATAACAAATTACATAGTAGATTCTTCTAGTTGTTACTAAACAAATATTGTTAAGTTTTACCTTTTAAGCATTAGGTTTCACTATTATTTTCACATATGCATCATAATTAACAATGTCAGCCTCTGCCACTTTGGCCACTTATTAGTGGCCAAAAACTATCTGAGGTCTATCTCAGGAAAAAGAAAAACAAAGAGAAAAAAAAAAAAAAAAAAGAGAAACAGGAGGAAAAAAATGAAAAAATAGTCAACAAATGCAATAGATGGATTGCCTGTTTATATCCAGCAGTCGTTAAGGTGTGCACGGCTATAAGAGCATCTTAGGAAAGAAGCAGTTCTTCAGAGATATACCTTAGGCAAGGAACGATCACAGGCTCCCTGACAAACATGTCAGAACTCATTAAACAGAAGGCTCACAAATACCAGCAGATTATTCTAGCCATGAAGTCACAATACTAAAAGCAAATGATTTCTGTGGGCTTTGGATCAGGTATTAATGGTGTATATCCTGATCCTCAGGAGGTGTAAACTACTGTAGCTCCATTGACTTCAACAGAGAAAGACACTGATTTGCCTGAAAGAATCCCCCTTTAGGGAGCAGTTCCTGTGTTGTGAGATTTGTATCAAGATCTTTGTTTTTATTCTTTCATATTCTTCTGTACATTCATCAAATTTTACACACAGCTAAATTAAACCCTTTGAGATTGAGTTCCATGCACAAATAATTTAAAAGCCCAGAAATGTCAATTAAAATAATGTAAAACACTCATAAATTGAAAACAAAACTACCATTATTGGCCAATAAATATGACGACGTAGAATTAAGCCACTAAGGATTTAGGTTAAACAAACAGACAAAAACAAGAAAAGCACAAGTAGTTCAATGAAACCATAGAACTGGAACTAATGAAGCCTGTTCTCTGATGTGAATCCCATGGTAGTATGTTTTTTGAGTAAAGAAAGGTGTGAGCACAAACTGAAGCTGCTTTTTTTTTTTTTTTTTTTGTTTCTCCAGTAGACTCACTCAAAAGAGCTATCTACTGTGTGGGTTTGCTGGAGTAGGTAGTAACAGGAGCTTGCCTTCAGTTTTTATCTCACTTGAGGCATTTTTACAAGTACCTATTTTTATTAATGTTTAAGGGTTAGTTGTCCCTTGTAGCTCTGTACTTCAGTTGTGTTTCAGTCAAGAGGTTCGTTAGATGTGTATACAACAGGACAGTTCTCTTAGTATTTTTTCCACAGGAAAACAGTCTCCTGCTTCCAAAATATATGTGAAACTGAGTAAGTGAAAATAGAAAGATCTAGTATCTTCTATACATTATTAAAGAAGCTACACGTCACATACTTCTCACACCTGTTCATCAAAAAAGATTTTATTCACATCTGGAGATTTTCTGAAATTTGAACAACAGTATTTATTTTTTAAAAATAGAAAAAATATACTAGTACTGTACTAGTACTGATATTATATCACTTTGTAACAGTGGATGCATTTCAGATTACAAATTATGAGTTATTCTTTGTTCCTGTGAGAAACTTGCAGTATAGGTTGATCTGAAGTCTATCTTTGGTGTTTTATTAAAGTCACAGGCCACTCAGTTCATTAGAGCTAGAATTCTGATGTAGACAGCAGTAGACCGTAGAGTATAAAAATAGCTTTCTACTACCAGGCACTAGTATTACTTTGGTTGTTAACTTCTCAAATGTTCTGGCATTTATAGTACGTTAGCCTGATGAACTTGTTAGTATACGTGTAAATCATTAATATTAATTTCTAATTAATTAAAATGAAGATTTTGCTTCTTGCACTGCTGTTCATTATGTAAACTAACCATCTTACAGTTACTTGACTGATGCAAAGTCACAAATGAAGATAGTTAATAAACATCACTAAGACTGGTGCACTGTATCCTGGGGAACATCAACTACAGCGATACTAGCTGGTAAAGGGAAGGGATTGTCTCACTCTACTCTATGCTGCTTATGTGGCCTCACTTTGAGTATTGTGTGCAGTTTTGGGTGCCACAATAAAAGAAGGACACATAAAACTTTTACAGAATGGCCAAAGGAAGTCTATAAAGATGAAGGGGCTGTAATAGATGAATGGGAAGCAGCTGAAGTCACTCGGTTTGTTTAGCCTAGAGAAAAGGAGACTGAGGGGAGGCCTCATGGCAGCCTACAGCTCCTTCATGATGGGAGAGGAGGGGCAGGTGCTGAGCTCTGCTCTCTTGGGACAGTGACAGGACCCAAAGGAATGGCATGAAACTGCAACAGGGGAGGTTCAGACTAGGTATTGGGAAAGGTTCTTCACTGAGACAGGTGGTCTGGTACTGAAACAGGCTCCCCACAGCAGTGGCCATCGTACCTAGCCAGCTGGAGTTAAGGAAGTGTTTGGACAATGCTGTCAGATATATGGTCTGATTTTAGGTAGCCCTGTGTGGAACCAGGAATTGGACTTGATGATCTTTGTGGGTCCCTTTCAATGCAGGATAGTCCATGATTCAAGTCAAAAGGAAGAGTATTTTGACAGGTGTTATGTGGTGGCTGGTAATAAATCTCTGATGAATCTGTTTTGTTATTATTCAAAAGTACCTATATGTACTTTAAATGCTTAAATTGTACTTTTGAGCCTCGCTGCCAAAAATATTACAATTTCAAAAAAATAATAATTTCCTACTTTTTAAATAATCCTTGTAGCTGAAGTCTTACACCAGCTTGGTAGGTACCCTGAACATGCATATAGACTAGGAATTGTCTAAAGCTTTTACAATCCAGGAATTATACACAATGCTACAATACTTAGTAGCAAATACTCATTATTCCTGTCGTAATGAGTATATTCACAAGCATTTCTATCATTAAATAAAAGAACACATTCTCAAGTTAATAGGGCTCTACTCCAAAGAAAGAAAGTGGAAACGTTATGTAGTTTAAACTATTAAATTCCTCTGTATAACTGAAGACTTTAAGCACACTGACAACTGTAAAAGCCTGTACTGCAAATTGGAAGCGGATTGTCTCCATGCAGTACAGTGAACACTTACCAGCGTACCAGTACACCAGTCCTTTAGTAGATAATACACACGAAATGGCAAAATGCTCTGCTATCTAGTATGCACAAAAAGAAAACAAGTGAATTGACAAATACGTGTTTCTTACATTTCTTTCATATGTTGGTTAAGCAGAAGATCATCTGACAATTTGCAGCAAGAAAAATGAGAAGAGAACAGGTTGTGATTTGTTCGTTTTCCCTATTTTGTGGTCTGCCCCTAGGTTATTCCGGAGTCACTGGGAGCCTTGCCCAGCAAATATCCCTGACCACAGTGCTGTGAAGAGCCTCGATACAAAGGAGTTGTGACTTTCAGGAAATTCACACCCAAGATTCACAGATATATTTTTTCTTATACTTTCGCATCAGTTCCTAACAGTACAGTATGAATAGAAACCCATAAATTCAAATCAAGAAGAGTGGTTGGATTTAAGTAGCAGAAACTTTAAAACAATTACAGTTGCAAATATGAAATTTTCTCACTGTTAAGATTACTATGTCCTTGTCAATGATGTTTATTTGGAAAGAGAGATTTTATTTCAGAAGTTATTGTCTCACTTAAATGCTTTTTCTTCAGAAAAAAAATGTATTTGTAAATAATAAATAATAATATAACTAATAAAAATATTTGTAAAAATTTGTAAAATATTTGTAAATATATTTCTGAACAAATATTTTCATTTCATCTATTACAAAGATTTTTCCATCAATAGCTAATTTTTACTTTGTTATAGAAATCTTTGATCTCACAGCCTTTAGCTGCTGTCACAGAGAGCTGTATCTCAAGTCTGAATCAGTATTGGGACTGTTAACATGTTTAGTTTACATAATGAGCTACAGAGGATGCAAAAATCAGCAGCATAATTACTTACAAATGAATAATTAATAGCTTGTATGCAAGTTAACAGGTTCATCAGAGTGACACAAATTCATGAACATTTATGAGCAATTAATAACCTGAAAGTCATTGATAGATGGGCCATGTAATGTACACAGAATCTTCAGATGCTAAAAAACACTTTTCTAAACCATGAGGTTGCCAGCGGTGTGTATCAAAGTGTTAGAAGGCTAAGCTTCAGGGATGAAGTGCCAACTGTGGGGGAATGGAGGATCTTGGTACTTGCACATTAATAGTTCATTTGTAAGGATCCAGCGGTGAGTGATACAAGCCTTCCAAAAGCAAAATTGGTCTTAATGATTGACCTGCTTTAGAGAATAAAGCAGAAACCAAGTAGATGGAAGAACTGAGCAAGAGAGAGGAGCAAAATATAGCTTTCTTCAGAGTCCGTAAGTGTTCAAAACTAACAAGTTCTGAACCACAGAATTGTAAATATCCACTCTAATAGGTATAAGTAATAAAGGATTTTGTGAGTTTTTCATTTGTACTTGAAGGCAACTAATTACAGCAAGATCAAAGCAGAACTCCCACAGTGCTATGGAAGCTTTGCTGCAAATGTTCTGATTTCCTACATGTTACTAATGTTCCACTTTTGGCACCTGAAGAATGAAATCTTGCTATGTGTAATAAAAATATATAAAATTCTTAGATAATTAATGAATGACAAAATATAGTATAAGGCAACGACAGCAGTTTAGCATTAACAGTAACATAGACCCTACATGCAAACTTCTACCATAGCAGCTTTTAAATAATATTCATGCTAAATTGCATCGAGCATTATTAGACTTATTATAATGAGTCTTATTGGACTTCAGGCGCAACCTTTTAGGGATTCAATGTTTCCATTATTTTTTTTAATCATTTTTAATAATGAAACCACCAAACAGTCAGAAGTTAGGAAAACTGTTTTAGCAGAGTTTTAATGACTTATAGCTCCTCGTGGGTGATGAAGCATAGAAGCAGAGCACACAAACAGTTTGAGTGTATCTGAGTGTAATAGCTATAAAGAGATTTCTTAGGAGTCAAGTACTTCTGACAAAGAAGAGATTAATGAAACCCTTATTTTTTACTTCACTGAGGCAAAAGTTAAGTATGATTAATAAAGGATGCAAAGATAGAAATGGCATATTCTTAAATTAAAAAATAAAAATAAAGGACCCTATGCTTAAGTTGTCATGTCCATAGATGCTTTCCAAGTAGCTTTGTTTTTATCTGACCTATTAAATATGCATAGCTTTCAATTATTTTTTTTTTTTGTACTTCACTGCAGTAACAGATCTTCTCTCTAAAATCAACCTGACTTCTCATCATAACACCTTCCCATTTTCCTTTTTTTTTTTTTTTTTATATACCTCGGAAGGTATTTTATGGCTCGAGGAATGCTAACAGGAGGGGAGGATTTTATTTATTTATTCATTTTGCAAAAATGGAAAAAAAATTACACAGAAATCAAGAAACTCTCAAGGGCACTCTCACCTTCTCATGAGGAAACACACATGAAATATGAGACACAGATTCCTACCTGGTTCCATATTTGGAAAAATGAATTAGGAAAAACACACACACAAAAAGGTGTGGCCTATTTCTTTGTCAGCCAGGATTCTAGATAAACTGCCTAACCAAACTGTCCTGCTCCGAACAGAGAAAAAATGATAAAATTATTTTTGTTCATTGGATGTTGAATATTGTCATTAAATTATTCCCATATCTGCTTGTTGTGGCTACTTAAAATATGCATTAGGTAGCTTTTAACTAAGGAAATAGTTTTCTTAAACACTATAACCTGAAATAAATATCCTTTAAATATTAATTAATTATTATTAAATAAATATTTTCAATTTTAAAACAAAATCAAAGAACTAGATATATTCAAGCAGTCCTTTAACCCCTCTTTCCCTTCCATATCCTCCCTTCCCTCAAAAAAAGAAAGTCCAACAATCCTCAATCAAAAACCTCTAGAAATAGCAAAGGTCTTCTTGGAAAACGTTTTTGGTTTGTTTTCCTATAGATAGGTAAGAGTTTATAGCTAGATTAGAGATTATGGGTCTTTTGTATTATTTTTAACAGAAAGCTGATTTTTATATTTTATAATTGTTGTTTGGATATAATATGTATTTGCTGCTACTGGATATGTTTTTATGGTTTCTTTATGCTGTACTCTATCTCTTTTATGATAGCTTCATTTTCTACATTGGATATACATCTGCCTGAAAGGCTATTTAATTTGATATGTTTCAGTTTCTTTATTGAAATATCATGGAAAGATTATGACCAAATCAAAACAAACAAACAAAATTACAAAACAAACAAACAATCCCCCACCCCCAACAACTACTTAAGACTGGATCAATTAAAATAACTTAGAAGATACTTTTCCTCATTCAGAAGGGAGAAGAAAAGTTTAGCTTTTGCTCTCTTTTTTTTTTTTTATTATTACATAAATTGTGCATAAACTTTATTCTTAACTTGCTCAACCTTTGTAATTTTCAACAGTGAAACTTTTCTCTGTTTTCTGTCTGGAGAAATGCCTTCTTTAAAAATAGAATCAAAATGGTAAAGGCAGGCTCTGTGTACAACTTGGGCATAAAGCTTTTGTAAGCTCTAGTTAAGGACTGCAAAAGAAATTGAATGTTAGAGCTAACATCACAGTTTATAGAGCTGGGCCCAATCTCCAATATAAATTATACTACAAGACGTTTCAACCCTCCAAATAGAAACTTTGAGAGGACTTACTCTTTGGTGTAATTTCCTCTGTTTGGAAATTTGGTGTTGTGTTCATCACAAGCACGTTAACAATCCAACTGCATCTTGTAAACTACATGTCAACCATTCCTCACTTCCATGTCAGTTAAAGATTTAGCTCATCAGAGTGCTTCTCCTTTTGCAGTTATGCCAAACCTAGAATTTAAGAAGTTGACAGTCATACACTCTGATTCCCAGACTGAGATCCCATAAGCTTTACATTAAAAAATAAATAAATCACAATTAGACTCTGAGGAAACAAACAAAACCCACAACATTGAAAATGTTTTTTTTGTTCATTTTTGTTCTAATGCTAAGTCTCAACTTAGCCTTGTATTTGAGCAAGAGAAATTTCATTGAGGAATTTCTTCGTCATGTATTCACAAAGTAGATAGGAAAAATACGCTCAAATTATATATAGAGAGGTATTACAATCAAGGTCTTTAATTGTAATTTGTCTACTTGTGGTTGAACTTCAAGAACAAGTACGCAGTAAAAAAAATACAGATTATCAGAATCGAAAGTCATGATTGAAAGGTATATCACAAAGTGTATCACTTGTAATTTTTTTTTTTTTTAAATGAACAAGTTGTATTAAAAAGGGTTTAAAATTCATTGCTGTTTGTCTTTAAAATGTGATATTTAATTTTCAGTATGGTGATCATTTCTATAAGGCATATTACTGAAAGACAATTTTTTAATCTTAGAAAACCCCTGAAGCAACAAGTACCATTAAACTCCAGTAGAATTGGCCAGTCTAATGTAAGTCAGACTTTCCAAGCTGATTTGAACCAAATTCATGCCTATAATGTTACATGACATCAAATACGAACTCACTGTAATGTAAACATTGTTGGAGTGTGAAATATAGCAATAATTCTTCTAAACTGTTCTCAAAATCAAGTTCTATAAAATCAGCAGGCTTATCAAATGCATGAAAAAGTTTCTATACTTTGTACCAGTGTAACTTCACAGACTTGAAATGATTCTTCTTGATATATAAGAAGATATGTATTTAATGAAAACAGAAAAATCAAATTAAAAAAAAAAACTTAAAATCTAAAAAAATGTTGATAGTTGAGGAAATGTATCTTCTAAATAATTGCAATATTTTGTGGTATTGCTTTTCAAGGTACTAAAATCAGAAATAAACAGAATTATTCTTTAGAGAAAGGCAAAGACTTTTTTTTTTTTTTTTTTTTTTTTTTTTTTTAATAGAGGGAAAAGAAGTTAAAATGTTTCAATGATTTGACAGAGAACAGAGTATAATGCCAGTGAGGAACAGTCTTTATGATTTCAACATTCTTTCTTCACATGCTTTCTTAATTAACCTACAATATCTTGTCACGTCTCTCTAGTTTTCAAAACGTAGATTAGTACAGGAGTTTACGCAATCTGTGCTGAGATGAAAGGCACCTTTCCTAGGTAGACTACATCTTCTTCAGGATCACAACTAGCTTCTTCCAAGATAATATGGGTTACATTGTTTATTCCATAGCAGTCATTCATTAATATGTCTGGACAACCTGGGTCAGAAAGACCCTTTACCCCAAGGGGGATCGTTTTCAGGACCTTTGTGCAGCTATATGGCAGGAAAAACAAACATATGCCTTTTTTGTTTGTTTGTTTGCTTTTCCTAGCTTCTTATTATGTTAGATTTAAGTGACCTTTAGAATCCAGTATTCTGTGTCATTGAAAGTACTTGTGCAGAATAATCAAGTCACCCTTAAATCTTCTGAGACTGAGTTCTCACATTAAGACATTCCTAGTACCCATGGGTATTTCATACATATTTTCTGAAAACTTTCTGTAAAATTTTTAATAGCCTTTCACATATAAGTTTGTCAGGAGTGAGTCCAATGCTAGACTATTTATCTTATTCACATTAGTAATGTAACTAAAAGCATGTAAGTACAACTAAAGTAATTAGTAAAGGGCAAAGATACTGAACATGAACTCAGCTCCCCATTTTCCATTCACTGCTACCCTGATCTTAGAATGGTATCAGTTGTTTGTGCAAAGTATCACTGTGGTAGTTCAGAGTAAGGCACACGCCTAGTTCACTGCGTTATTTTCCACTGGCTATCAATGCACTTTGCAAATAGCACAGGCCAACGTGAAGCTGAGCACATACATAATGATGATGAGGAGATTCAGGTAAAAATCATTCTTCACATGAATAAATTGATTACACAGATGTATCTATTGTCTGCCAGTCTGAAGTCATGGTCTGTAGTCTATCTGTATTAAAAAGTACTTTGTTTCAGTGGGTTTCTGTGACTCAGTGGTATGGAATTGTTAACTCTAATCCTTAGCATCATTCTTCTATTTGCTATTACTTATTTGTTCTTTTAATATTTTTCCATCTAAAAGTAAACAAATTCATAGTATTTTTAAAAAAGTGTTTTGCATATATATATTTTTTTTTTCAATCATTAGATCCACCAATTTGCTTTACCGGCCAGATTTAGAAATTCAAAAATACAGTAAATTCATTTTGATGAGACCCATTTCCCATTTAATAAAATGGGTTGCTGAAAGTAGTTTTATAATATTTAATTTCACTGAATATTTTCCACTCTTCCTGCTAGGATGAGAACAAAATTACAAACTTAGCAAAATGATAAGCATTTCACCCTTTTTTACTTGGGCTTCTTCTGTTTGAGAATTCTATTTCTACGTACATTTTTTTCTGTCTTCTACCCAATTGTGTTTATAATTTCACATAGTCTTTTGAATTAACACTACAAGTTAACAGATAAACATGCAGTGGTATAATGATAAACACATGTGATATGAAACATGCAATATTATGGATATAGACCATTTTACTGTAGAACCATCACCAGATATTTACTTTTTCCCCTCCAATCTATCATAAATTTCCAGTTATCTTGGAACAAAGTATGTTCCAAATCTTAAATGACTGATTTTTGAATACAACACTTTTTGTTGTTGTCGTTAGAAAGTTGCCTACTGTCTTTAGAAACATGAATTAATTCTTGTTTATGCTTTTATATGACCTCTAATATGTGTTATCCAAAACAGAACTTCCATCACAGTACAGTTTTCCTTAATGTGCTATGGAAAGGTTTCCAGTTGTTAGGGGTAGTCTTGTTTGTTTTTTTTAAATAACTCATATTTCTCATCTGACTCAGTGCTCTTTAAAAAACCTCCACCTGTGCTCTCTCTTTGATTTCTACACATCTCTACAGGTATATGGGATAATGCAGCTCATTTATCAAAAGCTGATCCCATAACTGCATCAACTGCGCTCTTTGATCCAGATACCAGAATACTGCTTTTATGCAGTAACCACCAGAAAGTGAAAGAGACAACATCCGTAGTTGATTTAATAACACTTGAATACATTTGAGCTTTTGATTTCTGATTATGTTTTTCTCTAGAGACAGGTATATTGCAATAGTCAATTATTTTAAGTTTAGAAAGTGCTTTGAAATCTACTGGAATTAAATTCACTGTGATGAGCAAAACGTTCCAGCTGTCTTTTTCATATAAATTTAAGTAGGATTACTAATATTTTGACTGTGGAGCTAAAAAATAATCCATAGAATGCTTAAATCCACAGTTTGTTTTCCAGTGATGAATACACAAGCCTTCTCAAGCATTTGAGTATGCCATATTGGATAACAAATAAATATAAAAAATGGTTTGTTGGATTTTTTAAAACAAAAACAAACAAAAAACACTCAAATGCCATTTTGTTGAAATTACACTTTCCTGCCCCCAGTATCCATTTGGATCATCATTCATAGAGAGAAAATACAAGCCAAAATTTCAGAATAATGACAGTAAATTGTTAGATAATGATAGAGAAGGACAGAAATAAGTCATATTTTGTTGAAGGACTGTTTAAGAATAGTACTGTCATACTATTGAAACTGCTAGACATTTTGTTACATTACTTCGTAAAACACTTGGATAAAGCAACCTTTTCCCCTATATTTTTACAGTTTCACCCAGCTCTGCAATACTAAAACGTGCCCTGATTGTGTTTTAATGTTTTAATTGTGCATGTGTAAATCTGTTGTGATTTTAGTTTTGCTTCATACTATACAACCATTTAATCAATTGCTTTTCTGAGAAAAGCCAGGTTTCCTGACCCGGTAGGTACACCTTCAGCCTCTTCAAAACAGAAAACCAAACATCCACCTTTAAAAAGAAAATAAAAATATTTAAAAGAAGAATAAACAAAAAAAAATGAGCAAACAAAACCCCACCATGTTTAAATACTAGTAATGAAACATAGACAAGAATTTAGACATTTAAGTCTACATCTGAAATCCTTTAAAGGTGCATCTTTAGGCATTTTCACTCTGACTTTGGAAAGCTTGGCACATGTACAGTCTCAGTTTTGAGGAGCACTGGGGTAATACCTACCCTCAAGACCAAGTTATCTTTTATGTATTAGGTATACCTGGGAAAACAAATAGAGGATGACAGAGAGGAGATGGCACATTTGTTTTGGCTCTATGTTATTCTTGAAACTGCAGACAAAGCACTGCTTTGGAGCGGTACATAATTTGACTCCACCAAAAAGTTGTCCAGTCAAGCCATACAGAAACACAAAGTATTAATCCCTCTTCCCTCTTCAGAGGTTTCCTGGGACAGTGTATACATCCTATACTTTGTAGACTAAGACTAGAAAAAAGCTAAGTGAGTTTGCATGGACTGGGAGACTCAATATCCCCTCAGCACTTCTGTGCACTCAGTAGAGCTTCGGGTATCATCTCTCACTCTCCATTTACTTCAACTATTTAATCTGACAACAGAACAGACTAAGGTGAAATTTTTAATTCTTCCCAAAGGTCAGAAGATCTAAACAGAAAGCACTGCTTACTTGTAACAGATAAAACTAAATGTAAAAGAGCTGAAAATATAGGGTGAGAAAAAGGTCATGCTTTGTGCTACAGACACCCTGGCAACACGAAGCATTGATATGTCAGCTTTTGGGTCTCTTTGTTTGTTACAATTTCCCCGTGTAATTTGTATAAAGCACTATTGTTTCTGTAGTGACTTAACACAAACTATACTCTGACAAGATGGCAACTTCTGGAGCAGCCATGTTAAATCTCTTTTCAGCAATACTCAGAGGTGTCAGAATGTGGACTGCAAAGGATGAATGCTTAGGGTCAGCATGCAATGCCCAAAACTCTCTCCAGGCTTTAGACTGTTTCCTTTAAAACACAGCTGAAAGGGGAGTTGGAAACAATTTTCTTACAAAGCTGTTTAACAAAGCAAACAAAATACATTTAGTCATGAAAATAATGGGTACCAATTATTTTAAGAACATTTTATTTTGCTGTGAAATCTTTGACAAAAAAAAATAATAATCCTGATTTAGCAAATATAAAAGATGTCTGTGGAAAATTGATGGAACATTTTAATTTCTTCTTTTAATTAAAGGTATTTTATATTCATTCAGAAAAAATAAGTTGTTTACCAATGTTCTGGCTTCTCTGTCTTGAAGTGCTTGTTACTAAAGGATCCCTTTGTTTCATTGCCACATTTAAAGTATGTTGGTGAACATACTAACCTAATCCTATTTCCAACCAGTGTATTCACTGATTTTTGGAATAGGGTGGGGGAGAAGGAAGGACAGACTTCAGATAAAACAGAAAATCTTTATTGTAAACTAGAAGACCTTTAGAAACAAAAGTGGATGACTAATTACATTTTCTACTCTTTTGATAATATTTCTAAATTGAAAATCTAATTTTAGGATTAAAATTAATGTCAAACTAAATACTGTTTGACAGCACCTATCTTCTTCCTGATGTAACCTGGGATGACATGCATTAACTTATATACACTAGAGACCACTAATAATGTTGTGTAGCTCTCACCTTTCTTTGAATTTTTTTCTTCTTTTGATGATATGTAAGTACTCATTATCCTGCCATTTTCTTTTTAACCATATACCCTGACAAGTAGTGAAAGATGGATGAGGTAATTTTTCTTATATTTTCTTGAATATACTTTGACTGGCCACCTTTCTTTCTGGATTTTATTTTATGAAGTTAGTGACTTAACCAAACTTTTCAGCCAACTGTGCTGGATCCAGGACAATATTTTCAATTATGCTTTTATTCTTTTCTTATTGACCTACTGGAGCAGCTACAGTAGGAGTAGAAACATGAAATCTTTCAGTAGCTACTGAAAATTTGTCTGAAGATGTCTTCTTCTAATGCACAGATGGAAAAATCAAGTTGTTGTCCTGATACACAGTGCATCCAAAAAGCTTTTAATCTGAGATTATGCAGTTTCATTCTCGGACATCTAAGGACCCAGATGTCCTCAGATGCTGTAGCTGCATCTACACCAGTAGACATCAGGGAAGAGGGCTTTCAGCAGCACTAAGCATGTGGCTTTTCAAGTCCATGGAGAAAGCCAGATGTTCCTGCTCCCTGGATGGACTGCAGCACTTGCTGAGATTTAAAACTTTAGCTTAAAATTAAATTTGTCTGCATGTGTGTTGTTCGGTTTTCAGCTTTTCATTCAACAAGTCAAGCTAAAACTCATTCAAAGACTAAAACAAATTGATAGCATTTTTAATGCATTTGTGTGGGAGATCTGATTTGCTTTCAATGGAAGTTTCCTAATTTATTTATTTTTATTTCATTATTATTTTTATTTTGTAACATCCAGTAACACTCAAGGATTTACCAGAAGCATGGACCTTGTTGAGGTCTATATTTGGACTTTGATTTCACATTTTTCTGTTCTTAAAACTGGGCACAGCAAAGCTATGATTCTGAGCCTTTAAAGCATGAGGAACTTCTCTGATGCAAAATTGTTTGTTGCCATCTGTCTTGATGTTTCTACTTTCTATTCTGTGTATTTTATTTTCATTCTGAATTTAGACTCTCTGACAATGTTTGCTAAAATGATGATTTTTTTTCCACTTGTTTAGCGTTTTGAGGGCTGTCAGAATCTACCACATAGTCCCTTATGGAAGGGGTCAACAGCTTCTTTACTAGCTGTTAGTGTATTTCAATGTTGCTATCAAATTTGAATACTGCTCTGTTTTGAATAGGAACACTGCCAAACAGAGGTACCATTTTATTCATATTAGTTTTCCATTATCCTTTAATATTTGGTCCAAGAGAGCAAATTACAGTAAACATCATATCTATTATAATTATTCTGTGCATGATATACATGTATGTGTGAATTAATCATTTAAACATTCTTTACGAGATATAAGAAAAGTTCATTTCTTTCATCAAGAAAAAACAATCCATGTATATCAATCATCACATCTGGAATGTTGTGGGCTTGGTAAAAAACAAAAACAAAACAAAAAAAACAGAGTAATGTCTTGAAATACATGTAAGTGTAGCAATCAGGCCTGGGTAGAAGCAACAACAGAAAAATCAATACCTTTTAAAGGATTTAGATCTGCTGCACAGTTTGGTTGGCATGTGGCAAATTAAATTTAATGTTAATTCATGTAAATTTATTAGACTCTTTCTTTACAGTCCCCCATGTTTTCATTGTGCATTGTGTTTCAGTACAGATGATAATAAACTCATACAGATGCCACCAGTCATCAGTGCAACATTAATTACTGACTTGCTCAGAAACTATTTACAGTGAAAGTTGGAACTGATTGAACAGCGCCGGCAATGCTAAGTTACCATTAGCTAGAAACACAGAATATTGTACAGCAAATGCTGCTTCAAATCACTAAGAGAGAACAGGAAGGTGAGAAGGTCACATTGGAGACATGTTTCCTGGAATTTGAATTACCAACTCTAACCTGCAAAGCTGACAAATGTTATCTCTGCTAGCCTCAAAACTTGCATTCCAAATGCAAATAGTGCCCAGAAGAGGTCTGAGATTTTAAAAACTATTTTGTGATGTCAGCTCAGAGTCATTCATATTAACCCACCACATCAGATCCCACTGGGAAGAGCAAATATAAGCCTTTAGGGTTAGGATCCAGGTGAGAAAAGCAGAAGGTGGAAAGGATAAAGGCATTTAACATACGGTAAGGCTGACCCAGATGTCTCAGGACTTTGTAACAAAAGGGTAATGGCTTGTGTTTTCAGCGTACACTAAGCAGATACTCAGATACAGATTGAGCTCTCTACAAGTGCAGAGATGACCACCTTTACTTTTATAACCTGTTGATGGGGTCACCATGTCTATTTTATGAAACAGACACATCTGCTCATCAGGAAATTGGAATTCCAGATCAGAGGGTACTCAAATATGAAAATTTGCTTGAAGTGCTTGAAGCAGGAGGCTGTAAGGGCATGCTAGATGAAGCCATTTCCATCCTTCTGATCAACTTGAAGTGAGATAATCAAAATTCAGTAGGAAAGAATTTACCATTTGTTTCCATACATTAACCCAACCATGCTGAAATATCATTATCGTACAGTTTAACTCCATCTCTATAAGAAGTACAGAAAATGAGATTAACATGTTTTTCCTTATTTTACCAGTAGAAATGGTTATTTTTCAGACCAAGGACAGAACAGAATAGTCAAAAAAAATCAAATTTCCCTTCACAGAATTTAAAAACAACATAGATGTAGCAGTTGATTATATTGATTAATATCTTAATTGTGTAAGGCCAAATCATGAAGTGAATTAAATCCCACATATCTCAAGTACAGTAGCTTGAGCATACTCATATTAGGGAATATGAAAATTTGCTGTTCTCTTGCTTTAGTTATGTTATGCTTGGACAGAATTTCTGTCTCTATACTGAATCTATGGAAACAGTCAGAGAGACTATGTATGTATATTTTAACTTGGTTACTTTTTCTCTACAAAATGCATCTGTAATTTTCGTATGCTTCAGTTACAATGTTCAGGAAAGTTATTTCCACATCCATTTGGCTAATAGTTTACTAAGTGATCCCGGCATTAATAAGATTGATTTGTAAATAGAATGTTCCCTGCTGTTTCCTTGCTGGAAGAACAAAGGTTAGGACAAAGAACTGAGGAAACTAGGAGAGAGAAGAATGCAACTGTCTGTTAGAAAAACCTCAACATTATCAACTACCGTCTGCCTAATTAGTCATAACATCTGGCAAATCTGTAATTCCAAGTGAAGTAGCATGTACAATGTTGAGATGGCAATATCAACAGTATTTAAATTGCATATTTTTATATATATATATATATATATACATACATACACACAAAGCATATTATTTTGTCACTTTCCGCCCTAGAATAAACCAAGCCATTTGCTGTCACTTCTTTTTGCTGTTACCCATGTTTTGCTGTTACTATATTTCTTACCTGACATAGTTTGTAGAGTGGTGCCATTGTTTTCCTCGTTATATGCAAACCTAGAAATACCTTTGGACCAGTGAGTTAAACTCAACTTGAATGCAGTCATAAAGGATCTACCATGTACTTTGGGAAACAGAAGCTGTACAGACAAGGTAACTCTTGTTTCAAAATGATAGCTGAAAACATACTAAAAGGACAACCAATCCTCCTCTCCTAGCAGAAATGAAAGCCAGAAATCTACAGCCATACTTGCTTCAAAGAACACTGTGTAACACAAAGGTATGGGAAACGAAGCATTTCTGTGTAAACTTGGTGATGTTGACAAAAATCACCTGAGAGCTCAAGGCCCATATCCTCTGCCACAGGATATCTGCAGAGACAGCAAGGAATTGCCATTAAACCTACAAAGGAATTTGAATTACTTTCTAGAAAGTTCTTATTTTCTGTTTCCTTTTTACTTTAAATCTGCTGCTTGTCCAAGCAGACCAGGGAGCCATAACCTTGTTGCAAAGACTGTTTTGAAAAAAAAAAAAACAAAACAAAAAACAACAGACAAACAAAAACAAACAAAAAACACCAACAAAACCCTCTAGATACTACTAGAACATGATACACTAAAAACAAAGAGAGAAAGAATGCTTTTTAAAACACCAGATATAACAGACAGATGTAGTATTTTTATTTTTCCAACAGGACATTTTTTTTCTACTTGTTTGTTCCCCATAAGAAACAGGAGACAGATTCAAATTCTGCCTGAAGGAATTACATCTATGTTTTTTTTTCAGCATTGTTTGAATTATCTTTGCTATTTTATTTTGTTTTGGAGTGAGATAGACCACGAAGTTAAGACACTGAAAATGGAGGAGGGAAACTTGCAGTCTATTTCTGGACCCAATTAATATTTAAGAATCAATTTCTTAGACAGAAAAAAAAATAAAAAATCTCCTTATCTAAACAAAGAATAATAATAAAAAACTTAGCTAACAAAGAATAAAAACTTTACACAAATTGTACAAAATTTAAATCAGCTACCTAGGACTGGATGGGTAACAAGACTTTCATGTCATTATAATTTTGACTATTTGATTTCATAAGAAAAGTTAGTTCCCTCCTCCTTCCCCCATATAAAGAGTATCTTAGACAGAGAAGTAAATAGACTTTGAATTGCTCCCTTAGCTTTGTGTCCTAATCAATGGGCTACTGACTTTTTTTTTCATTTAGATATCTTTCTCTTTAAGAATGTCACATTTCTTCACCATCCATGCTACATTCTTGCAAACAAAGATGCTGCTTTTCCAAATTTAACTCTTTTTTTTGTTGTTGTTTCCTTTTCTATCACTAAGTTTGAATTTTAAATGCCACTCATCGAAAGGAAACGAGAACAGAAATTGTAAACATAGTTTACAATTATATTTACAATTTACGTTATGACACTTTTTAAAATTAAACATTAGAGATTATGACATATGCAATTAAAAGTGTTAAACAAGAAGATTCAAATAGCTCCAACTAAAATATTTCTGACTTCCTATTTTTCTGCTATGGATACAATGATTATTTATAGAGTTTATAGAACTGCCTAAAAGACAGGAAGAACAGGAGGACAAAGTACATTTGCTTTCATTGCAGTTGCTTCTCATATTCTATTATAGCACATACAGTCTTCAAATACCAAATAATGATTGTAAATAAGATGGTAATTATAACCTAAAGGAGAATGCCTGAGACAGCACATAGCCAATGCTGTTACAGTGTAATCAATAACTGTTCAGAAAAGCCTTTTCTGTCAACATTCCATCTCAACTAAGCATGATTCAGTTAAATAATTTGATTTTTCTCTGTTGTCACAGAACATGATGAGATATTTCTAATAAAGGTAGAAGCCATTCAAATAAAATCTGATAAGTATGGCTATAGATAATTTCAATATGAGAGCACAAGATACAAACAAGAGGTAATGAAAAAAAGTCATTGGATTAAATCTACAAAAATCTTTTCTCCCAGATAATTCAAGCAGATATCCAGTCAGCAGCTTGGTATCTTCAGCAAAAAAAAAGAAAGGGAGAGGAGTGAGGTAGAAGTGTAGGGACACTGATTCTTCAGCATTTATAAGCATCCTCATCATTAATAATATGAATAATCTTAGAAATGACTAATGAATTTGGCCTGTTGTGCAAATCTATTAGTATAAATAACTTAAATCAGCCTAAGGAAACTAAAATTTTATTTACCTCTATGCTGTTTAAAAGTAACTGTCAAAAAATGAAAAGACAATATAATTCTGTCAAGTTATCTTCCTGCCAAGTGCATAGTTCAAATGAGTGTTGACAATCAAATTCAAAGCTTTGTTATCCAGAGAAGTCATAATCATAAAGAAGATGACATGAAAATTTATTGAAAGCCTCTCACATTCTGTGATCAACAATGTTTGCTATTGACCATATGTACTTGAGTCAATCAGTAAAGATAATTATCTATTTAGCAACTGTTAGAAGGAAATCAAAGGCCTTTTGAAGTACACTTTGGCTGGAATGTCCAGTTCTGGTAGCAGTTAAATAACACCAAATACTGCCAACAGGCATGTATCTTAAGTCCAAGAGAGAAAACCAGATAAAATCATCTTTCCTCTAGCTGAAGATGTATACCCCAGAAACTTCTTAAAAACAAAGATTTTTATTTTTTTTAAACACATTGTGCTGTCATGTTAAAAAAAAAAAAAAAAAAAAAAAAAAAAAAGCAGAAGATCAAGACAAGCTGCTTAGTGTTTTGAAAACTAAAGTGATTTTGCTCTTTGGTCCTGCCAAAACCAGATCTGACGAAATGTTAGTACCTCAAGGGTTAGGCTGCATGTCTGTGGAAGTTAACAAGTGAGCTCATGATCTGGTGAGCCACCTACAAAAAACATTGCTATGCTGAGAGACAGAAAAAAATATATATATTTTATGCCTGAGGTTCACAAGTGTAAGAGAGCAATGTATTCCCAGGATCTATAGCTCCACACTGAGCAATCTGCCCTTGATAACTCATTTATTTCCATGGAGAGAGACGAGTCAGCAGGCCCTCTGCCAGTACTACCCCCCACTGTCAAATGTTTGGCATGGCTCAAGCCAGTCTGAACTACTTACTACATCTTCAGACACATATTTGCATGCAAAATTCTCATTTATATCAGTTGGAGTTTTGCCTAAGAATTACACAAATGAGCCACCAAATCTCTATGAAGTTTTAACACTTAAAAAGCCACCATTATTTATGCAGAGGCTGAAAAGAGATTGGTAGATTGCAATCATACTTTATTGGGAGCGTAAAAGAACTTTTCATGAGAATGGATGCAAAGTGAGAAAAGCAGCCATAGAACCGTTCTTAACTGAAATGTGTAGAAGGTACTATATAACTACAGACTTATTTTTCAGAAGAGATTTCCTGTATTGAACTTTCTTCACAGCCATCATTCAATATTCTAATCAAGAGATCTTAGCTGGTTCAGATAAGGTAACGTAGAATATGTCGTAGTTTGTACTAGTTCATTCTCTGTACTATTTGGGGATTCATTTCACAAGGCAAAAGCTATTGCCATATGCTTCAGCATTATGACAAGGTTCATAATGTTTTTCAATCAGCACTTCAAATATTTTCAATTATATGACAAATATAAAATACTCATTTACTCCTATCAATTTCTCAGTTCTTCCCAGTTTCATACTTTTTGATCCCTGCTTGTCAATTCTCTCTAACATCACCTGGTCCTCTGTGTATACTTTTCATATTTCTCCCCATTGCTTGTTCCCCTGTTTAAAACCAGTACATCTATTGTGGTGATATTTCTCCCTTGTACTTTACCACATCATCTGTTTTTATATCTTCTATAAGCTATTTATACTTCTTGACAAGTTACTTTCATATTTGAGATGCTCTTTCTTATGCAAGTTATCTATTTCATTGTTTCTGTGATGTGCTATTTTGTAGCATTTATGCTTGACACTCCGTGAGGAAAATGTAAGAACATTTGAAAATTTAGCATGGTCTGTATCAATTTCCTTATTCCTACAAATTTCAGGGTATCTAATAGAAATAACATTTTTTTCTAAAATCTACTGAGATGATGAATTATAACTGTATAGAGCAATGCATAATTTGTGATAATATATATATATATATATATATTTTTGATGGTAAAATATAGATAGTTCCAACTTTAATCACTTTAATCAATCAGTTTCCAGTGATTGCTAAGGGATTCCTAAGGGATTTCCATTTATTGGAAAAATGGGGGGAATTAAAGGTAGTAAGAATTAGAAGGGAGAATTAAAGGTAGTAAGCACACGTGACATCTTCAAAATAAAATAATAAGATAAACATGAATTTTCACTGTCTTCACCAGTTGATTACAGGTAACTGGAACTTTGAAAGTCAACTATTTCACTGCATCAAACCTGCAACTATTCCATTATGGGGAATTGCAGATGCAACCATAAAGTTACTCTGCCATGTAGGATCACCTGACATTACAAAATCAGCATTGGGATGAAAGCTCTGGACTCAGTAAATGTTATGAATGTCCACACATCCATATGGAAGATAACACTTCTTTTTTAAAAAAGGATCTATATAGAGACTATATAGAGACTGTGAGAACAGGGAATAATGATTCTAACAAAAGGTTCATAACCAAGAGTTTTAAGCATGTTCAGCTCTAAACTTTTCAGTGGATAGACCTTCTTTCATGGTGAATATGCAACGGTCTCTGATATTAATGGAAGATATTGTAATACCAAGGATCTAAAAAAATAATAATCACATGCAATGCAAATTTAATTTCTAGCAATGAGGCCAATCCACAGAGGCATTATGTACCAAATCCAACATTAGATATGCTAAATGCTGTTCAATGATTGCTTAGGCCTGCAGATAGGAAAGGCCTATTGCAATATTCAAAAATTCTCTAGGCAGCAAAGTTCTGATTATGAGCCCATGCAGCTGGCCATCTACACGCTACAGAAGGCCTTTGGAAATGCACAAACTGTGCTTTCACATGTTTTGCATGCTCTCATTAGCCTTCTCTCACTACGTTGGCTGGATCAAGCTGCACACTGATCTCATGGTTAGGTATGACTCTCCAAGGCATCACGGAAGTAGAAACTGGTGACAGAACACTGACCTCTGTTCCACAGCTCTGCAATGGAAAGACTCATCCAGGCTGAGAAATGCTAAGTTTAATTCCTCTCAGAGTATCAAAAATGAATCTATTTGCCCAAATGAAGAAAAAGAATTTGACATCCTCTGAAAATTTGCATTTTATTTAATAAATACTTAAAAAAAAATATATTTTTATATAAAATATTTTTCCACTGTCCAGATGTATTCTGGTCCACTGTGAAAATAACAGCTTATTCACCTATTTAGATTTGGCTCAGTGCAGAAATCTGGAGCTATGAAAGAGATGTGCATACTGTATTCAAGACCATGCAGAAAACTATTATTCACGATGTGTGTCAAGTGACAGACATTTCTTTCCCTGTCTCTTTGTACAGAGCATCTGATTGTTGATGACAACTGACATTTTTTATCATGGGTTCAACAGTTTAGTCCTGAAAACATTCACCATGACTTAGGGAATTTATTTTGATAAGAGAACAGTGGTAGGCTGAGACCAGCTTTGACCTTTAAAACATAAATGTATTAAAAAGAGGGAGGGAGGGCTGCAGCGTGGTGGAAACTCTAGTTTATAGGTAAAAAGTTTTGTTGTCTTGTTGACCAGACTGTTACTTGCAAATGAACAATAAGGCAGGCAGGATATCCTGCTTGATTCAGTGCAGAGTATTTGGTTTACAAAGTTTTCTTTCCATTTAATCTCATTTAAATAACTGCATACTATTTTTGAAATCTGCAGACCCCCATAATCCAATTCACACAAAGAATGTATTATTCATTTTAAAATGTGTTTTATGAGGTTTCATTCATTCATGAGGAGCCAAAGGTTATGTTAAGAATGAACAATATTTGCATAACAACAAGCACTTTGTTCCTGTACACCCAGTTATTTAAATAAGGACGCAGAATACAGGACTGCCACTTCCAGCCTACATTTCTGACTTTTCAATCCATATTTCTCAGTCCAGCATGATACTGGATGCAAGCAGAGTAAACAGAAGTTAAAATATATTCTTGTGCAGAATATAGACATGAAGGGGTGTCAGGGAGAAAAATGAATGTGTTCCATACAATAGAAGAGTGCACACTTGGAAGGAATCATAACCTAAAAGTAAATGAGGCAAAATAGGATGGAATTCATAAGGCCTGGTCCAGGTGTTTTTGGCAATGTTCAATTTGAGTTTGTTTGCATGTGGATAGAGCAGAATGGAAAGATGGAAGGAGATGCCTCTTGCTTTGGTTCCTGTCTCAAAATAGCCTGGACATGGCCAGCACTAGATTAGCCTGAGCTGTCTCACTTAGCTTCTAAAAGCCTTCTTGAGACTTCATGACCTTGCAAGACTTTTATATACCACTGCACTGCTGAGCTATGCCACCTTGTTCCACTATAAAATACAGCAATCCCCTCTTATTTCAGAAGAGCTTATTTGGGAATCATTCCAATTGTTCTGTATGAAGAAGGTACACAGGTTGCCAAGAAATCACAGTATTCATCAATATATAATAGAAGCATGCATAAACTTAAAGTCTGGGTACAAAGAAAATCCTGAGGCAATAGCATAAGACCATCCCTACAACATGACCAACTCTGGATGCTCTAGACTAGAAGATCATTTTAGCTCAAAACCACTCCATGTGTATTTCTTAGAAGCGGTATACCACAATAACAAACTGTTTCTGTGTCCTTTTCCATTCCCTCCAAAAGGACTTGCATCAATTTTAATCTGAGCCACCAGAATTAATAACAGCCAGATTGCAGAGGCTGATTTCAACAGAGACCAAGATGAGCAAACTAACAGTCCCATATTATCAGTGAAGAACAGGACAGCAGCTGTTGACAGAAGAACTTCATATGACAACATTGCCTGGTCATTAGGCAATACAAGGCAGAGGAGACAGCACAGCCCCGATGTGACTTAAATTCCCTGTCAATAGGGCAGGTCATGATTCACAGCTGAAAGTGTAATATGGGATAACTTCAATAACAATAGGAACAAGAATTATCTCCTGATGATGTGGAAGTCCTGCTTATGTATATATCTTGCATACTAGACATAGGCAGGGTAGTAGGCAGCACATTTCCATATTTCAAGATATATAGACAATGCTGGAAATACCCAGTACAGGGTTTACTCTGGGTAGATTTCCAGAGTGAAGCTCATAAAGGGTCACAGTGGCAATAGGACTTCCAACAGAGTAAGAATGAAAGTGGCTCGAGCTACTGAATGAAGCTAAGCCTGAAGTCAACATCTCTATTCAGTTCAAAAAGTAACCTCTACTTGATCCCATGGATGAGAAGCATCTCCTTTTAAACAACACTGTGCTTTTAAGGCAGTATAGAAAGAAATGGAACATTCAGTCTCAGACAGAGAAGAGCATGAGTAGGCCTTTAATTTAATCTATTTTTTTTCTACAATCTATGGAAGGGCTGAGTGCTGAGGAGACAACAGAGCTATTGGGAGGTTGCTTTTGTTTGTTAATTATTATTATTTTTTTTTTATTATTATTTTTTAAAGACGCCACTTTTACTTTCACTGATATTTAAGAAAAGTTGTAACTGTGTTTTTGCATAGAAGCCGACTCCTTAATTGTTCTCTGAGAACATTTATTTCAGGGAATCTCCTCCCATGAGGTAGGTTAAGACACATCTCTGTGTGGAGCCTGATCAGACTTGAAAAATGTGAGACAAGAGATAATCACTGAACTTCAGAACACTCCTAAGACTTCTAAACAGCAGATAATGAAGCAGAACTACAGAGATGTGGTTATTTTTCCTACTGAAATGGAATCTTACTGTGGATCCTTGTTCATCTGCAGACATTCAAGAAATAATAGCACAGTAATTTTGCATTTAAGCATCTAAATGCTATTTTATTTTATCTTAGATCTAGATATGCTGTAATTCTCAGGAGAAAAAAAAAAGTCATAACTTCCTTACTGAGTTATGACAAATTCTGTTCATCCTGTAGCCTCTTTTTCTAGTATTTTGAAGCCTGAAGTGAAAAGTTAAATCCTAAGTGATACAGAGGACAGTTTACATTTATTAGAGTACTGAAAAAATAGTACAATGATACCTTAAAATCAACCATACAGAAATGATCTTTCACAGTCTTTTGTCCTTTTGTACACTGCACACAAGCTTTTCCAAAGCTACATGGGCTAATGGACACTTAGAATTCTCTTTGCAGCTCCAACACTGACCTGCTGCATGAACCTATTCTGTTCACTTTGTATTCTTTTGTGCATCTCATCTCTTGAGATCAGAAGCTCTCAGGGCAAATAAATGATGTACTCATTATGGCTGTAAAGGAGATAAACTGCTATATCTTTTCATTTTTCATTATACATTACAAAAATGTCCCTTTCCCTTACTCAAAATATCATATTAAAATTGGTCTATAGCACCAGTCATCTCTCTAGCAGTATCTGTGAACTATAATCTCACAAAGAATTATGCACAAGCTTAACTTCCTGCCCTATGAAAATTCCATGTAGCATGGCAAGATTTCAAAAAGAAAACAGTTACATTTTTACCTGAAGTGAATTCTACCACCACCACCACCACCCCTAGGAAATCTCTCATTAAATATTTTACAAAGAAATAATCAGTCTTTGTGAATTTTCAGTGTGGCATTTCACAGCAAATTCATATGTTAGAAATTCAGTTTTTGAACAGAATGGACTGTTTCAAAGTACAAAATATTTATAAAATGCAAAAGAAACAGATTTTTGCCTTTTTTTTTTCATTGATGTTAGTTATTACACAGAAACACGTAGGCCAGATTATCACTCTTGCAGGGAAACACTTTCCCTGCATGGTAGTGAATCTGAACAGGTTATAGACAGAATACCCCTGGGAGCATTAATAACTAAGATGTAGAAGGCTGTTTATCTGCTGAATGCTTACTTACATCTGATGATGTGCCAAGCCATCAGAATCCAATTTGAATGGACACTACTATTTGCTCTTTTAAGGTCTTTTAATCCTTACAACACATGCAAGGAATCCAATAATTAATTAATTAGTAATAATAATAGTTTGTCTACTTACATCTATCACTTTTCATGTGGTTCAGATCTCCTCACCTGACAAAAGGAAATATAAGGAAACAGTGGTGTATAATGCATAATAAGTTAAAAACCCCAAATTAAAAGAATAAATTCTAACATAGCTACAATACTTTTTCATAAAATAGGTTTACATCTTATTTCTAGACAGATTTAAATTATGAATATTACTACTGGATATTTCTCTTTAGAGTGTTTGGTTGATATTAGATGCTTTTAATGACCACTGTCAGCCTAAGAATCACAGTAGCTCTCTAGATTTTTGTTTGGATTTAATTTTTGAACAGCTGCTGACAATGACACGAGAACATCTTAAGGCAGCAGAATTAGAACTAGAAAGCTTAATTAATGTTATATTTTTCCTCTTTAGTGAAATCTGTTACAGCACAGAGATTATATAAAATGTCTTTCCATCTCATCATCTGCTTTGTTTCTATTGATTAAAAAAAATAAGTGGAATGAAAAAACAGGAATGCGGAATAGGGCAAAATGTTAGAGCAAATATTAAGATCATTATGGACTTCATACTTTTATAATGAGCGGCAACAAAAGCCTTTGCTATAAACTTGAGTTTCCTAAATCGAGCTGTGAACTTTGGGACTAATCTGAAATTTTCATTTGTATCCATCTCTATTAAGAAGGGAATCTAGTCAGCCTCATTTTCAGCGGGATTGTTATCAGCCCCACTGTGATATCTTTTTCTCCCAAAGATCACATTTCAGTAGAATTCGGAGCAATTGTGCAGTCTGACCTTATCATGCTCTTCATACACCATGCGCATTTGAATAGGGATTCCTGTGTGCAGGTGCACAAATAGGCAGGACAGCATCAGATTTGCAAAGAACTTTAGACTCATTTAACAGCCATTGCATGAGGTATCTGAAATCACTTCACATTCATGGCCTACTAGTATTGACTCAACATTGCCTTATATTTTTTCTCACCTCAAGCACCTCTACCTTGCACCCAAATCATTTCTAATAATAGCAAGAATTACTGTCTTTTATTTAGGTTGACCCAGACATTAACAATCTTGAAATTAGTTTTTTTGTTCCCGTATTTTTGCTAGCATGCCATTATTTTGCTATGCTCTTTAGGACTTGATTGATCTTGGCTCCCATGTAATATCACCATAGACATCTTAACTGCTTAATGATAAGGTGGTATAAAATGTGCACAGTTTGATGCATGGTACCAGCCTTCACCAGCAGCTAAGATCTGAGTCTTTTCCTTTTTAAATGACTATATCAATCTTGATGCAAAGTTACTATGTTTTTTTGTTTGTTTGTTTGACACTTCTCTCTCTTCTGATTATGTCAATTTAATCACCTTTTGCTACATCTTGAATTTGTGAAGGGTAAAATTAACATCCTGGATGCATTGCTTGTTGCTGAGGTGGTAACAGTCACAGTTTTCAGTGATTACTTCAGTTATGCGTGGACTAGCTTAATTAACAGGACTCATCCGTGCTAAAACAAATTTTATCAGACTTCTTTGGATTCAGATTATATTTTTATCTCCATCTCCAATGTGAGACTTCATACTTGAAATAACAACCGAACAAAAAAAAACCCTGAAACTTCCAAACAAAGAGGAAAATATTGTGTTAAGAATATCTTTCATATTATTTCATATATACACATCTTCCTTAACAATATGTTCCAAATTTACATGAAGGTCTGAACACACAAGTACTATATTACTTTTAACACAATTAAAGTTGGGTGAAGACATATAACAGATTTTAAAAGCTAGTTTGAAACAGGAAGGGACAAATGACTTTTTAGTAAAAATGAAAACAAAACAACAACAAAAAACACTTTATGCATTTATGGAAAAAATGCCTTCATTCATAATTGTGTTCTCCATTTTCACTATAAGTATTACAAGGTTTACAAATCATTCACTTGAAGAAAACAAGATTTCTAATCATTTGTGAGTGAAGACCAAACTCAAAATTCTTCTCTCTTAAATAATACAAGGACAAAAATATTGATTATATGCCATTCTCAAGAAAATAAGGCATTATAAAATAACTGTGGTGGTTTATGTTAATGGAAATATATATACACACATATATATGGGGTTGAGCTTTGGAAAAGAAATTTTTATGCACCAGAAAAATATATAGCAAAGTCTCTCTCTCTCTCTCTCTCTCTCTCTCTCTCTCTCTATATATATATATATATATACATAAAAAATCAATATATAAAAAATAGAGATCAAGAGTATAACCTTCCAGTGTTAGCAGGAAATTTGAGTAAGTGGCCGGAATTGGAGAGGGTTGGAAATGGTAGATGTGGAAGTTGAGTTATGTCAACAGAGGAACAGTTAAGAGTTTGTGAGCAGCATTAGAACTACCTTTGTTACGTTATTTCATATACATGGCAAAAAATCCAATCCCTAATTTAATTTATGTGTAAACCTTTTACACATAATACATCAGTAAATAAAGTAATAGATTTATTTTCTGTTGTTAGAGAAAAAAGTAGAAAAATTGGAGACAAACAATACAAAGGCAAGTTTAAATTATCACTCGGGCCGTACAAGCTTGCAGACAGAAACTTGTCCTAATGCTTTTATGTCCTAAATACTTACTATTTGAGCAGTATATAAATTATGAAATGTCTCGGAACATTAATACAAGATGAAAAATGGTTTAAGTCACTATTTGTTCTGGATTTCAGAAAATCTCCTGTCGCACGTTGAGAGGTCTTGATGGGAAGGGGGAGCAAAAAAGACTACAAGAATTAATCCATGCAGAGAGCTACCAGTACCTCCTTGTTGTTGTTGTTTTTAATACGTGTTTATGTACTTAATAATTTTTATGACAATTTCTCTAGAAATTGTGAACCAGGAGACATGGCTACATAAACACATCACTGCAAGTTACTACATCAGCACAGTTACTTACCTATCTTGTAGTACCTGTCCATTTGCATAGGCATGATGAGTTTCCCCATGTTAATTTTTTAAGTCGGACTGTCCTCTTTAAGTAAAGAGTAAACTAAATGACATCTGCTGCAAGGCAAGCTCATTCCTGAAAAGTTAATAATAACAAAAAAATAATTAGTTAAGAAAACAATAACTTTTGTAGGTCTACACACTGAGTCCCTTTATATATTTGTTTTCTGAATAGAAACATAGGTTCATAAGCTACATATTGTTATATGCTATTTAAAAAAAATAATACTTTCACAAGACAAATTATAGATGAACATAGGTGAGTGTAAGGTCTCTATATCATCTGAGCTGATTGAAATGTTTTCTGCTTCTGCTTCAAAGTGTTGTATTTGAATGGAACTCTTTCCTCTTTTTTTTTTTTTTTTGGGTGGGGGGGGCGGGGACTGTTATGGAAGTTAGGAGGGGAGACAGTTGCAAGTCTTTAAGTCGTGAAGATTGGTACTTTTCTTTGATATCAGAATATCTACATTTTAGAAGAGAGTACAGACCAGAAGTTTCCAGAGTGCTCCCATCTGTCCCACTCTTCTGAGATGAGTAGTGATCAAAGCAGGTGACAGAGAGCTGTAACTATCTGCAAAGAGCAAACCAAACAGACACTACGGTTTCCCTAATTTCTCTCTGGAACTCAGAAACATGCCTTCATGGGTTTGGTGCAGGAACTGTCCTCGGTTTCCAGAAAAGTATCAACTTAACTTCAGAGTTATACTTTTATATAATAATAACAACAACAACAAACATAACAATAATATAATTATATATGCACATATAATTATATTTAATTCTAATATATAACATATGATATATAATATAATTGTCGTGGTTCTGCTCGAGTGGACAGCTGAGCTCCACCACATCCACTCTCTCACTCCCCCTCCTCAAAGAGGAATGGGGAGAAAATACGATGAAAAGGGCTCAAAGGTTGAGATAAGGATGAGAAGATCATGCAGTAATTATTGTAACAGGCAAAACAGACTCGGCATAGGGAGACAGTAAGATTTATTGCTTATTACTAACAAGCTAGAGAAGTGAGAAACAAAGGAAAGAAAACAAAAGCACCTTCCCCCCCATCCACCCTTTTCCACCTCCTCCCCCCGAGCAGCACAGAGGAACGGGGGAATGGGGGTTATGGTCAGTCTACAGCGCTTCTTCTCTGCCACTCCTCCTTGGTCACTCTTGTCCCCTGTGCTGTGGGGTCCCACCCACGGGATGAACTGATGAACTGATCCTCTGTGGGCTTCCTATAGGCAGTAGCTCTTACAGAACTGCTCCAGATATGGGTCCGTACCACGGGGTCCATCCTTCAGGAGCAAACTGCTCCAACCTGGCTCCCCCACGGGCAGCAGCTCCTGCCAGGTCACCTGCTCCTGCGTGGGCTCCTCTCCACGGGCTACAGGTCCAGCCCGGAATCTGCTCCGGCAGGGGTCTTCCACAGGCGGCAGCCTCCGTCGGTGCAGGGCCACCTGCTCCACCGTGGTCTCCTCCACGGGCTGCAGCGTGGAACCCTGCTCCACCGTGGTACTCCATGGGCTGCAGGGGGACATCCTGCTTCACCATGGTCCTCACCACAGGCTGCAGGGGACTTCTGCTCCGGCGCCTGGAGCACCTCTCCCACTCCTTCTTCACCGACCTTGGCACCTGCAAGGCTGTTCCTCACTCCTCTCACTCTCACAGCTGCTGTGTGGCGCAGCGTTTTTTTTCCCTGTCTTAAATATGCTCTCACAGAGGCACAAAACAACATCGCTTATTGGCTTGGCTCTGGTCAGCAGTGGGGTCCTTACCAAACATGGGGCAGCTTCTAGATCCTTCTCACAGAAACCACCCCTATGGCCCCCTCCTACCAAAACCTTGCCATGTAAACCCACTACAATAGTATAATGCTATATATAATTTTATATAGTATTATAATTCTATATAATTTTGTTGTATTTATGTACAAGAAGTTTCCATTTCTGCCAGTTCATGCCTCAGCCTCTCACAAAACTTTCAAAGTAGAAATAAGCCTCTGACTGTATCTCAGACAAAGAAATATCTGCTGAGACTGCAGAGAAGGATGCCAAGGAGAGAAAATAAAAATTAAGACATAAGTCATGTGAAACCCATCCTCTCTTCTTCCTCTTGGTTCCATTAGTGAGGTCACACTAATGCATCAGTGGTAACATTCATTTCCAGAACAGCACCTTCTGGTACCCCAGTAAGCAATAAGAATATCTTTGCTGTCAACTGAATTGGAAAAGGAAGAAAATTTTAAAGAATATATACATATATCACCAGAGCACAAACAACTGAAATTGAGAAATGAGTACAGAAAACAAAACAAAACAAAAACAAAACAAACAAACAAAAAAAACAGCTGAAATATACATCTATTTTCTAAGTGATTTCGCTATTCAAATATGATCCATTAGACAAGTTCTGTGTTAAGACATCTACCTAGATGAAAGTATTTTCTGACATCATCCTCTAACAGATACTCACTAATATATTATTAATAGGTAAAGTGACTATTTCTCAGTCTCCATTTAACACTCCCAAGATACACAGGTCTTCTGTGTTTGTACTTAAGACCAAATTTTTTAAAATATTTTCAATGCTTTGTAATAAACTTAATTAATCTTATCTTGTCAAAATCATGACAGCAGAAAGGATCACCTTCTGCAAACACTTATAAATCTACAGAGTTGAAAACTCAACCAAAGATCCACTGTTAATTTGCAGAAGAGTATATATACTATACTGCTTAAGCAGAAGCAAGTCTTGATTAAAGGAAGCATTGAATTAGATTGTTTCAAACTGATGCCTCTTTAAGACTCTAAGTGAACTCCTTTCACCTCCTCCAAAAATTATTCAACCCACCAAGTTTATTTGGTTCATGCCCATCAGAGTTTTTCAAACTAACTTTCACAGAATCACAGTATTGAAGGGGTTGGAAGGGACCTCAGAGGATCACTGGGTCCAACCCCCCTGCCAAAGCAGGTTCTTTAGAGCAGGCTGCCCAGGTAGGTGTCCAGATGGGCCTTAAACATCTCCAGAGAAGGAGACTCCACAACCTTCCTGGGCAGCCTGTCCCAGTGCTCCATCACCCTCACCGTGAAGAAGTTCTTTCTCATGTTGGTGCGGAACTTCCTGTGCTCTATCTTGTGACCATTACTACTCGTCCTGTCCCACAAACCACTGAAAAGAGGTTGGCCAAATCCCCCTGTCCCCCACACCTCAGGTATTTATACACATTGATGAGATCCCCTCCCATTCTTCTTTTCACCAGGCTGAACAGACCCAGGTCTCTCAACCTTTCCTCATAAGGAAGATGCTCCAGGCCCTGTATCATCTTTGTGGTCCTCCTCTGGACTCTTTCCAGGAGATCCCTGTCTTTTTTGTACTGGGGAGCCCAGAACTGGACACTCCAGGTGAGGCCTGACCCGGGCGGAGTAGAGGGGGAGGATCACCTCCCTTGGCCATGCTCCTTTTAATGCACGCATTGGCCCTCTTGGCCACGAGGGCACACTGCTGGCTCATGTTGTCCATCAGGACCCCTTCAGGGGTCCTTCTCCTCAGAGCACCTCTCCAGCAGGTCATCTCCCAGCCTGTACTGATACATGTGGTTGTTCCTTCCCGGGTTCCTTCCAGGTTCCTTTATTGGAATAGGTGATTAAGGCCTATAAAATTATTTTCTGTTACTCACACATACTTCAAATATTAAGTCAGCATTAGGGTTGGAACATTTTTTTTTTCCCCTCCTTACAGTAAAGATGAAAAAAGGAGCATTGCACATTGTATGGTTGCCTACTGGACAAGTGGTTTGAAGTTCAATGAATCTCAGATGAGGTCTTTTTATAAATTCATTAAAAATCACAAGTGTCATCTACATTCACTACAAAACATTTCAACCTGTAGCCCTGTGTAAGCAGTTTCAATGAGTTGTAACAAAACCTAGCAAGTAGCAACTGATTTTAACATCAGTTATTTCTAAACAACTTATTTTTAGACTATAGCATTTGCCACCATTCTATAATAAGAGAAAAATGGATAATAAACTAAATACTCCTTCTGAGAATATGTTCATTGCAAATAGTATTAAAACTGTTCTGATGCAGATCCACTGTAACTATTTAACTAAAGTTCCAAGCAAAGGAAAAATGGAGTTGTAACAACTTTTCAGTATTACTAAGAATAAAGCATAACATATTCACTTCTGATCCCCAGAAATAACACCCTAATCACTCTCTTTAGGATGTAAAAATCATCTGCTTTCTGTTCTCTTCAATGAAATCTTCCAGATCGGGTGTAACGATATCAGCACCTGCACCGTGTCAAAGCGAAACTTTAAAGCCTTTTCATTCTAAGAAAATCTAAATTTTATGTTTTGACTGGAACAAGATATTGTAAGTCACCAAATTTGATAACCAAAGCTTTGATTTGTTGTTTGAACGCAATAAAGAAACTTAGATAACAATGGAACAAAAAGCAAAATGCCAAGATCTGTTTATTTGTACCTGAAGCTATGAAAGTGTGTATAAAGAAGCTAGTGTTAAATATGTATCATCTAATATTCTACTCATGCTTTCTTCAAATGTGCTAGTTTAAATTGTTGTGAGCTGTGTTCAAATTTTTCCATTACTGTCTAAAATAATTCTGAATATTTTACCCCCCCAAAAAAATCATTTTCTATCCTTTATTTCAAAGATCATGAGCTGAAGAGAAAAGCTGGTGGTGTTTTATTAGCTGTGACTACTCATCTTTGAATATTTTTACATATTTGATACTGCTTTCTTCTTTTTAGTTGAATTTTGGACCTCTAAATTGCAGGACATAGCAGCAAAACAGAAAGACACAGGGAAGATAAATAATATTGTACATGTATGCAGGTGCACACTGTTTTTTACCCGCCATCTGTACTGAAACATTTCAATTGCAGATTCTTGGTTATTCTAGCCTTATTCTATAATGTTATTTTTCTGGGAATATACTGGTCAACATGGAGTCCATTTAAAATTAATTAAATAATAATAATAATAAATAAGCAGGTGTGAATATTTCAGGTACCTGAAAATGTTGATATTACAGAATAATTTGATGGTCTTGTGAGTGGCATAAAATCATTAAGCACTTATGAGATTCAGTCAATACACCAATATATTAGAAAAGGACTCACTCATCCCATAGTGTCTGACATTACTAAGCACAACCAAATAAGAACTCAGAAGGCAGGTATCACACTCAAGGAAATTCAGAGCAAGATAAAAAATAAAAAAAAAGGTTCCTGTTTTTCACCCCTCTCAAAGGGGTGAAAAACGGGGGACAGGGGTCTTTCTACCTCCATCTTTCATAAAAGAATACGAATCGGTGACTTTGACTGCACTTGTGATCAGGAATTGGGAAAACTCACTTGTACAAAAGGGTGTGAGGTTTTTCAAAAGCTCCTTTCCAGTGTCGCACTTCATAAAACTGTCATACTGTATGAAATCAAAGTAGCACAGGAATCAATAGCCAACAATCCTTCCTTAAAAAGTCCTTATATGCTTACTATCCAAACATTTTAAGTAGGTAATCTGTAAGTTTCCAAAGCTTAATGGTATTCAAAAGATCTTTGTAATTCATTTAGAAAATTAATTATAAAAAATAATAAAATAGTGGAATACTGCAAAATTGTAATATAGGAAAAGACTAGACTTAATAAACTGATTTAATCTAAATGTGACAGTAAGCAGAAGTTGAAGGTCACACACAAGTTAATTATACTTTGGAAAATAATGCCTGAGAAAAATGCAGAAATGTTACAAGAAAAAATAACTGAACGCAAGTTCTATGTACAATGCACTGCCTGGAAGTCGAAGTAATCCACAAATTAATAAGTCAAATTACAATAGTGGTATAACAAATTTTATATTAAAAAACAATAACAATAAAATAAAACACTTGTACTCCATAAAGATGAACCCCTATCTTTGGATAAATGCATGATGCTTTATTTTTGAGCTATTTTTTGCTTTATGCACACTGCCTGAAATCATTTCTACCTGGATTTAAATTTAACTTCAACATTAATACATCTTCTGATATTTTGTCCTGTCTTGTCTAATGTAATCAACAGCATAGGTCTTTTATCATTGTCACTTCAACTCTAGCATGCTTGGAAGGGGATTCTGGCAACTTGCTTATTGTATATCACCTCTGACTCTACCTTCTTAAAAAGAAGAGTGACAATATACATTTGCAGATTTTTTTTCTTTATATATTTATCACAAAGTGTTTCAAAATCACAATTGTATTCATACTGCAATTTTTATATTTTCTGTGATCTGTAGATTGATATAAGCTCAAAGAATGACTTAAGAGAGGTAACTTTAAACATACATGCTATTCATGCTGGATAATGATTCTACTCCTACATCAATCATGTGTTTATACCAAAATGTTATGGCACATTGTCATCACTGTAGCATATTAGCATACCTTCAGTACTTTAAAGTTTATACAAACTTAAATACACTAACAATGAGCATCACATTTCAAAGTCATCATTTAAACATTGCAGATGAAACCCTGGACCCATCTGAAGTCAATGGCAAAACTTCCACTGACCTCAGGGGAAGTCAGATCCCATCCTTTATTGCTGCCTTTATTCACTTCTGCCAACCAAATGACAAATTATTAATAAATGCACAGCATATTACTTAGTCTAAGCAGAGTTGGTAAGAACTAGAAAAGAAGCTTTTCAAATACATTATACATGAATCAAGCTGTTATCTTTTGAACAATTTATTCAATGAGTTGGCATTCAACCAGATAGAGAGCTGGTCAAATACTGCAAAAAGACTATTCGTGAATAATTTATTTAATGAATAACAGCTACTTTGGGAGAATAATGTATTCTGTGAGTAATATTCAGCAGCTTACAGCCAAGAATATTTTATCCAACATTAATTGCTGTTGTTTGTTTTGGAGAGTCATAGATGTATTATAAGGTTTTGTTTGTTTTTCTCTAATCTTCTGTTACCTGCACTTGTGCTATAGCAGACTAATAGCAACCACATGGCTTTTGTTAAATTTAGTTTCATACTGCTTCAGCATGTAAAATTTTTTAACTTTCATCTAAACAAATGAAGTGACATTTTAACATTTTGTGTTGCCAATTCAACTAGTAAGTTTTGTAAGATTAATAAAAAATTTAAAAAGGGGAAAAATCAGGGAAAAAAACAGCTTCCAAGCATGATGAATATAGATAACATTGCCATGTTTGTGTTTTCTTCAACAGCTGTCTGTTAATGTCCACATTATGATTTTCTAATTTTTTTAAACTGTATTAATTAATTTACATAAACAGATGTTATGTTCAGTTTCCTATCCTAGAAGGCTTCCATTATTGACACAAAAGCATGAAAATAATCCACGTGTAGTTTTAAGCACTGTTTTTTTTGTTGTTGTTTTTTTTTTTTTCTTAAAGAAATTTAAAGTAAGCCTCTATGTCTAAGTAAGAGCAATGCTGTTGTCAGTTCCTCAATATTAAAGCTTTTGTACTTCTGACTTTTCTTCTCCACCAGATATGGGCAAGTTTTTCCATTTTCATGACTATGATGTACCACAAAACATACACTCCTGCCTCCTCTCAGACCCTTGCAGCTACCCTTAATGCACAGAGCCTCTTACACAATGGCTTTCTCCCAGCATATCAATGATGTATACAAAACAGAAACAGCTCAGCAAAATCAAGAGGAAACTGCAGGAGAACATGATGAAAACCAAAGAAGAGTAACTACTATATATATTTTTTTAAGACATTTTTGTTGCATAGCAGCAGCGTAACCATGTGTGATAATGTACTAGTGTCATTTCTGTCATATTTCATATATGCAGTACTTTTCTGGTTGAGCATATACATCATGTCTAGTGCTTTGAGGCTGAAAACATAATATGTGCCTGTGTGGATGCTCATAGGTACATCTGCACTAGCCACAAAGATTCACACCTATTTAATAAAAGATAACTTGTGATTTGAAAATCTGTCCTTTCTCCACTGTATTAGAAAGCTTAGTCTACCTTAAATTCCCTCCAGAAGAGTGGAAGATCAAAACCAATCACACAGTTGCTGCCCCTGTCCTACCTGGGTGGGCAAATGCTTCTCTCTACTGGGGAAGGAGGTGAGTCTGACAACTGCTGTCTTCCCTTACCAGAACATATCCTCGTACAGCTGTATTCTAAATTAACTGCAAAGTCAGAGACCATAGCTACCTATTTCCCTGCTGAGGCCTAAAATGATCCATCTTCACTCTGATTCTGGTAGGCAAGCTGTAGTTTCAGCTGTGATGTTCAGCACCATCAGTCATCTACAGCAAGAACCTGCTCCCCAGGAAGGGAGGAATGGAAAAAAAAACACATCAGGAAGTCACTAGCTGAGACAGTGTCTCACTTGCCCTGCCACTGCCCAGGTTAAATGAAGCTCGTGGCACAATGAATAGACTCTAGCTACAGAGGTATGATAGATCTGGCAGTGCAACTCTGAAAATGAAATTCTTTTTCAGGGTAGAACTTGCGGGTTTTGTTATAACGGTGAATCAATCTTTGCATGATTTTTTTTTTTTTTAACAAACAGTAATTTAGCTTATTGAAATAATTTCTGAGAAAAATCATATTTTTAAAAAACAAAGCAGTTCATACTCCAAATGCGTATTTAAACACTACGATATTCAATATTTCTAATGTTTAAAGTTTTTCAATAACCTCATTGTGTTTCCTATTTATTATCTGAAATAATGCAATTGTTTTTTTTTTTTTTTTTTTTTTTAGGTTATAAAGTTCTTGCAAAATATAGTTTTTAAAAAACATAGATCCCTTCCTCACTAAATATATATTTAAATAATCTGTCTTAGAAAATATGTACAAACAAAATCTAGAATTAGAAAATACATATTATTTTAGGGCCTTGTTTGATCATCCTGTCTCCTGCTGGTGCTGACACTCTCCCTCAAAAAGCAACAGCACCAAAAACAAACAACAAAAAAAGCTCTAATCTTTTTATTGAGCTACTGTATAAAAGCCAAAATTATTATTGTTTTTTAATTTATGTTGAAGGAAAGATATATGAAGGAATAACTATTATTTCTGCAACATGTATATATTCAAAATCCCTTTCAAGAATAGAAAGTAACAAAAAGAAAATCTAATGCTGAAAAAAATAAGTATTTGGATTTTAGGAAAAGCTAGCTTATTTTAAATTATTAATGTGCATTATGGTGAAGTCTTTAATCATACTGTTTTATATTATTCTTTCTCTGAATGACTCCTATTACTTTCAGAGCATTGATTAAATATAGAGAGTACTAAGTAGTGTGCAAAGTATTGCATTTTTAAAATAAAATATAAAGTTGACTATTTTATCTATAAAAAAATAAAAAAAAAACAAAGAATGAGAAATTAAATGTTATTTAAAATGTCCTATATGTGATTTTACCCACTTTTTTTTTTTTGTCTCTAGAGTTTCCTGATCTCCTTTTCAAGACATACATTACACTATGAATGTCTGTTTTTATTATAATTCAAAGGAAAATAAAACAATAAATGTAACATTACTATCGCAATTCCCATTTTAATTGTCTCTTTTGAGAGAAATTAGCAAAATGGTGCTTAGAGAGGTTATTTCTGGTTACAGTGCATTTCTTTTGATAACTTATATCAAAATATATTAGCTTCATAATGAATTCTGAGTTGGTGAATAATTCAACACAAGTTACACATGGCAGAATAATTTAAAATATATATGGGAAAGCGATTAATTTTTGTATTTTCAAAGATATGTTGAGTAGTTTATAAACAGCCAAACCTAAGTAGCTAATTAAAAAAAGAAGAATGAAGTCTTTGATAGGGGGAAAAAAGTATTGAGAAATTGTCAAGACAGGGAAATTAATTAAAATGATGTTAAATACTTCATTTTATTTATTTAATTAGTTAGTTAGTTAGTTAGTTAGTTAGTTGTGTGTCTTTTCTGCAGAACTAGTAGATTCACATGACTTCATTACTTGACCATAGAAAGTGTTACTATCTTAACTGGCAAAATAATTTCAAAATATGTAATCGTTAAATAACATATAATATATAGTCTCTAGGTTTGTCAAAATACCTCCTACTTCCGAAGGCTGAAGTCTTGAATGTCATCATAATGCAGAAGCAGTGATCATCCCTGTATGTATAAAAGGAATTAAATAGGTTATATTTTTTGATCCTAAAACATTGATTTTTGTTTCTTACTTTTGTCTATAGAATGGGAAGAGAGAAAAGTGAGATAAAATGCAATTGGCGGATTCAAGTTTTTGACAAAATGCAAGTGCTGGATTCAAGTTTTTGTTGAAGTGAGTAAATAAGACTAATTTCTTTCTAGTTTCATAATTTAGAGATAGCACCAACGATTCTTTAAAATACTGTTATGTTCAAGGTGGGTTTTAATTACTGTTGTTTATTTAACCAATGTAAAATATTTAAATTATTATTATTCAAAGATCTTAAAGAATTATTTATAGGTATTGGAACATGAATTGTTATACAGAATGCGAAGCAACCAAGCACTAACTGGAACATATAAAATAGTTGTATTACTTTGCATTGTTACCAAAATTAGCATATCACAGGATATTTACTTTATAGCCAGTTATCAAAAGATTTTCCTTGGTGTATGATCCTGTATTTCATGTACTACCTACTGAGCATACGTGATTTTACAATGAAACTCTCCTGTGGGGATCTGTCTCTAAGTATGACCTGAATTACAAGTCATCAGTTTAGTTTTGTAAAGTTCAGAGGCAAAAATACATTTTCATTTTTATTATGTATAGACTGAGACAAAATCACAGATTCATAGAATATGCCAAATTGGAAGGGATTCACAATGATCGTTGGGTCCAACTCCTGGCTCCACACAGAACCACCCAAAAATCAAATCTTATGTCCAAATAGCATTGTCCAAATGCTTCCTGAACTCCTGCAAACTTGGAGCCATGAGCACTCACCTGGGGAGCCCTCTCCAGTTACAGAAAGGATGGAGATAGTGAGCAAGCAGCTGTGTGGGTGCTTAGCTGCTGATGGAATCTAGTCATTAGACTCCGACTAAACTCTCTTCAAGGCTGGGCCCTTGAAGAGAGTGCAGCTCTCTTTTAAGAGCTGGAATTAAAAGCTCAAGATAAAACTTATCTGCGTTGACAAATGCAGGTAATACCCACAGGTGCAGCCCCAAACTCACCTTTTATATGCCAGGATCTTTGCTCTTCTCTGTGATTTAGCATGCCAGACAAAGTGTATGCAGGAAGCCATCTGGAAGAAAAAATGGAAAAGAACTATGTTAAGCCCAGGATGTGCTTTTACGAACAGTCAGCACCTTTTCACGTCTGAATCATCAAGGTTTGAGTCAATGGTGGTATTAAGCATTTCAGGGTTTGAACATTAAATTTTTCATCCTTGGGCAACGTTGCCCATCTAAGCTTTGAGGAACAAGTAAACTAAGAAGTACATGCACTGAAACAGCACTGTTACTTATTCTGGACGTCAAGAAAAAACAGCTGGAAATGTGACTTAGTTTCTTTTTAAAAAATGGAGGGACGTCAAACAAGTGCATTTTTTCAAATATTTTTTTTTAGACAGATTGAATACTACGTGCCCACATTATTATTATTATTATTATTATTATTATTTTTAAAATTTGTGCCTAATGGTCTTATTCTGCTTCATTAGAAAACCACAATTTTCATTTTATTATGTTTCATAACTCCATACATGAAGAAAAATTTTGAATCTTTCAGGAAAAAACATTTCACTGAATATTTCACCTACTAATTTCAATTAGTGACAGGTCTGATCTATGTAAGTGTGAAAAAAAGCGTGGAGTTAAAGTCAAAGCTTTCAACATGGTATTTTATAAGTGTTTTAAATTTACTTACTACAAAGTAACTAAAAAGTGCAGGTTTTTCAAGCCTGGTTTTTGTTCTGTTAATTCAATGACAAATTCATATTTTACTTTTATGGCAAACTAATTTCATTTCACTTTTATTACATGTTAAAAAATATTAATGCAAATAACTTCATCTTACCAGTCAGCCTACCAGACATGTTTTGTTAATGACTGATTAAATTTTTTAGTATGAATTCAGCTATAGAATAAATCATTTATTTATCTGGCTGCTGCAGATGGCAGTTTTCAAGGTTTTCCACAAATGTTGAAAAAACATGCTGAGTTTCTAAACAAAGGGAGAGGAAGAAGTAAAAATAGAGATCTCTATGGTCTGGATTGATATACCAATAATAACAATAACAACTGAACATGCTCTCCATTATATTCAGAACTAATGATGTGCATTCACATTTATGATAGTGTCTTGAAGTGGTGCTTACAGCTTTCTTCAATCAAGGATGCTGGTCAATACTTTATAGATTGCCTGAGCTTATTTATACTGATCAAAGTATGGAATATAAAAGATTAAACTCTTCTACTAATTACATGCCTGAAAGCACATTAACAATGCAAGTGTCAAAGCTCTTCTAAAAATTCATTTTGCATTTTTAATAAAAACTGATAGCAAGGTTTTGAATGCATCTAACTGGAAAAAAGTAATTTTTGTTTCTGTAGATTCTTTATGAAGAGCGTGTAGAAGCCCTGAAACACAGAACATGCAGAAGGATATAGGTAATTTGCACTCTGAAAATAGACTGCTGGAAATCTTCTCATCAAACAATTCATAGCGAGCTTCTCCTTAATAACATAATGGTTCTGAAAGATAACAGTGCTACTAGAAATCTACAATAATTTTTTGATACATAACATCAATTTCAAAACCTCAAATACTCAAAATGTTACTGTTAATTTTATGGAAAAGAATTCATCCATTATCTATGTCAAAATCCATAGATTTTTTTCATGCTTTAAAAATCTGTTTCATGTTTCTACAACATTCTTTCTTGTTTCTCTCCTGTCCTGTGGCAGACAGTAATTTTCTTAGCTGCATTGTATGAAAACAAGAAATAAAGGCATTTCACAGAGTCCCTGAAAATCATCTTAGTGTATTAAGCTTCAGTGAAATTTAGACTTCTGAAGGCTAAAATATTGCAAAAACTCTTTTGACTTTTGCCATACCTCTTGTTTATTGTGATGAACTACCAGCTTGTGCTTGTGCTCGAGGTGAGTGGGATTGACAGACCTTGCCATCAATAGAACAAGAGCATCACGTCTTGAACTCAGACATTTCAGGGATGCCAGCTGAACATTTTCTTTCAATCAGCATAGTGAGGAAGCAGCCAAGGTGTAAGACAATACAGATCAAGATGTTGTCTGTTGGTCCAAATGTAATGCAGTTGCAGTATATTTTGTGCGTCCTTAATTTACCACAAAATACTATAAAAATTAAGTCATGATAGGTAAAGTGTCACAAGAATTCTAGTAAGAATTTTATCTAAGTGACATTTGTTAATAATGGAATATCCAGAGTAAATTTTAATTTATTTATTTAGCTGGAAATATTGTCTCTTTGGATATGTAGTAAATTGATCCCCAGTTATCTCAGATAATGAATGTTATAGCAAGTATTGCTACCAGTCTTTGTGTCTAGATTCAAATGTATTTCTTCCAGCCAATTTGGGAGCATTTGCTTCAAGTTTACCATGACTTTTTTCCTATACATAATAATGTTGATTTGAGAGAGAATTTTGTGATCTCTAAAGACAGCAATTTGTGAATGATCTATGAAGATCATCCAGAACAGTAATTTCACAGAATCACACAGAATTTCTAGGTTGGAAGAGACCTCAAGATCATCGAGTCCAACCTCTGACCTAACACTAACAAGTCCTCCACTAAACCATATCCCTAAGCTCTACATCTAAACGCCTTTTAAAGACTTCCAGGGATGGTGACTCCACCACTTCCCTGGGCAGCCTGTTCCAATGTCTAACAACCCTTTCAGTAAAGAAGTTCTTCCTAACATCTAACCTAAAACTCCCCTGGTGCAACTTAAGCCCGTTCCCCCTTGTCCTGTCACCAGGCACGTGGGAGAACAGACCAACCCCCACCTCGCTAAAGCCTCCTTTAAGGTATCTGTAGAGAGCAATAAGGTCGCCCCTGAGCCTCCTCTTCTCCAGGCTGAACAAGCCCAGCTCCCTCAGCCGCTCCTCGTAGGACTTGTTCTCCAGACCCCTCACCAGCTTCATCGCCCTTCTCTGGACTCACTCGAGCACCTCGATGTCCTTCTTGTAGCTAGGGACCCAAAACTGAGCACAGTGCGGCCTCACCAGAGCCGAGTACAGGGGGACGATCACCTCCCTAGCCCTGCTGGTCACACTGTTTCTGATACAAGCCAGGATGCCGTTGGCCTTCTTGGCCACCTGAGCACACTGCTGGCTCATATTCAGCTGACTGTCCACCATCACTCCCAGGTCCTTCTCTGCCTGGCAGCTCTCCAACCACTCCTCTCCCAGCCTGTAGCTCTGCTTGGGGTTATTGCGCCCTAGGTGCAGGACCCGGCACTTGGCCTTGTTGAACTTCATGCAGTTGACCTCAGCCCATCGGTCCAGCCTACCCAGATCCTCCTGCAGAGGATCAATTTGCAATAAAATTTTGTGTACTTAACATGTCCAGGGAAGACCCTACGATTGCTCTTTGATCACAAAGAACAATTCAACAGCTTAATTAAATTCTATGAACACTTTGCCAAAAGTTAAAATGTACAAATAAAATAAAATAAAAGCTAACAGCACTTATGTCAATCCTGTGACAATTTTCTGACCTGTCTGCCTCTGCTGAACCTCAGCAGTTTATTTTTTTTATGTAAGCAATAATTAAAATAAAAGCTTATTATTTTCTTGTAGAGGGAAAATGAAAGTATTTTCAATTGTCTCCTCCACGTTTAATTTTCAGAGATAGAATAAGAGAAGGAGAGACATAGTATGAAAGCCAGCAGATGTTTACTTATTTAAGAGTTGTGTACTAAATATTCCCTCAAGGGAATCACCAACTCCACCAGTTTTGTCAAGAACTGTCACAGAGCCAAAGTGCACCTCAACATGTCTAATCAGTATAGCAAACTAAGGAAATCACTTAGCACTTTAACTCTGCAAATCTCAGATGTAACAGAGCAAGGGGGGAAGGGCCAAAGCTGCCACAACAGAAAATATAAATGTTTCAGAATCACCAATAAGATGGCTTTCTCTCTATTTCATCCCTTAGACACACACTCTTTCTTCTCTTGGCTTAAGAAAATGTCTAAATAATTCTCTTATATTGTAGAAAAAAAAGCTAGGTAAACAATTTCAAACAGAAAAAAAAAAGCTTTTATGAGGAAAAGCTTGCATACAATTTCCTTTCCTTTTCCATGCTAGAGTATGATCAGATCTTAAAGGTGCAATGACACTCCCCTTTGTATACAAAATAATAAGAATTATATATATATATATATATATATGGATGCCCTTATATAACTATAAAACAAAACAATAAATACCTACCACAATGACCCAAGGTACTTATGTGGTTGGTATTTTACCAGGAACATATATCTAAATCACATTTCCTACTAAAATATTGATAAACAAACAAACAAAAGCTGTTATCCCACAGTAAGTTAAGCTTTCTTGAGTTGTACCAGAAGTTTATCAACCTTACCCTATCAACATTAGGTCAAACTGTGCTGTTAGCATCTGTTTTTTTTTTTCCCCATTTAGTCCAAATTCCCGATACTCAACCAACATAAATGATAAAAAGATGTTGAACTACTGAGGATCTAGAATACATGTACATGCATTTCTTCATTTGACCATGTGACTTTTTCATACTTAGGATACTAATAATGAAAGAGTCCCTCTCTATCCAACAGGAAGTGGTTGAGGCAATGTACTGTGCTTCTCACATCATAGACCATATGTTTATTCACGACTTTCAGGCTGACAGTGAACAACAGGAGATCAGATTTTCTGTATTACAGCATGGTATACATGCTACAGCTTTTGACGGAAGTAGAATGGCGTACAGTACTGCTGGTTGGCTAAAAATCTTGTCTCATCTGAAAAGTTACATGGAAATTACTGGGAAAATTGACTATGGTTATTTTAGTGGCAAGCTATTTGCAAAGAGAATCTTAATGCAGAAAACATTACGAAATACCACTAAAAATACCAAAAAATCCCTCCCCCCAAAATATAATAAAGTAATAAAGTAAATAAAGTAATGAAGTAAGCACATTCTCCTAATTGCCTCTCTTCATCTTCACCTCTACCTTATGCCAGAAAGAATACAACAGCAACCTTATATTCTTCTCAGTTTCCCATGTTGTCCAAGACAGATAATGTTCTTCAGCCCCCCCTTCTCAATTTGTCTAAAAGCATTCCCTTCATACTTCCCAAGTTTTTTTGTTTGTGTTTTTTTTTTTTTTTTTCTTTTTGGTTGTTTGTTTGTTTTTGTTTACTTGTTTTTTTTTTTTAATGCTTTCCAATCCATACATATTTCTGCAGGAGCTGGGGACTGTAAAGATATAATGACTATAGTAAAATAAACTCTCAGGTTTTAAGTCATGTATTTCTAAATGCTAGTAACCACAGTACCATGAAAGTCCATACAAACACCAAACAAAACAGCTAATTGATCAACTCACTAAGCAGATGTTGATATTAATATTGCAATTGCACCTATAGGCTGGAATATAATTACAGTTTTATGTAACAAAACATATTCCACTAAATATTCTAAACAGTATGCAGTTTGAAATGCAAGATTCAACAGATGTGTGAAATAAATAGGAATAGAAAGTAGTATGCTATAGTATTGTTTAATAAGATGATTAGATTTCATATTTCATCCTGGTAATATAGGGTCCTGATAGATTAATGTATATTTTTACCTGGATATGTATATGTATATGTATATATATGTAATATATAAGGGTAATAATTTTACCCTTGTAAAATTATTATTTCATGCAGTTTACAGAAAAAGGGGTATTTGAATATAACAAAGGAGGTGATCGTCCCCCTGTACTCGGCTCTGGTGAGGCCGCACCTCGAGTACTGTGTTCAGTTTTGGGCCCCTCGCTACAAGAAGGACATCGAGGTGCTTGAGCGGGTCCAGAGAAGGGCGATGAAGCTGGTGAGGGGTCTGGAGAACAAGTCCTATGAGGAGCAGCTGAGGGAGCTGGGCTTGTTCAGCCTGGAGAAGAGGAGGCTCAGGGGAGACCTTATCGCTCTCTACAGATACCTTAAAGGAGGCTGTAGCGAGGTGGGGGTTGGTCTGTTCTCCCACGTGCCTGGTGACAGGATGAGGGGGAATGGGCTAAAGTTGTGCCAGGGGAGTTTTAGCTTGGATGTTAGGAAGAACTTCTTTACTGAAAGGGTTGTTAGACACTGGAACAGGCTGCCCAGGGAGGTGGTGGAGTCACCATCCCTGGAAGTCTTTAAAAGGCGTTTAGATGTAGAGCTTAGGGATATGGTTTAGTGGGGACTGTTAGTGTTAGGTTAGAGGTTGGACTCGATGATCTTGAGGTCTCTTCCAACCTAGAAATTCTGTGATTCTGTGATTCTGTGAAATAAAGAATGGAAAGTATTGTACAAGTATAGTTGTACAATAATATTAATTTGTATTAATATTATTGCTGAGATTTAAAATATTTTAGATTCTGACACTGAAGTTCATGTAGGATATAATTAACCAAAAAAGTCAAGTTTTACTCCTTTCTAATTCTCTATTCTAGTATTCTGTTCAGATATTTAATTATGATCTATGCTGAATGATGATAATGGCAGATAGTCCTTTCCACATACATTGTATATTACCTCACCCTGAGAATGTTGCTTTTGTAAGGACACAGAGAGAGCAGACAATTTCCAAGCATTTTCTGGCTGGAAGAAATAAGAGACCTCTTCACAATTTTTATTTCTTCTATAGCAGTTCTGCAATGTTCAGATATCTTTGCTGTCTCCATCCGTGTTCTCTTTGCATTCCTAAACTTCAATAATGAAAAGTGGTTACAATTGGATAGAAGATGTTAAGAAATTTTCAGCCTAGACTAAAAGTAGCATGCACAAAATACCATTTAAAAATATTCTTATATTAATAAACTTTCAGGACAGGAGACAAAATTTGAACAATTTAGAGTAAGTTCTAAATCTACATTTTGACTAACTCTGTACTGGGAAATCTTACAAACTTCACAAAGACTCCTATCTCTTTATTAGAATTGTTTCATATCTTTGTCTCTGTTTTTGTAGATGTATTGTGCATGGGATGTAAAATGTATCAACAATAACTCCATTGGGCTTTGTGATAAGCATTCAATGAAAATGATAAAATTAAACTAGTGTCTTAGTTTTGATAAATTTATGAGCATATGTTCAAGCTACATGCTTTGGGCCGAATATTATAAAATGAACTTTGAATTACACTCTACACCTGAACGAACTGCTGTGCTGATATTTCTGTCAATTTGCATACTGCTATTGTTTTCATTTCAGAACAAAGACTTTTTTATTATCAGTTATAACAATTAAGTGCTGACTACAAAAAAAAAATAAAATAAGGTGACTGACTGAATACATCAGCTGGTATTTCCTAATTCTCATGGTCTTTTATTTAAAAGCTGTTTATATAATTGAAGTTGGTGTTTTTAGAACCTCTGTTCTGAAATTAGCACATCACTAGTTTGCAAAGACCCTGAAACAACCAAAAATGCCTTTTCTTCCTCTACATATGAAAACTCAATTTAAGCAGTAGCAACAACAAACATACTTGTAAAAGATCTATTCAATCATCTTATTTGCCTATCTGTTTGGGTAATAGCATTTCCATCTCTGTTTTTTTACAGAATCTTCTCTGGAGATTATGCCCCTATATAAATTTAGACAAGATTAGACCAAATCCTGAGTGCTACTCTGAACATAGGTCAATGAGTCAGCCCATTCAACTGGCACTAGGTCATTGATTACCATACATCATGGGGAAGGTACACAAGAATTATTTGTATTTTAAACATCAACAGCAACACTACATTGTTCAAATCACAGAATAGTACTTAAAACAAGCCAGCTAACTGGTTCACTGCAGCTGTAATTATGCTTTGCAAGAACACTGGCTATACTTTCAAATAGTTTATTTTCATGTATTACTCCAGAAGTGGAGTTTCTCTGAAGTGTCTGAATTTAAAGATTGATCTTGTTCTGTTGCATATTTTGCCCTTTCTGGAAAAAAACAAACAAACAAACAAACAAACAAAAAACAACAACGGTATAGAAACTGGAAAATCCTGATTTTCTATGTTGTGACTGGCCATGCTATCATCTTGTTAAAAATAGAATAACTACGTAAAAGCTAGGCCAAGATTCAAACCTTTTAAACCTGAGAACATATTTAGAAAAACAAATAAATCTTCTCAATAAAATTGAGGTACTTCTTAGGTAAATAGAACAGAAGGTTTATCTTCTGGAAAATAATTTGGGCAGGGAGCCCAGGTGGTCAGTGCAGAGGGCTGCCTCCACCACTCTCAGTGCTGGGGAGGAAAGGGAAGGGAGTAGAGAAGCCAGCCACGTTCAACCATCTGTCACTGAAAGATGCAGAGAAGCTGTAACCATCTCCTTTCACAAGGAGAAGGACTGTGGATGCAACATTGAGCAATAGCTTATGCAGCCCAAGCTTATGCATCCATAAGTAAGGATGCTTCTACAGGGATTATGATGAAGCGGGTACCCAGTTCCCTGTTGACTGCATGTTATATTCTCTTAACAGGTTGCAGCATGGTTACCTGTTTGACTTTTCTGCGCTGCTGCAATCCAAGTCCAGTGCACCCTGTAGTAACAAGGGGAACTTACCCCTTCCCTGTGAATAAAAGCAGGATGGGATTGAAAATTTCAATGGTGTTCATTAACACAACTTGCCTGTCCCTAAAGTGATATTTGCCAAAACATCTACTTTGTATATTTTCAATGGCATATTACCTCATGTGAGATTAAAGGTTTCTTAGGGCATTTAGGTATTTACACATAATCTATTCTTTGTTCAGCTTTTCAAGGTAGCCCTGAAACTGGACTAGGAACAGTGGAAAAGTAAGAGGTTTTTTAAGAACAAATTAATTTTAGCTTTAACAATTTCTCTTTGCTTGCTGTTAGCAAAATACTAGTGAAAACATTGAAGACACTACTCTTTCTCAAAGATATTGAAAAATAAGACACTATATCTGCTTCTTGTTAATTGCCTTCTTGTATATCACACAGCAATCTAAAATCTTCTGTGGATAATTCCACATTTCCATCTTTATTTTTATAAAATTGAACTCAGTTTTCCTGCTGCATGGAGGAAAAGAAAACTTCCTTCTGTATGGTGCTGGTGAACTATCAGATATATTTTATTGTGTCATATTTTATTGGAAGGGAAGCCATAAACACGGTTATGTGGAGGTATGTCACCACAGCTGTGTAATCGTTTTGTTGAACGAAACTTTTTTTCCAGCTATTGGAACTTGCTTTTGCATAACTGACAAAGATTGCCTAGTTGCAGGCTTATGTTGCTTGGTGATTATGAAGATGAGGATGATGAAAAAAAATCTCAGTTCCAAATCCTCACTAGTTATCTTTCACTGATATACAACGGTATAGGGAACTCGTTTTAAGGAGATCTGTGCAAAACAAAAATAAGGGGAAGGATTGTCATGAAGAACTGTAAAGTAATTCTCAAATATCTCACTTCATATATATATATATATATATATACACGTATATATATATATATACACATATATATATATTTATACATTTATATATATATATATATAATAGCTTTACCTTGTTTAAGTATCTTGTAAAAAAGGTTGGTTTTCAAGGAAACATGAACATTGTTAAAAGAATGAAATTTCATCTAAAAATGATACATATACCCAAGGATTGCTCAATGAAACTGTGCAGCATTCCACTATAACAAGCCATTACTCTGAATATGATCATTTTGAGTTAGATATTTCAGATTTTACAGTCCAAAGATCTAGAATTTTTATTTAGTAAATAGATTTGGAGCTGTTTATGCTCTTTATAAAAAAATATTTTAAATCTATACAGCAGATAAAAAAAGAAGGTATTTTAGTAGAATACAGATGAAACTTTATGAGTTATTTAAAAAAAAAAAAAACCTTAAGATGAAGAAATTATGATGAGATATTAAAATATATGACTTGTACATGTACATAAGGCTGTAGTGGTGCACACCACGTGACAACCCCCCACACCCTTCAGTCCCAATAGTGTTTTTATTTAACACTCTAAACCATTGCTATTCGTTTGCAAAGGACAAGTTTTCTGTGATGTGGTCAGCCCACATTATATGGATAATTTGTGTTTTCCAAGACATATGCAGCTATTATTAAAAATAAATAAATCACACTTTTTTTTTTTTTTTGTAGCAGTAATAAGTTACCATTTGTATCCACAAAATATACAACTATTTTCTGGTACATTAGCATTTGTATCCATAAAAGACAGTACTTTTTCATGTGCAAACTAGCTAGCTGTAATCCTAAATGCTAGACTATTAGAAGAAAAAACAAACAAACATGTGCAACCATTCCCTTAGTAGGTTTTACTGCACTGTTTCAAAATGTTTCTCATTATATTAAGCTATAAACAAAAAACATTTTTTTGAAAGTTTACTATATACAAACTCTGTACTACAGAAGACATATTTTCTAACAACACAGCCACCCAATTCCTACCTTCATAAACAATGTTTTTAGAAAGTAAATGAATGGAACACTGTTTTTGTATTTTTGACACACTTTTGGAGTATAAGGATTATAAATATAATTTTCCCTCTTTTCATTCCTAAGTAGTATAAAACTGATTTACCAAACTGTTAGATTTGGGAACGGGATTCTTTCTTGCCTTGAATTGTCCCGTAGGTATTCTCTGCCTTGGATACCTTGACAAAAATCTTTGGTAGCATTCTTTTTACAGCCCGTTTTCAAACACACTGTACTACTTAAAAAAATAAATCCATAAAGTTCAATAAAATTCTTTAGACTCTTTCTTGGGAGGTTATGGCATAGCTCTGCATTGCTGCTATAAGAGCTTTTAATGCAGCTTGCAAATTGAGTGACATTTTTCCCCATGAAAACAGTCAGACCACAAGGGGTTTCTGTAGAGAAAGACTCAAACATCTAAGCATTCACCTTTACAGTCTCTGTAAACAATTGAAGAACACCAGCCCTTTCAAAGGAGAGCAGCAAGATCTGCTCAATTCTTTGGAAAAAAGATTGCAGGTACCCTGCATTCAAGGAGGTAACTCTGGGCAGGGGCTTACTCTAATTTTTTAAATTATTATTCTTTTTGGATCCAAAATTAAAGACTACAAAGGTCTAAGGTAAAATTCCAAAGTAAAATTAGCACCCATTCTAACACAGGTCAGTCTACTTAATATTTTGAAGTACACGGATATTTGTGCATGCCATAAATCTCCCTCCAAGCTTTACCCTTGAATCTTGCAATCTTTGCTCATCCACACTTGGCTCATTACAGTTCTTTGGTTCTGTGCAGCAGGATCATGACATGACATTCTAACATGTACAGAGCCTGCTTCAAGCATTTTAATTGATTTAAAATTGTTGGTAGCTCTTTTTTTTTTTCTTTTACTGTATTAATTTGTTGTTTCAGTGTTATTCAGCTGAAACTTTTGCCAGATGGCAATACAGCCTCGGAATACTGATGAGGAGAAAGAAAATATTTATATGATGCAAATGTTTGCTCATTCATTAAGTATTCATGAATTGGTTCCTGGTTCCTTTTTTTTTTTCTTTTTTTCTTTTTCTTTCAGCTGCAATGCAAAGAGTGCCAAAGGTTCAGATTTACATCTCGTGGTAACATAATTATTAAGTAACCTAGCTCTCTACTATCTGTTTCAAAAATGGCGTAAATAATACTTTGAAAATTTAGCACATTTTTCCCACCTACACTGCATTCTAAGAGAAGTATTGTGACACTTCCAGCAGTTTATGTTTTGTGGCCCTCCTCTCTCTCCCAATAGCAGAGGAACATTGCAGAAGAATAAGTAGAGATGACCTTCTCACATTTCATTTCTAAGCACAGGCTTCTCTGCAAAACTCTTGAACACTACTCCCAAACAAACCACACATCATTAAAAAATGATGTTTAAATACCTTACACCTCATGAAATTTACTCCCTCCTGTCACTGACCAGACCTTAGGGAAGTCACCTGCAGCCAGACCTATTTCTAATCACAGCCTATCTGTAATGTTCAGAAATTACTTGAGCCAACAACCAAAATCCATGATTTCTACAATATTCTGTATTCCTGATAGAATTAGTAAGTGATGCACAAATATTTAACTGGAGGCATGCACTGCACTGCATTGATTACAGCAGACAATCTTTATTGGATATTAAAAACATATCGAAAACTTGGATTGGCAGGACTACACACTCAATTGAGTGATAGTACCTTGGGAAAAAAAATGAGGAAGTCTGAGGAAATATGACAGTTCTCAACAGAGATGAAAGAGCAAATAGAGAGCAACCATTCATATACTGAAACCCCCGTTTTAAGACTCCTTCATCCACAACAAGGGACCAAATCCAGACTGGCAATGTTGTCTTAAATTTGAGCTTTACAATTGTCACAGATTTGTGTGTCTTATCTTCACCTCACTATCTCAGACCGCTTTCTCTAAGTTGATATTAGATTCAAACACGTTACATATTTATACAAAACAAACAAACAAACAACAACAACAAAACGCCCTTTCCTGGAAGGAGCTTCTTCCTTAGTTTAACATTCTTCTAACCATGTGGACCAGAAGGTAGTGACAGACTGTTACTCCCCACAGGAAACAGATTCATGCTGCTTGGACTTTTTAAAGCACTGGTTTCAGTGCTATTTACTACTTTGCTCCTGTGCTGTTATCTAGTATCTGGAGACAACTGTGATAGACCAGTGAATCCAGGCACACGGAGAAAGATTTACCCTTTTTCTCTGTATTGACCATTAATTTTCTGGCTGCTTGCCTTAAAAATCTGTTCTTTACTGTGTAGTATGCATCTTGGAAAGACAATCTGAATTCAAATTTTCTTTTGGCTCTGAACATTTGAAATCTGTGGCTTTGTGCTGAGGCTATTTGCTAATCATAGTATGTCAGATCTACAATACTTGGCAAATATATATCTTTAGTTTTTTGATCTTCAGTCTTGACCAAGTTTCCTCCAGACAGTCTGTTTTTATAAACTATGCTAATAACCTCCTGACTACTACATTCCCATCCTCTGCAGAGCTAGGCTGTTGGCTTCTATTCTTTCTATAGATGATGAGTTGGCTTGCACAAATCTATCTATAAAGCTTGCTTATCTTGTCTGTCACTAGTCTCTTTGCACAATACCCAGTTCTTTATATAGATCTTGGTTAACTGTTCTTGGCTGGACATTTCAAGCACACCTCTAACACCAAGTATGAGTCATTTCACTATGTCAGATCTTAAATCTGTTGATATTTCTACTCAAGGCATTTTTAAAAAAATTAAACTAATTAAAAATTATTATAAATTAAATTTAGGCAATAAATTATATACATATCACATACAGAGCTCAGTTCTTACAGTGTAATAGGTGTAACCTCCTGCATCACTTGTTCTGGCCATCCTCGGAGTACACACTGTTTTTCTGCCTGTAGCACCCGATCCTCTTCAGTGCATTACTGGATTGCCTGGAGCCTCCCAGATGCGAAGGTAATGTAGCATGTTGATAGACTTTCTCTCTTGTTCCACAGTGCCATCTGTGTTGTGCTCAGGAAGGTATGCCCTATTCAGCATGTCTGCCACCAGTAGTAACTTTTCCAGGCAGAGCTTTATTTTCCCATCATGTGCTGGAGTCTAAACAACATGCACTGTAATTACGAGGGTACACTCGATAGTGGTTTTCTTTATGCTAAGATAGCCTGGATCTGTACTCTAACCATCAACCTGTGCCCAAAGATGAATTAATGGAACCGTTCTGTTAAAAACAAACAGAAAACAAACAAACAAACAAATACAAAAACAACAACAACAAAACAACAACAACAAAAACAGACACACACACATAGCTAACTTCTCTGAGTACATGCCACTACTGCATCTGTTATTGTCCTACTGGAAAACGTGAGATGCTGGGTTTTGCTGCAGTGTTGCTTGTAGTTCTGTGTGCTCTGTGGCCTTGCATTTTATGCAACACTAAGGTTCTTTAAAACAGACAAGTCTTATTTATGGTTTTAATTGCTTTTATGTGAATCTAACTAAACTGAACCTGCAAACACGTATTTTTCACAAGAATGTGGAAAGGTTGTTGACACTCTCTTTACATTGTTGACTTTCTTTTGAATTACTTGCTATAGGAATATCTTTGAAGACTCTCAATGTCCAAAACAAAATCAGATATTGGAAGTAGATTTATTTTATATATATATATATACATATATATATATATACATATATATATATGTATATATATACATATATATATATATATATATATATATACATATATATATATATATGTGTATATATATATATATATATATATTTTAAGCAGGTCCAATAAAGGTCATAATTTGTGGATAAATTGGCATAATTTGCTGGATTGCCTCTTGGTACATACAACAAAATTATCATTACTAGAAGCACTCCTAAAGCTTCATATTACCTCATCAAGTATCTGAGATGGATAATTTTCTGCTTCATCACGTTGCCTCTTCTTTATCCAACTCCTGCATATACATTTTATTTCTTTATTAGAGGAATGTAACTAGTGCTTATAGTTACATTAGTTTTCATTAAAGAGAATACAACTGGGAGAACTAGAAGGATGACTTTTCCAGCAAGAACAAACCAATACATCCTTCTTTCTGTAGATATTATAGAAGGACGAGGATAAAGACAATCAATGACTAACTTAGAGATTCAGGAAGTCAAACCAGCACAAACTGGATCACCGGAAGAAAGCCCCGGATGTGATGACACATGACTGAATATACAGTGAACTATAAAGTTCACACTATAGATGTATGCATTTGCTTTAATCACTGAAATATCAACCAGTTGGAATTTACATGTATTGTAGTCCTCTTCATTTTGTTTTGTGCTATGGAATGACGTCTTTGTATATTCTTAACACTGGTATTCCTATGAGTTGGCTATCAGGTGCGTTATTATTTTTATTATTTTTTTGGCTATATTAATTTCATAACTTCTGTATGTTTTAATTGTAGTTAAACCTCTCACCCTTGATTTAGTAGTTCTATCATCCAATATAAGGGACAAAAAGTCATTTAACAAAAATTAAACAGAAATTTAACAAAAATCATAATACTTGATTTTGCTGACACAACTGTTGTTATTTATGTTTATTTTTTCTTCATTTAATTGCCTATCATTTGGACAGGAGAGGTTTCTTCACAAGAGGCACCATGAAATTAAATAAAATGGTCTTATTTGTTGAGAACCATAAACTCCTTCTTTTGTCAAAACTGAAATCTAAAAATTAGCCTACCTTTGATTTTGAATTTTTTAGATCTTGGAACTTTAACATTACCCAGTTACATGCAAAATCTCACCAATTAAAAAAATAGATTCAAAAAAAAGAAAAATAGTCTCGTTCTTAGTCTAGCTCTCTCCTCATCGTACACTTTTTGCAGTTGACATTATTAATTAGCAACTTTTAACAGCTTTTTCAGTATGTCAGGCATTATTTCTCACACTGTTAGCTTCATTAATTCTCATTCTTCCTTTCCTTCTCTTCCTGAGATTTAGAAAATTAATGGACAGTTTTAAAAAATGTTACCTTCATTTTCTTATCTTTGATGTACAGACCCAGTTTTTACATCCTCGTTTTCCAAGTCGTTTTATTTTTTCCCGTGGAAATTTCCATCTGGTCAGAGTCTTATCAAAATCCTAAGTTCCTGTTGCTTCAGTTTTCTTCTTAATCACAGTCTTTGATACCAAGGATCTCCAACACGTACAAGCTTCTTTCCACATACTTTCCACATCCCTGTATGACAAAGCACACTTGTAAAACTGAACTTGTAAAACTAAACACAAACAACACAGTTATGCTTGTAAAATTAAACCATCTCTAAAAAAAAAAAAAAAAAAAAAGAATAAGAATTACTTCCTAGGATGCCCCAGTGCATTGTATATATGCTCTCCAGGTTTGTTTCTTCCACTCCCACTACCTATGCACTTGCCATAGAGTTCTGAGCAGATTAGTGAAAGATGTGGAAGGCTTCACAGCAGTAAAATGAGAGACAAAGGTGTTGATTTTTCCTCTCTCATACTAACTTTTTTTTTTTTTTTTTTTAATAATCTAAAGAGAGGCAACATACCATGTGGTAAGCATATTTATAATATCTGATTTTGTTGATTTTTTCTTAACTTCTCCCCTTGTGAAAATATGCTAAACATAGAACAGTAATACTGAATCCAGTTTGTTACTTTAAAATGTAGTCTGAAATTATCCTTATTTCAGAAAATTTAGTTACTTTCTACTTGGCAAACTTCGTTTCCTCAAAGGCAAGATCAGATCTTTCAGTTTTGTTTTGATAACCCTGTTAACACTGTTCTGTTTGCATAGCTAATAGGGATATAAACACCAATAAAAAAAAAAAAAAAGCTGCTGATCATCCTAGTCTTGCCTTGAATTTGCAAATTTCAGAAAGGGAAAGACCAAGTTCCTACCTCATTCACATTTTAGATGCGTGAGTAAAAAGAGTAACAATTGCATAAAGGTCAGATGTTATACTGTAAGCAATGAATTCATACTCATACACTAATCTATATGAATGCATTCAGGAATGCAGCCTAATTCTCAAAGCTACTCAGTACATACACTTTCCACATAAATCAGGAGAGGAATGTGGGAACCTGTGAAAGTCACAGTAGCTGTCTTTGAGAGCATAACTTTAGGGAAAAATAACACTATAGTTTTTGTTTTTCCCTGATTCAAATATTTGGACTAGAAAGTTTTTTTTTTTTTCTTCTCAGCATGAAAGGATACAGCAGGATTTATATATTACACCAAGACTATATACACACTTAGGACTGCAGTAGAAAAGTACGTAAGTACACTTATTCTTACTGTTAACTTATGAGTGGAAAACGTGGAAGTTTAAAAGCCAACATGTTCAAAAAAAAAAATTAGCATCAAATTTCCACATTAATGAATAAACATACATTTATTATTAATCAAGTATTTGGAAGATTTTAAAGTGCTGATTAAAAAGACTAATTTGAATTATAATCACCATTTTAGAACTTTTCAAATTACAGTCAAATGTTTCCATAAAATTAAATGAAAAGTTAAGGAAAACAGAGAAATAATTTTCATGAGTTGATGAAAATTATGTAACTTGTTTTCTGTTATCTTCCTTCACTAAGTAAATAACTTTTTTTTCTTTCTTTTTTTTTTTTTTTTTTTTGTGGGGGTGGGGGGGGCGAGGGCACATATTAAGATAGTGTAAATTGACATCATACATGAATTTTACTTCTATCAACTACTGATCCAAACCAGAGTATACCCCTACTACTTATTTATAATACATTTTTAACATAATAACATATATTACATTAACACAATAACATATATTACATGTGTGCATCTCAATTACATGGCTTCATCAGGCAAAGTTCATGCCATACAGAACAACATTAAAAACTAGTTTGTAGAATCATGGAACAACTCAGGTTAGAAAATACCTCTAAGATCATATAATTTGACCTTTAGCCTAGTAGTAACAAGTCCACCATTAAACCACGCTACTAAATTCTACATCTACACATTTATGAAAACCTCCAGGGATGGTGACTCAACCACTTCCCTGGGAAGTCTACTTCAAAGCTGCGCAAACTTTTCAGTAAAGAAATTTCCCCCAATATCCAACCTAAAGCTTCTTTGGAATTGAAAACTCTTGCTTTCTTTTCTCTGCCTCTACCCTGTTTACTTTTCCATTTTGATACAATAATTATCAGGAGACGACTGGTTCCTTCATATTCAATTAGTCCTTTGACCAATGTAGCTTTGACCCATACAGCTACACATAATGCGTAAGAAGACTTGTTTGCTGTGACAAAATAATGAGTGAATTCTTGCCCAGTCAAAAATTTTCTTAACTCAGACAGAAATCCTTGCTTTACGCAACATACTGGAAATCATACAAATAACATCTGTATACCCTGCCATATCAATCAAATTTCTGTGAACTTTTAATCAATCAAAATGTAAAAGACTACACGAGCAAGAAAATGCATCTTATTTAATACCAGAAGTGACAAGTTGGAAAGTTTTTACTACCAAAATTGAAGAGATTACCACAAAACCACAATCTTCCTCCAAGGCACCTCTTCTATACTTATACTCATTTAAATGAATGGAAAGTTCAACTTTCCTTCAGGAAAAGTAATATTCCCGGTGGCCAATAAAACATTTGTAGCCGTTTCTGCAGGAAAAAAAAACAAACAGAACAAAACAACAACAAGGAAAAAAATACAGCACCGGGAGTGGCAAATATTTTCTTGCTTTTGTTTTATTTTATTATTATTTCTATTTATTACTTATTTCTTTGTAAGGGGAAGAAACTTCAAACTATAGAGAAGATTTGAGATTTATCACTCTTTTCACAGTGATGAAAAATCTTCCAATTGTTACTCTTCCTGTTTTTCATTTACTTTGTTCTTAACATAGTCACTGACTTTATTTCTTTTTTCCATGCGTTTATCTGTTTCTCTTACCTTCATTTAGATTTTTTTTCTTTGGAAGTTTTCTAAATTGAATGATGTAAGTCAAGTTATGTTCCAAAGACTATAGCCATGTTTAACAACAACAAAAAATCAAAAAACAAAACACACACACACACACACAAAAAAAAAAAACCAACAACAAACAATCAAACAAATGAAAAAACAAAAAACAAAAAAACAAAAAACACGGGTTTGTTTTCATGGTCTTTTCCTATTGTAATTAAAATATTTTAAAAACGTGTCATTTAGGTAAGCTAGCTCAAAGATCTAGAAAAAATCAGATGTGCTTGACCTGCTATTCTTCAGTGGTCTCTTCAGACAGTTCTGGTACAGATGCTTCAGTTTTTCTGTAGCTCTGCCAATTCAATTTCATGCCCAGCTCCAAAATGCCACGATAATGTAGCTGTTGCTAATGCCTGAAAACACCGTCCTGTCTTTATGTGACAAATTGCTGGGCAAAATATGTCCACATGTCTTCATACTATCAGCAAGCAATGGTGCTCCCTTTCCTTCAGTCCATTCACTTCACCTTCAGTTCATTTCACTTATTATTTCCAACTGGGCATAATAAACTTTCCAAGATGATTTTTCTTCAAAGCTGACTGCTTTGACTTGGTCAATTAAACAAATCATCTGTGTAATCATTCGTTCTGGGTTATCGTAGCAAGAAAACTGATGCTGGATTCCATACTCAGAGAGAATTCTTTTCCATATCGAGTTTTCTTCATTGCTGAAGATGAAAATTTGTTGTTAAGAATAAGTTACATTATTTATATCAGAGCTTCAATTCCTCATACACATCAATTTTACTAGCTAAAATAAAAAGTCACTTCTCGCCCATATCCCTACTGCAATGCTTAAAATATTGCTACATATTACAACATCAAAGAAGAAAAATGCTACTAAACAGTGATACATACTCTGTTGTTAACTCCTGTATCTAAACTGTCATGCACTCCATGTTCTCAATTACACCTGAAGTTAGCACCTGAAATCTCCATTGAGAGCAACGGTCCTGTACTTTAGACTATACAAAAGCAGGTATATGCCTCAGAAAACATACAAACCACCAAGGTAAATGATACTAATGTAAGTTTTCAGATTTCTAATGAAATTCTATCTGTTTCACTAAATGAAGTTGGAGTCTCTCTTTCCAAAGAAGATCACACACGTATGGGATAGTGAAAGGGCTGCCTTTTTCCAGAAAGAGTTTTATATGCCTTAACTTTTCAGACTTTTACGGCAATCTCTCATTATACATCTGCATTTGGCTTTCACAGTAGCTATATGACTACAGAACTTTTGAAATAATATTTTTAAATATCTTCGTTCATTTAATTGTTAGCTCTTTAAGGCCAATGTCTACTTGTCTACTTTGCCACAACAGGGATTTAATGCCTTTTTTTTTTTTTTTTTTTGGTCACCATAAGTTCATATTGGATATACATTCTTCTTCAGCACTTGCTGATTCGTAACTAATTCATCAAAATAATAGCAAATCATTCCTTCAAAGAATGCTTTCATCTCAAACATTTTTTTACCTTCTTTATTCTCTGTTAAATTTAACTGCACAAGTCTCACCATTATTGCAGATTTAGTTCAATACTGTCCTTGGTTAGTTGTCCTCTGCTATTTTCTCTCATATTTGCTAGTTTTTGCTTCCTCTTCTACAGATGAAGAGACTCTATGATACTATCATTAGACGACAGCCAGTCTTGAAAAATTCATGCCTTTGAAATCCCACTTTAGCCTATGTATTCCTGCTGTGGGTGGGATAACATTTGTGATTTCCACATACCTCCAAGGCAAACTCTTTGTCAACCTATATGCCTTTCAAAAATAAAGAAGTCTGCAAGTGCCATCACATTGAATTTATTTGATTTGGGGAGCCTTTTTTTTTTTTTTTCCTTTCTTCTTTCAAGAATGTTAGATCCTTCTGTTAAAGAACTGATGTGTATAACAGTCTCCTCAGTACAATATTCTTGATGTCTATGTTAGAGTGAACGTTAAACTATTGAAATAGCTCTAAATGTAGGATCTGAGTGTAAATTCCTACTATTAAACTGATGAAAATTTCAAAAGGTCCCAAGTTTTATTACCAGCAAATATATTTGACTTTCAGGGAACAGAAGATGTAGAGTTGCTCGGGTGCTTTTGAGCACATTTCCTTGTACTCATTTCCTTGCAAAGAATACACAAATGATTTCTCCTAATTTTCTAAATTCCAGGAATGCTACCTGTTAAAGCAAAGCATTTTCCATGCAACTTAGGAGAGCTTCAGTACTATTTAGGTCGCTGTAGCTGTTTCCAGGTACTCTAGTGAAACTGGTTGTTTCATGTCTGAAAATCCTTGGGATTTATTACATTTGCACACAGTAAAAATTTTATGATACTAATCTATTACTGAAAAAAGAGCATTAAAGACTGCTATAACACAAATCGTAGTGTTGACTAGCTAAAAATACTTTTCTGGAAAAAAAATCAGTTCAAAAAAAGATAATTACAGTAACAGAAGCCTTAAAATGGTTTAATCCAATATAAATATGGCAGTCACATGGTTAGATCCCATCAAAACTCATAAAATAGATCCCTAAGGCTGAATATTTAATAATGTTGTACTTTAAAACTCGTAATTCCTGCTTACATTTTTCCTTATGTTTCTCCCGTGTAAAGCAGATTAACTCAAATTAAATTTCACACTAATCCATCTAACACTGAATGTGTTTCATAAAGCTTTTCTGCATTCAGACAATTCACAGAAATGGTAAAAGCTCTGCAATAGTAATTATACTGAATTTTACAGTATAAGGTGTGATATGGGCACTGAAGAAAATATGGAGATTAAATATGTCACCTGCAAAAACTTAATTTGAGCAGTGTACCCAGAATATACATTCAAATGTATTTGTAAGTAGCAACTTTGTGAATAACATTCACACAGAAGTGTAAAGACAGTATAACCATTTTGCACTAAATTGTGACACATTAAGTACCTTCACAGTATTAATCTAATTCAAAATCTCATGCACTAAACAAGTAGAACAATTTTCTGACGTGACATTTATGAAATTAATTATTAGAGTTTCTAGCAAGTAAATATTACCTAATGGAATTAGAATTAAATTGTATAAAAATTATATACACTGAAGAATTTATATTATTGACTTCACCTTTTCTACTGTTTCTTAAATTGAAGGCTATTGCTTTCAGATAGATTGACACAAATGTTAAACATCAACAGGAGACATCTGAACTTTTCATTGGGCTTAATTTACTATATAAATCAATTAAACAATTTGAGGTAGAATAGTGATTGCAACTAGAAGACTAGAAAAGAGTGTTAGGAGAGAAGGAGATGATTAAGACATTATCCCTCTTGGAGAGAGAAAGCTAAATATTGATTTTAAAACACTGATGGTTTAGTTGGAAGTTGGATGTTAGGAAATTTATGGTATGCCAGAAAACTAATATATCTGCTGAGTCCGTGATTTATAATTTGTTAATCTCTCTTAGATTTATGACTCTAAGGTCAACTTCTGAAGGCAATTTGTAGGTTTCCCTTAGGAATACAGACTGAGGGAATACAATAACGTTTGTAAAATAAATAAATAAATAAAATAAATGCTACTGATTACAGGATTTATTTTTTTCTTATTTTCTATAGGTGTTTTGTTGTTGTTTTTGTTGTTTTTTTTTTTACTTTGTGGTTGAATGCTGCAACTCACAGAACTTGTGCTAGAACATTTGTTTCCCTGGGTAAAATGAATTGCTTTCTGTTTGAATATAGGAGATCTGTTTGTGATGTATGGCATTTACTGTACTGTTATGAGATTAATTGATTATCTTCAATTTGTTATTTTGGCAAGATGCCATGCTATGTCATACTGGCAATATATAGATGACAGAAGACTAGGAGAGCAGGAGTAAAACTTTTAGTGCATAGTATTCTAACCTTCTTTAAATATATATATATATATATATATATATATTTTTTTTTTTTCCCAATCAGCATGTTCATGTGAATGAAGTATTTTTGCTGAAGCAGTTAATGACGAACATATCAGTATGTCTCCACTATTTAGAGACAATGCTGATTAATGAAAGTGTGAGTGAAGATGTGTCAGTGATGTATTTGGGCTGGACAAGAAGAGTCAGTCTTCTGCACAAAATAGACTTTGACGTTTCTCTGCTGGAAGATGTTGGCAAACATAAAAGAGCAAGGAAAGTTCTAAATAATAGTCGTCTGGTACAGCATTCTCTTCAGCTGAAACTATCAGTTACATATTTTGGAGAAACTTCAGTTTTCAAGATTGTGCATTTTGTTTTGGTACCCACTGCATTTGTTCATCACATCACTGTATGTATATTTAGATTGTAAATTTACATTCTCTAAACACTGCAGCTTGCACTCACCTACATGAAAACATTCTAGACATTTTTAGTACACTTTCAGATCACTGTTAACTTGCACAATACTACATAACAGCATGTGGTTGCACTGCAAACCTCAATAAGATGTTTGAGAACAGAGTACAAGATGTTTTTAATTAAAAAAAAAAAAAAAAAAAAAAGAAAGACAGAAAAGTAAATTTAGTATAGTATGGCACTTGCTGTTTGCCATCAATAAAATATATTGCTAAACTTAGCATCCCAGAGGGTGGTCGGGCACTGGAACAGGCTCCCTAGGGAAGTGGTCACAGCACTGAGTCTGCCGGAGTTCAAGAAGCATCTGGAAAACACTCAGACACGTGGTCTGATTTTTGGGGGGCTGGTCTTGTAGGAACCCAGAAGTTGGACTTGATGATACTTGTGAGTCCCTTCCAACTCAGAGAGTCTATGATCTATGATCTCTGAATGAGGGAGAGCACACCCTTGTAAGAAGCAAATACTTCTTAACTAAAGGATGATATAATACTTGAAAATATCTGAGAACAAACTAAGGGAAACTAAAAACAAATGTATACATTGGCCAATCACTCCCCTTCCCCCCCTTTTTTTTTAGTTACAATTTCACACAAGATACGAAGATAAAAAGGAGTTTAAAAAGGTACATATACTTACAATATTGTTGAATGAGGAGAGAAGAGTCAGTCCTGCTAAAAAGAATGCAATATATGCAATATACTCCAAACTTCATTCTAGTTTTTTAAAATTTTTATTTATTTTCTCTCATAACACTATTCTAATTTCTTTGGTCCAAAATTGCTCTGCTATGAATAAGAAACAGTCCACTGTATGCAGAGAGATGTTAGTAATTAAATGTAAAATACCTCAATAGCAAAAATCATTTGAAATATAAGGTTTAATTTCACTCTAATGTATTTAAACTGGAATAAAAGCGTGTTTATAATCTCTAACTATGCTGCCCCTTGAGGCTGCAGCATGCATTTCAGTTCATCCCCTATCATTACTACTTCAGTATAGACTGCTATTTTGCAGCAAAGGCTGACTGTATAGCATTACAGGACTTTTATGACCATGATATCATCAAAAATTCCCTAAGCCAAAAGCTGCTCAGAAAATCAGCATGCTTAATTCTTTTTCTTTCTTTATCCACCTGGGAAATGATTCTTATGATTGGACACCAATAAGTCTATGTTACAAAAACGTATCTCTCCCTGTGTAATTTGGTACTGATAGCCCACAGAGAGTATGTGATTTATAGTTGTCTTTGTACTTGAAAAAACAAAACCTGGGAAAATACTAATGCATGTTAAATGTGGTACCTTCATTTATCATTGCTACAAGACAAGAGGCATAATAAATACCTTTTGAGATGGCATCCATAGATACCACTTACCCATGTAAAAACATACACAGCTAGTATCAGTAATTTCTTCCACTGCATCTAATACAAATGCTCCCTTGAACCATCATGAGAGGTTACCTCAAAACTGCATAAAATTCAATGTGTTATGAAACAAGTAGTGCAGTGAAAGCAAATGAACTGTTAAAATGCACAGACAATTATTGCTTCAGGCTAAAAGAGAGATCATTGGGCAGATACTTGAATGAAAGCACACTTTGTGATTACTCACTAGACAAACACTTCTTGGACTTAGTTGAATGTCTAGAGATAGCAGTCTCTCAATCAGACCTAAACAAGGATCCAAAAGTCTTTTTACACAGAATTTACACAGAAGAGAAATTATACAGAAGAGCAATTTGGGAAAAAGCTGAACACCTTAATTCTATGTGTAATTTCTACAGATAATAAACAAACAAACCAGCCAACATGATTTAACCCTGGTAGAAAATCACAGAAACATTGCTAAGGAAATAATGTAGACATGCTTTCTCATTTCACTTCAAAAAAATTTAGTAAAATTCTCTGAATTCATGTGCAAACCTCCACTTTGAAGACTTTTTTCAGTAGATATTGCTAATTTAATTTAATGACCAATACCACCTTCAACCAGCTTTACTTTACAGTGGCATTTAAGAAATCTTCCTCCACCTCTAATTATGTCTCTAGTAAACAGCTGACAAAGAATTTCCTAAAATTACATGATTCAAAACAAACATCTTATCTCCAAATACATATTCTAAATTTTCAAAAATAAAAGAGAAACTTAGTGTTACTCTTAAATAATATAAAGAATATTAAAAACTCTTCTGGTATCATCACATGCTAATATTCATAAGCTTAGGGGAGAAAAAATTGATTTGTTACAAGCATAAAGTAGAATTTGAATTGAAATACTGAAGAAGGGCTCCAGAAAGCAAGATGTAACCAGGAAATATCAATACAAAATTATTTTGTGAAATAATTCACCTTCATATGAGGTGAAGGATTAGTAAAAGCTATATATCAATAGATGGTGCTTAATTTTTTTTTTTTAATTATCCATAACTGCTACATATAAATAGAGATAATTTATTACATACATAAAAGCATAGCTATCTCAAATGTTTACATCAAGAACATCATGTATCAGAAATATTTTGTTTAAAGAAAGAACAGGAAAGAAAATATTTCATTGAATAACATGGGATGTATCTGAAAGCTACTTAATCAAGATGACATGAGTTTTTATTAAAGTCTTCAAGGGAAAATAATTTTTCTGAAACCTAGAAATCCGGACTCAGAAATTCAAGTATGTTTTGAAATTAATTAGATCAGCTTGAAGTGAAAGAGGATGGCTAGTAGCAATTAGCAGATATTTCTGGTAGCTCAAGACATGGAAAGAATTGTACTTTGTAATTAGCAGATTCTTGAGTTTGCTTTCTTGGATTATTTCCTGCCAGCACAGCTTTCTCATAAATCTGAAACCAATTTGCAAATGTCACTAATTCAAAAACATATTTCTATTACAATGACATCTTTACTATGAAAAATTACGATGAAAATACTAGCATTCCTAGAGTTTCATTCACTAGCTGAACAGAGCACTGTCTTCATTACGGATTTCTTTCCTCTTGTCCTGAGGTGTTCTTTGATTTTTGTTTTGGAAAGTTTGTCTAAAAATTTTTAATGGTGAAGAAGCAAATCTAAATCTCATTAAAGTCACACTGATAATGACAGATCAGTACGTAGTTACAGAACATTTCAAAATCTATTGTATATATTTTGTGTAAAATGGTTACCTCTAATACTTTTAGCACATTAGAATAAATTATTTTGGATACTTATTTAGAGGGATTCACACAGAAGTTGGTGGGCCTTTTCACTGACAGAAAGTTAGAAATTGTGTAAAAAAAACACCACCACCCATTTCATAGTAGGACTGGTGGAGGTTGCATCTGCTTAAACATATGTACTGTAATTTGGCATTATTTTGAGGAAATGGTCTTACAGCCTAACCTTGAACATGATGTTTCCAATCCTTAAGCCCTAGAGGCTTGTTTTTTTTCTTTTTCTTTTTTTTTTTTTTTTTTGTTTGGTTGCTTTTTTGTTTTTGTTTGCTTTTGGTGGGTTGGTTTTGTTTGTTTTATTTTTTTTTTTTGTTTTGTTTTTAACTATTAGTATTTTTTAGCAGAAAAATTCTGTACATCTAAGTAATTTTGTCCTATATCATACTTCACATGTCTTTGATTTCTAGTGTTTCTAAGGTGTAATTATGAAGCAGATACTTGTACTAATTTTGAAGAGCTTTGCCTGCATTCATTGTAGCTGTCACAGTGATCTCTAAGAGCCATAGGCTTTATTGGCTGACAGGCTGTAGGTAGAAACTGAGAGAGCACAAAGAACTGTTGTCTTCTTTCCTTCTCCCATTCAGCTTTTTCACTTACCTTCTGCTATGCTCTGTTAACAGCACCAGTATGAGTCTCTGATAAGCACAGTTAATCCCAAAGGAATGAGAGAGATGAAAGAGCCTGCAAGTCTCTTTGGCTTTGCAACGATATATAATGCAAACAGGCAAGATCAAAGAGAAAATGAGCACTTTTCACAAAATCATTGTGAATTCTGCAATGTGGTATGGGAAATTTTTTGTTTAGAGAGCTTCTGTAGTGTTATACTATCCTGTATCACCTATAGTATGTACAAATTATTAGTACCCTTGGTAAGCCTTAGCAAGCAAGTACCTGAGGAAATGCCAGATTCCTCCAATGGGATACTGCACAGAAAATTACTGTTACTTTGATAATAACATTTTGCTTCTGGGGAAATATTTTATTTCTTTCTTTTCTCAAGCAAGTGATCACAGCTTTCCAAGGTCAAAAAAATAGGTTGCGAATATTGCCAACTGCTAGATGCCAGCAGTCAGCATCAGCTCAGATTCCCTTGAGTCATCAGCAATTCAGTTCCTCAAACAATGTAGGGAATGAGAACAGGCTTTAATTACTAGCTTCAGGTATTTACACTAGACAGGAACTGTCTATTTAGTTGCTGACTGCAGTTGCTCTCCTCTAAATAGAGTAGGAGGAAGATAAAGAAGAGATTGGAAGATGTTCCTCTCAAATGCTGGAGAATTAGAACAGAAGAAAAGCAAAAAGCAAAGCTGTCTGCAACCTACCTCCAGAGAAGCTGAGCTAGTGCTAGCTCACAAGGTTGTTAATCATGAGTCAAGACTAGCTCTGTGTTCTCAAAGTGCTTAAGAAACATATTTCAGTTTGTATTTAACAGCCATGCTCCTACTGTTTCTTATAAAGAATAGGAGACCACAGTATCTTATAAAGGAAGGTTGTCTTCATAACATGCCATGACAAGTAGAAGTCTATTGTAAATGTTTATTTCATTATGCTTTGTTCATCAATGTTTATAGTTTTATTGAGCTATGGGAGTAGGTCATCTGGCTTTTTGTCTTCATTATTGACAGTAATAACCATTCATTTTATCAAAAAGAGTGAAAATAATGTATGTGATGAACAATGAGTTTCTGCTAAAAACGCAACTCTTACTTGCTGTTTCTATATTATTACTTTCCCAAACTGCAAACAACATCAGTCACTGAAGACAAACTGCTGTGCTATGACAGAAAATATATGCTTGCCTTACAGTCATGTTTTCTTCTTTTATAATGGACATTACTCATAATGGAAATAGTAAATCTTAATGACCAGTTTCAGGAAATTTGGCATCAGAGAAGTCTGTATTTTAGTCAATGTTTTAAGAGTTTTTTTTTTTTTTTTTTTTTTTTTTTTAGAAAATTCGTATAGGAAATCAGACTTCAAGAAAATGATTCACCCATATATATTTGCAAGCTATTTAGCAATGATCATTTTGATCAAGAAGTTTGACCTCATATACACCACAAACTGCCGAATTTCTCCATTACTGAATTAAAAATTTCAAGTATTGGATAGATATGTCAATATGGTTAAATCAAGCCAATCAAGCTAGTTCTTTATTTTAAAGTTGAAGCAAAAAAATTCAGTCATGGCATTCATTATTCGTTTCTGTACAGCCATACCAGCCTAGTAACCATTCTATTTTCTCACCTACTTAACCATCTGCAAATGTTTTGTTTTGTTTGTTTGTTTTTCCTATTTAAAAAAAGAGTGTTTCTTGTCAAGTATCCTTACTTTAGTTTGTTATACATTTTCACATTTCTTTTCTTAACCAGTATATATAGGTGGAACTGAAAATATGTCACACTTTCATCTCATAATGATTTACTGTGTGGATTTCCAAGTTTCAATTGTCTTACCCATAATATCAAAATGGAAGCTCATATATTCTTGAAAAAAAAAAAAAAAAAAAAAAAGGTTATCTAGTAAATTCCAGATTCTTATCTAGACTTATTCTACAGAAGGCTTATTGATAGGACTTGGTGGTGGTAAAAGTATGCAGTACTTCTGAAGTGACTAAATATATAAAAACATAGAGACCACTTAAAACTGTGTTTAGTTTTTTTCCCCAGAAGGACTTTTTAATCTAATACTCCTCTTATTAAGTACTGATAGTCAGCAATAAAGGAGTATTCTTCTTAACACACTTAATAATAAATAATAAATTGCCAAGATTTGCAGTAAGGTGCTCCTCAAAGAAGGTAGACAGCTGTACCTATTCAATAGCATATAGGATATCTATGAATAATTTTCACTCAACAATATTCAAATGGGCTTTCTGAATATTTAATAGGTAGTATTTAAGAAATAGATAAAGTAATACAACTATTATTAACAAATTTGATTTATACATTAGGGTAAGCAACCCCTTCTTTCATCACTCCATTCTTCACTTTTTGCTTTTGAAAATATTTGCCTTATATTCTTGACAACAGTCAATTTAATAAGTTTAATTCCATATGATTCTTTCCAACATGATACAGGTTTATTTTGTATAATGGTTTTTGTCAGCACTGGAGAAAGAAGATTAATTAATAGAACAATACCAAGATAACAGTGGTATACTATGGTGCACAGTTCTACTTCATGCTATACTTACATCTCAGCTTTTGTGAACTTACATGGCAATTCTCACTGAACAGCTGAAGAAATTATTTCTTGTTTTCTATAAATCAAGAGAAGAAACTAGAAGATAAAAATAGTTAACAATGTGGCCTTGAGAGAAATTAATTTTTAGTATGACGGTCTCTTTATTGAAATCTAAATTCAAAGAAAAATGGAGAGGACATATACCCTCATCATTTTGTTTAAGAGATCTCAGAAATCACAGCACAACAGCTTATAGAAGAGAAATAACATTCAGAAGAAAAATTGTACCTTGATAGTTCTACTGAATATTTATTCTTCATGATATAGGTGAATAAATTAAATGCCAATTCAATTAGCTATAGTCTGTGAATGCAGTTATCTTTCAAGTGCACTTAAGATTTGAACACATTAAGGTGGTTTCAAAAAATTTAGTTACTGGATGAAAACCAACAGAAATTTAAAATAAATATATATAAAAAAAAAAGTCATTAGTCACTTCTTGAGTCAAAACAAAAGTTCAGGTTTCTAAGCAGTGATCTTACCCATGCTGAAATGCAACGTGTGCAAGATTCACCATCAAAAATTTTATTGTTAGCCCTGTAGATTATTTTATCATTTTAGATATTTAATGTTGTGTAACCAATTTCTGGAGGCATTCCAATAGCCTGAACATGAATCAGGATTCCAGAAAGGAAACTAAAATAAATGAGAAGACAGCTGAAACATAATTTTCAACTTAGAAAACACGGAACTGTTTGCCATTCTTTTCTCCATTTTAATATATGCAATATATATATTATATATCATCTATAATATATACAATATTTATTATATATATAATAATGCAGAAAAATCATTTAGAACTAGTCATGATACCTGGCCTCTGAACACACATTTTAAGCATTAACATTATTTGACATATGGTTGCTAATATACATTTTCCTTACTGTGAAAATGAAATCTGTTGTGTTTCAAATATTTATACATTCAGCACTTCTGTATGTGAATTTGCTATTTCAAGACCACTTTTTTATATCCTACTGTGAGATTTTGTAGACCAAGTTCCTTCAGTTCAGTAAACTACCGTTGAATGAAATTTCTTCTACTGAAATGAGCAGAAAATATTTGCCTACAGGGTTCTTGTTTTGCTTTTCTTTAACATAAGCACATCTTCTATTTAATTACAAGACAGTTGTAAGTTTGGATTAGTATTATATAATACCTCTTGCATTTCTATGAGAAATATATCTGGAGTGAAAATAATAATTTGTCAAAAATACCGTCACAAAAACTGTGATCAATCACAGTTTTAAGTAGAATTTTATTTTCAAAGAGAAACTAAAAAAAAAATTAAGATGACGACATGGACAAAGATGAACACCACTACATGGTGGCGATATAACCTTGTGAGGAAACAAGAAAATTTCTCTTCCCTTTTTTCAGAAAATGAGCATAGGTTGCAGAGATTTTTGTAGATTTTGTTAGTAAATTGCTAATACTAAATACAAACCATAAAAACAAGCCAAAAAACCTCACAGCATTATTTTCATTTTCAGTAGTGCATATATATCACCTGAATATGCGCTTTCTGTGGCAGATTTGAAATACTCCTCTTAAGCAAAGGTCTTGCAGTGCTTAAAAGTACTGAAAAGCTTTCAGGACTGTAGAGAATACTTTAGAGTAGACTCATTCCCATCAAGAACTCTAGAAAACAAAAATTAATTTTAAAAATTAATTCAGCTCAACAACTCCTCCCCTAAATCATGGAATAAAACAGCAAAATAATCAGCAGACAGCCAAATCACTCATCATTTTTATCACCAGAAGAGCAGAGGGAGCCTGAGGGATTACTGGTGATCACTTCAGACTTGGCAGAACAGCAGAGAACTTCACCTAGTTTTCTGTTCAGCAAGAAAATTGTGTTTTATAGTTTGACAACTTCCTTGCTTACTACCTCAGAGCAAACTCTTCCATGTCAGAATATCTGCATGTGCCAGAGATGAAAATGCAGAGGTAGCCTGGTGCTAACAGTGCATTGCAACCTCTTCACTGTTGCTGGTTTTCCTTTTTATGAACATCACTTATGGATACTTGCATATGGATAGGCTTTGGGTCACAGCATGACATTTTAGAAAGTGCTTGTGTGATGTCCAGTGGTGATTACTGTGTGGAAACTGGCATCAAATACAATCTGTTGACATGCTGAAGATACCCTTTGAAACAGAAAGGCTCATCCTAAGTGAAGTATCCTCAGCTGAGGATCCAAATCTTCCATTTCTTCTTTTTCCAGGAACCACAAATAAAAACAAACTCCCTAACTTCATAACCCTTGCTGAAGCCCTACTTTGGGAATCCCTTCATATTCTTTGTGAATACAAAGAACAGCTTCAAGGAATGATACCTACGTTTCTCTTTAGAGATATGCAAATGAAGCAATTGAATGATGAAAAACAAACAAACAAACAACTTTGTTTATTTAATTAAATCCTCCAAATTTAGCTTTACTGAGATGACTTAGTCTAGATGGGTGAATACTAATAATTCACATTGAATGGATTTGAATGTAGGATACATATTTCATAGCCCCTATGAAGATTACACACATATATATATTTACATACACATAATACTGTAATGACAAACATTGTTATCAATACATTCCTTGGCATGTGTAAAGAACTTGATTCCTTATGCAAATCACTATGATCAATTCTTAACAAGAAATGTGAGAGAAGAAAGGAACAGACAAACACTGTCAAGTGCTATTAATAGGTGTCTAATGACTCAAGTGGCAAGACAAATTATGATTTGTCTTTCAAACTTGGCTTTAAGAGAGTCTGAGTTTTTACAGTTTGCATAAATTCTAGAACAGAAATAAATTCACACACATTAGTCATTAATAAACCATGTTTAAACCAAATAAATTCATGGAATAACATATTTTTTTAATTATTGTTTATAAATGGAGGACATAAAGGTAACATTATAGAAAAACAAAGGAGTCACTACAGTGCCGATATGTTAAATGAAGTATATAGTTTTTAATAAAATATGGTTAATTTGTTTAAAAATCCAAATATAAGAAAAATATACAAGTGTAAAAATCATTTATGCATGACAAAATGTAAAAAAAAAAAAATAAACGCACACTGGAGTGGACATTAGTGTAGAAATTTTGTTTTTACTTGGATAGAATATTAGCTTTAATTTTGATTTTTTTTTTCAGAATCTTTTCATAATTCTGACAATTTAATTATCATATTCACAAAGAGTTATTATTGTTTTACCTGAAACTTTTTCACCAAACTCCAAGGCAGTACTGATTTCCAAAAATTTATGTGTGCATGTTTAACTATAGTGGCAGTATTGGCTATGCAAAAGTAACAGCCCTCTCCATAGGAGTCTTTGTTCCACCACACTGTGCATCATAAAGTGAAGCCAAAGTGCATAAGCTTAATGGAGAGGAAAGACAACCCTGTGCTAATCTTTTCCCCTTTCTCAGTGTGTAACTACCAACAGTCCTCATGTAAGAAGAAGGGACTGATGTCAGTGCTGTAAGATGAACTTAGTCATACCTTCATGTGACATAGTTCCGTGAATAATTTATGTATCAGACACAGTTCTTGGAGATGTTAATCTTTCACAGAGCAGCAGTCAGAGCCCAGATGGAGGCCGCAATCACCATCTCATGAGATGCAAGGCACAGCTGCCCTACTGAAACCACAGAAAACAAGGCAAGGAGCTGGCTTCACTGCCAGTATTTTTCTGGCAAGGGAAAGTGGAGAAGGCTGAGAGCTGTATTTAAGGCAAAGTTTTCCCCAGTTTTGGCCTGACTTCTGCACAATCTGCCTGTTTCCTGTAGGTAAGTGTTCACAGCACAGTTTAGCTGCTGTTGCCCTCCTTCTTCCACCACAACAAAGCAATTACATACAATAAATCATGGAAGAATAGATAAAATCAGCTGTCAACTTCACTTTAGGAATATTACTGAATCAACAGAGCTACAATATATGTTAATGTTTTGTCCATGGAACTTTTTGGAGAAACTTTCCATCTTGCATTTTCATCTAAAAATGCAAAATCAGACCTAGGGCAATTTAATGAAAAAGTAACATTCAAAGATGAGTATATACACACACACACACACACACACACATATATATATGTATATATACACACACACACACACACATACATATATACACATGCACACAGATATATATATTTAATCCAGGACAGCTTTCATCAGTTAATAATTCCTGTAAAGTGAACAAAATTCCAAGGCTTAAGGAACTATGAAGCATAATACTTGTCACGCTTCAATTGAAGGATTTTCAAGCAACAAGTCATCTAAAAATCAGTAATAGCACAATGCTACCTAATACTTATATTATCCTAGTAATGCTATATACTTGTTACACATATACTTTATCACACATCCCTTGAGTCATCTTCCAAGGAAGATATTTTGCATACTTACGTGACATGAAGCAAAAAACATATAACTAATATGCAAGAAAGACATGATTCCAGGATGCAATGCTTGCATTTAGCAAGCTAATAAAGGATCATTAGACTTCTAGCCTTGAAAAAGAAAAGAGAATAAATAATTCTTCACTTATTCTTAGATACCAGCTTTTAGATTAGGAGATCATACTGAGTGTTTTTATGATATGGGAAGGTTATAGCCATACGAATTTAGAAAAAAGTCATTTAAGTAATTATAACAGAACTGTTCAAAATTGCTGCAATTATATGATTAGTCTTTACTGCAAAAAAGATGATACTAAAAGTGATGAAAAAACTTGAAATTAAGACAAGTGAGGAAAAGAAAATCAAACCTGAAAATACTTTAAATGAATAGGGAAAATGATTAAATAAGGTGACAGAATGAGAGTACTAGCTTAATGAAGTACAGCAAGCTTGCAATCATCTTCTCTTACCTATAAGAGCACCTTGATTTATGTTATAAAAACAGTGATGTATTTTTGTGCTCCAGTTTAGAAATACAATGTCACAGGAAAGTGACTTTTATAAAGCAGGAACAGGGAGGGGATGTCAAGACATTATCCTTAACTATCACTGTTCTTTTCTTTAAATTCAAAAAACTCATCCACACTTACCTAAACAAAGTTGTGAAAGTTATCCCAAGTTATCCCTGAAGTTATTCCAACTGAGCATTTTCAGAAACTGAACCAGAATCTGTATAATTAAAACACTCTTAATTAGACATTTAGTGAAATTGGAGGACTTGTTCTGGAACACACATCTGCTAATCCTTACCAAAGCACAGGCTAGAACAAAACATCTAAAAATCAAACTATTTCCTTGCTGTCAATGAATATTTGGAAAAACTACTAGGAAAATGTTCTAAATTTTGTAATTATAATCAAGGTAGGGATTAATTATTACTATTACTGGATATACCACTGTTTTAGCTAATGATAGTGTTCATGACATTCTTAAAGGCTACAACCGTTCAATATCCCATACAGACTACCAGTTATGCCATCTACTGAGATATGTTATAGATTTCTGCATTAAAGTACTAATTTAGGTAGTACACGTATATATCATGAAAAACAAAGCAAGAATTTCAGAGTCCCTGAAAGGTAAAATTTGCACCATGTTCAGTTCAGTCCTTTGGTGCATAAGTGTTATGACAAAGACATTTCTTCTTACCTGGTGTATTGGATATATATTGCAAGGTTTCGATCACAGGGGCTGCAGGGGCAGCTTCTGTGAGTAGAGATGAGGGGCTGATCCCACCACGGACACACCTGCAGTCCCCCCAGCTGCCAAAACCTTGCTGCTTGCTTTACCCAATACATCTGGATGGAATGTTTTTTATTTTATTTATTTTACCTTTTATAGTCTTAGCAGCTAGGTATTCTGATTTAAGATTGGGATTTCAGTGATGAATATTCACTAATAACAAAAAAAAAATCAATACAAAATTATATATGCCATTTAAATGTTCTGTAGAAACACAATATTGATGGAGAACAAATTAGAATTATATTTCATATATCCTCTAAAGACAGATAACTATTCTCTAAAACATCAACTTGCATATTGTCTCATTAACATATCTTCATATCTTTTCATAATCACACTGCACACATTACACATCTGTTCACCTGAGCTTGTTATACACATGAACATGTTAGACACACACATTTCAAGGACAAACGCAAATGCACTTTTTTATCCAAAAAAACAACCCTCGGAGAATTCATAATAGTCAGGGCAGTCTTGAATAGCTTAGTCATTTACTGAGTTTCCAAAATCCCTTCTGGATCAGCCGTGGATCCGTAACTTTCTGGAAACTTTGCTGTGGATTCCCACTGATCCAAGAATCGTCCTTTTATTTTCACAAAAATCCCTTCTATATATGATTGTTGTTATAACTTTATTATGCAAAAAAGTCTATACTGCATCAATACACACTATTCTTGAGCTCTAACAGTTTAATACTCTCAATAATGGGTTTCATATTTTTCAGTGCAGTCTTTTTATCTTGAATTTTTGCCTGTATAAGTCACCCAATTCATTGATAAAGTTTTGCAGATAGTGTGTTTCTACCAAGAAAGCTACAGATCCATTTTCATCCTTGCAGTTTAATGCATATCTATATGCAGTGCATACTACTTGGCAGTGAGTACTAAGTCTGTTAGCCTTTCAAATGCTTTTTTTTTTTATTATTATTTAGATTTCCATAGAAGGTTAATTCTTTCTCATATGTTTTTCCACATGAAGGTCTTGCCAAGAGAAATTTCCCCTTGTCAGAGTAACCATTCTGAAACAGTAAGCACAAAAACTTTATTTTTTATTTTATTTTTTATTATTTTTTATTTTTCATTACTGTAAATGTTTTACAGACATTAGAATTTGGAGAAATGAAAATCGTATTGCGAAGATTAAAAAAAGTCATTGCAGTTTATGCTAAATCATCAGGATTAACAGTGCATTTTTAAAATTTGTATGCTTCTCAAAGTTTGTAAACCTACAGAAGGACAGAGTTAATCTATAATTTAGAAAATACAGAAATATGATATTTGGTGCCTATGTTACTTTTTAACTCTTACTGCCAATATCATTACTGGACAGTGGACACACAAGCTCATGCCTGAGCAGTGTTAGACTGAGTCTAAAGAACATGTCCCTTCAAGCATGCACTTTGATGTACTTTATGCCTTGTATCTTAATCATAGCAGAAATAATACTCAACAGACCCTAACTGAAGTGACAATACCTACAGTTTTTATACCAGAACAAACTTTCCATTGTATTTTAAATTTAATATTTATTATTTCTAGCTGCTTTCACGGTACTCTGTGGTATGTTTCGTAGAAGTTCTAGGTGAATGACATGGAGATATTTTCAAAAAAAGGCATGGTTTTATGCATTATTACATGCCATCCATTATCTTCTTATACTTGATGGTAGACTGCCACTTCCTTGTGCTTCATAATAGGCTGAGATTAAGTATCAGAAGCAACACTGAGTCCATTATTGGGAGAGATAGATTATACTAAAATTGATGCTCCTTGCTCAACCTCTTAATGTAAATAACTAAATCCAGAAACATTATCACTAGCATGGTGCATTATGTTTAGTACACATTCACAGGAATTGAACATGGGACTGGAAGAAAAAGAAGGCTATAGAAAAACTATAAGCAATAATGATCAGCTAACGAGAGAAGAAAACTAGAGCTCTGGCTGCAAATATCGACACTATCAATCTGAAGGTAATAACAAATAGAATTTCTTCCTAGTTTGTAAAGGTAGACATGGTCAATATAGATGGTACATGACTTTTTTTTTTTTTTTTTTTTTTCTTACCTGCATTAAAAAACAGTCAAATTTGTGGAACGAGTTTCATTCCTGTTTAATTTCTATGTCAGCTCTTTTGGAATACGTTTATGAATGGGGTCATGGCTAATCTGTTTAGATGCCCCTATTTAGACTATAATTCTGTAATATATAAATATTAGACACCTAAGCATTTTGCAACATATGAAAGATGCAGGGAAATTAATATATTCATTAAACTACTTAATTTAATGAGGGACGACAATTCTGGGTGATCACAAGAGCAGTAGTCCTTGTAGGATTCCTGGGAGCAAATAGAAATTCTTAAAGTATGCAGAAGATTACACGAAGGAGGTGGGAAAACAGAGCTTCTAAGCTTTATCATACAACTTTCAGATCAGACAAGTGAAGAAAAGTAAAATTGACTCTGAAGTTGTGGCAACTGTCAAAACATGACCTTGCAACTTTAAGGTAAATAGATCCTACATAGATATATATACACACATTTATAGATACAGTATTAAGATGCAGACATATACAAACAATACTTTTGAATTCAACAATACTCTTATTCAAAACTACTGTTAATATATCCACTTTTATGAAACATATTTTAATATATATATATTATATATATTTTGATTATCTTTAAAGCATCAAATAATAATATGTATTCTATCACGTTTTGGTTATCAGATAAAAATATATTAAGCCCTCCAATACTCTCAAAAAAGGGTTGATATTTTTATTGATTGACAATTTATCTCTGCAGAAGATATATTGTTCTAATTTGTTGTTTTATATATTTCATAAGTAATTTTTAGCAAAATTTCAAAAACTTTTTAAACTAAGAATTAAAATGTATTAATTACAAGCAATTATATCCAAGTTACCAAGGTCATAACACTTTTGCTCAGACTGTACTTCATTAAAAAATGGTGAAATCAATGTTTCATATAATTAGGTCATTTCATTTAGCACCTTTTTTCTATTTTTTTTTTTTTTTCTAAAAAAATAAAATAATAAAAGTAAAATAGAATACAGACATCTGGCATATTTGTTGGATGCCAATCCAATATTTACAGAACAGTTTGCTTCAAAAGCAATTTGATATGGAAAACTTCAACTCCAGGTTTTATGTCACTAGGAACTGAAGAATGATTTTTAAAGGGTTAATTTCCTTTTCAAGTGGAACATGATGCTTCTGCCATACAACTTCTGAACAACCTGCGTCTGTGGAATAGTGATTTAACTTACATGCTGAACTGCCACTGTACATTTAACACATAATAAAAATAGCATATCAAGTGACTTGGAAAAAGTCAATCCAGCTTGCAACCCATGTATGTATTTCTTATTCAAGTGAAATCTTTGGCCTTATTGGGATTTTTGGCACTAGCTCTGAAAGAATCAGCATTTCAGCCAAAATTCAACTGATGAAATTGAATTTTTTTGTCTTGACCAGTACAAAAGAGATATTACAACTTGGTGGCTGCCTCTGCTACTTCTCTAATGACATTTTTTACTTCTAAAAGATGGTATTTCAGCTATAAGGTAAATAAATTCTGGGTTGGCTTCTATTGTCCGAAAAAACAAATGAAGATGTCCTTAGAAGAGTCAAATATTCAAAAACTCAGTTTCTTATTAGAACTTGGCCAAATATATACACATGGGATATATATACATATGTGAATATATATATATATCTATTCCAAATAGAATATGAATTTAAGAACTGTAAGACATCAGTGAGTCTGTTTTTAAATTAAGCTAGTAGAAAGCATTAGGAGACTCCCTGAATAAATTACAGATTGCAAGTTGTTCTAGTATGAAAAAAAAAAAAAAAGTCCTAAAGTTCAGGTTTCAATTTAAAGTTCATTGCAAATTGCAAACAATCTCTCATTATCTCATTTGCTGCAAGTGTTTACTGTTGTCAATCATAAAGAAAAATAATGAAAAACAAACTCCCATAGGCTATTAAAAAATCTATTTTATTAGTGTTTAAAACCAAATGAAATTTCCTTTAGTGCCCATATTTATTGTCAAGTAGGAAGAAAAACTCCCATTATAATCTCATCATGCCAGCTTCATTCTCTTAACTTGTAAAGAGAGAAGAGCTTCTCACGTTGATATGTAGAAGAAAAATAATTATAGCCAACCTCTACAATTAAGTATAATGCAAATATACACGTCTATTAAATTCACAGTGAAAACTTTAAATTTATTTTATTTTTTATAAGAAAAAAGTATGCATATTGTTGTAAGTATGCATATTGTTGTAAGTACAAATAAAACTATATGCCCATCAAAGACTGATAAAGAAAAAACATAGTATCTGACTTAATTTTGAGGTTGGAGGTCAGTATTTTTCATTTATCCATATGATTTTAAAACAAAAAAAAAGTTATACATCTTCCTGGCATCTCTAAATTCCTAACATCAGGATTGTCAGAAGGGCAGTTGTAAACTATATAATATATATATTATATATATTATAATATATATATTATATATTATGTGTATTTGTTACTTATACTAAGTTCAGAGGAGAGAAAAAAAAAAATCTTTGTGTTAAGACAGCTCTTCCATATGTTAAAAAAAACAAAACAAAACAAAAAACTGAAAAAGAGAAGTTTATTTTTAAAGATTATCCAGAAATAATAAGATAAGATTTTTGTTGTAATAACTCCAAGCCATAACTTTAATTTCCCCTGAACAATTTCTATACCAACCAATGACTTGACCTTAGCCACCTGCAAGAGTTTAACATCCCAAACACCTTTTTACAGATTTGCATTCCTTTTATTAGGTCTTAATGTGGTTCCAAAAGATGAATAATCTTATTCGAGCATACAACAATTTTCTGTGATTTGTTTGGTGTCTTCAAAGACCTAGGATTTGCATTTTTAATGTCTTTCTCATGAAAATAAGAGAATGTAACAAAAATGAGGCATCTTCTTTTTTCTTAACTGCCCATTAGATTTATGTAAATATGCATTGCTACTTAGTCATTCATTGTTTTGGGAAAGACAGGGAAGTCTTAAATTTTATATAATCAGATATTTTCCCTTTTATTTTATGTCTTCAGCATACTTCAGAAATACCTCAAAGTTAGCTGTGGGCTAGTGGAACTATACATAGCTGTCTTTTTCACAGTAAAAAAGGAATAAACAAGCCAAAGAAAAATCTACCAGAAGCGTTTTGTTTACAAGGAATGGAAAAAAAATGGAGTTAAGGCAACAGTCTTAACAGTCTATAAACAGAGACCAACTAATTCAATAGTAACAAAAGTGAAGAGAGAAAGAAAGAAAAAACAAAACAAAACACCTTTCCTGTAAGGCTTAACTACCCAGGGAGTTGGAATGTAGTACACTTTTAAAATATTTATTTTGCATCTAGTGAACAGTGTATCAAACAGAAATATGCACATTTAATAGGACCTATTTCTTCTCTATGAGAAATAGTATGCTGGCTTTTTTTCTTGCCAATCACCTGTTATTGTTCTGTCAGAGCTGATATCAAAACAAAATGAAGTCTCATGCACTGAAAGGAAATTTCATGCAAGTACATCATAAAGTTGATTTCTACGAATAAATCACCCATCCAATATGAGGAAGAGATGCTATGCTCACTGGCATGCAGATATGCATCATCTACCTACCTGCACTCTTTTTTTTTTTTCTTCCTTCTTACAGGAATTGTAGATAAATAATGTTAGAACAAACAGGTCCCCACATTTAGCCATTAAGATGTATTTTTATCATGGACTTCACTTTGTTTTCAAGTTTTAATTTAATCTGCAAAGTATTATTTAAAAAATTCCAATAATATTTACTCTATGCTGTGTAATCAGTACCTTCAAATTTGTGCTGAATTCTCTTGAAAAAACAAAACAAAAAATACTACTGCATATACATCACTTATAGCCATTTTCTGCCTTTTTTGTGTTTGCAGCCTTGAATATAAATTATACAGAACCTTACCAGAACGTTGTCAGTTCTCTGAATGTGATACCACTGAACACAGCTAAAATGCCAATGTTTTTAAGTTTGAAAAATAATACACACACACACACACACACAAAGCAGAATAAAATATTTTCAGAAACAAACCCATCCTGGTTCACCTATGGACAAGCAATGACAGCCAGCATAAATGAAGAAAAGTAAAAATAAAACAGCAGAACTGGAACAGCAGTAGGAATTTCTGTTCTTCAGAGAAGTGTCAAAATAAATGCAATGAATGTAATATTCTTAAAAAGTGAACTTTGGAGGGAAGGAGGGGGAAAGGGGAGAATGTAATTCAGCACTGCAGTGACATCAAGAAAAAAATCACTTGTACTTTCTGTAATATTTAAATGCCTTGTCTTTAAGAATATAAATGAAAATATTAAATACATACATTTGAACAGTAAATTACCATGGGTATTAGCATAAAGTCAATTTAAAACAAAATTTTTAAATAGCAGCACTGAAAGAACTCAGCAACTTTGAGACTAAATATACGTATCTTTTATATCATTAAAATATTTTGAAGTTGTAATGTCAGAATCAGAAATATTTTCTGATTCTGATAAAACATTTTCATTTTAGATTTTCATTGTGTGGTTCTAGACGAAAAAATTATTTTACCTTACTATGTTAAAAAAAAAAAAAAGAAAGAAAAATGTTAGATAATCACAATTAGTGATTACCTTTAAGAACAGTACTTTCAGTATCATGAATAGAGTCAAATGAAAGACTTACTGCAACAATGGAGATATCTACAAAATGCTTAAACCCACCTCTGAAAAAGGTGCGATAGGAATGGAGGCCAAATATCTTTGAGCTGTGTTTCACTGTGAACTGTGTAAAATATAAGCGACCCTGCTTTACATTTATAATAGATTAAGTTTTTTTTTCATTTATAGATACAGAGTCAGAAAAGACCGCTAGAATGAACCAACTTTACCTCCTACCTAGTCATTAGCTTACAATGTGCTAATAATGTGACAGAAATAACATCCCATTTGGGCATATAGAAGGATAAACTGATGACACAACGATGATGACCATGCTTTCATGTAGAGTGAGAGAAACTTCAAACATGCTTTTCAGAACAATTGGTCATAATGCTGGAGCATCACTTATGGAAATGTGTCCATTTTGTAATGGTGAAGTTAAAACATCTGAACAAAGATCAAGTACAGACAAGTTTGCAAGGCTATGCATACTTGACAAAAAATTTGCATGCAAACAGGTGAAAAAGGAATGGTAGAAGATGAAGAAATGGAGTAATGACGCAGAAAGCTAATTTTAACAGCATTTTTTTTTTTTTTTTAAACACATTTGAGAGAGAGAGGTAAAAGACATCAAGGCTAGAAAGGCAATTACAACACTGAAGATGCAAAGTGGTCAGGGTTTTGTTGTGAGTTTGCAAGCATGAGCAAGGAAGAATATCACATCTTGAAATGCCAGTGTGAAATCAGCAGGATTTATACACATAAATCATAGCATGGAAACAAAGATAAAACTGAAATATCAGGCTTGAGCATCTGCTCGAGCAATAGACAGGAAATATCCATGACCTAGGTGGGGAGAAGAATGGAGAGCTTGAGTGTAAAGCTTGGGATCTCCACTCTGCTAATAAGAAGTTTTAATTGATTGCCATCACATCAATATTTCTAAAGCACATAACATAACAATCTAGTATGGTATTACTACTAATAAATTATAATAAACAAGAAAAAAAAAGTGTCTGGAGATTCATAATTTCTGGTCCTTTATTTCCCCAGTCTTGCAGTTGTTTTTTTTTTTTTTTTTTTTTTTTTTTTAAGAAACAATGTACAAATAAAACATACATAAAGTATTGAATTACTGCTGCTCAGATTTTGCAGAATTAACAAATGTTTTTTTAAATTGCAAATCATATCACATATATGGTACCTTGTATCTTGTGAAGTAAACTTCGTATCCTGCGAAGTTATGTCATTTTCTCTTTTTAAATCATAGCTTGTATAAGAACTCATTGCTTTAGAATGCACCAATGTTTTAGTAACATCTTGGAATCTAGATAAAAAAAAAGAAAATAAAGAACGGTATGTGTATTCTCTTTCTACTTTCTTTATGGTCTATCTAGTCTCTCAGAATTCATATCTTAATGGGACTTTTAAAGGAATTTATAAGAGAAACAAGTTAAAAGACAAATCACCTATAGCTTTATCAAAGCATATGTCAATGTATGTACAAATCAACATAGATATTTTTAGCATATAGATCTACTTCAATTTATAAATATACATACACACACACATTCAGGCATTTGGAGTTTGATGATTCAGTTTCTGACTTGAATAAATACATTAATTCTAAATTTTCCTATCAAAGCAATTCCTAGCTGAATAATTGCAATATAGCATGAAAATTATCTCGAGAAGCCAGACAATATAAATGAGAATTAAAAGAGAAAGAGTGCTTTATAATCTTATGCAGGACTTCTATGAACACAGTACCTTGAAGTTATATCTTCCTGTCCTTTACAGTTATTCATATATTTTCATATTTGACGGCAAAATGTAAGTAAATATTTCTGAACAGGAAACAAATACACAGTACACAAAATCTTAACTGTTTATGAATGACTTATCTGTCCCTGTGGAATTTACATAACACTTAAGTTACCAAGCAGTTTGAAGCCTCATAAAGCTAGTAGAGAGCATTATTGCTTAGTACCCCTTAGGAACTATAAAGTGGAAGTCAGTTCTTCCAATGTGCAAATGCTACCTTCACACTAAGTGGCAAAATCAAATATATGCTGTGAAGTTTACACACATTCAAGGTGCCAGCACAGAGTTAAATCTGGGTAAATCTTGCTTAATGACTCAAAATAAAGATTTAAACAAGATATTTAAGAACTGTCTGCTCAGGTGCTGGTCTTTGCAAAGGATTAATGCATCACCACTGATACTTAAAGTGGTTCTGCAGTACTGACTCAACAAGCTCACTAATGATGCGGAAAAGCTACATTTGCCAAAAATTATGCAGGGTACCAATTTCAGGGTGTCTAATATGGATATATGGACTCTGGCAGGCAGACGTGAGCACATTCTGCCTATGTTCTAAGTAAACCAGATGTCAGCCTTCTCAAAACCAAAAATGATTAGCCTCAGTTAGCATGATGTTGAACTAATAAGCTGAAACTTGAAGCTATATGCAACTTTTAAGCATCTTAGTAAAAAGCTTTTTTGTAAGCTGTCCCTATTGCCAATCTTCCTGTCACCATTTATTTGGATAAAATAATTTTGATCTAGACTTCTAAATTGAAATGATGGCTCTGCTCATTTAGGTTACAATAATTCAGCGGAAATGATCCAATCTTGTCAGTCCAGATGAATGCTTTTCCTTAAATCAGAATTGCAGCCTTTTCCTCTCTTTCCCTGTTTTATCATTTTTATGTTTACAGAAATCTATAAACATATTACCTGATAATTAATACATTGAAATTGGCTTTGGGACCGAAAAATACATTAAAAACTTTCTTCTATCAATCTAAAGGAGTCAAAATCATAGAAGTCAGTTGAAATTTGGTCTTAAGGTGTCCTGGTTTCAGTTAGAACAGAATTAATTTTCTTCCTAGTAGCTGGTGGAATGCTGTGTTTTGGCTTAGGATGAGAATAGTGCTGATAACACCCCGATGCTTTAATTGTTGCAGAGCAGTGCTTATACTAAGCCAAGGACATCTCAGCCTTTTACTCTGTCCCGCCAACGGGCAGGCTGGGGGTGCAGTAAGAGCTGGGAGGGGACAGACCCAGGACAGGTGACCCAAACTAGCCAAAGGGGTATTCCATACCATCTGACGTCATGCTAAACAATATATAGGGGTGGCTAGCCGGGGGGAGGGGGCCGGACTGCTCGGGGTTAGGCTGGGCATCGGTCAGCAAGTGGTGAGCAATTGCATTGTGCATCACTTGTTTGTACATATTATTATTATTTCCCTATTATCACCATTGTATTATTGTTGTTATTATTGTTATTATTATTTTGTTATTAATATTTTCCTGTCTTATTAAACTGTCTTTATCTCAACTCACGGGCTTCACTTTCCATTTCTCTCCCCCGTCCCAGAGAGGGAGGGGGGAGGGTGAGCGAATGGCTGCGTGGTGTTTAACTGCCGGCCAGGTTAAACCACGACATAAGGTTTCTAAGTCATTTGCAAAATATGACCTATCTATTTATGAGAAATGAATACGAGAATATGAGAAAAATAAAATGCTTGGAAGACAAACTAAATCCAGGCAAATCTGAATTTAACAGAGATATTCATATATTTTGTAAGATTTTCTTTCAATACAATAACAAATACAGTAAATATTCTGAGCTCCCTGATGGGAGTTGTGCTTAGATGATAAATTATTTTCACTGGGGCAATTATGCACAGAACACCTGTTGTTTCACCCATTATATTATGATTTACTTGAGAGAACATGAAAACAGCTTGTGTGTTTCGGTACACAGACCACCCCTACTTGAAAAGAAGAAAAAAAAATATTGCCTTATTCCTCTGAAGATTTTCACATTTCAAATAAGCATGAAAACAAGGCTAAGTAACAACCACAGATTTGTTCCAGTAAATCATTTCAGAAACAATAGTACGTTGTAATTATTTCACTCAATGTATTATGACAGCATTCACACTAGTTTAGGACCCTAGTCAACATCCCTAAAGAATTTTTCTTCAGGTATTTTAGACTGGGCCCTCAATTCTTCATTATCTGGCTAGGCCATACAAAGCAGCCCATAAGACTCCTTTTATGTTTAAGACAGTGGAATCTGCTTGGCTATTTATCTTAGACAGATGATTAAAAATTAATGGCACCTACTGCATCAGAGGAAAGGAACAATTCAAGCTGGTTGCCAGGGTTTTTCAGCATGGCTGAGGACTGCAAGAACTATAGATGGTACCAGGTATAGTATAATGCAATACAAGAATAATTAATAATCAAATGTTGTCAGTAATTAAATATTCACTAAAAATATCAATATGAGGTTTACATATAACAACAGTAGTTTTTTTTTTGTTTGTTTGTTTTTTTTAATCTGTATTCTGGGTGAATCTTCTATTTATGAACTACACAGTTTACATCATTGATATTGCAATTAACTCCATGCACATTTGATTTAAAATGTAGGTATTCCTTTGCAGTACATGGGAATCCCCATACATAATGAACAAAATGAACATAAGCATTTACAAGATTGGATTTTTTTTTTCTTGGTAAAATACTTCTTCAGGGCTTCTATTAGAACAGCAGAAGATACTAAACAAAAGGAAAAAACATGAGAAAAATATCTATTTTCATCTTCTTTTGTATCACAGGACCAACATAACCCAGCTCTATCTATCTTCAGGTTATAAAAAGCAAAAGTATACACTGAATTCCAAATAAACTGATTTTCTTTTGTGGATTTCATGATATTTTCTTAGCATCATCTAACTTACTAGCTTTTTTTTTTCTTTCCTGTTTTGATGACTGTAGTTTTAATACATTTTAGTTTTTCTAATTGCCTAATTTTAATTCATATGGTAAATTCTTTGTTTTTCACAAATACTTCTGCTGTTTTAGATAGGAGTTCCCTTGGGGGAAGGACTACTGTCAGGTGATTGTCATTTGTTCTGCAATACATTCTTGATGTGATGTCCTTCAAACTAAAGTAGATTAAAAAAACACAAATTGATTGGAGCTAATTAACATGCATGTTGTCACTTGTCATCTGTTTTGTTATCAGAACTACTCTTCCCTGGTTGTGGTGAATAATGCTTATTCTTTATTTATTTTATTTTTCATTTTAGTTCACAGATATTATTATATATTTATCACAGAATCAAAGAATCACAGAACTGTAGGGGTTGGAAGGGACCTTGAAAGATCATCGGGTCCAATCCCCCTGCCAAAGCAGGTTCCTCAGAGCAGGCTGCCCAGGTAGGCATCCAGACAGGCCTTGAATATCTCCAGAGAAGGAGACTCCACAACCTCCCTAGGCAGCCTGTTCCAATGCTCCGTCACCCTCACCATGAAGAAGTTCTTTCATGTCAGTGCAGAACTTCCTCTAACTTGCAGCCATTACCCTTTGTCCTATCCCCACAAACCACTGAGAAGAGGTTGGCTACATCCTTCTGTTCCCCACCCCTCAGATATTTATATACACTGAGGAGATCCCCTCTAAGTATATACATATACATATATATATATATATATATATATATATGTATATACATCTCATATATACATTACATATATAACAAAGTTTATCTTTTCATTATATTGTCTGATAATTGTAAGCCACTATCAATTAATTTTCTTCAATTTTATTTAAGGAAAAGTATCCTTTACTTCTTATATTTAGTAATACAGACTAAAGATTTCTGGGAAGATTTTTTATTTTTATTTTTTTAAAGCTCTTATTTCTTTCCCATGACCTAAATACATAACGAATAAAACTGCAATTTAATAATACAGCATTATTCTACTTATGTATATAGAATAGATACTGAATATGTTTAACTATATGAGTATGACTATTAACCTTAATTGTTATCTCATATCATATATCTTGACTTAATTTTTATCTCAACACAGACTAACAGACTAGTAAGAATGAAATTAAAGAATGAAGAATGATTAAAACAGGTCCTTTGAAATTTAGGCATCAAAATGTGCTTTTATGCAGAAGGGTCATGCACCATTTCAAATACTGTTAAAAACGCATTAGTGGCAAAATCAGTAATTTTATGTAATTGTAAACTATTGGTATTATATGTAATATGTAAACTATTGGTAGACTGAGTTGGAAAAAAGAAAATCAAGTAGCATGTGTTATTAGGCATTCCAGAAACTTAATTCCACCTCCAGAAGGAAGAGTATACAGAGACATCTGCAGAAGAGGAAAGACAAAACACAGAACTAGGAGCTAGATGTTAGTTATTTGATTTCTCTCCCTTCTTCCCATCTTGGTCACATGAGGTCTGTCATTGCATAGGACAGTAAAAACAAAACACAGGGAGCTCTATGGACACGGATCAATGAATATACATATCTTGCTCAAGAAACTCGTTCTTAGCAGAAGTCCATCATTTACTCATTCTCACAAATGCTAGATCATAAAATCACCTGTGCATAAATATAACAGTAATTGTTTGCCTGATGAACTGCTGCCTTGATTCATTTGTGACCTGACTTCTATTTTCTTAAAATAAATACAACAGGTTCTATCCTTCTATCCTGGGAATGTCTCCTGCTTTTGGAAGAGACTTTCCAAAGAGCAATGAATATAAGAGAAAAAAAAAAAAAAAGGCTAAAATAAAATGCAGTAGTGGTGTTCTTATCCTGTTAGACATGTTACATCACGGAGTATGGCCATTCAATACATCACAGAATCTGTGTTCTTCTTGTAGCTTTGCCGTCTTTCTCTAGATGTCTCACTTCCTAATACCTTGAGCACAAAGTTTTAAGATTCATGCTCTAAGATCTCTTCTATTCTCTGATTATAGAGAGAGATTGCAAGGGACCCACAAGTTATTGTGTGTGTGTGTGTGTGTGTGTACAAGCACACACTCTATACTATTTTATGTCTAACCTTTTTTTTTTTTTTTTTTTCTCTTTAAAACTAAGGTTTGTAATACCTCCCAAGAGGACATATCTCCTAGATGTTCTCAGGATGCAAAATATAGTTGTGACACTTCGAATCCTATATTTACCTAGAAATTTAAAATAAAGAAACAAACCTTTGAAAAGGTGTTTATAATTTTGCCTGTGTTTCCTGTATTTGTGTAAATACAACTATTCACCTGTTCACCATTTATTTATGATACATTTTCACTTTACCAACCTCCTTCTCATTAAAAATCTTATAGGATATAATTTTTGAATCACACATCTTCCAGGCTCAGAGCAAGTGTGTACCAAAAAGCTCAGGAATACTGTTCAAAATAAAGTTTGACATTTTGAAAACTAGTGATGTATTAGTTTTATATACGTATAAAAAAAAAAAAAAACAAAACAATGACAATCATCAAAATGAAAATATTCTCTAGGTTCCAGAGAACCTGATTCAGCTCCTGTGATGTAAACATTTGATTGGAAACGGGAAAATCTAATGATGATAGCAGAATAACAGTACTGTAAAATCAGTATTAGATCAAAATGTTGCTCAAAACTGTGCTTCTTTTTACATCTTCTGAGCATTTTTTTTTTTTTAGTGTTGTAACCATAAGCATGTTTTCAACTTCCTAATATCGATTAGAATTAGAGCAGAATGGAAGGCAATACAGAGGTGTAATTAATAACAATTAATGCCCAGGTAAATGTCCAGGAAATTGGTGAGGAGAGGAAAAAAAGTGAAGATTTGATCACATTTTAAGTTTGTTCCTTCTTATGTGAATTCCTACTCATTTCTACCTGTAGAGTAAAGTTTGTAAACTTTTTTTTTCTGTTGGTTTGATTGTAGGATGTTGCTCTAATGGTGGTGAATAAGATGTCATCAGCTTGATGAAGATGATGTGAACAACTAAAGGACATTTTAGTAGGAATAATCTAGTGTAATAAATACTAATCATGTATTATTTTCTTGAACATAACACATATGAAGATAATGTTAATTCCTTAACGATAGCTAATAACTTACCTTTCTTAGTTATTATTACCCTATACAAGAAATTGTTTATGGGTCAGGCAAATTAACAAAATATGAAATTTCCCAAGAACATTTTTTAAATTATAGTGGTATCCTAGATGATCCAATTTATCCTTGTTTTAAACTGCATTAACAGTCCATAACTAGTTAGTAAGACAGGCACAAAACAACAGTCCCAGAAAGATGCAAAATTAAAGTTCTAATTCTTTTAACTAGACTAGTATTATATACCTAGAATAATTTAAGACATTTTGGAATTATATTTCAAGCAAAATAAATGTCTATTTCTAAGGCTTAGACAATAAAATATTTGTGTATTAGTAAACAGAAGTAAGAAAAGTAGCTTAAAACATCAGGAAAAAAAAAGTTAAAAAATGAGATAAATGGTGACATTATTCTAGTTAATCATCATGCAACTACACAATCCATTTCAAATACCCTTAAAGCTACTTCACTCAACCCCTCAAAGTCATAGGAAGAAAAACATAACCACAAGTGCTGTCAGAAATAAAGCCTATCCCAGAAGACAAGAAATACATATGCCTTTGTGAACTATGGAGGGAAAACTGATAATAATAGACATGGAGAAATCTGAAGTACTCAACCAATTCTTTGCTTTGGTCTTCACTGGCAGCCAGGCTGCCTGTCTCTCAAGTCCCTGAACCTCTAGGTAAGGTCTGGGGAGCAAAGTCCCTCCCATTTTAAGAGAAGACTAAGAGAAGAGCAGGTTCAAGACCACCTGATGAAACTGAACAGGTACAAATCTATGGGGCCCATTGACATGCATCCCATGGTCCCGAGTGAACTAGCTGATGGAGTTGCCAAGCCTCTCTCCAATATAGAGTCCTAGCAGTAAGGTGAAGTCCCCAGTGATAGGAAAAAAGAAAACACCACTCCTATTTATTTTATTTTTTTTTAAAAAAGGTAGAAAGGAGGACCCAGGGAACTAGAAAAACAATGAGCCTCACCTCTGTGCCTGGCAAGATCATGGAACAGATCCTCCTGGAAGCAAAGCCAAGGTACATGCAATGTCTCGGTGATCCGAGACAGTCACCATAGATTCACCAAGGGCAGATCATGTGGCCAATTTCCTGGCCTTCTGTGATGGAGTGACTGCATCAGTCAACAAGAGAAGACTGAACAACATAATTTACCTGGATTTTCTCTAAGACCTTTGATATGCTCATACATTACATCCTGATCTCCAAGTTGGAGGGAGATGGATTTGAAGCGTGGACCATTCAGTGGATAAGAAATTGCAGTCAATGGCTTTATGTCCAGGTGGATGCTGGTGATGTCCCTCAGGAGTCCACCTAAGGACAAGTGCTGCTGTTTAATATCTTTAACAATGGCATAGTGGGACCAAGTGTACCCTTATCAAGTCTGCAGATGACAAAGTGTCAAAAATTCAGATGAAAATTGAGAGGTGCTGTTGATACAACAGATGGAAGAGATGTCATCAAAAGGGATTTGGACAAACTTGAGAACTGGGCCCATGTGAACCTAATGAAAGTCAACAGGTCCAGGTGCAAGGTGCTACACCTAGGTTGGGGCAATCCTAGACATGAGTACAGACTGGAAGAGGAACTCATTAAGAGTAGCCCTGCAAAGAAGGACTGGGGGGATGGAAGGGGGTCTCTGATGGACAAAAAGCTCAACATAAACCAGCAGTGTGTGCCTGCAGCCCAAAAGGCCATATGTGTCTTGGGCTGCATCAACAGAGACATGGTCAAGGAAGGTGACTATCCTCCTCTAAATCTGCCCTTGTGAGGCACATGAAGTACTGCATCCAGGCCTGGTTATAGATGTGGTCACGAGGATGGCCATAAAAATGATCAGAGGGCTGGAGCACCTTATCTGTGAAGAAAGGCTGAGAGAGATGGTGATGTTCAGCATGGAGAAAAGAAGGCTCCAGGGAAAACTTATACCAGCCATCCAATAATTAAAGGGGACTTATAGAAAAGATGGATTTTTTACATGGCCATTTAGTGATAAGACAAGGGGGAACAGTTTTAAACTGAAAGAGGGGAGATTTAGACTAAAGGTTAGGTAGAAATTCTTTACTCAGAATAAGCTGAGGAACACTGGAACAGGTTTCACGGAAAAGCTGTGGATGTCCCATCTCTGAAGGTGTTTAAGGAGAGGTAGGATACGGCCCTGAGAAACCTGATCTAGTGGGCAGCATCCCTGTCCATGGCAAGGGGCTTGGAACTAGGTGACCTTTAAGGGTCCCTACCAACCCAAACCATTCTATGATTCTATGACAAATATCAGTAGCTGCCAGGAAAACTTTTTTCTTCCAACTGAATTTTCCATACAGATGGAAATTCTTTGCTATTACTAAGAATGCTAATAACGTGATATAAGTAGCACCATCCGCATTCCACTCATAGGATGATAAAAAGATGCTCATCTCAGTCACTAACAAGACTTTTATGTAAAAAATGTTGAATCTTTAGAAGCAGCTTGAATCATTATTCTCTTAAACTCCAGATGGCTACCTTTCCATTACTGTGTTTTTCTTTATTGCTCTAGTATACTACAGCATGCACTGCGAGATAATGACTATTTACCTTTTTCTTCTATGGTTTCAACTGTTTTTCCTGATAAGTCTCTAAATCGACGTCATCTGAATGAATAGTTAATCTAATGGTTATTCTCTAATATAATCCAATGAAGAAAACAAAAACAAAACTATCCATGAAGATTTTTTCTTAAAGGGATTAAAAAACCACAAAGTCATGATATTTTACTGAATAGCATAGTTATTCTTCTGACATCTATTTTCTCTTTCTAGTGCTATTGCTGACACACTACCAAGTTTTATTTTCTTTTCCTCTGGTTCAAGGGCTGAAAGAAACTCTGTTATGTGTCTTATCAGGTTATGTATTATTCCAGGCCAAGAACAAAGACAGCTATGCAAATTGTACTGTTTTAGAGAAAGATAACCACCAACACCCACCTCCCACAGTCATTCTACTCCCAAATAAAAAGCTACCAGTCAATGAGCTGCTACAGCTTCTCTCCACTGTAAAGCAAATGGTCTATACAGCATTTATTTGAAAAAGAATTAAACAAATTACAGAGGAGAACCCTGCAAAACTATGTAATAGCACCACCTGGTGACTTCAGTCTTGATGATATAGAGAAAATCTACATTTTTACCTGAACAGATACAAACTTCTCTTTTTCAAGTGTTCATCTTAACAATTTTTGTTTTAACCAAAGCAACAAATCTTCACATGTGTAACTTGATGCCAAACATCAACAAAAAGGTCAGAATATTGTAAAAATCAGAAAGCAAGCATTCAAAATAAAGGGCATGTGCTTGTCTCCAGGATCATTCTATATGCATGTACCTAGGGACAACAAGACCTTTAGGAATAAAATGGATACTTACGCTTAATGCTATGACATTTTCCTCACTTGATCTTTGAAAGGAATTCAAGTGATTTATCTGACATAAATTAAGTGCACTAAACAGGAGATCAGTAAATAAAAATATATCAAGGCAATCACCAAGTTTCCCTTTATTCCCTTGTGTTCCTTCAAATGCCTGAAAGGCTGGGATATGTCCTTGCAATGACTTAACTTGCAATCTGCATGTAGAATTTTAAAAAGGTTCAAATGAGAGGAAGACTTGATTTAGTGCACAAGAACTTGGCCTTATGTCTAAAGAAATGAGATGTTATAGGTTAAGTTCAGCAAGATGAGTAGCTTTAAAATGCCATTATTACTTATTTGTATTGCAGTAGCACCTTCATAGACAAGCCAAAGACCAGGACAAATTGTACTAGGCTAGCACAAACCATTAGTAAGAAACAATCCTTGTCCAAATTACCTTATTAAGTAGGGCTTTCATAAATGTAATATCCAGGCACATACACTTCTCATTTGATATAAAGTATCAAAATGTATTTGTAATACCATTTCTTTCATATACATATATATAAATACAGAATTAGGCTTTACAAGACAATTTTGAAAATAAATTCATATAAGTACTCAGAGGGAAGTATTCACTACACAAATTCTGTGATATACTGAGCAGAATTTCAGAATGACCTTGAACCTTAATTGCCAGAACACACAAAATACATTGGAAAGTACAGACAATGTTTGAAAGCATGGAGATGTATGAAAGTACAAAATGATGTATGAAAATATCATCAAGACAATGTCAGGTTCAGACAATGACTGGTTTGAACAGATACATTTGTTTTTCTTTATATTAAGCAACAAGTATATAGGACAGGACATACTTTCTGATTAGGAGAATTCAGAACTTTTTAACAAGACTTGATAGTTTTCAGAGGCAAGTTTTTGGTCCAAGACAAATTCTCTCTAAAATATATGTTGGGAAACAAACACACACAGGATTAAAAAAAAATAAATAAAATTAAAATGGTCTGAGAGCAGCTATTCAATATTGCATAGCAGTAGAAACTGAGCAAAGTAACAGAAATACTGAATCAAGAAACTATATTCAGATACTAGAAAATAATAAAATGATAGTCTTCCACTGACTTTACAAAAAACAATTTAACATATTAACTGAAAAAAACAGGTCTGTGATAGCATACATTTCAGGTTTGCAGAAAAGAAATACTTTCCCTGAAATATTTTTTCAAATTCCTAACTTTCTGGAATCTTGAACACCTTTTGTAGGGGTTGGAGAGGCCAAAGTCCATTGGCTTGTGTGGTGTTTTGTTCTTTCTTTCATTTTACTGCTCTTTAATTTTTTATTTATTTTGATTTTCAACCTTAATTTCTATTGCTTTTTTTTCCCTGTTTGTTTTTCACAGAACAGCTTATGAAAATAGAGAAATTGCAGAAAAAATATGAGAGCAGAAAAGTTTTCATACTAAATTATCTTTAAGATGAATCTAAGCAACATTTTAGATACTATAGAGTGTATTCTGTCTCGGCTTTACATGCCTTACAGGAAGGATATGGTGTTCTTGTCAGCCCTGTGTCATTTTGGCCATCCTGACATCGATATCTTGAACACCAGGAGCTGCAATGTCACTCACTACACACCTGTGCTTCAGCTGCTGAATCCCACTGTAACAAATAGCTGTAATTGACCTAAGGAACATTTTTACCCAAGCTCTTGTAAGCCATGTTTGCTCAGAGTGAACAGCGGTAGAAAAAAGAACATATCAGCTACAGCAGCCTGTCATGTTTCTATTAGTGGGAACAGATCATCATCTAGGTAGGCTGTCATTGCTCCAGTGAACTCAGTGAAACTTCGACGACAACATGTACCACTAAAAATCTGCCAGGGATGTCTACTGATTTATTATTTACTCTCTACAGAAATAAGAATTAAGTGAAAAAATAGCATGTGTGATTTGTGATTCTAACGTTCAGAAAAAAGTGAGTAATTTTATTTTTTTTCCTTATTTTTAGGCACAGGCTCTTTAAGACACAGGAAAATTTCTCAGCCTGAAAACAACATTTGGGACACTATCGCATGAACATTAACAGCAGGAAAGGATGGTTGTATCAAGACCTTAACAATCTAAAACAACTCTTGTCAGAGTGGGGAAAATGAGGAGTATAATACGGCAACCCTGAAAATAGGGGAAACCTACAAAGCTTGCACTGTCAACTCTTTTTAGACAAACATGAGATGTAGCAGCTACTATGGATGCAGTGCAATACATGATGCAATAATGTAATTAATACTCACATATAACTTGTGAAAACACAAGGGATAAACCACTGACAAAAACAGAATTAAGATCCCTATTCACCACAAAATATGATGAAACGTAGAATCCTCCACTGCTTAAGGCAGGGTTTATCAGCTTTGGCACACAGATATATTTGTTTTGGATCAGAACCTTTGATTATTTATTTATTTATTTTTGGAAATCTATTTTAGAAGATTTGGAAATCTCCTTCTACACTAAACAATGGGCTAGTTGGGGAGTCACCATCTCTGAAGTTTCTGTTTCTGCAGATCAGTTAAAGTATTTTAACATATATAAATGATACAATGAAAAGTTGTCAAAGGCTGATTAACTGCTGTGGACTATGTACCTAAGGTTCCTGTGATACTTGGACAGTCAACTTATTCTTCTGAGGGACAAAAATATTCCATAAGAAAAATTGCACTTACCTTATTAAGTGGCTTTCACCCTGTTCCAAGGAGGGTACAGCTGATGCAAGTAGTATATCTTCCCTTTTGGAAAATTAAAAAATAGTTATTTAAAAGATAATTTTCAGAGAGAGAGAGAGAGAGAGAGAGAGAGAGAGAGAGATTTTGTTCATTTAATTGAATTGAAATTGATGAAATCAGGAATTTAACCCTATTAGATTTCCTTGTCAGCTCAAATCTCTTCACAGGGACAGTTATGTGGTGTTCTGGCTTCCTACTAAGCAGTTGACAGCCTTGGCTTGTGCCATCTCCCTATGCTGTGGGGTCCTCAGCTCAGGATCTCTTCCTACTTTCTTGAAGATATTGAAAAGGGACAAACACTAATGGAAAGAGGAAAAAGTGTGTGAATGCTTTTTTTTTTTTTTTTTTTTCAATTTACACTTGGAAGCAAATTCACGTGTATTAAGTATTTGATTTGGCATAAAATCAGAATTCATTTGCATTTTAGCTCTTATTTATTGTCATCAAATGAAAATATCAGGCAACATAAGTAGAAAGGACTTTTTGTAAAAAAAAAAAAAAGCAAAAAAAAAGTTTCAAACTGAAAATCAAACAACAAACAGGAAATTAGGGTCGCTTTCAAGGAAACAAACGCATTTTAAATTCACAAATACTTGTTCACTGCAGAATATAACTTACTGCAAGTGATCTAAAGTGACTTGGGTCAAGATTTCTTTCTTTCCAGAAATATGTTCTTTGTGCTCAATACAATTTTGATTCTGGTCTGTAACTGTAATTTCATCTAAGCTATATTTTAATGTTTTTTCCTAAGTTCATGAAAAAACAGAAGGCCATTATGACTTCTTTACGTTCTGAGTACATTTTATTCTTTCTTATTTCCTATTTTCAGAAGAGTTATTTGTTTTGTTTACATTAGGATTTTTTTTTATTTTTACCAACTAAACACATATATCAATTAAAACCTGAAAACTTTAACATCGCTCAGCTACATCACACAATGTTTTCTACTTATTTGACAATGTATATTTTATCTTAAGACTATATTTTACATACAAGCTCTTAAAGACTTTTAAATATTCCTTGCATCTCTATTTCACTCCAGACTATTTTTTCTTTCCACATTAAGTAGTTGTTGATTTCTAGTGCCATCTCCCAAAGGAAAAATCACCTTTGAATTTTAAGTCTTTTCATGCACTGCCTCCCATTCCTCAGCTCTCATTAACTTATTGAAATTTCAGTCCATAAATATATCAACATTATCATTCACTGATCAAGGCAAATTCCTATTTTGCTTTGGGATACTAAACATATCTATACATTTGAAACAGTCATTAAGGATTTTCTTTTTTTCCAGGTTTTAAAGGTTTTCTGTAATCACCTTTTGTAATTTTCTGTCTCATCTCAAAGCTGGGGATGCCAGATTAAGTATTCAGTAACTGTACTATAATGTACCTAATGCCTCCTATCTTCCATGTGACGTGCTTGTGCTCCTAAAGCTTATGTCAGTTACATCATCTATCATAAAATTTATATATTCGTTGATTATATACTGTCATGGTTCCGCTCGAGTGGGCAGCCAAGCTCCACCACAGCCGCTCTCTCACTCCCCCTCCTCAAAGAGGAATGGGGAGAAAATATGTGAAAGGGGCTCAAGGATTGAGATAAGGACGAGAAAATCACGCAATAATTAGTGTAACGGGCAAACAGACTCAGCATAAGAAGACAGATAGTAAGATTTATTGCTCATACTAACAAGCTAGAGAAGTGAGAAACAAAGGAAAGAAACCAAAAGCACCTCCCCCCCCATCCACCCTCTTCCACCTCCTCCCCCCGAGCGGCGCAGGGGAACGGGGGAATGGGGGTTATGGTCAGTCTACAGCACTTCTTCTCTGCCGCTCCTTCTCGGTCACTCTCGTCCCCTGTGCTGTGGGATCCCACCCACAGGATGCAGTCCTTGACGAACTGATCCGGCGTGGGCTTCCCACAGGCAGCAGCTCTTCCAGAGCTGCTCCAGATATGGGTCCGTACCACGGGGTCCATCCCTCAGGAGCAAACTGCTCCAACCTGGCTCCCCCACGGGCAGCAGCTCCTGCCAGGTCACCTGCTCCTGCATGGTCTCCTCTCCATGGGCTACAGGTCCGGCCTGGAATCTGCTCCGGCAGGGGTCTTCCACAGGTGGCAGCCTCCGTCGGTACAGGGCCACCTGCTCCACCGTGGTCTCCTCCACGGGCTGCAGCGTGGAACCCTACTACACCGTGGTACTCCATGGGCTGCAGGGGGACATCCTGCTTCACCATGGTCCTCACCACAGGCCGCAGGGGACTTCTGCTCCGGCGCCTGGAGCACCTCTCCCCCTCCTTCTTCACTGACCTTGGCACCTGCAAGGCTGTTCCTCACTCCTCTCACTCTCCCAGCTGCTGTGTGGCGCAGCGTTTTTTCCCTGTCTTAAATATGCTCTCACAGAGGCGCAAAACGACATCGCTTATTGGCTCAGATCTGGAAAACAATGGGGCCCTTCCCAAACATGGGGCGGCTTCTAGATCTTTCTCACAGAAACCACCCCTATGGCCCCCTGCTACCAAAACCTTGCCATGTAAACCCACTACATATACATGCAAATAAAAATGTCATGCCCTCAATCTTCTCTATTTTATAAATGTCCTTATCATATAGAAATGGTTACTAAAGTTTAAGTTATGTGACTTGCATTTGGTAATATTAACTGAGTCTGCATTTTCAAAGAATATAGAATATATTTCAGTCTGTACATGCGTATTTTTGCTCTTTGTTCCATCAATTTCAATATCATGAACAAACACTTTTTTTTTTTTTTTTTCAAATCTATCTATTCTATGGATTAATGTGGAAGATGATAGATTTAATTGGGCTAAGAATAAATTTTTGAGGGGTCTACCTGGAAACGCACTGTTGGTGGAAGATTTCCTATTATAAAACCTATGAAAAACCTCTTAATGCAGACATATTGTTTTTCTATATTTATATGAATATATCTATATATATCTCTATATATCACGTATCTATATATATATGATATTTTTTAATCAAAATATCATGCAAGAGTAACTCAAATGATTTGCAGAACACCAACACCTTTACATCTGTCCACTTACAATCTCATCAAAAATATAAACAAATAAATCAAACAGAAATCACCCCTCCAAAAAGTGATGGATATTAATCACACTAATTTCCCTTTATTTATTCCATCTTAAAAGAGCATTTCCATAAAACAACACCACAATTCAAGCTAATTGTTCAATCTTTATCGAGCTCATCAGGTTTAAGCTTTTCTAGCATATACTAGCACAACAGTGTTTTTGCTCAGTCCTCTGACATTTTCCTTAGTATTCCAAGCTTTGATAAAAATCTAAATCATGTTTGATGGTTTTAATCCACTTGGAAGAAGTTTATCAAATCCCAAAGATTTAAAAGAGTAACCCTTACATTTCTCAAACTCCTTTCAAGTTACTAATGGAATACAACATATACAGATCTTGGATTTCAGATCTACAACCATTTGCAAGTAGCGTTGTATATGAGAAAAGCACCAATGATTTAATGAAATTCATTCTGCATATGAATTAGCCTACAAAATGTTTATTGCAGATGATCTGTACATGATTTTTCTCTTTCCATCTTACTTCTGTCCTCCTAATATGCAACTATTTATTCTTGTACTGTTTTGTGTGGGAAATACTGAATTCCACATTCTGAGAGTTCAACGTATATTTTTTTTAACATCTAAATAGTTTTTGCTTGGCATAAAAAATAGTTTTTATTGTTACATATAAATATTTATATATAGTGGGTATACACTGTTATATATTTCATTATAATATTTTATTCCATATTTTTGTCATATTTTTGATATATCTGCAGAGAAAAATGCATACTTTTATGTAATAACAAGTTATGCAAATTCTAGCACAAATTGAAAAAAGTCCAAAATGAATTTTAAGAACATTCAAACAAACATGTAAACCGTTACATGTTTTTTAATACTTCATTTCCATTTTGCACACATTTATACTCCCTGATTCAAGCTGAGATCGGAAGTAAAAATGTTGAAATACCACAACAAAGCTTATGTTTGTAGCTGTTTCAGCATGACCTGGAACAGTAGGTATCATGATTATGGGAGAGAGCCTATTCTCTTTAAAATAATTCAAGCCACTTCTCAAAATTTATCAAGCTCGTAAAGTTCAAATAGATGTATTTATATTTTTCTGAGTATTTGCCTGAAACAAATCTTTCCAAGCACACAAAATCACAGAAACATCAAGGTTGGAAAAAACCTCTGAAGATGATGTAGTCCAACCCCCCTGCTGAGCGGGATCACCTAGAGCACATTGCGCAGGACAGCATCCAGGCAGGTTTTGAATATCTCCAGAGAAGGAGACTCCACAGTCTCTCTGGGCAACCTGATCCAATATTCTGATCAATACACTTACAGTAAAGATGTGTCCACTCACATTCAGCCAGAATTTTCTGTGTTTCAGTTTGCGTCCATTGCCTCTCATCCTGTCACTGGGCATCTTTCCTAGATCTAGAGGCCTCCTTTTCCCAGGGCAATAGGAAAGAAGTGCACAGGTGGACAAAAAAATACTAGGAACATTTCTTCTCTTGGTGTCTCAACCCTCACTCACTCAAAATGAGACATTCTCACCTGCAGCTCAGACTGGCACTCCTCAAGAGCTAGAGCAGTTATGGAGTGTAATTAATATTTCTTCCATTCTTTAGTTACAGGCACTACCCCACCAGTTATTTGGAGCTTTAAATATCCAATTAAATCAACTACGTTCTAGCAATAAACTAGAAACTAACCAAGGAAAACAAATTATATGTGTGTATATATATATATATATATATATACACAAATATCTACAACCAGCACAGAATGAAACATCCCCAGCTACTGCCATAATTATTGTGATAATATCTTCAATGACAGTTTTATCTACTTTTTTTATATACAATATTACTAAAACAGTGGATCTGTACAGCACAAGATACAAGAGCAGATACTAGCTTGGAAATAGACTGCTTCCAAAACTCAGCCCAACTGGAAGTTGCTCTAAATCTGGTAATATCTACTCTAATATTGTCATTTTACACTATCTGAGCCAGCTTAAATTAGCTCATGACAGTGGAGAAAACTACATTCTTGTTACATTCTAATGATTATTCAGGCCAAGATTGTACTCTTTTGGGCCTCTCCACTGACCACAAGTTTTAATCACATGGAATCTTGTTAACACCTATTCCAGCATCGGCTGTTCTGTTTTCCCTGAAAGCATGAAAAGTATGCCAGAAGTAGGCAGCATGCTTGCAGCAATCTAAGGAGAACAATTAAGATAGAGGTACCCTTGAAGGTTAAACTGAAACTGATCAGGAGGAAAGGTTAGAAAAAAAATGAGTAGCAAAAATTACCTAAATGTCAAAAGCCAGAAATACTACTTATGTGAAAGAAGAAGTGTTGAGGGATTTTTGAAACAGCAAAGACCCCATGGCTTGCTGCAGCTGAGCAAACCAAGCTACCAGGGTGACTATGAGAAGTTCCCATGACAGTGTTCCCATACTGTTCATTTGAGGAATTTAGAGAAATATTGTTGCTAGCAGCTGGCTTCAAGGACAAGGTCTACGTGACTGCTAATCACAAGGGGGTTGTTTTCTTGCAGGTGAGGTTGTTTTCATGACGTTGTTTGTCTGAGTGCTTTTGACCAATAGTCTTGTGTGAGACACTATCCGCCCCTATTAAGTTCATTATAAAAGCTGGGCTATTCGGGTAATAAAATGGAGCATAATCTGACCATACTAGTGTCTGTTGTGTTTTTGGCCATTCTTCCTGCAACAAAGAGGCATTCACCAAAAAGAAAAAAAGCTAGTAATGAGCAGTTATTTTGGGCATTTTTATTCACTGGGTCAAATCCCAGTGTTATGAAGTTCCATAAAACAAATAACTAGACAACAGATAAAATTGCCAAGCTTTCAGCATACAATTAAATTAATACCTTTACCATAACAGATGAGGTCATTCAATAAAACTAAAATACTTGATAAAATAAACAGAATAGAAGCAGTATGAAAATATATGGTATAGAAATATAAATACACAGCATCACAAGATGAATATACCAATCCAGTAAAGTCTGAGCTTGGAAGACACTGGAGAACAAGAATAAGAGAGCTAAGCATTCAGAGCACTACCTACCAGATGAAAGCAAAATGAACTTGTTTTGGGGACATCCCTAAATTAATGAAGTGAGCTTTTGTAGTTTACCTAAAAATAAATAACTAGTTTCTTGCCCGAAACCATCTGCCATTTAATCAGATTCTGTGGTCATCACACACAGATTCCATAAAATCAAAGTACAGATGGTGGTTTATTACAAAATAACATAGGAGGCTCAGAATAGATGATACATTTGGTCATTTTTGCACATAAACTCACTGATTAAGTATGAAAAATGTGAGCATTTGTTTATCTTGGAAAAAATGCTATTACTTGTCAAGCATGACCAATTATGTATTTCTAAACTGTTATCCATACAATTAAGAAAAACAGCCATCTGTAAAGTCAGAACAGTTTGCATCTCTCTCTTTTTTTTTTTTTTTTTTTGGGGTGGTGGTGGTGGGGAGGTGGTTGGTTTGAGGATTTCTCTAAACCCTCCCACCTCCTCCCACCCCAATCCATGTATAAATGTAATTTCTTTAATCTGATTAACTCATAAAACAAAACAGGAACAAGAAAAACACAGAATACTGACTGTAACAAGTCTATTGAAATTTCCTTATTTTTTCCTTTCCTTTTTTTTTCTCCCCTTTCTTCAGGCAGATGTCATCTAGTAATAAGAAAATTCTTAAAACTATTTATATTTTTTACTTTTTACTGCATTTAAGAGATGCATAAGACCTAGATTATAACAAGGAAAAAAATGAAAGCTGTTCTCATTGTACACAGTTGCTTGACCTATTGAATTTCAAAATTGAGAGAGAAAAAAATTCCATTAATTTCTAGACTCTATCTTTAAGGCAAAGCTTAACCATAGAAATATAGCAAGCAAGACTAACTGCAGTTTAAGTGGATGTAACAGGTATCTGTAAAACGAGCGGAGGGAAATCAATAAAAACACATTTTGACCTTTTAAACTCAAAATTCAAAATTAGCTGTGGGAAAGGGATGCTCACTGTAGGCAGTTTCACTGACTCAGAAATTTTATTTTGAAACTCAGAAAAATATCGGACTGAACATTTGAATACTACTATTAGCCAACTCATATCTGAAGAAGTAATACATGTTAGTATGAGACAAAAACTGAAACCAATTCTAAATGCTCCAACACCTCCTGTCTATAAGCAGAACTTTTTCACTTGTATTCTTTTTTAATCACTTCACAGGAAAATACCAATTACAAGTAGAAGTCACTAAAAAGAATCTCCGTAACTCTAGGAGGATTTAGCAAGTCCACATTATAATCACAAAAATGGAATTCATGTTGGAAGGGATCTCCAAAGGTCATTTAAGTCATCTCTTTTGTTCCCAGGTTGCTCAAGACCATAGCTACTCAAGTTCTGAATATCTCCAAGGATGGACATTCAACAATTTGTTCCTGTGTTTAACAGGAGCCTTGGGAAAAAACAAAAACAAAAACAAACAAACAAACAAAAACCCACTCACTAAATTAAAAGAGAATACAAACACATAAACCACAAACACCCTTTGTGTCTTCTTCAAAACTTTTGTTACAGATTATGTTCATTGTGCACCTCTGAGAAGGGTCTGGCTTCATCTTGTTTTTTCTACAACTACTATAGGACTACTATAGGACTGTGTGGAAATCAGCTCTTGGGCCCTATCTTCCCCAGGCTGAACAAGCTGTATTCCTGCAGTTTCTTCTCATAGCACAACTTCTTTCATGTCCTTTATAACCAAGTCACCTATCACATCGAGCAACTAATATACATTTTCCTTTACCTTTCTTTTGGTGCTAAACATGAGCATTTAGTGTCACCCTCTATTTGTAGTTTCAAGACTAGCAGAACTTTGTTATTCCTAGTTCCATTCTTGCATGTCCAGACAATTACGTCTTGGGTAACCCCTCCCTTCTTTCACCTTCCATATACCTCCTTTTTGTGCTGAAGTTCTATCTCCTGTTTCCCTGAACATTTATGATTCAAAATATAAAATTATTATTACCACATTGTTGAGATACTTTCATTTTCTGAACAGTCAAATCTTAGCAAGATAGAATAGTCCCATTTAGCATGTTTAGATGTTGCAGAAGGTCTACAGTTACAACTAGAAAAGTAATATCTGTGGACATACATATTACTGAGTAACAAAGATCCTTACTATCAATATCTAGGTTTGGAAGACAGTGACTCATTGTAACCCAATTTACTTGGATGCTAAAGAGCCACCAAGCAAAAGGTTATTAGAAACAGCAGTATTAAGTGAGCTAAATTTCCTATAATGTACACTTATGCAAGAAATGCTTTTGCAGAACATTGAACCAGTTATTTCTAGTGCTTGAAGCAGAGACAGTTTTGGCATTTCATTTCTTTATGCTTATTCTCAAAGAAGAGCTGACTTAGAGAAGGCCTTCTCTACAATGGAGAAACAATACCATAAACCATGCTTATCTATATATACTACATATCTATCTATCTATATATATGGATTTTGGTTTTATCATTAATATTGTGCAGTTAACTCAGAAGAATACAAGCTGCCATTTTTTTTAAATGCACAAAATACCTTCTTAGAGAGAAAAAGAGCCCCACTGTGTAGCATCAGAGCACAGTGATTTTTGTCATGCAAAGTCAAAAATCAATTTAAGTAGCTCTACTCTCTCCATGATTCTTATAAATTCATATAACATAAAGAAAGAAAGTCTAAAGGTCTTGTGCTTCATTGGCACAGGCTCTTCTTGTGATGCTATAGAAGTTTGAATGGTGATGCACCTTTAAATAACCCTCTCTGTTTGCTCAACAAATTGAGATACAGAGGTTAGCCTTTACTATGTATTAAAAAGCAGTTCATTAAACAATCCAGAGTAACAGTTTCAAGTTTATTTGATAGCTATTAGCAATAGTGTCTGCAAAACTGCTGCTTGATTTAATTGGCAAACACTAGTTCCTTTCATTTACAGACAGAACTGGAACCTCTGCTTGCCAACAAGCTAAAGATTGTAACCATTCTAGAACAGACACTATTTAACCTGTCTTACTATTAAGAAGAAAAATCCCACTTCACAGTCAGTTTAGCCTATGCACACAATAAAAAAATGCAAAAGTAGGTAATGCTCAGTTGACGCTTGCAGCTAACAGAAACCATTCTAAGATTTTCCTAACTGTGATTTGCTTTCATAGTGTTTGTTGAACTTTTTCTGTATAAAACACTGAAAATTCAATAGTTGAACATAAATGGTGTGAATCAATCATGAAGTAGGTAGCAGACTAGGTAACACATAAATTGTGACTTAATGTATTGTATGTACTGTATTGAATGTTGAGACAAACAACCAAAATTTCTTGGCAAGTTTACTACTACGATCTTGACCTTAGCTGTTCTTATAACAAAACAGTGTTTTGCTTTGTTTTTCATTAGTAGAATTTCTTCTCTTTGCCCTTGCAGAGGACTATTTTATTGTAGCCACTAAGTAAACTGTAATCTCTTAATTGAAGAAAATCTCTATAAAGCCTGACCTAAACATTTAAAACATTTGTAATTTCAGAATAGTCTCTCAAAGACTGAAAAATACTGACCTATGTCTCTCTTAGGAATATTTACTCATCAGCAGCTAATGGCTTTGTAGATAGTTGTGAAGTAGCACTGCTTAAAAAAAAGAGGAAAGGGGAAATAGGAAAGGGGAGAACAAGGATTTAGTGATACTTCTCCCAACCACAATGTGCAGTTTAGTGACTTTCTGAGACAGGTGTTTTATTTTTGTACTTAACATCCCACTCACTCTTCTTTAGCCTTAAAAAAAGCATATAAAATTATAACCAATGTCTTTCATATGCTCTGTTCACTGTTGCCACACAAGATCTTACCCCCAGACATGCATCTCTTACCTGCAAATTTTCTGAACCAGATGTTATTTGGAGCAAGTGAACTTATTCAGTTCCAGAGAAATGATGAATGTTTCAGGAACCATTACATTTTTAATGTCATGGCAGAGATACATGCTAATTCTTCAGCCAATTGGCATACAACTAATGTACAATTTACATAAAGGAAATGTACATTCATTATTATAATGCTTTTGAAGTGTTGCACTGTTATTATAACATGCGGAGGTGGAAGTTTGGTGCTGCTTTTGTATCCCTTTGTAGGAGGGAAGCATCTAGGTCCTTCACTACAGCAAGCCTAGAAACAGTACAGAATAATTCTCACTTTTTTAGTCTCAATTCTCACTTTTTTACTTTTAAATATAAATACTCAGATTTTATTTATTTATGTATGCATGTTTGTTTGTTTTGGTTTTAAACCCAAGTTTTACCCCTGGGAGTCATTAGATTGTAAATTCCCTTCTAGAATTAGGTTTAATGTCATATCTTTAATGTTTTTTTGCCCATTTCTGGGATCAGTGTTTTGAACTTTGCAATGATAGCAGCCTCAAGCTGGTAGGCTATCTGCTTAGTCTGGCAAGATTCTCTTCTACAGAAAAGAAAGTGCACATTTAAAACTAAAAATGAAATGCAGAATTTTCTTGTGAACAGAATTTATCACGTAGTTGAAGAAGCAAATTTCATCCATGGTTTCTAACTTTTGTATAGTCTCCAGCCTTCCATCCAACAGAATAGACAGCTAAATCTCCCTGTAGATTTGGCTACAATCTGAATATGTCAAAAGGACAGCCAGGGACCATTTAAACGTTTCATTTTCCTTTAAACATCATTACACTCAAATGTACAAAGAGGCATCTGTCTGTTATTCCTTTCAACATCACTACAGGCCTTAGACTCATGTTTCAAGAACTATGCTGTCTCCCCTGAGGACTATTACATATTTCAAAATCTACAAAGGAAGACCTAAGTTGGGAAAACAATATTTATTTTAACAAAAAAAAAAAAAAAAAAAGAAAAAAAAAAGAAAGAAAGCTTTTTTTCTCCAATATCTTAAACTATATGTATGACAAGCTACATACACAGATATTTTGTTGACATCATAATTATTACAATTAGATTTTATTTTATTGTCATTCTGTAAACCGTACCTCTTTCTCTATGAGTTTCAGACTCTTGCATATTCATGTAGACATTTATCATACTCCACAGTCAACTACAAAATTTTCAAAGACAATACTGATATTGTTTGCAATTAGTGATTCAATAGATGCTAAATCAAATGTAATCGTTTATTTAAAAGAGAGGTTCAAAATAAAATCAGTCTCTAATGTCACTATGCTGATGGACTACACAGCAGTTGCATTTTGTATTATATATTGACATATAGTTCTAACTCAAACCCTGTGGGGATCCATGAAAAATTGCAAGGGTTTTCATTTAAACTAAAATTCTACTGGACAGCAAGGTCAGATATTGTGCTTCAAAGGCAGAATTAAAGAGTAGGAAAATAATTCAAATGCATTTAGAAGGACATGAAATATAAATATTTTCTCTTTTTAATGCTAGCTTATATGAGGAATACAATAATTATATTGAAAAAGGCAAAAATGGTTTTACCGTATGTCCGAATCTCTCTGATGTGTTGTTGACTGATGCTTGTAATATTGCCACCACAATGCACGTAGGTGTGTTTATTTGATTATGAATTTCACTGAAGTCTCTGTAGTTCTACTATATTATTTTTACCAAAATTGAGATTATAGATTTCATAGTGATTTCATCACTTTCCACTTTGCCATATCAATTCTGTAAATAAAACCATTTTTTTAATTAGCTTCCTACCATCTACTTCTATATATTCTTGTACTGATTGTCACCTGTGCCATTCATTTTAAGTCAGGTCTTAGTCCCCATCTGAGGATTTCACACATCTTTGAAGTCAGAGATCTGAACCACTGGCATACATAGCTATGGTCAGAGCAAATTATTAGAGGACAAAGGAAAAAATACATTAAATTTACTAATCTCATCATTAATAATATTAAAATTATTAACCATACATGTTAAAGAAACAAAACAGGAACTCTGAAGTTCAGGAAATAGAAGACCAATAGAGCGTAGGGTACCCAGACATGGCACAAAGGGAAGAGGAGACCAGAAGCACAGATCTAGAATTAAAGTTACAGTTTTTACATAATGTTATTTCATACCTACAAGTAGTGAAGAAGCCCCTGGCAAAATGCAGCTCTTATGGCTGATCTTCATAAAGGGTGACAATTTACAACTTTTACTGCTTATAGACCTTGTTAACTGAATTGAAAGAGGTCTGAACCACAGATTTAAGGATTTCAACCCCTCTAAACAATAGCTTCACCGGCCTCCAAACCAGCCCCCCATGATAGCCATTCTGAGTTACTTCCAACTTACTTTTTAACAAATATAGTGAGTTACATGCAAAAACTCTGTTGAAATATCATTAAGCCTGCAAAGTCAAGCACTGAAAAATGAAGAAATGCTAGAATTAACACTGACTGTGCATTTTTAATTCCCTGTACCCTTGTGTATGCATTTTGATACAATTTTTAATTACTTAATTACATTTTGTATAGGACAGACAGTGCTCCAGGGATGAATTAGGCCTGCATAGTGAATGAGCCTGTCATCTGTGGGACTTTTTCCTTAGCTGATATAAAAATTGGAAGGTGGCAACTGAATATGCATTCAGTCATTCACTGGTAGCACAAGTTTTATGAGTAATTTCGTATTCAGCCAGATTAAGTGCCATGATGTCGGTCACTATACCGATATTGAGAATATAGCAGTGAGTAATATCTCACTGCAATCTCTGACTTTCTTGATAAGAAAGATGCAACAAAATAAGATTAACAAATGGATTAAGATGGAGACAGAATAAATGGATTGTAGACAGACATTAAACAACAAGAACCAATAAGGAGGAAATACTTTCAGTATTTGTTTATATGCAGAAAGTCATGGTTTCTTTCCTTTTTTTTTTTTTTTTTTAATATTGATTGTTTTTTGTTTTTACCTGTGAGAAAATAAAGGTGCATTTTGCTAGAAATATTTTGTTCAAGTTTGCCATAAGTGTTGGCAAGTCAGTGGGTTATGGGGGGAGGAGGGAGAAGAGAAGGTGTTAGAGTTAAATAGACTATTTTAAGGGCGTCTTTATTTATTTATTATTATTATTTTTTTTTTATTTCCTGAAAAGCAAGTCTGTACCTTAGCAGATGAGAATAGCAATATATAACTCAAAGGGTAAATTCCTATTATTATAAATTGTATTTTGAAATCAGAATCTTAACCTTTGCAAAGGTTCAGGTGAAACATTTACCAGCTGAATTAATCTTGACATTATGGGAATCCTCAAAAAAGTTCAGTTTAAGATAATGTCTACTTCATTTTGCAACAATGACTGAAAGTCTGGCAATAGGATTGTAATACTTTCCTATTTTAAAAGCGAGTATCTACTGATGTGGCAGAACTTTCCATATGAAGATGGAAGCCAAAATAAAAAGAACTAGTTTCAGTTTCCCAGACTACCAACCAAAGAAATATTTTAAGCTGGAAATAATTTGTGTTATATTAATTTTTGAGTAATAAGCAACTGTGATACTGCAGGATGTCCCAGACTACTTCTGCAGCTCTTTCTAAATAATAAGAAAAATGTAACAAGTTCTTCTAAGAGATATCGCAGTAGCTATCTCAACTCCCTAACACTCCCTTCTTTACCCCATTAAGGTGGTGTGCAACAGGAAAGAATGGTAAAAACTGGACATTGCAAGGTGGATTTCATGGGTAGTGTAGAAGGAAAAAAAAAAAAGACAACAAAACAGTTATTGCAGGACTTGATGCCTAATTTCTTACTTTTAGGATAGTACAAGATGACAAGTTAAATTTGCACCACATAAAAATGAGTAAAAAGATGTTAGTTTGATACTAACATGGTATTCAGACAACTGAGATGTATGTAGAATAGTATAAGATGCTTTGAACTGTAATATTCCTCACTAATAGCTTTCAGCAAAAAGTGAGCTATTCCTTGGACAACTTCATTTTCTCTCAATTTTCTCACGTTACATGTTAGTATAATTTTCTAATAGTTTCAAACATGATTCTTCTTCTTAGAAGAATCAAAGATCTTTATCACTAGCACCTTTCTATCACCTTTTTTTTTTAAAAACAAACAAACAAACAAACACAAACAAACAAAAACAAACAAACAAAAAAAAACAAGAATTATCTACTTCTTTAAAGGTTACAGTATTCTGAGATTCTGGAAAAATGAGTCATGTGAGTACTGATCTTTGAGTTTTTCATAAAACTGATGGTGGAAAGTTCTTACATAAATTAGACTCTCTGAGGAAAGTTCTTTAGGGTCCATTATCTGAAATGGAGCCAAGACAATGTAATGTAAGCTTCAGCATCAGAACTAATATTTGGTAGAGGTTATGAGGGGGCTAAAGATCATTTTGGTTTTCTATCAAGAAAAAAGGTTAATGGGATATATTTTGTACAATGTATGAAGTGCTGCGCTCAGTTCAAAGTGGCATTAAAAGAAAAGAAGGATGAATGTTAACATTACTTATCATATTTAGGAAAAAAAAAACACAACACAATCACGAATCTCCTTGATTAGTCTCCTAATGATGTTTTTCTTTTCTCTTTGCATCACTTATGCAATGTTATTTTTAAGTGCATTTATTATTGCACAGTATTTATTCTTCACTGATATCTCCTTCAAGAGTCTCCTCATCTTGATTAGCAATTAAGGATTATATTCTTTTTATATATAGGGCTGGTGGTTGCCACCTCTCCACTCCCCTTTCCCAAAACAAAGTTTTACCTTGAAGGAGAAATGAGTGAACCTCAGTCAAAAACAGGGGATCTGAATCAATCATAGCTTTGGAAGCTTTGTTTTGTGGACTCCTAATTAATATGGAGTTGTACAGTTTCGCTCCTTTAAAACAACTACTGAAATTCTTGTTGAAATAGAAGGATGCATTCAGTATGTCAAAGACATTCATTATTCCTGTGGATTTAATGGAGATATTGCAGAAACTAATATGTTATTACTACAAAGACAATTTTTTTAAAAAGTTTGGTTTACTGTAGATTTACAGGTTTCTAGGTAGTTATTTTTTGTTTGTTTTCAATTTGGAATGCAAGAAAATATATTTTATTATTGGAAAAATATTTTGAAAAATTCATATGTTCTATTTTGTTTTGGTCTTGAATTTTCTCTTTAACAAAAAGAAAAAAATAAGTTGAAGAACCCCTGTACTCTGCTCTGGTGAGGCCGCACCTCGAGTACTGTGTTCAGTTTTGGGCCCCTAGCTACAAGAAGGACATCGAGGTGCTTGAGCGGGTCCAGAGAAGGGCGACGAAGCTGGTGAGGGGCCTGGAGAACAAGTCTTATGAGGAGCGGCTGAGGGAGCTGGGATTGTTCAGCGTGGAGAAAAGGAGGCTCAGGGGCGACCTTATCGCTCTCTACAGGTACCTCAAAGGAGGCTGTAGTGAGGTGGGGGTTGGCCTGTTCTCCCACGTGCCTGGTGGAGTTGCGCCAGGGGAGTTTTAGGTTAGATGTTAGGAAGAACTTCTTTACTGAAAGGGTTGTTAGACATTGGAACAGGCTGCCCAGGGAAGTGGTGGAGTCACCATCCCTGGAAGTTTTTAAAAGACGTTTAGATGTAGAGCTTAGGGATATGGTTTAGTGGGGACTGTTAGTGTTAGGTCAGAGGTTGGACTCAATGATCTTGAGGTCTCTTCCAACCTAGAAATTCTGTGATTCTGTGAATGAGAAGCAATATCAAACTAAAAAATAAAATTATCATTTGAAAAATTCAGAACTAAGGGCTTAAATATTTTTTCCTTTTCTTCTCAAAACAAAATAAACCACATTGATACTTAGATGCAGCTTTCTTTTTTTTTGCAACATCTTCTCTACCAGAAAACCATGTGTATGTTTATATCTCTACCACAAACATTACATTCTGAATATCTGTTACACCATAAAAGTTGATTTTTTTTCTCTTGAATTGACATCTGTTTCACTATCAGAATTTGTTCTCAAAACAGAATAAGAAACCTGCAGAGAATGAATAGTGAAATAAGGAGGAGAGACTTGAATCTTCCACACAGAAGGTGGCAGAATGTAGCTCCATTATCTGCTATACATAGTACACGTACAACACACTGTTATTGTCATTTCCATTTCAAAATCAATAGCTTCTAGACCTATATCATCAAGGACATACTGGAACCTCTTCCCTCCCCATATTAGCCCTCATCAAGCTGCTTATGGCTGCAAAGATGCCAATCAGTTACTGCAAAGGAAATTCACTGCATGCTCATAATAGCTTTGCAGGCTGAGTCTGTCAATCAATACAGACATCTTGCCGTGCATTGCACTTGACTCTGTCAATTTATGCTGATACAGGGATGAAGCTCACTGACCAAGTCTACATAAATAAATAGGGTGGGCTTGTTAAAATAGTGCTTTTTTAAAGCACTTTTACCTTAGTGAAAGGAGTCTTTCACAACCTAGTAACACCAACAAATGGATGTTTTAATCAACTGAAAGTCATCCATCTTCTTAGGATCAGAGTTTGAGTGTATAGATTATCCTGCTTATTAAAGTCTATATCCCATCCTCAGAGTCAATGGTTGTGTCCACACTTTGGGATAGAGAATTGATTCCCAATGAGTTTAAATTTGACATCGTTTTTTGTTTTTTAACCCAAGTTTGCAACTTCTCTTACAGTATTTAATAAGAGAAAAAGTTTCAAAAATAACATGATTTTTTTTTCCTATCTAAAGGAGAAATATACAAAAGTAAAAGCCTATATTTTGCACTCCTCAAGCCATAGTTAAGTGATTGACTATGTAACTGAAAAACTTACACTTGGTAAACTTCAATTCAAGACTGAGCACACTTAAGTAACTGGACAGGCTTATTTCACAAAGATTTCACATAGTAGTACATGAAATGACAAATTTATTTTGTCACTGAAGAGCTTTACAATTGCTATGCAATGTGGGTAGAAAGTATTCCCAAAGCTCTCTACATCAGACACTCATTTATAGAAGGCTACTGCTAAGTGGTCACTTCATAAGGCTGGTATAGGAAAAAATATGTTTTAGGAATTTTCACATCTTCTCTTTTTGTTGATCTAGATTTGTTGCTCTTCTGTTCATTACACAATAACTAACTGTTCATGCCACAGGCTATGACCAGCAAATGAAATCAAGGCTCTAAAAAGAAAAAAAATCCTGTGTTATATACATTTCCTTTTTGAAGGAAATACATTTCCTTTTTCTGAAGGCTGAAAAGGCAATAAAGTATAGAAAATGTAAATGTATCCAAACAGAATTTGTACCAGTAATATTTTTCAAACTCATCTGCCATCTGTGAGCTGACAATGATCAATTATTAGCAGGCCATGATTAGGGGTAATCACTATTTCAAAACAACAAATAAAAAATGCATTAACAACGTAGTGTTGCAATAACATAGGTGTTCTAAAGGCATATGCTCTTCAATTTTTCTTTTTAGAAACACTGAGTTAGACTAAGAGTGCAGGTATCACCTACGGCTCTGCTTCCTAGGAAATTTGTCTTTCTCCTTGTCTTCTAGAGACAGACAATGTATTTTTTCAATTGACTAAGAACCAACAGGATCTACTGTTTGTCATAGAGCTAGTCTGCTGATAGGAAAAAAGCTCAAGAGAATCTATTTTTCTTTTTTAGTGATGCAAAAGAATGTGTTACAAGACCATCTGTTAGCTTCACTGACTATCCAGTCAGCATCTATTTTCAAAACTACTTGTTTAGCAACATATACCACAAAAACTATGTTAATGTTGCATGTCAAAAGCAAAGAGGAAGGCAGCTGACAGTTCTGTTATAAAACATAACAAAACAAAGAATTTCAACTCAATGCTTGTGCTGAACCAGAGGTGCAGCATTCAAAAACATCATCCATAACCTCTCCAGAATAAATGGAACTGGTAAATAGTTATGAACTCTCAGGAAAGGTGTACTGCACTAATGATGTGTGTTGCTCTCTTGGTGGCAACAGAAGTCAACAGAAGAGACTACAGCCTTCAGTCACTGTAAAAAGTCATTTCAAGAAATTACCAGTTTCATCATTCTCAAATGACCTGTGAGATAACAGCAACTTATAATACAGCATTTCACGAAGAGAAAATACATTCTTTCTGACAGCAGTATGTACAGAAATGAATGCTCACATCTTATTTGCAAGCTGAGGGATACTTTCAGGAAATGTTACCTACCTGCTGTGTTTTCAACAGATCACTCTGAAGAACACTGTATAACTCTCTTGTTCTAATAGTTAAAACTAAATTCTAAAATGTTGTGACAAGTAACATCTTTTACAGAATTAATAATGATTCCTATATTATACTTGGCTAATATAAAGTACACTCCATACCCTATAAATTTCCACCAACCATACATCTTTTTACTCCCTTAATTCCTAAAACGTTAATATTACCATTTCAACTGGAAATTCATTCATCTTCAGTTACAAAATGCATGTTCATTTTTTCTGCTTTATTCTGCTCAATCGATTTTCTTGATTTTAAATAACATATTTAACACTGCTTATATGGCATATATTTAGGTATTTTCATTAAAAAATTAATTATTTTATACCCTTCAGACAAGCAGCACAAATATGTAGTGGGGCAGCTACACATCATCCAATGCTGATGTTTATGGTTTCTTACCTCAAATGTTTCCTGGAGAGGATATAGCACTAAATCATTCCATATAGCCAAACACATTGCTAAAAACAAATAAAACCCACAACACAAATATAAACCTGGACATTTAGGAACAAAATGAAATTCCATGAGAAGAACTTCAGCCAAACGTATTTAATAATATGAATATACTGTCTTCCTTTCATGTTTTAAAGGATTATCTGCTCTTGGCCTACTTTATTTACCAGCTTTATCATTGTTCCTGCCCTAAAGCCCTAAATGGCTCCACACTAGAGGCACACAATGATTTCTGATGGTCAAGAAAGAGGATTTAACTCCTTTTCCATGAATCAGAACACACGTAAGCCTCGTGATATCATATTCAACAACATAATTTAAATAGCTTTACTAGGGGATAAAATTATAAAATCAATACAATCGTTATTATATTTTTGAGGTATTAAATGAATCTTGCAACTTCCCATAATATCAAAGAAAATGATAGGCAAACATTAGCTGTGTGTAAATCGGGAGAGCTAAAACTATCACTCCAGACATGTGCCTGTTCACTCTTTCTTCACAAATATACACTTTTATAGATCCCAGGGCATAGTATAGATCAGAATTGCTGTGCTATGTGCTGATTAGTATGACATATGTTTTGGTCTTTATTCTGCCTTCCATGTGTTTTTGAAATTTCTATATATTCAGCTGTTCTCTGAACCAGAGAAAGCCCTCTGGATTAATAGCCTCTGTTCTCTGGACAGCTTTCCTAATTTTTAAAGCTTTTATCCAAAGAAGTCTTGAAAGGTGATGGGCTATATCAAAACCCTTTATGCCACGAAACAGCAATGATCAGGTGAAATGTGACCTTCCATTTGAAACATAAAAAATTGCAGTAAAGTGAAAAAATTCTGTTGTCCAAACACTTTGTGAAGAATTCTGTTTCAGTCTGTACAGCTTGAACTTAATTTGCTTGAAAATATGCATGGTTGTTGTTCAACAATTACTCTAAATTGGCACCAACGGCTCTGGGGATTACAAATAAGATTTTCAAAACGGCTAAGCTATCGCATTTAACAGTAGCTGATTTATAATAATTCCCAGCTGAAACATACTGAATTCTTGTCATTTTCGATAGTCAGTACTACAGGATAATATGACTGGTTTATAATATTGTATCATGCCTATAGAAAAGTGGGAATGGAAATACTTTGTTACCACTGTTTACTAACTATGTGCTTAAAAGCACCTTATATCTCCTTACAAGATACTTTCTTTGGTAAATGCACATCTTCTAGAGTATTAAAAATTCAGAGATTAGAAAGTGTCTGCAAAAACACATAAATCAAATAGGCTATTCATATCTACAAATTTAAATTGATATAAGAGATTCTGCATATAAATGTGATCCAAAAATTGGATCTGGATTTTTGCAGAATCCTTAAATAGTAATACAAAATCATTTAAGTTTGAAGTGATTGGTTTAAAACAGTTATTCAAAGGCATTCCAAGAGAATCAAATATTATTTTGATCATTGAAGTACTTGTCAGACACTCACACCACTTCTTGTTTTTCATTGAAATAGACCATGAATACATAGCATTGAATCATTAATAGTTCTTATATTAGCTAGTGATAATACTTTACAGTATGATTAGGATGTAACAGTTTGTCTAGAAATCCCTCTTACTCATCAATTTTCCTACAAATACACACATTTCTAATGTTGAACTAATTGGTTTCAGGGTTTCTCATCCTTTAAGTATAGCTCTTTTCAGGATTAGGTTTATGTCCAGGCCTCTGATGGCCAAAAGTGAATGTACTAAAATAAGAAAGGAAACTAATGGCAACAGAGCTCTGACTTACACAAGAAATATCCCAGATATTGATAGGAATACAATACTGGTAAACACAAAGGCAACTTTTTGGATGGTAACACTTCCTGTTCGTCTTGGTGTGACTACTAAAAACTAAGTATGCAAGTGTAAGAACTTTCACGTGCCAAGTTTCAGTGCATGCCCACCACTCACCACTCATACCCATAAGACTTGCAGAAATATGCACTGATGACAATTTTTAAACAGTTAATTTAGTTCAATGAGCAAAGAAGCATGGACAGAAAAGAGAAACAGAGAAAGGAGTGTTTCAGGATAGTCTCACAATAGAGGGAACCTAAAATCCTCCTGCAAGAGAAAACATTGCAAATCTTGTCTCCTTGACCTAAAACAATCCCAGCTTTTCCTAGGCCCAAAACATTGAAAAGATTCAAGGTGCTCAGAACAAACTTTGCTCTTTACAAATCTCTTCTTGAGTTATTATATATTTGTCAACCCAAAATAGCCTTCATTTGCCACATCTAGGTAGAGAGCCTAGATGTGTGCAATGTAGCTTTCTCAAAGTGTTTTGTTGATACATTTGCTGTCCTCTGAGAAACAGCTGTTTCAGCTTCTTTTACTGACACAGGAGCAATAGGTCAAAGGGCACTACTTGGCTTCTCACTCTAAAAGCCAGTAATGCACGGTCCATGTCTTCAGTGGATGAAACAGCTGCTGCAGAAGACTGCTAATTCCCCCTACCTTCGCAGCATCAAACTGTGAATGGGAAGAAAAGCATGGGCAAGATAACTTACAACAAGCCTATGACCTGGAATCAGGACATGCTTGAAGGAGAGTGAAATCAAACAAATTGAGACAGAGGTTGTTTCATTCTATTTCACAAAACAAATAAGTTTGAAGATGTTATAGAAGAAAATATGAAATATGCACAACTATTTGACTGGCTTTAAATTGCCATAGCTAAAGAAATAGAAAACAGCTTTGTAACAAAAGCAAAGAACTAAAACAAGAGTTCATAGGATTTGATCCACACTGAAACTGTTGATCTGCTTTGACCTTGGACAAGCCATTTTACTGTTATATGTTCTGAAAGAGTTACTGTTAGGTATACTGAATTTCTATAACACATTTTGAGAAGCTTTATGAATTTTTTATTGGCTTTAAAACAACTTGAAGAAATTTTCCCAAGGATTCCCAAGCACCTTTTATCTTTAGCAATTATATTTTATAAAGATGCAAAGACATTTTCTTTTCTAGCATCTGAAAAAATACCTCGTTCTTTCATTAAGATGCTCAAAATTTCTAAGAATTCCTTTCTAGTTTCTTTTTACTTCTACACATCTATTTCCATTGTGTTTAACAGCTAGAAAGCTAAATGAAATCTTTCAGTGAAAAAATATGTATATTATAATGTTAATTCTGTCTGACTACACCTGCTAAACTACAGTTTTTCTGAATTAACATTTCAAGTCTCTCCTGATCATAATCTTGCAGCAACACAAATTAGTTCACTCTCTCTTCAATTGATTTTGTTTTGCTTTAAACAATTCTTCACCAGATTACCCTGACCATTTTATGGGACACATCTCAACAGTCCCTTTCTCATTAATGAAAATAGAATTAAACACATTACTTGCTTGCATAGCTAGCAAATGCTTCAAAATGACCCACAAACCTCATCTGTCCAATAGAGCTATAAAATAGTGCCCAGAACTACTTAAATTTGTGGTTCATCTCCTTAAAAATCCCTTATAAAATCAGTCATCCTTGTCCGTGAAACCATTCCAATTTTATATCATTTAACAATTACATAACAATTACAGAGTAAGCTTTTTCAGGAGTGCTGTGTGTGCTATGTACAGGCAGAAAGGGCTATTCACCCTTGTTCAGCCTGCACCACTTATCCCTCTCATCCACACACATTCTCAGTGCCCTGATTTATCCAAAAGTTTAACATGTCCATAGCCTCTAGCAGAAAAGATCCTAGCTGTCCTGTGCTTTCTTTTGCTACACAGCTCCTACTCTGCAGGATAGAAAACAATATTTTAAAGAGAGCATTTTTTCTTCATGAATTTCTCCCTCAACTGTCTACTCTACGTGCAGCATTTTTTTGTTTGTTTTTCTTTTTCTTTTTAGCAGGTTTCCAGTCCTTTGGTGGTAAGGAAACAGATGTTTATTTATTGACATTAGTAAATAGACTATTAACGTCTATAAGTGTGACTGGTACATATCCCATTATTGTCTGTTCACACATATAAATATAATCTTAAGGCACTGGGAAAGATGGTCTGCTAGCAGATTTCTCAAGCTGTTTCTTCCCCAAATTCTAATGTAAATTCTACAATATGTACTCATACATTTTTTTTTCTTATGAATAAATCCTTAACTTTCTCACAAGTACAGTACCTTTTAATAATGTATTTGTATTGCCCCTGCAATTCTTTACTAATTAGATAAGAAGATTAATCTCTTTCATACTTGCTAAACTCAATAATTGTTCATGCAACAATCAATACACATTTAATTAATAGGAAAATAATTGGCTTATTAAATTAAAGTTACTTTCCCATGTTTTGCTGAGCGCTTGCAATGAAATGCCATTTTTCATCTCCTACACTAAATTTAAATTTGGAGATAAGGAAGATAATCCCCTAGGCCATTTTCCAGGTTTTGAAATCAACAGGAGTTATGCACATGCAAGAAATTAAACAGTAGGCCAGGTTATAACACATTGGATCACACTTAAATGGAAATCAGTTTATCCTCACTTCCCCATCAGTTCTGAAGTCACTGTTACACTTAAGTCTAACCTGACAGAGAAATCTTAGTTTTCAAAAGTTGTCAGTTACTACAGATGTGTGGAACAACACAGAAGCATTTTTTCTGGCTTCTCCTTTAAAGGAGTAGAGCTACCAAAAGGAGCAAAATTTTATTTATTTAATTTGTATCAGGGAGGAAACTTTCATATGTATTTCATTACATATTAAATACAAGAGGGTTCAGTCATGAGACAAAATCCCACAGGACTTTAGATTCCAACAGTTTGTCCATGGAAAATGGACAAATGATGGAAGCCATCAAGTAGTAGGCATTTTTTTTCCTTTTCTTTGTAATTGACAACAGAAAACTAAGACTACATTACAGATCAACTTGGATTCCACAAATACTTTAATATTAACCATATTAATTTTAGTACTGAAATCAGATCACGTAAGCAGTAGGCATGTTCCACCAAAAGGATAGTTTTAGGGACCCATATAATTTCCAAGCGTAACAGCAACCCGAGGTACTGATGCAACATCATACAGATATCCAAATTAATAATTGTTTGTTTCACATGCATTTGTATATACTCACTCTTTTTCCACAATGAAGGCAGTTAGAAACAGGAATTAGGAAACATGGGCTTTCCCTGAATTGGTTTCTGGACCCTGTAGGTACATCCTACATGAACTACTGTTTCTGACAGCAATGCTCGTTGCTGAATATAGAAATCATCATTACTGAATATGGAAAATGCAGAAGAGAAATGTTACAAATGAAAATGTTTCTATAATTCACTATGCCAGCTTCACTCTCACACCTCTTTCTCCAGTATTTGTAGATTCAATGTTTTTTCCTTTGTTTTGAAATTTAAAATATCTTACCAATATTTCTCAAAGTTATGTCATTCTAATGTCTATTTGCTCAAATAGACATATTTTACCTGAGATTACCTAACATTTATTTGAAGCACCTCTATATCTTTCCATAACAGCAAGCACAGAATTGTGAAAATTCCATCCTGATTAATGAATGGGTTAATTAAGTGCCCTCTATTATCATCAGCCCACAGGTAATGCTATTCAGTGTATTCATGTTATTAAATATTAATAATTATATACAGTATATTTTCTAGCCACTTGCTTTAACAAGTTATTATGAACTATTGTAAACCTCTTTAAAATCACTGATTATCCAGTGATTATTCCTTGAATTAATGAAACTTTTTTTTTTTTTTTACTCTTACAAGTGCTAAAGATTCATTTCTTCTGCATTTCCTAAACTACTTATAGTCAGCATTTTTCAAAATCAACAATGCTACTGACCAACTCCAAAGAAAAACTCAGTCCAAGATTTTATAGATTATGACCAGTTATTTGTAATATTAGAGAGCTTACATTCAAGGAAATGTTCTTAGTTTTGCAAAATTTGCTCATAATCAGAAAGGAAATAGAAACATATCCCCTGAAGTATTTGTCCATTATTAAAGAAAATGTGACATCATCTTACTTTCTCCAGATTCATTGCTTTGCTTGGACAACTGATTAAGTATGTATGTTAGAATGTATTCAGGTACTTGGTGTCAATGTTTTATTAATAAAGCCAATCTTCAGATGTTCACCTTTCAATAGTAGTGGTGTCATTTGTGTACTACATTCTCCACATGCGCACATGCAGTGAAGTTTAGAGATGCCTGAATTTGAATATTTTTACCATAGCAATTTAGACTTTTTTTTTTTTTTTTTTTTTTTTTTTGTGAAGGCAGAGAAAGCAAAGCTGAAATATCATGTTTAAGGCCACAGCTGTTCTCTCACAGGACAGATGTTACAACTTGAAAATCCTGACAGTAGCGGACCCAAAACAGCAAGTGTCTGTGACATATTAAATAATGCCGCTATATAAATATATTAGATCATTCATTTCAACCTTGTTTTCCAGACTGTTTAATTAGTAGCTGAGGATACACAGTCTCACAGATGAAAAAGAATAGATACAATCACTCATATGATAAAAAAAAATGGTGTTTTCCTTCGGATATTATTAAATGGTGGACCTCTCAAAAACTGAATGTTGTGAAGAGGTAAATTGGTTAGATTATTTTCTGTTGTAGAGTTATTAACTTCAAAATTGATTTCACACCAACTGAGGATATGACCAAGTGCTTTTAAAATAATGCATTACAGTTTAACCATCAAAATATGTGTGTGTGTGTTTTGTTTGTTTGTTTGTTTTTTAAAGCAAAACATTTCATTTAGAACAGATGGACAAAGTTTTCATCTTTTATGTGGAACAAAAGAAAAACTTCAAATAAAATGTTCAGAACTGCAGGTACCAACAAGCAAAAGGAAGCTTAAAGCTGTTTAGTCTAGTTTTATCTCAAAAGGTATTCATTCTCCAACAGCTCAGTTCTCACAGGTATTCCAGAAACAAATTGTCTCACCTTGGTTTCAATGGAATGGCACCTTCCTAATTCATACAGGCACAGTGATTATTTCCTCCTACCAGCTAAGGATTTTAAAATGAATAACTCAATTATCCAGAATTATAGGGTAGCTTGGTCTGTGGGTTTTTCATTCAGCATGAAAACAAACAAATAAAAAGCACATGGGAAGAAAAAAAAAAGTGAGGGGGCACACACATGAATCTGCAGTCATGCATAGATTAAAACCAAAACAGAAGCAAAATTTTTGCCTTTCCTTACCTTAGGGAACAAGAGGAACAAATGATGCATGCCTTGGATATCCTTCATGCAGTTCTTTGGAATCCTTTGAACCTCTGCGGGTAGTTAAATACCTTTGAAAAACCAATTTATGTCAGTATTTTCCCTCACAGTAGGTATCTACATCAAGTCATTGCATTCTGGGGGCACAACAAATAATTTAGCTAATATCTGGACTAACTAATTTAAGAGCTAGTCTAGATCACCTCAAAACTCCTGGAAATAAGCATTACTGATTGATGTGTTCTACCCAGAACATGCAGCAGCAAATCCACAGTATGTTACCAGATCCAAAAGATGAGCCCAGGAGGAAAGAGAAAACGAAGAACAGTTTGTATGCACATGACCTAAGGCTGGCTACCCACTGCAAAATATTCAGTAACCTCACAGGAAGTCTTATGATTTTTATTTTATTTACACTACGCTACACTAATACAGTTAGTCAATTATTTTGGTTCAAAAGCCAGCTTGCATCAGGCTGCATTGTATAGTATAAACATACTCTTTATTCCGCAAAGTCTAATTATCTCTTCCAAGCAATTATGGAAGAATATGGAAGTTGAAATTAGAACGATATTTTTAAGCAGTAACTTTATTCCTCTCCCATTCTTTAAACATAACATTATTTTCAAAAGGTGATTCCAAACCTCTCTCCTCAGAGTTGCCTTTAAAAAAAAAAAAAGGTCAGAGGAATGAGACAGAGTAGGCTATGTGGATATTAGAGTGCTTTTAAGGTATAGATAAGATTATTATTATTATTTATTTCAGAAAGACAGCTTAGTTAAGTTCCTTCTTTGCTTTCTACTAACAGGTGGGATTCCTCAGAAAATAGATTTTTCACTTGTTGGCATTTTGACAAATTGCAATTTCAAGTCTACTAATTACAACATTAAAGTGGAAAAAACTTCTCATGGAAATAACCACATTTCATTATTTGTGTAAAACTATCACTTGATAAATATTGGATTGCAGTGATATATCTCCATATGTCAAGGTTTTGATTTATATGAATAGTCACTAATCATTACTAGAATTAACTGTGATCTATTTTGATCTTAACAATTCCAGTGGGGTTGATTTGACATAGTGGCTGTAACTTTCAGCATTAGATCACAGTATCAGCTGAAAAAGAGGGGAATTCATCCAGTTAAAAGATAGCTCAGTTTTTAAGGCAGCTTCCTCTTCCATTTCCCAAACATAACACAAAGCCAATGCTAAAGCAACATTTTTGGTGACTACTGATTTCTGCAAGCGGTCTTTGCCAAACTGCACACTGATCTGGATTTCCAACCAAAGCATGTCCCAGGGTATGAAAACAATTAACAATCTCTAATATTGAAGAGGAGATTAGGAGTCAGTAGGCATCAACATTTCTATTTTAGAGTTCCTAGCTTCACCAATTCTGTGTCAGGGAATGCTCAGAAACACTTTCATTTGAACTGCACCCATCCAACACCCAGCAAGGCACTCAGGGCCACAAACAGTATATTCTTCTGCCTGGATCATCTGTAGTACTTGAGTCAGCAACCACTCACACCTGAAGCATTTCTTATAAGCAATGGTTAAAACAGCATCTCAGCTGGTATTAATCCACTTCTCTGTTCAAGGAAATGCAAACCTTTGCTCCCCCCTTTCCATCTGTTTCATGAAGCAGCACCTTACTATGAAATATATACACGGGAACAGAATGACAGATTGAATAAGACATTGCTGTGCCAGGCAAGTAACCATGCTAGTAGGTCAAGTGGTTACATTCACTTTATTTCATTGTAAAGATTAGGAACCATTCACATATTAATAGGCAAGAATAACTAGGTTCTACTTCCTGGGCATAAATTAATCTCCTTTTATGTTGCGGCAATAAAACACTTGGACATGACACCTGGCCTGCTGCCTCTAGCCTGGTACTGAGTTGCAAGGTGTAATGGATGTAAGATGTAACCTTCAGTCTGTCCAGAAGCCATAGACATCAAGCTCCTGAATCATGCTACAGCATTCAGATATGTTGAAGTCAGTTATAATGAAATACTTGCCTCCCTCTGAAGACCCAGAAGTGCGTTCTTCACTTCAGTCCTGTTATTGTTAAAAAATATCTGAAAAGTATTCTTATATAATAAATAGGAGTAATATTGTAAATAAAAATCAAGCTGTGCATAAATATCCAGGGTGCAACGGTCATTACAATATAGGAAGAAAAAGAAAATACAGTACATGCTCTACATATGAAACAAGAAGAACATGAAAAATAACACTTATCATTTTCAGATTTCCACTTTAGTTGTTACACAGCTAAATCCCAGGGATAAAATAATTGTTCCATTCAGAACTATTCATAAAACTATATATTTTTTGAAATGATAGTGGTCACAGATTTTTATTTTTATTATTATTATTTTTAATTTGTAGCAATTCATTTCCTGATCCCATGAGCTTACTGTCTGATTCTAAATCTGAAAAATCAGAGCTAGCTGTAGAGAACCAGAAAATTCACTGACTGACGCTTTGATTTCCCCTTCTATATTCACACCAGTTGAATAATAATAATAATAAAAACTTCTGTAATTTTGTAGTAGGATTATTAATTGACTCCTTTATAGATAATAGCAAAAGAGGGACCAAAAGAGGGACCTTATTTTTATTTTTTTTTTTCCATCCCCTGAAACAAAAGCACCTGCTTTTATCTAGATCCAAACCAATTCCCAGCCGTTAGAAAATTCAGGGAACATTTCCAATTTCTACTCAGCTTCCTTAATTAAACTTGTCCAACCTAGAAGAGCATCCTTTTGGGAAACAGTTGTGTCTTTTTGTCAAGGTTAACGTTCTTTTAACCTCCTTCAGAGCCAGTTATCTTACTACTACTGGCTTCCACAATTTGAACAAGGTCTTACTAGCACTGATGGATTACTCCAGCAAAATCTCTTCTAGTTAAAAGCATTTGAAACACACCCAAGGGGGAGAAATAGCATTAAAGCAGAGATTTATCTATTTATTGCCAGGCAGGGACTCCCTCAGAAAGAAGTAAATCAAAGATAGTTCACAAGTTCTTAGCAAAAAATAAAAGACAATGGAATGACAAATTTTCCATGGCACTTGAATCAAGGAAAATTATAGTTTGAAACAGAAAATCACTGTATATTATTTACACATGATCATCACTTCAGAAAGCTTGTAGAATAATGAAAAAGTTAAAACGTATGTGTATCTGTAGGTGCAAATATCCTAGGCACAGCCTGTATTTAGACTCTACTAAAAAAAAAAAAAAAAAAGAACTTAAAGGTAACTTTTTTTTTTTATCTTAAATGAACAAGTACATCTTGTGAGACAAAGACCATACTCTAATGCAAAACAATACTACTATGGAATGAAAAACTAAATCAAAATAAGCCCTCCTGTAATTGTCAAACAAGATACGATAATTATTAAAGTTATGTATTTTCAGTTTAATAAAAATGGTGATAACTTGGTGCAATCTCAATTTCAGCAGCATACACAAACTGAAACCTTTCATAACTATAACATCATTCAGATATTGCAACAAATTCTAATATAATTTGCATATTTCAACTAGGCAACATAGTACTTCTCAGAAGGACGTCAGTATGCTACTTAAACTCCCCATGAAGTCATGAAGTTTTTCCATTGATTTCAGTAGGAGATGAAATGGATCCATCTATAACAACTTTGGCCTCTTATAAGGTTGAGAGCCAAACTGCACTAAAATAATTCACAGCACAGCCAAAGAATATCTATAAATCACTTTTTTTTTTTTTTTTTCCTAATGCTAGAAGGTAACATTCTTGAATGAAAATATAAACATGAAATACTTCTCCCTGCAGAACCGGTAATAAGAGTTCTCTCTTGTAACAGGGTTGAACAAACTCAAGACAGGAATCAAAGCCATAGGTCTCTCATAACCTAAAAAGACTGTAAAAATGACATGCTAAATGTACATCATTCTGTAGCCAGTTTTGTACAACTAATATCACATCCATCTGTCTTCGGTTCAATAAGCAGGTCATGGGATGATTCAGAGACTGTCTGATTTCTTTAACAAATCAGTTAATCAGTTCTGTTCCTGGTTCTACAGATAATGTTGTTAAGACTCAGAGAAAGCATAGCAACCATTTCAAAACATACTCATTTTCATCCAAATTAAGACCTATGTTTTCAGGTGTTCTTTACATATGTTAGAAAGTTTCTAAGTTGAAGGGTAATTTCCAAGTGTATTAAGCCCGTCTCTGAATAGCACATTAAAATAAAAACAAACCTGAAGCCTGGATCAATTTCACAGACCCATACAGATTGCCTTGCTGGTCATATTGATAGGTAGAATGAAGTTATGGAGTTTTCAAACAGCTAAATCATCTTTTAAAGTAAAATTTTAAGGGATTTTGATGTGTGGTGGCCAACGTATAGTGAATTAAAAAGAATTCTTAAGTGCACACTGTAATCCCTCTGTAGGATGTTATGAATACCAATTCCCCATTTATTTCAGGAGCTTGCAGATGTCACACCAATCTCGTCATATTGACAGAAAAAAATCTGTTGGGACTATCTGTACATTTCATTGTCATGATGAAATGAAACAACGCCTGTAACAGTCTACAGAGACCTGCTCCTGCTACACAAGATTACTGCAACAAAACTACTGGAATATAACTTTTCTGTGAACTATTCACTTCAGCATCAAAACTGGTTTAAAATAAGTATTAAATTATGCAAACCTACACAAGCTATCCAACTTTGCAGCTTTTTTTCTTTTTTTTTGGAATGAAGTCTAACTACTTTTTTCTCTTTTCTATATCAGGACAATTTTTTGTCTTGTGGGTGACAGTCAATATTTGCTGTTCAATTTAACTAGAAAATACTTTTTGTCCATGATGAACTAAAAGTACTTATATTTTTTACAGCGCCATTGTGCTCAGTTTCAAAATGTAGAGCTAGATGAATAGACCATATCATATTACAAAGACGTATTTTGGATTATTATTATTTAATTCTAGAAGTACTTGTTCATGTTTACACATGTATACTTGTTTTGTAAGATAATTTTGGTCAACATCAACTGTTACCAAAGACAACAGTTCCGCTACATAGGCAGGCACATTTTGACCTAAATTTTTTTAATTTGCAATAGCATTTTCACATCCACATTGTCCAGTGTAGCAGTTCCACCTCTGGTAGTGGAAGTAAAGAAAGATGGTTCTTTGAGATTCAGTCTTTTTGAAAATCTTTTATTTTTCCAGCTGACATTAACATCATGGGAAAGGTCATTTGACCTAATGTAACAACAGGCAGCAAATAGACTTCCAGGTTCTTTATTCCTTTCCCAGTAAGGTGTACACCTGACTGCTACATCTGACATGGAGCTCTTTGATATAGTTGCAGGGCAAATTAGGAGAGATTTCACAAAAAGAAGCATTAGTCAGCTTGGAAGAAGTACTAGTAAAAGGATCTGTTTCCTTTTGATTTGTGTTAGCTTTTACTGAGTCAAACTAATGATATAAGATACAATGAAACACTACATTATCATGAAGCAAATTAATGCCCCAGTTGGTTTAAAACAGAAAGACAGTAGTGATATTCTGTTGCTAGAAAGTTGTATATCAAATCCTATGATCAGCTTACTTTCACTGGGTTGGATTAAAAAAAAAAAATAAAAAAAAATGCAGTTCTCAAATATACTCACTGTAAAGTGACACAGGAACGGCAAAAAGAGTATTCAAACAAAATTCATCCACATATTACAGGACCTAGTGCAGTTTTCTTCAGTTTCTCCTATAAATTTACTTTGATACATCAGTGGTGAGACAGCTTTCAGCAAATGAAACGGTCATAAAGGCAAGTATTGCATGGTCTAAATTCACTAAAAATGTAAGTATTAGTTCTGCAAGAACAGGATGTACAGGATATTTGGAAATCAGGTGGGATTTTGCAGTTGAAATCTTTAACTGTAATAGGCATATGAAACAGATGAAAATTGTTTGGGATACTTTAAAGTCCAGAACTTTATTTTCTAGTATGCGTTTAAGAGAGATTTCATATGCAAGTGTCCCCAAAAGTGCAGTAGCATAGGATTTTGCAAGAAAATACATCACCATATGATGACAGTGAAAAAAAACAAACAAAAACAACTCAAAGAAGAAATGTCAGAATTACCCTACGCACTTTGAGCAGGTGCTTCAGAAGCAGTAGGTATATCACTGTACAGAAAAAGCTTACCTAGAGAAACACCAAGCTCTCTAAAAATATAGCAGGAGAAATCCTGGTGTAGGCACTTTCTTCAGGTTGATGAAGCTCTCCTCAAAGACAGTCTGCTTCTCAAACATAACAGAATTGCCCTGGACCTGAGGAGAAAAAAATAAAAAAATAAAAAAATAAAATGGAAGGAAATCTAGGTCTAATTAGGTCTAAAATAATTAGGTCTAACAATAATAATAAAAAAGTTTCATAATTTCTCCACTCATTTAAGAAAAAGCAAGTTAACAGGGCTCCCACAACTGTTACAGAAATAGCTGTCAGCTGTAAGAAAGAAATTTTGACCTCCCCTGAACTAATTACTACAGTTCCAAGAAGAATTAAGAGCTAAGTTTTGCAGTTACTGCATATTCTTTCTTCTTGTTTGTCTTCGTTTGTGCCCAGGACAAAAGGATTACTCAGGTGTCAGGTGTGAAGAGCTTTGCCTTTATTTCAGATCAACATTATCTGAAAAGAGCCTGGTAGGAGTGAAACTACAAGCTGGAAAGGAAGAAAAGAATCTTAGAAAAATAGTGTGGAATCACTAAATGTTGATCACTTTCCAGCTGCAGAACATTTTGAACTCTGCCTGTCCATAGATCTTAGAACCAAAAAGTGCCTATGTCTATTGGTAAGTTCTCTGGATCTTATTCAGCCTCAAATCACACAAGTTGCTTAACTTGGCTTATAGGTTACTTCTACATCTTACTTCTATAGCTTAGTTCTACAAGCATTGTGAGTGATTAACAATTTGATCCTAGGGACAGTGTTCAGGATTATAAATTTCTGATTTTTTTATTATTACTGTTATTATTTTTTACTACAAAGTCTAAATCCTTAATAAGTAATATTGTAGGTGATTTGTTGTTTGGTTTTTATGTTATAGCATTTTAGCAATTCAGCCCCACTCTTTCACAGATGCAAAATAAATATTCTGGAAAACTTGTTTGTATATTTTAGCATGCAAATGCTAAGTTGTTTTTTTTTTTTTTGTTTTGTTTTGTTTTCCACATTTCAAAATTTACTTTTTTCTCTATAAGTAATCTTTTAATTTTAATTCTACTTTCAAAATATTAAAACACTTTAGAATCAATAAAGCAAAAAAATAATGTTCAAGCTTTAGTCTTGAAATGTTATGTTTTGATGTACCTTCATCTGTTTTTAATATTTTTAGTTTTATCATCTTCAGGAGTAGAAACAGGAGTTTTGAAAACCTGTGAGATTTTTTTCTATTCCACTCATGAACCTGTGAGTCAACTCACTGATATTGGGAGAACTTCATCCTACTACATTTATTGGGTGGCATATGTGTGATACCAGATTAAACAGCAGAAAAAATAAATAATTTATATATATATTTATATATATATATGTACACTAAAAAAAAAGTGATACTTCATATAATGCCAAGAAAAGAAAAAAGGAAGAAACTCCTTGTTTGGGCAGCTATCATCTTATACTTTCAAAAAACACTGTTCTCTTTAGCAACGATTATTAGTAAAGCTTTGTTTACAAAGACAAATTCTGTATCAAAGTTTAAAATCTAATTAGAAACTATGAGAAAATGATAAATAAAAAGAGATACTGTTTCTTTCTATAGAAATACATTTCTGGGGTAAAGAGCACTTGAATTACATGGAATTGCATACTCTAGAGAAGCGTTTCTGTCAATAAAATGACAATGGGAAGGTGATTTCTTGTACCCAGCTGAGGATAACTATTACCAGCCAAATTATATGGTAAGAGGAATCTCAAATTGTTGTCTAGTTCCTAGTGTTTTACCCTAAACCAGTTGAATTAATGGGTGCACTGACAACTGGAAGGGGAGAAAACCTTTAGAATATTAGTATTTTATAGGAACAATGACCTTAAGACCAGAACATTTTCTGGGTATTAGTGCCAGACAGCCACAACTAATTAAATTAAAGCAAGACCTGGTCCAATTATCAATGATTTATATAGTTTAATGTACCTGTTTTTCATATCGATATTTTATATATTACAATATTTCAGCTTTTTTCTTTTTTCCTCTCCAGTTTCCACTGCATATAAATTCTTTTGACATCAACAGAAGAAAAAATCTCAATGGCCCATGCTTATGTGACTTTCTACATAGCAGATTAAAAGAACAGAAATTAAAGCCCAGTGCAGTGTAATTAATGTAATTTAATACAAGACAAAGATATTTCTCTTTTTAAAAAAATGTTGTGTATGTGTATGAATGATTACATTTAGTCTGGGATTCAAAGTCATGCTCTGTGAACACACATGTCACAGAAAATTAAAAATATGCAATATTTTTCAAGAAATAATTCATTGTTTTCTATCATGCAAGAAAAAGTATATTAATAGATTTTGCATTTGAAATATTAGGTTTGTTTACACTTATTGAGAAACGTAGGATTCTTTCACTTTTACCTAAGACTAAGGCTACAATTTGAGGATTTTCTTTTCCCCTCCATTTAGAATGTGAAAAATATTCAAAAATAGGCATGCTTAGCAAAGATGGATGTTAAAAAAAAAAAAGGTAATAACACTTAAAAGCTTATCAAGATAATAGACTGCTGTAGAAATAAAAGTTTCCCTATGGATGGCTGTGACAAACTGATAAACTTGTATCACTTATTTTAATTAAAGGATTTGAAAACCAACAAAAAAAAAAATTATCGATAGACTTATCGATAGTTAGAGTCATCTTTATATGCCTTCATGAATTCCTGAGCCAGTCACAATTGTTTTTCTTTCATGAGACAGAATGTTTTCATTTGTCTGTTCTTATATGAGAAAATGTAGTGTATTGATGCACAGCTTTGTCATGGGAAAGTTCCACTGGTTTCAAGAATTTTTAGTGTAAAAATTTTCTGAAGTTCCAGGAAGAAATATCGTGGTAAAATTCCTAACAATAGGACACAGTCTGATTCCTGGTGGAAGGCCAGGATCACTGGTGAATATGATGAAACTGAAGTTCAGTTCTGACTTAGAACTATCTCAATATTCAATGTTGAGTTAGTCTCTCAACAAGTTTTGCAGCAGAATCACAAATAGCTGAGCCTTCACTGGACCACTGAGAGAAAGGCTGAGTTCATAAACCCAGCAGTAAGGTTATTCACTGAGGCTGTGGAAGAAGCAATGCCTTGTCTGGACGACTTGTAGTCAGGCAGAATAAAGAATTATTGTTTGATTCTTCTGCATCATCGGTGACTGCTCAGGCTACCAGCAAAATGATCTTGTTTATCCATCTCTTTTCTCCGAATAAGTTCAACATGGAAGTATTTTGAACATTCAGAATACAAAACAGTTTATGGACTAGAAAAATCTAGTCCCTTAAAAATTTGATGTGCCTTCCTCCCATGCCCAATTGTTTGCATTTTTTTTAGTTTATCAGCAGTGAGCAGAGTTATACTGTCAAAAAATTGAGTTCTCAGCTGTAGCCATACAGGAAGATTCATACCACGTATTTAACTTTATCTTGCATGTTTGCTAGCAAAAAAAGCATCATTTATAAAATCCATACTGGAAACAAGAAAGGGGGAAAGGAAAAGTGATTGGTTTCATAATAAAATGGATTTAAGCTAACCCTGTAAGAAGCCTCATTTTTAGTGATTATTTTTTGTACCATTTTAGAGATTAGGACTGAATGCAAGTTTTTAGGCAGGATTATATGTAAAGCTGACAAACTCACAAAACTAGCCTAATCAGAACTGTTAGCATTAAAAATAAGTACTCCACAAACACAACCACATACAAGTCAAGCCTCTGGCAAAACATAATAATAACCTCAATCCAGTAAGAATAAGAAAATAGATCACAAAAAGAAAAATAGAAGGAAATTGTTTATGTGGAAGGAGAAACTGGCACACACCCATGTATAATTTTAAATACCAACAAAACAGTATGTATTTTTAAGTCTACCTTGCATTATATTACAAAATTAAATGAAACACAGCTAAAAATAGATTTTAAGTATAAGACTTGCATTCTAGGGTTGTTTTTATTTGGTATATTGCAATTTCTAAATAGAAATAATACTCTTAGAAAAGCTGAAATAAATCAGGTAAGGGTGTTGGTTACTTTTCTGAATTTAATTTCATACATAGATGAAATTACAGCCACACATCTGTATGCATCTGTCATGAAGCAGCATCACAACCTGAAAAGACATCACAACAGCCAAAATCTCCATTCAAGAGTGCATGCCCATACGATTCTTTATATTATTTCTTTGTATTTCCTTTTAGTAACTAGTACTTTACATTTTAAATCTACTTTACCGATTTTTAAAGGCTAAAGCAGCTCATTGTTTAATAAATATATAAATAAATAAATTCCAGCCAAACTAAATGGAAAAATCTTGCTTAACATTCTATTAATACAGAAGGAAAAAAATGAGTTCTTACCATGAAAGGGACTGGTCTTCCCATTCCAAAGTGTTTCTACATACCAGTAGCTTTGAGTCTGTCAACAAGTCAGCTACTACCATGCTAAATCATTAGGTATAAAGTGTCTTTTTTTTTTTTTTTTTTTTTTTTTTAAGATTATTGTTATACTACGGTTCTTCAGTTATTAGAACAATGATCAGTTGAGAAATATTTTGTCAAGTGTGATTTTTTCTCTAGACTAGCTGTATTGACAGCCAAAAAAGGAGTAGTATCTTTTGAAAAATGGAAGAAACAGAGGGTTTTTCATAGCTGTGCTGGGTAGAACTTCAGAAATTACCGCTTTTACTTTCTATAATGAAATCTTTTTTTTAATCTAAATATATAATACAAATACCTGCAGTAGTCTTTGGCTGTCCAGTACTTGACATTCTTTGTGGATCCTTCAGTGGATGATGCTGAATTGCCAGCCTGTTTGGAGGATTGCATTATTTAGGTGTGCAACTCACAGCTAACTATATCAAGTTTAGAAAACAAACTTTAGACATTGAGTTTTGAAGATAACACTTTTGTTGAAATTAATGCAAAGGCAACAAGAGAACCATTTAATATCCCTCTGGCCATTAAACATGCAGAACATCAAATTACACAAATGACTGATCAGGTCTTTCAATAAACAAAATATATGGAACTCCCTGAAATGACAACAGTTTTCCTGTTATATATTTTCTTTTGCATTTACAAGATCCTGAAGTTATCAAGATGCACCTCCTTTCCTGGAATAAGCCTAGACACCAGTAGGGGAACTCTAATGAACTCTGGGAACTCTACAGCTTTATGCTGACCATATTAAGATAAGAGTGAAGAAAATCTGCTACTTGTTATCTGCAGTAAAGTATGAATAGATTTATGGCATTGGCCTTATGAAAAATAATGGCATACTAGGAAATCAGTGATATGATTTTGCAAGGTGCTAAGGCTGCTGGACTGAGACCAAAAAAGCACTTCATTATGAGTGAAGCTTAAAGTCAGGGTAGTTTGTTAGGCAAACATTTACTTAAAAGCTAGGTTTTCCTACAGATTTCTTGGCTAGATTCAAAGGTATTCAACTCCCACTTAACTATGTGACTGTGTACTGGAGGAAAAAAAAAAAAAAAAAAAAAAAAGATTTTTGAAGTGTCCTACAGAAAATAGAGAGAATAAGATGAGAGATTGCAAATAAAAATTGCATCATAAATATTTCTTCTTACCAAAGTACCTGTACACATAGGTGCTTCTCTCCAAAGAAGAGAGAGATGGTGGGAAAGGAAAGGAAGGAAGATGGGGGAAAGGAAAGGAAGGAAGGGATAGACCCTTACCAAATGATAGGACCTTCTGTATATACGCAAATTCAACTTTTTGAAACCATGAAATTGTTTCTAATTCAGAGGTATCTCAAGGGGTTATTTCACTGTAAGTTTTTATAGAATTAACTCTGTTAGGTCAAATAAATATATGAATAGCAATAAATAATTGTATGTCTTAAATGCGATTTAAGCAATGATAACAAAACATTTCTATTCAGATGTGAGCAAAATTTAATGAGAATACTTTGCTATTTTGTTTTACGATTTGTACTAAATGACTGAATAGAAAAAAAAAGCTCCAGTATTTTTCAGTCTGCTTATGGTTCAATATATGGTTCAACAGTACTGTTTCAGTAGCTTAAAGAAGTAAACCCTGATTACATACACTGTAATATTTAATTCCAAATTATGTCTACTCACAAATGAACCAAAGTTAATACGTTTACTGTTTCACATGAGATGAAAAAGTGTCAGATCAGTTTTGCCCCTTCTGATTTCTGCCTTCGACTGCAGAATTATTACAAACTGCCTCGAGGCATAACTTTCCTTTTAATAACATGCAGAAAATAGCAACCTTCAAGTGTAGTTATTGTTCAGTATTAGGAAGTAGAAGAGAGGCAGCATGCAGTTATTAAATTGTTAGACATTAGAATGTGCACAAATCATAACAAAGCTCAAATTCTCTGCATCAGCCAAAGTTTACAACTTCAGGATAAGTTTCAGGAGACAGAAACATCTAAATGTCATTTACCTAACTGACAGCCATCTGTGTGCATGAACTTGTACACAAAATAACAATAGCAAAGGAAATCAAGAAAGATACTATGTGATCTATGATAATATGCAGTTCCAAACATACCTTACAACAGAAAAGAGAATTAGCGTTGGACCTGGTAAAAAAACAAACAAACAAACAAACAACAATAGTTCATTTCCCTGATAAAGACTGAACAATTGCAATAACTCTTCAGAAAGGGACCTGTTCTTGAAAGGTATTAGAACAGTTTTTACACATATATGAAATGAAATTGTTATCTGAAACAGACCTTTTGAGTGCTATGGATATAAACATCCATATGTCATTACTCATAATATGTGAGTTAGTTTCTAACCAATTCTTTAAGTCAACCTGAGTAGTTTTGAATAAATTATCACTATTCAAAATAAATAAAACTGAGACTGGCTTAAGGGCAGTGACGGGAACAGTGTTTCCCCTAAGGGAAGTCTAACATAGAGTTTTTGGGCTATGGTCTACACATGTGATAGCTATCCAGTTGGCTTATATTATCTCCAGAGATAATGATGCACAAACTTTGAATAAAGTGATCTCTCAACAGCAAACAGTTAAAATATGCTTTTAGGTTTAGAATGAATTAATCTGAACAAACAAATTCAAATTAAGAAATTAATTTTACATGCTTACTGAAAATAATGCAGGCAGCCACTTATTTATACCTTGTTTATAATCAAGATGCCAAATAATGAATATTCAGGTGCTTTTAGCTCTCTCCACTTCTTCTATATTTTAAGTTAATAGTAGTATACTGTGAAATACCTACATATACCAGTAAAGTACTCTTATGAACATTTGAAGTATTTATGACTGGGGGCTACATGTAAAAAATAAATAAAAACAAGTAATTTTAAGTTTGCTCAAATGTATCCACTTATTTCTACGCATGACTTACAGTGTAGACTCTTCTTGTAAAGAAAAACTGCAGCTTACAGAAAAATACAGATACATACTGGCATGTTGAGGCTGAAGCAGGAAAGATTTATGAAGTTTATGTATAATGAAGAAACACTCTTGGCTCACATGAGGTTACTCATATGCTTATCATCAGTAAGTTATATAGGAAAGAAAGGTTTTATTCAACATCCACTCGTTTATTATCTAAACGCAGCAGTAATTACAATTGGCTAGAAAGGAACTGGATGTTACAGATGATGTAAAATAAAGCCCCCTCCCTGCATCTAAGCACAAGCAAGGAAAAAAGGACTTAGAGAGAGATCATGCAGGATTTGAACTATTTGATGATAAACCTAATTAATAAAACATCTTTTTCATACGCATTGCCAGATTTCCCCAGCCATCACTATGAATGGTAAAATGAACCACAATTTTCCTTTAATGCCTTGCATATTTTTTTTTTCCAGTTTCTCACTGGTTAAGAAACTGCATGGTAAAGCCATTATGATTTTTTTTTCTAATTTTCTGTGATGAATAATTGCATGTCTACAACCATATGGAAGAAAAAATTGCATATGTGGTTAGACTTTCACTCTCAATAAAGCTGTCAGCCTGCCTCACAAAGGTCACATCACTGATAGAAAACATCAGACAGCAGAGGAAGTCATTGCACGCAGTAGTCATCTCATCAAAATAATGACACAAACCACAATATGTCCATTTCATAGCTGTTATCCATTATTACACGTATTTAAGCCACCAGCCAGTTTTCTTCCTTACTACATTTTCACAGGCATGACTGAGAAAAAGTAAGCCTTTATCTCTCTCTTTAATATTTTCTATTTCTTATCAGGGAGATATTCCTCATGTAAATTGTCGTTTAAACGGGAAAATACCTGTATGAACAGAGTAGATTCTTCCCAAGCCTAGAGAACACACAACTCTTTAGTTTAATGCAGCAGGTCCTACAGCAGTAGGACTACTGAACCCATTCCAACACTTAGAAAAACTGCAAAAATTGAATATTCCTAGCAACTAGATTTTACCAAATCATGTTCAAGAGAACTACTGTGACTCTTTTACTACAGATGTCAATCATAAGTTTCTCTGTTTTGTGCAAGGTCCATCTTTTTCATTACCTAAAGCCAGAAATGTTACAGATATGAGCAGTGGAAGACAGACCCAAATTAAAAGCTTTCCAAGCAACATCTTCTCTTGTTATAGTCTAGTAAAATGCAGCTATTGCTGTCTAATCAAATAAGGATTTCAATATGTTCCAGTGACTGCCCATGTTCTCTACTGGCAAACAAAAAAAAATGTTTTCACATATCCATATTACATTTTGTTATTTAAATATGTACACATCCAAATCCCACAAACAATGCATACTTTGGTATGCAAAGAGATTATTTTATGCATGAAGAATAAGCAAAAAGTTGTCTATGTAAAAGTGAACACAACACAGAGTTAAAGAAATCATACATTTTACCTGTTCAGTTCTATTTTAATAATAATTGTCATGTACTTAATGAAGGACATTCAAAACTGGGTTACATCTAATTACTGTAACATCCTGTTACCCTTGGAACTGTCATTTTAAAGTAAAAGCTTGTAGAAGAAAACTCCAGGAAAATGGTTTGTCAGTTTAGTAAAACCATCTCTGTTTCTTTTTGCCATGTACATGACACACAAGCTTTGCCTCTTACGCATCTCTGTCAGCATTGGTGAACTCATTGTGAAAATACATTGGTGAAAATATAGAGGTTGCAAAGGCTTGATATAGCAGCCCACTCTTCTAATTTAGGTACAATCTGGTGCACACTTTTCCTTCCCTTCTACTGTTTCATCTTTATAGTATCTACAGTAGGAGTTCACAAAGGAAGGCTAAAGAGGTAAATACAGCCGAAGAAAGGTAATGAAAATCTTCACTTAAAAGGGACAGAAGATGTACTAAGTAAATAAACAGGGATTTAAGATGGAAGCAAAAATAATAAAGTGCAGATTTTGACTGTGCTTCAGACACCTTTTCCCAAACTATGGTATACTGGAGCGTATAATGGTCTGTTCAGCCTGACTGATAATTTATGATTGCTTTAGTTGTGACATGAGAGCACAGAAAAATTATATCAAGCATTTCTGAAAACATTCATGGTGGTGAAAGGGGCGAGGAAGAAGGTGGGTATATGCTTACATATATATGCTTACACACACACATTTACGGAGAGAGAGTTATATAAGCTCTAAATGGATAACTGTAATTGCAGTTTTAATTACAAGATATGAAGTCTTAATGCATCTGTCAACTTCAAATAGCTTTAATTTCCAGGCTTCCTGTACTAGTCACCTAGACTGAAAAGCATCAAAGAAGGCACTGAGCAAATTATATCACTTATTTGCCAGAAATTAGTAAATTAATATGAAGATAAAACCTTCCTACGAATAACATGATGCTCATTCTCATTCTCCACATTTTACATCTGCATCCCTCTCCACCAGTTCTCCACTGGACTGAAATTCCTTCTCCTGCTTCCTCCTTAGTTTCAAATGTTTTCAGAAAATTCCCTGATCTAACAAACGAAGTATGCATTAAATGAATGCTCATTTGTGCCTCCAAGAAACCGTACACTTCATAGAGAAGTTTGAATATGAAAAAGTGACTGACTAAAACAAATCTCTACATAACTTGCTTAAGCAGTATTGACTGCTTAATATATTTTTCTCTGTTGCATGATCTTTACACAGAAAGTAGCAATTTCCACAACTCTTTTCTTTCTTTTTCTATTTTCATTTTAATTGAATGAATCCTAGGCAGTTCAACAATTTGATAGTATCTGGTTTGTGACTACTCTACTTTGCTGATAACCTAAAATCATATCTCAAGGTAATTTTAGCCCCAGGACAATACAAATGCAGAGACTCCAGACTTTGAACATTCACTTAAAAACATAAAAAAATGACTCTTGTAGGTGAAAGATGTCAGACTCAGTGGAAGAACAATGAGAAAAATGACAAAGAATTTCCACGCAACTGTGACTGTTTACATCACCCAGTGAGAATTAGACAGTGTTCATTTGTCTTTTCTAACAACTTATCTTCCTTCACAGGACCAATCTTCCTATCATGAATCATAACCAGCCTAAACTATCTACAGTCTGAAGTATTTAGAGATATTCACTTTACTGAAGAAGAAAGGGAGCTTTGTTAATAAAAACAAACAAATAACAGCAACAACAACACAAGGAAAAAGCATTTTGGGGCAAGTGTTTTAGAAGGCTTTGTAAACATATATGTGAATGCAGTCATTGCTACCACTATGCAAAGGAATGAGAAGAAACTGGAATCAATTTTTTCAATAGCATCTACTGACAGTGCCACAAAGTAGAGGCAAAAATGTTTCAAAGATGTTAAGAGATATAAAAACATAAAAGGAATTAAATAGTTGAAATACTTGAGGATCCCTTAAAATAACTACACAGCAAATGAAATAATAATATAATTGTGATCAAATGTGTTCTTAGTTTATCACAGTTCTTGCAAAATGCCCAACCATGCATTAGTTGAGCCTCTTGTGATAAAGTCTAAATCCATTTCTAGTAATTACAACAATTACAATAACATGTTAAACAAGTTTGTATTAGTTTTAAGAACAAACAAAAAATCTTAATGTTTTCCATTTAGAGAGTTGTATTGGGAAATTTAATTACCATGATATTTAAATACCACTTTATTGTGAAATCAATGATATCTGTCATTCCTAGTAAGTGCATGAAATTTCTTATAAAAAAGACGGAGAGTGACTCTTTGTTCAGTCAGATAATGACAGGAACAAGAAGGAATGGTTTTAAACTAAAGGAAGGGAGATTTAGATTTGAGATTAGGAGTAAATCCTTCACTCAGAGGGTGGTAAAACATTGGAACATGTTGCCTAGAGAGGCTGCGTGTGCCTCATCCCTGGAGGTGGTCAAGACCAGGTTAGATGAGGCCCTGAGAAATCTGATCTAGTGGGTGGTATCCTTGCCTATGGTAGCAGGGTTGGAACTAGATATTTAAGGTCCCTTCTAATGAGAGCCTATGATTTCTATAATTTCCAATTGTAACCTGTGATTTCATGATTAAAGAAACATTTTCAAAAGTTAAGGTGACATTGACACATGCATCCTGCTGCATGGTATCTCAGGTAGTTTTGGAACAGAAAACATTTCGTTCTCCTTCACTTCCAAAAATTGCTGAATATTTAATGTCTTTATTGCTGATCTTTTGATATTGCTTCTGCTTTTAACACATAAGTTGATGAAACCACCACCACCTCCTATTTTGCAACAATTGTGCCTTGCTTCCCATCTCTCCACATATCAAATTTAACATTCTTACAACATGGGTGAGTCTTCTACGGGCAGAACAGAAGTGTTTAATGTACCATTGTGCAGATTATACAGGGCCTTACTCTTGCAAGTAACTACACATGCACTTGGCTCCATGTTATTGGGATGAGGTCAATGGCTGGTTAAAAAAGACCCTTTGTGACTTTTTGTGAAGCCAATGTGATAGAAGCTGAAATTGCTTCACTGTGTAAGACGATCAGAATAAGGAAACTAACAGTATTCAATCTTCGGGTCAACACAGCTCTGGTAAATTGTATACTCCAAAGATGTCATGTAACATAACAGCATGATATGCCCTGAGGTAGTCTGAGCTGTCATCCTGAACAACTAAAAGATATGACACTGACTTGTTGTATCGAACTTCACCTGACCCAGTGAAATTTAGGATATATTTTGTATCTGTCATGCATTAGAAGACTAGCATTATAAACAGTTCAATGCAAGGTTTAAAACCAAATAAAGTTTGTGGGGTGTGCTGTCAACTGCAAAGTTTGGAAGGAGGTAAGTATTAAAATCATTACAGGCATGTGTTATGAGCAACTGGATAAGTCCTTCCAAACTATCATGCAAAAATACTCTGGGAAGAAATTAAATAAGACTAGGGAAAAAGGATGTTATTTATTTCTCATTAATCTAACAAAGAAATAGGATTAAATTTTAAAACAGTTTAAGGTGTCATACAGCTTTTATGACTCCATACAGCCTTTTCCAGTAAGGATTACAGTGTTGTAAAATAAACCGGGAATGCTACAATAGGAGTGAATACTTTGGACCAGAGTCCATACTTACATGAACAGGTGCAGACATTCACAATGGCTGTTGTTTTGGTCAGATACAATTAGGTTAGGCTAGAACAGAGAGAAGCTGTGTTTAATCACTAGTATAGCATAAAACGTCCCTAAAGAAAAAAGAATTGACTTAGTAACTAATGGCTCTGTTCTGTCAGTCACTAACAATGGTCCAGTCAATATCAAGTTACATGATATAATTAGGTTCAGATCAAACTTCTTTCAACATATATTCTGTATACTAATATTTTGTAATAAAAATGTAAATGACCAACATTTACTCTATTCACATATATTGTTCAATTCTTCTGAATATTCAATTGCTTTCATAACAGTCCACAGAATGAAACAAAGTATCAAACTAAGATTAACACAGATAAATGATTAAAAGGTTATGCAAGGATGGACTAAAAGATTTAATGACAGAATATTTGTGACGTTATTTATGAAAATAATACAAAGCACTTTGTATGCTACTTACAAAATCTGTAACATGTTTGTTACATACTATAATTTAAAGTATTTTCTATAAGACTGATAAGGAAGATAGCAGCAAGCAGCAGAAATATCTTCTGTAAATTTAATTTAAAGGTGTTGGATGGCAATCTACAGGTGGATACATATGAACTAGATATTAAGAACTGTTAGAGAATCATCTGAGCTAATACATTTAACAAATAAGTTTGCTACTGGGAACAGACAAAAGTATGGAAAGCCATCCATGATAATTTAACTGAAATATGAACAGAAATCTAACTTAGGTAAGGTATCTGAGAAGCAATCAGGACAGATTTAATCCAGGCAGATGTGATTTTTTATTTATGTTTTATTTATTATTATTTTATTTTTATAATTATATTAGTTATTTATTTTAAGGAAAAGTTAAAATGAACTAATTCTTGAAATTAATAACAACAATGTAATGATAGTTTTGTCTCATTTTTTCTGGACACATCAAAACTATTCTGCCCAGACTGAGGTTTCAAATTGTAAATTGACATCAAAATATGTCACTTTTACATAATAAATATACTTACTATCTTTTGTTTTTTTTAAAAAATAGATGAATACATATATTGTGCGTGTTTATAAATACATGATTATGCCTTGTGTATGGAGAAATTATTCCAAATTTCCAAATGAATCTTCAGAAAAATTGAGAAAAAAATAATTGAGATGTCAAAATAAACAAGATCCAACATTAATATATATGAAAGAATAAATTCTAAACATTAACTGGGAGTTACAATTTGAAGTTAAAACTGTTAAATGACTACTCAAGATTATTTCACTGCATATCAAATGACTTCAACACCAAAGTGTATGAATAATTTATATTAAATAATGGTAGTTTGATAGCAAACTAACTAGTTTCATACCTACGTATCTCACTTAGAATTGCAACAGTTTTCAATAACAGTGTAGTTGAAATTATGCAGTATTAAACCAAAACAATTAGAATTGTTATGTCATTTCATTTACCCCCACTGATGATAGAATTGATGGAATCAAGATGAATTGCTAGAATTGCATGATGCCTAACCTCTCTCTCTCTCTACATATATATATATATATGTTATATATGTATATATGTATACATGTATATATGTATATATATATATGTAACTGGATCAGTTGGCTGGACTCAAAGATTGAGATAAGGCTTGTCCCTGGAATTAGCTAACTTGGCACAGAATATTTTTCATAAATGTATTTTTAAAAAGCACTAAAACAAAAAAAAAGTAATTGTAGTATTTTAGAAAATTTTGAAGAGGAACACATGCATAAATATTAAGCAATAGTTTTAAAAGTCTATGTCAAAAAATGTTCCTTACACATTCAGAAAGCAGAATGCACAGACATGAATTATTGCTTCTCTTACCTGTGCTCAGCATTAAACTCCAAACTGCAATTTTTGACATGGCTTTTTATGCCATTATAATCACTACCATGGAAGGTTCATCTGACTTTCTTAGAAGAGTTGGATTAATAAATGCATTTTTGATTTCCAGTAAGAACGATGTGAGCTCCATGTTTTAGAGAAACACCTTTCTTTATTTGAAAATTACTCTGAACCACATCATAAGTACCATGGTAGTATCAGACTAGCATTCTTATTGTTATTAGTATTATTAAAAGTAAAATTGCCTTCTGCCCAGTTAAATGATTCATGCAAACCCTAGGGCATATTTAAAGGTTTACAGACAGACATTACTGGTAAAAGATTGACCATTTTAGTTGCTGTCATTCACAACTTGCTGTAATTATGTTAATTATCATTGATTTCCCTTAATGTTAATACACTAGTCTGAACTGTGACAGCTGATGGCTCTGACTCATGATGAGCATCAGACCAAACAGTAGCTGCTGAAGTGGATGCCACTCCCCTTGGTAGTGCTACAAAATTGTCTTGCACTTTACCACGCAAGACAAACTGTTAAAAAGTACTTCTCTAAAGATCTGCATACACGTACTGAAAACAAAAACAGGTATTTATTGCCAGTTTGAGCATGACAGAAACTGTGCATCTGGGATCTCAGAGTTAGCTCCGTATTTCTGCTGTACAGTAACTCACCATTCTTTTGACTAAGAGCGACTTCCCATCCCAAAACGCTAGATGTACAAAGAAACAAATTCCTCCTGGTATATGACCATTAAATATTTCTGTGCTCATATAATATAAATAGAAATAAATTTGTAAACTAGATTCAGATGTTTAACAAACTGTCTCACAAAGCAAACTGTATTTTTAAAAAGCTAATGAAAAGGAGATAAGAATTACGCAATTTCCAATTCTCTCAACTATCACATTGAGAAATGCCCTCTGCATTCAGCCTCTCCATCTAGTTATCCTACAGGGCCTACATTAACTCCAGACCTACAGCTTACATATAACAAGGTACTTTTAAAGTGTTAATATTTGTTATTGATGAAAGTGCTTAAAGGAAACTTCATTAGAGATCAATTTATATAATAATAAATTCCTCTTAAAAATCAACAAGAAATGTTGTTGATGATGATGATGATTCAGGTTTTCTGACAGAAAATAATAATAAATAAGTAAAAACCTAATTGTATGAAATATTCAAAGACTTCCCCTGAAAAGAAGTCTGTATGAATATCAGTACAAAATAAATTTTCCAAGGGAGACGTAAATGAAGAGCAGGTACATTGATCCAAGTAAATAGTATCTACTGTACTCCCATTATCCACAGAGCAATTCATCTCATAGCAGAAGTCAATTGAGTTGGTCAAGCACAATTTGCACTTGCTGAATTCATGCTGGCTAATTCCAGTGGGAAATATAACATAAAAACAGAATAGTAGAAACCATGGATTTTGTCAGTGGTTGTGTAAAGTTCACGTGACAGAATTTCATGCATTGTTTCAATGTCAACAAAAACTTGTCTTCAAGAATGCATCAAAAAGCTTCAAAGTATTATGACAAACCCTAACAATTGTGGTATAATAGAAAATTGTAAAACCCAATGAAAATATTTCATTAGGTTTAGCCATAAAATAGAGAAAATAATGATTCTTGAAGGTTGCAGAAGTTGCTTCATAGTAAGTTTGAAAATGTGCATTAAATTGGAAATGTGCATTATTGGAAACAAATTAGACAAGAAAGCTAAGCTCTTCAATACAGGATTGCCATTCCCTATTCCCTCTGTGTTTAATTCCTACTATCCATATAAAAATGAGAATTTTCATACAGATGGATTGTTATTGCGTACTAAGAGAACAGATTTTATTATTTATCATTGTCAATATCCTAGCTTTAAATTTTAGGAGTTGAGATATATTTACTTTTATGAGGAAGGAAGTAAGGCCTTTTTTTTTTTTTTTTTTTTTTAATGGTAGTAAATCGTTTAAATGAGATGAATACTTTTAATAAACTGGACCCATTTTCTAGTACAATATCTGCTTAGCAATGTTTTTGTTTCCATAGCTTTAGTGATTGCAGCACAGAGACAATTAAAGAAAAAGAAAAAAAAATAAAACAGCATGCTCACTGGCCTGCTATTAAAAAATAAATTTCTACACCAGCTAATATCATGTTCTTAATGGTTCAGTTACCTCACAGATCTATTCTTAGTTCTCAGGGATATCCTAGATTTCTCTAACTTGGTTATCCCTAAAATATTACTTTGAATTTTCTTTATTAAGAAAAGATAGAGCCCAGCTGAAAGCTTTAAGTTTTCTGGAAAAGAACACTGTGAAGCTTTAAGATATTTCTCTGAAATCTTTGACTTAACATTTGCAATCCATATTTAGTATTTTAAAACTAACTTGTGAAAAAAAACAAAACAAAACAAAAAACAAACAACTAACATTTAAAGCAAACACTGCTGACCCTTTTTTTGGCAGAAATGCACATACTCTTTCTAGCCTGAGTCTCCAAGGAAATCTCTCATACAATAATCAAAGATGTTCTGCTTCATTCTGATTTACTAAGTGACATACAGAAAGAAGAGGTTCTTTACAGCATGACGAACTACATTTAAACTTTTTACTCAAACCCAAACTAAGGGAGTTTGTCTATATCTGCAGCTACTACAGGTCAACAACACTTCTGGGATATTTTCACCTAATTACTGCACAAACACTGAAGCTCATCAGTGTTTCAACAGTCCCTTTCAACACTTGCTTTTCTCCCTAGTGTTTCTGGAAAAACACCTTTCCAAACAGTCATTACACTAGAAGAGGCACTCAGTACATGGCAAAGCAGAAACACATTTGGCAAAGATACAACTGCAGTTTATACAAGTCGTGGGAACAAGGGTTTTCATAATACAGGTCAAGTAAGCTTTGTCAAAAACAGCAACTCTGGGCAAAAAGATCAGGATGTGCTTTGGTACTGGCAAAAGAGTTCAGGTGCCCACTTGTGTCAGTGTGACACCTGTTGGTTTAGTTCTCTGCCATTAAAACTTGTTTGTTTGTTTGTTTGTTTGTTTTTTCCTCCTCTAAGAAATTCTTATCAACATCTGCATTCCTCACTGCAGATTTGAAAACGCAATCTGAAACCTGGATACAAAACACAGCACAAAATATTAATAACAGTGCATTTACTCCAGTGAAGTGAAATTCTGTTCTGTGTTTTTAAGACAAACAAAAATAAAACAAGCAGAAAGTCTCTGGCAACTTAAATACTTGAGAACATCTTGATTATTTTTGTGTAGATAATTTGTTAAAAATGAAATGTACTTCATAAGAGGCAGAAGAAAAGGAAAAAACATTCCAATCAAAACTCAGGAGCATATTCCTTTCAACCCAAAAGCTTTTATCACACACCTGTGCTTTTATAAACAGTGTCAGCAAAACAAACTTTGCCAACAATATGATTTCCTTATAAATATGTATTACTCAGTTCTGAACTTTTGTTTTTTATTTACAATTATTTTAACCCTCCACAAACACACCAAGCAGCAGAGATAGTCTAATAACAGTCACCTTAATGGCAAAAAAAAAAGTAATTCAAAAATCCACTGACCTTTGGAGAGAAGCTGAGTGCAGCTCTCACATGTCATGATTTCTGGCATGGCTATGGTAATTGTGGGAGACACTTTAAGTATTTTATGAAATGATAAGTTTTGCACGTTAATCCTTAAGTGAGAACAGAGGTATGATACAAAAAGATAGCATTAATAACAACATATTTTCTCTGAAGGTATCCAACAGATCTTAATTAACTTTGATGATTTATTGACCTATTTTTATAAATGAGTGAACAAGCAAAGGCTGTGCTGTAGATAAATGGCCCAAGGACACACAGGAGCTTGTAAGCAGGGCAGAGACTAAAAAAAAAAAAAAAAACAAAAACCAAAACCAAAACACAACTACAACAAATCTCTTTATTCCCTCCTTCATTCTTTAAACAGATTATCTTCTGAATGAATAGCATTAACAGCATTAAAACAATTCTTGCCCTTGTCTTCCACTTCAAACAATATGAGTATTTTGATTTGTGAGAAATATGAGGTAGAAGGTGGCTAAGCTATTACCACATTCCAAAATTAAATAATTATCACAAGTACATATGATCATATACCCTCTTCATATGAGCACTTATAGCAGAGAAAATTTCTGTGATCTGATTAACAATAGTGTAGTAACAGAGATCACATACTGAAAGATGAACGTGATAAAAGACATATATATCTTATAATTATATTGCTACATATATCATGTGTTACGTGTAAATAGTCTGTCTCTATATATAAATAGACTAATCTTAATCTGCGAGCATATCAGTGAGATAGTCTCTTCAAATTTCAAACTAAGGAGCAAAAGATCTGTTTTGAATTCATTTGCAAAACCACTGTGAATTAATTCAAGTTAGAAAGGTCATCCCTCATATCAAAAATATGTCTTTTTACTCTACTGCATCACAGGATAATTCAGGGTAATGATTAAGTGCCAGAAGTTTTCAGCTAATTAATTGTGTTGTTTCTAAAGGTTCACAAGGGCAGGAAAGATTAATTGATTTATTATTCAACAATGCTGCTATTGCTAATTAAATCTTTCATTAACATCTTATAAGAATGAAAGATATCCAAGTCTTCTTACTCTCTCCTATGCTCATTGATAAAAGTGATCATATAAATTTGCATCTGTATTCCTCTGTTCCTAATAGTTATAAGATCCTTGTAGACCCTTTTCTACTCTTCTTTCATCATACTGAAAATATGAGGATTATGGACAATGGAAAGATTTATTTAAAAAAAAAAAAAAACAAACACAAACAACTCCCTCTTTCTTTGAAAGGAAAACATATTTCCATCAATTGACTTCAGCAAGGTTTTTGAGACTTCTGGCAGGTGGATTCTCTTTAATCCTGAGTTTACCTGCCACTGATGCTCCTCTTTCCTGATTATTGCTGTCTTCTGTTTTAACTTAGTTTTAATTTAGTGGATTGAATACAAACAAAACAAAACGAAACAAAACAAAACACATCCAAAATCAGATCACTGGTGTGGCAGACAATTGTTAACCAAACAGGTGGCCCTGAAGTACAGAGAAGCTCAGAGAATTAAGAGCTCTAGGAATCTCTGATTAATAGCTGTGTCCTGTATTCTGGTAGAAGAAGGTTTTGGAGACTATTTACCTGTATTGATTCCTTTTTCCCATTGAGATGAGCTTGCATCTCACTCCCTGAATTCTCACATCTGCATTAGTGTTCCTACAAGTGTTCTTACAGCATGTTCCCTCTTTCATCACTAAAAGTGATGTGCCCCAGTTATTTTACACTATTGTTAAGTTATTGTTTTTAGAAAGCCATTGAAACATTCATAGAAAAGTAAACTGAAATCAGAATTTGGAAAAAAGAAAGAAGAGAAAAAAAATCATGATCTGAAATATCTCAAAAGATATAGAATAAAATCTTTGTCTGTACTTGTAGATAGTAACATAGTAACTACAGCACAAAAATACAAGTAATAGAAAGCTTCCAAAGATAATGGCCTAGGTCAATGTGACTGTGGGAAAAACAACTTCAAATTGCCAGAAATAACTGTGTAAATGCCCATTTCAAAATGGGATATGCTAAGCTATCGGCACTGAAAAATGATCTTTGACTTACTGCAAGCATCCCAAGGAATCTTAAGTACCTCTTCAATAGTAAGATAAAATACTACTTTTCATCTTAGAACAACAGTGTTCACCTGGCAAGGATAATTTTTTGAGCAGATATCTCAAATAAGTGTAAAGATACATTTAGATATTTGTTATTTGCAAATACATATAAAAAGCTTGAAAAATAAATGCCAAGCAAAATAAATAAATAAATAAATAAATAAAAAGAAAAAGAAAGAAAAGAAAACCCATATAGAAATATAATTCCAGAAGTTCCAGAATGTGAAATTACTGAGCTTAATTCACTTAAATCTATGGAAATTAAAAATCTATTGTCTTGATATTATCTGTAGGAACCTAAAAAAAAAAAAAAGTCAAGAATTGCCAAAACAAATTCCAAAGACAAAGAAAATAATTATTTAAGCTACTCTTCAGCTTGGTGTTGAAACAAGAGCAAGAATGAAGTGTTTTTGACAAGGTTACTAATGCTTGAAATAGTTTTACTTCCCCAAATATATATTTCATACAAAAAAAAATATTTCATGTTTTCCTTGTATGCTCACCTGGGAGAGAAAGCTAATCATTGTTTATTTCAAATACAGGAGTCTGCCAAGACGTTCTTGGGTAAGCTTCAGAAAGAAAGCAGTATTCTCAAAGAAAAAGAAAAATCAAGCTGTTTATTGAAAAAAACATTTATTTTGGAAATTACTGAGCATATTGCTAAATATGAGGATCAAAACAATCAAGTTGACAGAAAATTGAAATAAAGATTTAAAAAACATTTGCTAAATTAGTAAGCTTTGTGCAGCATAATGTTGGGCTTTTCCTACAAAGATTAAAAAGTGCCAAGTTTGCATTTCACTGTATCATCATTGCAAAACACAGATATTTTAATTCCAGTAATAAAAGGAGTTGGCATTTTTCAAGAACTTACACCTAAACATTTTATAGAATGTTTATACATTTTTGATTGCCATCTAGTTATCTAGTTCAACTACTGAATTGTTCATATAAACCTCTACATAGAGGAGAATAACACAAAAATACTTTTCTGGGTATTTGTAGTATTTATTATATACTAGAAATATATTGCCATGAAAAACAAGAGCCAATGCTTATGATTTCACTGCATTCATTAACAGGAATGTTAACCAAAAAGACAACCTGACTGGTGATATACTAGTCCACGGCTATATTAAAATCTTAAATATATCCAACACCAAAATTATTATTTCATTATTACTGCAATACTGTTTACATCCACAATAACAGCCTAAACTTATTTGCCCCTACATTGCTCTGCTATTTATTCTATTGTTGACATTTTGCTATTTCTAGTCCTATGCCTTTTTTTCTCTCTATGAACTGGGCTGAGGCCATCTGCAAAGACAGACAGCTCCCATGATGAGAGATCAAGGAAACTCAAACTGGGTTTTGCTCCAATTATTTTCCCTCCTCTTTCTCCTTGAATGTGCTTGTGACTGTGAATGCACATGCATATACTTCAGCACTTTTTATCCATCCTCTTTCCCTACACCAATAAATAGCTTTTCCCAGGAAACAAGAAACACTTGATACTTGATACTTAAAAGACCATCCTAGACTATCTTAAATTGCTTACCATTTGGATCTCTCAAAATAAATTAAATTAAAAATTAATTTTTTTTTAAATAATAATTTATAAATGAAATTAGATGACTATTGATGAACATAACATACAAAAAAGCAGAATTTTCTACTAAAAATGAAATCTCCTTTCTCGGGGCTTGCAGTTATACTAGCTTTTTCTCCAGGAATGCAAAGTACTTGAGTAGATGGTGCAATCCTTAAGGTTACATATTTTATGAAATTTGGGGGAGTAAAAAGAAACAAAACAAAACAAAAAATCTCTACTTGACCCATTCTGTTTGTAGAGTATCAGTAGGTTTAGAGAGATCAATTTTATTTAGATTTGTCTTTGAAAAGTAGTTTTTATGATAACCTATCCAAATGTTTTTATATATGTGCAACACATTTAACTTGTCAACAATGCAGAAATTGTTTTACTTTGAACCTGGTTGGCAATTTGCATACAAGAAGTTGGAAATGAGAAGACAGGGCTTTTTAATGGTATATCTCAGTGAGGCTCAAGTTTTATATAAGTACCACATGACAAATAATGTTGCATCTATACTTTTCACTTCAGACTTTTAAATCAGGAAATTAATTTTTGTCAGGTCCACAAAAGTGATAATTAAAAAAAAAAACAACAACAAACAAACAAACAAAAAAAAGCACAACCCTCACAAGTTTTCTGAGCTCTGAAGAACACAAAACAGAAGACAATCTCTCTGAAAGAGAGAAGAGGAGGAAAAAAAAAAAGCAGCAATCTGAGTCATTATGCAAGATTTGATCACCTCTTTTAATCCATAAAACTGTCTAAATGGTTTCATTAAGATAGACCCCATCCTTCTGCCATTACTTCTAACTGATTTGCTTTAAGCTGGCTCTTTCCTAAGCATTGAATTCACAAATATCATCAGTTAGCTGTCCTGTAACCGAAGAATTCATTTAATGTTTCTGTACCAGAGTTACTTAAAAACAGCATTACGTGGTCATGTTGAGTAAAAAGATTAACAACTAAAATGATTTATTCTAATTTCCCCTGCCCCTATCCTCTCCATATATCCTGGCAAGTTTGAAATAATCTGTCCCTGTTCAAAAGCACCCTAACCTGAAATGAATAGGTGAGTTAAAGCAGTAGCAGTAATTTTCATTTACAGAAAATGTTAATGGTAGCTGTAAATGTAACTATTAAATGATTTCATTAGTAATAAAATTGTCTCTATTTCATTATGCAAACAAATTGGTCTGGTAGGAGATTGAGCTTTTGTGTTACATAGTTGATTTTTGTATTAAATATTCATTTTACTCTATTTTTAACAAGATTACACAAAAATTACTGCAGTGTATTAGCCACTCACCTTGTTTCCTTGAACACCATCGACTTTGAAACTGCAAACTCTGATACACAGATCAGATGCTAAAACTCTCTCATATTATTAACTTTAGTGTTACAAACACATAAACATATGGGATCTTTCTTATCTCACATACCTCATATTGCACCTTTCTTACATTGTCACCTTCTATTTTCTCTATACATGGCGCAAATACAAATATCTTCATGTGAAATGCACATTTGGATGTCATTGTGAATATGTGTATTATATATTTTATATCTGTATTTTATGTATATCATATAAGTATATATATGTGTATATGTAATAGGTCTGTTGATTTAAATTTGCATGCTCTAAGTTCTTCCATTAAAATAATGAAAAACTGATTTGAACTCTCCCACTTTAAAAGGTAATGTTATCTATCAAAGTTTAACAAATACAAAATATGAATATTAGAAAACACAGATGTGCTCTATATCTCAACCAAAAATTCTTGTAATCTTTTAATAAAATTATTTATTTTTATTATTTTTAATATTAATAATACATCAGTATCATTATTTTATCATTATATCAATATATTCATATATCACATGTTTATATTTAATAATATTTATTAATAACATTAATATTAATATTTTAATAAATTATTATTTTTATCTAACTTTAGACACACAGGCACAATTAATAACTACATAGTTATTTCATTCACACACTTTTTAAATTCATATATACTAATAATTTTGTTGCAAAACTAAATTGCTCATTCTCTTGTTTGTTCTCAGTCTCATGCTGTTCTATGGCTTAAGCCTTCAATGATAGCATCATAAAACTAAAACTATATATATGAAAATGTGCAATTTATTGCTTTACTGTTTTCAGAGTGAGGACAGCATCCATCATTTTTTTTTTTTTTTTACCACAGCAGAGAGTACATTTAATATTATAAACCATATTATTTTACAGTACTCATGATCAGTTACATTCGTAAAGGGCATTCTTTCTGCTGAATTACATTTATGCAGTTTAACTGTACAGATCTTTAAAAAGTAAACTGTCTTAAAAAATGCATTGCAAGATACAGTGATAAATAGGAAATACTACACTAAGAATGAAAATGGCTTTAAAAATATGATATAACCCATATACTTGTAGTCATTTGCCTTACTTCAGCTAAAATCTTCACTTTTTGTTGAAGGGATTTTTTTCCCCATCTTCCTTCCCCATATTATCAGTAGCACAGGTTCTGTCTTTCATCTATATTGCTGCTTCCTGTTTACCAGTGACATTCACCTGCAATACATCTCAATTAGAGGAAGTATCTGTCTACATTTTCTTCAGAGAAAGGATGCCCACATTCTGAACTTCAGCTGCCTGCATAACTTTCAAAGATTTAAGTCCCAAGCCAATCTTTTCTGTTTCTGCTGCACTTCGTAGCTATATCAGAACTTTTTTTTTTTTTTTTTTTTAAGAAAAACAAGCTTCAACGTTGCTTAATAACAGTATCTAAGTTTTTTTTTTTTTTAAATCATGTTGTGTAAAGTATTTCCATATACTCCAAATACATCTCCCAGAAAGCATTTATTTATTTATTTATTTATTTTTATCTAAGTACACATTTTAAGTGTAAGAAAGCATTTTGACTCAAGGAGATACTGTCAAGTCTACTTAAACAATAAATGCAATCCATAAATGCAATCATGAGTTCATCTACTTGGTCATTTTAACATTATTTAAGCCTGAAGTTGTGCCCGAGCTCAACAAACCTCTCCAAATCTCACTCTCATCGTTATCAAGGCATGCAAATTGCCACTATCAGGGAGCCCGCCCTGAGGATTCCAGAAACAGTACACAGTACAAAAAGATGTCAGTACTAACAACAACCGGTCAGTTTTAGCACACTCCATTACTACAAAGTACTTTGCCTCATGTGCAGGTCCACAAGAGTAAAATCACTTGAGAAAAAGTAAAGATGCTGATCAAGTTAGATCTAGTTCCCCTTACAAATAAAGATTAAAAAGCCTGCTATGTTAAAGCCCCATATGTTCTAAACAGATAGTTTTTATGAAAGGCTATTTACATATATTCCTTTCATGATTAAATTATATTGGAAGCAAAATTTTAAACTTAAAATCTTACTCAGAATTTGACAAATATTAGTGCTCTTGTGACACAGTGCTAGGATTCAGAAGAACTCATTTTCTCTTTCTCAAATCTTACCATGTCCTCAAAGATTGCCTTCAAGTAGTTAATTAGTTTTGTCAGTCAGCTGTCTCAAATTGGATTACCGATTTTTTTTATTTTTTTTTTTTTAATTTTAAATCTCAGATTCTTCTGACTGAAATATTGGGGGAAAGACACAGTAACATTGTGGGGTTAGCTGTGGGCATAAAAATACAATAAAATTAGAGCACAGAAAAGATTTCCAGGGTTTCTTTTCATGTGCATATCTGAACAATATTAAAAGATCAAAGCTCTGTCTATCATTCAATTTTTAATATCTTTTTACCCCATTTAAGATTAAATACTCCACCATTCTCTGAATACACTATAGAGTCATACTGAAGTTTCTTATTAGTGGTATTAATAAAAGGTTTCTAAAGAACTTGTTGAGATACTTGCTAAAACATAATAAATTTCTTTAGAATATCAGTGGGAGTTGATAAAAATATTTATAAAATATCAAAGTGAAGATGAATATATTCAATTGTTATTAATTTTATGCAGATACCAATTTAATTATTATTGTATTGCATTGCTGCCAGTAGAAGCAATTTGTTTTAAGTGATTTTCAGCCAGCTACATTTCTTTACAAGCCACACACACACAGACCCCCAAAAAAAGTCTATCTTCACATCTCCATTTGGCGGAATGATACACCTGAGCCTATATATTATGAAAAATGTTCATGTATGCAAACTTCGTAGGACATTTAATAAATTAAGCCTCCAATCACTGTTTTGAAATCCATCATTCTTTTGCCTAAAAACTTACTGATACTTTGAACAACTGTGTTCAATTCCTTTTTTTTTTCTTTCTTTTTCCCAGAAAAAAAAAAAAAAGGAATAAATAGTTAATTTTTGGGAAAAAAAATGTTTATTTTAGAGAATCAACATACAGATTAAATCAGATATTATTAAGTCAGATTAAATCCTGAGATATAAATATGATGGATGTGTACACTTGAAGGTCTCTAGAAACAGACAAAATTTCATACAGTAAATACAAGCCTAATGCAAGCCCTTGTGTTTCAAATCAGAGAAAAAAGCACTGGCTACTTCTGTGTTTAATCTTAAACAAGAAATGATTTCTGTGACTCACTCTATTTATCTACAAGTCAAGTGTAGAGGTTTCCCTATCTGCCAAGAACTTATATAGGGAAAAAAAGTTTTCATAGAAAAAATATAAATAGAACTTATGTAACTCTAAAACTGTACAAGAAACATCACAAACTACAAAGACTAAAAGAAAACCTGGCTTAGAAAAGAAAGAAAAACTGTAAACAACAGGTGAATTCACCTGCAGTTCTGAAGAACAGTCACATTTTTCTTTATGAGACAAACTTATTCATAGGTTTATTTTTTTTCCTGTTGCTAAATAACATTTTCCGTGTAACACAACCCTTGGTACAGACATCAAGAAAATCAGATTTATTTATTTATTTTTAAATTCTTTAAGATTTCAAATAAGGTTGAAATAAAGCAGAAAGAAAGGAAGATGAAATCCCCTTTCATAAACTCTTAGCAACTATGGTTCTCTTTAATCTTTTGTTTTTTTTTACTTTTCAAGAACTCATGGGTATCTAACTCATTTCAACAGGCATAACCCTTCTGAATGCTCCAGTCAGGATCAGACAACAAGTTATTTGGAAATATTTGACTGGTAAATGACACAAACGTTAAAACTTATAACAATCTGAAAGCGTTCCTTGTTATACTTCAAAATAACTGTTTTCTGTTAATAACCTGTGATATTTGACTCAAAGACAACTATTGAAAATCTGGAATATCCTTTTTATCTTAGTGACAGGTTTATCACTACCAGTTACTCTGCCAGAGTAAATAAAAATGTTGGTTTGTATTAGAAGTAAGGAGAAAGTTCTTGCCTTTCCATGCAAAGGCTGAATCTGTTTGAGCAGTAACACTGACGCAATCATCTGAACAGTATAGAAAACCATTTAATTTTTTTTTCCATCTTAGAGTCCGTAATTCAAGAAATTCCACTCAATTTCAGATCTTTCCAGAACCTGCCTTTAGGTGCATTCAGCAAAACTTCCCTGAAGCAATTTGGGCCACATCACTTACTGAACATGTTTTGTTCTACTGACCTCAATCATAGTACTGGCTGAAAAGCACCACAACAATCCAGAGCAATCCAGATAGTCAGAAGAAATTCATCAAGAAAATTCATTTCCCTAGGTTTCAATAGCTTGAATCTTAATCAATTCATTAGCATTAATTCCTCAATGCTTTTCAGGTACTTATGTACTACCTGGGGCCAATGGACTCATCAATGACTATACCTCGACAATGGAACATTTCTTCCAGCAGCTGGCAACACAGACATCTGGCTATACTCTGCCTTTCAGATCTGGACCACACTCATCCACAGGGTAATAATGCTTGTGTCTTATGGGTGCTCATTCTGCAGGAAAGTCATAGCAAGTTGAACATCCATCAGCATGAGCTGATACCATTGGTCAGCATGAGCAACCAAGGACTGGTCACACTATTTGTGTGCTCATTTGCTCAGTAATTAGTCTTGCAAAGTTTTTTGGAAAATGCACTTAGTCATCTGTAATCACGAGTGACAGTGACCTTCAACACTGACAGATCCGAAATATGCACTTATTTTTGTCTAACAGTCACTTAAGTGCCATGGAAGTAAACCTGGGTGGTAACTGAGATCCATATCCTCATAAAAGAACTGAATAGTACAGGTTGGAAGTGACCTCTGGAGGTCATCTGGTCCAAATCCCTGACTCAGGCAGGGACACCTAGAGCAACACATGACATAACAGAACAAGGGTTTCTTTTGCCCTCCCCCAACTTCCCCTCTTTTGCAGGAGGAAAAGGGGGAAAACCAATGACTGCTGTGCATCTTTAAACCTTAATTTATTCAGCAATGAAGGAAGCTCAGAAAAAAAAAAAAAAAAAAAAAAAAGGAAATAGAATATTACATGAAGTACATCAGTGAAAGGTGTTTCTTACAAACATTGTTTCCCTCTGACATTTCACACTGCGAAACTTTACTACATCTTTTATTTCCCACTTGGAATAAAATACAAGCAACTGGGAAAACATTCTTCTCTATTTCTCTGAAGAGTTTATAGAATGTACCAAAAAAACTGAGTTTTGGCAAAATTACCCAAAGCCCAACTCCCTTTTCCCCCCATCCCCAGCCTGAAATTCCCATTCAGATATTGCTTTTGGTGCTTATTGCTGTTAGTTTTATATATATATGTATATATTTTTTTTAGCTTTAATGCTGCTAACCCTGTTAACATTCAGCCTGTGGAAACCCAGACACAGCAGGTAGTACTTATCCTCTAAGCTTCCTTTCATGCTGCACAAAACAAGGTTCATTTTTTACTTAAAACAATTCATTAAAGCATATAAAATCTCATTGCGTGGTTTAATGTATCTTATCAGCGTACATAATATTTAAGTATTCAAATTGTGCCATAGAAGGTTTTCAAGAGAACATTTACAATTATCCTACTTTGGGGCATGTGTTATATCTAATAATATACAGAACCCTTGTAACCTGCACTGCAGAATATATTTTAAAAATGTGTGGAGAGAAGCACTGACTTGCATTCAAAGCACAATATTGTTTCCTCTGCTTCCTCTTATTCCTATTCTCCATGCAGCAGTCTTAAAGAGAAAGCAAGTCATCAAGGTGTGCAAAAAGGTTGTGAGAAACAACTGGAAATGAGACCAGGGCAGCAAGAACTTTAGTGTTAATATTATCACAACATTATGGCATAGTTTATAAGAGCCTCTTGCACAACAACACTTATATTTCTGGACATCAGAAATCAGAATATTATTAAAAAGACACTACTTAATATAACCCAAACAATATGTATTTTCGATTTGTACTTGCTGTATGCATTTTCTGTTTAAACAATTTCATATCAGAAAGCTAGATAAACTGTAAGGTGATTAGAATCGTGAATGCATCAAGGATCAACATAAAATTAAGATGGTTAGATACTGTGTAGGAAGATCTTTACTTGAACTTTAGATGCTCTACAACTATTGACAAAATGCCATCTTAGATATTTTAAAGAGCCCAAGCACTTTCTTTTGTTGGGTTGACAAAAAAAAAAAAAAAAAAAAAAAGGCCTAAAAACTGAAGAAAGAAGGCATTTCTATGTAGAATTAAGAGTAGAAGAAAAATCTGTTGGTTTAAAGCTTTTTTAATTTTTTTTTTAAAGATAAAAAATAAGAGAAATTTGAGATCTTACAGACAAATTTATATATGAAAACAATTATTATGTATTATACATTAAGAAGAAAAAATATGCACTAATCACTTAAAATATGTTCTAAATTTATTTTAAAAAATCTATGTTTAGTCCCAAGATTTTACAAACAAATATTTCTTTCTTCAAATCTCAGGATTCCCCACAGAATGGAAATAGGGACATGGATAAGAATGAAAGTCTATCAGGTTGCTCATTTCATTTCTTCTTTCTCTTTAAGTAAACTAATACTAACAGTTTTAAGGGGCACCAATAAAGTTTCATCACCAATAATGGGTTATTTACTGATAAAATACATGAAGTTACAATCTGAAAATGTGCCTGTAAACCAAAGGTCTACCATAGAGATGGCAGAACAATACAAAAGAAGTTCATGATTTTCTAAAGTTAAAATTCACTGTGCAGCCTTTCTTCACCCTCACATATTGAAGGGCACCTTTTTCTCATCATCTTTTTAGGTGTAACCCTCATTGTTCAACTAGAAACACACCTTGGCAATCACCTCCCATAACCTTATAAGCATCTATACATACTTATAGGAGACAGTGATCTACAGAGAACTCTGTTCCCCAGTTATGTTGCTCTGCTTTTCCACCTCTTTCTGCTTATCTACAGAAGCAGGTTCTCCTAGCATCTTGCTTGCTTTCCTTTTTATCTATCTGGTCACTCTTTTCATCCTTACCCTTCTTTGTCCAAAATCCTCTCATACTGTTTTTTTTTTTGGTGGTGGTTGGTTGTATTTTAATAGCAATGAATACGCTCTTGAATTGAAGTTTATATATAAGAAAAATATTTGAAGTATTTCAGAGCTGTTTTTTCTCATTTAAATTAACTAACAAGAAAAGAAACTTAGTGTTTGTTCCTCTCAAGATTTACTATCAATTGATATCATACTAGCAAAAAAAATTGGTAACTTAATTTGAATTTCAAGGTGGGTTGACAAAAAAAGAAAAAAAAGAGATTCCTAGCAGATTAGCAAATATAAATGATTAGCAGATCAGACCAAGCTACCTGTAAGTGACACACTGCAAGAAAGAAGAAAAATTGTGGATTATTACATTTCTGTGCAAAGACACTGAGACATCAGGACCCCTGGCTTATATCAGCCAAACGGCTCACCCCATCTTAAAGATACAACGCAGAAAAAAAACATCACATCCCTATTTAACTTACAAAAACCATATTTTCTAGTTTGTTATTCATACATGATTTCCCAGAAGTAATTTTCAGAAGTAATTCATAGCTCCTGTTTTCATTTTTACTGCTGAATCATCATGGACAGTGAGAATTGACACTCATACAGGAAGGATTATTGATCAAAACACTTGGGGCTTAACGCATCCTAACAGTTGGTCTTTGGCCAGCAGCAGAAAGCCAAACCTGAGGTTTCTCAAAGCAAGCTTCCCTTAAGCAAGTGAGATCAGGGCCTTTGAATGGAGCCCTGTCTTTGGAGCACTTTGATGTTACTGCAAGGGCAGATAAAGGAGGTGGGAACAGCTAATATGCACACAGAGCTTTAGTACTTTCCACTTGCTTTGTAGTTTTAGTGGTTCAGAATATGTGAAAGCTTTTCTTATGAAACAGGCTGGCTAAGAGTATATCAAGCTTCATCAACTCCCTCCCCATCACAGCTAAGTATACAGTTCTAACTTCACTGTGAATTGTCAGGACAATGAAGAGTGTCTTGCATTGGAATCTGATGCCCTGAAAAAGACTATGTTGAAAGAAGTTTTCAGAGATGGCTTTCCAGAAAATACAAAATAAAAATAGTAAAAATAAAAAAGCAGCAGGCCAGAAAAAAAAAAAAAAAAATTAGAGGAGAAAGGACTGAAGGAAGTCCTTCCCCCAAAAAATGTAAGTCTGAGAACGGAAAGAAAGGCCTACATTGTTACAAAGGACCAGTAGATAATAAAATAAATAAAGGAAAGTTACTCTTCTATGGCTTGTTGCTATATTCAGTAATAGCCCTACAGAGGTTTGCCTGTTTCCTATAAGTTTGTCTGAGACACGTCATATCATTTAAGACAAGTAAAAATCATATTCAACCTATTTCCTTTAGTGAAAAATGTAATCATTTATTTTCAGATTTAAATGTTAAATTAAATTTGATTTTGCATAAAAAGCAGACCAGTCCTTGCAACTCTATTATATATTATGCTTATTTTAGATGTGTTACTCATTTTTCAGGAATAAATGTTAGTAAAATTAAGTTCTCATGCATCTCTTCTACAATAGCCTGAACTCTGAAAATTGATGTGCCTTTGAAAGGAAGAATATATCACGTTCTGTAATTACTGGAGGGATTATTAATTTCAATTTGATATTTCCTACTCCTTAACTTTCACATCAAAGGCAATATCTACATGCATTACAATCACCCTGGCATATTGTAAATTAATTGTTACTTATCAAATATTTTAGTATAAACTTTCTCTAACATTTGGAAATGATAAAAATTAGGTTGAAAATATTTGAACACTTAATTACAAAGCTTTTAAGAATGTAACTTTGGGTGATTTTATACTGCATAGGTTTACACTCTCACAAAACAATAGAATGTGATCAATTGGGATAGTTCTGAGACTTAGAAAATCCACAAGGAAAAAGTATTATTTTTTAAAAGTAGTCAAGAAACTGAAACAAGATCTTTTTGACTAGAATAGTAACTAGCACTATTCTTCCATACTTTCAGCTCACTTCTTATTTTTTAAATGCTGCCAACCAAGTACTTGGCAACTTGTGAGAAGGTAATCACCACGGAAGCTCATATTTCTGTTAAATTATATATGTATATATATAATATAAATAATATATATATATTATATATATTATATATATTTTATATATATATATATATTCTGCTTTGTACTAGGATAGGATCACAATACATTTTCACTTAAGATATGCAACAGGATTAAATGAAGGTCCTATGAAAAGCTTTTGTTTGTTTCATTTCCCAACTCTTATTCTAATACCTTTAAAAATTTTGCTGCAATGCATAATTGTTAGTAAAGTTTGTTCTCTGTTTTTCTCCTGTGAGTTTCTTTCATATAGATAGATGCAAAGGTCAACAAAACATTTAAATTTCTGTCACAAGTAAATAGCAAAGACAAAAATTAGTGGTGCCCACTGTAGAAGAAAAATCAGCTCAGTCCTGTCTAAAATATGAAAATATACTTACAGATGCACTTAGGGGCTAAAAGCCAGTCTTTTTTAATAATAGAATTGCCTGTATAACATTTATCATCCTTCCTAAGTTTTCTTTTTCCTTTATTTTCACTTCAAAAAGTAAGACAAACATTGCACTGGCAAACTCAATTAGCTATTCAACTACGCGAACCTGCACAATGACTTCTAACTATTAAAAGGAAGATGCGTTTAATGGTGTTTTATCTTTTGCATTAAGGATTGAAATCAGATCTGTAAACTGTCTTATTTTCATTGTAGCCAGAGAATACACAGGAATCATAGTTTGCTGCCTTTTTTGTATGATTTAAAGCTTTGAAGCCATCATCATTTTCGCTTTAGGACTGAATTACTAGGGTAAATGCTGAATCCCAACACACTTATTTCTAGAAATGATTCAATGTAAAACATAGTTCATAGAAGAGTGTGAGTAGCCTTATTCCTATTTATTTTTATTCTTATTTATTTTTAATTTACACTATGTGACTCATGCCACTGATTTGTCATTTAAAGAGTTGTTTCTTTATTTCCTTCCACCATTTTCAGATCAGTTATCTGTAAACTTAGTACACTAACTACATGGATAACAAAACTAACGCTCCAAGTCAAGGTGATTTCACAGCTTCTCTCAGCAAATTAAAACAGTACAAAAATAAGCTAGCTATTTGCAATTTAAAATACTGCTGTAGGGAAACAAAAAAAAAAAAAAAAAAAAAAAAACCTTTATCTTCCTGCTTCCACTTTGGGTTACCTGTATGATTTTAAATCACATCATATACAACACAGTGTAATGTAACATGGCAGGAGCTGACCCAGAGAAACCCAAAGAAGGAAATGCATCTGAATTTTCTCTGGAGACAGGAACGAGGCTGGTCATTATAGGACACTTGCAAAGAATCACAGGAAAGTTGAGGCTCGACAAGACCTCTGGAGGTCAGCTGGTCCAACCCTCTTGCTCAAAGCAGGGTCACACTGAGCAGGTTGCTCAGGATCATGTCCAGGTGGCTTTTGAAAATCTCCGAGAAGGTAGACTGCACAACCTCATGGACAACCTGTTTCAGTACTCTTTCACCCACACAGTGACAAAGTGCTTCCTGATGCTCAGAGTGAACATCCTGTGTTTCAGTTTGGGCTCATTGCCTCTTGTTCTGTTACTGGGCAACAATGAATTGCACCTAGCTCCATCCTCTTTGTACCTTCAAGTATTTGGGCTTCCTTGAGCCTCCTTCTCTTGAGGCTAAACAGTCCCAGCTCTCTCAGCCTCCCTTCACAGGAGAGGTGTTTCAATCCCTTAACTACCTTAGTGTCCCTTTACTAGGTTCTCTCCACTAAGTCTACCTTTCTAGTCTACGTTTAAGTATCACAAATATCACTGGCATAAGCCTCATATTTAGACGCCCTACTGATGGCTTTGCACCACAGATCAGAGGTGTTATTCCATTTCACATTCCATTTACTCACTTAAACTGCAACTTCAGAAAACTAGAGTTAGCAAGACTTGCTACAAGGTACTTTTTGCTCAGTTTTGCAGGAAATTTTAATCTTTAAGCTGCCATATTTCTTTGTAAGGCAGGAATATTTTATTGTAATAATAACCTCTGAATCATGCACAGATGGTCTGAAAGGCTTTGTTTAGTATTCACGGTACCTCAAGTACATGTTACAAACTTCAGTAAGTCTATATTAGGCAATATATATATTTATTTTTGAAATAAGCAGTGCAAGCACTAGTCAAAGGACATACTCCTTACAGCATATGACAAAAATGATTTTGCAAGTCTAGGGACAACTAAAAAAGGTAGGAAGAGAGGCATATGGCTGCAAAGTGAGTATACCTGGCTGGTAACTGGGCATAATTTAATTTGACCAATGTCTGAGCCTGTTTACACAATATGTAGTCCATGGATTCACTGACTTCTTAGAACCCTAAAAGATTACATAGGCCAGAGATTCTGGTCCCTGAAGATACAATACTTCACAGAGCATGACTAAAAATTACAGTCTTCCTGTCTATGCAGGTCATGACCAACCTTTATAACAACATCACTTCACCCCACAGTGAAAGACCTACTCTTTATTCGTAAGAAAGTTATTAAATAATTACATTCACTAGGATCAGTCACGAAGGAGAAATTCAGCTGTCACCAGATCAGCATAGTATATGAAGCTCTTTACCTGTTGCTGTGCAGTTGAGCAGTTGAATATAATGAAGTGGTAGAGGACTGAATCACTGATAAAACAAGTAAGAAAATGCTAATCCTTACATTAGTACATAACCTTACACACTTCCTCTTCAAATACCATTCATTTCAATACAATAACAGCCTGCAAAAATAATGAACAGATGTGAAGCTGTTTAGCAAAGGATTTTACACAAAGAATACATTGCTCAAAATTTGTCACCAAGATCAACAATAAAAAGAATATATTAAGTTGAAGATCTAACATTAAATACAAGGACTTCTGTCAGGAAAATGGAGAATAATGACAGCAAGTGTCCAGTCCTCAGGATACTTGATCAGAGTGTGAACAAGCTGATAAAAGCTGAAAGGCAACATTAAAATTAACCTAGATTATGCTTTTTATTTGGGACAGCAGACAATGCAGGATAAATAGATTATTTTAAGTGTTTCTTTTTGGGAGAGTATCCTCCCAAGATATATTCTACTGAGAAAGTGGATTAAAAAAAAAACCAACACACCTAAACATATCTTCAAATAGATACAGATGCCCCAAACTTAAATTAATGCAGATACATAGCCTCAAGCTGAACACTGTAAAACCATTGTTAGCTTCATTTGCATTACCAACTACTCTCTTATTCTACATGTCCACATAATATTTATAAAAGCTTTGAGGTCTTCATTTTTCTGTCACAGGCTGTAAAGGTTAACTTTTTTTTTTTTTCAGTATAAAGCATATTTCCGTATGCAAACTTATGGTTTATTCAAATTCATAAAGCTAATTATAAATCTTTTGCTGCTAGCAGTGGAGCAAGAGTCAATACATGTCCTACACTGATATTTATTTTTATTCATTTCAAACTGCCTGGCCTCAAAACCTACATTCTTACCACCTCAATATTTTTTTCCACTATGAAAGCAGATGAATGTTTCCTAGTAGAAAAAAGTATAAACATTTCTCTTTATATATTCTTCTGTTTACAATTTTGTTACAAGCCCTTTAAAACTTGGAGAATAACAAGTGAAAAATCAAAAACAAAACAAAAAAACAAGAAGAAAAAAACAACAGAAAAACAAAGAAACCTATGTGCAACCAACCAAACCTCTAAAACTATTTTGTACTGTGAAGTGACCTGAACATAGATTGTTCATACATATACCTGTCGGGTTGTCACACCTGAACTTCATGAAGACAACGTGAAAAACATTTTTAGCAATATTGTAGACAGGGTAAGGAGATTCTTGCCAAATGGGTAAGGATGATAAGCTGCCTATGAGGCTGCAAAGAATAAACTATGCTGCAGAACAAATGGCAGCATACAGTCAAAAGCTGCAGTCCAAACTCCATTGGAAGTCATGGTCTGCAGCAGTATTTGTGGAATAGGGGGCTATTTAACAAATTTATCATCTCAAACTGTTTTCCTGGTTTTAACAGAAACTCTGAAAACTGAAAAAATTGATCTGCAGATTTTACTAGGGGTGAGAATGCCTGATTTGATTCTATTCACTTTGGCACACAGTGAATAGATTCAAAATATCTACAGGTAAAACGGGTTATTGCCATTTCTGCATCAACTGAATTTTAACTAAGTTGTGATTTCACAACCAACCTTTGTATTCATTTATGTCTCTCTGACCACTACATCAAGGCAGTGAAGAATTAAACAGACAAGCTATAAAGTTAGTTCTTTTGTTTGTTTTACTAAAGTAAAAAAAAAAAAAAAAAAAAAAAGAAAAAAAAGAAAAAAAGTTACGTATTCAAAGAAAACCAATATGACATTGAGAATTCATTCCAATTCGTAATGCAAGAGAACAACATAAAACACTAAAAATTAAACACTAAAAGAAGCAGCCCAAAATAAAGAATAAGGCCTCTCTCTTTTCTGACTGGGAGACATTTATTTTCTTTTATCCGTCTTCTCATATTTTATTTCCTATTTTGGAAACTTTTCATCTATACTGATGTAAAGAAAACTAACAATATCTGTTAGAATCTAGCTACTATGAATCTAACACCTAGTTAATACATATGTAAACCTGCATATTTTCCAATACATACTTCCATTTTTATGTATGTCTCATGTGCATGCATACATACGTGCAATTAGCCTTTTATGAAGTCTCCTCAGTTTTTGAAACCCAATATCATTTTTAGTTTCCCCAGGCCTATTGCAAGCTGTTTCATACTAGATTAGGCCAAAATGCATGTAAATGAACCATGAAACCCAGAGATATCTGATTCCATTGAAAAGATCTTTGATGAGGACAAACTATAAATAGAAATAGAAGTTCCCTTTTTTCAACAGCCCGTGGTTTTAATGACATTTTCAGATTCTGTTGTTCTGATAACATAAGCTGAAATTCAGACTAAAAAATTGAGTCAACTCAAGCATGACAACATCTTAGGAACAAGCATGTGGCAGCTGAATACCATGCTCTGAAATTCTGAAAACTTACTTCTCTAAGTCAGCATGGAATAGTGATATTAAACTTACAACTATCGACCTGATCTATTCCAAGCACTTCTGATAATTAATCAAAGTACTTAATGTAGTCTTAAATCTCAGATATATCAAAAGATATATGCCATTAAACTGTTAAATTTTTAATCAAACTTGAAATTAAACGGGAAATTTTGAGACAAGAAATCACTAGAAGCAGCTTTTTATATGTTAACTGTTATTTAACGTGGAATTAACGATGGAGTTGCAAGAACTATAAAATGCAGATAGATGAGATTAAACATTTACAAAGTCAAAGCCATCAATGAATTTTCCTATGGTTCCCCCTGTAGCTATAAATGAAAGCCAAGAGCATGGTAAGTCATACCTTGGAAAAATAAAAATAAAACAATCAGAGACTACATGGGCAGAGTTGAACTTGAATTGATTAATTTAGATTTTATTTTACATTACAGACATTTGGCATATATATGAATTCTTAGACTAAGGATAGTGTTTCACAGAAAAAAAAAAAAAAAGATGTATCTTGAATCTGAGCCTTGTCAGCTTCCTTCATTTTCTTATTTTCTTGCTTTCTTTACTAGAGCAAAATTTTTGTGTTTCTGATTAACTTCATAATGCAATTTCACTGACTTGGGTTAGATTAACGTTAACATAATTGCATTCTGGATAGAATTAACTGTCTTAGAATAGAACGTATAAATATGCATTTTAATGTTTTAACTTTATTATTGTCTAAAAGTATTTTGTAAAACACTCAAATTCATGAATTGTTTTGCATTCTCAGAAGTAGAAGTTGTATTGAATAAAGAAAAAGCATACATTTTTGCACTCAGCCAGGAATTTCCCAACTGTCATTCTACTTTAGACTTTCAAGTAGTACAGGACTCTATTGTAAGTTGACAGAAAGTGTGGAACATCAACATTACATGTTAAAGTATAAAGGTTGCTTTGTAGGATCGTGAAATGGAAGTCACTAAACATGTGGAAATGGGTGGAAATTTCTTGTATTAGATAAAGATAGAAGAAAGAACTGTGAAAAGAAGTTTTAAAGAACAATTATAAAGGAAAAGTAAAACAGTTCAGGTGAAATATGAACATTTCTACACAGAACAAGAATTTTTTTCATTTTCTGTCTACCTGAAGTTGCAAAACAAATCTTTCACTACAAGAGGCTTTTTTTTTTTTATGAGAAAGAAAAAATAAATCCAAGATTTAGATCATTATTTAGTAGTTCAATGGGTATGAAAATTTGCCAGCTATTTAATTAATTTCACATTCAGAAACTCCTTAAGTTTGAGAGCACATTTGGTCACATCTATATTTAAATTTCTTAGACTTAGTCATAATTTCTAAACATACTCTCCATAAGTCATTTTTTTCTTAAAAGAAACATTCACTGTATAGTAATGAACATGAATTATGCAAAGAAAATCTTAAAAGAAACTCTTCTTGCATAGATTAAGCCTGTTAAAAAGTTGAGTTTGAAAGACATTGTCATCCAGAGAGATTCATTTCATTTTATAATAAGGAAAATCATCACAAAATTGTAATACAGAACATGTCAGTTAAGTTACTCTAGGCAGAGAAATTGGTGCTGCAGTTATTCTTTTGAATTTTTGTAAGCCTAACCGTACACTATTCATACTATAAGAAGTAAAAATATTTTTAATAAAGTGCCTTACCTCAACCTAAACTTAAGACTTAAAAATCTTAATGTTACTTATCTGGAAAAAAAAAAATAATCATATTTAAGATAGAAGTTAACTAAGAAAATAAGTTCAAACAGAAGCTGAAAGTCTTCTGCCAGCCTCAGGATTCAACACTACTAAATTCAACAGCAACTTCTACAGGATCTACTGGCAACTCTAAACTAAACTTCTCCTCAAGAGTTCAGTTAGAAAAGGGATAGACATAGAATTGACAAAAGCTGTGCCAATTCACTACCTTTGCTCCCAAATGAAAAATTCCCTGGTATACATAGACCCAGATTTTGCTTCCATTGCCAAAGTAAATCCTCTCCTGGATGCAGACCTGAACGCTGACCCTAAAGTTAGCTCTAGTTTAGTGATCTGTTCGTTCTCCTAAATGTACATTGGTGGTGAGAAGTAACATCAGTCTTAAAACATGCCCAAAATTCTCCTTCTAAATCTAGCTATAATCCCTACTTTCAAATTCAGACCTTCTTTCTCAATCTAACCTGGTAAACCCTAGCAGACACACAGCAAAGCTAACATCTCCTCACAAATATCTAACCTTAATTCATTCAACACAGTTTACCAGAAATTCAGACCTAATTAAAAATTCAGTGCTAACTTTGCCTGATCTTAGGTAAGGTTCACATTTTGCAGGACCAGACAAACCATCTGGTACTTCTTCTGGAAGTCATACTGCATACAGATCTCCTTCTCTGACTAGAACTGCTTAGAAGCCATGTTTGGGTTTCACCCCTTCCTGGTTTTCACCCATGCTGGTAGATTCTTCTCAACTTGTTCCTTGTTGTGATGTGATGTGTTTTTTGTTGTTGTTGTTTCCCCCACTCCTAAGAAAAAGAATTCAAAAGAATTGACAATCATCACTTGAAGCAAACCTAGAACCTTACTTGAATCATTTTAACTCTCTAATTTGACATTTAGTCTTGGTTTCATCTTATTCCACAGTTCCTTGAACTCCATATCTAAAGCTAACTAGCTGATACCTAACAACATCAGACTTACACCCTCTGCAATAGCTATTTTGCTGATTCCTTGCAAATTTTAACCCTTCAGTTGCTTTTCAGTTAGTTAGTTAGCTTCTTCCTAAAGCTTTACTGAAACAAGATTGTCCTTCTCTGGGGCCTTTATTGATTACGTTTTATCAGACCTACACTTTTGTGCTCATTTTGTCTTATGTATGCTCAAGGGATGGTAAAGCCAGAAACTGTTGTGAGCAACAAAAGAGGCATAGTTTGAAAATGGCATAACAATGGGAAATGAATGAAATTCCCTTGACCTTGAATGGGAAACATTTCTAGGCCTATACTATATAGTTGCTATACAGTGAATCAATCTGTTTCCATACCCCCAAATACTGGCACTTCAGAAGCCCATGAGCTAGCTATTCAATTGCTATAGAGTGTTTTTTGTTTGTTTGTTCATTTTCCCCCATTATTTCCAATAGCTGTAACAAAAAATGTACAAGACAGTTCTGGTTTTATTTTCTTCTTTCAGTCTATTAGGCTACATTAGTAGGAAGAGTATTTTTATGGATGCCATTTTAGCACATCGAAAAATAACACTTATCTTCCAGAAGAACTGTAAGTAAAGTTTTTATCCTCTCTTTTACATTATCTTTGAGAAGCTCTTTCCTGCATCAGTTTAGCTGTTTTGTATGTGCTGAGATCCTTCAGGCTACAAATGAATATGAGTTTCCACTTCATAAAATAAATTGAAGTAGAAATATTTTTTTTTAAGTTTATGAAGTTTTTGGTCTACAGCCTCACACAGGAACTTTAACTTATTTCTTTTTTTCTGAAGTCATTTCATAGTTATCATTTATACACACACACATGGCTTCTTTAGGAATCATTATGCATTTTGGTACTGACTCAAACACTACAATTTTGATTATTTAACATGGAATAATATTTCAGTAAGGTTAAATGAAGCTTATGAACAGCATCCTCTTCTTGCATAAGACTTCCCCTTCCTCTCAGCACGTCATTCATTGATATACTTCTTGAATAATTTAAAGTTGGTAAACTCAAAGGTGTGTCAAAGGAAAAAGATGTAACTATCCTGAAAGAGGCCTATTGATTCAGCAGTTAGCACCAAAAGGACCTCACAACTATTATTGCAGAGTTCTGATGAAACCAACCAAGAGTGCATTGTGTCCCCATCTGCAATCCTACAAAGTCCAATAACTTAAAACATACAGTACCTTCCCTGACTTGCACCGTGTGTGTACATGCATGCAGTCACTATTAGAAGTAATCCCAGGAGCATCACCCTCTTTCAGCACCTCAATATAAAAAGCAGATTGTTGGGTAAGATTTTCTTTAAACCAAAGATATTTAAGAGAATCACATGTAGTGGGTTTTGTAAAACAAACAAACAAAAAAAAAACATTATTTTTTTCTGAGACTTCACTCTTCTGTAACTATTAAAGAGTTTTTTTGGTGATTCAATTCATGTAAAAGACAAATCCTCAAATTTTCTTTTCAGCTTCAAGTCTAATTACAACTACAATTCATTAAATAAGAATATTCACCTACTGTTTGTAAATGAACATTCTTGGCAACAGTTACGAGTTAAATGGAATTTATATACTGGAAACACAATTCCTCCAACACTCATAGAGCTGAATAAAGAAATAAAGCATTATTCTAGCAGTTTCCAAGCTTTTCCTACACAGACAAATCTTAGTCATAACAATAGAAACTCTGTTCTTAAAATGCCATTTACTTAAAAGGCAAAAGGACTATCATTTACTTATGGCAAATAAACCAACATGAAAAATCTGTAATTTATTGAGTATTCTGCTAATAATTATTTCCAAATGCATCAGCCATCATCAATGCTGATGAAAGTCTTTACTGCAAACACTATTGTAAAATAAGATATTACTACAGTTTTGGTTAAAACATATATATAAGTCTATATATATATATAGAGAGAGAGAGACTTGAGTTCACAAAAGATATAAATTTAGTCATAAATCATTCTTAATTTTTTCTTAAGCAGCCAAGATTGAACAGAATGTAACATTTATCTTTTTTTTTTCCACCTCAGCCTGTCTGCATTTCTATGAAAGTGATGTCATTTGTGCTGTTCTATCATTAGCTATCAGTCATTCTCAGTATTTCCTTCTATTACAACTAATAATTATTAGTTGTGTTTGGCAGATGGAAAGCATGGTGTATAATTTATTCAGATAGGTGCAGTTATTCAGATCTACATATTAAGACACTACCTTTTCTCTGCATGTTTATGTGTAACTATCAAAGTATCTCCAGTATGCTTTGAAACATCAAGATCCTGATTCTGCCAAACTATCTGCTGATTTTTTTTTTTTTATTTATCAATTCACTGACCCTATTAAAGCTAATAATTAACATACAGATAGGCATTCATGTATCTGAAAGACTTGTAGTATTTGGCTTGAAAAACAGATTTATATTATAGACAAGAAAGAAACAATGATTTTTAACATCTAGAAAGCACAATAATGTATGAAAAGTAGATAATCCTATTTCCTAATCTCCATTTTTGGAGAATAAACAAAAGTGTATACAGTATTAATTCAATTTTGACAGCCTGAGTAGTAGATGATCTGTAATGCTGTTATATATAACTGTATACTCCAATTACTAAGATGAGAAAAATAATTTTAAAATTCAATACTTAGAATTAAAACTACTAAACCATTCTGGTAACTGTAAATTTCTAAAACAAGGATAACCCAGATTTCAGCCATCCCATATTGTCATTTCTTACATTAAAGACATTTGCCTATTTAAAACGTGCCTAAAATGGGTGGCATTTATGTCTATATATGGGAGTAAACTAAAGTAACCGTTTATCCGCATTTTTCTGTCTTTTCAGAGCTAGTCACAAACATACATGCATACAATTTGGAACAAACGATCTGGTAAGTACTACCCATGGCCAGCTGTTTCAAAGGTTGTGGGTTCAAATTCTTGCTACAGTATGACCTGTGAGATCACAACTAATTCAAACACTACCTGTGCTTCAAATACCATGCACAATGTATGCTTTTCAGACAATTCTCACCTTTAACATGAAATAAGGGAAAAATCACAATGTTAAAATAAAATTACTTTTAATAATGATATAGTTTCATAATAGGTCAGATTTTAGCCAATCATGAAAAATCAACAAAATGTTATGTGCAAGTATTGAAAGGACTGACCACTGAGAGGTTAGGGCTTTTTACCAGGTTGATAAGGTGTTACAGATTAATGGCAATTCCTTCATCCTTCATCTACTACTCAATTCTGGTATGAGACCAATGCACATGATATATTAGAAATGCGTGAAAGAACAAATTTTATGCATATTCAAAACAAAGAGAACAGGAACATCCCACTAAGAATAGGTAAAGATGACTTTAAAAGGGTCAAGAATTAAATAAAGGCTCCAGATTAAGACTGAGACACAATAGCAAGGTATTCAGGAAGGCTGGAAAAAAAAAAAAAAAGTTTGCTTTACTTATTCTATTCTTTGTGTGATCCTTCTGACGACTTAGAAGGGAGAGATTGAAAGAACTGCTACTTTCTTGAAAGAATGGAATAGTACTCTTTGAAAACATTTGTACAAGCTGTACACTATCACCAGTGTACTCTCATTTTTTCCCTAATTCCTTCATTTCAACCCAGGGAAATCCTTCATTTACAAACCCAGGGAAGCGAGCTGTATCCTATTCTAGAAGGCAAAGGCCAACAAACTGTATCAAACCATCACTGCAAACTAGGCAACATGACCCCACCCCAACCTGGTTTTCCCCATTATCTCTATTTTTACTACCTCAGCAATAAAGTCACTCTATTCTTCTTCTTCTGTAAGGTGATTTGGAGCATATGGTAAATAAGCTTCCTGTGCTGTATTTTTGTGTTTGTGTTAATTAAAGCAAATAACATGAAATATGCTATATGTTGAAGAAGAAATGAATCAACTTCCTCTTACCACCAAGCCCAACATACTTGTATTTTTCAACTATTCTCAATATTTTGGTTTTCAGAAGTTCAGATCACTTTAGTGTAGCTGAAAAGCATCCAGAAAACTTCTGTTCTTCTAAAGGATCTTCTCTCATATCTTACTATAAGTTCCTCTTTCCTTCTCTGATCCCCCAGGAGAAGGCTGAGACAAAATGAATAGTCTTTTAAAAAATACGTTTTCAATATTTGAATATTTGGAAGGAGTACAATGAAGTGGGCAAGAAGCAAATTTAGGATGTCTTTATCTGGTATCATTTAAGCTTTACAATTACAAGAACAGAAGTTCATAAAAAACAGAGTTGCAAATGACTTTCATTAATTTTCCATACGTTCCACAGGAATCTAATGCATATGGAAGGAACTAAAGAGATACTCTTTCTTAGAGCAATTCAAAGGTGATCTTTTCTACTCTTTGGACAGGTAAATGGAGTGAATAAACATAACATTTACATAACAGTGTAATGAGAGAAGCAGGTGCATAATACATCAGTGAGGAAAATATTTCTTTCTTCAGTGTCTAATGGGTGGATTATTCCATTATAAATAACAATAAGTACACAGATTACTCCAGACACTATGTATTTAATGCAGTAATAAACATTCCTAAAGGCCCCTGAGTTAACTGGTAAGATTGCAAAATAAACTGTTCGTTTTTTATCCTTCTATTTGAACTTCCTACATAAAGAAGAATGATTTATACAATCCTTTGTGATAATGTTTTGTTAAAGCAAACGTATGCTACAACAATCTGTATCTGGCTTTTTTTCATTTGCACAGTTAAGGCTGCATGGACCAGACTAAGCTCTCCTAATTCAGTAGCTGAAAGCGTTTCTTGCTCTTTCACATTATCAGATCCCAGCATGTCAAAAATTATTTTTACAAAAAGACTGCATAGTTTCTCCAGCTCTAATTGCAGTGTTACAGGGTAAGGTTGGCTTTTGAACACTCGTATTTAAATGGATACACGCAGATAAAATTATATGCATGTATTTGACAACAGTATGCAACTTGAAATTTGCCAACAATGTTCAAAATTTAATACAAACATGAGAAAGGTGTTGCAATTAAGCAAAATAACAGCAGAATGTTGATGATAAATTGAATGACACACTGAAACTATTATAGACATTTTAATTACACTTTTTTTTTCTGCAAATGAGTGACTTTAATGAGTGACTCTTTTTCTCCTAAGTCCATACTATAAGCAAACAGAACTGCAGAGAAAAACTATGTTTCAGAAAGACTATGATATTACTGATATTTCATGTTTGATGACATAAATCTACTTAACAGTAGAAAAGAGATTCACAGATGAGCTCCAATAATTTCCATAATTGGTATTCATATGTTCTAGTTCAGATGGATTATTGTTAGAATGATAGGCAGCTAACATTAAATGTCAAATTAATATGAAATATAAAGATGGCAATATGTTGAAATTTATATAACATACTTTGGGATGAAAAGGCTATCCAAAAACTGGTCCTTAAGGAGTAGCAATACCTACTTAATTTAGCAGAAAATATTTGGATCCTTTATGCCAAATATCTAATTTTACTAATGTAAATTAGTATCTGCTACTCAGTAAAATATTGTACGCTAAACACAGACCAGAAAGACTTACTACACAATGGCTGTCACTGAACATATCATGAACTAAATATCATAAATATATAAAAAAAATACAGAGCACATTTGGCTATTAACCTTCCCCAATTATTTCTAGATGTAAGGCATTTACCAGAACAGAATACTCGTTACCAGTAAATTTATCTCTTGATCTAACAACAGTATTTGTTGCATTAAAGCACATGAATGCTTTATATTGGATTACAGTGAGAAAAGCCTTCTGAAGGAAGGTGAGAGAGTACCACTGAAAGATTATTTATAGACACATAAACAAACATATATATACATACATATACACATGTGTATTTGCGATACACCTTTGGAGAGGAGTTTGTTAAAAGTCATGAATTGCTACATAATTTTGTTTACGATTTTCCTAGGAAAAAAAAAAAAAAAAAAAAGATTTTTGTTTTGTTTTGTTTTGAAAAGAATAAAACTTCTGAACCATGAAATAAACTAGTTGCCCAGAACAGGAAATCCAAAACAGATCAGTAGCTCTGGCTTCCACATAGGATACAAAAGATCAAATTTAACATTTGGAAGCAAGAACATCCCACATCAAAAGCAAATATCATTATCATGAGGCTACTTAATTGCTTGGGATAACAGTTTATTCCCTGACTCAACTACCAGCTATTTCAGTTCATTTCTCAACCATTGCCAATGAAAATAATATTTCTGATGAAAAGGACAACAAAAATTAATACCACCAAAATTAACTAGAAGTAAAGAAGTATTTCTTTTCTGTCTCTCAAGAAATAATATTGTTTTGATTATGGCTACCAAAGCAGATGCATGCAAAACTTAACTGTTCAAATATTAATTAGAATATAAATAGAAAAATTGCGAGAATCACTTAAAAACAAACAAACAAAAACAAAAAAACACATGATTTTCCATTTTGAGTAAATTATTGAAATTCTCTTCTATCCTGAGCTGGACCTACCTGTATCTAAATACTATAGTTTACTTATGAAAAAAATATTTTGTTTTGTTTTCCTCCATTTTAAACTCAGTTAATGTTTTTGTCATATAATTTAAATTAAAAAAAAAAAAAAAAAGTAATATGTTACTAAAATATTTCAGAACGGTTGTCATTTAAATTCCAAACAGATGCTTTGTAATTGACTAAAACACCAAAAGAAAACATTTTCATTTACTGTTTGCTATTGCAGGATTAATTCAGAATTATCAATTTCATGCTCACTTTATCCGTAATTTGCCATATACTATGTTTAAGCTAGGCTATTTTTAGAAATAATCAGACCTATTTTCATCAGCATCAGTCATAGTTTGTCATTATCAATGAGGCCTTTGCTCGAGATTAGTTTCTATGGAAACCACCACTGACATTATTGACATGTGTCACAGCTTTTTTTTTATATATGAAAAATGACTAGTTTTCTTTGCTCCTTTTTTTTTTTTTAAATACTTTATGAATGTGGCAAAAAAAAAAAAAAAAAAAAAAGTAAAAAAAACCCTGCTATGATTCTCAAAGGTTCAATATACTGTAAAAGTAAAGAGTACATATGCCAAACAATTTCTCAGGAAAATGTTTTATTTTTGGAAATGACATCAACCAGAAGAAGTATTACAAAAACAACAGCTGAAAGAACCAATTCTCAGCTAGAACACACTCAAATCACAGATTAACTATTACAGTACAGTATTTAAAGGGAATTTAACTACTGATAGATAATATTACTTGGGCAATACACTGTATTACCCTGCTGAAAATCTGTCAGATTGTAGAAATATCAGATTTATTATTATTTTTTAATTCAATAAACAAACTACAAATTAAAATAGACTATGTTAGGTGTGTAATCATTAAAGATGGCATGGTGCCAGATCCCTCAAAATGAAAGCTATTATATAAATGTCTACAGTGGAGTTATTTCCAGTATACTAGGAAAAAAAAAAATAAAAAATCATAGGATTTTTCAATTACTTAGACAAATTCTTTTCCTACTTTGTTCAAGGTACAACAAAGCTCTGCCGTCTGAAGACAGGAGTTCTAGAGCAAGTGTCAAAATAATTTTGGTCATTAAAACAAAAATATTTTTCCTAGATTATGCCTCCTTCCTCAAGTAAGGGTAGAATTTTCATATCCATTGGGAATACGTGGTAGCAACCAGTTCTCAAGCATAACTGCCAGCAAGATCTGCATCAGGATGGGAAAAGAAAAGGACAGAGCAGAAAATACATTCCTTAGAACTATGTGCTGATTGACTGCAACTCAACAAGTTCAATATTGCTGCTTAAAGTGTCACCTAATGAAGTGCTAGAAAGAGCAATCAGAAAATGGTTTCTTTAAAACCTACATGGGTATATCCACTGAGGCTGGGAAAAAAGAGTTATAGAATTTTGAGAAACAATGAATTTCAAAGAATGACTGTATCTACTCCATTGTATACATTGTATACAATGACTCTATCTATTCCATTGGTAGAAGGATGTACAATCTGAAATACGCAGTAGGACTAGATGATAGAGCTCTTTTCCAACCTGAATATTTTATGATCCTGTGGTATTACACGCCCTGTATATAAGGAAATACTAAAAGCTAATTTCTCCAAAGAAATTTGGTGATGCTTATTCCTGACCTCCTCTTCTCAAAAAAAAAAAAAAAAAAAAAATGGAAAAAAGCCATGCAAAAATCAAATTCAGAATATTTAGTAGAAAATGTATGGATCATATATTAGTTATTACTTGAAAAGCAGATGATTAATAAAGCCTAAGGCTCTTCTCTTCATTCTCCACAGAAAAAGGTGCTTCATAAATTTGCTTCATAAATTTATCTATTCATCACTTAAGAAGGATTTTCAAAATTTACAGTAAACCTCAATATGAAAAGAAAAACAATTCTGATGAAAACATAAGACATGTCACATCAAATCCAGTCCATTTTCAATTTCCCAAACAAAAAGCATGAAATTCCAAGAATTTATAGAAATATTTTCTTAAATGCATAGCAAAGTAAATGAAGGACTTGCACATCTGTTAAGGAACAGAAGGTGAAAAACAACCCCAGTTCTGGAAAAGACAATGGAAGTTCTGCCAGCTGTCTTGGCACAAAGACAGCTACTTAAATCTATTGCTAAATGTTTTAAGAGTTTTGCTAAGGCATCCCTTCCTAATTTGGTGTAAACACAAAGGAATAAAGATAAATAATAGAAAATTCAGATTATGCAGACAGTGTAAAATAGAACAAGAAAAAAACCTCCTAAGTCTCCGAGTGCAGGAGTAAACCAACTTTCCAAAGCAGGAAGAGTCATTTTAAAGTATCTGCTTACAATCTCAGATGTCCCAACAATCTGAACAGTAATATCCTAGATGAGACAGATCACGTTAAACCAAATAATTATTATTTTTTTTTTTACTGTTTATCACATGCAAACTGCATCACATATGATTTTGTGCAAAACAGATAAAAGAGAAAAAAAAAAGACAGTCATACCAATATGAAAGCATACCTGATACCTTGCTATGAACTTATATTGCTGACAACAAATTAATAACATTGACAAATGTTATTAAAGCTCTGTGCAAATCATACAAAAAGGTTCCCCCCTCACTCCCCACAACTGAAAAGATTTAACCACGTTTTCTGCCAACACAGTGTACATAGTCAATACAACACAGTCCTAGAAAGTAACTGTTGGGTGCTAATATCTGGATCACAAAATTCTACTCCTTTGATAAACAAACCAAAAAAGCTCTTTCTTAAAATACATCCTACAAATGTGAACTCAAACCATACCTCACATAGTCCTTCATGGAAATGTAAAAAAAAAAAAAAATATATATATAAAAATATATATATATATATATACATGTATTATAACATATAATGTATATTATATATTATAATATATATTTTATATGTTATATATGTTGTAATATATAATATATATAATATTACATATATAATATTATATATATATATTATATGTTATATATATATATACACACACGTATATATGCACCAGTCTCTTACATATGCTGTACCTAAAATGAATATTGTGAGATAATCACAATTGACTGAATAAAATAAAAATGCATGAGTATCATTTCATATCCTCTCCACCAAAAGTCTTCTTAATTCTGTCCAATTTTATTGGAATTTTATTTACTCAAGAAAGGAAAATACGAGAAACATCTGTATTTGTATTTCTATTGATATGAAAAACAAGAAAATATTCAAGCAAATAAGTGTGCTTAACAATCTGAATACTTTTTCTTTGCAAGTTCAACTGTCATTAGAACCCAGAGAAGACAGATCTCTTGAGTGAGATGGCTTCAGGAAATATGATTGCTTACTGAAGTATACTTAGGGTATGGCAACATCCAAACTAGACTATAACAGAACACATCTGCTGAAAAACAGAAGCGTTTTTTTTTTCACCTCTAACTCAAAATCTTCGGAGTCCAAGGTTAAAAAAAACAAAACAACAACCTTCATCCTCACTGAACAGATATAAACGCAGTGGATATGGCATGGCAGAATGTTAGCATTTACAGGAAGTCAGGATAGTGGGCTGGTTTTTTTTGTTGTTGTTTGTTTGTTTGTTTTTTAAATCAACTTCATTAATTCAGCAAAGGGACAACTCACTTTCCATTGTTCTAGGAGAGCTGTATTAATGAAAATAACTTTTGACAGACCATGGACTTCTTGTATTGTCCACAATCATACCACAAATCACCTTTGCTGGTAATTAATTTAGTCATTTTATCACGCTATATAAACAGAGCCTTCATTAACTGCACTCAAATATTTTCCAGGAAGATCATATTGTAGTATTTGTTCTCTACTTATCCCAAACAACATAAGCTATGAACTGGACTGAGGAAGTTTTCATTAAATCCTGGATTAATTTTCAAACATCTTCAGAGCAGGAGTGTGTGTGCATGCACGTGTATGCATACATGCATCTATTTAATAGAAGCTGTTATTATTAAATCCGATGTGTATTCAGATCCCATATAATTTTCATAATACATCATAATTACTACCAAAATGGACTCTTACCAGAATTAGAAAGCATACTTGCACAGGTAAACAAAAAAAATGCAATTTTTTCAAACACACAAACTGATTTAATCTGAATAGTCAGCTAACTATCTTTAGTTCACATTAAACAAAAGAGAATTAATATGTAATTCCCATTATGTCTTATTTGTACTCTTTTAGATGCAAATTAATAGACTATGAAAATGTTTAGACCAAGTCCGTTGTGTTAGAATAGATACAACAGCCTCAGGCACTGCTGCTCATTATGTTGATCTAAGTCATAGTGTGCTTTAATGATGGGTTGGGAAACCCATTTCATCTGAAGTGCACAACCTGAGGTTATATTTAATGGGATACATTCTAATATAGTCTGCCTCTGCGTGATATTGGTTTTCATGGGAGACAGATTTTTTTTCACTGGAGAAAAAATTACACTAAGGAGGAATAACAGGAGACTACAACAACCTAGTCTATAAGAAGGCATGTTATTACTTAAGAGGAGGCTCAGGAGATCCAGTTTCATGTCTTATTGAAACAGTATTGTTGCATATATCTGTATTTTCCAAGCTTCAACTTTGGACCTGGTGTGTTATCCAGCCCAAAACGAGAAGGCAGGGTTAATTCAGATAGTTTTCCTATACATTTTGATCTATGGTAGCTTTCTATAAAATCCGCAAAATATTGCTGCACACAGATAAGATATGAGGACAGAACAAATAAGTGTTATGTCTAAGGACACATTGGTTTCAAGTAAATTACTTAATTTACCTACGACGCTATTATTGTTGTATTGCTTGTCTGCTTCTATTCACACTACTACCATCTTTCCTCTGCTACTTAGTCTTTAATTCCAGTTACATCTCATCTTCAAGTATCATGAGACTTATCTCTTCAAATATCCCCAATACTCAGATATTGCTTATTTCAAGATGTACAAAATTCAGGATGTATTCCCCTCAACTCTTCTTTTATAAAATATTTTTTTCCTCCTGATCCTGATTGAAATATATCTACTGATTTGGTCTGTGGAAATTTCATTTGTTGTGTTATGTCACTTTCAAAAATAATAAGGAAATTTAATTCATATAGGAGTAATTCATCATTATCATTTTACCTAGCCTTCTGTGAGACAAAGAATCTGTTGTACATTCCCAGAATTTCCATCATATACAAGTCGATGAGAAAACTTAAAGAAAAAAATAAATATGAAAATAAACCTAAAAACACACAAACAAAAAAACAAACAACAAAAACAAAAAACACTAAGTCATTATTATAGCAAGGACACTAAAACATTATGTACTTATGTAAGAAGACTGTTTTATAGTTCTGTCTCCTCTGAACAGAAACATAACACTACTATCATCTCACATTTCTCTTCCCTTTATTTCATTTGAATCTGCTTTAAAGGTGAAATGGAAGGCAAGAATGAAGAGAGGCAGCAGAGTGGAAAAAGGAAAATTGAAGGTAGACAAGAGTTTTTTTTTTCTAAGCTTGATAAAATGTGGAAGAGTGTACGGGAAACGACAAAAAGTTCTCATTCCTCTACATCAATATGATAAGAGTACAGTCCATGACCATTCTGCCCTTTCCTACTCTTTTGGGAAGAGGAGCCTGTATTCAAGGCAGAATAGGAAACTGTCAACTGGCTTCGAGAAATTCAAAACAATAGGAGCAAAAAATGTTTTATGACTATTGACAACAGCCCAACAAACTAAATGTAAACTGAGGTGCCAATAACTGACCACAGTCTAACTGAAACACAGTGCTGCGATCTGCCTTGAAACCACTACAGAGAATTTTTCCCTTTGATAGAAGGGAATGATGCACATTCATTTATTTTATTTACCTCTTTTATTTTTTTCCTAAGTCGGGCCCAAGAGGTGTGAAAAACTGCCTATTCATTCAGGTTAAACACATCAGGAGAGTCTATAGTGGTGGCATAACTGTTTGATGCGGAAATAAAATCTACACAGCTCTACTGTTAGAAAACTCCATCCTTTGCTTCCACTTATTTTCTTTTAAATGAATACATAACTACTTACATAAAAGAAAACAAAACAATGTGACCACATAAAGCATGACTCCCAAAACCAGGGAAAAAGAACAGACAGTTACTCTTGATAAGTTTTGTATGTATCCCTCAATACCCAATAGAATGTCATTCAAATGTCCTGATAATTATACTTCTGAGAATTACAAAGAATATAAAAATAAGTAACATTTAACATTCAAATCTTTGAGGACAAATATTTGATTAACAATCGTCTCCTTCCATAGGACAGTACATACTAGAATGAATTAACTTCATACACCTGAAGTCAGGACAAGCTAATGAATTTAACTTAATATGCTAAAAAAATAAAAGTACACTTGTCTCTAAAAATGATGCTACTTTTTTTTTCTTTTTTTTTTTTTTTAACAAATATTTGAATTTATTTGTGTAGAAAACCTGGATGTCACTAGCAAAGATTTATTTACTTTTGATTGCTCTTATTATGCTACAATCTGTTAAGTTTCAGAAAACAGTATTCTGATGTTTATTTAAAAATCAAAATGGATTATACTAGTTAAATTGATTCAGAAAAACAAAACAAAACAAAAAAACAAAAAAAAAAAAAAAAAAACACAAAAAAACAACACACACCCCTTGTTCAATGGGTACTTCACTAAAAGCACATTTTATGCTGGATGTCTTCCTTGTCAAGTAATATCAGTATCTTGTATAAAACTTACCACTTTGCTAAGAAATACATTGTGCATCACCATATAAAACACACACACACAGAAACAGCAACCCACCTTCCCCTCACAAAAGGACTGTATCACATCTTGTGTACCCCAGTCTATGAGTAAGGCCCATCTGAAGAAGGTTTCATAGCAGCACAGTGTCAGAAGCCCACATATAACATGCCCTGCAAACAGAAACAAGCAAGAGGGTTGCCGCATTCCTCTTCCCAGCTACCATACACAAACTTTTTAGCTTCCTGTCATGTTTTCAAATGGAAAACTGATGAAGCTGTACTCATTTAGTTACCTCCAATAATTTTATGAAATGTATATTCAACTGTATCAGTAGGGATAATTTTCTTATTCATTGTATTCTCTATTGAACAACATTTGTTGTTGTTGTTTAAAACAGCCTAGCTGCTACCTAGCAAACTGTCAGTATTCTTTATATCTATCCTACCTACTCTGACAAAACTTATTGTCTTGAATAATGTATCATCATTTCTGAAACAAATCTCCATTCCTCATTCCACATGTTGTCAAATTCCTTTTCACAGCTTTGTTCATACATTTTATTTCAACATTACAGACTGAATAAATTTCCTCCCTCTCATTTCCTCTGCTTTTCTCCTTTTTTTTTTTTTAAATACTCAGTTTCCTTCACCCTTTTTAGCAGCAGTTAAGTTTTGATACCCGCTTAGTCTGTCATTCCTGTCCTTTTTGCTCTCTGCTTGACACTTCTCAGATTAACTTCATTACCAAATCCTGCAAAACTTTAGTCTTGTGCCACTGATGATAATGCTTGAAACAGATTTCTATTCTGCTGCTCTCAAGAGCAGAACAGCAGAATGTCTGAACGGCAACACTGAAATACATTGAAGAGTCTATACTCAGGGTAATCATTTCAACAAACTGTAGCCCCTGCAGGTGAAGAGGTGATTTTTTTTTTTTTTTTTATAGATGTTACACTTTGTGAAGAATTCCTGTATTTGTCTTAAACAATATTGCATATTTAATCTCCCAATATTTTGCAGATGCCTATCAAAATATCCTTAAGAAAAATGCACACAAGTAAAAGTGTCTTTTCTTTGGTGAAAACCAGTGTGAACTTCAGACAGCCCAAAGCTTCCATACAAGATTTACAAAGTGCAGAACTGATTCTCCATAACCAGCAAAAACCTTTCAGCAGGCAGGTGCATCTAGCAACGCTCAAGTTACTAGACTGAAGCCAGAAGTATCAGGAGAATGCAAAGATTTAATCTAGATGTCTTTGCATGTAGCATTTCCCTTTTTCTTCAGATAAATCCTAAGTAGGAAATTTAGGGACAGTTCATAGAAATGATCATTCAAATAACTATTTATATGGGTTTTTCCATGACCGAAAGACAATCATAGCAGATACATATATATACACACAAGAAAGACTGCAGGGTATTAAACAGGTATACTTTCATTCTATCATATTAATTAAAAAGAGAAACGTCATTATTTTTGCTATACTCTTATTTCTTGCATTGGATGACACATCTAACTGGCCATGGAAGGTTCAGGACAAATAAAATTTACTGTGTTATTAGTAGCACTATTGCAACCTACAAAACAAAATTGAGGAATTCCCATTGTGTTTTTTTTTTCCATATAGGTTTTTTTTTTTTTTTTTTTTTCATAACAGGGTATACACATCTCTCTAGTGCTGTAGAACCTGGCTTTATCCCATCACAAAGACATTTTATGACTACACGTGGAGTAATCAGCAGGACAAGAATGCTTAATAGTTTACAGACTGTTATGAAAGGTTTTAATAAAACAAGAGAATCAATGAGACTTTAGTCTGTAAGTTTCACAGAATATACCTCCAGAAATGCACTTAAACTGGCATTTTTAGGAAGTTACACAACAGCATTTTCCCTTTTTCCTATTCTGGTCAAACGTACTTCAGATGAACTACCCAGTTTCTTTTGACCTTATCAGGTCTTCCTGATAAGGACTTCCAAGTGAAAAATGTAAACATTTTTGTAACATCTGACTGATCTGAAAGTCTCTGTACATTATCAACAAAAGAATATGAGGGTCTTAAGGGCAGAAAACAGTAACAAGGAGACAAGCTTGCTTTTATGCAAATGATCTTTCTCTAAAATATTCCTTACACAAAAATCTATATATGATTTATAATATTTTTTGCATATGCATAAATAAGAGTAAATACAATTTATTTCACCATAATCTTTTTTTTTTTTTTCTTGAAGGTTACTATGTGATATAGAAAGTTAAGAACATCCTCAATAATAAAGTTTTAAATACAATCTCACTTATTTTTCTTACAAGGACCTGATTTTCCATACCTGTTTAAGGATTTACAGAAGTATTTTTAAATAGAAAGGACATAGCTAGCTCAGTAGCTCCATTATTCCTTTTCATTTATGTTTCAAATTAACCATCTTCAGTTATGTGCATGTTATGCTTAGTCTAATCATCTAAATCACGTTCTCAAACATTCAAGTTTTCATACTTTTAGGTCTAACAGACTTCTTTTTTTTTTCAAGCAAACTGAAATTTCTATTCCAAGTGGGCCAAAGAAACAATAGCTCTTCAGGCAGTCATTGTATTTCACTGCACACTCCGTCCCTGAAAAAGTCACTAATATTGTTCCCAATACAATGTTATGACCTTTACTACAGTGGAAAATACATAGCGGTGCTAAGAAGTGCTAAATACATTGCACCAGCTGTGAAATAAGTTAGAGTACTGTAATGAAAAGATAATTTTATTTTATTTTATTTTTTTTGGTGTAGGGACAAAGAGAAGAGTGATTGTGGATTTTTTTTTTTCTTTTTTTTTTTTTTTTTTTTTTTAATATACATATATTAAACTATATAGAGAGACACAGATAGTTTCCAGGACTCTGACCCTGATGATGTGGTTCCCAGTTCTTTGTAACACATACAAATAAAGCACTTTCCATGTTGAAATAAATTCTTCAACGACAAATAGTGTCTTTGTTAGTGTCTATGCAATACATGGTACAGTAGTGTTCTTGTTATAATTACACTGTTTCTGCAACAACAATACAAAAAACTTTTGTAAAGACAAATTCTTATATGAACTCAGAGATAAAGATAAAAACACTGTTCTACCACATCTGTGACTTGCTATGGGGATGGAAATATGTGACAGAAAGCACGTTTCACACAAAATTACACATTAACAGTCATATTTTGTAAGTGATAGGAAGACTCCTCACCCTCTGAAGCCCACCAAAAAAAAAAAAAAAAGAAAAAAAAACAAGAAGGGAGGGGAAAATACTATATGAACTATATGAACTTGCTAAGTGCTACATATACAAAATCTTTGTTAAATAAACCCATCCTTTATCTCAAAGAATCACCAATCACATTGCATTTTTGTAAAAACAGCTACTTCTAATGAGAATTAGACCCATAGACCTGAACAAATGGACTTCAAGTGTAGATGATTTTCCACAGCTTTGTTACATTTTCCATTTCTTGTGTCAAATTAAATTTTTCAAAATTTAGCTGAACAACTTTTAATACCATACTTAAGCTCCAGACAATTCAGTACTATTAGTATTCTAACTATAATAAAGCAAATGATTTCTTATTTGTAATTTTTTACACTTTTAAAGTTGCAGTTTGACATGCATCAACTTTTTGTTTTGTATCATATTTGCATTTTCTTTTTGATTCCCTGCAACACAATTCCTCCATTTTTCTGGATGCCTTTCTGTATCACTTGGTTAACTACTCCAAAATAGCATTGAATAAACAGGCCTTTTACTTTGAAGAATATCCATGTTAAAACCACAGAGAAATATAATAAGCTGTGAGGGAAAATTACCAATGAAAAGCTACTCAATGTCAAAAGTGCCCTTTGAAACATACATACCTGCATACACGCAATTCCCCATTAGGCAAGAAACTCTACACTTGGAGTAATGAACAAAAAATCCAATTGACTTAATACATTAATTCAATTAACTTGATACAACTTGATTAACTTGATACAACAAAATCTAGAAGCTTAATGCTATCAATGTGAAGAAATATACGTTTAATTCAATAAATTTGGTAGGATAAAAACCCTATGATTGCTTGAGAAATAAAGACAATGTTAACAGCAAAGTTCATTTTACAAAACAAAATTATTTTAATACTCTTCATAACAAAGATAGATCCATACTGTCCCCTATCAACTTCAGAGAAAAATAAAAAGTGAAAACCAGTTAACTGGTTCCTCAGGCAGTGCTTTGACTTGAGCAGAAATCTAGACCTTTTTCAGCTATTTTCTGAAACGTAGTTCTCATAACTCCTCCTTAAAGAAAGGAGATATTGGCTTGTTTTACGCTTACTTCTACTTATTACACTGGTCATTTCCATAATCATAATACAATCTGATCACTGGCTGTCTTTTGTGGCATAGTAATGTTAAAGAGTCTTACGGCTGCCTTAGGGATATCAGCAAACATCAGGTGCCCTGGGCTCACTACTATAGAAATATGCAGTAATATCAGGTAAAGACAAAGCAATAGGCAGTTATGAGATAACTTGTCCCCAGAGAAAGTTTTATTCCAGCTTCCAATAGATACTGGTTTGTGCCCTGGAAGAAAAGAATTGTATTCCTTTTAAAAATCCATCTCTCTATATATTTTTGTGTGTGTGTGTTTTATTTATTTATTATTTAGTATCATAACTCAATGCTCTTCCTATTCAAATAAATGAGTGGCTCTATTATGAAAAAGCTAAGGTGCCAAAAAGAGGGTGCTGGCTTCTAATAACTTCTATAACAACATGAAGATTGAGCCTGAGTTTCCCCAGCCCTCTTGAAACTTAAAGCCTTCATAAGAAATTAAAAGACAAGAGTATCCAATCATTCCCATCAAGATGCTGACAATGCAAAATAATATAATACTGGAAATTCAGTATTACAAATAGTAATAATCACTAACAGCTGAACAAGGTATACAAATCACTTTCTAATAGATGATTAGATGGATCCTGGAATAGGTAAGAGGAAAAATAGACACTTCTTACATAGAATTAACTCTATCAGTCCCACTGAAAATATGATCAGATTAGGGCATCTCTGAAAGGGATAGGTTTTCCAAGTTTTTTTTGTCATTGCTGTCATGGAATAGTTTTTTTTTTGTTACCTCTTAACACTTCCATTCAGGGTTTCTCTTGCTGTCAGAGAAGAAACTTGTTTATAATTACCAAGGGTAAAAAAAATAGATGATTTTTTTTTCCCAAGAAAAAAGAAACAGAACTACAAACCCTTACATACAAGTGAACACTAACCATAAAGGAGGTCCAAAGCATCTGCATATCATTATTAAAAAAAAAATGCTTAGTCCTTAATATCACTCTGATGTTATGTGAAGATGTGAAGTTCAAGTGCTAGGGTGGCAATCAAAAGCTGAACTTCCACTCTTACTTATTCTCACACCTTCTCACAGTCTGATAACTTATTTTTGATATCGTTTATGTTAGTGCTTTTACACGCATCTTCTCTGTGCATTAATGCATGACTTTGTCACTACCTTAAATCTCTCCTAACAGAAAGTATCAGTAGCTTAAGAAAAAGTAAGCTTGAGTTTTTAAGGATAATATTTATCAAGACAACATTGTTTATTTATCACCAAAAGAGGAACTGCCATGATTCTTTTTGTCTTCATGTGGCCTTGTGTTCTTCCTTACACTCCCCAGAAATTTTTTAAAAAATAAATGACATCAGCAAGCAAATTCAACTTGGAATCACTTAACATTTCCTGACACTACCATGCAAGACAATTATTCTCTGGCTTGTACAGTACAGTACACACAGCCTTTGGCTGTTCTGTGAGTTTCTCTTACAGAACTATAATTACTTCAGGGGGATTGAGTACATAGAACTAATTGATGTTTAACATTTAAGAAATGTAACACAATTTTATGCTAGTGTAAAAATGTCAAAAGTAATTCATAGGATTTGAAGAAATTTCACTGTTGGCAGAATCAATAGCTACACATGGGAAATTATCCTAAATAAGAGTGCCACTTCTAATATAAAACTCTTTCTGAAAAAGTAAACTTTGTGGGGAATATTGATACAGCTACCTGGTGACAGCTGAGATAACACAGCTGGGATATAGAACAAATTAAGAAAACATGCACATGTCTATTGATTTTTTTATTTTTTATTTTTTTTTTGGCTTGACATTGTTCTTTTCAGTATGGAAATCACTTAGAATATGAACAGATTATCACATAAACAATGTGGGTGTAATGTCAGTTCAAGAAGAGACGTATGCTTTATCAAAAAGTACACTCATGACATGCATCATAACCTATAGGTCCAAAAGAAGTTCATAACAGAAATGGGGATGTAACTCAGATTCTGCAGTCCCCCAGACAATATCTTGGAACTAAAAACATTTCTTACTTTTGACAAATGACAGTCACACACACACACACACATATATATATATATATCAATAAAATAAACCCAGGGCAGGGTAAACACATTTCCTAAGTGGCCACTAGAAACACAAACAACACAAGTGTCAGTAGAACCAACTTGGTATGAGGAAAAACAAAAATTTCAAAGGCACTCCAGGTGTTATACTAAAGGGCATATCCTCAGTATCTATTCTGAAATTTCATCTTGCAAGAAATTCCAGCATTGGTTAGAGAGGAAGATATTTTTATTTTTTTTTTAAATGAAAATCTGAAATGTAACTTCAGGTACAAACTTCAAGTTTGTGTTTTCTTCTAGGAAAGTCTTAATTTTTATTAAGACTTTAAAAAAAATATTTATTTTAAATGACCTTCCTAGAACTGGTGGTGATGGTTGCTTTTTTGTTGTTGTTTTAAATAGCATTTAATCTTTTTTTTTCTCTTTATTTCTATGCACTATTTCACACTTCTGCAAAACAGCAAATATGCCTTCTACTGCAGATTAGTAACTAAGTTCATTATTCACAGTCCCACAATCTACATTTGATTAACTGACAACCACAGCAAGAACAAAAGTTACATCTGTAGAGACAGTCCTTGAACAGATGAGAAACATCAAATGTAAATTCCATGACATTCATGACAAAAAGGTTTTCTTGGTCTGAGAAGAAAATGTACGGGGGAAATTCAATAAATTGAGGTACTTTCATACTTTTGTCACAACTTTCATAAGGCTAAGTGCTGATTTTTTTCTTCAATTGTACTTAAAAGGAATTACTAAAATCAAAATTCCCCCTTTAAATGTAGAGTTTTCATCAGTTCATGTCAGTCAATTATTCCTGTTAGAATTACAACCTAGCCCTGTGGAATTGAACATTCAGAGTTCCATCTGCAGGAACAGGTAATGTGTTTCTTTTCATTCATTTTTTGATCAGAAAACTCCATTTTTTGTAGGTATGCCAAGTGGCAGGGATTGTGGAACATAGCAAATATACTAGCAGGAATACAAGAAAGTTCCTAAATTACTGCGACTTCATTTAAACAAATGTTTCAGTAGTCCATCTTACCCGTTCTGTTCCAAATATACATATGGAAGAAAAAGATCTAGTTAAGTTTCAGCAGAGCTCAAGGTTATGAATTATCCTCAAGTTCCAAGATGATTTTAGATGCTGAACCTTTGTAATCATATGTAACTGTAGTATTTCTCTTGATTTCCATGAGGCTAAGATTCATTCTAAGGGTTTAAATTTCTCATGTTTGTTAATAGTCAGTCTTTACAGGCAGCTTTGCAAAGTAAAGCAGCACAGATTTTTATTGATTCTAGCGGGAATAATCACTGACTTCAAGACAAGGATAGCATCATAATTATTCCATGCTTAGAATGGTCTTGTGGGACTGACTTCAGAGAGCTCAGCAGCCTGAAAAAAATAAAATAAAATAAAAAATCTCCAACTCAGTGGGGCACAGTGATTAATGGATATAAAAGTAATAATATGGGATCTTTTGATCTGCTTTTATTCTGGGCCAAATTGTTTTGACGCAAATGAACACCTTTGAGTTATTATTTGTAAACATGAGATAAAACTGTTTTTACATTAGTGTAGCACTGCTAATTTCAGCTTCAATAGACAAAAGAGAATAAGTAGTGGATGAGACAGGGAACTGGAGTTTCCCATGCCGATTTGCCATGATATTTGAGATTGCAGCAAATGAGTGAGGGAGGTACTCACTCATTAAAGAGTGAAAATAAAAATAAATATAGAACAGCTGCATCATTAACTGTGTGCCATTCAATCTGCATGCTAAATGAGGCAAAGATCCCAAGGAAATAACACTATGTCATGTAATTAATAACTGTATTGTAATGTTTATGAACATGTACTAGACAGGTGTGGCACAGGTGATTTTTTTTTCTTATGTTAGTTCTTTCTTCATTTTTAGCAGTCATCCTATACACAACTGTTGCAGGAAAGAGTATATTAGGACATAACCCTAAGAAGTTTTTTAGGCTGAGACTGGAATGAATGACCTGTTTACAGAGAACAAAATTATCCCCCAAGATGAAATAGCAAGTGATTAAAATGTTGCTAAATATAGCATTCACATAAAGGATTTATTAAATTTATGAAAATGTACTTCTGAAATTGTACGTGTGCATCCTATCAGCATTAGGATGACTAAAATTTCTCATGATAGGTCTTCAAAACACTATTTTGAGCCACAGCAAGTATCACATTACACATATGTACAGATATTTTAAGTGATTTTTTTTATAAATTTCATAATTATGATATATTTTTATTATTGTAATTATGTCATTATCGCAATTACAACACAATTGTAATTGCAATAGTTATAAATTATTGTATAATTTAAAATAAAACCAGGACAGTTTAGAGAAACCATATAAGCAACTAACATTCTTAACGTTTCATAATATCTGACCAGTGCTGGGTTTGTGTTCAAACAAAGAAACAGTAATCAGATCTCATGAAACCTTAGGAATTATTAGCAGTATAAAGTTTTTTTTTCAGTCTTTTGATTCTTTTGATTTCTTTTTGACTCTTAGGGTTGTTAGACACTGGAACAGGCTGCCCAGGGAAGTGGTGGAGTCACCATCCCTGGAAGTCTTTAAAAGACGTTTAGATGTAGAGCTTAGGGATATGGTTTAGTGGGGACTGTTAGCGTTAGGTCAGAGGTTGGACTTAATGATCTTGAGGTCTCTTCCAACCTAGAAATTCTGTGATTCTGTGATTCTTATCTTCTGTAATTTGGAGGAAAAAATAATGACAAAGGACCACAGAGATTATCATAAGAATACCACTAATTGTTAGAATTCAATTTGGGCCAATATTTATATGTCCAGAATAATAAAAGACCTAATTGTCTTATCCAATTACAATTTGCATTCAAAGGAGGAGACAAAAAAAAAAAAAAAAAAAAAAAAAAAAGAGTGAAACACATTTCTGGGTTCATAAATGACCAACACTGACCTTCACAATTCCTGCTGTCTTTCCCCTTCTAAAAGTCAGATTCTGATCAAACAGAAATCACTATTTCAATATTTCTGTGGTCATGTGAAATGTAAGATTTCTGAAATACTTGAAAACTCATTCTACTCTTCATACCTTTGATGAAGCAATAATCTATATGAAATCCATGTCCTTAATAAGTGCCCAAAGTTGGCTGACCAATATAGCAATGTTAAAATTGTTCCTTCTTTCCCCCATACCACCTCCTTCAAAACAAAACAAAAACAAACAAACAAAAAACCACAAAATCTAAAACCCCAGTCACTTGTTTTTGAGTCCAACTTTTCAACTTTTTCTGCCGTTCATCCAATGATACTAACTTAAAAGCATATACCAGACTCACTGATCTTTTCAAAAACTAATACTAAATTAAATTAATACTAAATTAAAAGTTAAACTTCTATGGTTACTCCAATGGGCAAGTAATACATGGTTGTGGAAGGATTATATTCACTGCAAAACTCCTGGAAATAAGAATCACAATTACTAAAGCAGCCATCTCTTCTGAATGTGAGCTAATTTTGTACAATATATTTCAGAAGAACTGTAACAACTTGCAGGAAAAAACAAAAACACATTTCAGTTTTGGAAACTGAATTATGGCATATGTTATGTTGGGCAAATATTTTGAGTAAGATTAGGAAGTATTGTTACTACTTCTTTCAGACGAAAACAACTTTTAGCAAGGTGTTAGGAACTATATATAAAAATCTTGCTTAAATTAGTACGTCATGTGGGAGACTGGTACAATAAAATGCAACAAATATGGCATGTTTTTTCTTTTCTTTGCTATCTTGGAATACTCTAGAGGTAAAATAAGAAGAGTCAGATGCTTACTGTTTATTATAAAATTAAATTATTCAACTAATGCATTGGCAGAAATATTTGTCTTCAGTCAATATAAATATTGAAAGTGTTACTGAATAGCTATGATTTCAGATCTTTACCAGCAGACAAATTCTGAATGTATTCTGAATGCATAAGAGTAAAAAAAAAGACACTAAAACAAAAAAACTGCTAACACTGATGTGACAATTTTAGACATAGAAATGGTCTTGATTCATCAGCTAATGTTCAACTAGCTCTATGAATAGTATGTGAGAGAGATTTAAACACTTTCAGAAAAAAATCAATTTCATACTTATTCTTCAGCAGATCTCATGATGATGTAGTAAACACCAACACTACATGTTGGGTAAGATACTTTTGTCTAGTCATAGTTTCTGGGCTCTTAACAATTCACAAAAACAAAACAAAACAACAACAAAAAAAAAAAAACACAAGTATTGCAAGCTGATTTCTTACTACTAGAAATTCCTGACCACTTTCAGATTTTTAGCAAATAGGGCTATATACTTTGGTTTCTGGTATACCTATGTGTAAATGAGGAACCCCATAAAACCTAACATTCAGGTAATAAATGTGGGTGCATCTGGTAATTTGGCTTGCTAAGTTTAAGATTTCTGTCTTTATAACTTAACGACAGCTTTCAAGAATATTTCAGAATCAAAGATATATTCATCTCCACCTTTTCTTCTACTCCTAACTTGTCAGTATTTCACTATTCTCTTTAATTCTGTCTTCTAATGAAGATAATTTCTCACTGTCTGAAAAAGTCTGAAATTTGTAAAGGGACTGACAACCTTCTTCTACTAACTTCCTGTTCTAAAAAGTCCAAGTCAAAGGGATGAAGAAACATCATCCATCTTATGCTAGTTGATCAACTAGAAGAAATTAATTTCATGGATTCATACCTTGACAGGTAGTCATACCATAAAAAAAGGTGTCATAACTAGCATTCAAACTTAGCAAGCTGGTTAAGGCTTGAAATTGTGGCATGATGGACAGGTTTGATAGAGCCTAATTCTGAAAGTTTTATAAAAATCAACTTCACCCCACTGATGATTTTCTAATCTCCCAACATCTTTTGGGATAGTGAAAAATAAATCCTCTTCCATAACTCATTTGAAATGAGTTCATAATTCATGTGAAATGATAAGGGAGAAGGCTGACATCATTGTTGTTCCACAGAGCAAAATAATACAAGTTGTAGCATTATAAGCATAAGGCATTAGCTGTTTCATCATCTCCATCTTCTAAGAATAAATGTGAAAATATTTCCATATTTTATGGAAATGGTAAAACACTAAATGAGAGGAAAAATAACAAAAGTAAAAAAGTCAGTAAAAAGGCTCATGTAAAAAAAGTTTCATATCCCAATATAAAACTGCACTATTTGGCATGAAAATGATAAATTGGTATTTAAATCTGCATAAACAGTTTCAAATTTTTACTTTCTAAAAGCATTCATTGTTTACACAACAAATAAAGTGGCTATGTAGCTATAAGCTGCTCTCTTAAGAAGGAACTAACACAGGTAACGATTAAGTTATTTTGCAAATATGAAACACTCCACCGTACAAAAGAAAATGGGAATAAACCAATAGACTGTTTTACATCAGTTCTTAAAGAGTCTTCCATTAAAAGGCAATGATTTAGCTCACTCCTCTCTTCCACACTATAGGCAGCAGTTTTTGATGGTTGTGGCACAGTTTGTTTTGTTTCTTAGCAAGAATTTTGTACTACAGTTTGAAAACAGAAAGCCTAATCACTGCTGCCAAGGATAAAACTCAGTTTTCATATGGGAGCTTGCACTGGTACATCTCAAGCATAATCCATCTACGACTGCTACCTTCAGGAAGTAAAGTATTTATCATCTGTACATTGCAGAATACTTCCACCCATGACTGCAAGCAAAAAACTTCACTAATAGCAAACTTTCTTGAAAAATAAATGTTTTATCTGTAATAATACAAACTTTAAGTACCATTGCCAAAAAGAATTTCAAGACTTACTGAACCGGTGCTCTGTTAACAGAACATTTACAGCCTATCATGCAAAGAAAGCAGGGGGAGAGGGGAGAGGGAAAATGAAAAAGAGTGGAGTTAGTAAAAATTTTAGCACTTAGCCTTTCATTTTCATGCCATAACTGCAAGTTGTTGACAAAATATATTACAGCAATGCTTATTGACTTGATGGAACAGTATCTTCTAAAACTTCTATGCATCAATGAAGCTTTTGTTTTAAATAGTCTAAAGCAGCAACTAATTAATCTGTCAGGTAACTTTCTAACATAAAACTTAGGGGTAAGAGGAAGCATTGTAGCTTTAATAGAATAGGAGAGAGGTGAATAAACACCTCTCTCAAAAAAAAGTGCATATAAGATGTCCTGCTTGAGAATAAGGTTGCCAAAGAGTTATTGCAGTAACTCTCATATGGCTGCAAACAGGTTTATTTCATTTACTTTCTGTTCTGTGGATGAAATTATTGGTATTTTACACTCATATGTAACACAGAAGACAAATACTAGTTTTTAGGGAATCTGCAAGCAGATCTACCAGAGTTCAATATTTCAGATGCCTAACCTTGACTATGGTACTTGGAACCAGGATAGAAAACAAAACCTGGATTTTCTATAAAGACTGGAAGCAAACACACTCAAAGAAAGTCCTGTAGAAAACTGAAACATCAGCCATTACTAACAATCATTAACATCACTAAGAACCATTTCTCATCATTCAAATCAAGACAAGAAAAATATTGTTGAAGTCAACAATGTCACAGTATGTGGGAGGCCACAGAAAATCTTACATCTTCTGGGATATAATTATGTTTTGCAAATGAGCGAATGTGATTAATTTAAAAGTAAAAGTGCTGTATTTTCCACTTGATTTTACAGAATATTTTGAGACTAATTAAAAAGCTGTTGGTGAGGAAAAATAATATTACTTATGTTCTCAAAAGTACCACCTACAGGCATAAAAGTTTTTTTTTGTTGTTGTTTTTTTTTTTGTTAGTGATATTGTTTTTTGCCTTTTTTGATAGTTTGACAACTTAATTTTTTATAAAAGGTGACATTTGCCAAATTCTAAACAAACTTCCAAATCCATTGTTAAAAGAAGAATTAAGATTTTCATTCCTGGTTCTGCTAAAACATTTTAAAATAACATTAAAAATTGAACAAATTTTGTGGCTCTTTTTACAGATGCCTGCAGCTGCAGTTAACAAACAATGAAAAGAACAAAAAAAAAAAACAACAGTAACAACCACACAGGTACAGACAGAAACAATGTCTTGCCAAACAATGAATGGTTTGACTTCTTTTCATGTTTTAAACGGAAGCCAGATCCTGTGATTCTATTCCACAGACAAAAATATGAACCCGTTTCTATACCTGAATTTTTGCCAGAAGCATGATAATAGAGATGAGGTAATTTGTGTGCAAAGTAGCTAACTCTGCTTCAGGTCATTTATTACACATGCCAGGTAATTCCTATGCCTGAACACTTTACCACTTTCTCTTCTTTACCCTTCTTTATTTCATCCTTGATCCAAGGAAATTTCACAGTATTTTTTTTCTACCTCACCAAATGTTAACGTTTCAGTGAATCCACCTTTTTCACCTAGTTGACTGGACAAGGTGCATCTGTTGCAGTACCACAGCATAACACTTTTGCCCATATATCAGTCCATAACACAAAATGAGAGAAAGGGAGGCATTGTAAGAACAAATTAAACATGAATAAATTAAAAAAAAAAAAAAATCAAATCCAGTGCAAAAATAAGCATACGATAGCTTATTTGTCATTTGACATATATACTACTGCTTCACAGATAATCAGTTTTATCACTCATCTTGTGTTTTGATACAAGGCATTTGTAAATACATGCTAGCACATCAGAAGGCACTGGCCAAAGGTTATTTTAATTTATTCAGCATTACGTAAATTTTTGCTCATAGAAGACTGATGATTTTACTCGGGCGGGCAGCCAAGCTCTACCACCGCTCTCTCACTCTCCCTCTCCTCAGAAAGGAAAGGGGAGAAAATACAACACAGAGAGCTTGAGGTTTGAGGTGAGAATGGTTTAATTAGAGAGGAAGGGGAGAAAAAGAAACGAAAGAAACAATAACACCTCGCGGAAGCACAGATAGAGGGAAAAAAAATTATTCTCTACTTCCCATCAACGAGCGATGTTTGGCCATGTCCTGGGAAGCAGGGCCTCAAAACGTGTAGCGATTGTTCAGAAGGAAAGCCCTCTCCCCCATGAGAGCCCCCCTTTTGATTGCTGAGTGTGACATCAGGTGTTATGGAATATCCCTTTGGTTGGTTTAGGTCAGCTGCCCTGGTGATATCCCCTCCCCATTACTTGCCCACCCCCAGCCTGCTGGCTCTCGGAGGCTTGGAAGGAGTCCTGATGCTGTGCCAGCACTATGCAGCAATAGACACAACACCTGAGTGATATCAGTGCTGTTCCAGCTACGAGTGCAGAGCACAGCACTGTCTGGGCTGCTGCAGGGCAAGGTGACTCCATCCCAGACAGACCCAACACAAAGACATTCAGAAAGACTCCATCTAGTTCATCTGCATCATAGCACTGACTACCTTTTAAATGCTTTTAGGAATTGTTTGCAAGTATTCATATCCAAAATGCAAAAAAAAAACAACAAACATGCAGACAGTATTACCATAAAGATATAAGTTACAGTTACCCAGTAGGAGAAAAGTTCATTTCCTTCTCTAAACTATGCTTATTAGTCAAATTAAAATGTAACATCCAGTATTTCAAAATAGGAACCTAAACTTATAGATATCAGATAGAAAATCCTGATATACAAATCAATTTATTTTAGTGAGTTATCACTATAGCCTCACTATAATAGTGAGGTTATTTTAACACATTTGGCCAGAAAAACAGACTTACAGAAATAAGGAGCTGTATTTATACAACTTGAATTAAAAAAGAATAGAAAAAACAGTCTCCGGTCACCAATAAGTGCTGCAGCAACCAATGTTTTAGCTAATAGGAGTTGAAAATAACAGATTTATTCATTTGGAGTAACATTTATTCTACTGATAGTAAGTTTGAAGATAAATTTGACTTCTTTAGTTATTAGTAATGGCCCTCTACAGAGGTTAGAGTTTGTAATTTTACTTTAACTTCTGCAGTAAGTTCTAAATTAAAGAGACTAAGACTTCCAAGTTTCTTGGGAAAGTATTAATAAATATACAGGAAATAAAATAGTCAAAAAAAAAAAAATTCAACCAGAAACTATGTCAATACAGCTGAAATGAAAGCCTCACCTTCTGAGGCCAATATATATGTATGTATATCAATTAAAAAAAAAATGTTAGGCAAAGTTATTTTTGTTGTTGTTGTTGTTGTTGTTCCATCCTTCCACCCTAAATTCACTACTACTGTCTCTCTTAAGTCTATTTGAAATCCATCTTGGAACATCATTTGACTTTGAACAAACCACAGCTTTAGAGTTCTTCTCTTGTGTCACTCAATCCATTGCTTTAAACATAAATAATACTTTGATTAAGTCTTGTATCTCTCTCTGAATATACTCAGGGTGCACTGAGAGGTTTGAAAAGAAAAGCAATGAAGAATTGATAGGGGAAGGAGAGGATAATTTCAGTAAAAACTTCTAGAGAAATTTTAAAACTGAACTTTAGAACTGAACTTTCTGCTTGATTACTCAGCATTTCGTCACTTCAGAATGCCTTGTTCAGTCTTCACTTATGCTTTGAATTTTCATGTTGATTTTGTGTTTGAGAATACCAGCTGACAAAATAACATAGTCCTGCTACTTCTTCCTCACTCACTTTAACCTATTTTTATAGTTACAGGAGTTACAGAATTTAGACAGATTAAGTGTTGTTAAATTTTATCTAGAATTATGGAATAATCTCCATATCTGGGTACTTCTTTTGCTTCAATTTTTTAACATTTACTACATACCTGTAGTAATTTGAGCTGCCAGTCATTAAACTATCAATAAAAAAGAAATAGTATAATTGACTCTTTAGATGAGAGCAGAAAAAGTCATTTTTAACTGCCTATTATAGTGGGGAAAAAGAGTTTCTGGACTAGCATAGAGTTCTCACTCTTATATGAGGAGCAAATAAAGAACAATGGATCCAAAATATACAAGATTTTCTTAGTGACTGAGCACACATTCCAGAAACATGACGGTGTTCCTGTACTTAATGGTGATAGCACTCTGAATTTGTCAACTACAACTGGAGAAATCATAATAAATAAATAAATAAACAAACAAAACACAGCACCATTTCACACACAATTGATCATACTTGTAGAACTTATGTTACAATAAAAGTGCTCTTTGCAGAAAGGAGATTTCAAGAAAAACATTGGCAAAACAAACAGTTCATATTACTGGAAAAAAATATGAGATTCTTCTTTAGGAAAATGATTGATGTGCAAATACGCTTCATTCAGTCAAATATGCACATTCATTCAATTTTCAGCTTTTATTTTCTTAACATCCACAATTAAATCCACTTCATAGCATATAGAGAAGTGAGTGATTATTATGCAATTATGTGCAGCTGAAATGTAAATCTCAAATCATTAGCACGTTCATGTTTTTGTTTTGTTTCTTTTTTTTTTTGTTTTGTTTTTAAAGAATAACACAAGCTACTTTTTTTGATAATTAACAAGAGAACTTCTGATTAAAAAATAAAAACAAAAAATAAGCAGCTACTCCATGGGTATAAAATCTTCATTGAGCTACTTAAACTTGAAAGAGGAGAATCTGTTGTCTCATTCTTTATGATTTTGACACTAACAAAAAACTCATTCAAATTAACATGATATAGTCCATTCTAAAGAATGCATAACTGTTTGCAAAGCCTTAAGTATGAATACTATAAGAGACGAAGTTGTTCCACTCTTAGTCAAAAGAAGTAAACCAGAGCCAGGCCCAGAAGAGAAGGCTCCAGGTGAAAACCATGCCCTTTCCACCACAGGAAGGTGATGAAAAACCTGACCTCTATTCTCTATTACCCTGAAATTTGTCAAGCATCAACACCAGACACATCCACAGGAACAGCAATGGATCACGCAGGAATTTTCATCCTGTTTTCTAGAAAAAAAAAAAAAAAGAAAAAAAAAAAACATTTGGAAAGCTTAGCCTTGCTCTCCTCTACTTTCAAAAAAGCCAGGGCACTGGAGGTCTCCACGGCCTCGGAGTGGATTCTCAGAGCCTGCAGTGCTGACAAGTGCTACTGCATATAGTTGGCACAGCAAAGGAGGGACCAAATACTGCCCAGCAATGCTACAAGTTAATTGAAAGTTTCCAGTTCCCAGTTACATATTAGAAGTTTCCCTCTTTTGACGGACAAATCAAAACAACTGCGGTGCACAACTTCAGAGAATCCATAATGTCACACTGTAAATGCGAAGTGCTGTAGAGTGTATGCTTTAGAATAGCATGCATCAAAAAACAAACTAAATCTCTAAGGATAGTTCTTCCTAGACATTAATTACAGTAAATAAATAAATCAATGTAATAAAAATCTTGGTCAGAGATAATAAGTAGGCTATAAAAATGTTATGTAAGATTTACAGGGGTACGTGGGGTAAACATAGCAAAATTATTTCTAATTAGGACAAAATGTAGGAGGAAGACTAACTCAAATCCCTCCATAAATTATTTTCTGCCGCTCTGTTCTGTTTAGTATCAAACTCTGTTTTTAAGTAAGCTCCAGAGTAATCCAAGATGCTCCTGAGGGCTTGTGAGAGCACGGCAATAATCTACTAAAGAGATATTTATACTCCATGTTCTCATCTAGAACTTCATTTTCTCTTTGCAGAAGCTTCTCTGGCTTGGTATCTAAGAACCTATGACCCTCTTTAGTCATTCGTTGAAAGAAAAGCTTAATCTGTCTCTGAACTTTGAATTCAATCACATTCATTCACATGCTTTAGGATTCAAAGTTAAGCTTCAGCATAAAAAGCTACCAAACTTTTGGGTAACTGCAATTCACTTCTGGGGGAAGAGAACGTGAAGCATATATACTTTGAGACTAATTAAATGGCTACCAATCCAGGTAGAATTGTTTATCCTACAGAGGATTTAACCTGAAAAAGGAAAACAGCTGAAAGAGAAGAGTGCCCCAAAGTGTTTATCAGACATGCTTATCTTGCATATAATCTTATATATAATCCTGCATATAATTTATATATGGATATAAATCCATATCCTTTTCTTAATATGTTGAACTTTTATCTGTCAAAAGACCATGGCTAGCAAAAAAAAAAAAAAAGGCAAATAGAAATAGCAAATAGAAATATTCATACACCATCTTTTTCCCATAACTATAAGGCTTTACATTCAGAGCTTTTCCTCCTTCAAGAGGAAAAGCCATTTATCTCTAGAAGTTATGAGAATCAGGAATCTTTCCCTAAGAATTTGAGACATAGGAACTGAATCTTAAAGCGCAAAAAAAAATTCTGTAGTATTGACTGATTAATAGGTTTTCAAGAAGCAATGCAAGGAGAAGACTTCTCTCTAAATAGTTTTTTGTTTTGTTTTGTTTTTTTGTTTCCTGAGGAAGCAACCTCTCTTGCCTCTGCATTTTCCATATTTAAGTTTTCTTCAGATTTCCCTCCTCCCCTAATTTAACTAAAAAGATCTACCCAGAGATTAGAATCCTTTAACAAGATTGTTTACTAGTGGCTCACCTGTTACTTACATAAATGTGATTTCAATAACTGTTTAAGCTGCACCAAATAACATCTTAAAATATAATATTAAAAATTTAATAACGGTAATTTAAAGGATAATTCACAGAAATTAAGAGCACAGGAAGAAATTAATGACTTAAGTACTATTAAATATCAAAATAGAATTCAGATGTTTAACAACGACAGAAATCTTCTTTTGCAAGTATATTCAGCAACAAGCACATTGTTATTATAAACACCTTGCAATGACATTCAGTTCGTCCCCTTGTAATTTCCATTTCAGTATCCATGAAAGATGTTGGTTTAAGAAAAGCCTCTATCTATTATTTATGGGCATTTCACCAATGTGTGAAGGAAAACATTTTGATTATTTTTTCTGAATTTATACTCTTGGGCATTACACAGCATTTATATAAAAAGTGATATTTACTAGGCTTTAGCAAGGCTTTTAAATAAGCTTAAAAAGTTCTTTTAGTCTTATAACAACTGAATTTTAATAGAAAGCTTATATTTCATGTCAGTATTAAGCTGTTTGAAGTTTTTAATGCAACATAGAACATGAAAACGATTCAGGTTAACCTGAGTATAACTTTTTTTTTTTTAATGAAATTTGTTCTTACCATATATTTTCCCCATAAGATTTCCATAGTTTATGCAGGTGTGGCTTCCTAATTTTAGTGTTTTGTTTTGTTTTGTTTTCTTCTTCATTTCAAGGCTTTTTGGTTATTTAAGTAACTCGGAATGTTGTTCTAAGCTCAGTTTACAGAAGATTAGATAATATTCAAAACCAATAAATATGTGTACTTATACATTTTTCCACAGGAACTTTTATTATCCAAGACATAAGAATCTATTTCAAGGATGTAAACTGCAGATAGTCATAAGATTATAAAATAATATATATATATGTGAAGCAGAAAAGATACAAATATTTTATAATCAGTAGTATGAGAAGTCCAATTGAAATACAGTTAAGTCCTTGCTATACAAAAGATAATTGCCTGGTACTGATACTCCTATATTGACCACAAAGACACCGTCATCAATTTTGATCCAAAGCAACCTTCAGATATACAGAAAGAGAAACCAAATACAGAATTCCTAGATGTCACATTTCTTGATTACATTATTAAAATAAAACTATGAAAAAGTCTCATTAAAAATGATATTTTTTTTCCCCCAAGATAAACACCATCTTTTTCTTTAGGGGAAAAAATGAACAAACAAAGAAACAAAAAAAAAAACTATTATTCTGTTTTTCAGAACAACTGAAATGTATTCAATAGATATGTTCCTGAGTAAGGCAGACAATAACATGAACACAAATTATGTAGTTGTATTGATCCTACAGAGAATGAATACTCTCATTTTGGAAAATGCTATGGTGTAAACTAGCATTTACATTTTTTTAAATGACAGCAAACTATTATGTTTTATCATGAAAGCACATCTAAGCTTCATAGATGCACTGCAACCCTGAATAAATTTTCCAAGAAATTTAATTTGGGTTTCAAAATTCTTCACATAAAGCATAACATGCACAAAGCATGTTAAAAGTTCCTTTGTCTTTCAGTAAGATTTAGGTTCCCAAATATCTACATATCTGACTTTTAGTTTAACCCAAATCTTTAGGAGGTGGCAGAAAACTCTGGGGTAGATTCTCAAAGAACTCATAATTGGATAAAGTTTTCTTCACCATGTTTATGATCACCATAAAGTCTATCTTTATCAGAAGCAAAGATCATTCACAAAGCTTTGCAATAATGATGCCCACATCATAAATTATTATTTAAATAAGACAATTCAAACTTCTTTCTCATAAAAAGACAACTTCTTCAACTATATGACTTAAAGTTCATGTTCTATTTGCTTCTCTTCAGTCATACTCTCTGGCTTGCAGCAGGAGCTTCTCATTCTGGGAACACTGTCACTTAAAGTAACAGCAATGACAAATAAAAGTAAAGGGGGATACAGGTTTCCTGGGTGAGCTGGGGAGGCTGTTAAACACACGGTAAACAAACATTCTTTGAAGATGCTGGCTCAGTTGTATGTTTATTATTGAGGTTACCTGTAAGCACAACTGCTGACGCTCACTACAAAAATAAAGCAAAGCAGACAGAAAAGGAAATAACAACAAATCCTAACACACAAACATGCTTCCTAAAATGAGTTTTTACCATGCATTTTCAGAGCAAGTTCACATATAAATTTCCCTTCCATGTTTTAGCAAGATCTTAGTACCAGGATAAAAATACGTATTATTTGAAAGGTCAAATCTTGACATAATCAAGACATTTTAGATACTTAAAAGGCAATGAAAAATTAAAATTAAGTTAGATTGCTAGTTAAATGTTAAAGAAAGCCTTTGAAATTAATCTGAAAAAAAAAAAGGGGGGGGGGCAGGGTTAAGAAACTTCAAGAAAATGGCATACTTGGTCAGAACAAAATTGTTTATTGCAGAAACCATAAATTATAGAGAAAAGCACTGGCTGCAAAGCATATAAATTAGTTCAAGAGTAATCTAGATGTATTTCGGGGGGAATGATTGAAGGGTATAGTAAGAAAGCTGAAAAATGGATTGAGATCAGCAACAACAACAACAAAAAAAGAGGCATGCTGTGTAGATAACATTTTCATGTTCCTAAAATTTCTGATATTCTTATCTTCGCACAGCAGGGCTATGTTGTACTTAATTGAATTCTGAAGACTTCCCAAAAAGGTTCTGTGCAACAACATGTGCACTGAATTCATGTTAAGCTGGTGAAATACTTTTTCCCTCTTCACCTATTTTTTCACAATACTGTACATTAAAAAGTATTCTCCTTTGAGGGCCTGATTTAGTAGCATTATTTTTCCTCTCTCAACATGTGTTCTTAATATACGTAACAATTTGAAGTACCTTTGGCACGTGTAATCCTAAGGTTTATTTTCAGTTGCATTATACCAATGTCATTGTCCTAGCATCAACATCCCATTGCATTTGTCTCATGCTTGTATGGGTTACCTAGAACAGGTATGTATTCAGACACTGAAGACGCTTCCTGAGCTGGCAGACCAGATAAACTTTTAGTTTGTCAGTTCAGTCTTGTACCTCTCCTGCAATGAACTTTAAAAAGCTTAGATGTCAGAAAATTACAGTTACCAACTAGGGAAAGCCTAATCCAATTATTGTCCAACAGTCAAAGCTGGAAGTAATTCTATAGCTGCTTGCAGTCTTAGATTTGAAAGCAGAAAGTAATATTTTGTAAGCTTATAACACGTGGTCTCCTGTTCCAGGATGCTAGTATTCTGCTTGTGTTAGTCTCTAATTACTTGTAGAAAACAGATAATGGTTTCATGCCAGCATAATTAATACACACGGCATACTTCCAGTTGCATCCTCCATTCTGAGTTAGCATGAACTGCATTATTAGCAATAGCAAGATCATTTCAATCGCACATATCCTTAAGCAAAAAACATGCGTCATGTTGGTTTTTCCAAACCCCCCCCCCAAAAAAAAAAAAAAAAAAAGATTGCTCTGTATTATAATTTCCTTTTACTTTGTTTCTATGTAACAGCAACTGTACTGCAGCACTTGTGTTGACGTTATCATTTAAGTATTATGAAAAAAAGGGGTCTGTTTGTGGAGACTCATAAGAAGCTGGCAAATTTTTGCTTGTGCTCCTGTGACTAATTACTGGAATGCTTAATAAACCCTATGTAAGCAGAACTTACTTATTTGTGCTGCCCTGATATATTCCTTTTATTGGGACATTAATATCCCCATCCAAACTGACTTAGCTTGCACAGGTTGACCATATTTTACCATTAAATTCTTGATTTTCCCACATCTTGTCTCTCACCAAGTTTTAAGTCAGGTAAAATGTCACCTATACTGTGACTGGAAGGGCTAATTTGGAAGGAACGCCCTTCAAACCGATGCATGACACAGGTTGGAGAAAAAAATAATACTGCCTAAATTTGTAGACCTTAATTTCATTGTGCATCTTTCCACTCACTTCTTAAGAGCAGCAGTGTCATGCATTTCCACTGTGAAACTGCCTGCCAGAAACAGAAAGCAAATCCACAGCAACAGCTGTTTTATAGGAAGATGCAGGACTTCTGAATGTCAAAAAGCAGCCGTTTCATTAGATTTAGAGGAAAAACTCTCATTTCAGTACAAAAATCCTGTATAAAACAGCAAATGTACAAAAAGCTTGTTTCACAACATTTGTTTCCAAAAGGTCTGAAACAGTCATTTTGATAAAGACTGAAGCAGAAGGAAGATGACGCTGGTATTTCCAAGTCTCTCTCAACAAACAACAATACAACCACCCTCTTTTAATCTTTTAGATAAGAATTTTAGAAAATTTGGTGTGGGAAAAAACATATACACATGCAAAGATAAGGCATTAACTTTTTGTGTTTAGCTATATAACGAAAGAAAATGAAACTCAAAAAACAGAATGGCAACTTCAGTTATAACCACTAATAACAGCTATGCAGGAAGAAAGTCATATTAAATGAGAGGTCCAGAGTTTGTGTTTTGCACCATGGAAACCACAAAGTAATAGCATCTTACTGAGATTCTAATTCACAGATTCCTTTGGGTCCAGTGGCCTCCAGATCAGTATTGAACAAGATCTATTCCAGTTATTATAATGCATGCTAGACAAAGGGTTTGTTTGTACTTCTTTTTTTATCATCCTAATAAAAAGCCAGGATATAGATGCACTCAATGGTTGTGTATACAGCTTTGCCTCAGTTTTTGTATTCTCACCTGGGATCAAACTTCTGTAAGTAAATGGAATTAAATATTAACTATTTTTGCCAAGAAAAAATGCTTTTGTTCAGATTAAAAAGACAGCAGTGTGGGTTTATTCATGCTCCATCTGTTGTTCTATTTTCTTCAATGGCAACTTCAAAGCACTTTAGCATTATCGAGTGTTTGCGAAGGAATGGCAGCACAATAGTTCTCCCTCAGAGAGAAAAATCAGAAGAGTTCAAAAGTGAAAGAAATTCTTCGTCACTCAGCTGTTTAATCCACTATTTAATTGTATGTGTATTTATTTCTATTGATTTTTTTTTTTTTTAATATAAAGACTGATGGAGAGAAAATAACTTGCAGCCTTCTTAACACAGGAACAATTACAGCAGGAGCCCATATCCTTTACCAAATGAACAATGCTATTCATAAATGGTGGAAAATTTCAAAGGCTTGTTTCCTGCTGCTAATTTTGCTAGTGAGCTGAATTAGTGGGGCACTGCTGGGAACAGCAGGAGATCTTTATGATACTTTTTCAGAAAAAGAAAGATCTGATGACTGGTGTTAATCATTAAAAAGCAGTTATTGTAGGTGTCAAAAAAAAAATAAAAAGATCTGAAATATGATTCTCCTTCCCTTCCAGCCTTCCCTTCCCTCCTCTCTTAACAATTCAACTGTAGGTAACAAAAAAAAGTGGGTGATTTAAAACACAGTCTTGCATATTGATTAGAAGTTCCCTTTAAAATTACATTGCACAGAACTCAGAATGAGACAAGTAGATTTTTGCTTCCCTCACCCTCTCCATCTTCACCCTGACTGTTAAGCCATCTCAGTCCTCTCTTTCTTGCCTTCTCAAATCTGTCTGATTAAAAGCATTAACAAATAAATCTGCAGATTTCAGGAAAACGTTTAATCTTGCTTGACACTTTACACAAGTTCTCATCCAGGAGCTGTTAAGGAGCTTAATTCAGAACTGTATTTCACAGCTTTTCTGGAATATTTTGAAGCGACCTCGTTTCCCACCTTGCAGTATCATTGTCTTCCTTCAGGTTTATATATTAACTCACAGTTGCTGTGTGTATGTATATATACACTTCATGCTTTTGCTTTAGAACTATACAACAGATTTTGTTGTTGAGCAGTGAAGACAACTTTAGACTTGACTGTCCTGGTCACTCATTCTTACTCCTGTAGTTGTGCTGATACATATGTGTGTATGAACCTGCTATAAAACAAGTCACCAGAAATAATCTTGTGGTGGAGAAAACAATCTCCAAAAACATTGGCTTTAAAATATCATTGATGTGCTGTGACAAAATGGTGTTTCAGAAGAAATAGTCAGCACAAGCGAAGGAGCAGGAAAACAAACAGATATTAACACTTTTTATGATTGTTCTGTCCTTAAAAAATAAATTAAAAAAAAAAAAAGTGGGTTGGGTTTTGTTTTGTTAGTTTTTAATCCAACAAACAAAAAACAAACAAACAAACAAACAAAAAAAAAAACACAACATAAGAGTAAAGAAAACTTAGAAGATAATAAAACTCTAATGCTTTTAGTCCCTCCTTAGGCAGTTAGACTCCCCAGCATGTGAGGGGTACCTGCCAAAGGCAGCTGAGAGCCCAGAGGTCACGGTTAAGCTCAAGAGGAAACAGTGCAGTGACTGACCTGAGCAGCACCCAAACCCACACACACGAGTGAATGGGAGAGGGTTCGGCTATTAAGATGACTCCTACTTTCCTTGTTGTTGTTTCAGTTTAATCCTAAATGAAGTACTGCACTGCAAAGTATGTGGGGAAAAACAATGGCAAAATAAAAATGGGTATTTGTTTCAATTATGAGCAAACACCCTATGGCACATACCTCATACAGTTTTCTTCATGCTAGCCATGTAGCCTGGAATTAGTAGCTATCTAGTTGGATAGCATGGCCAAGATTACTTTGCTAACCAAGATTTATTTATTTATATCTATAACTTTGAAAAGTCTGCCTACGCTCTTCTTTCAGCTTGAGTTACAAAAAGCGGTGTCTGTATCCCTTAGGGCTATTTTCAAAGGGTTAGGAACTAACAGGCAAATCTGACTGCTGATCCACTCCTATATTCTTCTAATTAGTTCTGACAAGAAAAATCATGATGCAGTCACAGAACTTTGTATTTGACTATTATTATTGGAGTTTAAAACCTTCCAAAACACTCAATACGTTGCTGCAAACAGCACAAACCCTTAAAATCTTTGAACCCATACAATTTTTGCATGGTGGGGCATTTTAACGTACTGTGATGAGAGAGTAGAGAGCAATCAGGCACCTGGAAGGAGCTGGAGGTACCACACTAGAGGTCTTAATGGCCCTTTTCGGGAGTTAGACAGCAAAAATAAAAACTGACTCATGTTGATATCTCACTTTCTCAGACTGGTGCTTTTCCCTCCATCCCCCCACTCCCAATGGTTCTCCCACCTTAATAAGTACCTCGTCAGCATCTGGTGACTAGTTTTATTGCCGTGAATGGATTAACACAACAGGGATGAGCACCTTTAACAGACTGGCCCACTGGCCAGTACACTTCACTTTCACTTTATACACATGCTCTCTAAAATGCCTGGGTATCTTGAATGAGATTATAGAAAATGAGTCACAAGCTTTACCCTCCTCCCCCCCCACCCCCCCCCCCCAAAAAAAAAAAAAAGCGGCAACCTTTGTTTCAGAAACATTTCACTCAGGTACTGGATTGTCATCAGTCTGGTCCATAGATTAACCAAAGCCAACACACCCACCCTTTCATTCAGCAGAATGATTTATACATAGGTAACAAACATTTTTTTTCCACTTTAGCTGCTTCATGCTAAGACTAGTCTTGCACCCTTCCAACCTAGAGAGATACAAATCTGTCCTCCCCGAGGTGTTCAATCTTTTGGTTGTTGCTGCTTAATTCAATCGTTAATTAATATGTAAGCACAACATTGAAAGTCAGAATATGGCTTCAAGCGCCTACCATTTTGTATGGTATACATATTCTCTCTGTATTTGTTCTCTGTAGGATGAAACAAATAACCCGTACTGACAAGAGGTGCAGTAGGGTACTGACCCACCACTTTTGATAGCAGATTATTCTTCAGGAGTCTGTCAGAGTAGCATCCCTGGACAAGGTCCTCCAAGATCATTAAGATAATCAACAGATCACACAGAATCAACAAATCCACAGGACATCTTTGTTCTTCACTCCACATGCATATTTTTTGCTTTCTCTCTTGAGAGAAGTCTGACACTTACTGCTCAAATAATTCTGGTCACTTCTATCAGAGACCCATACACATTGGTTTTGCCTTCCCTCTCTCTCCCAGGTTAGTGTGCTGAATCAGCTCTCAAAGCTCCAGTGACTGCCAGACCTGATGCTGGGTAAACAGTGAGAGCACCCAGCCAAAGCAGGAAGCAAGCCAGCATATCTACACAAACCTAACTTCATCCCCAGGGACTGCAGTCTGAAACAGCACAGCTGTGGATATAGATTATTTTAAGTACTTGTTTGCAAGACAAGACAAAAAGGTAAAGGTTATACATCTACAGGAAATAATCAGAAATATAATACATATTACTTCAGGGCTTGAAATGCTAGACAAGGTGAAACAGTTGTCCAGAAAACTTGAATTACTATAAAATATTTTGATAACTTGCTTTCTTATCCCTGAGATTTTTGCAGATCAGGTAGTATTCCTTCTCCCATGTAAAACAAACTCAGCACAAATACTCTATCAGGTTTTAGCTAAAATCCACAGAAGTGTGACCGATTTGCATCGGAGATGGGATTATAAAACTGCTCTGCTGAGTGCACAACCTCATAAGCAAAGGAATTATACCTCTAAAGACACTAAATGGAGGTCAGCCTGTCAGAAACTATTGTGCCTACTCCTGATCACTAAAAAATTTGTTTCTGCAGAAAGAGGACCAGGTATATGAAATGCATATGTCAATATCATCTAGCACATATTGCATATACACATCTTTATGTCAGGCGATGAGTTCACACATTTGGAATCCTATTTGTGTTCAAGACTTTGTCTAGCTTACAAGGCTAGATATATTTCAGATATATTTGTCATTAACCCTGGCTTCTGAAAACTTACCCTCTTCCTGCTTCTTTTTGCTCAGGACAGGCTAAAGCACGGATTGACTTTTACTGAAGATGTGTGTTCTTTATTCCTAGACACTGGTGACTTTTTAGGCATTGCCATTCTGTCAAACAACTTATTACAGGAAAGGGATGTTATGGGCTATTCACTGACTTCAGACACGCTTAAATAGATTATCTGGGTCTTCTACTGACTCTATAAGGGCTAACATATTGTACAGAACATCTATCAGCAAACCACTCATCACAATATTGATTTGCACTCAGTTTGCACTTAATCAACATTTCTTGTTGTCTTTGAAACAGTGAGGGGTGGGAACATATTTTAAAGGGTTCTGCAACACCTAGCTAAGTTCCCTCAATGGAAGAGGATTCCTCACATGCTTCAGACATCTGAATTCATGCAAAGGGGGAAAGTTTTCATCATCTTTGGCACTCCCCTCTTATAATACCTCATTCACATCTAGATACTGAATACACAAAGAGCACTCAGTGCCTTCTTCATGAGAGCTAAAGAAAATCTGAATCTTTAGTACAAAAGGTTGTATTTCCTTTCAGCTACTCTTAACTTGATGTTAACAAAGACTTAGTCTTGTTTTTCTATTTCAGAGAATTGCTTCTTGCTTCTTCACTTCCAGCATTTCTCATTGTACTTTCATTTATTTTCCATAAGCATATTTTCCTATACTTTATAAAACAAAATAAAAGGGCTATCATCAACATAACATAAATTCAGTATTATTCTGGCTATTTTCTTATAGCAAAATAGCATTGCTGTTACTTTGATACCTCAGCTTTAAATATATCTTTTTTAGTATTATTATTTTTCAGAGTAATATGTAGCTATATTTACATAATATCATTAATATTATGTGGCATTATAAACACAAGTTTGCACTGAGAGAGTAAAATTCACATTCTGAAATATTTAGATTATTTAGAATATTTAGATTACACACTTCACTGAAGGTTTGTCTTCCACGCTTATATTTTGCCATCATAACAAGCCTTAATATACACAGTAAGCCATAAATCACACCAACCTATCTTCTAATCTTTATTTTTAAAAAGACCACAAGGTACAACCAAGCTTCTCCTAGTTTGGATTAGGTTATTAAAGCTTATGATGCATATACTGATGTTTCTAAAGGTACTGTTCTGCTTTACTAGAAAAAGAGGAAGAAACAATTAGGTCATTATCTGAAATAGCAATAATTTCACATAAATCCATGAGTTTTAACAGTACTATACTATCTTAAACAAGAAAAGGTTCTCCATTCATGGTACTACACAATATATTGATAAGTTAAAAACAAACACCACCACAAATCTGACGGTTATGTTTGGTGTACATAAAAACAAAGTATCCCAATGCCACTAGAATATAAGGATATTTCACACACAAAAAATAAATCCAGTAGGTGTTAATCCACATCATATTGCCTATTACTAGTCATGAACCTCATGAACCTTAAAAATCCTTTTCACAGAAAGGCATTTTTAGTTTAAGTCTAATTTTATGCACTGCGGCCATACCTTTTTCCTCCCTCATCTCTCAAGTTTCTTTTTCATGTATCTAACTTGCATTGGTAATGCAAGTTAGATACATTTTAATTTATTACATTTAATTTTAATTTATTACATTACATAATTTTAATTTATTTATTTATTATTAATTTAATTTATTAATATTTAATTTATTATTAATTTTAATTACATAATTTTAATTTATTACATTACGTTTAATTACGCATCTTCCAGCATTACTAATGAAATAGCCGTTTCTTGTCTAGTCACATGGATTGGCAATGCAGAGTTCCCATTTCCAAAGTAATAGTGGTTTAGTAACTAAAAGAAAATCTGGTACAGAATATCTGAAAAAAGAGAAGTATTATCATTCACCACATTTCCTAGAGTATCCTAGACATTGAACATTTGTTATTCCCAAAGCAAAAAATCACTCTGGTTGCAATATTTTTTTTTCCCCTATAGATTATTAAAGAAATACTGATGAGTTCTTAGTGGTTCCTGTGATTATTATCTATTCTTCAAGCTTACAATGTGCCAGAAAAGCCACGGATTTTTACCATGCAAAACCACAGCTATAATAGACTTTCAATTCCTACAAACATTACAAATTTTTAAGTGAAGTCTTTTTACCTGGGCCTATAAAGTCTTTAGTTTCAGCATTATAAAGTACTTGGAAGTGCCATATTCTGCAAACAGCGATATTACTGAGGATTTATCAGACACACAAACCTTGACTTTTAATGTAAAGCGTATATGTAAATTCAGGCTTTAATCTCCTGTAGATCTTGTGAAATTCAGAACACGAAGGCCTGGCCTTCGGATTGCCTCTGCAGGGTAGAAGCCCAAGTGAACACCTAGTGTTTCTATGCAATTCAGATTGACTGAGAGACTGGGATCATATTGAATTCAGTATTATAATTTGCAGCTATGCTAGAAAAAACAGGAGCAATGGTGCATGTATGTACAATGATAGCTGTTGTACTAAATAACCAGTTGATAAATACAATATGTCACTGTGAGCGGAGTGGACAAAGACTCAAATTGGGACAGTACCTTTCCTGTACTGTCCAAGATAGCACACGTGCAAACAAGGCCAGAGCAGGCATTCCTACTGAATGTGTTCACAGCTGCATCATGTTCCCCTGGGTCACCAAGGGACCAGGTGAAGTAGCATCTGTCCTTCAGCAAGCAGCTGCTTTGCCTAGCGTTTAACACTGAAAACAGAAAAAGGAGCATTCCACATCTACTACTTGACTCTAAACAAGTCGATCAAACTTTGTTTCCACACCTGGGAAATCAGAACAATGACCCTTAGCTAAAGTGAAATACAGCCATGCTGTAAACAAGATATTAACAAGGTACATACTACAGGCTTGCAGGTACTCTTGGTGTTTATGAAGCATTATATTTCATCCTTTGACTGCACTAAGGAGACTGAGTATGTTGCCACTCAATCTTCCAAATAAAGATTTATAAATATGAAGGAAAAAACAGAAGTAGATCTATTTGAACATATGTTCTCATTATATTTGGAAGACGCATGTTTTCACTTTTCTGCATTATATTGATTCTTAGCACTGGATTAAATTTAGTATACAAAATAAAATCACAAGATCTGTCCCCAGTCAGAATCCCCAGCAAAGCATATTGAAAAGCAAAAACAAACATTGAATTACATCAACATTTAGTGTAATTTATACTATGGGTGTTATACTGGGCTACTGTAACATAGTTAACCAGAAAGAGGCAGGAGAAAAATCTAAAGTATATTCAGCCTACTTATTTATCTGTCTTCACTCATGGAGATTTTTAAAACATTATCTTTAGGCCTCTACACCAAGTTGATCTTTTTGCCATTAAATATAGTTTAATGCAAATCAGTTATAGCTTTAAAACATAATATCATATGTCTTCTATCAATTAATCCGTTTGAAGTAAAGATTTTGTTGCTTTTGATGTATTTGTCAGCTATGCTTCAAACAAAAGAATGGGCATGGGCTAGGAAAATTTATCACAAAGTTTCTCTCTCTCACAAATAAACTGCTAAGAAAAAGCTGGTTTACAAGCTAAGAAGATCACGATGCCAGCACACAATTTAGAGCTAATGGTTTTATAGGCCAAAGCCACTAGCAGGGCATCCTTATCCTGCCGAGTGAATAGGATTATCCCTGCAAACATTCCCCTAACATGGAATTAAGCTGTCAAGTTTGCTTTGCTGCTGCATGGACGCATGCACAAAATGAACACAAGTTCAGGTCAAGTGTAATACTGCTCTGCTATTACACATTGCTCACAAGGCAAAAAAACAAGAGGAGGAGAAACATGTCAAGAGCTGAAATGCTACTGCTAAGCATGTTTTAGGACACTGGCATTATTGGTCTTAAACAGAATTACTGGATCATGCTGGAAAGATGTTGACAACCATTTAAATGAAACTTTCTTCTAAAAAACATATATTTTGGATCTTAAGCTCCTTACGTATCTTTGATTTTAAATCCTTCTAATTTTATTTCCAGAATTGCTTACTGCCACATAAACACATTTCTTCCTATATTTAATTACAGCACATTACTAGGTCTAAAAATATACAAAACTACAACTGGAAGTTGAATATTCATGAGTTCTCCATTGTACACCCACATACATGTGACCCACTTTGACAATATTCCCCACCCCCCAGTATTCATGCATATGCACATTTACAACCTAAAGGGATTTTTTCCTCCTGCATCTGCACCTGCCTGTGTCTACCACACTTTGCCTGTTACAAATGACGAAAGAGCTGTTAAAAGCTTTGTTAAGCACACAGAGTATTATATTGACAAAGGCCAAGACTCAAACACGTATCACAATGCCAGTAAAATCACGAGCATTTGTGCTCAGCAAGAACAAATAATTTACTTTCTTTTCCAATAAAAGTAAGGCACCAAAACAAACCATCAGGAAACAGGACCAGAAATGCTAAAATAAATAAAAATTATGGAATGAATCAAAGTGAAATTTTTCTCACCCATGCTAAAAGGACATTCATTCTTAAACCCGATGTAAACACATTTATGGGGAAAAAAAGCAGCTGAGGTTATTGAAAACAGAAGACATCTCAGTCAAGACTGCCCTGAGTAGCAAGTAGCTGGAGACTGGAAGAATTATAGGGAGAAAGCATCATGTAAGCTTTGCCCTATTCCTGTATTTTCTTACATAGATAATGTTGATTTTTCCTAGTCTCTAGGCAATAATTTTTTTTTTTATTTTTTTTTTTAATGCTGAAATTGCAATGGTTTCCAAAGGTGATATATATGCAGATATATCATTTCCACTTTGCTCACCAAGCAGAATTACCCATTGTTAATAGCCAAAACGTATTTGCTGCTATAGGAGTTGAAATATTTTGCTGAAATATCTTATCCTAAAATAATGACGTTGTAATATTTATTCTAACATACAACTGCTTTCTGAAGACTGAATTTTGCTTTCACTTTCCTTTAAGAAAAAAAAATCTTCACGTGTACTGATCCACAAGTAAGACTTCCAAAATGATACGGCACTAGAATTCTGTTTGCCATGGAAAAGCACATTTTGTCCAAATGTTTCAAAAACTATTCCCAAACCTAGTATATAATGTAACTCCTACCCAGACCTGTTTGGTTTCTTCCGTATTTCTTCTGAAACCCTTGTAAGTTTTGCTGCCTCAGGCTTTTAAGGGAAAGTAACATTCAGTGTTATCCATGCAGGTTTTTTTGGTAGTCCATGTTCAAGAAAAGACATAGACATTTTTTCTGAGATGCTTTAGAGATGGGCTTTTAAATCAATTCTTCTCATATTACAGAATTAATTTAGAGTGACAGGGCTGTTCTTGTAATACTGTGTGGCAAAATTTCCAACCATGAAAACCAAAACAAAAACCATACGACACAGGTAAGAGCCATAGAATGTGTGAGAAAGATGATACACATTCAGTGGTACAATTTATTTTAAGGTTTGTGACTAAGATTTAGTCCCTTCAAATGTTTATAAAGTTACATCACACTATTTGAGAACAAAACAATATTATTTGATCAGCAGAGCTCTTGACATTACTTTACACACTTATCCATCAGATGATCACAAATTGTAACATTTACTGCAAATAATTACTAGTTTAATTACATATTTTCCTCACAAATCACATTAGCAAATGGTTTATCATTTGTCCCCTGCTCTTAAATGACTTGTATTGCATATTAATTGATTTTATTTTTTTAAGAAAGAATTGTGTTTCTCTTCTTCACATAAAATTAATACATTCTAGAACATTTTATCTCTTCAAAAGGAAGTTAAACCCGGTGATTTTACGTATTTATATTACTTATAAGCATTAGTAAAAATTCCTAAAAATAATAGTTTGGAAGTTACATTTCATCTTCTGCTGGTAACTTTATATCAAAGTACATGACTAACAACGAAGTGCAAAGAAAATTATTTACAGCAAAACAATACATGCAAGTAAGAGATACTATTCTAAACGAGTTCCTACTATATAAAAAAATTAAAAAAAAAAATATGTCAGGTTATAATATCAGACCATGCTAAACTAGTCAAACTGCACTCAAATCTGGGAAAATATGAGGACTAATTTTTGTATGTATTCATGTCAGTCTGAGATTTCAGCTTCACTTTCAATGCACTGATCCCATTTCCAGTTATTAACTACAACAATTAATTACATTGATTAATCACATTGTAATCAATTGTCATCAATCAACTAACAAGAAGCAATAGACATGTCGGCAACTCCATACTGAAAGTTGTTTTGCTCGTCAGTCAGACCAGTGAAAATATGAAAAAATACCAAACCAAAATTTTTCATCAAACAGCTTGAGGAAGTTCGATCAAGTTGTTACCAACTGAACTGTAACAACTGATCAAAGTAACATAAAACTTTGGTTCCACCACCACCCCTTTAAAGAAAAAATTGTTTCTGTATTTATTTTCTCTAACTCCAGTGTATGCTTATCCCATTGAACGTACACAAGAAAAAATGATAATGTGTTACTCAATGCACATTGATTTAAAAACTTGTTTCTATAAGCAACAATATATTGGATCAGATCTCAACACAGAAAATCATGCTATCGTGCATATTGTGTCATCAGAAATTACTATTTCCACTAATCAAAATGGCATTGAAGATCAGTTGGATTTTTCAGAAGACAGAGACCTCTGAAAAGACAGAGATATTCAAAAAATGCCTGTCTAAAGTTGTAAGAGACTCCTGACTGGTTCAGAAATTTTATGGCCCATGTATTACAACTTCTTTTGCAAAAGCAAGCTGCATCAGATGTCATGTTTTGGAAGAAGTTATTGTCAAAACCACTTCCACTTTTCCCAAAAGGTACTGTGTAGCATAGGCAAAACAATGAATTGCATGTCCAAACAAATACACCAGATCCGGATGCTGTCACATCCCTCTCCACCTGGTTAAGGTTTATTTGTAAACCCGAAAGCACCAGAGATCTCCAGCTCAAAGCCACCAAAATGCAGTTGGGCCAATCTAGAAACTTCTCATAGGGAAATACATTTGGATGAGAGAATAACGTGTAAGATAGTCACCAAATCACCACTAATTCTAAAATTGTTGCAAAGCCTTTCAACAAGCAAGCTTAATAAACTGCTAAACGGTGGTGCCCTGCCAAGAAATAACAGTATTTCAGTTAAGTCTGTTAACCTTCCTGGTCCTTCCCTCAAACAGAGCAGACCTTTTCAACAGGCTAATTTCTGTTGATGAATATACTGTCATTCATTGCCATGACAGAAGATCATCTTGCTAAAACCAGGTAGTCTCTCTGTAGTATTGCGCAATCAAGTGCTGTATGTTTGTTGGCTTCTGTTTGTTTTATTATATATTCTGTTTTTCTCCAACATATTTTATCAGTAACTGGCTCTAGTGGCAAAGCAAGTGGATTTTTTTTAATTTTTTTTTAGTGAGTTGTACTTGAATTGACAACTTAAGCCAAAAAACCTTAGACAACATATATCAAACAAAAGATAGTCCCAAGCATTCACACAAGGCTCTCTCTAGTATACTTCTATATTATCAAGCTCAATTTACACTGATTTCACATCTACCACTAAGATATTTCACCTCTAAAGCAGCAGAATAGGTAAGAAGCACCTCCAATCTCCTATCATTTTTTTTTCCTCATTATTTTATTCAAATACCAAATACCACGTTGCTAAATGATAGTCTTCAGCAAGGTGTGACTTACACTCTGAGCTCACTGACACTGGCTATGCACTTCCTTGTCAAAGACTACAACTTAGCAGTCTTCTTGTATTCACTTCTCTTGCCTCTACTCTTCCCAAACTTCTATTACTGGTCAAGTTCCAGAGTGGATTTCTGGAAAGTCTGAACTACTGATTACAAGTCATCTCTGAAAGACAACTGGTTGAGTCTGCAAGAATGCACAATTTTGTCTGCAAGGATGACATAGCTTGACCAGTTATGTAATATTGGTATAATTATTCTGTAACTCTTGTATTGATAATTTAATCCATCAGTATTTGACTTTTCATTCCAATTCTTTGTGTAATAGGTAATCACAGTAATATTAGCACATGAGAAAATCACCTCAATAAAAGCAGATCTTTCTTCTGATATATATCATTGGCCATTTTGCATCTTGAATTATGTTTAAAAGGTAACTGTCAGTTTGATATTAGCCATCTTGTGATATGCACCCTACGATAACATTCTTGAAAAATATAAGTGACTGCTTTTTAGAGTACAGAGTAATCTCTTTACTGTACAACTTGATTGTAATATCAAGTTTGCAGTCATATTTCAAAAGTTGTGATCAAAGATCTAAACTCCATTTAGAGCTCAGCAGGAGTGCAGTTCTTATTCCAAGTGTCCCATAAAATACAAATATTTGGTCAGTAAGGATAAAGACTTCCACAAAGAATTTTGCACTGTCAACAAAAACAAAAAAAATTAATTTCACAAATATTTCTCACTACAATTGCATTAGATAATAACAACATTATCAATATTAATCTGAATGCTTTCAGAGAACATTTTCAATAGCTCCTTTTTTAAAATCTGCTTGCTCTTCTATTTACATGCATTCATACTTGAATCAAAGAATATGATATTCTACAGCCTGATGCAACTATAATTCCAATGAAATTTAATTATGTGATTTTTTTCCTGTTAATTTTTGTCACAAAATTATTCCATAACACTAATTTAAGAGAAAGTTATATTACATATGCAGATGGCAATTTACAGAAGACGTGATTTCATTTTAATCCAATCTGTCAAAGGCTTATCTCTCTGAAATAAAAATGTGTGGCACCTAGAAATAACATTTGTTAAGAGATCTGTGGTATAAGACTTCAGTTTAAATCAAATTTCACACCATGAAAAAGATTCAAAATAGCACTAAAAAAAATCCATTATTTTTAAACTGCCAGTGATTCAGAAAAGTCAATAACATGGTGTTTGATAACAGATGCTTTTTTTTTTTTTTTTTATTTGAATGGAATATAGACGCAAAAATTGAGGCATTCATAAAACAAAAGCCTCCTCAACAGATGTCTTTGAGGCGTTTCATTACAACTGTTCAGAGCAACAAGTTTAAGTGGATAAAATTGATAATAAGCTTAAAATATTACCTGAGTTCTCTGCAGAAATTAGCTTATGCCCTCTAAAAAGCTCAGTACTAGTCATACACAGATATACTATTTTACAGAGACATGAATGAAAACAAGCAAAAGAGTAGTCGGGGGAAAAGGTGAAGATAAAAAGGAAAACATTAAAAAAATAGAAAATCACAGACAAGAGCACTGTTAAGGAAAGGAATAAAAAAAGAAGCAGTTATTAAAAATGAAAGAAATAAAGTGTACAAAGAACTGAAGGTTTTTTGAAGTTTTTCTGCAGAACTTTTAGATACTATGTCATTGTTAGCTTTAAATTGTGAGACATTTCTAGTAAGATTTTTAACAGGTAATTAAATATTATTTGCTAATTAATTAAATATTAATTGCTAATTAATTAAATATTAATTGCTTTTGATGTTGTACTTCATGCTACCAACAGTGTTCTTCACCTAATATTGCACATATGTACACTGATAATTTTCAGCAGTGATACCGCACCCAAGTTCCTCCAATTGCAATTAAATTGCAAATTGGAAAGTTCCATTTATTTCTTTTTTGTTTTGAATTTGACAACTCTGGCATACTTTGGCATCAAATCAGTTTGGCCAGGAAGAACCGGGACTCTTGATTAGATGTCAATACATTTGTCTGTTTATTAAAGGGTTTCATAAAATTTAATAGGTTACATATATTTCATATCTAGCATGCATGATAATATAAAGTAGTAAAACTACTCAGCACAGTAAAGGGTGTGACCATTTGTCACCATACCACTTGGTAATGTCCTAAAAGCTAGTGCATGCCAAAATTATTATCATCATTTATTTTTTGGAACCTGAAGTACTTCAATATCTCTTAATTTATTAATTGGAAGCTTCTTAAATCCAAGATTATATTCAATCATTTACTTGATATTCTTAATTATAACATTCTTACAGAGAAACCTATTCAGCTATAGGCTTTCAAGACACCAAAACAAGCATTTACAATTTAACTTTGAAATAAACTCCTCTCAAAATAATTCCCTACCTTGCCTTCAAGGAAGGACTTTCTCAAAGACTTTAAAAGATCATAAACATTCTGAATGGATTATAACGTACATGATTTCTTTACTGAATGTGTTTTGACTTCAACTCTTCAGAAACAATGGAAATGAGTGTTTCAGGTTTTCCTCAAATTGCCAACATAACTTACAGAGAAGCAGGCTTGCCATATACAGCACCACAGATCAACATTGATACCTTCAGCTGAGACCAACCCCTACAGGACACTGAAAGTTATAGAAATGTAGGAACCCAACTGTGTTCCAGTAAGATTAGACAAGGCACCACACATTAAAATGCATAGTCTTATGCTTAGAAGTAACTTTCACAAACTTTAGTGAACTATTTAAAGCACCCAGCTTTATACTCCAGAAGAAAGTAACCATGGCAAAGTCTATATAAAGTAAACTATTAAACTATAGCGTGTTTTTTTTTTTTCAGTCATTGCTTTCAATATGACTACAGTAGAATATTTCTGTAGCGTTGATTAAGCTATTTTCCTTTGCAATTGGCGTATAAATTCAATTCATATCTAGCTTTAGCACAGAGCAAGCATTGATCATTCCTAGCATATAATGAAGCCTCTGACTCAGAAATAGGATAACCGTAGCAGCTTGAAGCCTCTGAAGAGGCTGGCTGATGGGGGTCAGGACATAAGAGAAAATGGGAAGGAAAGTCCTGCCCAAAAGACTTCATAAAAAAAAAAAATTAAAAAAAAAGTGTGAAAAAGAAAAAAAAAAAAAACACTCAAGGACTTAGGCCCCTCTACAGCCTTCTGTGAGGTCTGATCAATCTCTCTGTACTGTAGTTTTGTGCATCAGCAGTAAGTAAACTTGGCACCGCCTGTAGCTGTTGATACTAAAGGCACACAGCATGACCAGTGACAAGATGTCAGTCATGTTGTGCTTTAGAGCCTTGCAGCTGTCTGAGGAGCTGTTTGCCCTTCCTGATATACCTTGGGGACAGAGGTATTCCCTTATTCTGCTGGCCTGGCTGGTGAGCAGCAGTGACATTCAGCTGGCATTTGGCAGAGACATAAGTACAGTGAATAGAAGTGTCAGCAGGACAGAACTCCTCCACATCACCTCGAGCCTGGTGGTAAGCTACTAGTGATAAGCAAAGCAAGAAAGAATAGCCCCAGACACTTTGGATAAGTACGGATTCCTGAAAACTTGGGGAAAAATAAAAGCACTATTCACTCATTCCTGATAAAATCTTTTGCAAGCTGTAAAGAGAGCTGGCTGTACGTGTTTCAGAACCAGTTTGGAACCTCTTTGGCTTTACACAGTTGTCAGCTGAAGAAATAAAATATCTTTTTATAAATAAGCTTGTGGCTTACAAAGATGTTGCTGATATTTGCAAGGCTTTTTGTATACTTGTAGTCTAACCTCATGGGTATGATACTCTGTCCCTGATGAATCAAGTAGATCAATTAGAAATGTAGTATGCCAATGCTGTTTGAATTAAATACTCTGCCAGTAGTCAAAATATTCATATAAAGCTAATTTATTGACTATTTTCTGAGACAGAAATAGTCAGTTATTTGAAATAGCTGCGAGGCAGCTTTCTACTTTAATGCATCGAAATTCAAAGCCCAAACTATTTGTAGATTTTTTTTTTCATTAATGACACTTTAAATGCTTGAGCCATCTCTCCTTTTTTTCATTTCTTTTGTTTGCCTTTTTTTTTTTTTTTCTTCTTTTTCTTCAAGATTTCCAGCATACTCAGGAAATGCACTGTTAGGAACCAGAAGCACCCATACATAACATTCCTACCTTAAGAGGCTTTCCCAGTTCATTTCATCATCTTACGCTGATACAAGTAAATTCATCCCATTTCACCTTTGCTTTTCTTCCACTGTCCTTTGAGTATACAGAGGAGTGACCTTTCTCCCCTCCTTACTCACCGCTCCAACTTTATTAAATATGAACCAAAGTTAATAATCAATCGGAAATAAAGCTTTCTTTAATTTCTAGAAAGAAATAAAAACAGCCATTATTTTACTAAAAAAAATCACAAGCTTTAGTGACTTCATCTTTTTCTTCCAGACCGTAATGGAAGTTCTTTTACAATTTAAATATTACCACAATTTAAATGCTTTCAGTGTGATGCTAAAGACTCTTTCCAAAAATTTTTTTTCCTTTATGGGTACATGAAAATAGTGACATTGTTGATTTACTAGTCCTTGTTCCATTTTTAAGCTGTAGTACACCAAGAAGAAAGTCAGTAATTGTGTCTTTCTACCACTCCACTACTGTCCACAATATACTTCCTTCTGTGTGTAACTTGATGACACAGTTATCATGGCTTATTCATCATCTATTATTGTATAGTTATGCTAGTAGCATATTCAGTTCATAAATAGCCAACATAGCAATACATATAAATATTATATTCTATTTTTATGCAAAATACTTAAATAATAGGAATTTAATAAGGACTTTTCATAATAAAACCTCAAGCATGAAATACTGATGACAAAGAAAATACCAGAGGCCTAGCTTTCATTGACTTGCCAAAGAAAGTGCAATGTGTAGATTGACTTTTGAGGTCTTAGCAAGATTTCTTTTATGATTGTTCCCTTTTATATTTAGATTACTTTCAGATTTTACTCAAAAACAAACAAAAAAGCAAAGAAAGCCCTGCAACCCCAAAGTGTATTCAGTTAGTAAGTACTGAGTAAACACTGAGAATGTTATTAACTGGAGCAATACGTATAGCCATTTTGCAAGTTTCTTCTTTACATGCTTATCTTCATCATCATCACTACATTAAACAAGTCAAATGCTTCATGAAATTCTTTAATTTTCAATTTTCAACTAGATCACACTTGCAAACCACTGCAATAAAACCTTCAGAAGCAGTGGCACTTCTAACCACCGTCAGAGTACTAAAGCAACAGATATTTCTTTTTGCGTTGTCATAAAAATGGCTTCATAAAAGCATGATTTTGTTGTTTAAGTTATCAGGGGGAGAGGAGGTGTTAAACTGAGACTGGAAGTATCGTTTTCAATTTGTATTGTCAGGAAATAGCTATAAATTTGAGCTTCAAGAAAGCTTTTAGGAATATAGTGAACTATAAATTATGCAGACCTAAGTATTACTATGTTTTATAGACTTCTCAGTGTCAGGAAAGGGAAAATTGAATTTTTCAACTATTTATCTCTGAGGAACAAGTTTATCAATTTTTCCATTCTAAACTCATGCTAAATGGAAGAAAGCATTACTCCCGGCCCAGTCATCAGGACACTTCAGTTTAATCCTAGTACAAAAAGTACCTGCTACAAGACAGTCAGCAATCCAGACCAAATATCATGCACATACATAAGCACAATTAAATCAGAGTTCAAATTCCTGAATAACATTCAAATCATCCCCGAGCTGTTCATGCCTAATAAGAGCACATTAGCAAAATCACTTTATCATTCCACTTTCACTTTAGCTTTGCCAAATTTCTTAATTTAATCTTTTGTTTTTCTAAACAGACTACATTGGTAATCATTTCAGGTACTGCCTGCAGTGACACAAATAGTGTTACTATTTGTAAAGTTAAAAAAAAATAAAAAAATAAAAAAAGGCAAAATAAACCACCACAGCACTATACCAAAAAGCAACCCCCAACTTTCTTCTCTAGTGGTAACCAAGAAAGCTAAGGTCATAACACATAAAAAATATAAAATTATAAAATATGGATACTATCTCTATCATTCCAAACCAAGCCTCACAATTTACTATACTGAGTAAATTAGTTTTCTTCATTTCTGTAATTCTGAAGAGTATCTCAAAGAAAAAGATAACATTTATCAGCATTTTATATAGGGCGAATAAACCCATATTGAAAGGAAAATAAACAAGACTACCCTAGTTTATTGGTTAAATAAGGAAAAACATCCACAACATTTATTTTGTCTTTTCCCTCAGGATAAATAAATATAAACTAGAGGTCTTCAGGGCAACAGGACCAACTGACCTCAACCACACGGAAGAGAAGTGTCAGCACAGCAGGTACAGATCCTGTTTGTGTGGAAGTGTTATTGTACAATAAAACAAGCAAAAATGGAGATGATTGGATATGCCAACAGCATGCAACCATTAGTGCCTTCACTCACATGAGAAATGCACTGTTGATTGCTGGAATGACTTGATGTAGCCTGCTCTCAAAATAAGCAGAACAAGACTGTAGAAGACATTTAATCCCCATTTCATGTAAAATTTGTCTCTTATGTACTATGAACATGGAAGGGATTTTTTTTTCAAGGTAAACATTCTTTCTTAAGAGTAGAAATATAGGAAAATGTCAAAGTAACATGGGTGGTACATCACTCCATACAAGCTGTTCATAAGAAATTTCTCACCTACCTCTTTCCCCAGTAATTTACTATAGAAAGTTCTCCCAGTGAACTGGAATAGGCATTACCACCTGCAGGACCAGAGGCCTGCAATAACTCAGTTACTGCAATGAAGCCTAAAGTGGTCCCGCCATCTAGAGGAAAATTAGCTGCATGGCTTCAGGGAAAAAAAAAAAAAAAAAAAAAAAAAAAAAAAAAAAAAAAAAAAAAAAAAAAAAAACACTCCAACTCTGGGGAGTGAACACTCAACAGTAATTGAGGAATCCACTGAGACAAGAGAGGAAGAAACGCCCTAGTTTCTTTGAAGACATTTTCATGGAAATGTAAAGATTTAATTGATACCTATCAATTTGCTTGCACCACGGATTTTCCTTGTTCTGATTTCCCACTGCATTAAAAAATAGTTTTCCAAAGCATTAGTAATAAAAGATAGATGCAATTGCTTTTAGCAAGTAAGTCCCTCTACCACCTGCCTACTACATTTACAATGTATGACATCCTATTTACATACATCTTCCACCAATATACAAATTCGTACAGAGTTTAATCTTAATTCTGAAAAGTAGTAGGCGGTCCTAAGTAAGAAAAATTGATTTGACAAGCAATGGAGACTCAAAAACTTCTTGGAAATCATGATGTAGAAACATGATTCAATGCAGGGTAGCTCTGCTTTACTCTCTCTGCTATTTGGGGGGAATACCTCGTTTGGTAGAGAACCTGAGACTCCAGTTCTGTTGAGCTTATGCTACAAGGGAACAGCAAAAAGGGGAAGATGGGAGAACAGACTAAAAAAATCTGGATAATCTGAAGAAGCTAGTGTGTACTCCAAAAACAGAACATTAATCTGTAGCATTAACTTTACTTTAATGGATCAATTAATAGTTTAAGAGAATTAAGACTCCAGGGATAAAAAGTGATTTTTATATTTTAAAGTGGTCTCACGCGTGCTTGCCCTCATGGCTGTTACTCTTACTGTATTTGAAAAGTTAAAAGGTGTGTTTGCTTTTCAGTTTGAGCCACATAGATTAGTGAAAAAGCAGTTATTGCAGTTGCACTGTATGGAAGATAACATTCACAGACTAATCAATTATTTAATTTATTATTTTTGAGTGGTGAGGTCTGTGTGCAGATGCAGTCCCACATGTATTAAGCACCTAGTTTAAGTGTCAAAATATATGAAAGCTTGTAATGTTAAATAGCAATATATCAAAAAATCCTTGCAAATCAGGCTGTCAGGAGACTTTGTTTAATACATTATTAGCCTAGTCTTACAACTGAGCTGACATTACTCATTCTTGAGTGCAGTGCTGCACTACAGCTTTCCTCTGGCTCTGCAGATTTAGGACGTCAGTTCTTTTCTTGAAGGCACTATGATGAAATACTAGTCATGCTTGGATTCTACCATGGAAGCAAAAGACAGAGCCTACACCTTCATCTTGACAGTAACCCAGCACCCTGGAGTTCACCGTCATGCCAACACTATCATATTTAGAAATAAACTTTTCCATCATCATTGAAATGGCCCACAATAGCTTCCACATAGCTGAACTGCACCAGATCCAAAACCAAGGTATGCCAGTTCAGTCCCAGGCTAGAAGATGACAGCATCCCCCACCCAGGCCTATTATTCTTTATTGCTTGCTGTCCTGGAGAGGACAACTTCCCAGCTGAGTCTAGAGAAAAATTATTACTTAGGGCCCAATAAAGCAAGGAAAAGCATAGTTTGTATTAATATTTCCCAAACACAAAAGGATATGGAACAGACCACTTTTTCCCTCCCATCAATAAATTGCTCTCAGAGTAACAGCCAAAAACCTTGCTTACTGTTTCATCTCTAAAGTCAGGAATTTAAAAGGCCACTCAGAGCTCTTCTTCCTTAGGTAATCCTCATCAATCAAGGTAAGTGGCTTTGAATTTGCTCGTCTCTTATTCTTAGGTATAGGGATTACCTCATACTATCATAGATGTTGATTTTATTGAGTTGGTGTTAATTTCCCTGTTCTAAACCTTATTTCTTCATTTTTCCTTCTCTTGAAGGATCGGTTGACAGACTTCAGGCATGTCGTCTGTCACCTTAGCATGATTTCCTCTCAATAAAAAAATGATTTTCCTTTTAAGCCTTGCACGTAAGAAAATATCAGGCTTATTATCAGGTTTTTGAGATCTAAGCAAATAGAGCAGGAAAACAAATATTTTCTCTCCTACAGCTTGGTTCAGTGGAAAGGCCTTCTGCTACTCCAAATATACTGTTGGGACTAAATTTTGGTGCAAGCACTGTCACTGATGTGTCTGAAGGCAGAAATCAAGCCATAAAGCAACCTCACACCTTCAATTTGGGAAAGGGCTGAACAAAAAACTCAGCTTTCTCACTGTCACAGCCCTAGGGGCATCCCACTAGTTTTTCTACATCCGAAGGAACACTTTGACAGTGTGGGCATGCCCCAAGTCAGCCCCTCCATGTCAGCCTCAACAGGCTTCACACTGCCCTGGGTCCCAGGGCTGGAAGCAGCACCATGCAACATGGTGCCTTCGTACAAACAACTTACTTTCTTTCCTCACTCCTGCAATAGGGTAACACCTCTTTGGAGCCTAAGTGCACGCATAAATCCCTCCAAGACTACTCCTGCTCTTGAACTGTGTCTCCGAGGTTTTTTTTCAAGTTTGTTTTGCGTGTAATGAATCAAGAGCAAAATCCCTGCGGATTGGCTTACAGTATACAGCACAACAAAAACTAAGGTGGGGGGGAGAGAAAGAGAGAGAGAAATCACTCTGAATTTAACCCAATCCTTCACACAGTATTTAACCAGAAAACGCGGCACAGCTGCAGAGCACGAAGCGGGCGTGCAGGGAGAGACCTGGAGCAGCGCCGAGGAGGCACAAGCAGAGCCGCAGCGCGATGCTGCCACCTCCTGGAACAGCCGCCCTCAGAGCTCCCCCAGAAATGGGATTACAGCGCGAGCGGAAGGCAAATTATTTGGCTTCTGTCCGTTTCGGAGAGCCCAAAGCGGTTCTTTATTCACCACGCATTATCAATTAATTTGTCATGCTAAGTTACGAGGAAAGTGTATATTTTAGTTTTTTTCTTTTTTTTTTTTTTTTTTAAAGGAGCAAAGGAGTCCCTGCTTGGGAGTTTACCAAAATTTAGATCCCTCTATTTAGAGGTTTATGATTTCAGGCTGGATTTGGGTTAGGGTGTTAGCTCCTCAGCCTAGCAGATCGCTGCCTTCTGCAGCCACGTGGCTGCTTAGTGGCCTAAGGCCCCCGGGGGAGTTGGACAGCAGCTGTCACTAAGTGCTCCACAGAGATGTGGAGGATTTACGAAGTGGGTATCCTTCATATCCTTCACTGCTCAAAAACAAAAGAGTGGGAAATAAACCTGAAAAGAACCGGTATGAGTATTTTCATGCCATGAAGTAGCAGCAGTGAGAGACATTCCTGCAGTGTTGTTTCTCCTATTTGTGATACTGCTGTCCTTTGACAGCACACTTATTCTTCAGAAACCAGTATAAAAAAAAAAAAAAAAAAAAGGAAATACTAGACTTGAACAAAAATATTTCTCAAACTTCCAGACAGAGTATAAAAAACAAAAGAGCGAAGCATGAATTTTAAGTTCTCTAGGCTACTATGACTGCTTCATAGAGACATACACTTTTCTCCCAGTTCTGTACTGCAAAAAGCTTAATGGCAAACCACACAGTAAGCTTTGATTACATTGAACTACATTTCTCTATTTGGTAGAAAAAGAGAGGAATGTTTCCCCCCTTAGAGAGAAGCTATTCTCCACAAAACAAGTGTTCAAGATATCACTGTCATTGTGAGAGCTATTCACACATATCAATAGGAGAATATAACCTTCAACTCCTGTGATGGATGCCACAATTGAACCAGATCTAAGCTTGCATCAAGTGAATCCCATTCTTTTGCAAAGTTTGGAGATTGAAGTTTAGGGTTTCTGTTTATATCCAGAATGACTTCCAGACCATGGATTTTTACTTTATTATTTTTAAACCTGCATACTTTAAAAGTGGCACTTTAGGCCACTTATGAGCTCCCCCACTCCCCTGTCCCCCGCCACAGAAATAAATAGAGAAATGGCACTCAAATGCAGACTTACATATTTTTTCCTACATAAAGGGGCACTAAAACCTCAGCAAGTATAGGGATATTTCTAAATGTAACTCCTGGCATAGAAGTCCTGCAAATTGTTGAGAGCTTAGAGTACAGTATTTGTTTTCCTACTATCTTCATTTTGAGCATTTCTAATCACTTTTTACCTAAGCATTTATTGGGCTTTTCTTCCCTTTTCTTAAGTTGCACTGCCTACTTCTCTTCATCTTCCACCAGTTTCTTCTTCCGGCAGTTTCTGTACCTTACTGCTTGTTCTTTCTTTCTTCTATCTCCTTATCTCCATCATCATAAGCCACCCCAAAACTGTACCAAAACCCGATGTTTTACATTAAATGGTAAGGTTAGGTTTATTAACAGATATCATTTACAGTAGAGTTAATCCCAGTTACAACCTCAACCTTTTCGCACTGACAGCTATTCAGAGAAGAAAGGTCTTTTCCCCCAAACAGTTCTGAGATGCAGATAACTAACTTGCTCATTTTAAGATAGAATTTACATTTAGACTGACAACTACTTGTGAGATGTTAATCAAGGTCACTGTGTGTTTATCTCAAGACCCCAGTTTCTCTCTAAAGAGTTTAATACTTGAAGGTAGAAAATTCAATACAAAATTAGATAGCCATCATTTTTAAGCAAACATTATTCTTTGCTGTCTTCCATAGTGTCCTTATCTATAAACTAAACCGAGGGAAAAGATCAAGGATAAAGAGAAAATTTCCATGCTAAGTACAATAATTAAGTCAAATCACCGTTTTGGTACCAGAGAGCTAGTTTATAAACAGGTACCAGAATGAAGCCTACGCACTCCTAGAAGTCAAAGGTGTATGGACTTTACACATGCAGACAAGATTTTATGCAGGAATGATACTCCGGGTATAATCACATGCAGCTCTAAGCTACCTGGTTTGTATTCTGTTGTAGAAAAAAAGAGTAATTTGACAGCCATAAGAGTGATACAGATTAAAGTGAGTACATGTAGGTTAGAGCACTGAAATAACTCCCACCCTCATCTCAATTCCTTAAAATTGGGAATTTCCACTATTCTACTGAAAGTTTGTAGAAATAAAAAATAAATCAAAAGGGCAGGGAAAAATTGCAGGAAGAGAGAAAACCCCAGAAAACCAAAGCATTTTATTTGAAACATCGTTTGTCCAATTTCAGTGCTTCTAATCTAACCTTAATGTCTCAAAATGATTTGGGGAAAGTTTCAAGCAATGATTTTATCTTTAAGCTGCAAGCTGAAAAAGATATTTTGACAGCTTTAACTAGAAGACTTGGCTCATGCTTACAAAACAAGCTGTTCAAGGGTTTTCTTATATCACTTTTGGTTCCAAATCATGAAAGTATAGAAACATACTCAGATTTAATTGATTTCATTTTAAAAATAGCAAAGGCAGTAGCACTTAAATATTTCCTCATTTTAGTTAGTCTTCTTACACAATAGAAGCAAATAATCTTTGAAGATGTTTCTTTAATAGATAATTGCATTATTTTTATACACAATCAATGCCTCTAGTTTGCTTCTGAGTGAAACTTGAAAGGCACATTGGAAAAAAAATAGGTTTCTAAACTATTTAAACTGTTACTAATCTTCTGTTTCATTTTGTGACAGAAAAGAATGCCTATGTATGAGTAGTGATTGAAGGTTTCAATTCTCATGGGGAGTCCTTTCCATTTGTTTTTGAATCTTTCTTCATTAAAAGATATTAAAAGATATTAAGGCATGGAAAACAGGTCCAGAAAAGAAACAACATTTCTATTCAGATTTTCAATGATCTTGAGTTATATTAGGTGTGCTCTCTCTCTCACACACACATACACAAATAAATAAATAAATATAAACACAACTCTATCATTACATAAAGGAAGAATTCTAAATATATTTCTCTTAATAGGAGGAGAAATCTAATAAAGGATTTTGCTGTTTAATACTGCACAAGATAATTAAATTCACTGGCCCTTAGGTCTACTGAAGGCATGTTAAAAAAGCATATGGATACTTGTCTGAAATTGCCCCTCAACAGTACTAGCCATACCACCAGAGCTTATAAGAGCAAATACAATGCAGCTTTTTAATCTTTACTTCCCTCTAATAATGACTTTGGATAAAAACTGCAGTTATGCCTACTAAGTTTCTTGAAAAAGGGCTACATTTCTATACACCAAAATACAGTAAATTTAAAGGATGTTTTTCCATTAAGCAGTAATGCTTGAAATTTCATGCTTTTTCCCCTTGAAAGTTTTGATCTTGTTAACAGTAATGCTACACACCCGCTATCCACATAGATTAAAAGAGACATCTACTTCTGAGATCATTTGTTTGATCCTTTCTTTTAAAGATTATTTAGAAAAGTAAGATTTAAAGAAGAGGAATTTCAAATCTTGTTCGCTGCACACAATTTCAGCTCTGCACCTCTTGATAATCCAGGCAAGTTCTCCTACTATAACAAGACCCAAACTCACTTTATCTCAGTCTGGCATTCTGTGAGAATACTAATGCATTTACCTTTAAGCAGCAGATTAGCCTCATTAAAATGAGCAGATACTTTCTTTCATAATGTTAAGACTGTGCCTCGGTGTTTTGCCTAATGAATGGACTGTTGCATAGTTTAGAGCCTTATCCCCACCACCATGTAAGGAAACACCCTAGTCCCATGCAACTCAGTGTAAATTTTACCATCAACTTCAGCGAAGTTGGAATGTCACCCTAGGGTGACTTAGCCTTTATGCTAAGTTTTTCAAAGCTACTTAAGGGATTTAAAATTAATGGAAATTGGGCATTCAAGATGCTTAGGCAGCTTTTGAAATTTCAGTCCTATGTCTAAGTGATTAAATGGAAGAAGGAAGGAAAAGTAATCAAAGTAAAATTATTCTCAGAAGTTTCATAGCAACTTTTATGCAAAAGAAACAGTAGTAGGTATACATGTACATTATATATGACTACAGAACAAATGAGCATTTCTAATAGGTGTTAAATCTCAACAGAAATGGATACATTTTATTAAATAGTTCTTCTGTTCAACAGTATCCAAACATACTGAAGTTTAATATTTGGAACCCTTCACTTTCTACATCAGGTGTGTGTTTGACCTGCACAGAAATAATAACCCACTAGAAAATGGCAGAGTCAAAGGATGTTTCTACGAAGACCTTTTTAGAACCATCTCAGTGTTAATGCAAACACATAGGGCCTTTTTCAGTATGTACTATGATGTTGTAAACACTTAGGTTGCAGAAAAGAAAAAAAAGTGTTTTGTAACCTGGTTTTGTTTCATCCTTAGATGAGGAGGGGAAGAAGTAAAGCAAACAACAGCTCACGGGTTGAGATAAGGATAATTTAATTAAAGGGAAATAATAATAATAATAATTAAGGAAAGATTATTATGAACTAAACTATTTAGCTAAAGGAAAAAAAAAAAAAAGGAAAGGGGAAAAGGGAGGGGGAAAGGAAAAAAGGGAGGAAAACAAACAAACAAAACAAATAAAGGCTATGTGGAAGTGCAGAGGAAAGAAATTACTCTCTACTTCCCACAAATGAGCAATGCTTGACCACGTCCTTGAAGCAGGGCCTTAACGCACATAGCCGGTGTTCAGGAGGAGTGCGGATGTTTTCACAAGAGCCCACCCCTCCCCTCTTCTTCCTGTTTCCATCTTTTATTGCTGAGTGTGACATCATATGGTATGGAATATCCCTTTGGTTGGTTTAGGTCAACTGCCCTGGTGATGTTTCTCTTCTCACTTTTTGCCCACTCCCTAGGAGAGTTAGAGAGAGTCCTGGTGCTATGGCAGCACTGCTCAGCAGTAGACACAACACTGGTGTGATAACACTGCTGTTCCAGCTACAAGTGCAGAGCACAGCACGGTATGGGCTGCTGCAGGGAAAGTTAACATTCCAGCCAGACCCAGTACAACAGGTGACTGCAATACCAGAAGTTATGTGAAGACATGAAAATAAATGCTGTTGCTATACAACATGTCTCTTAAATATCCAAAGACTGAAGAAGAGGGGAAAGAAGCTGTCATTCCTTCCATTTACCCACTGTAAACTAAACACTAGAAGAGAAATATCAAGTACTATTAGAGAAATAGCTAAGAACTAGAGTTTCAAGCATTCATGTTGGGTCTAAAACTATATATTTTCTCTATTTCATGTATGAATTACTTCAAATTTTGAAGTTCAGCAGATCAGGAAAGACTATTTTAAATATTTATGAAAAATTCATGTGCCAAAACATTAAAAAAATAACAGGGTTGAAATGATCCATTCATCCCTCATTAAATGGTGTAACAATAAACTTGAAGTCCTGAATTGAAAGGAGACTAAGAAAAAGAAATATAACTCCTTAACCCAGCTAAACAACTAATGTATATGGCTGTTTCATGAATCAGTGGAAAAGATTGAATTTATAAGTGTGCTGATACACATTTGAAGCTGATATTGATCATATTTCATATGTTAAAAGCAGCCCTGATTGAGGTGGCTTTCAAGGAAATAAAAATAGCTAATATTTGACTTTTATTACACTGAAAATAATTCACAAAATTACTCACTAAATTTGGAATTTAATAACCATCCAGAAGACTTATCTATATTGCTTTAATGCACTATTCCTTATTCAATTGAAAACTCATTTTCTTCTATTTCTATTGATTTCTGCGTTTCAGACAGGAAAATATGCATACTTAAACTGTAATTGCTTGTACATGAGTAATTATGGATGGCTCAAAAATCATTTAAAATTATCTTACTATTTTGCTTAAGTTGGCTTTGATTCTTCCTTTAAGAAGTCCCAACACTTTTCTGGTACACCGTCAGTTACATGTATATGGAATCCTTGAACACTTATTTATTTTTACACTGGCACAGAAATTGTGACAACAGAGTCTAAGGCACATCTGTAAAAACACACTTAAATCTTTGTTAAGTGCTGTAACCCACATTCAACTGCTCTGTTCAACAGGTAATGATTCCCAAGACATCAAAGATTGGATATTCTTTTCAAAAGAGGTGAACTGCTGAAAAGAAAACAGGTATTTTATTGTTATGAAGACCTCTGAGAAAACAAACAAGCAAAACAAAACAAAAAAAAATATGAGAATCTACAATGCCAGGGGTATTTTTTTCTGTCCCCTTTAGTCACAAGAGCAAAGCTCCACTTCAAGTTAAGAAAGGCTTAGCAAAGGTTTCAAGACAAGAGACAAACAGCTGTGGTGACTGGAATTTAGCCAGATCTGCTAGAGCATCTCAAACCTTTAAAGATATGACTACAAAACAGAGAATTCAACCATCAGTTAACAGGAGACACATCTTAATTGAACATTGGACTCCTGCCATCATTTTTATGTCAAAAGCTGAATTAGACACCAGAATTATGAAGGTATGAATCATAAGACAAAATGAGAAAACGTTCCTCAGCAGTAGTAATTAATTCAGGTAGTGCAGAACACAGGCAGAACACAGTCTGACTAACAGGGAACCGTAGAGTGCTGCATTTTGGCACATGTGGTAGCAAGTGCTGGTTCTTATAAAAATTTAATAATCCATGATATTTTTCAACAGAAAAGCAAACAAAGTGACAACCCCAAAAGAAGTAATTTGACACTTTCCAATCACAAAAGATGAGTAATAGAAAATCAGGTTATTCCAGGCCAGCACTGAAGTATCATAGCAGAGATATCAGCAAAATCTTGCTACTAATTTTTTGTGGTTTTGAGTAAAATTTATAGGAGGACAGCAAGACACATTAAACAAGCTTGTGAAAGTCCTCTAATTGACTGCTTGGATTGTAAAAATCCAGCTTCATGAGTAATATCTGGGGGGGGGGGGAAGAGGGATTCCATCCCAAATCAGAAGTGGAAACACAGAAATAAAGTGAAAACAACTTCATTATTATTAATTGGAAAAGTGTTTGAAAACAATTAGAAGAACTCCTACAATTTCCATAAAAAGCTACAAGTCTAAAATGAATCTACATAATGGTTGCTAGGCATTACGTCCTTTTGAGATTTTGCAGTTCTTGTTGCCAGCCAGGCAGGCAGGAAATCAGTGGGCAAACACAAGAGAGGTGATCTTGAAATATAAGAGGTAAGGATTGTCATGTCACTGTAACCAGCCATGAAAATTGGCCCCGTAGAAGTATATATGTATATATAGAGAGATAGAAGTATATATAGTATATATATATAAAAGTCATTCTTATAGAACCAGACAGATCAAAAGAGTGGACCCTAGCTGTATTTTTAGGGATACCAGCAAAACACAGGGATGACGACAAATAGTTTGATGATGATTGGTGTATTATGTTTAACTGCCTAACATGGTGAAACCATCACAGTCCTATTAGTTTGCTTATTCTGAAAATAATAAATAGCATTCCTCAATCCTTTGAAATTAATTGCACATCTGAAGTGCATTACGCAAAAGTAGTTTTGTAGAATTTTCTAGAAAAAGTGTCAAAATGTATGTATTACTTCCTCTATCCAGAGATGCTTTTTTCCTTTCACAGGTTTCCACTACCTGCTTCAGAACTTTAATCAAGTTTAGGTACACATACTCTCAATAAAACATTTTTTCCCTTCCAATGAATTACATACCATAGATGTATATTTCACACATTTGTCCTGAACAAAATTTTATGATAAGCTGCAACATACCCTTGTGCTTTTAACACTACTCATCAACAGCTTCCTGAAGTGTTCAGTATTCTACATCAGTATCTAGTAAGAAATAAAACTCTACTTCATACATATTAAAGAATAGAAATGAAGATTTCTCTATCCAAACGAGCATTATGCTATGCTCTCAGAGCTCTACATCTAGTAATAGGACTGTCGTACCATCTATAAATCAGCATGAGAACATTTGGCCCTTAGTCTGCATTCAGAAGATTCTATACCATACCAGTAACATGAAGAAGTGGAAGAAACAGGAACATAACTAAAACATTTCAGAGAAACGAAATTAGAACCATCTGTTTTAAAATTCCTGGCACCATCTTCAAGCACAGTCAGTAATAAGCCTTTAGAAGGGCACATCAGAATTACAATGAACAATTTGAACAGATTTTGCTAGTGCCCAGTGCTCTTAGCCATTCATATTAAATGGCTGGAAGAGCTGCCACAGTAGCAGAAGCAAGGTTGCAATCAAAATTGATAATGATCCACTTTTTCTTTTTTTTTTTTTTTTTATTTTATAATTTATTTTCTGGTGTCAGATATAATTGTTAGCTGCAGTGAAATACTAGCACAGCCACGTGAATTATTTTCACACATACATTGTTCTCATGGTATATATTCATGCAGCCATTTGATGTAGAGAAATGTCTTAAATACAAGTACTGAGATAAGAAAGTATTCATCCCTTGTATCCACATGTGCATGCATATGCATAAGATACTGTAAAACAACATTACAGCACATCCCAATGTTCTTAATTGGTCAATATAGAACTTTTATTGTGACATTCACTGAAAAGGAAGAGAACTAAACTACCTCCCAGTTTAATTTCTACTGCCGTATATCCCACTGGCTTGACTGTGTGTATAAACTTACTCAGAAAGCTCACCACTAAAGATTCAGTCCTAAAGTCTAATTCTCTAGTCTAAAGTAATAAAAAAACAGATAACTCTTCTAATAAACCAGAACATTACTATATTCTAGGTGGACCATATTATTTTATACACACAGCATGTGCAATAACTTGGCTTAGAAGCATGAAAGGAGTGGTAAGAAAAAAATATTTTTACAATAAAACCAAAATATAGTATTATTTTAAGTCTTCATCACAGAGCAAACATAACTAACATGCACTAACACAGGAAGGATTTGGGTTTTCTTTCCTGCCCCAGGTTTTTACACTGTAAGGGTTCCTTCTGTAAAAGTAATGATTTGCATTACAAAAATACAGCAGGTAATGCTGTAACTGCTCCATTTTTTTTTTTCCCCTCAAAGCTGCAACTAAATGTGCATTGCAGAACTTAACAAGTGTTTGTAGCTTTATTCTTTTATTGATCATGATGAATATTTGCTCCACTAGTTACAAAAATAATTTAAACTGGAAAAGACCATCAGCATCTATGATTTATTCTGATTAAGTTAAGACTGTAAATTCAAACCCTTCTAATAAAATCATCATCACTTTTCTAATGAAGTCATCATCCCTCACATCTTTAGTGTGAGGAAGAAGCATAAGAGCAAATCACAAATCAGGTATCAAGCTAACCCTTTGCAAGGACTACATGGAAAGGAGAAATCATTAAAAGCTTGCTTCTTATGTAAATTATCCATTGACCCTTGTAAAAAAATATATATATATATAATTGTCAGATATGGCAAGTAACATTTTACTTCCACATTTTCTAAGTCAATCAAATGATTTAGTTTTCTCCAAAAAATTTCAGGAATAGTGGACACTCATCAGTACTTCTAAGTTGACAGAAAAAGTGCTTAAAGTATTTCTTCAAATTTGGGGACTTCAGGGTCATAGTCATTGCAAGAGAATGTTAACAGTTTTGATGTAGCTAAAAGACTTCTTTCAAATGCTTTCACAGGTGTTGGTTTATTCTCTTTACAAAGATTGCAGCAAAGCACATTTAGCTGCTGCTTTGAGGAAAATTTGGAGCCTCTTACAATCTTTGGATGAGTTAATGTTACAGTGATTACCCTTTGCCGGCTTCATTCTCTAAATCCAAATAGAAATATGAAGATGATCCTCACAAACGGTTACTTTAAAAAGTTAAAGCAAAATTAATGCAATAACCTCTTCATTATTTTTTTTTCCTTTTGACACAGCAATCTACCCCCACTTTGTACTACAGTTACACCCCATAAATAGAACCCAGAGTGCCAGAATTGTACTGCCTCAAACCACTGCCTTTGGTTCTCAAATCAAACACTCCAAGATCAGCACAGATGAATTACGAACTCAGAAGATCAGTTCTCTTCTAAATAAGGTACTAGTGAGTCCATGGAAATGAGAGAATCAGATCATACTGACTTAACTGTAAAGGACTGCATATCATCTGATTTTAACTGTATTTTCTGAGATATACATGGCTAAAATACACTCTTCAAGGTATCTTATAAAGAAGGTCTATTCCCATTCCATTTTCTTAAAACTTTTCACTGCTGTTTCTTATTTTGCTTTTCACTAAATGACACTTGTGAAAATGTCATTTGCAGTTGAAACCTTCAAATGAGAGTGCTAAAAAACATTGTATGCAACTAGAAATACAACAGAAACTCAAAGATTTATCCAATTAATAACAGTGAAGGAGAAGTAGTAAGTGTAAGGCTTGCAGCTACTAGGTATTCTGATGACTTAGAACTCCCTAAAATACAACAGATAACTGAAAAGATTCAATGTAATATCTTCTAATAACTTAATATCAAGAAAAAAAAGTAAGAAATTTCTGATACAACAAAACTGGTTTCATTCCAATTAAAATTAAATTTCAGAATACAGCAATGTAATAAGAGAAGGACTGTTTCAAAATCTTCCTCCTTATTAAAAAAAGCCATTCAAATCTCCTTGTTACACACCTTATACCAAGTTTGGCACGTGATACCCATCCACACTTACATATACATACACACACACATATATATATATACACACATACACACAAACACACACACATATATATATACATACATACATATATATATATATATGTAACTGATTTAAAAAAATCCTGCTTTTAACTTAAAGTAAATTTGGGTACAGAATGTGATCAGGCTAAAGAAAGGAAAATCATATAAAGCCTCTCAAACTCAAGGGGCTGTCTGGGGGAAAAAAGTGCAGAGAGTTACTTTAAAAATGTAAAATGTAAGTAGATCAAATTTTAAATTAAGCCTATAGAGAAAAGTTGTCTCAATTCTATGTAGAGAAGTGTCCTGCATATACCAATACCATTTCCATTAAGGCAACTACTGATGAAGGGCTTAAAACACATACAAAAAGTGCATTTTATACTGAGTATGTATATAGCACGTGCATATTCCATTTAAACCATTAATAATACAGCCACATCGTTAATATACAGAAATTTAATAATGCCTTTCCATTTAAGACTAGTTTATTGTGCTATATGAAGTTAAGAAAGTTTCCTTTTAAATAAACTCATTGAAGTCACCTAGATAAATCTTGTAACTAATGAGGAAGCCTTCTGAAAAGAGTTTACTTAAGCTTTACATTAAGGTACAAAAAATAAATTGAATGACAGCTTGTAATTACACTTCAGGAAAAATAAAACCTGAGCATAAAGAACTATTAGGTGCTAAATCTTAAGACAACAAGGTACTGCAGAAGGATGGGATCTTATAAAAGTAGTGACAAATTTCTGTAAGATTTACTGTGATAAGAAAACTCTCAGCAACAACAATTAAGTTGACGAAACCAATGTTGTTTCAATATAGTGTCCTTTTTATAGTCATCTGGAAGTAGGAAGAAATTGACTAATTTTTCTTTCAATTTCCTTTAGTTGTAACTTATCAGAAAGTGTTAGTTGTGTTTTAATCTCATGAAAGACACACAATGCAGCTATTTATATTACTAGGTCCAATGAAGATTATGGGTAGAAATAGTTGCTACTAATCTCTCAAGAAGGATTCTGGGCATATGTTACTTGTCTTTTTCTGGTATCTGCTGAAATTGCTAACTGTACTGAAATGGCTTGCTTTAAACTACCTTGGTATCAGGTAGGAAATATTGCACTGAAAGCACTGGATTTGAGAAATTAAGGTCCATGAAATCTGACAACTGTATCTAGTAAATTGGTAGAATTTGTAAGAAGAACAGAGGTGAAGTTGCCTCAGGGTTCTGCATTGGAACATATCTTGTTTACGACTTGTTTTCACATTTATGTGTGAACTAAAGAGGGGGCAAGGTCTGTAAACAAAAGTAAGTTATCCAGATGCTATGCTAAAGAAGAGGCTGACCACAATTGTCATGTTATTGTATCAGCCAGTACAGAGATATGTAAAGGAATAAAAATAATTTTAAATGCTTGGGTAATATCCAAGTTTTATTTTGGAATATAAATTAGTACAAAGTAATGTTGCCCCCCCTCCACCCCCCCCCCCTCGTTTTTAGACCTATTACCTCTTAGCATGCTTATTTGGTTTAATACATCACTGATTCTCCTGTCAAAATATTGAGAAAACTGATTATAATTTCCCCAACGTTATCATTCTACCAGCTGTGAAGGAGAATTCACCACAGTCTACAGGTATTTCTGACAACATGCAAATACACTCTCTATACAGAATACTAAGAAAAAAATGCTCAAAAAGTGTGGTGAAAAACTGAATCCTGCATGCTGTTGGAGACATGGCTATAACACAACACACAAAGCAACTAGCAACTATGGAAATTAATGAGATTTCACGAAGAAGGATGTGGTGTCACACATGGATGAAAAGGATTCCAAGATACAGAAGAAAGAGAAGAAAGAAATATGCAGATAAATTGCAGACTTTCTCCTTATTCATGAACAACCCACTGTGTAGGCTGACAGCATGGGTAATCTGAATTTGTGATCATTATTAACAGTCCAAATAAGAACAAAGCACCCTCAAACATCGCTTTCTTCTATTACCCTAGAAAGAGATTGAGGTAGACAACACAGAACATTTAAGGAGAAAGAAAAATATATATATAGTAAAGATCATATAATTCATAAACAAAATTTATATTTTATTGCTATGTAAATTCATATATGATCATTGTACCTTTATTTGGAGGAATAAAAGTCAGACTGCAGAGAAGAATGGAACATTCAAGGGTTAGAAAAGTGAATTGTAAGTCTAGATCAAGGTCTAGAACTAAAAAACAGAACTGCCTAGTAATACACACTATTAATTTAAAACTGGAGTAGAAGTAATCATCTCCTTACTGCGAAAAAATCTCCACAAGAAACCAGCATAAGGTTATAAAAATTCATTTACTCATTCTGTGAAGAGTTTTGTATTTGGATTATAAGAAAGCCCCAAACTGAGTACTTCTCCAAATCCCTACCAACACAAGTATTTCTCTCCCTCCCTCCCTTCTGTGCTATACTTCAGTCCTCATAGGGCTTATAGTCTCAGGAATTGACAGCCTTCTACGTTTTAGCTGCTTATTATTTCTAGAGCATAAACTCTACATACACCTTCAAATAAGAATTTGAGGCACAGCATTTCTAGTATGCTTTAGCAATTGCCAGGTACATCCATCTCTGTTTGTGGACTTAAACGTGGATCTTGCTCACAGGTTGTGCAGTATTTGTACAAATCCCTGTAGCAACACGTGGCCTTCAATGAAACTACAGCTGTTATCTAAACCATAGCATTTTTTTGGAGGGGGTATATTTGTTTGGTTGGTGTTTTTTTTGTTTGTTTTTTTTGGATTGTATTCCAGGTGTCCTGAAGAGAAAGTTATTTTAGCTTCCTGCTCTTACTGCAAAAGCTGCATAAAACTTTGTTTAAAAGTATATATTATATGCTTTGTTTAAAAGTGTGTATATATATATATATATATATGTATATATATATATATATTATATACTTTTAAGCAGAGATAACATGAACCAAGTATTCACTAATTATCAGGAAAACAGATGTATTCTTTATATTACTTTAAGATACATCTTAGAATGAAGTCCACAATACAGAAATATACTCCCAATCCCAATAGTACCAGCTTCTCAGGCTTACTAATGATTTTCAGGTCTATTCCTAAGCCCATGTAATCAGAAAAGTACCAAACGGCATCAGTGAGAGTTGGAATGGAGAAAAAATGAGGAATTCTTATACAGATACTTAGTAACTTGCAAGAATTCGGTCTCAGTCTCATTGAAATATTCTTAGAGAATCACTTAATTCTACTTATTCACATAGTGAAATAAATTTGATGCACAAACAATACACCCAGATTTTCCATTGAGCTTTAAAACATTTTTTTAAAATAACTTCTCTAGATTACATCTTTCATAAACAATTTGAAAATTTGAAAGCTGCAGCAAACTGAAGAAAAAACAATGCTTAGAACTCAAGAACATTTATTATAAAGTTATAAATGACAAATGCAATAACCAAAATTGTAAGAATTTTTTACAAGACAGAATAAGTTTGCCTGAATTTGTTGAAAACTTAAAATTCTTTTCTTGGAGAAAAACTACTTACAAACAGAAAGAAAGCACTCCAGATGGTCTAGAGTTTACATTCATCTGCCAACATATGATATCAAATTGTAACATTTTCTAATCAGAAACAATGCTTCAAATAAAACATTACTCTATCTTTACTTACACCAGTGATTTGGTGATGAAAAAGGCATACAAACATTCTGCAGAAATCTATGCTGCACAGTGTCAATGAAAACATATATGAAACAGGAGAAAAACTCATTGGACATAACTCCCAAATGAAACACAGATGTTATCATGCTCTCTGAATTGTGAAGCTACTTAAGAATGAAGATATTGTGGAATCATTTAATCTTCTTTCCATCAAATAAATGACTACAGAGCAAAATGAAAATACTTCACTTGCATTTTTGCAGATTCCTGTGCTGTCCCATTTAGAATCATATAATCTATTTAAAAACAAACTATTTTAAAACAAACAAACAAAAAAGCTACACACAATTTCTGACCAAATAGATAAAGAGTCTCCAATAAGAACTTAGATTATTCAGTGTACCATCCTACTTGGGCAGGTAGATACACAAAACAAAGCCAGAGGGTAAGGTAAGAGAAAAGATCCATGTATGTCCCAATAGCAGTACATGGTAACTAGGACTAAATCAGAACTCTTACACTTTATAGTTTAACATCCTCTAACAAAAATCCTGTAAAGTAGCTTCTTATAAAGCTTCTCCTGCATTAGAACAACATGAGCAAAACTTCTGTGTTGCTACAGTCAGTGATTGGTAAAAATATTGACTAGACCAGGAAAAATTGCCAACAACCATTTTCAATCATGTAGGAAGAAGTAGATTAGTCAGAAGGAACTAATACATCATCCAAATTATAAATTTATTTTGGTAACACCAGCTTAGCATCACAGTGAAAAAAACTGATCTGTGTGCCCTAAAACATAAAAATCCCATCAGTTTCTTTGCTGCAAATCTTTAGGTAGAACCTAAGATTAGGAAGTTTGGACTTCAAAGAAGGTACATTCAACTTGAGAAATCCAATTATGCTTAGACAGGAATTGATCATGAATGCATTCAACAGTTTATATTCTAAGAGTTTAATGAAATTTAATAAATCCTATTATTAATGTAAATTAAATATAAGCAAGTTTTGATAGGACAAAATATCCATCCATAAAGACTCAAAAACAAACGGCTGCAGCTCATTCATATGACATAACACATTTGCTGACAGTCTTTCTTTATTTCCTGTTCTATGCCCACTTTTTAAATGTTGCAGACTGATTGTGCTTTATATTTAAAAAGAAGTTTCAATTGTAACTAGATGTGGTGTGCATGGTGTGCACATCTTTAATGCTTGTAAAAGTAAAAAGTTGAAACAGGAGTGGTGGAATAGTGTTCTATATAAAAAAGAATACAACATAACTAAAATGCACAGCATTTATGGGAAAGAGCAAAGGTTTTCTGGTATAAAAGCACGTCAATTCAAAACAAAATACTATAATTAGATTTAAAATACAGTAGGAAATCAGAACATTGATAAATATGAGTACTCATGTCTAACATAATTTTGAGGGATCTCAGAAAACAAGCTATTTCCTTTGTTGTTTTTCTTTTCACTATTTAATAAACAAGATAAAAATAAAAAATAGCTACTACAGTACTCATTTCAGTAAAATAGCAGCAAGGTAATACATCTCCCATAATGCCATGTTTTAGCATGGAATAATTGTTATTAAATCAAAGGAAAACACAAGCAACCAGGTAGCATGCTCTAGGTTATGGCGATAGAAGTAAACTCACAATGGCCTGACTTTGACAAGGACCTACAACAAATTTGAAATGACACTTCAAAAGTGACATGCCAAAAATTACAGGAAGTGGGTTACTAGGAAGAGTTTCTCACTTGCCACTGATAGGTGCACATTTGAGACACTGGAAATACTTGTATGTTGTCTGGCATTTCCCAGTCACTGGGAGCTCTTGTAGACTATTATTCTTATTCACAGAAAGATCTTGCTCAAGTTAAATATCAACAAGAAATTTTTCCAAGTAGTTTCCCAGTTATGGGTAGGATATCCAAAATACCACATTTGTATAAGTTACATAAGAGTTTGCAGTACTTACTGGAACTACAGATAAAAAATTAAGACAGACTAAAGCTTAACTTTGTCTTCCTCACCTCCTTCCATCTATGAAGCAAGACTCAATATTCATGAGTAGGGTTCATGACTTGTATATTTCTGAAGCCAGAGTTCAGATTTTTTTCATGCATATGCAGAATAGGTATTTAAATAAGAAGCAAAAGGTGTTTATGCCCCAAATACATCTAAATAGGACTCACACTGTTTTCTTATCCAACATTTATTGTTTCAGTCTGTAGAAGCTTAGTGTTTTATTTTGTTTTTAAATCAATATTCAGAATAACTATGTAATTCATGTTACACTATGCCACTGTTCCCCTTTCTTCAGGAGTTCTACCCTTTATTAATGTCAAAGTACTCTCCAATGAATGAGTTATTTATAAAGATCTCTGCAAACCACTATAAGAAACTATAGGAGCATTTTACTTTAATTTTCTTGGCTCTGTGTGATTTTTAATTTTAACTAAATAATCACTATATTCAAATTAATGCTTTCACAATTAAGGGACATTGTGAAAAGAAGTCTTTGATGAAGTTTGCCATGAAATCAGTAATAAAGGGGACTTAGGCTAAGAGCAACACAGTCTAACTCTGTCAAAAAGAGCATTGTGCCTTTTATTGAAGGTTGTGCACAAGCATCATTTTTCAGTGGCAAATTGCTCAGAACATAACTTTTTGTTTTCTTTTTCAAGGATAAGAAAACAAAATTGTTTACTCTTCCTATTTTCTTGGAAGAACCTCACCGTCCTAACTGTTCCCTCACTTCATACTATGATGTAGATGAACCCCTTTTATTGAGAGTTGATAAATGATCACAGCAGCATAATCCATAAGATTATGGATTATGGACTCAACAAGAAAAGCAAGTGTCTGAGTGTAAGAAATACACCATATGTATTTTAATGGGCTATAAGCACGGAATTTCTCCACTGCTAATCAAGCAGATACTTGTATTTGATCATATGTTGTTCAAGTGAGCCCTTCAGAGCAGACATTTTTCGGTTACTGGTATTTAAATTACTACCATATTCAAATGCTTCAATATCTCATTTGTTTAATACAGCCAAAATATATGACTCCTGCCTCTGATCTGTTGCAAACCTGTTCTCAGAGTAAGAAACAGAGCCCTGATCATTATCTTAAAAGGAAAACCAGATTATTGAATCCCAATATTGTTGAAAGCCAGCCCATGGCATTATTAATATCCTGAGGAAATCTGGTTTCATGTTTCTGATCAGCAGCATGATCAAGCACAGAGGCATCTAAGAGTTTGCAAGGCAGAAAACGTGATGAACTGTCTAGAAAAACAAAATTCCATGTCTTTAGTTTTACAAAGTACTCTTCAGAGTTTAGGTGAAAGTACTTTCCTGGTTGTTACCCACATTTCTGGACCCCTTTCTTAAAGCTTTTCTGTACTTTCATTTTATGTGAAATACTGAATGATATATCAAATCCTTAAAGAGCATGCATACCTTTTTTTTTTTTTTTGTCCTCTCCCACCACCCGCCTACCCTTTTTTATAAGGCGGTGTGCCCACCATTCTGGAAATTCTGACCATTACTTTCCAAATCCTTTCTTTTATAAAACATAGCAGTCTTCAGAAGTTACAGCTTTGCCCCAAAACTTTCCAGAAAATTTCCAGTGATCCAGCACGATGGAGCCTTGGTCAGCTTTGAGGCTGAAATTTGCATATTTGCTTATTCAGTAATGCTTTTTACACAGCTTCACAAGCTCAATCTAAACAACTTACATGCAATAATTACAGGTAAGTATTTACAAAAAAAATATGCACTTTACTATATGATCTGGTTCATTCAAAGCCACTAGGCTACAGAAATTCTAAAAAATATATACTATGATACAGTGGCAGCATTACTTCGAATTGATGTTACAGCAACAACATACGTTTCTCATACAGTGCTCTGGGCAGTACTCTCCCATCTGGCATATTACGAATGTCTTGAAGTCCTAGGGTTCTAGAGTTCACGTTTAGCCACTTCATAAGTTAATTTAAATTAACTTTTCAGAAGTCTAGTCTTTCAATGCAAAAATGCTCAAAACTAACATGGTTGTCGTGAACTCTGAATTCTACTGTAAATGTCATGTGTTTGGAGGAAATGAATTTGTCTCCACTAAGTATTGAACAGGTGAGAAGGCTAACTTCAGCTTTAATAGAAAAAAAGTATTTGCACTTTCCCTTTAAAATTCCATATTGGGAATCACATTGCAATTCATATTGACATTTATTAATATTTTCCAACCTGTAAGATCAATAATTTAAAAACTATATTTTGCTAATATAAGTGTTTTCCATAAAAACATCAAGAGCATTTAAATACATCTAAGATGACCTTCACACAATAGGCAGGCTTTACTGCAGACAATGTTTTATAGTCATTTATAGAACACTAAAAGTTGTCACCACCCTCTGTGAATTATTCATCATTTTTGCTTGTTAAGTGTGCAAGGTAAACACTTAAGAAGTCATTTAATTTATTATTCCAATGGAACCAAAAATCCCTCATCGTTCAGATTTCATTTTTCTTTTTAGATTCATTGGTCACAGTTAACAAGAATTTAAATGAATGAGATATCTGATAAATAATACTGCATTTGCCAGGTTTCACAAATTTGTTCTTCCACTGTTAATAATGACTATGCTGCTAAGATCCAGTTAGTTAGATCCACTGTGAATCAATACTGCACTTTACTGCTTTGTGCAAGTATATTCAATTTGAGCAGTCCTACCAAAGGACAGTAGTCGTCTGCCATTTGAGATTAATCCAATGATAAAGTTACATAATTATTTTAAAATAATGACCTACAACTTTACACAAACTGCAGTTCATGAGAGAATTTCAGGTGCCAGACTAAGTTATTGCATACACTTTTTTCCTCTTTTTATATATCTATGTATTTTTAAGTAACTTGCAACTGGAAAGCTTCTAGAAGAATATTCTATAGCCATCAATTTGTACAAAGGTGAATAAACTAGGCAAGTTATGCCAAGGAATTCTCCTTGTTTAATGCTCTATTTATGACATCGACCTATTTGTTTTAAAAGAAACTTGGTTCTCTACCTTGTCCGCTCTGCCAAACTGCAGTATCAATGCTACCTCTAATCAAAAAGTAGATTAGATTAGACCAAGAGAAGTTGTTTAATAGCCTAATCTACTGAGCCTAATACACAAATAAGCTCATTTAGAAATACCTGATGTTTAAGTTCCACTGCACCTATTGACTTCATTACCAAAGAAGGCTGATCATCACACAATCACTGTAATCAGAGATGCTTTCCCTTTCCACATTTCTAGTTCCCTTCGAGACCAACCTGATATATTCAAATCAAATGGGAATGTAAATAGTATTTGTTTGAAACATTTTTGGAGTATGAAACCTGCTAATCAGCAGGGAGCTCTCAAGAAATACATATCACAATACCCAAGACATATGAAACTTCAGAGACTGCATTGTAGACTCTTGTAAGACAAAATCTAAGTCACAAGATTCTCTACACTTGCAGAGTTGGTCCTTACGACTTATAAAATACCTGGCCTTATCCTGTAGCAGATGCAAAAATCATGGAGGTTTTAAAAAATGATGAAACATGACAGACATCATATATGAACAAATATTTAAAGGAACTACTTCATTGCAATAAGCATAACTGAGTTTCATGTAGTGGTTGTTGTTATAGATTCCATAATAGAATTTCTCTAGACAAATCTCAGACAACTCTGAAACAAGAAGGGAAAGAAATGGGGAGAAGAGGTGAGACTGTCAATTTAAAATTCCCTAATTTGAACCAATTATAAGAAACCATTAAATGGGGGTGGGGGGGAAGGGAAGATCAAAAAGCTCAGGAGTAAGGTCTATCTTTTGATCCAGAAAGATATTATCTGTGGAAAAGTAGCAGAGATAAGAAGTTGGACATACTTACTGTCCTTATGCTGCATGTGTAGGTAGACACAATATCCCATACCCAGCTATGTCTTTTAAAGAGTCTCATCCTAAAAACAAACTGTATCTATTCCTTGTAAAAAAGCTTTTTCATTGCAACAGTCACTACTTTTAGAATTGTTTGATGACTTGATTTCTGTACCTACTTGCAAGAATTAAGTTAAGTAGAAAGGCTGATTTTAGGGGTGACAGCCTGAAGGTCTGAGAATTGACTCTCTGCAAGTCAAAAGCATTTGATTCACTGAGTTGTGCCATGGAATTTGAATTTTGACTGGATTCACTAATGAAGATTATTTATTATATTACTTACCTATAAGAAGTTGTTACCTTCTCTCTTCCATCTTGAAGTCTTAGTGACATTTTCTACAGAGCATGATACTTGAAAGAGAAAAATTTCAAAGCCATCTTGATTTTTATTTATTTATTTTGCCTAGACTAACAAAACCTCACAGCTAAAGAATGGTGTCTTTGTAGAAGTGGCTATATTGCAACTCTCATCCAAAAGGAAAATTCAAAATAAGTTTACTGTTCTTCAAAAATAGATTACCTGTACAATACTAGGATATGTAACACAAGATGTCTACATCAGTAATATAGGACCATTTTTCTTCCCCTCAACAATGATATTACAGTATGTATAGTCCTGTGCTATAAATCTCACATGAACAGAAATTGTCCTCTGTCAACTTTCAAACCTGCACAGATTACCAAATACTTCCAATATATCCGGAGAGCCTAAGCAAGTCATTTTCAGTTATTAGTATTGCAAAAGACAACTTCTCAAACTAGTTATGTCCTCAGCTAAATCAAGTATGGGAAATTAACTAAAAAAGATTTGGTGACCAAGTCCAGAAAGAAAAAACATGTTTTCTATTTAAAATAGAATCCTCTTCAGCTAAGAAATAAAGGCGTGATTTTTTTTTTTCCCCCCTTCCTCTTGTATTTCCAGATCATGCTGAATTATCAGTTTGCTGACACCCAGAACTCAGTGCTGCCATTGCTTCTCACTAACGTGCTACTTTGGGCTGAATTACATGAACGAGTACTATTATTCTAATGTACTCTGTTGCCAAAAGAATTTGTCCAGTTTCCAGAACAAGGGAGGTCATTTTGAGTGGTTTATTTTTTGTTAAAGTACCTGCTGCAAAAATCAAATTAAATTATTTTTAAAGCTATTTTTTCCTGTAACTAAATATCTGAAGATGGATTATCTTATTTGACTGAAAATTGTGCAACTTAAAGTTTAAAAAAGCATCCTTAAACATCCAAAACCCACCCCATTTCTTCCTCTGTAATTTAAGTTTGCCTCTCCCACTATTGATACAAGCATTTTAGCCCACTTACTCCAGACGTATTCCAGTAGTATCATACTATTAATATATTAGTAGTATATTGTGACTCAGAATGCTCAGTATTTCAGTATTTTGCAGAGCTGTGGTCTGAAAGAACTAAGTAGCTAGGCAGAACTTTTTTTTTTTCCTGTGACGGAATAGAATACTGTACACTGTATTTATCCTTCCTCTATCTTGCTGCCTCTGAAGTAACAAAATCAGAACCCTGATCAACCATTTTTGACAGAACATGGACCATCATTCACACTTCCTTCTTTGTTTCTCCCTTTGTTCATCAAAAACCAGCAAAAAGGCATCTATAAGCACACACTCACATAGGCAGCACATATAGAAAAAGCTTTGTTGGCCAGAATGTTATTCCCTTTGGCCAACAACTAATCAATTGACTTAAATGGTTGCCACAGAGTTATGTCATTAAAAAGAAAGATAGTAACAGTTCTAATTACATGGGGAACATGCCAAGAAACCTTTGTAGCCACAGATACCTTCCTTTTGTCTTGATTGAGAACTTTCCCTGATTTATTCTAAAGGCAAAACCAGTATCCTAGGAAAAATGCTGATATTAAGAATTAATAAGGGTCAAAGAGAAATGAAATGGTGATTGAAGCTTAGCAAACAATTCATGCACCAGATTCAGCCACATTTGAAGTGTCCATGATTTTGTAATATATTCTCATTCAATTATAATATTATTTAAATTTTTCAGTATTAAAAACAAGAATGACCACTGCTTAGAAATTCACACAATGCAGTTTATTGCAAATGGTCAGATAAGCTTCAAAATGTTTCTCAAGTGTTCTCAAATCAAATTAGGGCACAAGCATTCCCAGTCCTAAATACATGTGAGTGATCTGCATTAATGTCACTCGCACACAAACTTGAACTGCCCTCCCCCCTCTCCCCTGAAAGCTAGTGAAGTATAACTTGGGGACAAAAAAATAGATTGGTAGACAAAACAGGTAAAGGACAAATTCATGCTGATGCTTGGAAACAATGATTTTATGCTGTTCTCCTAAAAGCAATGATGTGTATTGCTGGGAACTCATTGACCAAATTTGCACTTTCGACCTGATTTTGGGCAAAACCTCTATATTCAACATGAGCAAGTCAGTCTAGAGACAGACCAAGAAACACAGAAAATAGCTAACATATCCTCACATGAAAATATTTGCCATTTTCTCTTTCTGTTTCTCAGAACAGATGGCTTGTTACACCACTGAGAAATTCACATATATCTAATTTACTCAAAAAATACCTCTCTAACACAAAATACTTCCAGAAAAAATGGTGACTTGGCATGGCATAGTATCATATGTTTTATAGGAAACATTGAAATCAGTTCTTCCATTCATTTACAAGGCAAGAACCTATCAGTGAGGGCTGCACAGCAGGTGAATCCCTAAAATCAAACACACTTCTGGAAAATGGTGTAGTTTGTGACTGAGCAGACTGAGGAAAACAAAGCCAACAGACTTTACACCAAGGCATTTTGCTTAGTGCTATCACATTCAAGGTGTTTCTCTTGTTAGCCTTCTGTGAAAAAGGTTTTCATTAACCATTTTGTTGAGCTGTCTTCCTGACACTTGCTTTGTTATGCCCTCTATTCCTTAGAGCTCTATCTCAATAACCCTGAAGCCTTGAGACCTGCACCTAATCCCAGACTGCACACATGGGAGCTGCAAAAAGACTATTTTAGCAAGAACAGCTGTCATTGACTCACTAAATTTAAGATCTTGTGATTTTTTTTTTCCTCCGTATGTTTCAGAGGATTTACAGAAAGATATTAAAAAAGACAACTCTACCTATGCGTTTAGCAATGTCAAAAGACAGCAGGTGGGTAGTCATTTTGATAAATATGTAATTAATCAGATGGAGGAGTTAATGAGTTCAAGGAACAGAGTACTTGAAAGCTGCTGCACTTCATACAATGCATAAGAAACTGAAAGAAAGCCCATGGATGTTCAAACTGATGCATCTGTATGAAGTTCCATGCTACTTATCTTTTACCTCTAATATCATGAAGTCAGACAGCAAATATAATTTTAATTTATTGCAACTCTTATTGTCATTTAGGTAATATATTCAAATTCTTGCTGAGAAGCTTAAAATTATCAAAGCTGGGAGGACATTTACAGAAGATTTATAATTATCTTTTTAGTTGTGAGGAATTGTTTTAGAGAAAGCTAGGGTCTGTTTTAAAGAATTTTTGAACTGCTAAAATAAAAAAAGCAATTCAGTCTGACTATCTTAAACTTGAGGTGTCATGATTTATCTAGCAGTTCCTGCCACTTCCCTTCCCTTTTTTCATTCTCTTTTAAATACAGGAAACTTTGATAAAGACATGCACTGTGAGAGTGATGACCCACAGGAACATTGCTATTGCATCCCTACTTTCCTATTATGCCAATTAAAAAAAAAAAAAAAAAGCCACTACTTATCTTTAGTCAATTTTGAACATGGATACATGGAACATGGATCTACAGTAAACCTGTAGATATTTTATGTACATCGAAATCAAGCCACTTAATTTTTACACTGCTAATAGTGTAAAAAGATTTGATTACAGATTCGATTTTTTTCCATGTCATACACAGACTTCAGAAACATGAAAGCTCTGAAATTTAAAAACATGCACTTATTTCAAAAAGAGCAACAACAAAAATCAAGAAATGAAATTTCATTTCATGCCTGAAGTTCTTCTAACACCCAAAGCCACGAATCTCTGAAATGTCAATCATCTGAGAAACCTGCCATAAGTATTTTAACAAAAAAGACCATCATTTGAGTGAAACTCATTGATTTAGTGTCTGATTTCAGAAGGCCCTCCACATAAATCATAACCTCACAAGATGAATTCAGTAGATATTTTGTAATTTACAACATTTGTTGTTGCATTATTAGACAAAGTGAATCTACCTTGCTTAAAGCTTTAGAAAACATTAAAATTCAGTGTTCATGCCAGAACTTTTTCCTTATACAGGCAGACAAATGAGAGACTATGCTTTATGGTACTGGTCAATGTCACTATGTCTTTAATTCCAAATTGCATTTTTGTTACCTTAAGTTTTAAATAAGAAGAGCTAGGACATCACTAACTATAAGAAAGCAGCTACCAGGGTGTTGCTCCTTAATCTGATAAGAAGTGGTCTAATTGCTAGAATATTCCATATTGAAGACATCAGCGTTTAAAGTAAGGTTTTAAGCCTTTCTCCATGTAATACTATTTAATGCATGTAATGCACATCTAAAAAAATAATAATAAAATAAAAAAGTAAAGCAACAAAAACCTAACCACACACACGACTTCTCATTTTACCTAACCTGCACCTGGAGCTAAGAGCCATTCAGCCTACAATCTGTCTTCATTGTCTGAACCTACAATAGACATACGAAGAACAATTAACTACCTTATCTTTTGTATTATGCCAAATTGTTTGTATATTCATTCAAGTAGATCATATTTCTCTATTATCAAATAAATAAGTATCATCAACCATTGACCTATTCTGTCCTTCAGTTACTGTCTTAAACTAATCAAATACACATTATTAATGAAAAAGAAACATACAAATATAAAAGAGTTGTAGTTTTCTTATGTTCTGACTAAAAAATTAATGTAGCTACAGCTATTTTTTAATATTTATTACCACCTGCACGCCCAATTTATTGTGGCAAATCTACAATAAGCTAGGCAGCAATGTAAAAATAGGTATTTGACCTGTTCTGTCAGACTAACTTTCCTAACTTAATGAAAAAAGAGACCCAAAAATGTGAGTTTTGCTATCATCACATGCAATGCAAAAGAAAATTTTATTCCTGTTCTTTTAAGTATTTGAAGTGTACCTATGCCTTTTCTGAGTACTATTTACACCAGCTACAGCCATATTCAAAACCCAACAAAAACAATAATCCATATGAAGGCTCTCCCAAAGGATGGACTTAAGTTCTTCTTTCCTCCATGAAATTACAACTACTTAAGCCTCATCTTTAGCTGTGCTTCCCATATTCATAGAACAGAACATTACTCAGAACAGTAATTGGTTATAAAGGTCAACCATCCAAACAAAGCAGTCTTAATGTGTTAGCATATCTCTCCTCATGCGTGTGCATGGTCGTGAAACCACAACCTCTCCCAGTCATCTCACCAAGAACTAGAGACAGTTCCACAGCGTTTTTAGAAGATAGAAACACAGAAGAGGATTCAATTGTCAATCTCTGAAGAAGCACACACTCTTCAGATAGTGACTATAAGGATTCTTCTAGCAATAACACTAGTACAACTGTACTAAATACTGTACTACTAAATATCATGTACATGCAAATTTAGCAACAGCTCTTCACTGCTTCTATTTAATGATGTAAAATTCCCCCCCCCCCTTTTTTTTTTTTTTACCGTAGTGTTATGCTATGATGAGTGCATGTTTCCTTATGTAAAATGAGAAGATACTGACAAATCCAGATGTCAGGCTACTCTCTCTGTAGCAGAGTAAATATTGGTTTCCATGGCACCACTATGTGCTGGGAGCGCTCTCTAGCTTTAAATACTCGAGGGATTTTATACACCATCTTCAGCGTCAAGGGAAGATTGCTACTAACATTTGATTGTCATTAAAAAAAAAAAAATTGATAACCAATGACAATCAAAGTATTAGAAATAAGTTGTGATCTTTGTTTAATTGAAATAGCTTTGAAAGTCATTACTTTACCTTAATTAATCTTCCTATTTTAATCAGACTAACATACAAAAAGTCTTACTTGAGAAAGGAGAAAGATATGTAGACCCTCCTGAGGAGATTAGAAAGAATATATTTCTTTTAAATCCATGTTAAGTGTCATCAACACAGTGCAAAGCATACTTTCAGAATTCCTCGGGGAATATTGACATCCCTCCAGCTGTAAATAATATCACAATTTTAACTTTGAGTTGAATACTGAAAGTTAGTAAGTCTGTACATATTAAAAAGTGGAAAAAAAAATCAGAGTCAATATGTCATTAATTCACTTGTTTGATTCTAAACATACTCCTCTTTCAGACAATTTAAAACATTCATCTTTCCACAGACACTCTCTCTGCACCACAAAAAATTGAGTGTTACAGTTATTACATGAATCTAAGCAAGCTTTGCGTTCATCATTCAAAGGCCAGGCTTAAGCTTTTCTTTCTCTGTTTAAGTCAGTAATATGAAAACGTAGTTTACAGTTCATTAGATACAGCCAATGATGCCCTTCCAAGCAAGGACAGAAACAGACTTACCTTGAATCCAGGCAGTACTGCAAGAAGTATGGTATTCCTATCCTTTACTTGAAATTTCATCGTAAGTCCAGTAACACACTGCAAAGATGAAAGATGTGAACAATATTAATGTTATATGTTGGATTAAAGGAAATTATACAAAGTTTTATACAAATGTCTTAAAGATATATCAAATGCTACCAAATTCAGCCAAGGTCAAAAGTCTAATTCCTTATGGAAGCAAAGCAGAACTAATCCTCTAAGTGATTCAATAGATTTCCTGTCTCCTTTGGTGGTGGTCCCCAGCACAATAAGTCTCCAAAACCTTCAATTTAAGCAGAACAGGCAATTTTATTTAAGAAAGCAAGTAACAAAAACAAAACAGAAAAAAAAAAAAACACAAACATAGCATTCCAATTCTAGTAAGTGTAGGAATAGAGGAATAATTTTCCTCCATTTATACTGTTCAGTATATTTATGTATTACTGCATTGTTAAGCTGTATTATTATTAGCTCAGAAAAATCTATATTACCAAGACATTGCAAGAGAACTATTTTGACTATTCTACACTCATATGTATCGCTTCTTAAGTTCCTAATGCTTCAATTCCAACTCTCAAATTTTTGCAGATCCCAAATGTGGATCTGCATACCTCATTCATCTGCAGTGATTCAAAGAAGCATTTATTTATCCAAAAATTCTCGTACATGTGTATACACAACCAAAAGACAACATAGTTCCATTTTCCAATTAGACCTCCCAGGAATAAAGACCCTGTTAGCAAGCACCCATCATAAAAGATGAGTGTAAGGAAGAGTTGTGCATCGGCTCTTTCCTAAAGGAAAGAAATTTTCTGGAAAGTTCTGTTTGCTGCCTTTCTCTTTATTTTCTAAACACTACTTTAGCTAAACTTCTAAACTCTACCTTAGCTAAAGCTTCACCTTTCAAGAGGCCTAGGAGAGCCTGAAAGAGAAAAAAATATATATAATAATATTTTAAAAAATAACCACCCTGAAAAGCTATAGAAGTACCCATTATTCCTGCAGAACTCCAAGTTATTTGGAACCATTAATCTATCCACAAAACACATTCAAAGCTATAAACACTTCTGTTCTTTGCCATTAATATTAGGGAACAATTGCATGGCCACATACTTGTGACATTTTAGATACATACACTTCAAAATATTAGTATGAAAGGAAGCAGATTGACACACAAGTTCTGTCTCATAATATGCTTATAAACTAGAAAGACACAAATATGTAGATATACACACACACAGATACATAGAAGTTGAAAAGTAAAATAACAGGAAAAAAAAAACAAAACACACCCTCCACTTACACAGATAAAGAGTTTTTTTCTCTTTCATCCTAACTTTTTAAATGTTTTATTAACACCCCAGTATTTTTTTTTCCAAAATGTTTATTCTTTATGATCCAACCTATTCTTTAGTATCGTCAGTAATTCTACTGATTTCTCAGACCCACCTTATGGTACTTTTTTTCTGTAACTTAGAACTCCTTTGCTATTACCAGCAATTTATTTTAAACCAAACAAACATAAGTACCATCTTTCTCACTGATTCACCTTCCACAAAGGCATTCAAAGATCTACTTAAATTAGCTGCCTGGCCTGCTAGTTTTCCTGTCAAACTGGCCCTGGGAACTCAAAGCACCTGTGGAGGTTTCTACCTGAGGAGGGTAGAAACAACAGATTGACCTTAGGCCCTACACTTGAAGTCTTTCAGACAATGAATTTCAGTATGCCATCTTTCCTTCTCTCAGTAAAAATAATTCCCAATATTACTCTACAGACAAAATGAGCACTGCAGCTACTGCTCCTTTTTGATTTTGTCCCACTCAGACTTCACTCTTCCCATGCAAGATATGCTATGTCATCCTCATGTCACCCCTCATATAACCTCATAGGGACCGTATATAATCACAGTCCTCTCTATTATCATATTAAGAACATCTCTGCCTACCTTCATGCTCTGTGGCCTCTCTGTTCCGCTGTGGCCTCCTTTGCCTCAAAGAGGTTTTTACATAATTCATTTATATTTCTTATTCATTTTTCCTTACACTTTTTTTTTTTTTTTTTTTTTTTTCCATCAAGATTCCCTTTTTCTGTTTTGAGAAAACACGTAAAACAGTTTAAACTCTATATGGAGTACAGGCAGAAAGGAATTTCAGGTGCTTGCCCTACAGGCAACAACTGAGGATGAATAGGTGGTACCTCAGAGCTCTGATTGAACCAGCAGTGAAGCACGAACTCATAGACACAGTCCACCTTGCTTCTGCCTCCCTCCCTGCATGGAGCAGCCCTGCTGCCACATTGCTGAGAAAGACTGTTCAGCATCCCAGCTTAAACTAATTTCTCAGATGGCTCAGGTGTTCAAGCAGGCTGGGCAGACTTCAATTCAGAATATAGTAGGGCTCCACTTAATTGTAAAATGTTAACAAATGAGTTTGATATGAGAAAAAGGGAAATAAACATATAATTACTCTGAACTAGCATTAAAACTGAACTGGACATGTGTGATGATTTTATCCTGACAAAAGAACATATTTTGTAAAACTGACAGATTTTAATGTTACTTTCAATAAATAAACTTTTCAGTGAGAATGTTTTATTACTTCAAAAAGAGTTACTTTTAGTTTTAGAGGATTTTCTTTGTGGGCTTCTGCTTAGGAAAAAAAAATATATATTTAATCTCTCTCTTAGATAAAAAGCACTACAATATTTATCTAAATAATTAAAACTTTTTAAACATTAATTAAATATTGTATACTAACTGTAACACTACAGGAATAAACAACATTTTTTGTGGAATATAGTATTGTTTTCAGACTTTCTATATAAGATTTAAATTAATTTACATTTGCATGTTTTGCGAAGAATATTTTTTGTAACCTCTTTTGGACTTATAATCACATACACTTGCCCTGCCACAAATTACCTAAAATATTTGTATATTACTTAATGACATAATGAATCAAATTCTGATCCTTAACATCAAGATGTAGGACAGCTTATAAATCCAGCTGAAATAGCAGTTGAGCACTATATTGTGATACTGCTAGATTCCATATGGCCCACTTAGTCTCCTTCCGCAAAAATTTCTCTGGTTTGCAAGATGACTCTTCTTTGTCTGATTGGAGAAATAGAATAGCTTGATTTTTCCCCATTTGGTCCTTGACTAATAGTAAAATAAAATTTATAATTAATTTTGTCTTAGCATGTAAGTGACATCTTTCCAAATTTATCATTTAAAACAAATATGAGTTAAACACTTGTATCGCAGAATTTTAATTGGGAATAAGCAGCAGGCTTTAAAAATCTCTGCAGGGCAGGAGAGGGAATTGTGAATCAACATACTTCCACAGAAGAAGACAGGACAGTTAACTTACAAAAAGGAGACCTAAGTTCGTGTTTATCTTCTTACCTGGTTCACAATGGAAATCAAGGTCTGCCAGTTTACTGCTGAGTGCTAATGGGTTATGAGGTATTCTATGCGAGCTCTGTATTGCATAAAGTATTTTACTAAGTGAGTATAAAAAAGAGTCCAGGGTTTCACCTCTCACATAAATGCCCTAAAAAATAGGCAAAGCAATTTTCACTGGCTGAATGAATATTTAAGTAAAGCAGTTTCTGCAGGAGAGACAAAGAAGCACACTAATACTCTGCATACTAAAACAAGGCAGTATTATGGAAGGGTAAAGGTCTTGATTCCAATTTGTCCTCCAATGAAACAGAAAGAAGATTTGAAACTCTCTCTCCCCCTAAGCTCTGGTTTTGGAACTAGTAAATAATTTAAAAATCACCAGAGCCCAAATATTTCCAAGGAGACAAGAACCATAAAGACTTTTTTCTATCTTGGCAATGTTCTCTTTTCAAGATTTCAGTCTCTAGCTGGGAGCATCTGTGAAAGTCCTTGAACAATGTATACAGTTTCAGTGTCTGTGAGAAGATGTGTCTGACAGCAGGCTCTACCAAGTACAGTCCTTATGTTTTTATGCCTCTTTCCCTTGTCTTCTGATTCATTCAAAATGCTTCCTTTTTTTTTTTTTTTTTCCCTTTGCTTTTTCCTTTTTTATTTTTTTTCCCCTTTTCTTTTTCCTTTTTTTTTTTTTTTATTTTTATTTTTTATTTTTTTTCTCCTCTTTCTCGTTCCCTGGGGGAAACTGGTTATTTTATTTCCTTTTTATGAGAAAAGACCCTGTTGCTATATAAAACGAAGTCAATAACAATACCATGTTTAAGCATTCCATTGTTTAGTAAGGAGAAGCTACATTTACACAAACTTCCTTTACTAAACCCCTATGAGCTCAAAGATACACCATGATGAGTCTCACACAAATAGAAAATACTATTAAGCAGGATATTTTTAAACTCATAGTTACTGTTTTGCTATTGTGGCTTATGAGAAAGTATGTAAACATAAGTAAAAAAGGAACCCAAACCAACTAGCCCCAGTGGACCAAACAGAATTTAATAGAGGTTAGTATACAAAATCACTTAGATTTGGAGTTGTTCACTGGGCAAAATGAAGAAAGAAGAAGCAATTTTTCTTTCCTTTTCAATCATAAAGATATGTCCAGAAAAATATCACATGGCATTTTTTATTCCTATTATACTTGGTTATTTTCAAGAAGCTTTTAGGCATGGTTATTTTCATAGCAGCTTCTCTACAGAATATCAGGAAAGTGAGTTGGGTGTTACTTCTTGTGGACTTTTCAGAAAGAAATTTGAAGCAAAACTTTATACATCACATTAGTAAGAAAAAGCAAAAACAAAAGGAAAAAATAAACAGACTGAAAAATAATTAATGAAAATTATTCAGTATGGAAAAATGAAATTGCATAAATTAAACCCTAATATTCAACTAATAGCATCATTGTTGGCTTGGTCAATAGCAATATGATAACTTGGCATTCTAGTTGAGACAAACTGAAACAAAAGTCGGCTTCTGAGATACAGATGTGCACAGATTAACAAGTAATATTTTACTCCAAAGGAAGTTCACAGAAGCTACCCATATTTATTTATGACCTCTCCACTGATATTTCTTACCCTTACTAGAACAAGAAAAACAAATCAAAACTAACAAAAAAAAAAAAAAAAAACATTAAAAGTATTGAAAATAATGTTTTATCTGTGAGAAGGATGACACACAGGTGCCTGTTTAACCATTGGAAATGGATCCTGTGGCCATCAGCATCTTCCTGACATTTCTCCATGTTTCATCTTTACCTGTCAGTTAAACTCTGGAGGGGAGGAAGATAATTCAGTCTCCACACACCTTGCAAGTTGCTCTTTTTCTTGAGAAAACAAGTAAATGTCAACCTGTGCCAACTGTAATGCTAGTCCTTGCAATCCAGATTCTAATCCTCTAGTAACAGGACTGGGACCATTAACCTTTTAGAAAGAATCCAGAAGTCCTTTAGTGTTCATAGTTTTGTGAGCAAGGTCCTATTTTTGCTCATTTTCCACAGCAAAGACTGATATATTCAAGTAAGTCTATAACACTTAGGAAACATAAAACAATTAGGAAGCAGTATCACCTTATAAATTAAATGAAATTTGGATAATTGAGAGCCACCACTGTATACTCCAATTTGTTCAAGAACCAACAAAAAGAAATTAAGTGATTTTTATTTTATCTTACACACCACAAACACACCAGAAGATGTGCACTGCAACTTGATGATGAGTGAAGTATGAATTGTAATACTTGTCTTCAAATATAATACATGACACAGGTACAGAGGCAAAGTGTGTAGTGGAAAGAGATAGCTTTTACCTGAGTCCATATGCAGTTAATTTTCTAAGTAGTTATACATAGTTTTAGAACCAACAGACTTGCAAGTAATTAATAAGTAGTGATTATTTTTAGATAATTTAAAACTTGACTGAATAAGAAAAAAGATTTGAGAAAAAGTATGAATAGTTTTTGGAGAAAATCATGTAGATTGGTGAAAGAAACAAGCCATGTTTCCAGACAAAAAATAAAAACAATTATAAGTTACCAGAGAATTATAGAATCTTCTCCATTAAAGTTTCTACACATCCTATTCACTCCAGTTTCAATGAGTTAAGAGAAAAAGCTCTTCCCCCCCCCCAAAATGCGGAGAGAATTCATCCATCAACAATCATCCATCAACAAAAAAAGCTCAACAATTAATTTGGAGAATACTTGATGTATGAATATTTTTCCCCACATTTGTGTACTTTATTCAGATTAGTGAAATAAAAATTATGTACTTGAATTAAACATTGCCATCTCTGGTCTGCTGGCTTTGGAGGCCCTCCACTATAAATGTAGGAGCCATATGGACATGTTCTCAAATCTGCTGCTGATGTAAGTGGGCACAACTCCACTTTTATTTAATGAAATCATGCCAAATTACTTCAACACTGATTCTGGCCCCTGGTGTCTCAGTTGGAAATAGCCCTAATTCTTAATGCTCTATATACCAATGGCAGGTCTCCAGTTTTTCTTGCTTTAGAGAGAGACAAAAGCTGGTATGGTTTTATTGTATAGGGTCATTGATATTCTCTAGGTCTAACAGTGAACAGCCTTTTAAATAAACTCCATCTATTTTTCCATTTGTGAATTGACTGAAAATAAGCTGAGGTTGTCCACAGATAAATTATTGATCCAAAAACGCAGCTGTGCATAAGTTTTAAAGCAAACAAAAAGGTCAGGTAACATTTTAAGGGTTGAAACTGTTCAGTGAAAAGTTTACTGGATTTTTTTAGAAAAAAAGTATGCCTTGCAGAAAGTTGCAAAAACTTGCTTCTATTAGAAATATACAACATCATTATACATGTCGTAGAATCTTTAGTGTACTTGTATTTGGTTACAAAGAATAAATTTCTTCCTTAAAGTCTCCATTTCTCCTAAGTTCTGGACTTAAGTGGACTTATAACACTTAAATGTTATGTTTTTACCCCACCACAGTCAGTGGCTGCTGTTAGACTGATTTAATTAATAACGACAAGGAGTGAAACAGGACTGAAACATTCTGAAAAAAAAAAAAAAGATTTTTTTGGTTTTATTTTTTTTTTCCCTCCCAGAATGAAAATAATGTCAACCAAAAAGAATATGTTGAAGGTTCATGGATTGAAAAATAGAATTTCAAAACTGAATCTTAGGTACCACACTTACTAACTGCAATTGAAATCTCAGATTTCTTTAGAAAATTCACATGAAAAGTCTGTCCTCTTTGAGCTTGATGTACCATAAAACTAAAACTCTGAATAAATCTACACTGAAAACATCACATTTATACTGATTCAATGTGAAGCCTCACAGAAATATAGAAGTTAGATAACTTCTATAATACAAGTTAGTCCTGGGAACAGATCCCATATTCATTTGAAATGTTTGAACTTTCAATCAAATTTTGCAGAAGCAGTGAGTTCCAAAATTAAAATAAAAAATAAAATAAAATCAGGCATGTCTTGCTGAAAGGCTTCACAAATGTCTGGAGATGTTTCAGTGTTTCACATGTTACTTGCTTGCTATGAAGTGTTTACATCAGGGCTCTAGAGATTTAGATTCTGAAAAACTGATTAAAAACGGCAACAGACTATGATAGACTAATTAAGTTTGGCACATGTCATCTGCATAACATAAGTAAAACATATTTTGTCTATCAAGCTGAAAATAATCGAATGATACAACAGGATCTTATGAAGAAGCCACCTCATCTACATTCTTTTCCTTTCCCCCCCCCCCCTTTGAGCTCTTCCATTCCTCATTTCTAATACTTCTAATGAAACTTCTGCCATCTTTTGCTGTATCCTGCTATCTAAGGATACAACACAAGATTTTGAGACCTTCATTACACTTTATACTTCACTGCATTTGTCTCCTATTCCATTTCAATGCAATTCTTTATCATCCTCCATATCAGATTCAAACTGTATCAGAGCTTTGAATAACAATGAAAAGGTGGTAAGGGAGTAGCCATAAGCATCCCAAGTTAAAAAGCTAGGGAAAAAAATAAATCAGTAATATAATGGTAAAACAATTTCTACAAGTGAGATAAAGTTAAATAAATAGAGCAAACCTTCCCTGATTGGGTTAAATTGCTGATATTAAACAGTTACACATTTAAATTCACTAACAGAAAAAATAAAAAAGGGAAAAGGGGGAAGGGAAAGAAGAAAAGGTAGAATTCATAAAGTAATTGCCTACACCAAGAAAAACAAACAAACACCATAAAAGGGAAAACGAAGAACTTATCCCTTGGCAAACAATGTTATAATTTTGCATTATATATATATATACACACACACACACACATATATATATGCACATATATGTATATATGATTTGCACTAAAATAACAGGGAACATCTGAATAATGAGATCTGACCATGGGACTCCTCAACGTGGCAGTTAAATACATCATAGTAATGTGACCCAGTCTCTGCAACATCTTTGCATGACAGAGTTTCTCTTCCAGTTAGATTTCAGGTTGCACAAGCTATTTGAGTATTTTTGCACACGAGAGATGTGAAGATTAAAAATCAGGGCAGGACTGTTCTGATGTCAAAGGGCTCCAACTGTAATAAAATCACCAAGCAAAAGGAGTCAAGTGAGATATATCCAGATGGTGAAAAATGATCTTAAAAAGTGAAGCAGAAATAATCATTTGAAAACAATAAGCCATTCAGTATGTTTTCAGCTGTGGAGACTGGGACTCCTCTCCAGCATGATAAATTACACCAAAAATCCTACAAACAATTTTCAAAGGTTTCAGTATCATCAAATTGAAATGAACATTTTTTGTCCTCATACTGAGGTGAATATAGCATCATTAACACACTTGCATTTGGAATGATCAGTGCAATGACAGAGTGCTTTAAGCAACTCTGTAAAAGAAAAATAGTCTAGCCCTTACACTTTTGTTAATGAGGATTATAAGAACTTCCTGCTTTCTCCATAATTCCTGGCAATGTGCATTATTACATTAGAATTTCATAGGGAACATTGAAATCTTTTTTTTTTTTTTTTAATGCTTTTGGCAGGTGAAATAAAAACATAGCTTTCTAATTGTTAGGCTGGAAGGTTTTTGAATGAAGAATCTAAATCTTTCTCTGCCCCTTTACAAGAAAGGCAGACAGACAGAAAGAAAAGTTGCTATTCCTTTAATCAAGATTTTCCTTCTTTTCAGATTAGGAACATGATGGAGGAAACAGTAAAAACTGACTATCTGATCTGAAAACTGAAGGAAACTAGATAATTTTTTTAAGAGAAGCTACCCCAAGTAGTTATCAAAGCTGCTCTTAAGCATCCTCTCTACACACACAGAGAAATCTCAGGCAAAAAACTGTACCCATTCTGCAGCAGGTGTATATAAAGTTCACCTCTTTTCACTACAAACTAAGGAGAAGCTTAAGTGAAAGGAATAACCCAACAGTAAGTAGTCTAAGACACATCTAGACACCAAGTAGACACAAATTTTAACATATATAGTTGGGTGCATGGGTATTTTCCCCTAATATCATACAGAGAATTAAAAGTTTTATCTATTGCATTTATAAATATTTTCTGCTTCATTCTATAGCTTGTTGCTTTCAAGTTTTTATTTATTTTTTTTTTTTCAAAATGAACTGGTGTCTAAGCAACTGAAACTATATGACAAAATTAAACTTATTGCAAAGCCAGCCACTTCCTGGAGAAGAGTATTGTAGGGAATAGAGACACTAACACAACTGTGAATAAAGAATGACGTTTCCTCTCATTTATAGTCCTAACAAGACTGACTTCTGAGCTTACAGAAGGATTTTGAAGAAAGGTTGCAAGGAATGACATTAAAGAGATACAGATTTATACATTTTAGAAGGAAAATTCTCATCTAATACAGAATAAAGACATAAAGGAAGTGGAAAACTAAAAAATGTTCTTTCCTTCAGAGGTACTGAGAATCTTACAGGAAAATTACATTATAATATTTATAAGAAGCATATACAGTCTTGGTCCATTTACTGCATTAATTTATTGCAACTCTGTAAACTCTATGGAATATCTTCCATTTAATTTCTGGTAAAATCTGAACTCCTTCCAGCTTAAATGTTTTAAATTCTTTCATTTCATTCATTTCATATTTTCCATTTTAATTTCTTTCACACTGAAGAAGATTTTTTTTCCTCTTTTTCTATCTAATTTTTCTCCGTTATTCTTTTTCCTCTTAATCATTGTTCCCAAGTGCATCAGACATGAACACACCCTCTCTTATAGAAATATTTATTTATTCATATTCTGATCAGGACATAAAAGTACCTCAAATCATCTCATTAGTTAAGTAATGGATGGAGAAATGATTAGACTCTGGTCAATGTAGAGCAAACAGATATGAAGCATAAAGGTGATTTGACTCTACTGATCTGCCTTAGAAGAAGGCAGTCAGTGTTCTGCAGATGCCAGTTCCAGTAACTTCGCTAGAGATAAGGGTGAAAATTCAAAGTTTCACTTCGCTTACTAATGCAGCTTGTACTATAAAGCAGACTGAGACTTATGTCATACCTAGGAAAATGAGAAAAAGGGATGAGAACTATACATACTGAAAATACTGTTCCAGGATCATCAGTAGTATTTCAACATTAAGTGGAAATGCTGTTGAGTCTTCAGTTAAATTAACTGCAACCAGAAAAGTTTAACACTGATGCTGGATAATATTTGTGCATTGTGCCTTGAGGAGGTGGGTTGAGTCAGCCTAATAAACTGACCAACACCTAGGAGACCATACTACTGTGAAAGACATATTGATGAGCTTCTCCTCCACATGTGCTGCTCTTTTACTTAATTGTTTTTCAAGTTTTTTTCTGCCTTGATTCCTGCAATCAGCAGGAGATATATGGAAAATATGCTGAAAACTTAGTACATATATAATTATAACAACAGCATTTAAAATTGGAAATAGAAGTTCTGTACTGACAAAAACATAGATGACCAAAATAGAAATGGGAAAGACAGGAATACGAATGAAGAAGAAACTTGCCCCAGGTCTTGTAAGAAAGCTGTTCTCCCCAAAAGCTGACAGCTCTTCTAAAAAGTGGACAGACAGGACTTCTTATTACATGTCGTACTAACTACATACTACTCAGCATATGTCTGCTCATTATTTTTGCAGTGTACACGTAGATACTTTCCATGGAAAGCAAGTGTAATTTTTCTTTTTTAAGCTTTATTTTAATATTGAGTTTGTATAGGTACCTTCCTATAGACACCTAGGTGTCTTCCTTGCCTTCATCTAACGGTACAGCAAAGTGTTCTCATTTGAACATCTTAGAATCAGAATCATTAAGGTGGAAAAGACACTCACATCCCTAAGGAATAGAGTTGTTTTCCTGTATGGAAATTATATAGTAGTGCAAAGGACCAAAAAATGGGGAGCTTTTCTCTTCAGACAGAATCTACTCTGCCCTGTGCAGCATGCCATGCGAAAATCCACCTGACTATGATACTGCACAAACATGCATGCTCAACATTTGAAGGGCCATGCAATTTACTTTCTATCAATATGCCCCTCCTTAATCTGTCCTATAAAATCAGTTACTTTATTGAGCCATATGTTTTTCACCCTTCCCTACTGAGATCCAGAAAAAACCTTGCACTACCTCTCTCACCTCAACTTTCTTTCTCGGTATAGAACTCCATCTAACAAGTAATCTCACAAATAAACAAGAGAATAAATAAAGAAATGGCATCACGCAGGTTAACACTGCTGTCCTTGACAGCCTTGAGCACTAAATTATGCAATTAAAGTCTAGTGTCTATGAAACAAATCATCAGGGGTTAGCCAAACCCGGTTATGGTGAATTCCAAGTTTAACCTTCTAGCATTTGCATAGCAGAGTATGTATGCCAAATCTACCCCAAAATGGAAGACAATCTATATGATACAATAACCATAAAATGGGTGAAGGTTTTTTGGAGATACATGAGGTTTGCAAGCATTAGGTTTTATAGGTTTTATTCTTAGTGGATTTTATATATGTGTGTATGTATGTATAAGGATCACACTTTTTACAGAAAATAATAATAGAATTTAGCATCAAAGATGTCAGGAATGAAGACCACATGGTTATTGTGAGAAATAACATTTAACCTTTCTCTTGTGGCTGACGGAGGCCAATGCAGTATTTTATTATCAACATTGGCAGGTGATTTATTACCACTGTTTCTACTCCAGTAAAACCACATTAGGCTGTGCTTGATGTATCATTTGTTATCTTCAAACTCCCTATACACTTTCTGCATGCATAATCTCTTTCTTGTAACACACTTGAATAGAAAATTGTAAATATTTAAGTCATGATTCTATATTCATCAAAAGCTTAGGGGCTGAAATACAGGATCTAAATGGATTGTGCCAGACAATACTTGATGCTAACATAAAGTTTATGTCTTGCAAAGAGTGATGTAATACTTCTGAAACATCAGCCATGCATAATAGTGCATGCAGGTAGATTCAGAGTTGACAGAAAATAAATCATTAACAGACTTCAAAGGAGAACATAACATTATAGAATTAATTCATGGCAGCTATCATAATGCCGTTTGCTGGTGTATCAGTAATTTTTATATTAAGAAGCCTATGCAAAAACTTTTCAGAAACAACTATAACAACATATGTGCTTGGATTCCTTGGACTGCAAAGGGATTAATGAAAAAACTTCCATTAACTTCAATAGGGTTAGGGGTTTATATTGTTTTTAATAGTCAACATATGTATTACCCAGGTATTACTGGAAATAGAAAGTTGCCTAGCTAACTTTTCTAGTCTGTTCTTGTGAGTACCTTCATATTCTTCATACACTAACACAAAACAATTCATAATTTTATAATTAAATAAAAATGTATCACAGGATGATATCATGAGCAGAGCATGACTATTTCTGGAGATATATCTTTTTTGGTGTTCAGAATACTGCCTACTAGTTACAAGAGTATGAAATGTCAATTATTGCAATTTTTGTGTCATTATTTGCACCTGATTTGACTTTCACCAAACAGCATCATTACATCTTCCTACATTTCTTAAATGAGGACCTATGACAAACTTTGTATTCAGTGCAAGGAGAAAAGTACAAAAAACACATTTTCAATTTTGCAACTTTGATGCAAAACCTTTGTTTTCAGCAGCTTATTGTAATGTACACAGCAAATAATGATTGTTTTGCTAATTAGAAAAGGTATTTTATTTTTGAAGCTTTGCCTGTTACACATCTGAGTTGTAAACTAATATGAGTTCATCTGACTTCTCTGAAATCCCAAGTCAGAATCAACATTGAAATCCACCCACATTTAAGAATTAAAATGCTTATCATTAGTAATAATATATGCATACTTAACTGAACTGGTAATTTTATGATTTGTATAGACTTCAGACTGGGAATTCAGTCACATTGCTCTAAACATACATTACACTAAACATCCTATTCAAAGGGAGCTCTCAGTGCCTTCTTTTCTTAGGAAGAAGTTCAAGAGTCAAATCAAGGGAACAATAAGATATCTATCCTCTTAGTCAAAGTCTTTTTTTATCTTGCCTAAATTTTGTTGTCAGATATGCAAAGAAAAGGCCAGGCTCTCCTCAAAAGGTTCTAATGTGTTTATTGGTGCAACTGAGATCTCATAGAGCTTTCTTATTTTTCTAGATCTTCAGGATGAGTTTTTTTCTGCCTCTGTGGGAAGAACTCACTAGAGAACCTAAAAACTGAAAGGAAATATATAAAGCTAGAGTAGGAAAGCAAGAGGCCATAGGAATAGCCTAAAAGTGAAAGTGATTTCTTGATACATTAAAATGTTATGAGTATTATATCATGTCTGTTGCTCTGAAGAAAAGAGTAAGGCAAAAAGCTGAGACTCTGGTATAAAATACAGGAGAATCTTTCAACCTGTGGGAAACAAACAAACAAACAAACAACTGTAGGAAATATGTTAGGAACCAAGGTCCTAATGTACAATTGCATTGCAGATTTTAGTATTACTTCACCAAGTTTATTATCTGCATATAACGAGTGAAACTTTATAAAAGCCATCACATTTCTGTGGACATTTTGCATACAGTTTCTTAAGGAAATTAGGTTTAAACAAATGTTTTGTTTGTTCTCTGCTTAATAGCTTCTGAATCCATTGAATAATTAGTACTTTGTCCAAGAAAAAATTGCAGCATGCTACCCACACTATTTTTCCTTTAAGTCTGCAGTGTGAGGTCAGGTATATTGTTAAAATTACACATGGAAGAGAAAGATTAGGAAAATTATGTTGAACAGAGCTCATATCTTATTAGCTATAGAGTAGCCAACCATGAGACACAAAGCAAAATGCAACTATCTTTCATAAATTTCATTGCTCAGTCAACTACTTGTCTATTCATATATATTCCAGGAAAGTCGGATGAAGTGTTTCTTAGTTTGCTTGAAAATATGTAATTTATCATCTTGAGACTTAAGCCTTTTGTCATCCCAGTTCTGAAAGATTAACTTTTTTTTTTTTTTCTTTTAACTCAGGGATTAAAGTTCACAGAGTTAGGTAAAACAAACAAAATTCAATGAATATTGTATTGTCTAAGAAATAATTCCTTCACTTCTGGAAGTGTTTAACCTTTCCTAATAACATAAAATCTTTTTTTTTTTTGTCTCATTAAGTCTTACTTGATAATAAAGACATATCTTTTTATAAATAAATAGTTATTCAAATAAATATTTTTTTTTCAATGCCAGGCAAAAATATTCATTAGATTTCCATTGTTATGAAAACAAAAACAAAAACAACAACAACAACAACAAAAATAGAAATCTGAGGACATTCCTCATTTAACTATCACTTTTTTTCCCTATTTAAACTCTTTATTTTATAAAGAAAATATGTGGGGGGCAAGAACTGTGTCTGACTTTTTTGATGGCAAGGAATTAACTTTCCACCTTTTCTTGTTTTGTCTTGCTTTCAAAGGCTTCTATGGATATACATTGTTGAATAACAAGAAAACTTCAAAAACAGAAAGTCTCTTACCCTTGTCAAACAGTCTCCTCTGTTTGGAACAGTTCCTACTACACCACATGCATGTACTATACTTTGCTTTGAAGTCTCATTAGATATGTATGAGTTCATAGTTTAGCAAACTGTTGAAGTATCTTTTTCAAAAGCTCTGCTTTGGCAGTGTGATATTTGACTAAGCAAGTCAATTAAACTGAAGAAGATAAATTACATTCCAAAAGAAAGGTACCATTAGATAACTACCACATATTCCTAGCAATTCATTAGAGTGCTCCTGAGTTTATCTTTTTCAATTTAGCATGCAAGGTAAATGTGATACTAATGAAAACAACACAGATTATTTATTCACTTAATCAATCAGCTTCAAACTTTTGAGTGACAAGATTATTTAAATTAATTGAACATATAACTTTGTCAAATCCAAGCAAAGTGTAAGCATAGGCAAATCCTACCATTCTATAATGCAGCACACAAAGAGCTACTATGTACAGCAGAGATTCCAGGGAAGGCTTTGCACATGACAACATGAAACAAGCTACTTTGTTATTAAAAAATAGATCAGCACCATACCTTCCTGCATGCTACATTGAAAGTATTACAGAAAACAGAAAATATATGTAGTTACATTTTGAAAATCAGAAGAAAAATAATCTCAACTTCAGAAAATACAGCTTTGTTGCTTTACATGAATTTACTGCTGCATGGATGGAGTTTCATCTCAACATCAATTGTTTTTAACTTTAAGCATGGATATGTTTTTGAAGTAGAAGAAATCAGTCATACACACTTATCTTGAAACAACCTGTTTTACTTGTTTAGGAGAAAAAATAGCCAAATTATCTGCAAATGATTTCAGTAACTGAAAAATTTATTGACTATCATTTAACATTAAGTAAAACAAAAAGAAAGCAATCTGGTGTAGAGCCCCATTCAGCCGTAAGTGTAGGTGTCTGTACAAGTCAGACTAAATTCTAACAAGACAGATTAAATTCATCTCACTTGTTATCTATTCAGAATAAAGTTGGAAGAAGGAAAAAAAAAAAAAAAAAAGACAAAAAATACAAAGGAAATTCTTCTTTATCTTTTTTGGTATAAAGAACTTCAATAACTTTGAAGTTACGAACTCCAAAGGTTCATAACTGTTTCTCATATGTTCTTGGTGCAATGATTATCTCCTCTGTTTCAGCTATAAAACACCACATCTGAGTTTTTAGAATATTTGTGACCCTAGCTATCCTTGGACTATTTTTTTACATTTGAATATTTTTTCTACAGTTTTGAATGCTTCAGGGTTTTTAAAGCTGTTTGTTTTATTTTACTTTATTGTCTGTAGTTGTAATTCCCATCACTTCTGCAGATTTCATCAGCAGTGATGTTGCTGGAGAGATTTGTGTAAATGTCACCCTTAGATGCTGGCCTTTTTAAGATCAAGGCTATAGTTTACAGTTCAAGCATTATGAGGAAAAATGATTATGCCTGAGATAACTCCACAATAATTATGACAAGCTTTGAGTTTTCTGTCTGTTACCATGTTAAAATACAGATTTTTTTTTTTTTTCAGAGAAATAAGAATTTCAGCTTTCCCAACAGCATGCAACACTACGAGAAAGCACTGTCCTTCACATGGTTCATGTTTAGCTGCTTAGCATGAGTTCTATGTAAACAGAATACAAATAGAAGAGAATGTGATCAAATGAGACTTGGCTCAGCCACATAAAATAGACTGTATTGCTGCCTTTGAATAATTCAGATCAGTTCCATGAATTAAAAACAAAACAAACAAACAAAAGCATTAAGGGAAAGAAAAGACAGCAATTCTACAGGTTATTTCGTGCTGGATATTTAGTACTGGATCTGAGATTACCAGATGACTCAGTCACTCATTATGACAATAAATATTCACAGCACACGGGGATTGCTGTCTACATAGACCACAAGTGATGATAGCTACTGGAGTGATTCACAGCAGTCTGCCTTCAACATAAAATTTGGAAAGCAGATAATCACTTGGTTGGGAATCCCCTTCACTGATGAATATGCTGCTTAGTTCACTTCCCTGCTGAGTTATTATTAGATGGCATATTGTTATCAAATAAATAGTTCACTTTTCAGCAGGAACTATCTATCATTGTCATATGAATCAAGAATCAGTGAAATTCACTTTTTACTCTTATGTTCCCAAACAAAAAGGCAATACTGACTATCCCAGTGCAGATTTTCTGAGCACATGCTGTGAGCAATTTCCCCCTCTATTAGGTAGGGACAGTAGGAGACAATAACACATAAATGAGAGGAACAGTATATAGGGAACCTCAGAAATAGGCTGATGTCTACCTGAACTATCTGACTATCCCAGTTGCCTCTGCAGACGGAGCAGTAAAATGGACTTTCTGATCCCAAGAGACATGCAAAACTGTGATGGGAATTACTTCATTTGCACTGAACAATATGGCAAAATATAATCATTAATACCAGGTAAACAAATGTTCCTTCTCCTCGTTTGCTAGTGAAATACACATTTGTGTATCATACTCAGAGATGCTTCAAGGTAGCATCTGCTCAATGAGTTATATTTCCATAAACTGCCTAACAAAGATATTTGGTTGATTATAATGAAAGCTTAATGAAATTTACATGAAAGAATTCAAAGCCATAGTAGTTCAAAGTCTTTTTGCCCTCTTTCCAGAGCTATAAAAGTAATATAGAAATAATTCAAACAAAACAAAGATCTTAAATACCATTTCATTAATAACTGATAATAAAAGGGATTTTTGAGATTTGGTGATGGAAACTTGGAACAGTTGCACAAGTAGCTGTATATGTATATATATATTTATATATGAACAACCAGAATATATATATACATATATTTAAAAAAAAGAATATATATAAATATATATATACGTATTTATATATATATATATATATATATATAACATGCTTATGTTGATAAAGTTATTATATTGTCATTTTTTGTGGAAATTACTATTTTTTCCCATGTGTTTCACTTGCATAACTCAACATTTGCTTTCTACTCTATCACACCTGAAACTCACTTTAGGTCATAATTCTCATGCATCTTTACTTAAATTTGTCCTCATTGTGCATGTTTCCTTCAAAAATGTACCTGGACAGTGCAAAGAAGAACAACCATCCTTCTACGAGCAACAGGTAATATCTCATCTAACTGATACACTTGCAAAATAAAAAGAGATCTTTGAAATTCTCTGCTATTGACAAAACATTTTCTTTCCGATCCTTAGATTTTCTAAAGCTAATGTTTGTATACCTGGACAAATGAGGAATAGCTGACATGAACATATAGAAATATGAAAAAAAAAATAAAAACAACTTTATATTTTAATAGCCTTAGATGCTTTGAAATTTTAAACTGAAAATACCCTGGTCTACCTTCAAGTAGCTTATGGTTCTGCCAGTTGGACTGTTGTGCCCAGATGATCTGGGTATTGATAGAAGTGCATGATGGATAGATATGAACAGATGTTTGGGCTAATTATCTCTAAAAAGGTGGCAAATTACCTTTACAGAACTGTTCTAATAGCAAAACAGAATGCTACAGCAGCCTGATTTTAACTGATTAGTTTCACAGTATACTTTCATATTACCTAGTCATTTAAGAGTTGTGTATGTTACATGTAGTCAGACAATATTAAGTACTTTATGACCATATATAAATATATATATAATGAGCATATAATGTTACTTCAATTTATCAAAATATTAGTTAACATTAAAATTTAAGAGCTTCATCCTCCATACTACATAAATTGTAAATCATATTTTATGTATGTTACACTATAATTTCAGATAAGTCTTATAAGGTAATAAGTAATTCTGCTGTTGAAAAATTGTCAGCAGAACTAATAAACGTATCACTAGGTAATATGATATGATCATATATCGTATGATATATGGTAATGTATCATATATATTATATAATATCATATAATCATATTATATAATGTATCAATATATCATATGATATATGATAGAAGTATCACAGGATAATATGTTGCCCCCCCCCTTTTTTTAAATAGGCTTTCTTATAATAAACCCTGTTCTCCAGACAGAAAGACAACTTCCACATGATCTGCCTGTTCTTGATCTTGAAGTACCTACTATTTGTATTTAATAACTATAAATCTAACAAAATATGTGAACAGCTCTTCCCAGCAATTAGAAACCTAGTGGAATTGTTAATTTTCAGAGAAGGCAGAAGTGTTTCATATAAAACCTAGAAAACTTTTCCTGGACTTACAGTTTGGAATATAAGTACCTTCTTTAAGGATGCTTAACTGAGGAAAGGTGTGCTGGGAGGTATGATTTCTGATCCCTTTTTGACTTAAGAGCTAGCTACACTCCAGGAGTGAAGTGTGGAATTATTCTGTAAAGTTAAATTGTTTTGTTTTCAATCAACAGATAGGCTCACCCTCAAACTAGTTTTAATTTTGTCCACCTTTCAGAGAAAGGAAGAAGACAGCATAGAGTTTGATAGGGTATGTACACCATGTTTGCTGTCTGTGAGAAAATTAGCCTGTGGAGAGAATGAAGAACAGACAACGGTCTGCTAATATGTATTTACGATACTTTTATCATGCCTGCTTCCAAATGTTTGATAACAACAGAAAACAATATGTGATCATATTGTGCATGTCCCTTGGTGTGGGTCTCCTACATGACTTCACTGGACATGGATACACTCCAATACAAGAACATTTACAGTTGTTCAAGTATGAAGAAATACAGCACTGTAGATTAATTTTAGTATTAATGTTGTCTGTAAGGAAAATTAGGAAAATGACTAATGATTCATAAAGTAGAAGAAAGTTCAGTTTTGCATTCCGTAGACTACGGAAACAAATAAATATTAGATAATTTTTCAAGTTATTTCTGAAAACGCTTTCATTAATAATTAAAAGGCTATGGAAGGAAAAAAAAAAAAAAAAAGGAATCTGTTCCTAATGAAAGCTTATTACTGTTAAATGAATAATGTATGACTGACTAGATTTTTTTTTCTTTTACTTGTATGTTTGCTTACATTTATACATCTGGTATCCAGCAGTAAAACAAAACAACCACATGGCAACTGAGGGTCTCCAGAGGAACCCAGGTGGTCACATATTGACAGCTATGGCTGTCAATACAGCCATAGCTTTGAGTTTGAGTTTTAGAAACTGACTGTATGGAAGAAAAAAGAAGTAATACACCATGGAACACTGAAAAGATGAGAATCTGAGATATTTAAGAAAAAGGAAATTGTTTGGACATAAGTGTTTTTTTCATTCTCCAAAAGGCCAACTATGTTCTCACTTCGTTTTGAAACTGGAGCATTATATGCATTTTACAGGTCTGTGACATTTCACAGATTATATGTTATGTATGTGAAGTTAATACTTTATTTTACAATAAAATACAATAATTTGCTACAATAATTTGTCTAGCAGTTGGAAGAATTTCTCCTAGGAGATTTTAGGATTAAAACCGATGTAGCCAAGAATAAAATATTATTAAATTATTGAGGGTCTTTTTCAAGAGTCCTATCTGCGCGAGGAAAATAAACCTGAATGTTTCTTTCCAATGAAAGAAGAGCCAAGGAAAAACTGAAGGTTTGATGGCAAGAAGTGATCTCTGAGGGCCTCTAGACTCCTTATTTTTGCTCCTTATATTGTAAAAGGAAATAGCAACCTGGGCCTTCAACCAGTGACTGATTTTATTGACATTTTCCTTCTTTCCTAAGTTCCACAGGTTCTCTCTCTGCACATAAAACAACCAGCTGCTTCTACTCGCTTTGGAAAAAAAAAGTGAAAACAATCTCAGCATGCACTTTTCATTCTGTCTTCCATTCTCATCCATCTTCATACTGTATGTTTTATCTTGAACAAAACATTTATTGAATTTTTGAGATTGCTTTCTATCTCACAGTTGGATTTTTATACAGAATAAAAATTGGGATATCCTACTTGCAAAATACTGTGCACGATCTATCTGGACTCAAACTTTTTTGGAAACAATCAGCAAGAAACTAGCCTGTTTTTTCCACTTGTCACATGCACTTGTCTTAGAAAAACTTAATGATGAGATTTAATTATACAATACCAATTATTTCTGTATCAATTTGCCAAAACAAATGCTGAGTCTTACTGCTTCCATGTGCAATAGCTAATAGGTATGGTATCCTGTACTTACCTTGTGGGTAGGAAGCTCCTTAGAAAAAAATAGACTGATAATTATGTCAATGTCATTCTTTCATCTCTTGAAACCTTCTGAAGTGAAAAGTATAATTAGGATGACAAATAAGGAAAGGCCATAATGGAAGGATGCCCTTATGCAGAGGTAATTGTTGATAAGGATGCTGAAAGCAATTGAGTTCATATGAAAAGATAATTCTCATTAGCAAGTAAAGAAAACGTCTCGTTATTTCCATTCCAATACAGCCTTGACAAAAAAAAAAAAAAAAAAAAAAGTTAAATAAAAAACAAATCCACTAGAAATGCTAAACTCCCACAGACTTTCATATAACCTATTACAGCTTTATTTTTCAGTTATTAAAACATGATCTGAGACTATCGGAGACTGAATTGAAGTACAAAATCAGTACAATTCTGTCTTTTGTTGGTGGTGTTATATTTGGTTGGGGGGGGGGGAGGCAGTTTGTTGGTTGTTTTTTTTTTGTTTGTTTGTGTGTTTTTTTTTTTTGTTTTTTTTTTTTTTTTTTTCTTCAGCTGTTGCACTGAAGTCTTGTTAATAGTCTGAGGTACTCCAAAGCTGGTAACTGAGTGCAAGTTAACTGTTAGTTCTCCATCTTCAAAATAGTTTCTAATAGGTCAATTATGATGGTAGTTTCATGCAATAATCAGTTATCCAAAAGTCTCTTTCCAGTTCTTCAGCACAGCAAAGCTTGCATTTTGCATCGTTTGACCTTAAGCCCACAGGAAAGTGTTCACTGAACTGCATAATCTATTGCAAACACTTTGGGTGCTCGACTGTTTTGTGTTGTAGATCTTCCTGCAGAGCAATGTTGAAGAAAATGGCTATAATTCATTGCAAGTATTGATTACAATTGACTCATTAAGAAGGAAATCAATTCCTCTGAAGTATATAAATTGAAAAGCTGGGAAAAAAACTGCAACTGGACATAAAGGGTGTTTTAGTATTCATGGAACACTTAATATCAGATTCTGAGGAATTAAACTAAAACTTTTTCTACTAGGAAAAAAAAAAAGAAAAGAAAAGAAAAAAGTTTTTTCCTAATGCTCATGATTCCTATACTGCTAGCATCTGACTCTTCACTATGGATTCTGCATTCTTTTTTAGTAAAAAGCATGATAGTACCTCGTACGCTGTAGTACTATTTCAACAAATTTAGAGTGTTTTAAACTCCCATCTCTTTTCAAAATCCTCTTCAGCTGGTAGAGTTTCTCACTCTGTCTTTTGCTCACAACATGAAATGCAACACTTCAGGAATGTTTGTGATGTTCAAGTTAATCCATCCGGTGATTTTGCACTCCACATTTAATATTTCGTTTACATGTATGAGGTAATGAAGTGAATATATTTTCAATACACTGCAGATAATTGTAAAACATTGTTAGGAATGATTGCTACGTAGAGAAACCTCTAACAAAAATGAGAACTTATTTTCAAGAGATGTTTTCTATAACATTTCTAAAACAATAAATTTCACTGCTTTGAGAACTTTGACTGTATCTTTACGTTCCTATGCAGACATATCTTCTTTTTAGCTATATACACAGTAACAAATCAAAGCTCTTCAATGCTAAATAAAATATATAATTAAAATATAGCAAAATGTTTTGTTCTACCCTTAACTTTGATGAAAGTCTGTTTACAGAAAACAAAGAAAGAAAGAAACAAAAGAGCCTCTCACATTTTGACATTTTCAAATGAACTGTGGAATCTTTTTGCTCTGACTTTCTAAAGGAAAAAAAATAAATAAATAAATCACCCTGCTCCTCACCATCCTATAACTGGTATGCTGAGCAGAGTTTTCTCTGGTCCAATTAATTAGCCTCTAGTTCAATTAATTAACTTGTTCTGGCAGAGCCAGCATAGGTTCTGCCAGAAGTCACTTGGTCTGTGGAGGGGTGCACAGGGGTTGTTCATTCAGTTCTATCTGGAATCTTAAGGCCTAGTCATCACTGCAAAGAAATGGAAAGAATTAATTCTGAGCAGTGACTAAATGCTCCTGGGTAACTATTGGAAAATTCTGAATAGATTGGACAGAAGCAGGGAGGCCACAAGCAGTAATGCAAAAACAGATTTGTTTTGAGTAGCCATAATTAGGGGGTTAACCTAGTCTTTAAAAGATTCAAATGTCACCAGAGCCACTCAGCAGATACCTGACAGAGATCTCTTTATCCATAGGAAGCCCTTTCCTAAGTTACACAGAAAACCAGTTGGAAGGAACTCAAAGAAAGTGGGAGTCTGGAAAAAGAACTAATGTTAGAGACCAAACTAGGCAATACATTTGGAATTTCAGCTTTACTATTTTTTTTAAATTTATTCCAATCAAATTAAGTTGGTCACTCTCATGACAGAATGAATGATACTTGTCTGTTATAAAAATGTAATCTGCATTTATAGTTTTTAACTTCATCCTACTTTTCTTATTCAATTCCTTTAGGCATTGGTTTTGTTATTTGACATTTTCATTCTCTTCTGTCAAGGCAAGGCCTTCCAGCTTTGTGTCATTAGTACATTTCATTCACGCCATCCTTCTTGTGTGGCAAGATAACTAATTAAATAACAGAAGATTTATTCCAGTAGCATTCCTGCAGCCCTTTCAACACAACCAGTCGCTGCACCTGATTCATCCAGTTCCTTACATCCTTACAATTAACACGCCAATCAGTATTTTCTCCACTTCAGTTAATATCTCCCTTGTGACAATTAAATGCTTCTGGGTTACTCCTGCAGAACATTGAAGAACCATGCATGGAAGTGCAGAGCTTTAGCAGCAGCTGCTTTTTCCCCCATCATAAAATGAATGACTGAATAATTTGCATCAACTGTTTTTTTGTCATGAGGAATGGACTTTCAGTAAAACGCAGTACAAGTCCATAGCTACATAATATTATGTGGGCAAGTCCGTTGCACACAATTAAGTTTAATTTCTATTATTTGTTTTTCCAAACAGCAATAAATATCGAACTGCCATGGGAGTAGCAGATTTCCGTAGGCTGAAATTGTTCTTTTGCAACAAAATGAACCAGAATAACCCTTGGAGGATCACTCCATACTTTGTGACATTTATGTCAAAGAGAACCATATAAAAGATTAATCCAGAAAAAAAGGATCCATGCCAGCCTTTTTTTTGAGAAGCTCTCTCTGGCAACTGTTGCCAGGGCACTTGGGCATTTCACACAGAGCATTTCACCTGGGCAAATCCACTGGAGTATTTCTGCATTGCCACCCATCTAATGTGTCCATTTACATCTTTTCAGATATTTAAAAACTATAGTTTTTCTGAAGACTGGCTTCTACATTCACTTTGCACTACAGTAAACAACACAGATCACCCCTGAAACAGACCTGCAAACAGGAGGAAGTCATACTTCTACCAGCTTTTACACTCTTGTCGTACAAGTTTCTGCAAAAGAAACCTGATCATTCTGCAGAAGAAACCTGACCAGCTTTCCCTGTTGCGTGGCACCACAAGCTTTGACGGTCATCTCAGAGGAGGGCCACTGTGAGCATAAGCCTATGGAGAACACAGGAGCAGAAGTACATAGCAGCTGCTTCCAGCGGTTGCAGTATCTTGTACATGCTAAATGTGTGCAACATGAGGCACACAGCCCTGTGTCAGAGGAAAGTATATCAGCTGTGACTGCCCTGCCAATCCACTAGGCCTTGCAGCACTGTCTTGTTCTTGGTACCATTGTTTAATATATGGCAACTCTTTTTAGAGTTGGTTTCCTGTCAGCCCATCCAGCTGAATGGTCACATTTTGCGTCCAGTGTAGACCAAAAAATTATGGGATGAAACAGAAGTGGAAGAAGAAACACAGACATTACGTGGTACTGGGGCAAGCCAAGGTAGCTTGCATTCTGCATTTTAGTCTCTTCAAGTCTAGATTGGGGTTTGGTAGCTACTATAAAATAGTTTATGTTAAAGAGTTCCAATCTTCTCATCAGTAAGTCTACAGCCTATGTTTATAGCTGCTGACGGCTTGCCTCTATACATTTGCTGGTAGGTTAGGATGAATGGCTTAGGACAAATACAAGCACAACAAAGTAGTAGAGCTGAATTAAAAACTATGGTTCTTCTACTATCAGGGTAATTTTGTTTCCTTCAAGTACATTGCAATACAATCAACTTGTTTGCTTGAAAGTTTACTGCAAATATTTAACTTTTTCATTTCAAAATCTTAAGACCTTCTGAAATGAAAACCAATGAATCTGTATCTAAAATACGTTACAAGAGTAATAAAGCTTGTTCAAGTCAGAAATATTTCAACAAAGCATTTCTTGTTTAAAAAGATGGCTTTTTGCTACATACAACATTTTTTAGGCAGTTTCTCAGTTTCAGAACTGTGTCTTATGGTTACTTGAGACATGTGAGATTTTTATTTTTCTCTTCCAAAGTTTTACAGAAATAACATTTATAGAAATAGATATACAGAAAAACAGTTCATAATCACCATCGTGATACTACTGTGATAATGTAAAAACAGAAATATTTTCCCTGAGTCTCCTAGATCTATGGTTAGTCTGCTTAATATGAATATATTCAGGACACAGAAGAACATATTCTATCCTAGCTCAGCAGTTATGTTCATCCCAGAGTTACCAAGAGACTGAAGAAGTGAAAATTTTATGGTCAGTACGTCATCATGTTTGTGAGAACCTACTAAAACCATTTGTTTGACCCTAGCATGGACTACCAAATAACCAATAATGGGAAATTCAATTCCCAAACAAATGAAAAAAAATAAATAAAAATATAATAGTAAACTAAAATTTCAAATTGTGAGGTTCTGGACTGAGAAAAGTAAAATTTCACATTGGTATATGCAGAAAATCTTTTATTTGATTAATGAAAATGTTTCAAAAATACAAACACAGCTAAATCAAATAAGATGCTTTTGTATGGCTTGATGCTTTTGTATGGCTTGACAACAGTTAGGCTTCTATGAATTTACAGAGAATTTTAAAACTTTTTTTTTTTAATTTATTAAAATAAAGCATATCTCATTTAAGGTATGCTTTTGACATTGGACATAGATATTAGTAAGTTTGCATAAGTTGAATAAACTTGTGATTCTACTGACTTTACATTTAGCTATAAAGCCAGAACTAGGGTCATGATCCTCTCACTGCATTACTACAGTGATGTTACACTTTGGTTATATCACCATAATTCTAGTCAAACATACTCTATTTTGGATGCCTCAGGAACTGCTTATTTTAATTCTGTTCCTTTATTAAACATACCAAGTTGAATGACCTTTGTTTTGATTTATTTTCAGCAGCTCTCAAAGAGAATTCCTGAAAACCAGCAGTGGTTATCCTTGGTTAATTAACTGAAACTCATCATTCTCAAATACTGCACAACCAGTATAGCCAGTCAGTCAATTTTGCTATGGTGAAGTTCCAAATGTGAATGGACTTCATGTATTTTAGGTATTAATCTATAAAACCTCAAACAGTATTTTCTCTTTATCTACAGCTTTTTTACTGAACAATTTCCTGCTGCATAGTGATAGTGTAAGTTTTTACATCCTTACTTCAATAAAATAAGACTTTTTAGTTGAATTCTAAATTAGGTTAAACCTGCAGAATACATTGTAAGATACATAGCGAAGTTGACATGGTGGCAAACAAGAATGCTGTGGCTTCACTGGGGAGACACTGATGGTTGACAGTAATGATAGTAGAAATATTTGCCCTTACATAGAAGACTTTGGAATAAAAAAAAAAAATAGTAATACAAGTGGTAGAAGGTTATGTAGAATAGTGATTAGGAACTATTCTAGCTGGAACTATCCAGCTTACAACCTGGATATTAGTCAAACAACCACACCAGATTGTAGATAAACAGCAAATTAAGATTGCTACTCAGTTCTTCCCAACCTACACAGGACTTCCTTGTTAGAAAATCAGAAGTGTAGTAGAGTCTCTTTGCAAAGTGCAGCCAGGACTTTCAATTTCAATACTGTAATTTCAAGAAGGAAGAAAAAAAAAAGATATCTTAATATACTTTAAAACAGTGACCTGAAAACCTGGAGTAAATAGGACAGGAGAGCTCTTTTACATTTCTTTTTTCCTCCTTGTTATTGATAGTATTTTTTAATTTTATTTTTTAATCTATTTGGGACATTCATCTGCCAGATGAGATGTTCAGGGCACCAAGCAGGATATCTCCAATTGAATTAAAGTAAAGGGTTGATATAGAGAATAATTGCTCCTGAACTGTGATCTGTCAAAAATTCATTGGGTTCTTTCATTTTAATATTGTGTTTTGTTTTGTTTTTCTTCAGAATGATGAGTATTCATATTTTTATGTAACATTATAACCACTTTTTGTTGTTGTTGTTTTAACTTAAAAAGAAGACAAAAACCCACAAAAATCTCATCTGTTTTATTTTGACTTGTCATCTGTTATTGGCATTAACTAACTCTGAAGAATCCGATCAAACAAATCAAAAATATCCACAACTACAAATTCTTTGTTTTGGAAAAAGCCATTTAATAACCATACTATACTGTTATTAGATTATTATTTTTTTTTTTTTTTAATGCTTATGCCCTAGTCTTTCGTATTTCATAATAGTTCACTTCAGGATATAAAACTATATCAGTTCAGCACACACTTTTAAAAATAGTCATTCAAGCCCCAGTGCATCTAATTAAAGTTCATTACAGGTAAAACTGTAGATGAACACAGGAACTGACATGAAGTGACACACCAACTATTAGATCAGTGTTCAGATTAAAACATGTGAGATAATGAGTGCATTTTTCAGTACCTGTAGTTGGAAGCTCAAAGCAAAGCTGAAGTCCTTACGATTAGTCCCTACAAACATGTATCAAATGTGCTAGTTTCTCTCCTGAAGGACGCTGTTTCTGTTCATGAAGGCTGGTAGCATGAAATGAATGTGCTCAGAGAAGTGACCCTGAAAGTCTGGGTGTCAGTACACACACAAATTCTCAAAATGCATTTTGAAAGCCTATGAAAATTACCTCTACCTTTGTAGTGCCTATACACACACATCTCAAGGCAGACCACCTCCAGTAAGTACTTCCAGCCTGCCCTCAGCAGGGCCTAAATCTTTTGGGAGAAAAAGGTCCTCTGAACTCTAACAAACTGTTTTAGACATGGTCCAGCAGATTAGTTTCCCTCCCACACATTGCATTTTATCTTCAGGGTTTATTTGGCAAGTTCATTCTCTAGATAAGTTTCCTTGAGAGAAGTTTCAGAACTGCTGTTCATAGGGGTAATTTGAGGACAGATTAATAAATAGCCCTGCTTCTTATTTCTTCTTTCTCTTTTTGTCTAGAAAAACAGTCTTTTTCACAGAGTGCTAAGTATCAAAAAGTGAAGTCCTGCCTTTGTTATTCATTTTTAAGAGCAAGACCCTTAATTAGCCAATCTCTCTTGGACATTCATTAGACATTCACATTGACTTCTTAAGTGAATGTAGAATCTTTGGCTTAAAAGCCCATGTACTAGCCCAAAAGACAAAATATCGCACAGAATAAACGTGTAAAATGTGTCTTTTTAGGTATAATGGAATCAAATATATTAATACTGAATCTTTAGACCTGAATGATAGCTTCAGTATATAGGGTGAAAATGGCAAAAAAAGTACCTGTGGTACAAAAAACACTGCAGATCCCAAAAAGAAACTGATTTCCTGAGTTGGAATTGAAGCTTATGCTACTTTGCTTTGACACAGTCACCAGTTTTCCAGGCAATCAAATTTGCTTTGGACAACTATAGCTCCATGAAGTAATGTTAGCATAACATGAGCTTATCAAGTATTTTAGACCTAAAAAGCCATGTTTCTGCTTGTTTTGAAGAGAAGTGTTGGTCTGGGTTAGTCAATTCTATTTATTGGCAAGGACTCTAAAAACTGAATGCAGCAACGTTTGGTGTTGAAATAATTAGGATCTCTGAATCTGTATGATGGCTCTTTAGTGTCAAGGGGGGTTAGGGGACAGGTGTTTGTTAACCAGAACTTTCTCTTTGCCCTTTCTCTGGAGAATTAGAGCTCTGAAATGCCCAATATTTGGTGTTAGTGATACATCTACAATCAAGGCCTAAGGGAGAAGCAAAAGAGAGAGAGAGAGAGAGAGAGAAAGAAAGGAAAAAAAGGCAATTGCACTGTCCCAATACTGTGAAAGATGAGCCCATGATCATTGCCAGTTATTCTCTAAGTCAAATTCTCTGTGCTTGAAGAGCCATAAGAAAAGCTACCCACTGAAGCAATTAATTCTGTTCAGCACATAGCTGAAATTTTGAGGGAATTGAATAGCACTACAGGATACAGAAGCAGAAACACAGGGGTTAAACTGTAACTATAGTTGCAAGCTTCAGTGTACTTCAAGGTGAGCACATTTTTCCATGGTCAAACACATCAAGAGCTGCTCACTAGGAAAATAAATGAGGTAACACCTTGGTCTGAATTATAAGCATGGCTAATGACAAGCCTGCAAAGGTCTCTTTCAGAGTTGTAATTAGCTCTGAACTCAACCGGAACCTTGTGGCTTCTCTCAGACAATGTTAAGAGATGCAGCCTCTAAACAGACTTCAGGCAAATGAAAAACAAATGCAGTCTTATATTTCAATGAGTCTGCAAATGAATTCCAAATTTCAGGAGCTTGCAGCAGAGTAATTGAAGTCACAGATATTTTAAAGATTCCGTAATTTAGTATCGTATAAAATAAGCATCTGTATTTAGGACGTTTTTCCCTTCCTTCTTATATCATAAAAGGAAAGTGTATTTTACCTTCATTAACTACCTTTGAAGAAAATAAGATAAACTCTATCACTCTCAAGAACATGACTTTTACCACACAGATTAAAACAGTCTGAATGTTACCTTGTTCTCTTTATAGTCTGCTTTACAGCTCCCCAAGTGATCTCATTACTACACACCACTGAACTATATCTGCATGTCATTAGGTGTAGTTTAGCTTTCCAGTCTCTAGAGGTCTCTGCATATCGCGTTTTAGTTCACTGATAACACTGCAGGAATTGCATCTTGAAGGTGAGGCTGAAGAACTGCATGAGAAAGGTCTGCTGGCACCACACCTGACTGACAGTTCTGTCATGCAAATTTAGCTCTCCTACTCATTTATAGAAGCCAAAGAGACGGAGAGAGACTTATTAGAGCATTAGCTAACACCAGTATTGCACAAATAGGAACATTTTATTTTATTTTTTTCCTTACACTTCATAAAATCATAGCCTTAAGAATCAGCTAGAAATAGCTGAATTTGGTGATGTGCAAGCATGGCTGCTAACCTCAGCTGCCAAAAATGCAATTTTATACTCTAACACTGGCCATACCACCTGGGTATTAATTGCTTTCCTTTCATGGCTTACGATTTTTGGGGGAGTTCCTCTTTATGATTTTGCTAACTATAAGGTGTTTCCTATAGTTTCCATGTAGATGCACATGGATATAGCACAAGTGCTATCCTCCACCTGTGCTCTTATCTCTTGCCTAGGAGCCTGCATTCTGTATATTGAATATGTACTGATTAACTCTGTGCTGATGTTTGTATCCATAATTCAGGATATTAATCAATAATAAAGTCCTCTCAATATCTCACACCAATTTTACATTCAAAAATTAATCAACTCTGTCTGCGGACAGATAAGGCAGATAGAAAGACAGATGGAAAGAACACCTGCAACTACTCAAGGACATTTCTGATTGACTCTCAAGACCTTTTTCAGGCATTGTGGCCCTCAGTAACCACTCCACGTTACTGACACAAGTAACTTGGCAAAACAGGTAGTTGCTAAGGCAGCCAAATTCAAAGAATAACAGAGACCAGAGGAAAAAAAAAAAAAAAAAAAAAGTTGCAGATACAGCTTCTACAAATATAGGAAAGGAAGGTGGTATTTAATTTTTTATTTTTCATGTAGGCTACCAAAAACATTACAAGGAGATCGAAAACTTAGATGAGCCCACTCTTATATTGTAGTTTAAGAAATTTTAATAGACTAATAGAATAATGTATTCTTGATAAAGTAACAGTAGTCCTCTGACTGTCTTGTCCACCCTAGATTGCTGCTTGGCCCCCAGTTCTGCTCAATGCTAACCAATGTGCAGGTGACTGAATTCTTGTGGTAAACTATGTGCCTGTTTTCTTTTGGTTTCTTTTTGGTACTTGGAGACAAAAGAAGGGTACTATAATAGTTTGCAGAGAAGAGAAAGACACATCTTTCAATAGCTGCAGTTTTCTGACATGTAGCAATTATTTACTGTGAGCGTTAGTCACATGGTTCCCACTACTAGTTAACAGTAGGCAATAAAAATAGGTGTTAAATGACAATTTTCACAGAAGAAACCCAGAGATGGCCTATCATTTTATTTTGAAACTTCCAAATAGAAAAACGGCTATAAGAATATACCAACAAAATCTTGCTTTTAATGCCTTCGTAAATACCTAAAACCTCAAAATATAGTATTAAATGTTGCTGAAAAGAGCTGATGTACCGCAGTTGTCACAGCAGATATCTCTAGCAAAGCATTTGGTCCTACTATGAATATACTTCAATAATGCTGACTACATTCAATAAAGCATATGTGTTTCAGCTGAAGAAATCCAATTCATCTGACAACCCTCCAACAGCTCACTTTCTCACAAACTCTCTCCCTCCCACCTCTTTTTTTTTTTTTCCTCCAGCAGGCAATCAGTTGATCTTGTTTCTACCCTAAGAACTACATTTCCTCCATAATGACCAAGTCTGCTAGTCCTCAATCTTTGAAACTGTCATTTCCCCACTTTCAAAAGAGAAAAAAAAATAATAATAATTCATAAGACTCCAATGTCTTCTCAGCCTCTTTCTAATCTAAGACCATTATTCCTCATGAATTCTGCACAAAACTTAAGCCTTGATATTTGCTTCTCACAAGTCTGTTGGTTATTTTTTAGGCAAAAGTGCAATAAGCCACAAAAGTATGTTTAAATTTTACAAACATTTATTCTACTTGTCTTACTCGTGCATTGTATAAACGTTCCACAGGTTTTTTGTTCTTTAAAATATTAAGATAACCTATACACATTTCTTAAAACACCTTCTGTTTTCCTATCAAATTTAGTTTTCTGTAAGCATGCCTTTAAAACGTAAAGAATACAAATTTTGAAGCTTTTCAATTTTCAGGATCAAATTTCAGTAGAAAGCACTCTACGTGTTTTATCTTTTAAAACATAATTTGGAGTACATTTTGATAGACTTGATTCTCGATGTCTTTAATGCATGATCACACTTCTCCAAGGAAGTTGGGAGAAGGGCAGAAATTAACCTGGATGTATCTCATCTTTCAATTGTATAGTGTAAGAAGCACAACACCTATTCAGAAAATCATTCTTATTTTCCAAGCTTACCAGGTGGCTCCACAATTTCAGTGATAGAGGAGAATGATTTTAGCAATTTCTATTAACAAGCAACCTCATGTTTGCAAAAGAGAAGATTCGTGCTATTAATACAGTGTGAATTAGTTCACAAATTTATGTCATTTATTGTTAGCAGGAAAACTCTGCCTCTAACATATACACCTCTTATAACAACTTATGGCTATAAGTAGGTTACCCTAGATAATCAATAAGAAATTTGCTCATACCAGAATGAAAAATGAAGAAATTAAAAATTAAGAAACTGAGCCTATAAAAAAGGAAAGGCTTATGTTCATCTTGTATAAATTCATGAAACTGAAAATAACAAAACCAAGAACTCTTAATTCTAGGTAGGGACTGATGTTTAATATTATGTGTAGCATTTGCAGCAGTGTCAAAAAGTCATCGACATCACTGCTTTTAGATTGTAGCAGGATTTTTCAGCCACATATGAGTGTTCACATTACACAATATTTATGCAATTTGATTCCCATTAAAGTGGCTGTTCTGGCAAAGATATTGTGAGAAGATCCCAAAAAGTGTTGTACAATAAAAATCATTAGTTGCTATACATGGGAAATCATTTCTTTTCACTGTGATATATTCTGTGAGTATATACAACTCTGTCAAAAATCCTTGCTCAAAGATTTCCAAGGCAAAGAGGCCAATAGCAGTATTGACCCTTAGCTGGCCTTCTGGGAGGAAGTCAGGTGGGATGTACTTATTTTTAATAATGGAGTCACAATAACTGTAAAGCATCTTGAATTACAATTTGACAGCAAAAGAAAGTAACCTTACTTATTACTTTCATGGAATCCCTAAAACAGAAGGCAGCTATGAGGTGCTGTATGAGACATTAGTCAAACTGGAAGCAGAGATGAAACAGAAATCCAGGAAACTACTCTATAAATATAAGAGAAATGTAGACCCAACATTTTGACATCAACTATTTCAGATCCATTAAGAGCAAAAAGATAACTCATTACTTTTTTTTTTCTTCTTAAACTGATACATTTATTCTAGAATATATGGCATAATTTTTGATGATGTCATGAAGTTCTTTCAGGAAGACCTTGAGTATGAAGGCAATAATACCTAGTAGCTTGAAGAGAACGAGAAGATTGATAAGTTTAATCAGATGTTATCACAGTTCCTATCCTATTGAAGCATTAGGTAGTTACAAAAAAACCTTGCACCAAGAAACTACTATCTAGTTGTTGAATGGTTAATATTAAATTATCCCAACTTGGTATACGTCTCTGGAAATTTGTTTGTTATTCTCAGTCTTTGACAACAGATGACATTTAGAGATGAGGAAAATCCTCAGTATTGTCTAGTGTGAAATACATTGAAAAATTGGTCTTAACAAAGAACACTTGAATTTGTTTACAAAACACACTTGGTTTTTGAAAAAGTGATCTAATAATTTGCTTTTCAAATTTTCCTTTACACAGATGTCAGGTAACTGTCCTATCTGAAGTGATAAAAGAAAACAAAAATCTTATCCCTGTGTCTATTCCACAGTAGATCAGTACTACAATTTTGACCTATCAACTAAATATTCTGTAAATTCTTCATCTCTGATAGACTTTTGACTTTTTCCCAATGTATTTCTCCACATACCCAAACAGATATAATTTACAATTAAAAAAAAAAAGAGTTCCCCATTCATGACATTTTTACTGGACAAATAATAAATCCCACAATGGTTTTTGTTTGATTTTTTAACAAAGTAAACAATGAAAAAGTAGTATATTTCAAAAGAAACTGATGATGCATTTCCCAGAATTATAACATTATTGTTACTTTAGGACAGCTGTTTCCATGTTTAACAGCTTTTTCCTTTAAAAAATCATGACCCCAGCAATAGTAACCTCCTACCATCGGAGGGAGCCAACAGCACTTGTTCTGAAATTCTCTTTTATAAGTCTGTGGTTTGAAGAGCTCCATATTTTCGGCTCTCACAGTACTTGAATTTTATACTAAAATGCCACACCACAGCCTGCTTTTCAGAATAAAGAAAAAATCTAAAAAAAAATGTCCTGTTCCTTATGATATCGACTGACTACACATATTTTGAAGTATTAAAGGACATGCATTAAGATTAAAGCAAGCCATAATTGATGTTTATTTTATGATAAGCAACAAGTTTGCTTTGTAAAGTTACAATGCATGCCTTTTGTTTTTTGAATATACAAAAAGTGTTAAAAATAAAGTTTTCTGAGTTTTAAATTAAATCAAAATTCTGCCCCACCATCTTATTTAACTTTACAGTTCAAAAGATTAGTACCAAGAATAAAGTTTTTTTTTACTGTATTTGGATTTTTTTTTTTAATGGTGTTTATTATTTCACCAAGATCATACATAAAATGGCATTTAATCTTTGGTTATCACAGAGATAGGGAACAAGATACAACAACATTGGCTGTACCTTCAAAAAAATTTACTGTGTTGTGAAATGACACAAATAAGAGCAATTGAGGACTCACATCCACCATTTGGATTTTTTTATTATTTTATTTTTTTAAGTCTTATGTTATTATTCCATTTCCTTCTAAATAGCACGCAATTAAAGATGGCCAGGAAAAAGAGAAAGTAAGTTAACATAAGAACACCAAGGCCTTCCTCTAAATATAATTCAATTGTCAGGTTGTGAGACTAATCAGAATCAGAACAGAATAATAAATTTCAGGTTATATTCGCATTTGTAAATATTTAACCTATATAACTTAAAATAACTTTCATAGCTTTGTTTGATCGTTTGTTTTAAATCTTTGAAGTGTTTTCCATTTCCAGAAGGCTATGTTATACCCTAGCCTGTGCTTGCAGAAACAAGGAAGAATAAAACTTCCGTAAGATTCCTGGGCACACTGAAATGGCACAAAAGTATGAGAAACTGGTATAAGCTACTTACCTTCCTTTACTACTGCTCACTGAGGTAACTCTAGATGATATGCCTGTGACAACAGTCATGCTATTGCTACTTTATAATTCCAGTGCAATCTGAAATATCTTAATTTAAAGCGTATTTCCCATGTCAGCAAGTTATAATCACAGCAACATTACAAAGTCTCAAATGACTCATATACTGGGGTTACCTCGGTTCTGGAAGGACCATTTTTTTTTTCCCTCCTTGCTGAATAAATCCACTGAATTTCTGTGTTGGTTGCACCAGGTTTCCCTAAGACAACAGCCAACTCAGAGCTTATACAATTCCTCACCAGCAAAGTGCATTATGCTCATTTCATTACTCTTGTACTTTTCCTTCTGTCTGAAGAAATCTAGTTATTCAAGTTATTAAATACACACAAAAGTAGTAAACAACTGAATTATGTCCAAAATTGTGGGGATGCCAGTATTTTTCAGGTATTCAGAGAGCTTCACTGCAATCAAGTGAAAGCTATTGTTTCTAGCATTCCAATATTAATAATGTAAAATGTAAAATATTTTTTCCATTTATATTTTAAATATACGATATATTCTCAACAGCTAAATTAGATAACTTGTAAAAATTGCCAGAAAAACATTGTGTGTCTAGTTACCTAGAAGCCAATAATAGACTGTTGCTGTCCTTGATGTGCTTTGAGATATGCAGTATACACACTACACATGCAGGAGTGTTTATAATATTGTCTCTGTTTTTCATCAGGCCTCAGTCTTCAAAATATGTCCTCATTTAAAGATGTAGCCTAAATAGGAGTATGAATCAAAGGAAATTTAGGACTGAGAATTTTCAGGTGTCATATTCTTAGCATTCAACCCATTTGACTTTCATTTAAACAAATTCTTAGTATCATAAGATAATTCAAGGTGCAAGGAACCTCAGAAGGGGTCTCTATTCCAACCAAAGGAAGGCTCACAGTAGGTCCTTGGAAGTATGATAAAAGGTAGAAAACATCAGATAATCCACTTATTTTGAAATCTTCTCTATTGTCCTAACAATGTTTCTCGTATTTTAGAATTTCAGCAGTACCCCCTGTTAGTAACTAATAGTAGTAGTATCTGTAGTGCTGCATGATTTTTAAGTCTTCAGAATACAAAAACTAAGGCTTTACTGGGATGTGATTAAAAAAAAAAAAAAAAAAGGCATTTGCTGTCATCGACTTCAGCTGTGAGGGAGACACTTTTGAAGGTACCCAGATCCTCTAGAGGCAATCAGTTGTGCATCTTGGAAGAAGAGGTTGCAAGTTCTTGTCAGGAAAAATATGAAGGATTAAGTGGTTAATTTACACCAATGCTGGTCACAAGTTCTTTAATGCTTGCCAGAGGCAAGTCTGTTGGCAGTACTTGCACTTCGTTCTGGCAACTTTCCTTCACAACATTTTCAATGCAATTGTGCAAAACACTGTACATAGTTTACCACAGCTGCAATTTACCTTTTTGATAAATCTTGTCCTCTAATTCCTCATCCTTGAAACTGACACCAATCTGTGAAAAGCTTACTTTTTTTTTTTTTCTGATATTATTCCTGATTCCTTTCAGCACACACCTCTTCAGAGTTTCCTGTAGTTAACAACTAAGATAATCATATTAATCAGCTCAGCATGACTTCTAAAGGACTGGTAATCTGTAAAGATGATACAGGAAACGAGTATCACTAGGCTCTGAGTCTTAGCACTAGCACGTAGTACATAAAGTATGACTGATTTTTAATGCGACCCTTCAGGTTGGTCAACTTGACTATGAACCATTCTGTTTTTATCCATTTTGAATTAGTTTTCCCTTGCCAAATAGGAGGAAAGGATTACATTGCATTAGAGTCTTCCAGAGAAGAGACTTTGCCTTCATAATAAGCATATTTTTTTCCTAATATTTTCTGTGAATGGCATAGACTCACAGAGGTAACAGTATCCTTCCTCAAAAAGCTACAAAACTGTATATACAGACTAGTTATCAACTAGTTATCATAAGAAAGGGTTTTGTTACCCTATGACCGTATTTAACATTGGGAACAGTAAACACCACAGATGAGTCTGCACCCCACGTATCTACTACTGAAAGAACTGTGCAGAGCAGAAAAAGCAGTTGGTTTTGAGCTCCCAATTGTGTGAACTCCAGAAAAACGTATCATGAAGATCTTACAGTTTAGGAAAAAGACCAACATTTTTTGTGGTTTCTACAACAGAACCCATGTTCTGATTTAAATTTTTTAGGGTAATACATACCAATATTTTCTTTGAACACAAAGAGTTTGCCAACCAAAGCTGTAAACACAAAGGGTAAAACATTGTTCTCCTGTGATCAGTGATTATTCTCAATGACTAAAATGATACTACAGCATCTCTCTGCAGTACCTTGCTCATTGAGTATTTTTATTTATTTCTACATAAGCATTTAATCAAGATTGGAAAGGTTTTCAGTCAAGTAAAGTAGGCAGTGTATATTCATTTGTTTTTTTGGTTGTATGCATACAGTCATCCTCCCCCCTGCCCCGAGTATCTTTTAGAGCTGTGTAGTGAAGACAAATGCTTGGAAGTCCAGTGTACCTGCTTTACTAACACTACGTGATATTTGAAGACATTTTTAAAAAACTTTAATTAAATCTTAATGTCTGCTATTCTTTTAAAAGCCAATACAACCGTCAGTGAAGGCATAGTTAGCAAGCCGAAGACCAATTGCTATAATCTATTATTTGAATATTACATGACAACACACTGTGGTTATATAAAGGCATACAAGCTTTGGGCAAATGGTTTATTTAATAATTTAAAGATTTTTCAAATTACTATATCTATGTGGTGCCTCTGAGTATATAAATTCGAAAAGTAAGATAATGAAAACATGCTTAACTTATAATGGTATTTCTCAGACTGAATCTCTCTTTTGAACCAACCCATTTAAAGAAAAAACAACAACAAAAAAAAAGGAAATATAATCAAGGGTGCTTTTTCATCAAATTATTACTTTCCCCCAAGACTTATTTAATTTTAATTAGGTAATAATGTGCTTAATAACAAGAATTGGGTTTTAATGAAAAAATTGTGAGGAAAAAAGGCTCTAAGGGGGATGTTCAAATTTGTTTTAATACTAAATATACATACAACATGTAATGCTGTTTTACTTTGCAGCCCATAGCAAAAAAAAAAAAAAAAAAAAAAAAGAACTCTTACAAAAGTGCTTCTCATTTTCTTCACATGAAAGATTTTTGCATTTGAAACATTCACAGAGATGTATAAGAGAATTCTTACAAGCACAGAAAAAAAAAAAGCCATTGTCATATTATACATAATGGAAAAGTTCCAAATGCATTTCACTTGTTACTTCTCATTCTATCTGATACCCGCCCCCCAACACACACACTTGTATGTCACAGTTAATTTCTGTGGAGTGTAGGAATTTCTGTTGCTATATGAGCATTAGCAGGGAAAAAAAAAAAAAAAAAGACTCCATTTGAAGGTATTATAGCATTAAGTGGCTTAGGTGTTTGGATTCCATGGCAATGGAGCAGGCTGAAAAACTGAATAGGACGTGGGAGAATACTTAATGATATTACATACAGGGAGAGATGCAAGGGAGAAGACCTGAGATTTACACCAGTTGCAATTTTGAATACTACACAGGAAGAATCTTTCCACACCACCACATTGCTGGAAAAATCAAGCAGCTGGTTCAAGGTTTGGTGGAACTCAAAGAGGCACAGAATGTGTCACTTTACATCATGCTCTGAAACTGGACATAAGAGGAGAGGAGGTGGGGGCCGTGACTTTGGCTGACAGGGAGTTAAGTGCCACGGCTTATGCAAATGCTCTCTCAACTTGCTAGATAAGCGCAACTGAATGATGATACTCTCTGCTACCTTACCAATTCTGTGTACTCAGCTTGGATTTGCAATAACTGCCATGAAGACAAAGCACTCGTAACCGAGCAAAGAGACAACAGAGGAGTATTGAAAAACAATAGCAGTGAAGCTGAGAACAAGTCAATTTTCACGTGGCTTTAGGAAACTTGATCAGCGTTGACAGTTCTATCAGTGATGAGATAAAAAGGAGATAAGCCTCAGGCACAAACATGCACCCAAGGAGAAAAAAAATGAAGCAACGGACTGATAAAAACATTATGTTTAGTACTGCAGCACAACTTTAACAAACTAACTCACCATCAGGATTTTTCTTTGTGATGAAGCCTTTAACAAATTTAGTAAAAGCCAAATATATACCTGCTTTTCCCTTCTACCCCTTTCTGCTTTCTACATTCTGAATTCTGTAATATTTAAACAAAATAGAAAAATCTCAAAATCCAGGGGAATAAAAAAATTACTTATTTTTGGGAGCTGGTTCTGTTTTCTATTCCTTCTTCTCACAATGTTAAAATAAACAAACATACAAAAAAACAAACAAAAAAAAACAACACGTGTAACCAGTGATATCTGCAGCACAGCTGAAGTACATAACATTTGCATATGGGTTGTTTTTCACATAGATATTTACCTGTAGGCATAGATGGATGATAACATTATAGCTGCCTTACAAATAATTATCTAACAGAGAGTATCTGCAGTGAATCTACACTTTTTTTTTTTTAAATACATCCCCTAAAGCTGTAGGGCTAAGAAGTAATTTCAGCGAAAACAATCAGACTTCAATGTACCTATAAAGTAGACGCATTTATATGAATGAAATTACTGGCTCTGCCATTTCTTCTCTCTTCCAATTCTTTCAATTTTCCCTTTTTCAGATGTCCCTTTCATTCTGTCCTGATTCCCAGCCTCATGTCACTTACAGCTTTTGCACAGACCTTGCTGGTTTCCCAGCCTGGACTCAATGACAGTTTTAATAATTAATAAAAAAGCTATTCAAACTCACTTTAAATGAATTAGACAAGAGAAATCATTTGCCTGAAAGGAGAACATGGTGCTTCCAAACTTATAATTCTGAAGGACAGACAGAATAGATTTTACTTTTGAGAATAAAGATACATATTATTCAATATTCTATGTTTCTGTTATTTGAGATATAAGCAAGTGACAGCATTGACTGTTTACTTGTCAATAACTTGCCTGTCATAAGCTGTGTTCCTCTCACCTGTGACAATATGACAAACAACTTTCAATAGTCAAATGCCTCAGAAAATATAGTATTCAATAGTACATACAATAAAATCTAGGTAGGTATCTGAAATACCTCAAGAAGTGTTGCTGTCAACCACAAATGCACTGAAATCGGCATGAATTCCTTTTTCTCAATCCCAATGATAATTCTAAGAAACTGGATATATAAAGTCTGTTGTATCTCAAGTTGTATATGCCAACATATTTCACATATTTAACCTCATGGCTTATTTTGAAAACATGGTATTCGGAAAAAAAAGAAAAGAACACAAACAACATGTGGATGTTTAAAAATATGAAGACGTGAAAAAATAGAGTATAGATGTTATTTACAGGAAAAAAACAAACAAACAAACAAAAAACACTATACAAGTCTTGTGTTGAATTGTTCCATTATATCAGTGCAAGTTTTCTATAGATTTGTTCTGTTTGTCTTCATTCCTAAATGGAAAATCCTTGTCAGTAGATGCTTAAATGTCACACAGTATCTGATTTAAAATGTTATCAGTAAGCACAGTGCAGCTGATGTTGAATTATTGCATCTTTGCTATTCAGATACCAGATGATACTATCATTTACTGTGCACTCATTTTTTTCAGGCCAGTTGAGTATTGTATTTCCCATTTGCAATATACTTGTGACTGTACCACCATCCAGGACTTATTTTCTCTACCTCTGCATATCCTTATGCAGTACATTAAAATGTCACTTGTGTATCCGTCTTCTATACCCTTCTCTGACATCCTGAAATGCCCTATCAAAATAAATCAGACTTCTCTACTGAATTAATAATTCATATATGCATTCTGCAGATTTGGTATCAAACCATAAGGATGAAGAGAATTGCATTCCTCCTTTGTCACAATACCTAAATGCACATTTTTATGCAAGCCGTGTCAGATAAGGAGAAAATCTCAAAAATACTTCTGTAAAATACAATTTAAAATATATGCAACTTTCTGATTTTAAAGAATGGAGAGTTATATTCTTATGCAAGTCTGTAACAACTCCTGTAATCATTAACACTACATGCACCAACATAAATATAATTTGTGCTATGTTTAGCACTTACGAGAGCTTTTATCTAGCAATTTTCTGTGGTTTACACACTGACACTAGAAATTTTATTATGGACTTCTTCAGAAATTTTTCAAATACATTTAGAAAGATTTGATTATAATAAGAGATAGAATTGTGAATACTTAAGACATTCCAGAGTGGCAAAATCAAAAAATATTCAAACTTCTTAAAAATAAAAATTGTAAGGTGAACATTTTTCACATCAAACTATGAATCAAGCTCTATAAAAAAAAAATCAACCTCACCACAGCTAGTCTCCCCGCATGTGGTTTGGCATGACCATTCTGTCCCACTAGAGCATCCTGTCCTCTAGTCCACTATACACAATATTCAGTTCTACGTCATACTTTTTGGATAGCACTTTTCATAAAAATAGCTTTCTATGAGTTTACTTCAATACCAGTTACAATGCTGCACCCTTCATAGCTATGGCACTAGGCATTAAGAATGTAACAGTTGAGAGAAGGCCCATTCAGAGTGCTTATCACAAAACAGAGATTCATAGAAGGTGTCAAACCTAAAAATGCTGTGCATGAATCTATATATAATCATGTATCCCATATGAGAAATGAATTAATATATAGGTCTTAAAATATTACTTGAGAATATGGATTTATTGAAGAGTGGTAGAAACTTGAACAAGTAATGATGAAAAGACAAAGAATTGAAAACCAATTTCCACTGCATATCCTGTACACTCATAATGCCTCACATTTTCAATTCACATTTCACATAATGCCTCACAGAGTTTGCAACTACTGCTAGTTCATCACTCAGTAAAAGAAGAAAGCAATCAAAAGAAATACCCTACATTGATAAATTTCATTCCAAACTCAAGCACAGTAACAGAATATCACATATGATAACATCTAGTGACATAAGTGATGTCAATACATGACATGATTCTACATGTCATGTACTCCTAAAAAACTGAAGTGCTAATAAGGTGCTACAATCTACTCAGAACAAAAGACTTGACGTAGCATTATAATAATCCATCCCCATAGATCACAATAATTATGTACCAGGGATGACACATCCTACCAGTATAAATAACATCAAAGGTAATGCAAAATACATGAGTCCACTGGACCAGATGGTATGCACCTGAACATGTTGAGAGCTGGCCAATGTCATTGTGAGAATTTTCTCCATAGTTTTTAAAGATCCTTCAATATAATGAAAATGTAACTGTTTCCCCAGGGTAAACATACTCTCTTTCTTTTCTCACACAGTTATTTCCTATTCTGATCATTCCTAAAATTTTCTTAATATAGGGAAATTAATTTCTAAACACAGTTTTATAAAATGTTATCTGTATTCTGATGCTGTATTTTCTGAACATTTCTTAACACATAACACAACTGTTACACAAGAGGTTTCACTCAAGAAATACTTGAGTCTCAATTCATTAATTGTTTTCCTAAATACTTCACTATTGAAATATCAAAGTCTTCAGCTTAAATATACACCTGAATTAACAAGTTACGTAAAATAGCACCAGTCAAATACTTCAGGATAGCCTCTTTATCAGTTAAATATGCAATGTTGTCAGCAGAGTGAAGTATCTGAAAATTCAGCTGAAGTATCCCATTATTATTTAAAAAACAAACAACAACAAAAACGGAGTCAAAAGCTTAAAAGATAAATCCTTCTGTAAGAATGAAAACCAAGCATTAAACAAATTGAACTAAATCAGTAAAACAGGCTGTAAAGATAAGCCTTATAGCTCTGGTTAGTTAACAGAGCACCCAATGTCACCAACAGGTCACTACACACAAACACTGATTTTGAAAAGTGGTATTGGTGAGCTCAATCAGCAATACGTTGCTCAATCAGCAAGCTGTGCAACTAAATCATAAAGCTATAAGAACAAAAACTGGTTAAATAGAAAGGTGTATGACAGAAATGGAAAAAAACTCCCTTCACTAAAAGCATGTGTACCTAATTCTCCTTTAAAATGACATTTGTTATTTATTTCCAGTTTCAAAATTCCACCAAAAGAAAAGAAAAAATTATGAACAATAGCGTTGATAATTAAAATATATATATGTATATATATAAGAAAAGCAAGTGTGTGTTACAACCTGATGTTATGGAGCATGATTTTCTGATGTTCTTTCTTATGCTGTCCTAAATGAAATAGCTGGTTGGCCTTTCAAATGCAATACAAGTGAAAAGGGTGGTTGTAGGCTAAAGAAGCCTCTTTAAAGCTACTCAGCATTCTCAGGTCCCACTGATAGGCTGTAATCAAAGTGATCTGGAAAGACTGTGCATTTTCTTCTTGACCTTCAGAAATGGGATAGTTAAAAAAAAAAAAAAAAAAAAAAAAAGCACACCTCAGCAACTGAGAGAATTTTAAAAGGTTAGCTTGTAGGAGAGCCAAATGCATACTCATTAAATGTAAAAACTGTAATTTGGCAGACAAACCATGCTCTAAAGTGGTCTAACATTTCGTTTCTGCAAGCTTGTATTGACTAGCAAGTCAACATTTGCATAGCTGTGAACCAGTCATAGCACGCGCCTGCCCAAACAAATAAATAAGGAACATAAGAAGAGGAACGACGGGTAACTAGGGCCAAAATGATAACAGGATAAAAAATTGTCTTTGCTTTTATTAATCACAGAACCTGTCCTTATTGGATAAGACTTTATCACAGAAATGTTTATTTCTCCATATAAAGAAATAAGCATTCCTACTCTTCCCATGCTGTTTTATAGTTTCAAATTCATGAATAATTTACTAGCTATAAGTTGGGTTAATAACCTACAGTGATATTTTTACTGACTGTCAAAATTCTAAGCTTTTCCAGGGTGCTTGCTGTAAGACAAAAAATCCTGTGAAAAGTGTTATGTGATACGTAATAAGACAGTTATTCAATACTATGTAGTTTCCTGTTATTTCATGTATGCTCCATAAATAAAAGGTACACGTATTATTTACTAACACCACTGTTAAATTGCTTTAAGACAAAGGCATTTGGGTAATTGTTAAGATCCAGATATGAACAGGCATGAATGTTAATGATATGTTATTTTTTATGTTTTGGGTAATAGTTGTGCTTTGATAGATAAAAATTAGAAATCCAATCTGATGTCTGACAAGACAGTTTTAATACAGGCTTCCAGTGATCTGAAATCATGTCCTCTTAACATCCATGGATATTCTGCAACAACTGCAATAGACTCCACTACATAATACCCCCAAATATATGGAGAGCCTAGGCTGTAGTAACCTGATGTAAGGTGCCTGCTACTTGCCATTATGAAAGATTACTCTGTTTCCAACACTGAAGCCTTAAGAACTCCACTGTTGGTAGCAAGTAGCAGTGGCTGGGAATGTCCTCAGGCTACAGAAACTATTTCTAACCATTTCCTGAGATTAAAACTTGCTGTACTCCTTTTGTTGTTCATGATCTTCAGCAAAAAAATGTACCTTCATGTCAAAACAATCAGTAAGGGAATCATAAGGCTGGTTACTGCTATAGCAGTTGGTGCCCAGACCTTCAGCAGTAAAACCAGCACCCATGTGGTAAAATGACAATATCAGAGACATGCTTATGATCTCCTAAAGTAAGCAAACTAAAGCATATGACCAGTGATAGAAGATTTAAAATTAATTCTGGCATCTCCTGACTTTCTAGGTTTTCATTTTACAATGCAATTAATCTTTTGACTTCTAGTGGTGATGGTGTCATGTGGGAATAGACAGTTGAAAGAATTCGAATGTCTATACAAACTGAGAGCTGGGATTGTTAGCCTGGAGAAGAGGAGCTCATCAATGAGTACAAATATCTGAAGGGAGGGTGTAGAGAAGATGAAGCCAGTCTGGTTTCAGTAGTACTCAGTGGCAGGATATGTCTGAATAACAGGAAATTTTTTCCACTGTGCCGGTGACATCACTGGCACAGGCTGCCCAGAGAGGTTGTGGAGTCTGGTCTCACTTCTCAGAGATCTTCAAGAGCTGTCTGGGCATGGTCCTTGTCACCTGGCTCTGCCTGAGCTGGAGGGTTGCACCAGATGACCTCCAGAGGTCCTTTACAACCTGTACTGTTCAGTTTAAATTACATAAATTATTTCTTCCCTATTCATCTCATAAAGGTGTGAGCTACTTTCATTCATTTTCAGCTAAAGGACTAGTCCTCTAGCAGAGGACTTTCACCTCTGTAAACTTGAACATAATGTTGCTTAAGCTGGAGCCCAATTCTTTCCTTTTGCAAAGGATCTGAAAACCCTTTAAAATACTCTAGAGAGTGAACACATTACAGTTACAAATTCCTGCCGGGTATGCTTAGCTAGAACACTCTTTTCCTTTCCAATTGTGTGCAACATGGACATGTTCATTCAAGCAACACTTATGGTGCAGATAGGCAGGCAAGATATCTTAGAAGGATAAAAAGCCATCTTCTGATTGAGAAGAGTTTCTCAAACCACAGTTCTGTTAGGCAACCCTGATTGTTTAATACCAGGAAAAGTACCTGCCGAAATGTATCCCCATAGATACAGACACTTACAAATAAGTATTTCTTCTCTTTGTTACAACCAGAAGAAAAATGATGTAGCAGAAATTACATGGCTACGTCACACTGCAGAAGTTATGCAGGAATTAGAAAAAGGTGGTAGAATTTCTCAGTGAACAGAGAAATGGTGTTCCTTGCACTGTGGGGAAAAAATAAAAAAAAAAATAAATTTGAAACAGAGAGCTCAACAGTTAAGAAAAATGGAATTGGTCCATTCAACCTCAGTTCTGTCTCCCAGAATAACATAGAAATCTGAGGCAGGAGAAGAAGCCAACTAGTACATATTTCAGTTCTCTAACCCCAAGCACACCAAAATTACTAAATTACATTAGACTGAAAAGAAACAAAACCAAATCTTTAGCTCTCCTCTCTAGAGTTACGGCTTCAAAACTTTTGGGATTCAAGGCTTCAAGCTTTTCTCTTCATCTATATACATATGAATTTAAAAACATACAAATCATGTGAAAAAAAAAATAAAAAATCCTGTAAGCATCTTTCTCCAAAAAGTACAGAATTGGAAGAAATTAAAATAAAATAAAATAAAATAAAATGCAATATTCATTTTTTAAAAAGTCCTTAAAATTTTGTCTCCAACTAATGGAGAGTAACTTTGACTAACAACGATTTTTTTTATTATTATTATTTTATTTGAAGTTTCAGGCTTTTTACCTTTTTCAGATTTCCAGTCCCACACTGAGTAGAGATTACACATATCTCTACATATTGTATTATACTTAGTTTACATAGAGAATATACAGTTCACATAACTGTGAATGTTACATATAATATGTCTGTAAGGAGTCTGTAATTTTACATTATTTATATTTTCTTACAAAATAATAAATCTGTTTATCTATCTCTGCCTTATTATGCTTTTCAATGCTTCTTTGGAACAGCATTTAAGTTTCTTTAGCTGTGCATGTGCATATGTGTGTGCATAAAATAGCAGGAGTGAAAGAATATTTTAGCCCTTGCAATATCTAAGCAGTTTAAAATCAAGTCAAATTACACTTCAAAGTACATTTTGAGGACAATACTTATAGGCTAGAACTCTCAGTTTCTAAATAATAACATTTTACTGGAAAAAGTTATATAGATCTAACTACATAGAAAGAGGAACAATAGCATCATTTCTGACATAAGTAATTTTAGTTCTCCTGTGGTCAGGATTAACTTCAGGGTTCTCTGCCTCACTGTTCTGCCCCGGTTTATCCATTGGGAATACACTTCTGAAACGAAATACTGTTCATTTATTAGCTGAACAGCGCTATTATAAATAAGAGTAGAAACCTTTAAAAGGTTTGTTTGCCATCAGCTATTTGGGTTTGAATTCATACATTTGCATGACTTTTAACTTTGCTTTATCTTTAAACCTCAAACTGAAATAATCTATGTCTAGGTTCTGAATATATTACTTTGTTAGATCATTTTTCTAGTAGCTGTTCCCAACTTTCAATGATTTTTACAATGAAAGTACAATTACAAACAGAACCAACTAAAAAAAAAAAAAAAAAGAACATAAAAAGGAAATATAATGTTTCCTTAAGCTCTCTCTCCTTGTGATTCTTGCAAAGCTCCTTTTTCTTTTTCCTCAATTAATACACAACATTTTCCAGAATGACTCTTTCTTCCCTGTCAATCCTCTTCTTATCATTACAGTTAGCCTTTCTGGGATACTATTACTGAGAGAAAGAAAAACAGACAAACAAAAAACAAAAACAAACAAACAAACAAACAAGCAAACAACAACAACAAAAAAAAAACAAACACGTATTATGTTTAAAGTAAGCAGCATAGATAGGTTTAAAAAGTAAGATAGCGATTTTGAAGTTAAAATTAAGATCATGCTAGCATGATGCTGACAGAAAAAAAAAATCTTCATCTTGTGGGGTTTTATCTAAAAGAATTGATTCTTTTAGGATTAATCAGCACAGTATGAAAACTAAACCTTTTGTGTGTCTTTTTATGTTCAAAAGTAAGATCTTTATTCTTCAGTTCTATTTACTGAAAATAGTATTTTGGCACCAGTAAGAATTCATTATCTTTGAAAATAGGTATCAAACCCTCTATTACTGCAAAGTTTGTGGAAGCCCAGATCTGCAGTACGAGGATCTTCATGAAGTTCTGTAGATAATACCATGTCTAGATATGACAGTACAGATGAAATGAGTTCTTACAATTTAGAGAATAAAGTCAGTCTCACCATCCTAAGTACAGAATGTCATGTGTTTAGAACAATAACCTGTGGAGAAAATTGTGAGTCCAGCAAGAGAAAAAAAAAGTATATTTTTAATTTGAAAAAAAAAAAAAAGTTAACTTGCAAAATCAATTTAGTTAACTAGGATCAGAATAATGGTTTTGGGTTTTTGGTTGGTTGGTTGGTTTTGTTTATTTGTTTGTTTTCTGATTTGCAATTGTAAAGTTTTGAATGGAAGAGTTAATTTTTTAATATAAAATTAAAAAGATATGTAATTTCACATTAAATATAGTGTTCTGAAACACCTAATTCCCATTTCAGTATTGCCATCTCTCTCCGGTTCTCATGTACACAAGGTCTGTTCTGAAAGTAGTAGGACTGGCTTTTTCCTGGGCGAACGGGCAGACGAGAGGCAGTCTGCGCACACAGGATTGGTGGAGGGTGATATTGGGAACGTTGGGAAAAATCGGCAGTCAGCTGTCGGCTGTTGAAGAGAGCAGGTTGCTTGTACTGTGAACACCTGTCAAAACGCCTCGTCACAAAGAATCATGCAGCGTTTACTGGAGCAGTGATACGCGATCAAATTTTGTGCAAAGCTTGGTAAAATGGGCAAAGAGACTCACAACATGATTAAGGAGGCCTACGGTGATGCTGCCATGGGTAGATCGGGTGTTTTTAAGTGGCACAAGCTGTTCTGAGAAGGTAGGGAAAAAGTGGAAGACGACAACCGCTCCAGACGCCCTTTGACCAGCAAGACCAATGAAAATGTGTTGTGAATGAAAAATTTACTGAACCATGATCGCAGGATGAGTATCAGAATGATTGCTGATGACTTGAGCATTCCTCAAACCCAAGTTTTTGAGATGGTGAAAGAAAACTTAGCCATGAGGAAAGTGTGCGCGAAGTTTGTGCTGTGAATGTTGTCAGAGGAGCAAAAGGCCAACTGGAAAGTGATCTGCCAGGATCTTCATCATGTGAATGATGAGCCCGACTTTTTGGACAATGTAGTGACCAGTGACGAGACATGGGTGTTTGAATACAACCCGGAGAGTAAGGGGCAGAGCACAGAATGGCACACCCCTGCTTCTCCACGCCCCAAGAAAGCACGAATGAGAAATTCCAAGCATAAGTCCATGCTCATTTGCTTTTTTGATTGACATGGAGTCATCCACAAAGAGTTTGTACCACCTGGACAAACAGTTAATGCAGTTTTTTACGTGCAAGTCCTCAAAAAAAAACGCATTGCTCGTGGCCACCCAGCCATCGTCAACAATTGGTGGCTGCACCATGACAACGCGCCAAGCCACACAGCGTTCCGCGTAGTGGAGTATCTTGCCCAGCACAAGGTGGCAACACTGCCTCAGCCCCCCTACAGCCCCGACTTGGCCCCGCCAGACTTTTTTCTATTCCCGAGAATAAAATCGACACTCAAGGGGAAGCATCACGCATCGGTAGAGGCACTTCAAGAGGCCGTGACGAGGGAGCTAAACAGCATTCCGGTCCAGGCATTCCTAGAGGCATATGAAAACTGGAAAACTCGTTGGCAGCAGTGTGTAGATGCGGAAGGGTGCTACTTTGAAAAATTCTAATCGTTTGTTCTATTCTCATGAATAATTAAAAAAAAAATAAAAAAATGAGTCCTGCTACTTTCAGAACAGACCAGATAAATACACCGACTCATCCTGTATTCTATGATAATATTTTACAGGTTTCTATAAAGTAGAATAGAATTTGTTATTTTTCATTTGTTGCATGATGTCCTGTGGAACCAACTAGCAAACTCTGTCTCACTGTTTTCCCAGTCCCTATGTAGATGATCTGTCAACAAGCTCAAAAGACAGAGAACTTGTATGGCATATCATTCACTCCAGGACATGTTACGACAGCCACAACAAACAACTCAACTGCCTGGTCTGAAAATCTATATTACTAATCTATCAATGGCTGTTGCACAAACAATGATTTAGAATTAAATTAATTATTTAGTGTTCTAATTTCAAAATAAATTTAATGCAAACATGTTTTTAATAAGTTATTTGGACTAGGATCCATTTTGAAGACGGAAATATAGATAGCCCTGAAAGATGACAGAGGGTCTTGTAGTGAATTAAAATGTTGCCTGATACACTTCCCCCCCCCAAAAAAAAAAAAAAAAAAAGTATATAATAATAATAATAATAATAATAGTCGTTATGAGTGATACATTTTTTCCAGCACTTTTTATTTCCTGATCCTGTAATTCAAAATTCAGACAAGAAAAGACAACATGAAAACCTGGAGCTTTTGAAAGCTATAGGTCTGTACCTGTTATACATTCTTAACAATCTGAGGGAATACACATTCAACATTCGCAGTGATGGTCATTAAAAGATTGAGAAAGTAAAAAATGGGAATTAGAAGACATTTTAAGAGATATTTCAAAGATAATACATTTTATTATACCACTAGAGCTTTTCTTAAAGCTGTGATAAATGTCCCCTAAAAAAAAAAACCTTTGACAAAAAAAAAAAAAAAAAAAAAAAACAAACAAAAAAAAACAACTATCTCTGTCCTAACAGTAAAAGGAAGAAAATAAAATGTAAAACTGATTTAAACAGTTTTTATACTGTCATAGTTACACCCGAGGGAAGAAAATTATTGATATTAATTTAACTGTCAGTTTCTGCATGAGTGAGTAACTCAGAATGAAAGCATATTAAGATAAAAACAATAAAAAATAAGAAACTACTGAAACAATACCCAAAGGTTGAGACATTTTAATCACCATCTTCTATGGTTCTACTTATTATATGGAAACTTTTAGAATATTATAAGGAAGTATATCATTAACTATTTAATTATTACATTTCACACCTTCCAGAAGTAGGGTAAATATATTAGTCATAAGCAAATACACATTCAGTGTTTGGATGTTAGAAAATCTAATTCAAAAAAATGTTCAGCACTTCTGTTTCAAAAACATGAATAGAAAGGTAATTCATGTTGTTATTTTTCCCACTTAGTTATATTTACCCTATTTAGTCTCTTAGCGACATCCAAGAAGGAAGAATTGTTTGTGGTTGAAGAAAAAAGTGTTTGTTTTCCAGCTATGGCATCTAGAGAGAAAGCGTTAGAATAAGAACCATGTGGGGGGACCTTGCGAATGTGAGAAAGAATAAGGAAAATAAAATATATGGAAAATAATTTACCAGGCTACCCTGCAAAAGGGTTTTCCTTCTACCTAAGGGAACTAAAATGGCTTATTGTAGCCCCCAAACAAGAACCTGTTGAATGTCAGCTTTTTGAAATGAGATCCAAAATAATTTTCTGCATAATAGAATGTGCACTCAGAATAAAATGTCAAGTATTGAATCCTGAAGATAAGCTGCAATCTGAACTCTACATTCTTTTGCATAGGTATTACAGTGAATGACCAGATATGGAGGTAGTAAGTGAAAAAAAAAAATTCTTGCTCAGTTCAATTTTTCTAAATCAGTCATTCTGCACAGTAGGTATAAGGTGAAGAGATATAATAGAAGCAATAATGATGCTTTGCAGAATGGAACATCTCCATTAAAGTAAAACTATAGAGCTGGTGTCAGCACTTTGCTGGTTGTCTTGCAGCTGAGCAAACCCTAGAAGATCATTTGCTCGATTTTTTAATGACAGAAGCACTCGCTGCTTTCCAAAGCAGCGTTACTGTGTATGTTACTTAGTATGTTCTGAAATGAATATGGTAAGCTTTTGCAGCAGCAGCTACAAAGAGGCAGAAAGCATTCTTTATGGAAGCTATTTAACATACTCAAAGAATGAGTAAAAAGAAGTAAAAGTGTATTTAAAAATACAGGATTAGCAGGAGCTTTCTATCTCTTAATGAACAGTACCTTATCATCTCAGGCAATGCACCATGTAAACCTTTTCATAATGCATCAACTTTATCTTACAAATTATAAGTGGAGTTTTTCCCCTAATGACTCCTTTGAAAAATTACATTAAACCTATTTTTATTGATGGTTAGGAATATTATCATGGTATCTTCTAATTGACAGACTAAATGTGCTTATAAAATATCCACAGACTTTTCAGAGAACAGCACTCTGTTGGTGTGAGCTCTATGGTGTATACATATGGTGAGACAGTCTCTCTTTCAGTTATCATTTTGCTGAACCATGCAACTGGATGTTGGGTTGGTAAAAGTCATGAATATGTTTTCAGAACTAGAGTCAGTGCTAAGAATAATTATTTTTCTACTTCCACATCCTTTAAAATAAAATTTTCTGAGAGAAGAATTGCAACAACTTTTATTCACAAAACAAAACAAAAACTTAAGAGAACAAAAACTCTTCCAAATGATGAAACTTTTTTATAATGCTTGTACATAGAGTTGAGATGGAGTGTTGAAAATGAGAATAAATCCAATAATAAACACTTTTTTTTTCATTTTTCATTCATTCCAATTTTCTCTGCTCACCACATTAAAAAATGCTTGAGACTGGAACTTACCTATAAAACAAGCAGACTGTTTTTCATGCTGAAACCTAAACTCTAAAATACACAAACCCCAATCTTTTCCTACTGAAATAAATTTGAGCCTGAATTTCAACGAGTTACTCCAGGGGAAAAAAAAATATAATAATAATAATAAATATATATATATATATATATATATATTCTTCAGCATCTCTGCTATAGTTTAGTTTACTACAGTGAACTGAGTGAGGGAAATTAAAAGAAATGAAACACCTGTGTTTTATAAGCACTCCCTTGAGTTTTGTGATTCCACATTGCAGTGGTTGGATCAAAGAATGGTTTGCTCATTCTTTTAACTAAGGTATCTCACAACTGGCTGAAGCTTTAAAATAAGCAGTTACATGTAGTTCGATCCTTGAAGACACTTTAGGAATTCTCTACTAAAAGCAAACTGTCCAAAACATTAAACCATATCATCCAACCTATACTTAGAGACCAGCTAAGCTTCAACTTCAATTGAGCATTTTTGTTTTTTCTTAAGAATTGTGATTTACAATTCTTGACATTACATGACTGTAAAATAAAAACTACCCAGAGACACAAGGCCAAACTCAGTTCCTGAATGAATGGAATATTCAACATATGATATTAGGAACTTTCAGTAATTTGGAAGCAAGAGCAATTTTCACTGTCTCATATTCCTGAGATGATTCTAAATGATGAAATTGTCTCCTGTTTTTTTGTTTGTTTGTTGTTGTTGTCTGTTTGTTTTTGCTTGCCTTTTTTTTTTTTTTTAATGGTCTTTGCCGCAGTTCTCAGGCTCAACTCTTTCTACAGTTGAGTCTAATTGCTCTGTTGGATAATCTGAGACCATGAAATAAATATTTCTGAGAAGTACAGAATTGTCAGTTTCAAGGTAATAAATTCAGAAAATACAGTGAGAAATGACTCTTCCGCAGATGTCTGCTATCCATGAGCTGCCATCCATGAGTTGGCTAAGCTGCCAGCTGAGCAAAAGGCAAGGAAGGTTCAGACAGGCCTTCTTAGCTAATCTTTTAAAGGCTTGTCTTATATATTAATTCCTAACAAAACTTTCCAACACAACATGCATTAGCATGGACCATTGATACCTCTACTAGTGCTGAGTCAGAAAACACATTCAGGACTGCAGTTTTCAAAAGTCAAGTTGGGAAGACAGGGACGAGGTCACCAAGGTGCAAGGCTGGGTACAGAAGAAGGTACAAAACAGCTCAGGAAAAGCAGAAGGAGAGTTTATGGTGTAAGCGGAGGGCACACTGTACCAATAAGCACTAGTGCAATCATATTGATGGGAAAATGAAAGATGATGACTCTGTCATATCTGAGCACTTTGGCCAGTGTTTTTGGTGTTGTTTTTTTTGTTTGTTTTGGATACCTATCTGTTCAAGAAATGAAGGTTAAATGTGCTTTTCATGTATTGCTATTACTATTTTTACTATGCAAAACACTACAGATATGTGTACTTTGTTCTACTTCTCTCAAAAGTGCTCCTCTTTGCAGTGAGGTGTCATTGGTTTACAAGTTTTGTAAATGAGGAAATTTGCGTACTTTACAGAATAGATTTTCAGCTCAGAATCACATCAAATATGATAATGCATGAAAACAGCAACATACCCTTGCAAAACATTTGAGGAAACAGATGTTGAAATTGTAAATGTGAAACAGTAAGTATAGTATTTGAGCTTTTACAGGAAAAATAACACATTGTAGCAAACACATTTCTGTACATGAATGATTGCAAATAGCATATCTTGTAAAATATTCTAAAATAAATTACTTATTGAATTACTTAAATTACTAAATTTTTGTAATACATTCATGATTTTTTTACAATTTGACTTGCAATTTAAAAAGGGGTTGTAACAGAAAGATGATAAATTTTTGTGATGGGACAAAGTCTCATTGCGAGTCACAGTAAGCAACTTTGCATAGTGCTGTAAAATCCTGCAGTTTGTTTAACAATGGCTCTAGCAGGTGGCATATGGCTAATACCAAGTCTGTAACTATCTCCAGGGTGCCAGACATTCCTCAAATTTTCTGTGAGAGGAATTTTTTGGTAGATTTGGATTGTAAAGGCACGTGAGCATCTGCTGCCTTCTCAATCTCATTATCGTTGACAGAGTTAACTCCTACAGTTCTTAATGTGGTAGCCAGGGAAAGAAGCTCAACTTTTCTCTTTCACCATAGACAGTGATTTTGACAAGGTCTTGAACAAATGCTCCATTCAAATACGAAGAGAGATGTAATTGTAGAGTAAATGTAAGTTTTTGAAGGTCTATTAGAAACCATAAAACCGAAAACAAACAAACAAAAAACCACATTAACATGATTTCTTGAGCAATGTTATTATTATTTTTAAGATGAATTCTTAGGTCAAGATTAAAAATTTTGCATTGTCTTTTCTTTACCGTTATTTCAAGAGAAAACCAAGACTTGAAGGAAAATATTGAATCCAAGTTTATCCAAAGTTAGAAACATCTGAAATATTTGCCCTTTATATTAGATACTATATTACTATCAGTCACCATAATATTTAAATGATTTGCAAGTAAAATCAAGTGCAATAAAATCCATAATAAGCTCAAAAGAGTCTGGAACTTTCTCTCTTCTCTGTTTTAGACAAGCCTTTTGCTTTTATGGACTGTTACTCAGTTCTTTTTCTATTGCTCTTAAATTACTGACAGCTTTAAGAAACATGAAAGACATGGGAGAAATTAAGTTAAAGGAAGCATTAGTGTCTACTTAGAGTAATCCACTTATTTTTGTGTACTATAATTGCTTTTCTTAGGGCTTGTTTAAATTCAGTATCTCCCCATAAATTTTACCACTGGTGAATTTGAGTGAAGAAAAATTTTCTAATGATGAGCCAGTGGAAAGAAAAAAAAAAAAGAAAAAAAAGGTGAAGTTCTGTAGTATATTTCATTGTATAAATTAGGCTCTCAAAGTTGGAATTGGCTGGAATGTTATGCTTTAGGTCTAAGAGAACTCGATTTTTCACTGCTTACGGTTCCCCAGCACCAAAAAGTTTTGAAATGTAGAGCACTGGCAGACAAATGCATTTTCTGTTCAGCCAGTCCATGACCTATTGATGCCTGCCAAGTCACCACACTGAACTCCTAAAAGGTAATCTTCTTGTCCTTTCTTTATTATCACTTTTAAAATTCCACTATTTACACCATAAAAATCATGTCAGATTCACACCTTCAAAGAAATATTCTACTTGTGTCCTAAAAATGTACTTGCTTAAAGAGCAAAGACTCAGGAAATGTTTCATCTAAATAACTTTTGAAAAAAGAAAAGTGAAGCATGGTAAAACAGAAATGTTTACCTTATAATGCTAGTAAAACACTTCAATTTTAATGTGGTGTAAAAGCAACAAGGCACGCTTTAATATTTCTAATTCTATCAAAACACAAGGAGCAGAATGGAAATAGCCAACTGGAGAAGACTTTTCTCTGCAGCATTTTCTGTTTTGGAGGGTTGGAAATAAATCAGTCCATCTAGTCCATCCAGCCTAAATGTTGTTATCTGTGGGATCCTGTAAGTGAAGCAAGGACGTGTCATCTACAGGACAGCTGCAACTGCTGTCCAGAGATGGTGGCATATAAGCAGGAAAGATGTTGCCAATTTTGAAATAGCCAGAGGGAAAGAGAAATCTCTCTAGGAGCAAGTAATGATCCATTTATTTGTTTTTAATACAAATCAAACCAGTGCTAGTACCCTGCCTATAGGGGGACAAATGCATCTTTTCCGTAAAAACATTTAGGGAATAAAAGCTTTCACAGAAAAATATATTTTTTTTTTGCCTGTTTTATGAAAAAAGTTTTCATACACAATTCCCCTTGCTGGTTTTGACCTGTCACAAAGTACAAGCCAGATACACAGAACATAGTAAGTTGCCATATTTTTCTTTACCATGAAATGTTGATAATGAGAACTATTTTAAACCTTTAAAAAGGAATGCACACATCCTTAAAGGTCCCAATGCTTCGAGTACTATGTGCCCAGCATTAAGCTCAGATGTTGCATTGCCAATCTAATAACTAAAATCAGCACTTCTAATAAGCTTTTTTGTGGGAGGAGCAGTTGAAGGAAAGCAACCCAAATGCCGATTGGCCATAAGCAGAAATAATAATGTATACTTGATAGCACCTCTCTTTCTATTTTAGAACGTCTAAAAAGATTTGACCGAGGAAAAAGATGGTGGCCCCTGACATGAATCACTGGCCACTCTTTGTGGAAGCCTGACAGATTAGCATTACAACTCAAGAAAACAGGAAAATCATCACAACAGGAATCATGAAGTACAGAAGTTGTCAAAGGCAATGGTCTCAGAAGACACATAACTGAGTCAACGCCTTTGGAATATTTTGTACAACACGGCTGCCAGAAGCAGACTATTTCCCAGATTCTTTAGATGGCCAGAACAAGAAACAGTGGCAGCATGTGGAATACAATCTTATCTTCAGGTTTGAATTAAGTAGACGTGCAGTTAGACGTATAGTACTAAGTATGTAAATATCTGCTTAAAACTTTCGTAAGTATTCTCTTTTTACTCCTACAATACATATGAATCATGCTTCTTTTCTGTTAATGAACAGTTCACAAATAAAGTGAGAGACCCTAAGAAGAAAAAAATATAAAGAAATGAAAGAAATGTATAAATTAAATACATTGGAAACAATGCTTATCTTAATAACTAAAGGTTAACTGATACGGAGTACTCCAGTTTTTGAGGTCTTCACTAGCACGTACAGTTCTTTAAATCTTATGTAGAGGAAAATATATTGGTTTTTGCATAATTCTTGCTTTTATTCCAAACAGGAAATAAGTCAGAGGATCATTGAAGCTTTCAACCAATTGCTGTGGGACAAAACACATTCTTCATGATGTGAATCTGAAGATCAAGCCTGAGCTTGTGGTTTTTCCTAAAGTCATGGATCCTGAGGACCCTCAGGCTCCCTGAGTGTTTTCTGTGTACATCATGGTGTAAAGAAGAATGACATTGAAGGTGGTTTCTCCATAAAGATAGAAAGAATTAAGCAAGTGCCCAAAAAGACATTGAGGTGTGAAGCCAGAAACCTCTCTATTCACTAGCACATTGTGATGTAACCCTGCCTAGCTTTTGCCATTACTTCAATGGAATCACTGTCATAAAAACATCCAATTTTGATGACTGAGCAAAGTTCTAATGGATTTTTTCTAAATGTCTTTCAAAGTGTTTAGTACCAGAGGGTGATTTTTCTAACATTGGTCAAGATATATGGTTCTTTGTTTTATATATTTTTTTAATAATCTCTGTGTGGAAGGCAAATAGTGTGCTATTAATCATACGTGTGATAGTTTTATATCTTTAACACCCATGTTAGAAATGAGAAAATGTTAGACAAGGAAATAAATCACAGAACAGATGCTCTGTATGCTTGTCTTACCTTCCTGTTCTACTTCTACCTTTGGTGTCAACATAGTACGTAGTACATCATATGTACAACATGCAGTTCATTGCAGGCACAGAAATCAGTTATTCATGTTTCCCATGCTTAATACTATTGATTAAAAAACATCTTGCAAAACGCATCACAAAAAAATATCGCTACAGATATCTGTTTTAATTGGCTTTTGACAGTTGCTTACACTATGCTACTAACAGTAAGGTTTAGAACTATTTTAGAATTATTTATTCTTGCCATGGAGTTGCAAAAAGGTTTATCTCACCTCATGATGTAGCACTTGCAAGAACTGGTACTAGAGGCAGGGGGCTGCCCTATCCTGGAGTACATAGGTAGGTCTGTAGCACACATCTGAATGACAGTGTATCCCAAACAACAGAATATACAATATACAGAATAAAAACCTCCAAGGATGACATCCTATCCCCCAAATCCTTCAAAAGCTGAATATTAGACCCATTTTTGCATTTAAATTTCTTCCTATCCATTTATTTCTCATCTCAGCATTAGTGCTGTAGCTTATCTAAAACTAAAGGCAACTTGAGTCACCATTTGATGCTTTCCAGGATGGGTGGGTCACTATCAAATATGCACATGTGCAATCATATTTTGCAAGTACTGAATACATTATAAAATACTTAACACAGTTCAACTGTTTTCTTATTTCCTGTCTTTGCATCTCACTCATGTCATGCCCACATCAGGGCATGTGACTCAATGTTGTGTCCAGGCAGGTTTGGGATATAACATTATTTCTCCTGGAGGAGCAAGAAATATCATGGTTGGAACAGACTGGTAAGCAGCAGACTGAGAATTGCTTTGAAAGAATGATGTAATACTTGCTTTTAGCGCAAGGCACAGTGTGTTAATTAAAACCCTTTCTGAGTGCTCTAGAAAGGACATATAGTATCAAGCAAAACCACTTGCAGTCCTTGAAATAAAATTTTTCTCGTCTTTGAGGAGAGAAAACCACCAGTTAAGGCTTCAACCCATATTGTCCTGCTACATCAGCAATTATGTCAGTCATGAGAGTTTCAGCAAAAAAACAGTCCAACAATTGTTTTATCTGGAACAACACAGCTTTTACAGTGAAAACCACAAATAACCCAGTACAGTCTAACTTCTTAGAGCTTGTCCTAAACTGGTCACATTGTTGGTATGCCACTTACTTCTGTCCAAGAGAATAAAGATGTCTTCTAAATAACTAGGTCACATTATGAAGTTGACAGATATTAATCTTCTCCCTTGATTTTGTTTTATACCACTCCCTGAAATTAGATAACAAAACTAAGACAAAGGAGTATGACTGAAACATCTTTGAAATTTGCCAGAACCCACGGTATTAAAGATTTCAGTCTTTGTCAAATACAAAGAGAAAGCCTGATCAAAAGCAGACATGTTATATACTGCTTGGCTCTAGAAATATTCTAGGCAGTGTTAGCATGGGTTCCTATGAGATATCTAACTTCTTAGCACAGTAGATTTTGTTTATTAAACAACTTGTTGTAAAATGTAAAGTTCCATTCTAAACATCATTTCCTTTGTAATTTCAGGAATAAACATAAGTTATTTTCATGTGACCATTAGACAGTATAACATATTGGGTAAAGGTTAAGCAGAAAGGAAAGCTAATTTGTACCTTTAAGGGCTAGAAATACTGGAGTTATCTCAGTCTCACACATGGACTGAGATATGGACATGAACCCACATGGATAATTAGGGAGATTCTTCTTGAAAATGCTGTATTATTTTCTTGAAAATGCTGTATTATTTTGCATGTTTTTATTTTATTATCATAGTAAAAGCTGTTTTTTTTGTTTTGGTTTGGTTTTGTTTTTGAGAAATGTTTTATTTTTAAACTAGGGTGGTATTCTCCTTTTTCATGGAGAATGCTAAAAAGGAAGAATATTCTATATGTAAACATTGAAGTCCTACATTAACTATTTAATATGCAAGAGACCGCATACTTTTAGAGCAGGATACAGTAATAAAAAGTCATACAAATCACGACTATGTTCTTGAATGATTCTCAACTATATAAACATTCAGTAACCTCTCAGCTTATCACATGAACATAACTTTTCCTGGTACAAAAGAAAACCTTTTTCTCCAATTTCAAATCGGCCTTAGTGCATAGGATGCAGATGAACACAAAGAAATTTATGCTCCCCAAATATTGTAAAGTAAGATCTTTTCCTTAAGAAAAAAAAAAAAAAAAAAAAAAAACACATTCTTTTAGTGATTATTTTTTTTAATGATATTTTGATTTGCCTCCCTCCTCTTTCTTTGACGTTTTTGTAGACTTAAAAAAAATCCCTTAATTATGCAATTTTACTTAAGGTCTTCTTTTCTTATGCTTTGATGCAACTTCCCTAGAAGTTTATCTTGAGTAATTTTACTTAACAATTCCATCACTGAAATGTCTAATTTTCAAATAATTTCTCAATCCCTGCCTCCAAAAAAGGTATTACTAGTTCCATCAATTTACTGAAAATGATGTACAATTCACAGTAAAAACTTCCAGTGAATATGGACTTATCTGAAATGTCTGCAACTATTAACAAGAAATTAAAGGTGAAAAGAAGACCTCAGACATTTAAAAAGTGCAGATAAATTATTTGCAACCGTATAGTAGAGACAAATAACATACTTACGGATTAATACTAGAATAGGCTGCAATGTGTCTTTTGTAGTCTTGATGCATTCATTATATCTGTCTCTGTTTTGTTATTAGAAATATTTAATTACTGCTTTGTATAGGCAGTAGATAGAAAGAGGTCTTATAACTGTTCATCAGTGAACATCATGTTCACTATTTCAACCCATTGCTGTTGAAGTCTGAAGGAGTTCAATGTCTCTTCATTTCCTAAAGAAAAAAAAAAAAGTGACTTTCATTACTTCAGGATGAAAAACTTGTAGCATATGTAACGATTAGAACAATTATAATTTTATTTTGTGACTTTTCTGTGCTACACTACAAGCTTGATTAGGTCACTTTGCCAAGTTGTTTGATAAATATCTGTTTAGAGTTATGAATTAACACAAATCTCTTTCAGGCCAGACAAATATCTTTGTGGTAGCTTAGACAACGCCACAGGGATGGTGGAAAGACAACTCAGGGCCCTGTGGGCATCAGCAAGCTGTAAGGATGCCCAGCCTCTACCTGGACTCCTTGGTAGAAACTTCCTGGCCCCAGTCCAGTCCCTCACCATGACATGGGCTGCCACAAACCGAGACCAGCCCCCATCTCTACCCACCCTGCCCGGAGGCTGTGGAACAGCCCAGCTCCCTGGCTGGTCCGGTCATGGTGGGGCTGCCAACCTCCAGCTCACTCCCCCTGTTCAGCAACCCTGCAACCCTGAGAGACACAGTAAAATGCTATTAAGGTATCTTTAGTAAAATATGCTGGTTTTACTGTATCTGTGCTATTTCTCCAGTAACCAAAGGTCTGAAGGACTGTGATTAGTAAAGTACAGCCTCCAACTACAGCTTTAAGAGATTTTCTATGGAACAGCCTGGCTTATGTTACATTCAGCATCCCAGAAAGAAAGATAAATCTATACCAAATATTAACAATTTATTACTAGTTGTAATTGCTAGCTTTAATATTTGTTTTTAAGGGAACTATATTGGAGCTAAGCCTATTTAACACCTTCATCAACAGGCCAGACAATGGGAGGTAGTACATCCTCACAACGTTTTCCAGTTACACTAACCTGACAGGACCAGGTGATGTGCAGGCTGGCAAGGCTGAGGTGCACAAGAAAGAAGAGAAGCAAAAAGTCCAAAAATACAAAGAAATATATTCATAAAGACTGGAACAATTTCTCCAGAATGCCTATACTCAGAGATTTTCAAAATATGAATGGGGAAGGACCTGATTAACCTCATTCAAATTTGAAGCTAGCCTTGCTCCGAGCAGGAATTGAGCAAAGAACCTGCAGAACCCCGTTCCTCTTCCATCCTCACGTTAAGATATCACGCTTCAATGACTGTTCCTTTGCATTACAAACCAAAGCACTTAATGCTCAGGTGAACTCTCCTACAGAGAGTATCACTTGTAAAATATTCTCCTATGCCAAATATCAGAACTTCTATTTAATTAGAGATTAATTTATGTCTCTAGGCATTTTGTACTTTTACAATTAACTGACAATTTCATTTATTCATGTCAGTCTTGTAGAAAAGTGGGACCTTTTTAAACTCTGCTGAGTTTTGGTCTTTAACTGGTATCTTGTGCCAACACATTATTCAGAATTTGTATTAAAAGCAATTATTTAATCAATTTTTATTTGCAAGCAAAAAGGACTATATGTTTGCATTAGAGTATAGATGGCAGGCTGAGAGCAACAATGGTGAGATATAAACAGTTATTAAGGCACAGTCCCTCTTAAATGAGAAATGACAGATATGGCATTATATACATTTCAGTGGTTTGCGAAAAGCGAACAAACTTCACGCTTAATGATTTTGATTGGCACAAATAAAATGAGGCAAATAAAATTAGATCCCTTATACAAAGTTTCTGTTAAAATGTGAGAAGAAGGACAAGTCAATAACCCACTTCCAAGCAAAAATAAAACTACACATTCAAGTTTTCCTGTGAGGTTGAAGTTTAGGAAGAATAAGGACCTACATGGACACAGTATTCAAAACAAACAGACAAACAAACAAAAACCACCACATGCAAACCAGCAGTTGGGGAAAGTCAGGAAAGAAAGGGACAAACGTCTCTTTTTCAAAATATAAAACAATTACATTAAAAAAAAAAAAAAAAAAAAAAAAAAAAAAAAACCTGATTTGGCTCACCTCAAAAAATCACACTGATTTTTCAGAATCCTCTGTCTCTTAGAACACCAAGACATACTTGTTGCCAGTGTCCAGCATCTTCACTAATTGTACTAATTTTGTAGTAGAACAGGAGATCAATCAGGAGAATTGTAGGCATTATTTATGTTCATCTGCTATCTTTTAGATAACCATCTCTTGCCTACTGCAGTTTCCCCAAACCACAGAAATAGTAGTAAGAAAGTGGGTGCATCTGTTACAGGTAGTGGGGAGAATGAGGCACAGCAATGACTCTGAAGGTCTGAGAAAATGACATTCTTTCAAGTCTGAGAGTACTTTATACCCTAAAAAGTAGTTATCACATTTTTCCAAAAAGCAGTGTTGGCATTTCCAAGACAGTCACACAGACAACTACTCCGACTTAATATGCCGGTTCTCTGTGGAAGAGTATGGTCATCCCATGAGTTATCTTGGTCTTCATTGCATAAGCAAACCTTCACTGACATTAATGTCCTCCTGAGAAATGTCCATTTCAAACTGGTACTTTTCAGCAGGAGGAAAAAAAAAAGTATTCGGCAAACAATCTTACAGTGCTGCTCTCAAAAGTCAGAAGACAAACAGTCATGTTAAAGTCTTGTGGGTGAGAGTTATTTAATTAATGCTGTTGTGCCCTTTATAAACCAGCCTCTGAATAAAGGGCACAGGGAATGAATTAAGAACTGAGAAGTCAAGACAGACTTCTATTAAAGCAGAGAGAGAGAGAGAGAGAGAGAAGAGAGATACTACTGTTACTTTCTGGTAAAGATCTTCAAAGACAGGTTAGTGTACTAATAGTTTACTAGTTTTTATGCACTGAGAATAGAGTTCCTTGATTATATTAGTTGAATCCACTTGCATCCAGAATCTAACAATTTTAAGAAAAAAGAGCTATTAGAGTTTCTATCATATTCTTAATCCTGTGCAAAATGTCACATTTCTGCTTTCTATTTCAGAAGGGAAAGCAGACAAACAATAAATGCAAACAATATACAAATGATTCGTATACCAGAACAGGTAATTTGCTGTTTCTGGTCTTACTACAGTGGCAAGGCAGAAAACAATGGTGGTATTTTGGTTCCATTACTCAATAAAAGTGGTTATCCTGTGGTAACCAAATATGTTGTTTTTCTATAACCACTACCAGGCAGGAACATAAATGCCATTTACATTTTTTGTTCTTTTTTCCCCAAGATCTGAACAGGGTTGCACAAAGGGCTTGCAAAGTGTTTCAAGATTTTAGATGCGGAACATACTGATGTCAATAATGAAGTAAACTAGTTCTAACTTGTAGTACATCATACAAAAACAACAACTTCTCCTGGGAGACAAAAAAGTAAGGTTCTTTCAACTTCAATATAAACTTTTTGCTTAGAATAAAACTACTTAAAAGTTCCACTCTATCAGTTCTGTAACATGAGACTTTCTGCACAAATGAGTAGCAATGCAGGGAGGTATTCTTGATTTGTCCATGAGAATTTCTCTTATTTCAGAACAACAAAAAGTGATCATTGCTATTTAGAGAAAAAGGAGTATCAAGAAGACAATGTTTCTATAGCAACAAAACTTCCTCATTCCACGTTCCTATTCACACTAATTGTTTCACTCTTAGCCACTTCTGGCATTTTGCAACCAATAAAAAGGCTAACAAAAATTACTTCCTACATTTGTACAGTTAACTCCTCAAATGTGCCTAGCAGGCTGGAACTTGCGTTAATGGCAGTTACTCTGTGATCATTAGTTGTATGGCAGAGTAGAAGTGGTGTTATCATAATTTTTGCACTTTTAAAACAGAAATCTTCAGTGTTGCTGGAAAACTGAATGCAGAATAAACTCAAATTCATATGCAGAACAAATTCCAGTGGACTAGATTTGGCAGTAAGAGACATTAGCAAAATGGAAAAAAAAAATAATAAAAATATATATATATATACACACACACACATATCACTTCTCATTTAGATAGCTAATTTTTCAAATCTGTCTCATTATGAATTTCTGTTCATTAAATATCCTCTTTTCTCACTGGGAAAACCTGTTTTTATACCCATTCAAAATAAATGGGTGCTTTATTTTAGCCTTTCCCCGGCAAGTACTCCTAAATATTCACAAAGTTATCCCTTTTGTATTCCTTCTTGTTCTTCTGTGGTATAATGTCCACAATAAATAAATAAAGTTTCTACAGTACATGGTATAGAAGTCTTCACTGGTGCCTGATCTTTTTGCAGGATGAATAGCAACTCATTTTTATAGGCTATTACTTAGTGACATACATTTTGTGATACCAGCACAAAGCTATCCAGCTGTCAACATCAGTTCTGGTAGTATGATGAAGACTATAATTGAAGAACATTTTTAAAATGCTGCTGAGAGTTGCAAGAGAAATCCACAAAGAACTGATTCAGTATTTATGCCTTGCTCTAATGGAAAGAAATGTGTTTGTTTTTTTTTTTAATTAATTTCTGAATAAAAACAAATTCTAGGATTTGTTGCCCAAGTCTGACAAACTCCTTTTTACGAGGGTTATTTGAAATTAGTCACCCAACCTTCCTACTTAATTGCCTTAAATAATGCTGAAAGCATACTGTAGTGTAGTGAAAATGGGAAGATGGTAAAAGTTCAACTCACACTCCTTGAACTGTTTGACCCTGAACAGGATTTTCCCACATATGCAGCAGGAAGCATGTATCAACAATAAGAATTTTTTAATCGTGGAGAATTAGATTCCCATACTGAAAAGAATGATGTGGAGAATATTTTTTTAATTGGCAAATGGTGCATCTATGAATCTATGGTTTTCTGTATTTTTAATAAAGCCTTTTAAGAGCCATGCAGTACTGATAAGAGATATATGAAGAGCTCTGGAACTTTGGACAAAGCTTTTTAGCTGCTCCAAAATGCAGCTAAGTCCCCAAAAGTGAATGGATTTATGAAATATCTCTATTCGGCTTAAAAATCCTTGCTTCTTTTAGAAAGTTACTGCATTTTAAATTGTATAAGAAGTCAATAGAAGCTGGTGCAGACCTGTGTACCTTTTAAAGTCTTTCCAGATATCTGTAATCAGCAAAACCTTGCCCATACATTATGCATACATTACATATTTTAGAAACTCCTACCTTTAAAATGTTGAACAAAATTTAATAAGACAAGCTTTTTCTTGAAACTGTTTTATATATCCCCTGGAGTAATTTTGTCAAAGTTATCATATCTCCTAACATAAAAGGACAAACCCTTTATTGATAAATACACCCTTTACCACATGAAGAAAATTTCCTTCTTCCTTATTCCCTCTCTCACCCATCTCAAACCATTCATAACCACATTCCTTTAGTTCAAAGGTGGGAGAGGAGAAAACATTCATCTCCAATGTTGCAATTCTTCAAAAAAAAAAAAAAAAAAAAAAAGATGGTTTAAAATGAAGAACGAGTAAAGACAGGGAATTTAACACAGTTTCTATTATAATGAGCAATTTTATTATATTTGTAATGGTTTGGAATAGTAGTGCTATTTTCATGTTTGAAAAATGGCCTTTCCAGTGAATATATATAATTTGAGGGGAGAGAAATGCGGGGAGAGAAGCAAAATTACTTCTAATGGTCCTGCCACCACTTGGAGATCTAAGATATAATTTTATGCTATTGTCATCTTTATTTGGGTTTCCAGTAGTCATGCCTCTTACTATGGGGTTTCCATAATAATTAATGTATACTTTCTTTTTTCTTCTTCCCCCCCCCTCAAAAAAGTCATTGGCACTTATTAGCACATCAAGGAAAAAATGAATGTGTGTTAATTAGCTAAGCACTAAATAGGTAAACGGAGAGTTTGCCTGTCACTTAACTTAGATTTTTCTTTGCCTTATATTCAGGCAAAGTGTTTCAGTTAAGCAGTCATGTGTTTTAGTTAAGCATAAAGGGTTCATTACCAGTGGTAATTTACATTACGTATCAAAACATATTTATAAAGCAATATAGGAGAAAAACTTTATCATTAAAAAATATATAGCACAATGCATCTATTATGTTTATATAATTTCAGTTTGGTGATTTTGATAAATCTGCAAAGTAGTTTCATAAATGAAGCTTCATGTACCTCAAACTTATTCTGAAGACTGTGTATAAAAAGAGAACACCTACAGTCTGTTTATACCCTTTTGCCACAGTCTAATTTAAATAATACTCAGTTAGGCTGATTTTTCTACACAGGAACTTTTTCACTAACGTAGTGTGAATGAGTCATAGTGGTGGTGAGAAATTAAAAAAAAAAAAAAAAGCATTTAAAAGTATTTAAAAGCACTTCATCCACAGACGCTAAATAAACACTAAACCTTTTATCTGGATCTATTTTCCTGACACATCCTAGAAGTGCAGAGAAGGCAGGTTTGTCTTTAATGCTCTTTAACTATGCACACTGCTACACAGATATCTCTGTAACGAACCACTTCGTATAATCAAGGAAGGCTAATGCACTTTCTTCAGGTTATATTCTCAAACATGTGAGCGCCATTCACAATTTGCAACACATAATTTATCCCAAAGTTATTTCTACTGATACTGCTGAGAAATAATGATACTAATTTTATATTTTATTTAATTTTAATATATCCCTAGATTTCTGTTTAATAGCTCTTGATTAGCATTTTTTTCCCATGAATTTTGCCCAGGCAATGTTTGAATTCATTCATATTTTTGGTGACTACACAGTTTTTTGCCAATGACAACTTAATTACTTCCTTTTTGTTTATATAGAATGTCTCCCCAGCAATTCACTTGCTGCATTCCCTTGTGCAGTCTGTGAGACACCTGCAAGAATTAAATGCTTTGGCCGATCTTTTTAGTTTCCTATTCATAAATATCCTTATTTGATGTAGCTTCTGTTTTTAGTTGGAATCTACTTACAAATGGATGAAGTCACCCCTTATAGAGTAATAATATAGCAACAATTTCCTATATTCTTTCATAGTTTCCAGTACGGTCACCTTCTTCCAAAATTAGTCAGAAAACCCCCAGTACTGTCACCTCCCCACTTCACCACTTTCACTAGGGCATGAAATTCCAATGTGAAGAGAAATTAAAATATATAGCACTTTAGTGATATAGCAAATTTACTCCTCAGCTTTGAGTCCTTCTTTATTAAAATTATATAGCATCTTTCCTTCTCCAGAGTGATCTACACTGTCATTTTTCACACCTGGTGACTATAATCTCATTGATTTCCCGCCCCCCCTCACCGAAATTTCATCAGCAATTTTAAATAGTATTTTTATTTATCTACCTTATGTTCTTGTATTTATCAGTTAGATGTAGAAAGCAAAAGCATACTTATATTATGATTATAATGATATTTTCATATATATATATTTTAAGACCTCATAGATTTTGGGTTACCGCTCTAGAAAGATTGGGAAGAGTGGGTATGCATTATACAATTTAAAAACAATAAAATCATTAATGTTGTATAAATAGAAAATGACTCCAAAAAAAAGCTCAATACTTTTCTTAGAAGGCACCAATAGATCACAGAATCGTCTAGGTTGGAAGAGACCTCCAAGATCACCTAGTCCAACCTCTGACCTAACACTAATAAGCCCTCCACTAAACCATATCCCTAAGCTCTACATCTAAACGTCTTTTAAAGACCTCCAGGAATGGTGGCTCCACCACTTCCCTGGGCAGCCCATTCCAATGCCTAATAACCCTTTCAGTAAAGAAATTTTTCCTAATATCCAACCTAAAACACCCCTGGCACAACTTTAGCCCATTCCCCCTCATCCTGTCACCAGGCACGTGGGAGAATAGACCAACCCCCACCTTGCTAATGCCTCCTTTAAGGTACCTATAGAAAGCAATAAGGTCACCCCTGAGCCTCCTCTTCTCCAGGCTGAACAATCCCAGCTCCCTCAGCTGCTCCTCGTAGGACTTGTTCTCCAGACCCTTCACCAGGGTCTATGCTTCATTGCCCTTCTCTGGACTCTCTCAAGCATCTCCATGTCCTTCTTGTAGCGAGGGACCCAAAACTGAACACAGTACTCAAGGTGCAGCCTCACCAGAGCCAAGTACAGGGGGACAATCACTTCCCTAGACCTGCTGGCCACACTGCTTCTTATACAAGCCAGGATACTGTTGGCTTCTTGGCCACCTGAGCACACTGCTGGCTCATATTCAGCCTACTATCAACCACCACTCCCAGGTCATTCTCTGCCTGGCAGCTTTCCAACCATTCCTCTCCCAGCCTGTAGCTCTGCTTGGGGTTGTTGCGGCCCAGGTGCAGGACCCGGCACTTGGCCTTGTTGAACTTCATACAGTTGACCTCAGCCTGTCAGTCCAGCCTACCCAGATCCTCCTGCAGAGCCTTCCTACCCTCGAGCAGATCGACACACGCACCTAACTTGGAGTCATCTGCAAACTTACTGAGGGGGCACTTGATCCCCTCATCCTTAAAGTATCCAACAAAAGATCATTGATAAAGACATTAAAGAGGACTGGCCCCAGTACTGAGCTCTGGGGGACACCACTAGTGACCAGCCTCCAGCTGGATTTGACTCCATTCACCACAACTCTTTGGGCCCAGATATTCAGCCAGTTTTTAACTCAATGAAGCGTATGCCAGCCCAAGCCGTTATGATGTTAACATCAGTCTTCAAATTCAGTTACTCATTCTCTGCTGAATCTCTATCACCTGGGGACACATACTGGAAACTTTTTTCTATGATTTTGGACTTGAGCAAATGCTGAACAATTCCTTAATCTTTTTTTTTAAAATGGTTTCAGACTGAAGTTTGCTTTTACTTTGTCAAATTAGTCTATATGAGTTTAAGTTGCCTACACCTTACCACAGCAAGGGAGTCAGGCAAATGATGTTGGGAAGACAACAAATAACATGAAAATTTAAGGGTCTAAGACTACTCTATTAATATTCTTAAGGGCCTGTCCTCCAAATACCCACTATAGATAATTATGTGGTGCAATTACCCTTCAAAAATAGGGAAATAAATAATTGTAATACTGTTGTGTAGATGGATTATGTATGTCTGTTTGGCTAGCAACTTCTAATCAGAACAACTTGATACCTAGAAAAAATAAATAAATAAAGGAAATACACTGTCCATCTGTAACATCCCTCAGTGAAACAAGATAACAATAAAACACTGTTAAACTAACTACACAGCCAGCTGAATTAGAGAACAAAAAATCATTACTGAATGAATTAGATGTTATTAGATCAGGCCTATTAATGCCTGTAATATATCTAATATACCCATTACTTCTGCATAGATGGGCTTGAAATGCCTAGAGAATGGCTGGGTAGACATTGAATACACCTAAGATCACTTACCTCTGTACATTTTACTTATTAATGTAGAGCACTGTAGTGCATAAATAGGTGTTTCCAAACAATTCTGTAAATAATCTATAACAAACTGGAGGAAATGGAGGAAATGTAACCATCTGGAATTAGAGATAAAGTACAAGCTTTGTAGCTCGCTCCCCCCTCCTCAACTTTTGAATATTCTATTTTTTACATTGCATTTAATAAAACGTGTATGCAGCTCTTCATTATTTTTATATTTAACACATTTTTCAATCTTCCAGTGATGTGGAATGCTTTAGTGGCTTCTGTTTGTTGTTTTTTTTTTCCCCCTTTCTTTCCTTAAAACCTTAATCTGAATACACGTCAAAATATAAGACCTTATTTACAGTTTTTGATAACTTGATAACCGTTTATCAGAGAATAATACATCACCATTTGTGCTATTTGTAATTATTGATAAATGTACCTATCTTCCTCAGGATAACTTTCAACTAAGTATTTTATTTTATTTTTTTTGCTTCAACTGTTAGCATGGTCTTATGACTTTCTACATGCAACACTGCTTAAAACACGCATACATGTATGTATACATTTGACCTCACTGTCTGCTGACCCCATTTCAGTTTAACTACCTCTTCCTCTATCATATCATTCAATTTTGTGATTGTATTATATCAAAATGCCAGAGGGTTTGTATCTTTCAAATAAAAATTGCAGACTTTCTCAGAACTCTAGCAACAACAACAACAAAGAATCAGTAATTCATCTTGGAGGAAAGGTGCAACTTGCACTCTAATTTGTGCTACACATCACTTTCCTTACTACACAGCTGTTGTAAATAAGCGATGGGACTGATTATGAACTCCTAATTTTGACTTTGCCATTTGCCTGTCAGTATATGTTCACTTAGCTGTGCATGGGAAGAATCGAGGTATATCCGGCTATGCAGCCAGTAGGTGTCTCCCTTACACCCGTACAGTAATCACATCGGCTTGTGCTGTATATACACATTTAACAAGGTCTATATGCATTTCAGCTTGTGCAGGGTGGGGGTATGGCAGAATGTGCTGTATTCCTGAAAGGGTAGAAATACAGGGAAAGATCAAATGTAATTTAATTTGAACAAAGTTTCCCAAGTCTTTTCAAAATGTTCCATACCACAGCAGAGTTTGAGGAAATCATGTATTTTTCAAGTGTTATTCTTATTCTCCATACATTATATTCATACAATTTTGCTGAGCACATGTTGTAATGCTCTAAAATTAACAGCATCTAGAAAGATTGAGATAGCCCCATCCTGTCTTGCACAGCGCTAATAACAAGCAGCTTGAACAACTAGATTGAGAAATACTTTAGAACATTTTCCATTAAAAGTTTTAGATTCCCATGAATCTTAGTTTTTTGATTTAATGAATCTATTCTACTGAACATGTTAGGCAGCTGCAATAACTCATTAGAATTCTAAACTGACTACAGAAAACCCTGTGTTTTAATTAAAAGTAATTTATCATTAACAACTTGAAGGTTTATCTTGTTTCCGAATTATCACTAAAAAATAAAACCGAACACATCTGCAAATATCGTATGACAGAAAATTTAGTTTCACAAGCATTAAAACCTTAATAAACCAACTTCTGATTAATGTTTTCTGCATTACTGCCTTCAGAGTCCTGTCCTACATTTTGCATAAGTATCAAATGTGTCTGGACTTCTGAAAACCCAAGAGAGAAGAATATGAAGGTGCTTTCCGAGAGCCAGTAGCTTTTTTTTTTTTTTTCTTTTTTTCTTTTTTTTTCTGATAGCCAAGTGAAAAGGAGAATCTGTCAGGCTGCAAAGGCCATGGGAGGAAAGGCAATGAATATCCAAAAAGCAGTGCTCGCAAAAGACTGCAGGAGTAACAGCTACACATAGCCAGGGAGAACTGGAGGAAGTTCTTTGCTGTAGCAAGCAAAGAACTGTAGCAGGTGTGGAAACCTAAGCTGAGAAAGGATGTGATCAGAGCAGGAAGAAGTATTGGACAAAAATACGGGAAGGAAGTGTTAAAGAGAGAGGAGAACTATAAGACCACACAAGCGGGCTGGGAGAGAAGGAAGTCTGAGAAATTTGTGGGGGAATACTGGAACAAGCTCCTTATTGGGTGTGATGGGGAAATGCTGATGGGATTCAACCTCTGAGACAGAGGGAGAGGGCTGGGATTTGGGACACTAGTGGTATGAGACTAAGACATGGATTTGCAGTTTTACTATTCCAGCACTATCCCTCTATCTCAGAGGTCGAATGCCATCAGCATTTCCCTTCTCTCTCTCTCCGTTCTTTTTTTTTTTTTTTGTTTAAAATCAGAAATTTTAAGTGATCATTTTAGACATATGTAAAGCCTTTATACGAGGTGGTTCACATTCTGCAATAGGTTAATTGGAGATAGATTCCTAACAGCAAAACTCTGAGATGTTGGAACTGAAGAACTATAATTGAAATGTGAAATATGGTACACAACCTCCACTGTAAACCTAAAAGCCACGTTCGCTGCCAGAATGATCTTGCAAAGACAGTTTATAAAAACACAATGAAAAACAAAACAAACAAACAAACAAAAACTGATATATTTGCTTAGTTGCAGACTGATGATAATGGAAAAAAAAATCTCTTGGCATTTTGTGGTTTCTCTTAAAAGTGGAAAGAATGCTTCCTAACCACACCCAGCACAGCATGAGCAAGACAGCTAAAACCAACAGTAAGCAACAACTTTCTTGAAAAGTTCAGCTTCAGAAGAAACAAAATCCTTGCTGAATTAAGATCAAGTTGGAGAACCACTTCAATTCAAAAATACACATATGCAGAAACAAGAATATTTCCATATTGACAGCTTCAGTAGGTTTTCTTTCAGACTGTTCTTCTCAGTTTTTAATTATTTTATTTTCTTATAAATATGTTTGTTTTTTCCTGAAACCATCATTAAACTTTTCATGTTGAAGAAACCATTTTAGGACAAAAACCTTCCCTCAATTCTTCAAAAAGCCTGAAGATCTCTCCTTTTGGTTTGGCTGCTGAGCCAATGGCAGTATTAACAAACATAGATGAAGCAGGTGATAGCAAGGCCATCATGATTAGGATTAGTTTAACACACCTTCCCACCCAATGACCCCTAGCCTTCTCAGACCTCCACAAAACAATACTACAATACTTTCCAAAGTTCTGAAATTATTTAGACCTGCTCCAAGGAAAAAAAAAAAAAAAAAAGCTTGAATTGCTTGAAGGTTGCTGAAGTTACCTGTCAAGGCCTAGCAGGAACATGGCTGCTCTTAGGGAAGGAGGCAGCAGCCAGGCCTGGGCCTCCAGGGCAGGGTCCTACAGAGCCCAAACAGGACAAGCAGCAGTTGGGGGCTAGTAATGGGGCTCAGACACAACCCCTGATGTGCCAGGGGACAGAGCAAAGCCCTCCTAACTCAAGGAAGGGCTGACAGCCTGGGGCTGAGCTTAAATGGGACCCAGGGGTATGGGCCCAGGTGAGGCTGGTTGGGGCCAGGAAGGCCTATTAGTGCCCTCTGGGCCCTGGCATTATCATGCAAGAGAAGAGTTATTGAACAACAGCAGGCCAACATTTCTTACCACATATTTGGGGAATCCTTAGAGTATGGATTTCATAAGTCTAAAATCACATATTAAAAGGCCATAATATGTCATATTATATAATACGTTATAGGAGGAAATGGATTATTTGAAAATACCATAAGGATATATTAGAGGAGGGATTTTTTTATTATTATTATTATATTGCCATTTTAAAGGCCAGCTTGGCTGCTACATATGTGTGTAGAACAGGATTAATAAAGCTTTGTTTAAGTGTCTGCAAATGAAGATACACCACAAAACAAAAAGAAAAATTCCTAAGCAGTTAATATACTTCAGGAGTCAGCTTTATAGATGGTTTTGAAACACTTACCCAGAAACCCCTCTGAATTTGTCAAGGGCTAAATATCATTAAATATTGGCTGTAAGTACAGAAGTTACTTTTGAAAAATAGACTCATTTTCTTTAGACGTTTATGTCCCCCTGTATTTTCACTTACACGCAGGATGATTTTCAAAGTATTGCCAATAAGCAAATATTTCACTATTGCAAACATTTAGAACCTTCCTTGAAATTTGTCAACAAACCCTCACAGAACTGCTGATTTTTTCTTCTATTTCACACTACTGCAGTTCCCAGTTTCAAATTAAACTCATAAAAAACAATCATATATTAGCTCTTGTCAGTGTTTCTGGTCCAAAGATACTTCTTTGTCTTTCTGTTTTATTTCACAGGAGGGTTTTGTTGTTGTTTTGCTTTTTTTTTTTTTTTTTCTTTCTTTTTTCAACTCTGTCCTTTCTGTCAGCTTTTTCTTCCAGTTCAGGTCTCTTGACTGGGTTAAATACACGATCCAAATAACAGCTTATTTATCATGCTGTTTGGTGATGGATGCCTTGACGATTGCCTCCTATTCTTTTCTGACTGTAAAACTGAATTAGATTCTACACCGTGCAAATGTACACAATGCACATTGTAATGGCAGCTGGTGGAGTGCTGCTGTAGCCAATTCTGAGTCTTTTTCCAGTCACAACTTCTGTTTCTTGTCTTCTATGCACAGCTCTCCTCCACCTCCCCCCTCCCAACCAGTATCCTAAAGAAAATGTAAAAAGTACCAGGCAATGGCACCAGCTGGTCCTATTTTTTGTCAACAGATATTCATGGTCTCTGATTGGAGTCATGGTCCCTAAAAGCCACATTTACACAGGAGAAGAAAATAACACTGTACCTTTTCTCACACAAAAAAGTTAAACTTTTTAGAAAATCTGCTCATGTATCTCCTGTCCCAAAGATGGCCATCTAAATAATAAAATGACAACTCCTTCAAGACATGTATGCACATGTAAACATGTAAAAGTATAAGTATGTAGAAGTATGACTTCCATATCTTTCCCACTTAAATGAAAGGAATGAGCTGCTACCTGTTTAAAATTAAAAGAGATTTAAACTTAGAAAAAGCTCTTATCTTTTCACACCACATATGTTCTTAGTTGTTCTTAACCTTATAACATTTGCTGTACCATAAGGAATCATAAGATTAGCAGTCCCATGATATTTATGGGTGAAACATAAAGGGATGCAAAAAAGTAATTTAAACCCATTCTGCTTTTTTGTTTTATTTAGATTTGCCTCAACTTTAGTAATTCAAAAATTCTGTTTGTTTAATTCAATATATCCATAAAGAAAGGCGTAGAGACACTCAGTTTTAGACCGTTGAATATTTATTTTTTCACATTATAAGGTAGTCAACCAAGCTGATAAAGGCAGTTTTATTGTTTTGATTCCCCAGTTTAATGTAAATGCATTTAAGCCCACTGTTGGTCAATATATGACAATGCTTATCTTGATGTGGCTATGTAAGCAATGAGCCAAAGGCATTTTGCAGATTGCTGCAAGCTGACTGCAACCATGATTGATTAATTTACTGTTCAATGGTGTAGCTGTTAAATAGATCCTCTCTTTTCATCTGCCAATTTCTTACAGTTATTGTGACAACAGCTGAACTACATCTCTTTCCTTTTCTTCCTTGTTAAAGTGAATTACTTCTATTTATACTGCAAGAATGGTGTATATTTCTGAAATTCTGTGATATGTCACAAGTCTACTTTACTACAGGTATAGGGTAAGTTTTTACTTCACTCCATGTATTTATCAAGGAAGTGCTTCGTGAAAATTTTTAATGGCTAGGAATATCAAACCTTAGTTCATTTGTGTTCTCCTGTTTCACAGATTATTACCTGCCTATGTACTCCTACAATATTTTCACTATATGATCTGCTTTCTCATGTACTTAAGAATACAAAAACTTTTACCTGAATACCCACCCTGATCAACCTGTCATGGAGGCCTTTTTAATTTTGTCTTATGTTTATGTCTTAGAGTTGTAATGAACTTTGTTTTAAAAGTACATTGATTTTAATTAAAAATATATATATATATGCACTTTTGGATGTAAACAGTCTCAGCTTGAAAGAAAACCCTCAAAATAGGCAAGAGATTGTTTTGGCTTCCTTAATACAAGAATAAGGAAAAGATAAGGAGTATGAATTTGATTTTGTAACTCGTAGTTTATAAACTCAAGTTTGTAACTTGATTGCTATCTACAGGACTGGATCTTCCATGGAGTACCATGTTCCTCGAGTTTTTTGTTTGCTTGCTTGCTTGGTTAGTTTTTTTGTTTGGTTGTGTGTTTTTTTTTTTGTTTGTTTTTGTTTTGTTTGTTTGTTTGTTTTTGTTTTTTCCCCCTTTTTTCCCTTTTCTGGTCTCTTCCCATCTCTGAGACTCAAGAGGTTCTTCTGTCACAAAAAGTAACAGAGTCACTTTCACTAGCTCTGTGATCATTTCCCTATCCACTGTGAATTTTCCAGTCCTACTGCCCAACTGCTTTGGTTCTATGTTATACCGAGTCTTGCACTAAATGAGTGTTAAACTAAGAATCCAGTCTATACATCTTATTTTCTGAAGTTTCCACCTAATTCCACTTTCTAATACAACATCCTTTAATTTTAGTAGCTCTGTCTGTAACTGTTGCAAGGAACTAAAGTATGTACTCAGTGCATTAAGCATCATATTTTATCAGTATGTTTCACAAAGGAAAATGTTTAGTAAAAAGTGGTGCAAGATACAGACACAGATATGGATTCAGTCCTAATGATACCTAATGATCACACAGATTTTTGTGTTATCCCACCAGACCTATTTACATTGTCATATTGAGCTGTCCTTATTATCTAGCACTAACCAAGGTGTTAGTCCAATTAGCGTACCAATAGTTTTAATTTCCTTCCCTCTCACACACTGATCTTTTCTCTGGTGGTTGCTGTTTGTCAGATTCATTGTTTGGTAACTTCAGTCAGTACTAAGTTTCATAATACCTTATATCACAGTTTCCTTGTAAGCTTCATAATGTCCAGACTTCCTGGCTTTTTGTGAAATAAATAGTGACTAGACCAAGAACAAATCATACTCAGAAAAAAAATAAAATTAAAAAAAAAATTACTGGTCTCGTTTGTCTGGAATACTTCTCTCCCTGATCTCTTTATGATCATCACAAATATTTGCAAAGTTAAAGCATGAAGTCCAATGAAGGGGTTGGAGAGGATATAAAAAGAACAATTTTGTCAGTTTAAAGCCCCACATCCAACATTGTGTTGTAAGCTGTCTGCACCATGTTTAAAATTGAAAGCAAGGGAGCAAAACATTCAGGACATACAGATAATAAAGAACAAAATAGACTATAAATGGGAGACAGCTGGAGACAGCAGTTTTAAAGCTATAATCTTCCTTGAGTATATCTAAAACAGAGCAATCATTTCTCTTCCTTGACATTAGCAAAGAATAAGTCTGATTCACTGAAAGTTCAGAATTAGTTCTGATCTTCTGTATGTAGGATTTAGTTCTTAGTGACACTGTAACTACCCAGTGCATTAAGAATCAAATAGACATTTATTCTGCACACATTATCAGAGGGTACTGAGAATAAACAAAAGTATTTCTGACCTAGAAAAAAAAAATGAAGGAGAAATAATATCAGAATTACAACAGGAATAATTGGTTTGGAGATGTCATAAAACATCCAGTATTCTCCTGGAGAAGCTGGCAGCCTACGTCTTGGAGAGGTACACTCTTTGCTGAGTTAAAAACTGGCTGGATGGCTGGGCCTAGAGAGTGGTGGTGAATGGAGTTAAAACCAGATCATGACCAGTCATGACCAGTGTTCCCCAGGAGTCCGTGTTGGGGTCCAGCCTCTTTATCCATCCTAAAGAATAGTCAGGCATTGGAATGGGTTGCCCAGGGATGGGGTGGAGTCACTGCCCCGGGAGTGTTTAAGGAAAGGTTGGACATGGTACTTAGGAGCATGGTTTAGTGGGTAGTATTTGTGGTAGGGGAATGGTTGGATCAGATTATCTTAGAGATCTTGTCCAACCTCAATGATTCTATGATTCCATGAAAAGTAGATCATCCTTGTCAGATACAGGGAAAAAAGCCTTCCAACTTGGCTTTGCCTTGTGTTTTCCTTAGAGAAAAATAAATTAAAAAAAAAAAATACTGATCCCCATTCTGATCTTCTTTATATGAATATAAACTGCACTGAGCAGAGTTATCCTGGTGTATTCCAGCATAAAAACATTCAAATGGTTCTATGTGAACCTGAAAATCCTGTGAGAAATGAGACGGAAAGAAGACAGTAAGAAGCCCCATTTTAGGGAGCACTGTGCTGGAATCCTCAGACTGCAAAACACATAGTGGTTCAGCATCATTGAAAAAGACATGGTAACTGGCCTAAGTTAACAGCAGCAACAGCAACAGCAGCAGGAGGCATATGGGCTGAATACTGAAGAGCAAATGTCTTTCCCATAGATATGAAAGTAGAAAGGAAACATGAAGCTCTGAGGTATGCAAAAGATATAGGCACTTTACTCAGTAACATGAGAGAATCCAATCTTTGGTATGTTAAAGAAATAACATTAAGAGGACTTTCTTTTTTGTTTGTCACCAACGTGTAAATTTCAAGATTATTATTTTATTTTATTTTTACTTTATTCTCCTTTATACCACCCAGGGTTTATAGGACTTTAACCTAGGGGTCATATGAGGCATTTCATCTGTGTCTGCAGAACATCCTGGAGTACTGAAGACCAGGATGCTTGAGGGTCCTATGAGTGCTCTTGTAAGAAAAGCAATACTTCACAGTCCTCACTCCATAGGTTGAGAAGTTACATCAGTGAAAACAGTTTTCTGATGAAGAGAGCCTGATTCATTTGCCTAAACAGGGGATCCCCAGAATCATTTGAGGTACTTCAAGGTATCTAAGGTAAGGTACTGCATGGAGCTGACAGAGATTATACAGTGTGAACAGGTGACTGGTGTCATTTTGGTTTCAAATTTCACCAGATCCCTCTATATGGGCAACTGAAGCCCTGGGCAGCACCCACAGAAGTCTACCTGTACTCAGCTCCCTCTAATCTTCCTCCAAGCATGACATGGCAGCCCTGGAATTTCTTCAGAATATTAAAGGACCCACAGCATTCAGATGTAGCCAAATGCAAAACTAAGTCTAGACCTCAGCATATATCTTGATGGAAGCACTTTATGAGGACAACATTTCTTAAAACACATTGGTTTTGTGCAGTGAGTAACTCTTTGCAGGATTCTGTATAATTTAAATAGACAGATTTGAAAACTTTGTCCCAAACAGATGTTTTCCACAGACATAATAAATAAAGTACACTTAGGGCTATGATTTCTTTCATTTCACTGATAAAATGTCAAATATTTATTTTATTGCAAATTAATTCAAATTTTAAGTACACCTTGGAATCTGACCACTTGGTCATACAGTAAAGTATCTCTGCATCTGAAGAAACTCCACTCATTTAAGGCATGTGCATGAATGTGTATACATAGGCATGTAAGCATACAAAACTACTCATACACACAAGCGTAATTTGATCTACTCAGCAGCTAGTGAACAGAATTATCTAGCAGGGCTTTCCCCTAAAGCTAATATTAATGACTTTTTTCCCCCCTCCCAACTTACGTAAGAAAACAAAGCAGATGAGGAAAAGCCTAATAGAAATTGTACGATATTTTAATGGTTTTACTTTTCAAACTGTTTATTCTTTTCACTTGCATAAATGCGTAAATTATACATCCTGCAATTATTGCACTGCCTAACTCCTCACAGGTTGATTTCTTTATCAAGAATTGTATATAAAAATTTATACCTGGGGAATATTATAAAGTCTCCACATCATGACTCTTGAACTGCAGGAAAGCCAGGTGAAGTAGAAGACAAGATTTGGAATCAGTTACATGTAGTATTAACTAACTAAACCTTTCAGAGAAATAAAAGAATCTCTGCCCCCTGATTTATGGACTATTTTCATGTAATTCTAGAATATAATCTCTGATATGCACATACAAATAAATACATAAGCAGAATCAATGACACTGTTTTTGTGAAATGTTTTAAAGTTAGCACCTGAAAGTGCATTTCAGTACCCCAGATCTGATAGATCCTCACTTATCATAGCAAAACTATTCTTGAATTAAGAATGGGTTTGATTTTGATTTTCATAGCCCTGTATTTTTCTGTTCTATACAAGTACCCCCAAAAATACTTTGGAAAATTGGGTAGGTGTATGACTCATTACTGTTGCTTCTGTTTAATACAAAGATTAAAACCAACAAACTTAAAAAGAAAAATCCTAGTTTGTACAGGGTTAGATTCACTTGAAATGTCTGGAAAGGAACAACAAAAGATAAATCCTAATTTCAATCCAGTAAATTTTTTCGTTGTTTTAAAAGAGCAATTATAACACAGATGTGCACATTTTTTTCTAATTAATTTTAAAAATGTTATTAATGAAGGTGGTGAGTAGAACTGTGCCTAAACACCAATACCTCTGCTTGCGTAAAAAGACAGAGTTAAGATGAAGCTTAACCTCCTTTGATACAAGTGTGGAAGAGATGGCAGATACTGGAGTAATCAGAGAATGCATGTGTGCACGTGTGCTACACAGTAGCCAGGAATATGACCAGAGATACAAAAAGTTCAAAGATGGGAGTAAAACAGAAAAGAGGATAACACAGGGAGAGAGAAAAAAACATACGTTAGGCAAATCAAAAAGGTGTTCTAGATGCTATTGCAATTATACATAGAGTTTGCTTCTTCAACTAAGAGTTCCTCAGTTTCCTACATTGGATGTTATATTTTGAGGATTTGGTGGGTATTCAATATTTATGATGTAAGATTTTACCTAACTCTTTCTTATAATTAGGGCCTTTTCACATCTTTGTAATGCAATCAGGCAGTTTATCAAGAAATTTCTTTTTCCTCTTTTAGTTGTAGATGAGCAGATAAAAAATTATTACTGCTAGTAAGTTAGGTAATTTTATTTAATTACTATAAGGCATAGCTATCGTGTTTTGAAGAGATTTTGGAATTAAAAACAGTGATGAGGAAATAAAAACAATTAAGACTGAGGCAATGGAGAAAAAAATCTCTTTGCTCCTTAAAAGCAGAAACAATACAAGTTGTCTCTAAATAATTCACATGTGGTGCTGGGCAAGCTTCTCAGAAAGCAACATTTCCATTTTCATTTACAAGTTTCCCCAAATGTTTCATTAAAATTCAAAGGCTGTGCTGAAAAACAAACTAAAGTACTTTCAGGTATAGAGGGTTGGGGTTGCTTAGTTTTAAACAGGTTACTTTCTTTCCTTATCTTCTCCAGCAGCTGGCACTTATAAATGAAACAATTTTTTAAAACTGCTGAAATCCGAATTTCTGATCACTAAATAAAGAGTAGTGAGATGTGACATTGGTACTTTCTGTCCTCCCATGGCCTTTCCTCTACTGTTATGCCTCATCTCTGGCTCAGTCTGTGGCATTTCATTGCCGAGACTGATTTTTCTGGTGATGAAGAGATAATGGACCCTCTGAGAAATAAGACACCACATAATAATGGTCTGCTTTACAGAAGTAGTCCATTTTAATTTCATGGTTGTTGCATTATCCTACATGATTTCTCACAAGACATTACAGCAGGATCACAATAATGCCACCACTGGTGTGTACATAAAGCAAAGTTAACTTTAAAAGTGGCGTTCTTTTGAGTAGTTTCTTTCTCTAGGCTGTATAAAGCATTAATTCATAATGATTGAATCTTCCACTTTGTTCCCTTTTTCTGGTACTAAAGCACATTTATCCTATATGTATGCATGTTCAAAACTAAGGTTGAGAGGCTTTGTTTCAGCATAAGGAAGGGACCTGAGACCAAGTATAAAATATTCTGTGACAAAACACTTGGAAAGAAGCACATTGAAAAGAGAGGGATATTCATGTAAGAAAGAAAGAAAAGAAAAAAGTATTTGTTTTTTACCTGCTTCAGGAGCTCTGTAACTATAGATAGTCACTATAGCCTTTTGTTCAAATGATGCAGCTAAAATTTATTATCTGTTATAATATATACTTTTACATCTGTATGCACATCCTTATGCATATGATTATGATAATGGAATGTGCACAAAATGGTATATGCCTTAAAAACACACAGATGCCTACTTCTATTACAGGCTTATGAAAAAATGTCGGAAAACTTTTTTAAACATGTTTTGATATTTGAGGTATGTATGTATGAGGTATGTAGAGTACTGGTGGCGGTATGTCCACCAGAACTCTAAAACCAAAGCCTCTTTCGACACTGAATGTAGACACCTTGCTGTGCGTGAAACATTTGTCTGTTTCAGTGGTAGGTAAATTCTGAAAGTGGCGATATATAAGCCACCACTTATGTTTATCACAGAATCACAGAATTTCTAGGTTGGAAGAGACCTCAAGATCGAGTCCAACCTCTGACCTAACACTAACAGTCCCCACTAAACCATATCCCTAAGCTCTACATCTAAACGTCTTTTGAAGACCTCCAGGGATGGTGACTCCACCACCTCCCTGGGCAGCCTGTTCCAGTGCCTAACAACCCTTTCAGTAAAGAAGTTCTTCCTAACATCTAACCTAAAACTCCCCTGGTGCAACTTTAGCCCATTCCCCCTCGTCCTGTCACCAGGCACGTGGGAGAACAGGCCAACCCCCACCTCTCTACAGCCTCCTTTAAGGTATCTGTAGAGAGCGATAAGGTCGCCCCTGAGCCTCCTCTTCTCCAGGCTGAACAAGCCCAGCTCCTTCAGCCGCTCCTCATAGGACTTGTTCTCCAGGCCCCTCACCAGCTTCGTCACCCTTCTTTGGACCCGCTCAAGCACCTCGATGTCCTTCTTGTAGCGAGGGGCCCAAAACTGAACACAGTACTCGAGGTGCGGCCTCACCAGAGCTGAGTACAGGGGGACGATCACCTCCCTAGCCCTGCTGGTCACACTGTTTCTGATACAAGCCAGGATGCCGTTGGCCTTCTTGGCCACCTGAGCACACTGCTGGCTCATATTCAGCCGACTGTCCACCATCACTCCCAGGTCCTTCTCTGCCTGGCAGCTCTCCAACCACTCATCTCCCAGCCTGTAGCTCTGCTTGGGGTTATTGCACCCCAGGTGCAGGACCCGGCACTTGGCCTTGTTAAACTTCATGCAGTTAAACACTCACGTTTAGTTCTTGAGCTGTATTACAAGTTATTAAAGTCTCAGAAAAAAAAATATATATATATATAATATATACATCACAAATACTTGATATTCAGCTGTAAATAAAACATCAAAAATATCACTTACCCAAAACTTAATATGAATATGGACCTATTTGACTTAGTGCTATGTCTCTTGCAGTATCCAGTAGCAGATGCTTATTAAAATAGAAAAAGATGCTACCCTAAAAAACAATCCCTGTTTCCAGCAATCTAAAGACTGTGGACTTCTTAAGTCTGATTTATAGTCAGCATTAACAGTTCTTGATAGACTTTCATAATTTTTCTAAATACTATTATCAAAGTTTTTTGAACTCCAAACATTTGAGCACCTACATGACTGAGCTATCAATTTACTCTTCTAATTTCATGAAATTACCAGCAATATTTTTAGTAATATCTCTTACACAGAAAATACAACAAACACGAATATGGTACGAGCTCAGACACATTCTATGAATAGAGGTTAAAAAAAAAAAAAAAATATATATATATATACATATGCCAATAACTTCACATATGAAGGCAAGATATTTCATGGCTAAGGTTTACATATAAATGATGTAAGGATATTATTCTTACTGCAGTTTCCTTGTGCAACCACTAGTTCAGCCAGAATTTCTATTCCTAGCAACTGGCACAGGGGAGAGAGGAAAAACATACCGAAGCCTACTACTGTCAGCAACAAAGTATGTTGACTTGAACGGTGGAGTCTTTCACCCAATTTTAAGGTTTGATTATTGGTTTATAGGGAGAAAAATTAATTGTGTGACTTTTTTTTTTTTTTTTTTTTTTTTAAAGTATTGAAGCATCTTTACTTCCTGTTATTTTCAAAACCTTCCACTGTGAGGCACAGATCATAAATGGAGGAGTTCTTACATTTTGCCTACTTCTTTTTGATCTTATACCTCCCAGAGGTTTAGCTGGTACAAGATCTATTCCCATCCTCCATTCATTTAAATTTTCCAGGACCATTAAACTTCAGAATTCTCAAAAGACTAAACTTTTAAAGCAGGCTTCTGTTATGACCACAAATCCCCCTGTCAGTGAAGGAGAAAAAGGAGATAAAGTTGAGCCTAATTCAGAAATATGCCCCAAATGATCAGTCCGTTTCTGGCTAATCTTCTGATGTGACAGTTGCATGAGAAGTGAAGGTCAAATCACATTCCTGTTTGCTGATACTGATGGATAACCTGTCAGCAGGCCGGACATGCCACCTCCCCAGACACATCCCCCGTCAAATTCTCAGCCTGTAAGAGGAAAAGTTCAGGAAGTTTTTCTCTCTCTTTCAACCTAAGGCACTTAAGATATTCAAACTGCAAAATATACATTATAATGCACATCTGAATATATAAGCTTCTTCAGAACTAGTCTTTCATAGCACTCTTAGAAATCAATCTAGGGACTCTAGTTTTGCAACATAGAATTCCTATAACTACATCTAAAATGGTGGGCCTTTGCAAATCTTTGGCCATTTGCTTAAGCAACATCGAGACTGTTTTCTCGATGTACCTCTACAGGTACACAGCAATAGATTTCCTGCTAACACCTAGTGAAAATAGTGCAGTGGGTAAACATAAGCAACTACCTTCTAGTGAAAAATACTGCTGTGGCTCCACTAGATCTCCGCTTCCAAAGTGCTTTCTATCTTGACATCATATAAATAAATAAAAATACAAATGATAAAATATAAGAATAATTAATGTAAAGGACAAATAAGGAATGAAGATAAATTGGTCACCCTACATTCAAACTAGTGCAAGAACCATTTATAAACAAATAAATCAATCAAAGCAGTCACCTCTGCTCAGGACATTTCTGGTTCACATTCTCCATCCATGCAGGATCAGACTGAAAGTTTATTCATCTAACTGTGGTGTACGCTCATCCCCCCTCCATATACACACACGTACTTTTTTCCTATTACTGTGCACCAGACAGATTTACAATAAACCAGACACAATAATGCCTGGATCCATCTTTCTAAGTCCCAGCTACATGTATTAGGATTTCAAATTTATCCTTCACAGGCACATTGTCTAACATTTATAAACAATGACTTTATAAGCTAGATCTTGGTTTGTTAGCTCCTTCTGAAACTACTTTGTTTTCCTTGAATGGAATAAGCCTATATACTTCCACATAACCTATACATTTTATCTATTCAGAGATTATCCATACTTTGAGGTCTAGTTTTATTAGAGTACATCTTGAAGTTCCACATCAACCCTTCAACTCACTAAAATTGGCATAAATTATGATGTTCTTAGAAAGGAAAAAGCACATGGATGGAATTGGAATGGTATCTCTCTTTATAGACAGTGGCATTAAATATTTATGCTTGTGTTTGTTTTAAAAACAGGACTTGTTCTCTTTAAAACATCACAGCTAGAAACTGTAGTGGTGGTGTTTTTGCAGTTCCTACATTTACATCCACTTTTGTTTTATTCATTTGTTAAAGCATTCCAGTGGGGTCAAGAGCTCCATATACGATAGTCTCTTCTCCATAGCAGAACTCAAACTCACACCTCCAAGGAACAGCTATAATTGCATTGAGGAAGCATGCCCAATTCCTCTTGCTGAGACTGTAACACTTTGCATAAAAGAAATAATTAACTGGCGTGTGAATGTCTAGGACACTCTTTTGAGAGCAGGTTTACATAGAGGAGGAAGGGGAAAGTAAGTTATGTGTTTCTGCTGCCGATTAATGCAAAAAACAAGCCAACCAAGCACGATAGTCTGATATCAAAAAAACAAAAACAAAAACAAAAAACTACACCTCTCCCCTCATCTAGAATGCTTTAAACAAACAGCCATGATCATGTTATATTTTCTTGCCAGTCCAATGTGTTGATTGTATGTGCCCAATGGAATATTTTGGCTACTCATCACTTTTGCTTAGTCTAAAATAAATCTGATTGCAGCATTTTTTCTCCAGATGGGAAGTAAAAGCTTTAATTTACCCCTAAAAATGAATATTTGATTCCAGTCTACATGTGGTCTTTAGATAGACAGAATATCTTACAATTCACCCTGAATTCCTGAGTTGTGCAAGTCCTCTCAGGAGTCTGAAGAATGAGAGAGCAATGGAACTTGAGGACATTTAACGTCTAAAAACAAAGGACCGATAGTGGGAGGGGTTTAGGACTAGGGAACCACGTAAAAGCATTTTGGGAATTGGTTCTAAGGATTAACCACACAAGTAAGTCATCCATCAGTATTCTACAAATTATTATTTCCATACTATGGATAGTCAGACACGATTCAGTCTGCTCTCTTCTTTCTCCAAAACAGTTGGTGGGACATGATTTCATTCTCTTTACATTCCATTGTTGCTTTTATTGTGATATTAAACTGAAGGTTAAACTGAAGACATGAGCTTTACATTTCATTTTGAAAACAGTAAAATCTGTAACCGTATTTAACGGCCACTCATTTAGAAGTGAATTCTGCAGTCTGGATGAAGATGCTCAGAAAATTGTCTCTTGGTCTTACGTGATTCACCCTCAAAGATGGCAGCTTTGTTATTCCTGAAGAAAGCTGACAAAATAAAATTTTAATAGAATCAAAACTGGTTGTTTAGAGCTAGTGCCATGTATGGTCTTCCCATAAAGAATATTATAAACCTATGCTCAACATTGATTGCGTTGTTTCCTCTTTAATTCCTAAAGGCATAAGAAACATTAAATACAATTTTGTCTGTACTTCTTGTCAATAGTTTTTTTTCTAGTCATTGTTTATTAACGGTGCATAAAGAATTGTAAATGTTAGTAGTAGTAGCTTATTGTTATGATTAAAACTTGCCATAGCTTTTGTTCTTTTGTTGGGACTCTGTTTTTATTTCAATTGCTTTCAGATTGGTAACAGAAGCTGATGAATACTTATCACAAATAGTTATCAAGGTATGGACTATTCCCTGCTAGTCACCGTATGGCCCTTCTTCAGTGAATGACTAGAGTATTATAAATAACATTATGAAGACTGTATACCTCCTTGAACAGAATCCTGACAGCAAGCCTTACAAAACAGACAGATCTTCCTGTACACAATGCAAATCTTTAAAGCTACCTCTTCACTGAATGGCACATTAAAATTAAAGATAGAAAAAAATGAGGAAATAAATTCATTGAAGTTTCATGTTTTTAACCTTTTCCACACTACCATAACAAAGTGGAAGTCACTTAAACCCTGACAGAGCTTATTTATATCAGCAGGGAATGTAAACCTGGTGCGGTAAGTAAGAATATCTAGTTTAGCTAATACACAGCATATGCCACATAGCATTTCATCTGAAGAATTTATTTAGTGTTTCATAAAGCATGGACTCACATAAAAATAACCAAAGAATTGACATGGCAAGTTTCTTTTTCTCAAACACATTTTTTTGGTTTGTTTTTAAAGCAATTATATAAAGTGCTCTAATTGCTGCTTACTTTAGGAAAGGTTTAGCTCCACAAAAATGCAGACTACACCAAAGCTATTTTGAGAGATTTCAGAAAAATATACAGTGATGCCAAACAGTTGCACCTATGCAGCACTTGGGGTTTCATGGTTTTTACCTCTCACAGACAACAGGGAAAAATAGAAAAGCTGGCAGCCTTGGCAGTTGTTTCACTTTAGATGACGCATTCCATTTCATATAAATTTGTTACAGTAGTTGCGCATAACAATGGTGCTTCTATTTTCAAACTATGTTATTTTTAACATATACCAGGGCTGTCATGCAGGCAGCCTGTTTGCCTGCTCTGCAAGAAGGTTTTATATTCCAAGAGGCTTCCACCCCCTACCCCCAATGGTAAAAATAAATCAATTTCATCTGGTGGTAGTTTCATTTCTCCTCTCCCTTTTTTTTTTTTCCACTTCCCTCTCCTTCCTTTGTGGGCCCCTTTCCACAATGCCATATGGCAGCTGAGGGAAGGGTAGAGCAATGATCTGCATTTTCAGCTCTTAACAAAAGATGCAAGAGTGTCAAAGAGGCTCATGAATGTAGGAGACACATACATGTATAGAGAAGTGCCTCCAGTCCTGTCAGGAAGGACTAAAGAGAAGCCTGATAAACCTGACATCGCTTTAGAGCAAAGAAAGGCAGCAGTGCTTCTCTCAGTAGTTCATCGCACTCCCATCCATCTCCCCTCCCACCCCCTCTCCCCTAACACCCCTTTGGGTCCATGCCAAAATCCCATTAGCTCTATTAATGACATGTGGTTCAAAGAAAAAGCGTGTGGCAGAACAAGAAAGACACAAGATCAACCATCTTATCTATTCGTTTTTTATACGTGTATCACGAGATAGAAGTATTACAGCAGGGGCCGTGTCATCTTGGCTACGTGAACAGCAAAAAGAAAAAATGTAGCTAGACGCTGTAATCAGTTTCTCATCTGTCCTAATTCATCTCCCTAAGTCTTAACATATGAATAGATGAAACTTAATTTTAAAACGCTGACGAAGTTTTCAGCATTCACGTTTGAAATGCAGCTTGGGCTTTGTCTGCCCCTCGCCCTCCCCAAGACTTTAAGACATTTAAATACTCTCCTGATGGGCATTGTGTGGCAGAATGAATGCATAGTGTACGATTGCAACTGCTTACTTGGGACTCCTTTAGTTAAACAAAAAGATGAAGCCACCTTGTTCCATCAAGGTCCAAAACTCTGAGCAGCTTACAAACAGGGCATTTCAATTTGCAGAAGGTGCTTCTCCTGGAGTATTTGTAAGGTCTGCCTACCATTAGTATATTTCTTAATTTTTTTTAGAGCTACAATGCTAGCAACATGATTTGACTATATGTTTCCAACAGCAGGCATTTTAAAAGGAAAAAAAAAAAATACATTTTCAAACTAAAATAAAACCTAACTTTGGGAAATAACCAAAATTGTTTTGCATATTTACATGCAATACCTTATTTCATTACAACATAGTTGTAGAAAAGTAGAGTATTGATAAAGTATATAATGAGCACGCTGTTTTGTCCCTCAGCAGGATACTTCTGCTTTGTCCACTGAAAGTCAAGAAACAGTTAAATCTCTTTTAGAAAGTGAGATTTGCCACAGTCTTAAAGGCATTGTAAATAATAATTTTAATAAGAACATATTTCTAAAAGCACCTGAATCTATTCCAGAGGTATAAATTCAATCTTTCAACATCTGTGCATGCATTCCTGATTAGCCTCAAATAACTCAAAATAACTATCAACCATTAATCGTCTCTAGGGCGAAAGTGTAAAGTTGAGAGTTTCTATTGGATTTAGCTGCACTTAAAAGCCTGGCTGGATTTGCTGGCCATGGCAACCACTCTTTAAACCCATAACTGTCAGTTTGAGCAAAACTGTGACAAAAATAAGTCAGCTATTCAACACTTCCTTTTCTCTTCCAGAACATCTGTTTACATAGCTGATGTCCACTCATCAGGATGTGGACATTTTATCAGCAACACAGCAGTTGAGACTACTTACAGGCTCAGAAATATTTTCTTCTCTCCCCTCTTGAATATTTGTATTGCATATACATTTGGAATACATGTATGTTTAACTATTATACTTGCAGTTATTTTTTTCAAGCTCAGGATTTGGTGAACCTAAGCATGCCTGCTAACACAAGATATAGAAAAAAAAAATCAGAACCGTTAATACCAAGGTGTTCAGTATTTCAGTAATGCCAATAATCCCTACAATTTTAAATGTTTAAGGGTTCTAGAATCATGAGGGCTTCTGTGAACACCAGCCACACATTATTGATTTCATCTTGAATTCTGCCATAATCTGAGTTTCTCCCTGAAAACTAGTAAAGTTTCCTTGATTCCTATAGCTTGGCTTTATTCAGGTAAAGACAGTTAATTTCCCTGGGATGTGAAATTACTTGTTCCTAGTGATATGACATGTAAGGTACAACACTAGATGAATCACAGGAGAGGGATAAGTAGACCCCTTCTGAGCACACATAGTGACAGTATTGGACAGACTGCTTACAAATTAAAAAATACAAGCACTCTGGGATACATGGTTATGGGCACATATCCAACCCTAAACTGACTTCACATTGTTCCTCATCAGTGCTTCTATAGTCTTAACATGTTAGTCTTCGCTCATCTGTGCCAACACCTGGATTTTGTCCTAAGGCAGTGTTTGGCACTGTGCAGGCCTCAGTCTGTACCCCTCAACTGTATCAGAAGGAAAGGTCCTGCCAAGTTTATTAATATAGCTTAGTTGATACTGCATCTGGTATGCACAGACTAGGATAGCACATACAGTCTGGCACAAGGACTTGAGACGATCCTCTTAGCTTTACATTTTCATGTCTTTGTGGGCACATCAGTCATAGTGACTCACAGGCTGCTGACTAGAAATTTCTATACTCATCACAGTGAACTCACCTGTGGTTTGGGATTTAGCCCACACCTTCCTTCATTGCCTGCTTTGTTCTATATAGAGCCAATAAATTGGCGCATTTGTGGAAACATCTTTTTGAGAGCACAGAGGATAACTTGTATTTCCCTTTTACCATACAGCATAATTGAGGCCCATTATTTGAAAACAAGTAGCATTGTGGTTTGAGGGATTATATGCAGAAAAAAATATTTAACAAGCACTAGTCTGAAACTGAAAACATTTTGATGGATAGACAATTTCTCGACCTTCTGTAGGCATACTAGTAGATCCTGTCATCACAGCAAAGGTCTCTTTTAGGTCAGTGGCAAATTTTAACAAGCAAAATGTCACATCCACCAGTGCAAAACTTGAAGGTACTATATATTCTGATATAAATTACTTTTTTCTTTGCTGATCAAAACAGAAAACAATCATATCTGTCTAACCAATACAGAATAACATTTGTTTTGGTAACAAAGTTTTGGACAACAGTCTTCTTTGATCCAAAGACAGCTAAAAGATACTAAGGTCAAGAATCAAGCAATTTCAATGTTTATATGATAATCTTGAGGGTGATGAACCCAAGCAATTATACTGCTGGAGCTTTATTTTATCTTTCACAGTGTCTCATTTTTCAGGCCTGGTCCCAGAAGGTAAAATGCTTTCTGCAAAGCTGTAGCAGAGAAGCATGAAATATCTGACTTCTATCTCATTGCTTGGATTAGTTGAGGTAGAGTGAGGCCTGAGCATGAAGTGACTTGAAAGAGAGGTTCATTGCCTGGTCTAATAACCACTTGATGGGAACTATCTGCAGAAGAGTAAGATGGGGTAAATCACAGGGAGTTTAAGTTTTGGATTAGAAGAACTTTCTTTCAATGTATTTTCCCTCTTCTTACTCATAATTTCATATACCATGCTTGAAATTGCAAGCATGGCACCTCAGGTCTATCTGACTGTAGCAATTTTTTCCCGGCTAGTAACAGATTCATTTCTGTTAAAATTCTATTACTCCCAGCTATTTCTCTCAGGGATTGTAACAATTCTTCTGAAAACAGATCAGCAGCTTTGGTATAATCTTACTCCATATAACTGGAACAAGGTCTGCTTCTAGTAAATCCTGCAACTAGATGTGACAAGAATAGAAAACTTCTTTTCATTTCCTCCTTGCCACCCAGACAGGTAGTAATGAAAGACATGTTGAAGTTTTCTGATTCCAGACACAACATTAATTGCCAGCCCCCAGTGAAAGAATGCAGCTAATGTTATAAACATTTTTCCCTACAGCTTTGACATTAAGCAGAAACAGCACAGGAGGGGTCATTTCTCATGTGTTAGGTTGACAAATAAAGGAAGTTCGTGTGGAATAAACATGTATATCCTAACACACTAATTAAAAAGGCATTTTCATTACCTTTGATGTTTGTGAAACTGAACTTTTGTTTAGGTAAATTAAAACCAGAACATATAGCATAAGTTATATCGGTAGACTTGAAACGTTATGCATATAAAATTGAAATAATTCACCTATGAACAAACTGGGACATGATGTGCAGAATTTAGTTTTCTGTGATGACATTCACACAAAGTAGCTGCCTAAGCATGCACTGTCCTGGATGTGATAGGTATTTTCAGATTCTTGCCAGTTTTTATTTTTTTTTCCCCCTGCTTGTGGCTCTGATAAACAGCTGTTGGAAACAATACTGCATTTCCAGTTACATTGCGGTAGGAACATTTTAGCTGATGAGTCTTAAAATTCTCCAGCTTGAGCAGATGAATGTCAACAAAACAGTTCCTGGACATTTAAATGTTCAGAAAATTAATACCAATAGAAGAAAATTAAAAACAAGTCAGCACCAAATTATTTTTCAAGTGTGCATGAATTTATTTTTGCTAAAACAGGTTGTATTCAGTAGGGACTAGCTTATAAATCTGGAAAACTTCCAAAACTCAATCTATACAGACCGAAGTCAGGTAACTCACTGGGTACTCTAGAAATATATCAAAGCTTTAACAGTAGCTATTTTCAATTAAACTTGCCTGTTGTTAGAATGCGTCAGGCAAGTGCAGGGCAAAGTAAGCTTTTCATTTAAAAAGGAAGGCGGAACAATTCTAGATAATGGGCAGCTGAAGAATTCTTAATGAATATACAACTCTCATCAGCCAGATTCATCCAAAAAGAGACAAGGATTTCTGAAAAGAAAAAATGCCACAGGACAATAGTTTTTGGGAACATTCAGGATCCTGAAACAAGAACCTTATAGGAGCAGACTTATCCAAGGTAGTAGAAATAAAGAACTTCATGGCAACATCTATACAGAAAGGCATGCTTTCTCTGCTCTCAACTAAGGCTCCCTGCTTCTTCCTCCAAACCAAGCCCAAGCATACACCTGAGACGCACAGGGTGTGCATCTAGGTGCAAAGCAATGTCACCTCCCGGGGTGCTGCGGGATGTTTGGAAGGTGGAAGGACTCAGTGAAACTGTGTATTGTATCTTCAACACAACTCACTGACTGAGAGTCGTTCTCACTCAATCTAAGAGAAGTTTGTTACTCCAGACTGATATGACCAATGAATCTTCAAGTGTTCTATCTTGAAATAATACAGCCAGAAAAAAAATAAAAAATCTCAGAAGGGCAATGTTACTACACAATTAACAGTAGAGCTGAAGGAATCCAGATTATTATTATCATTTATTATTTTTTTTAGCCCTGAGAATCTTCATTTTTATCCTTCTCTCAAATCAATTATCCATCCCTGCAACACTATCTAATTATTTACAAGTAGCTTACATTCAGTTAGTAATAAAACAGGAATTTTCTACCGTGTCAGATCTGTTTTCTCAGCAAGCATCTTGAATACAAGACTAACAAGTTTCGAATGATGCAGCATAGGAAGAAGTATCAGAAAGTGTATTTAAAATTTTATCCTGATGAACTGGAAAAACAAAAACAATCTGATGTGTTGAACATTGTTAGAATTGCTGCATAGGATAGATTATATATACATACACAGACATGTAAATAAAGATGCATATTCTTAGTAAAAGGTCATAACTACATTGAGGATAAGGAAATTTGGGGAGTTTATAGACAGAAGAATGACTGAAGTATAAAGCTGCTTTGCCAAAGCTATGTTTTGGGACAAGCACGCATTTTGGAGGAAAGCAGATAATCTCATATTTGTATATTTAGTGGAATTTACATAGAAAATGCACTGTGCAGTCTTGTTTGCATGATGTTCCTGAGATATGAAGCCATTTGCTGCAGAAGTATTAGTGCTGACAAATATCACTAATTAATCAGGAATAAACTCATGACATTTTTGAACCTAGTGCACTAATCATCTCCTTAGAAACCAAAATGCTGCTAGTATAATGACAAGACTTAATTTACTTTTTTCTTCTCACAAAATAACACAACTCTACCTGAAAATTATGTGGGGATGCAAGTTTTTTCCTATCATCTAGGCTAATGAAATGTGTGGCAAATTTGTTACAATGGTTTTTGAAAATAGGTATGATATAGTGTATGATAAAGTATACTGTGTGCAAGCCTTTAACATCTTAGCAATCATTTCTGTAGATTCCTGTCACCTTTTTACAAGACCACCCAGACATGTAATAAAACATTTCATTTTAGCACATCATATACAGAGTCGCCAAGCTCTACAGTTCAGAGAAGATGCAAAGGAAGGGCCTCAGCAAAAAAAAAAAAAAAGAGTAGGTGTAAGACCTGTCTGGGTGAAAAGCAAATCAGAAGATGGAGGGATTGGAATGGAGGTATATTATCATCCCACTACTAGCAATTTCTTGGATTTGTTATGTGTGTAATCAGCTACAGACACCTTCACTATATGAGCTTCAAAAAACACCTCCTTTGTTACAGGATGGTAACAAAGTTAATAGAGAGACAAGTCCAAAACAGAGTTCCAAATACCAGTATTTCTGAGCTTTGGCAATACTTGGATTTGGATACAGTACCACATTTTAATCATTACTTTTCATTATTCCTAGATGAGAGTGTTGTGAAAATGAATTTGGAGGACATCAGAAAATTGCACGTGGGAGATGGAAATTCCAATTTGGGATTATTTTATGTCTCTGGATCTTACCAGACTTGTTTTCTAATTAAATGCCTTTTGGCAGAAAACCAAACTATGGTAAGAGATGAGGCTCCAAGGCGTTTAAGCCCATGAATGGGAAGAGCAGGCCAGTTATAGCATTATATTTTGACTTGGAAGAGAATTAAAATACCTGATTTGTCTTGGGTTGCTATTGTGATTTTGGAAACATTTCCTCAAGTTAAGATTGCAGGAGGACAAAGTCACTTATGTATTTCATAGCAGATTTAGAGACACTATGGCTGCAGATTTTGCTATGAAATTATATGCCTAAATGTAAAAAAGCAGCGCATTAAAAAAAAAAAACACATAAGAACCACTTATATCCTTAAACATAGGTGTTTAAGGTCAGTTGAAATGGCTCTAGCCATCTAGTGGGAAAAAAATAATAAAGAATCAGGAGGAGACCCATGAACTCCTGGAACACTGACAGCCAGCTGACATAGCCTAAGACATTTAAACAAATGCTAGAAACCTTTATTAATGACCTTATGCATTTAAGATGCCAGTGTCAGGAGGTGCAACTCCTGGAAAGTTTTGCCTCCCCCGCCCCCCCCCTCTTCAGTGTTAAAGGCTGTTCTGTTTAAAAAGAAAAAAGAAAGAAAGAAAAACAACAACTTTCTGCACAATATACTTTATTTAAAACTTGTAGTTGGCTAGAACTTTTTATCCATTACTGCACTCATAGCAGAAACACCATCTCTGAATGACCTAGTCTAATTCACTTAATATCCTGATGCTTAAATCATCAGTTAGTACCTGTAACACAAGAAGGAAAAGTAGAAATTACTATAGTATGGTGTTGCATCTAAAATAAACCCTGTTCGGTGTATATAAACTATTTTGCTAACCCCTTGATTCAGTCTATTTGATTACTTCAGTGAGGTAAGTGAGGTTCTGTCTTTATAAGTAACAGGCATGGGACACCAGAAGAGATCCAGAACAGATATATTGAAACAATTTCAGAAGTAATAAGAAAATGATAATAGGAAATTATGATCTTCCAAAAGCACCAACATTAATAATGTCAAAATACTGTTGCAAGCCATGGATTTCATGGAGTTCTGAAGGTAAAAAATTAAACCATATTCATGGAATCTGTGATACGGTTTTGGTATTGTACCCTCCCATACTTCAGATAAGGGAAGTAACACACACTAGAGAATTATGAAAGGAATAATACTGAAAGACTTTCTGAGTAGAAAATGGTCAGAGGGCATAGCCAAATCACAAGCTGCATACTTTAGTGTATACTGAGTACATATATGGTAGATGCATCTTCCTAGTCCCTGAAATAACTTGTCTGATTTGAATGGAAAACTTAAGACTAGGCCTTGTATTTCAGATTTAGTTTTAAAAAGGATTCAAGATTTTCTATGTTATTTCACAAGATCAATTGAAGCAACAATTGAGTTAGAATTGAAATAAAACACACAGATCAAAAACTAAGGTTTAAGTCACTTTATGTTTATAATATAAACACAAAGAACAATTAGAAGGATGAAAAAATCAAATATAGAAAAATGAAGCATTTAATTCCAGAAGCGTTAACATGGTATAAAAAAATCTTAAGAATGCAAACGCAATTTAATGAAAGCCAGCAAGTTCCAACAGTATTTCCAAGCAGATATGAGGTATTTTCCCTTTAGGGTGATGAGTTTGTATTTTTAGGGAAGAGCAGAATTCCAAAATTATTACCAGTAATCAAAATGTATGAAAATATGCCCCAAATCTGTCTTGTCTGTTTGTCTTTCATCAGATGTTTGAACAAGTTTTGTGAGTTGTGAAGAAAAATTCATCTATTTTCTGTGCCACATTTTTCTTTACCTCCAGAAGTAAAGACATAGTTTTAACCTTGGTAGTGAGCAAGAATGTTTTATCTGCAAAAAATCTAAACAGAAAATACAAATCAAAACATCCCAGTCAGATCCGGCTGAAAAATAAAATTAAAGGTACCCATGTGCATGTATAGCTCCAGTTAGAATTCATGGATACCAAAGACAGAAATAAGCTGCCTATGTGCACAAGCCTATTTGCACTTCTCTCATCTTGAATCCCTTTGGGCAACTCGCATGGTACCAGCCATGTACTTTTAGGCCATTATGGTATGAACAAACATTTCTAAACAAAGTACAAAACTTGGAAAATAATCAAGCTTATCCTAAAGCAAATACATACCGTGAATTGAATCCTACCTCCATTATTTAAAGAACTAGGATTTTTCATTTAACTATCTGACTCAATATTTAATATGCCGAAGTCAAATCCAATCTTTATTAAGCCAATTCCTATTGACTTTTTAAAGTCATCTTACTTTTCGAAGTCATTAGGGAAATAAGTCTATCAGTTGCTCAACAGCCATACCTGAGAAACTGAAATTATTTCACTGTATCTTTTACTAGATAGTAAAGTCTTAATTTATCAAAGATTTGTCCTTATGTTTTTACATGTATTGCAATATTAAGGTTTCCCAGGTTGTTTTCAATTGCATGAGCAACTTTAGCTAGCAAGTTACAAATCATTACTTTGAAGTACTAAAACCCACTAACACGACTACGAAGTTATAACTCACTAACATAACTAGTTTTGATCCAGTTCTGTGTAATATATCCCAGTGTGCACTTATACACGTCAGCAACTTAAAATCAACAGCTACTGCTATGCAGTATTTGTTCTACGCTGTAAAAATCCCCATTATTGCAAATTATTACACATCTTTACAGTCTAAGTTGCTTTAATAGCATTTTTTCTAATAGTAACATCCTTGCAGCCTAATTTGGTTTCTTCCCATGGAAATTGGCCATGTAGGATTGAATTACAGTGATAACAACTGAATTTAAGCTGCTTATCTGGATAATCATGATTAGATCACCTTGTGTTCATGGGTATATTACATGAAATTTCATCAGTTTTTTCTTACAGTCAGCATTATTTAATATTTAAGCAAGAGCTAGTAAAACTGAAAAGAGGGCATTCTATATAAGATAACTTTTATGCTTATTGTAAATCCAAGGGAGAGTATTTGTGTCTTAGTAAAATATTTAGATTCTCTGAACAATTTTTGAGCTGTACTGTGGACAATATAACCCCCTTTGAAGTCAGTGGCAAGTCTCCCAATTAGAATTGCATTAAAAAAAAGTGACTTTTCCACTGAGGTAGAACCCACATGTTCAAAATAATCCTCTGTTCCGTACTAAAAGGAAACAGTTGCTTTAAAAATTTGTCTTCCTTTCTTTAAAATGTTTGTTCCCAAGCAAAGAATGTTTTGAGCTCATAATCATGTTGTTTTAATTTATTGTTTATAAAATCTCTAAAGGCATTTTTCTGATATGACTTCTAAATAGGCTTTACTTTTACCCCAAAAGAAATAGAGCCTCACCAATAGCATTCATTGGTTGCAGTTCAGGTTTCTTTCTAGGGCCAGTTATTCTGATGCAAAACCATTTTTACCTATTTCACAATTTTTGTGCCTTTAACTTATGTCAGTGTTTACACAAGAAGGGGGTCAACAGAGAATCAGTTCTTGCATTAGTTTAAGTGCCTTGATAAATCTCATTTACATGGATACTGTTATAAATCAGACATTTTCTATACTAATCTTTGGTGATAACATTATTATGATGGAAACAGTGGAAGGGAAAACGTACATTCTTATCCAGTGAGGTGCACTGAGAAAGCTGAAAAACAGATCTCATGAGCTTCCTATGTAATGAAAAGCAAAGTCATGAGCTTTCAGTTGCTGGCATGTCATCATGTTACTCACTTTCTGATAGACTTTACATTCAGCCAGTAATTGTTGCAGTCTTTATGGACAACATTTGAAAATAATTTCCTTCAAGAAGAGCTTTACCTCAGGTTAAAGAAAAGTCCACTGCCAATTCTGAGCACTTGCATACTGAATGTGGTTATTTCTGTAACTCAAGCAATTGCATTACAGCCCATAATTCCTTTTTAACCCTGCCAAATACCTGCTGCTATGGTAACATGAGGTATCTGAGAATCAGTTCTCTTTGCATTTTCTGCTGTTTCTTTTAACAAGCTTTGCACACCTTTGCACACATCAAGCTTGCTATAAGAACTCAAAACCTACTTGAAAATATAGATTTAAATCACATCTAGATTTAAAACATTTAAAAAGCTCAAACATGACACGAGTTAGAACAAAACATTCCAAAAAGCAACGTAACTTTCAGATAATGAGAATAGTTATTTCCACTGATAAGCAGAATAACTATTTCCTCTCAGCTGAGCAATAAAGGAAGTTGAAAAGAATTAGATATAAACTGCATATGTTTATATATATGGCATTTATTGACATGACTGGAAAATAACAACATTACCTTAAGTCTTATGAGAATTCTTGCTCATTTTTACTGCTAGCTAAGCACTGTTTATTATTATGGAGTTATATTTAAAGAATGTTCTTTCCTTATATTTCCTTTAGAGAAACAGATACTCTGTGTTTCTGATTAAATAATTTTCTTACTTGTTGCAACCCCTTCTCAGTTATTTTTGGAAAGTAATGTGCTCTATCAGTCAGTTGGCTGTTGAACTTTGTGTTTCTGATTTATAATTTGCATTTGATCATGTTTTCACATTGCAGAGCATTTTGCCTCTTACATTTCTAAAAGCCAAATTCAAGTTTAATTCCATTGATTTTTGTGCATTTCAACACAGGATCTACATATCACAAAGCAATGAAAATATCATACTATTTAAATACTAAATATCATACTATTTAAACATTTCATCTGCAAAATCTCTTTGATTCAGGCTAATTTCAGTAATCTCACAGGCCAGGTCCCTAGCCAGTAAACCTGTTTAGGCCAGCTTTACCCACTTCATGATACAGAGAAACCCACCCCTTGTCCCAGACTTACTTCACAGAACACTGAGTACATAAAGACACATCCAGTTTTCAGTTCCCTTAAGACCTTTCATAATTTGCAACTATTACAGAGACCCACTACAGTCACCCTCAAAAGTATTTTTTTTTTTATTACAGCACAGCAGGAATGTGAATTAGCTGCTTTTTGTGCTACTGAGGCATTTTGAAAAAAAACTCTTCAAAATAATTTCTCTTCCTAAGTTGCATCATTCAACCCCTGCTCACCCACACCAGTCAGCTGGAATTCAGTCTTGCACCATAAATTATGGTGTTTTGGTTGCTTGGTAACCCCAACCTCTTGGTAATTTATTAAGGTCCTGGTGTTGATAGGGAAGAGGTGAATTTTCTAGTTTGTAACATATTTGGGACCATTTCTTTGCAGGTTTTTGCTGTGTGCTTATAGTATGTGTTTTTCACTTGTGCAAACATCAGTACTTCTTTATCCCATTGCGACAGTTGTTCATCTTCCCGTATGGCTTGCATGAGTGAACTCTTATCTATATTCCTAGTTAGATTTCTGTAGGCCACATACAAGCATATGAAAATATATCATTTGATGTGAACATGTAAGGGTCAGTAGAGTATGGGTACTTCTTTCAGACCACGAGAGTTGCCAAAAAGTGATAATTTTTTCCCATTCCTAGCTGTAACTCATGTAAATAGAGAAACCTGTTTATCAAATGATGAACTTCCAACTTTTAGGCCTTCTGAGGTAAAAAAAATAAAAAATCTACTTGCTATGTGCTGCCAAAATATTTAATTTTCTCATGTAAATAAATCACAATAGCAGTCAACAATCACGGCAAGACTGTATGAACACTGTTCCAGAGATAAGATTAAACAGAAGCAAATGGCTAAACACAACACTAGCATTCCTGTCCAATTATTAAATAACTAATTCATTAAACCACAGAGCCAAATTAGAAAAGCTGGCCATTTGTGTATGTAGACACACTGTAGTTAGGATAATTGGGACCAGCTGTTGTACTGTTTTGCTTCTGGAAGGGATCCAATATTATTTGAAGGCAACACTACAACATGGAGGCAGACTGCTAAGTGATTATAGTGCTTCTGCTTCCACCCCTCAAGCCCTTTTTCCTCTAGCAGTTTATCCAACAGCTATGATGACTCTAACACTGTCCAGCTCATCTAGCAATCTTAAAACAGATGGAGTGACTGGACTCAGAATTAGTTGGTGAAAAACAAATAATTGAAACCTCTCCCAGTAATCCATTAGGGATAGAGTTACAATCCTAAAACTTCTCCCCCATTTTCTTAAGCTATTACATCAAGACAAAAAAAAAAAAAGGCACCTAGAGTAAAAAGGCAAAATAAGATGAAAACAACTTTAGTCACATATGTTCCAGTTTCTAGTCCCAAATTTTTTCCACAGGGAAGAACAAGCTCTTGCAAAATCTCATTTTTAAATTTGGCAATTTAGATATTATTGCAGAGCACGCTATGAGAGCTTACATAAATGCAAGCTACAAAGGGTACCATAAGAATGTCTGAAATACTGCACATTAAGTAATCTTTTAATCCATTACATATATTTGTATCAAAAAAGAAAACTTTAAAAAGCCTACAGTAATAGACATACTTTTATGAATTAAGTTCTCATTTCCAAACAAAGTAGTGACAGTGAAAGCGTTATTTTAAGTTGCTTGTATGCTCAATGTTGATTTAAAAGATGTACAATTTTCTGTCTTTTAATAACAATGTTCCTGAGGGGGTGGAAGTCTAGTTTATTTAAAATGGCACAGATCTGCTGTATTGCTGAGATTCAAAGGCATAAAGAGCCTCAAGCATCTCAAGTCTTACAATTCTTTGTTAATATGCTGTAGAAAGAGTGGACAGTAAGCACCTGGCTCACTGCCTCAAGCAACAAATTATGATAATATCGTTGACATTTCTCTACTTTTTAACTCTACTTTTTAAAAGACTCAAACTGAATAAAAACAAAAAGCCAATTCTTTTGAGGGGAAAAAATGTCTTGAAACTAAGGTTATTCTTAAATTTTAGACAAAGAATTTCAATCAAAAATTACTTGTTCATTTCCCGCTCCCTCCCCCAACTGAGATTTTATTTTCCAGCTTAATTTTTTTTTTTTTTTTTTTAAATCATCCCTGTCTGTTCTTTTGGTTGACTTTCATCTTGGATAAATGCTTGCAAGAGACTTGGAGGAGATGTATATACTAGCTCTAAACTAACATGCAGTAGTATCAGACTTTGCTCTGCAAAGGTTGATGCTCTATCCCTAAAACTAGAATCATGGCACATTAATGCAGACCTGCATAGCACCTAAGCTGATTACTCCCATTTCAAGTCTGGAACTTAATTCAGGCTTTACACAGCTTTCAAAAAAACTAGTAACTTGGCACAGTGCTGTGGCATCAGCTCAAGTTAATGTTAGCTTGGGGATCGCTGCTGGAAAGGTAGCAAGAGTATTCACACGTGCATACATAGGGAAAGCTCATTGCCACAGAACATAGCATTCTGATATACAAATATTTCATAGCTTATCTAGGGAAGTGCCATAAACTTTGCTGTAAGTTATATTCCTTTGGTCTTCTAAAGGTAATTCCTCAGGACAGCTAACAAGTTTTTCCCTTGGTTAAGGAGCCCATACCCACCCATCTCTTATAACTTAAAACATTCTCCTCTGAATAGATTTTAAAAAGCCCAAAATAGGCAATATTAATACCACTACATCTTTAGAAACAGTCTATTGTCAGGAATATATTGAGTAATGTGTGAGGGTTATCACCCCAGGCATATAGATGCTTTAAAGAAAATGAATGTAAATGATCATAATTATATTTTCATCCATATAAATAAACACCTAGTCACTGCCAAAGACATTTTCCTCACCACAGGATGTCTCAGGATAATCTGAAGTATATACCAGGAATCAAGACAAATTCCAATGCTACAATAAAACATGCAACTCAGCAATTCAGAGCAGACACCTCACTAATATTTCAATTAATCTTCCAATTTCCTTACTTCCTATTTTCTGAGAAGTAGGAAAATAACATGGTTGAATACCTGTAGTTTTTAAATATTCCCATCAAAACAAGGCATCTTTTCTTGTAAATGTAAACAAGATACAGGAGCCAGACTGGAAAGGTAATATTAAAGAGTTTCAAGCCATATAAAATTAAAAGACAAAATACCAGCTAAGTAGATACATTTAATCCATTTTAGAAAGTAGAATTAAGCATGACAAAGGGATCAAATCATTGAAATTCTATATCAATATCACCTTCCTAATTATGAAGAGCAGCACTGCTACGCTCTAAGAGCAAGACAAGAAACATTCCAATTCAGTGATCACAAAGTAAGACTGACACCTTCCCCCTTGGAAGAATGAAAGTACTAGTCATTTAATAAGTCCTGAATATGCTCATTCTGTTCTGACTCAGCTACAGCAGTCATACTTTTGGAAAAAAAAAAAAAAAAAAAAGCAATTGTGTTCTCCACCCTGTCCTGCATATCTTTCAGAGATAGGGAAGAATCATCCCACTTGTTGCATGTTGCCACAGCCACAGCCCAGGAGTCCAGCACAGAGAGCAATCATTTTCCAGCACTGCTGCAAGCACTGCAGCTGGGGATTGTCTTTTCCACCACTGCATTCTTTATTCAAGTGTATAAAACGAACTTTCTGAACACTATTTATCATAGAAAGAACTGCCTCATTTCTTAGGCATCTGACTTTGAAGGGTTTTCAAACTCTTGGAGAGGTAGGCAATAATTAAAAAGTGTTTAAATCACTGTAGTTACATACTACAGACATTTTATGCTACTTTTTCCAGTTATCTTAAAATGATGACACATTTGTATTCTCCCAGGGTGGAGAACTTGCATTTCATTTTAAGATTTTAAGTTAAGCAACATAATATATATCATTGGTCTAAACTGAAGAGCACACATCAGATTATTCTAAAAACAAATCTGGGTGAGAAAAAAAACTGTTTAAATTAATATTTCTGACAAGCAAATAAATATATTTTGAAATTAATTGAAAATAAAGATTCTACTGAACCAGCATGCAAAAGGAAAAAAGCAATGTAGAATGAAACTAAGTTTTCACTAAGTTTTCTGTGAAATCTTTGAGCAAAGGAAAGAAAAGACTTGAAGATGCTAAAAAGATGATTGTATTAAGTTCTTCTACTGTTTGTTGTCCATAGGCAATGCAATGTTTTAGTGAGAACTGCCATGTAGGAAAAATACCTCAAAATTCAGAGGATCCTCTAGCCCAGGCTCTTGCTGCTGAAAATCTAGTGATTTAAGATAAAATTATGGAACTCCCTTCTACAAAGACCATGCAACTGGAAGCTGTACTTTGAAAATCTTGGATTATATACCTTTATACATTATATAAACCTAGCATTATTCTTATAAACTTCAATAAATACTCTATCAATACTTTAGATATTGGATGAAATATAGACATGTACACTGAGTCTGAAGATGTTTATCTTACCCCAATTGTTTGTCTTCTGGGAAGGAGAAGGTAAGTAGATACTAGATCCATTTTTTTTTTTCTGTACTGCTGACTTTCAAATATATGATGATGATCTGCAGAGGATCTTACATACATGTATTACAAAACTGGATCATTTTTCACATGTGAACAAAGATTGTGATCTCAAGTGAGAGCATTTACTTGAAGTTTCTCTACTTTCAGACACATAAATCCCTGTCTTTACTTTAAGGTTTTGATTAAATTAATTTTTATTTTTTAATTAGTATTATTTATTTATTTTAGATCTAAACACAACTACTTTCATACTGAAAACTGGTTTGGCTAAACAGAAAAGATTCAACCTGCTTATCATCCTGGTTTTGGCCAGGATAGAGTTAATTTTCCTCCTAATAGCTGGTATGGTGCTGTCTTTTGGATTTAGTATGAGAATAATGTCGATAACACACTGATGTTTTAATTATTGCAGAGCTGTGCTTACACTAAACCAAGGACTTCTCAGCTTCTCGCTTACACTAAACCAAGGACTTCTCAGCTTCTCACTTTGTCCTGCCAGCAGGCAGTCTGGGGGTGCAGCAGGAGCTAGGAGGGGCAGAACCAGGACAACTGACCCAAATTGGCTGAAGTGGCTATCATATGGCTATTCTATGCCATATGATATCATGCTGATCAATTAATATAGGGTGGCTGGCCATGGTGGGGGGTCCACTGCTCAAGGCAGGCATTTGTCAGCAGGTAGTGAGCAAATGCATTGTGCATCACTTATTTTATACACATTAGTAGTAGCACTATTATCATTACAATTATTTTCCTTTCTTTGCTGTCTTAATAAACTATATCTCATCTCACAAACTTCCCCCCCTCAATTCTTTCCCCCATCCTACTGGGCAGGGAGGGTGAGTTGTGTTGTGCTTAGCTGCCAGCCAGGTTAAACCACAGGAGTTATATTTAATAGAGGAAAAGGAAATGCTTTTCTAAATTTCTCATTGTGCTGAATAAAGCTTTTTTCCTATGAACTGCAAAGTTACTTAGACTGAAAACCTAATTTACATAGCTTGTACACAAATGTATTGAGTTGATGTAAGTAGGAATCTTTTATAAGATTTCAGAGCCTGTTTTTGTGTTTGCCATGTTGCAGAAAAATAATTTAAATAATCTTTGGTAATGACCATTTATTTCTTATTTCATTTCAGAAGCTATTTTAAATTCATGTTACCTGCTTACAGCATGGATTTATTCTTTATTAGTTTAAAATTGCAAGGTTTTCATATCTCAATTTGTTAAGAACAAGTATGCAATCACTGATGATTGAATCAGCCCATCACATTACATATGTTTACCTGATACTAAATTGCCAGACACAGAAAACTTACTCCAAAGTATACAGTGCTAATTCAGTTAAGTAGGCATGTTGTTACAGTGAAAGCAAACAGTAAGAAGCAGTGTACAAAACTACACTAGGTAACCCCCAGAACTTGCATTTGTCGTTTGAAAACTTTAGCAAAGGCCATGACCAACAGGGTGCCTAGAAAAGAGAATGTCAGGGTTGTGACATTTTCTGATACTTAAAGGGAAGAAAGCTCCCAGAAGGTCTCCTGTAGCAGGAAGAGACTAGAAGTTCCCTTTAACCCTGTAAATGAGGCAGCTGATTTGGGCATGCGTTTGAGATTAGAGTAGCCTGTAGTACATTCCTGCCTCAGCAAGAAAGAGTGAATACAACTGCTTTCCCCTGTTTCTGGAAGAGGATTTCTGAATGATCTGTCTCTACAAGAATCTTTGTGTGTTTTTCAAGATTTAGGAGCTGCCAATTTAAGATTTCCACATGCAAATCTCAAAACAAGTGTAAACAGCTTGTAAATACTTTCCCCTCCCCTCTTAACCATCCTTTGCATTAGTTCTGTAACCTGAGCTCAGGTTTGTCTAATGTTATTCAAGTATATGGTGAGATGTCTCAAAGCAGCTAGTTGGTTTCCCTAGTTTTGTGAGGGATTTTTCTTTGCATAAGAGTAACCTAGGAGCTTCTGTATCTTCGGAGACAAGACTGCAGCCTAGAACATCAATGCTTTTTCCATTCAGCAATACTACTGTCAGAACAAACAGCAATTTATCCCTCAATCTTGAGAAACAGGAAGAAAATGATTGAAAGAAGGTGTAGAAGAAGTAGGTATACGTGTTTAGAGTGACTCCCCAAGTTGTACAGCAGGTCATCTAGTAAACTGGATATACACGTACAAGCTCAGATTTGACACCTAAACTAGTTCTCTATTCACCAAATAGGCACAGCTTTCCTGTATCTAATGTATTCTTTCCAAATGACCACCTAATGGAGCTTAAGAACATAGTGTGAAGTTTATACAGCAGCCTTTTACACTTTCAGATACAAGAAATGAAATGTGGTAATCACCAGAGCTTCTGAATGCAGTAGCTTCATAGACGTAAGGCTGCTGCTGTTCCAGTCAGTAACGAGGCTGAGCATGTGTTCCCAGTAAGTACATACACAAACATGTTTACAACACACGCATATACACACAGCCAACTACACATATCAACAAAAAGTCAGCACTCACACAAGCACAAACAGCACCAACGGCCCCATCCTGTTCCCCTCTCTGAGGTGTTCAGGTTGAAGGTCACACATGTGGTTCCCTACAGCAGCTGGGTTTAGTCTACTTCATCCATCCAGTAGCTGTCTCTGAATCCCCCAGTCTCTCAGCTAATGGCCATCAGGACTAGGAAAGTGATTGTCCCTTTGTATGTGGCACTGGTGAGACCACACCTCAAATACCGTGTTCAGTTTTGGGCCCCTCACTATGAGAAGGATAGTGAGGTGCTCAGGTATGCACATAGAAAGCAGTAAAGCTGGTGAAGAGACATTATTATGAGCAATTAAGGCAACTGGGTTTGTTTAGTCTGGAAAAGAGGGGGCTGATAGGAAATCTCATTTCTCAGCAACTATCTGAAGGGAGGTTGTCAGCCTTTTCTCAGGTAAAAAATGATAGGACACAAGGAAATGGTCTCAAGTTGTGCCAGGGGAGATTTATAGAGTGGACATTAGGAAGAACTTCACAGAGGAGTTGGTCAAACATTGGAATGGGCTGTCCAGGGAAGTAGCAGAGCCCCCATCCCTGGAGGTATTTGAAACATGTGGATATGTCACTTAGGGACATGGTTTAATGAAGAGACTCAGTAGGCCTGTTCTATTGCTTAGTCAGCCACAGAGTAAAAAGGCTCATCAGACACCTGTGACTCATGATCTCACCCCAATATTTTCCTCTTGAATTTCATGATGAGTCCCATACCCCCTTCAGGCAGCATCCCCTCATCCTGAAAGTAGCTTTAGAAAGCCTTTCCTTCAATGATGGACACCACACTCAGATCATGTAGCTGATAACACTCCTAGGACAGCTGCAGGAGGAGGCAAGCCAGGGAGCCTCTGTCTGCCATGGTTATTGGGGTTCCCCCACCTACCTTTGTTTTTCTGCACTCCTTTATGCATAGAAGCTGGCCTTTAGTCACATGATCCAACAGTAATTGCTTGTGAAGGAAACAATTTGCAAGAGAAATCCAATTACCAAGCTATGATTAGAGTTTTAAGATGGGCTCATTAGTGGACTGAGAGACCATAAAGTTACTCCACATGGAAGTCAAATAATGCATCAGTAAAGCTACCCGTACCACAGATTCACTTCAAGCTAATCCTGAGCATACCAAAATAAAGTGAGTTTGTGACACTGAATACTCTCTGAACCATGGAAGTAATCACATTGCAAAGCATTTGTAATCATTTTTGGACACTTAAATTTTGTAGAAAGCAAATTAGTTACAGTTGTAGAGAAAAATTGAAATGTCAACAATGCAACAATGCAAGCTTTTTGTTGATTGCAAAAGACATTTTCCATCTGGTCATAACCATGAAAATATCCTGAAGTGACCTGTGTACACCAGGGCTCAGCTGAAATGAATGATAATGTAATCCTGCAAAAAGTCTCCAAAGAGGAAGAATGGCCTTTCCATTTAGTAAATAACAAAACTTCCAATGACTCATTTGGCAGAACTGGTCTAAGTGATCCAGCATAACCACTTTTGATAGGTAAACAAAGAAATGCACACAAAAACTATAGACTTGGGGTGCAATTAAGTGGCATTGATTGGCATTCTATCCATAAATATTTAAAATTTATAGACTACAGCTAAGATAAAACAGTGCACTAAAACAGTTAATGAAAAGGATATTCCCCAACTGCAAGGAGAATGAAGAAGAGAATCAGAGTGCAGTTGTTGCAATATTACCAATATGCATTTTTCTCCTCATTATCACTCAAATTACATGAAATCACAACACATTGCCTCCTACAACATACACGCAGTAAAAGCCAATTACAATAAGTCTTTATAAAAATGCTCATAAACACACTTGCAACTCTCTAAATGGATCTTGTAATGTATACCAAAAAATGGGTATGAAAATCATGTTATCAGCTATTGCACAAATGGACTGTAATATGGGCTAAATTAACCATAATATAACAGGTATTTAGATATTAAAATGAGGAAAAGGATTATTAATTACTGTAAATAATAAGGCTGTAAATCTCACTAATAACAATGTAGTCAGCTACACTCTTTTTTTATTCATCTCATGCAACAGCTTGAATAAGATTTTACATTATTCAGATCCAGCTTGTTCATTCCCTTGCCCATACCTAATTCGTCCAGTTTGCTAAGTTATTTTCTAAGAAGTGCTTTGTAGTTGTGTATAATGAACACAGCATATGGTTTAGGAGAACACACTGCTTCAGAACAGGAAGAAACAGTAGATTTCTTTGCACCATCAGCAATGCATGGTTACTTTCCAAGTATAAAATATACAGATGTGTTTCTGATGTTCACTTGAATCCAGTATTTTCTCTCAAGTTATTTTCCACTAAATTTGAAGTATTGAGTTCCATGCTTTTAAATGTAGTTCTTTTCCACAGTTACTTTAGAAAATGCATGTTCAGAGGCTTAAAATACCCATAATTTCATGGGCTAACTCCACAGTGTTGAAGGCTAAATCATACCAGAGACATTAGCTCATGCACATTGCTTGTTTACATACACTTAACTGAAGAAACAGGAGTCAAGAAAAAAAAAAATCTGTCCCTCCAGTGAGATAGATTGTGTCATCCAGGAAAAGGGGAAAAAATAAATTTACTATCAAAATTTTTATATCAACTATTATAGCATTATTTTAATGAATTGCTAATTACTAAGTAATAGATCAGCCCTCCAGGCCTAGTCTTTGTGTGTAGGACATGTGCACTGAATCTTAGAGAAAAACGAAAGAGCATGCAGTGGCCAAGTCAGTCAAGCAATGTATCTCTGGGGACTCCCTTGTTTCAGAAGGATCAGAAGAAACATAGCAACACTTTCTGCAGTAGTACTTTTTGGAATCCAATATATTTCCATCTACATGAGCTGATGTACAAAGGTGAAATATTTCCTGCTTTTTCTCCTGCCTTTTCTTTAGAAGAATCCAAGAATTTGACATTACCAATACTCATGTCAGGTCCCAGAGCTTAAGGTCTGGATAATTCTGCTATGGCTGCGTGGAGGGAGATTTTCTCCTCCCTTTTTTCCCTTCAGAGTCACAGTAAAGTTCTAAATTCATAACTAGAACATAATTCACCCAGCAATTTACATGCAACAAGAGATTATGTGGCCTCACTCTGGAATGCTGTACTACAAAGGAAGCTTCTATAGTTATTTAAAGCAAGCAAGCCTTTCCCCAGCTATTAAAGAAATTTAATCTTCTTATCCCTATATGGAAGCAGTCTTTGTTTATATAGAAATCCCCTTGCTATGTTCTATCCCCCCACCCTTTAAGTTTTTGTTCTTTTTGCTTTGGCAAAGAAATTGTGAAGGAATGTGAAAAACTTATTAGGTGTTTATTATCAATTACCAGATAATGAAAACCAGTGAAGTTAATGCTAAAAGCTTTCCCTAGATTTTAGGTTAGATTTTCATTTTCCCATGGGAAACCCAGTAAGAGTAGGACAAAGAGGAAGCAATCTGCAGTATTTCTCAGATTTTTGCAGTAATGCTGACAGGGAGTGAGTTATTTTTCACTCCCCACCCTCACAGGACAATCAGGGAACATGACCTCTGCATCCTGCAACCTGTACCACCATCACAGAGAATCAGGTGTTCTCTTCAGGCCAAGTTCAAGCTTATAGGGCTTCCTCCACTAGCTGGTACCAAATATTCATATACGCCACAGTCACTACTAGTCCAAAGTGCTTGTGAACAGCCATATAGATACAGACATATTATGAAGTTAAATTTAAAAGGCTGACACAAAATATCTCTTGCATTTGAAAATTTCACCTTTGGCCTATTTTTTTTTTTTAATATTAAATAGTTATAATCCATGAATCCCATTTAAGATATGAGCCTGTTTTGGAGTTTTATGTCATTATTTATGTAGAAAGAGCAGCAGAGAAACCAAGTTCAAGCTTGACTCACACGGACACCTTAGTATCAGATTTCCACTTCAGTGTATATTAACTGTTAGGCATGCCGAGTGGTACATTGGCAACATTAAACTGTTATTACATTGTGTGGACATTTTATTTCACAAGCCAAGGCTTTTTGAACACAGCTGAGTTTCCTGATGGGAAAGTGTCTGGAAGGCATATTTTTACTTTCTAGAAGTTTTAGTGTTTGCAACAATAAACATTTTAGCTTGCTATCCAAACAGTATGTTAGTTGTAGAAGTAGTAATAAGTCAAAATGTGTTCCTTCTGTAGCCCCAACTAGGACAAGATGATTTCAACAAGGAAGAAACAGCAGAACAGAAATTTAATTTCAGTTTAGTTCTACGATGCTCACTAATGTCCTGTAGCCATATCTTTTACATTCAGTGAGATTAAAAGAAAACTACTTGAGATCCAGACCTTGCGATGCAAAACAGACTTTATGGAGATCTAACTTCGGAGGGATATGTTGCCAGCTCAATTTCAGAGCATTCCCATTCAGCTTGGAAGAACAAGGGAACAGAGAGAATTTGGATACCCTGAAAAGATCAGAGCGGCTTATGAATCTGAAGTTTAACAATTTTGTCTGCAAGTCTGCTTAGACAGAAAAAGCAGTCAAGATCATAAGTTGAAAAGAACAGGTGAATAGCAAAATCCGACCACACACTAACAGACACCTCTGCAACAGCTCAGAGTGAATGCATTTACTTCAAAGTCAGAGCACTGAAACACGAGTTGCCATAATAATTATTTCAACACAAGCTCATCCATCTGTTAACTTGTCTTTTTACTTTGGCCACAAATCTGAGAGGGAAGAAAGCAAATTTTGTTCAGCCCGTGGATCGGCCTTGGTCCCTACTACTTCAGACACAGTTTCTGCATCAGAGATTTTTCTTTTCTCTAGAGTATATGAACCAGAAGAAGAAATATCCCATCTATCACTATCTCTTCCACCTCTATTCCCTGTCATAACTAGGGATAGCAAGAACAAGGTGAATCTTCCACAGTGGTTCCTGGACTTTAACTGTAAAAGAAATAAGACAACACTTATAAATGGTCAAAAAAAAAAAAAAAAGAAATGGCCAACAAAAAGGTGGGTAACAAGATATTTCAGGAAACACTTTTAATAGATTCAACCCACAAGTGAGCAGGGACTGAGAGGAGACAGTGACATAGTTGTAATCAAATTCAGTGCAAGTATGCAATTGTATGAATAGAACTAACCACTAGTCCATATCCACAACTATATCCACATCCAGTATTATTGCCTTGGAGGTAAAAATGTCACAAGCCATCATTAAAAATAAAAAGCTACCCCAAATTTTCCAGGTCTGCAAGTCATTAAGTGATCTTTCATCATGTTTCCTCAGTGTGTTGACATTACCTACACTTTATTTTGGCCCCTTATTCCAGTTTCTGCAATTCAGAAAACACCTCTGCTGTGCTTCATAGCCTGATCAACCATTAATCAAGGTAATTAATATCAGAAATAAATCAGGAAACCATCTGTGTGCTAGACTTCTTAAGAACTGCATGATTTCAATTTGATAAAGAAGGGAAAAAGTCTGACTGATCTCCTTGGTCTAAACATTCCTCCTCCCATCCCTCATAACAAGGGTATCCCTTAGCCTGTCTTCATCAGCCGTGATTGACTACCTTTTCATCGCCCACTTGGATTGGAAGAAAGATTGCTTAAGTACCGTCTAAACAGAGCTGAATGATAACAAGAAAGAAAAGAAAAGCAGATATCTAGGGGAAAGCTTAAGGCAATTAAGTGACTGTAGGTGGGGGCTTTCTGCAAGTTTGGTTAACTTAAAAGACTACAATATCAGACTTCTGAGGAAGTGGGAGAAATCACATCCCTTGTGGGCAGCACAGGGAAACTGGAAATATTAGGAACCAGAGCTGCAGTAGGAGGCCAACACGTGGGTTGGTGTGATCAAAGGCACTGGGTTCCCACTGCAAGCACCCTGACAGGAAGCAGCTGGGGCTGGGAACACTGCTAGAGGAAGGCTGCTCGCAATAAGGAGACCAAGGGACTTGTTTCATAGACTCTGGGGAGCCTTCTGTGCTTACTAGGGAAGAGGAAGCATAACAGACACTCCACCACTATCAGTGGTTCTTTACATTTGTTATCAGTGGCTTTATTTCCAGTTCCAATTGTGTGGTTTTCTGCAAGACAGCTAATTTAAACTTTGACCTTCTTTTCCCCCCCCCCCCCCTCAATTTTTGCACAAGGCAAAGTCATCCATCACTAAATTTCTTAAGGAGATACTTGTTCATTCACCTGTAAAACCTCCTTAGTTCTTACACATTAAGCTTTATGCTTTACAAGTGACAATACTGTCTCTCTTCCTTCTTTGACTCAAGTTTTATAGTCACTAATAACAACATTTTTGATGCATTTGGTACCTGTAGACACTGGCACAGGGACAAGTGGAGGGTAGCAAGTTTGACCACTTCCAGTGATTTAAGGCACCTACTTTTTTTTTTTTAATCTATTTCTTTTTTTTTTTTCTTCTCTTTTTTAAGACCACAGCCTCAATGCTCCACTTCTGAAGCCTGTTCTTACTCTCCAAAGAAATTCCACAGTTTCCGAGCATCTTTCCCACCTTCCAAGAGACAAGACATTTTATGTAGGTAGACAGTAGCAACCAAGTCCCCGCAATTCCCACATGTGTGATGAAAGATCAAGGGAAAAACCTACCTGCTTTCAGGGGTTCACAAGCACAGGGCTTTTCCCCAGGTGCAGCTAGGGCATCTCAGCATCTGTGGCAAGTCCCAAAAAACTTCCGGCAGGTATCAAGTAAAGGAAAAGGCTGGATATCAACACAGCACCAGCACAACCCAGGAAAATAGTAAATGTCCAGGAGATGAGTTTAAATAGGTCCCAAGGCCTGTGGGCAGGGGTGTGGGTGGGGGCTCAGGTGAGAAATATTAGTGTGTTTGGGGCCCTAGTACTGTAAATTTAAAAGGAAATTTGGTGTTGGAATTCGTAGTTCATGCTGTGTCTGGAAAAATGTACTCTGAGTAAACTAGCAGCATTGGTGTGAACTTTTAACCAGAAACAAACACTGGGAAAGTGACCTGTAAATCTTCTGAGAAACAGCAGGTTCAATACCCAAAGTGAAGAAGCACCAAGTCAGAAGATTAGATTAAAATGAAAATGAAACAACAAAAAAAACCTACCAGATCATATCATGCCTTACATATCATCCACGATTTGACTCTTCCCAAACACACAATCAATGCTGTTTTCTTAATAGCTTGTATACGTGTAAAGTCCTAAGATAGAAGTGAGGTAGATGAAGTCCCACATTTTTATTAGGATTTTTTTTTCCCCAGATTTTATACACAGTGATCATATGAATGTTGAAGATTTTGAGGTGATGTAATCAAATATGGACTATTGTAAATTCTGAAATTACTTGCATTCCTGACTGTGTTCTTAATGAACGGCTTCAGCTTTGGTTCTTAAATCACGAGGGAATTCAAGAAATGCAATGAGACATTGAAATGTCAGATATGGATAACCCCATTGGGTTCAGTTTGGGTGAATCAGTCTTTAAAATTTTATTTCCATATACTTGAAAATGTTTGCACTACAACTCAGAATAAACTACGTCATTTGGGGATTTAAAACAAATTCCTTTTTCCATGTGTGTCTGTAAAGGCAATGGTTCAGCTAGATAATATGGTATACTTTTTTTGGATTAACAAGGTACGCTACTGATTTTTGTCCATGCAGTGTCACAGTGTTCCAACAGCATTTCAGACATTTCAAATACAACTTCATGCTCCAAAATACTAGTACACCTCTATATTCTAGATTTTTATTAAAAGTAGTATTCATAAAGAGTGACAAGGTATAAAATATGAGCCTCCTCAGTTTTGGAAAACTTAAAAAGATTACATAGTTTTATTTTTATTTAAAAACAATAAAAAATATTCATCTAAGTCTTGATTTAATTTTAATTTATTTCAAACCTGAGGTAAAATAAGGATTTAATTTCAAAGGAATGCTTTTTATATAAACTTTTGTAGTTGTCTGACACATTTAATTAATTAAAAACAATTATATGAAAGAAATTAAGTTCTCTAGCAGCTTTGGGGGCTAGTTTAGATCTCAAGATGAGCAAATAATAGCTGAAAATCGAAAGGAATGTTGACTCTCTTTTTCCATCCTTCATTGTCAAATTAACAGGAGTACTGATTTTTGCATAGTTTAGGGATCTTTATTAACAAAAGAGTGTCATTGTAAACACCTGTATTAAAATTTAGAGTTGCAATTACAAATATGAACTAAATTAAAACTGTGCATCCTGTAGCCTGAAGTTACTGATGAATTCTGCCTAGGTGCAACTTTAACTCTTCATGTCAGCTACACCTAGAAGACATAAGTCATCCAGGATATACATCACCAAAAAGATCTTTCCAAACAGAAGAGTTCCTTCCAAAATCCTGATCTCCCTAGAGGAGCATGCCTATAGCTGCAGGCAAGCTGCATGCATGTTGCTGTTGTAAACCCTTTTATTTGACACGATCTCTTCATGTGTTTGTCAAACCTATATTTATTGTCTTAAATGCTTGGGAACTACAACACCATGACAATTTCAAGGCAGCTATAACAATCCTTTACCTAGGGAGAAAAAAAAAAATATATATATATATATATATACTATGAGACAAATTCACAGAGCATAAAAATATGTGGCATAATGTAAAATGAGCATGTTTCCCAGAATTGTAGTGCAGCATGTGTTTATGTTTTTGGATGCCTGTCCAGTTTTATGCCTCACACTATTTATTGCTTTTATTTCTTTTATTTTTCCCAGTTAGACAAGTTAAAAAAAAAAAAAAAAGAGAGAGAGATAGTATCATGTAACCGACTGGTTCCTTGTGGACTGTAAGCAAACATCCCACAGATGGTTTACAGACCACTACATTTTATATTCTTTCCACTCCACAAATGAGAGTCACAGTGTCCCTCTGCACATACAGGAGGTAGAAAGTTCCCAGAGAGCTTTGGAGAGTGCTGTTCTCACATTGCATGCTTATCATGCCATGAACATGAACTTGAACAGGACATGTTCACTGTGTCACTAGCTGCTCCGTTCCCTCACAAGAGATGCAAAATGACACAGATGCCAGCAAAGTACCAATCTGAATTCAAGGCCAGGAACCAAGCACTGTGGATCATTGACACACGACTTGCAGTTTTCTGACAGACCAGGGCCTTGTTGATGTGCCATATACACAGTCTCCTACACATATACAGTCTCCTATGACTCCTCTATACATATTATATTAACCTTAGTCCTATGGTTCCATTTTATTTTAGTTACAGGGTCATCAATATATAAATAGTATGTTTTCTTTGAGGATATATTGCTAAGAAAAAGCACCATGCTAATTTTTCATCTCTCAGCAGCCTTGTGCCCCTTGCACTACATGAAGCAATACCAGGAGGTGTTAGCACTTACGTCCATTTCTTCACTTTCCAGTAATTTATAGTGAGAGGACAAAAGAGGCAACGTCAGAAAAGGCATCTTTTTACCAAATCAAACATAAATCTATTAACGGTGGGAAAAATCCTGTGGCATCAATCAAAACATGCAAATGAGCAAGGAAGAAGAATTTCTGGCCAATTCTGAAGAGGCCTTCAGGCTTCAGTGTAGCAGGCTTTCCATAGAGCCCTTCAAAAAGAGATGGCAGAAAAAGAGGCTCAAAGATGTGCTAGCACTGTCATTGGAGCAGTCTCCTGTTCTAGCAGATTCCAATGTACTCAGGGTGGAAGCCAGCACTTCAGAACCACCAAGTTTTCTCATTGATTGATTTTGCTAAGGTGTGAAGTTGTCTTAAGAAAAAATAAATGTCAGTTAATTTCCACATATGACTTGTGTTTTGTTTTTGTTTTTTAAATATTGTTGACCTACCTTTCCCTATTATAAATAAAAATAACCTGAAAAATATCTGCAGCCTCACTGCAAGAGATGTTGTTTTAACTCTCAGATGTCTAATCAGTATTCCTAAAAGTGCCGACACATTGTGCATAGACTTATTATAAAATGAACCAACCTTTCAAGGGAAAGATGTCAGGGTTTGACATGTATAAACATGGGAATTTTCAAAGTTGTGTGCTGTTGGAGGGTTTGGGTTTTTTTCTTTTGGTTTAAGCTGGTTTCTGTCAGCAATTCATCCCACATGTGGTTCTTGGGTAAGCCACCTTTTTGTTTTTGTTTTAGTTCCTCAGAAAGAAAATCTATGTACCTATCAATCTATGTGTGGCATCCATTTAATCTATGGCAGTAATTCAACTTTTTTGCACACAGCTTTCAGTTATTCACTGCTTGCTGTCAAGACTAATGCATGCCTATCAGTTTCTATCAATGCACAGTGGATGAATATGACATTGCATTTTTTCCCAATGTCACTAGGTTCAGTATGTAAGAAAAGCTCTGAGTTTAAGCTAGATCATAGCTCCTTGTGCCCAAACTCACATGAAGCTGCTTGGAGGGGAGATTCAGTGGCTCCTTGATCATGCTGCCAGGCAGACAGCAGCATGGTGCACGTACTTTCTTAGCCACAAAGAAAAGTTTTGGTATGTTTATTGGGGGTACATAGGACCTAGGTAGTGTCTTGGTGAAAGGGGTGAGAAACCTGAATTCTCTCTCTCAAAACAGTCCAGGGCAGAGGACCAAGTGCCATGTGATTTGTTCTAGCTCTGCCACAGAGGCAACATTTTGCTTAAACTTGCCTTGTTCTGATGACTAAGACACTTCTTATAGGTTACTTGACAGCATTTTGCCTCTCTACTGTATACTCATTATACTGAGTTCCAGTAAGCAATGCCCTTTTTGTTAGTTGCAGAGATCACAATTAAATTAATGGGGAAAATTCTTCATCATAACTATTTTGGGAAGTTCTTCCAGTGTTATAAAGGGCCAGGGTACCCCGAGTATACTTATGCTGCAGAGTTTATCACTGATGACTATGTTAATAATTTCATTAATGAAAGATGTAAGTTCAGTAATGTCAGTGCAAAAGGAAGTTATTCCTATATTATTATGATAAGCAAGAATTATATCTCAGCTTGACCTTATTTATTCATGTATTTATCTGTTGTTTTTGTGTCTTTATTTTTTTTCCACAAAAAGCAGTAGTCATTTAATTAATTAGGGAGAACCGTTTGGGGAAATACTGCAGATAGCAAATTTAATTACATATAATTAAAATAAAGAGGGTATAACTCATTTAGTTGTAGCTCGTGTAGCATTTAAACTATAGCAAGCATAAGGAGGAACACTTCCTTTTACTGTACTTCTAACCAATCTCCATGGGACTCAGTGTTCAGCAAATAATGCAGGTCAGATAGAAGCAAGAAGGAAAAATAGTAAGAACTATGGCCACCCATAATTTGAAAATGGCATGTATGAACTTGATGCGGTACAGAAAGGGCCTTCTAACACTGAATCTCAACTTACAACTCATACCACTTTTGTTCTAACCAAGGAGGATGTTGGAAATTATTTAAAATGGCTTAATATATAATATAGGGAAAAGCTGATGGCAGGTTTTCCTGCTTCTGGGCATCTGGTTAGTCGGTAGTAAGCCTTGTGGCTAGTTTGCATTGGCAGAGGTGTGCAAGGAGCGTTGTAGCAAAGGCAAACAGTTCTGGAGCATACAGTAGTTATTGCTATATTATTTGGTAATGGAGAAATTAAATGAGTAGGAATTCATCCATTGTCATGAATGTCATACTTTGAAAACATTCCTGAAGCCAAAAATATTTTGTGATGTAAATAAAGATACTTGTATAATGTAGCATGATGTGGCATGGATTCATTCAAGACTTGACACAAAGCTTAGTCTTCATGAATACAAACACTGTGAATGTACTGTGGTTTATAATAAGGGGGCCCTGTATGCTATAGATTTGAAAGTGTGCTTTGAAATATACAGTGAATTTGAATTATACAGTCTGAGACAGATAATGATTAAAGCAATAATGAGAACAAGAGCAAAAATGAGAAAATGGGATCTTGTAGGATTCAGAAGCAATTAGTTTGTCTTCTCAGCCAACAGTTTATCAAGATCCTGTTTTTAAGACCAACCTTCCCTAATCTGCATTCTTGAGTATTATTTTATTTTATTTCTCTTACACAGCTTGTTTTTTTTTTTTCTCTACAGATTGTTTTTCAATGGGGATCTCTTTCACAGTATGAACTTTCCTTGTCAATGTTCCATAACTCATTTTTGGAATTCTATGCCTATCTCACACGCATCCCATAAAGGAGATGTTCCCAGGATACTTAAACAAGATACAGGATTCAAAGTTGCCTTGAGACTGAATCTAATCTAACGCAAATTTCATGGAAAAATTACTACTACTGTTCACAGACTATGAAGCTATAATGACTATTAGGGTCTCAAAATCAGAATATAAGCAGAAATTCCTCATCTCCAGTGTCAAAAAGAGAAACAAAAGAAGCTATGAAAACAAAGATAAAGATAAATAAATGAAAAAGCATGCATATTTTAATATGTTTCTAGCTTAAGAAATGAAAGAAAAAAATATGTGGAGTATGTATCATAAAAATTTTTCCTTTATTTCAGCAAACTTATTTTTATTTGTCAAAGTGACTCACCCTTGGAAAATGGAAAAATAGTTTTAACTGACAAGGAAGAATAACAGTCAACATTTATAATATTGGGTGTACAGACCAGAATTAGTCTGAGACTTACAAAACTGAGAGTTTCCAATCTTTTTGATGTGCTCTTAACAATTACAACTTCGATACAACCAAGCATTCAAGTACAAACGTTACTGTGCCTATTAGAAGTTGGATCAAATGTTTGTGTGTTTTAAATGCCTGAAGTTAGAACACAGTTGATCCTCATTCTTAATTAAAAGTCAAGCTACTTTAATGAAATTTCTGTGCTATTTTCTCATAACAGGCTTAATTTAGTATCTATTTTTTTTTCTAACATGAAAGCATAAATTTTGTAATTAAGTTTCCACTACATAATTATCGTTTTCATGAAATTGTCTGTGAAATTAGTAGGCATAAAATAATGTTTTCTACAGTGTGTGAGGGGCTCTGAAGAGTAAGTCTCATTTCCAGAAGAGACTGAAGTGCTCAGATCACACTGACTTTCTGTAGGATAGAGGCTTTGCAGCCCCTCAGGCATTTTTGTCGATAGCAGTTGATTTAGTGTAGAAAACATCATGAAATCCAGAAAGCTCCCTGTTCTACAGCTTTGTGTGTTGAAGAAGTTACTTTATATCATTGAGCTTTAAATTAGGCTCATTCACATATTGAAACAACACACCTGTAAGTGATTTGATCTTTTTTCTATTTAACAGCTGAAAACAAGCACTGCTCTTTTAACAATAAATGTTAATCAGTGACATGCATTACTATTATAAAATTACATTACTTGCTGTTTAAATGTATGCATATATTTAGAAAAGCTCAAGAAAAGGTGTAAAATCAACCACTTTATGAATATATGTAAGTAATACCATATTGCAGTAACAAGGTAGTAACTACAGCAATGTGACTGAGTAACCAAGAGATTAATTCATATCAGAGGAACATCACCATAATTGCCTCTTTTGGCCACTTCTGAGCTGATCGTGACCCAGATTTATCTGGCTGCTAACATCCCCTAATGCAGTTATTATAGTTGTGACTTTATCATTGTATCCTAGCAAGGCAGATAAAGATCATGAAACTTAAAGGTAGAACTGGAGCTCATATTACTCTTCTGCAGTGAATGCCTTGTGCCTTCAATGATTTAAATTGGACTGAACCTATTTGTGTTCAGATTAGGTTGCTTTTAGTTCCATTTTAACTTAATTCACACAAACTGCTTTTGTGTATCGATGTTTGCATTTTGTCATTCTTTGCCATTGCCCCTTTACTCTCAGACTAAGAGAACAAGTAAATACTTGTAAAAATCAAGTTGTAAAACTTTACAATGGTTATAACCAAAGAATATATGAATTGGAAATATAATTGGCGATAGACTGCATTTTTGTTTACAGTGATATTACTTGTGTTGAGAGAAAAGCTGATTTTTCTATATTAGGAGTGATGATACTCAACTTGAAATAATTGTAGGTTAGTTCTTAAAATTTAATCAACAACTGAAATCAAATAAGTCTTTAATTATTCAACTCTTTGGCATGTTGCTAAAGTAAAAACATTCAAATGATTGATCTAAAGACTTTAAATGTGATTATATTATTTTCTAAATAGTATTTTCATAAAATGGCTATTGACTTGTGTGAAGTAAATATTAATACATACTAATAAAGATGATGGATGAATCAAAACTTCAGAGTTAATTAATTTTTTCCACTGTGCAGAGTTGACTGGCAAATGTTCATTAGATCTTGCTAAGAAATATATTTTCATGTACAGCTGTGTGGAATTAGAGAGTTCATATCAGAACTCTAAACATCTCAATGAAGTGGGTCATTTATAAATCTAATAGTGTAATTATTCTATCTAGATCCTTTTTTTTTTTTTTTTCCATAAAAAAATAGGTTTTGATTAAACATCTTTCACAGAAAATATTTGCGTTTCTTATCAACTTGAAGTTTCTCATTGAAAAATTGGATTCATCTACACAGGTACAATCACTCACCTGCACAAGATTATTCGTTTTGTCAGAAAAATATTTCTTATACTTTGGCTCAAAGTATAGACATTATATAAATCTAATTTATTTTTCATGGTAGATGCCTCCATACTGCATTCTTGTAATTGTGATGCAGCCCTCCCTGTAGATATGTATTAGTGGTGGAAATGCTGGCACTTCATTAATGATAATGTCCCCTCTCCTCCCATTCTCAAGATCATAAAAATGCATTTCTTTCTTACTCCCATGTAGGGAGCTCATCAAACCTCAGGAGACTTGAGTTGGAGAAATTCACTAAACGGATTCCAGGCTTGTTTTTTTAAAGCCCCATATCAAGGTTCCTGAATAGTTTGAGTATGGTCTTGAATAATTCATTTCCAAACCTTTGTTGTTTCATCAGATAGTAGATTGCCAAAGAAGCCTGTCTCTGTTCCTCAGCTGGCTAACATTATGTCTTGTACATTCTCATCCCAGAAGTATGTTTCTAATTAAGCCACATAATAAGAGTTTCCTGTGCAGAGGAAGAGATGGGGAGAACAAATAGCCTTGAAAGTGGAAATTTTATTCCATTTAGGCCTGTTAAACTCAAGTCTTATTCTGTTTAAAATAATGAATACTGGAAAATATATACATATATATATATATAATTATAAACTTATATTTGTCCTGCAGCATGATTTATACACTCATTTGTGGCCAAAAATATTCCTTCCTGCAGTAGAGGACATTCTACCAGTGAAATTTATTTTTCACCTCTGGTGGATAGGAAAAAGACCAAAAATGTTTCACAAAGGGAGCTTCCTAGCCTGCAAGCTATGTAAGTTTATACTTGAGCTTAAAGTTAGAGAATAGATTTCAGATTCATTATCCATGCTTACAGCATCCCTTAGGGGCAGAAGCAGACTGAGTCTGCTGAGTATGAATTCCCACCCCCTGAGAATTTTGAAAAGATCTTGGCTCTAAAACAGCTTTTTACTATCTTTCTGGTTTTGCCACCTTCTAGTCACCTACTAACTGTTAAGATATTCTTTATTTTCCTCATGTTTTGAAATGTACTTCTTAAGAAAAACAACAGATCCCAGCCCTATTGAAAGAGAGAAAGCAAGAGGAAGAAGAAAGATATCCTGGTGCCTCAGGATTCCTCTCACCCACCCTCCCCCCAAAAACAAAACAAAACAAAACAAAACAAAACAAAACAAAAAAAACAGCATTATCACTTCTACCATTTCACCTTCTTTTTGATTTCCTCAATAACAGTGTTTGTTAACTAAAAATATTTAAACCACGTCAGGTTGGTTTGGGATTTACCAGACACAGAAAGTTCATTCAAATCTGTGGTTAGTCAGCCAGTGTTTGGAATAGGAAGTTAAAGGAGAACATAAGTTGTTGCAGTTGTTTTCTCAATCAAAAGCAATGCTAACAGAATTTGCTCAGTGCTCATGTGTTCATGAATAACTTATTCAGAACACTGTGTTACTGGAAAAATATCCTCTGGGCTGACAAATATCCACACGTCACTGTTGAGCCAGAAGCTGACAATGTCAAAATGAAAATACCACTCTTTTGCTTTATTTTTAAAGGAGGAATATTTTTATTTTCATAAGTGGTGTACAATTCTAATAAAAATGGCACAAAAATATTCCCTGCCCGTCACCCCCTCCCTCCCCCCCACCCCCCGTCATCCACTCCCCGTCATCCCTCCTCCCCCTTTTTTTATTTGTATCCCTGTTCCTTGGATCCAGTATTTCAGGTACATATTTCATAGTGTCACAAGTTGATTCAAAATGTTTGCACAGGATAACTCAGAGCCCTGCCAAATTCATGTCACTTATTTCATATTCCAGGTAAATTGTAGACTGTCTTTCATGAACTGTTCATCAAAATATTCTGACATGCAAGAAGTTGTGCCAGTGAACTCTGTGCCTTGCCATTAAATGATTTCATTGAGTTATGATGAATACATTAACTGTTGCTAGATATAGCCAAGTACAAAGAGAAATTTAATGTTAAAGCCCAGAAATTTGGATGGAAGTTCCAATAAATATTATCATTAGAAATTATGACAACAAGGAGAGTGGATTTCTTGCTGGTGTGATGAAACCTTACTATTATGCAGTAGATAACATCACTTATTAGGCTAAATAACAAATTTAAAAGAAAAAAAAAAAAAAAAAACAGGCTCTCAAGCAAGCTAACTTCTTTTCAGGTCAGAAATAGTAACAGCATTATTTAGGGAGTTCTGCCTTTGATATGGGCAGCATAAAAACCTTTCCACAGGTTTTACTTTAGGTCAGTTATTGCCTGAGATATGCTCTCACTTTCCATTTTTTTCAAAGTTCCTACTTTAAATTTGAGGTGCTTTGCAAATATATAACAATATGAAAGAATTCTGAAGGGCAGGAAAATAATTTTTAAAATATTGTATACTCAGAGGTAGTTTTACCTATGTTAAGGTTACCATTCTGAGCATGAAAGAACAGAAAAAGGCTTTGAACTATATTCTGTAATGAATCCTGTCCCTTGCCTTCCTTCATAGAAACTAATTAATCTTGCACCTATTTCTCTACCAGGCAGAAATTATTTTTTTTTCTTTTGATAAAACAGCTTTTGAACAAATCCAAAGAAACTGTTAAGTATTCCAATAATTTTTTATGTTATGCCAAAGCTTCTATTTTGTCTCTATAGTATTATAAGCTTTATGTGGTCTCTGATCATTATCTTTTTACTTAAACAACTAGTGTGACTGCAAGCCAAATGTGTAGACAAAAATACTGATCTAAGCAGTGGGGCTCTTTCAGAAAGCTGAAATATATTCTCAGATATCCCTACAAACCATCTTTCTTTCTTATTACTATAGTGCTATTAGATTGATCTTGGGTAAAAATTAGTTTGACAACCTTTGGAGGGAACATGACACTCAATTTGCAAATGCAGCTATAACACACAATTCTATGTACACCATTTTGATTGTAAGGGCATATCATATGTCAATGCATAGTACATACAGCTGTCATATTTTTGCAGTAGCTCAGTTTTCATTACAGCACTCCTCCAACAACCTGTATTTTCCTCATTTTGGAAGGAACTAGGTTTTCCTTCTCTTTTAAGCCAGTCTTCACAAGGGGCAGACAATTGACTCATATCTAATCAATGATGCAATTATAAGCAGTCCTCAGGCGTTCTTCATCTCAATGAACAAGCCTGATTGTGTTTATGAGTCTGGACTGGTGTTCAGTAAAGAAAAACTCACTGCAGACAATGAGATGAGACGGGATAGATGCACTAGCCTGAAGTATTAATAGGTAGATTATATGGATTATATCTGGATTTCAAAAGCAGATGTATGTAAGAAAGGAGATAAAAAGCAGATTTAGATACCTGCTTAAAAGTAGCCAAAGCTCTGGTTTCCTTGCAATATGCTTTCAAACATCATTTGACTCATCAAAATTCATTCAAACTACATTTCTAGCCTAGTTAGCAGAAGATCAGCTATTTTCAGGCAGTGAGAATGTGGAGTATCTGTTTCCTAGAAATATGTAACTTAGGATATGTGCATACAAAGTCAGATTTTGGTGGCAAGTATCCCAAGATCATGAACAGACCATCAAAGAAATTGATGAGACCTGTGCTGAAACCATAGTCATGTTCTGAACCAACAGAGAAAGCAAACAAGACTGCAGCAACTACTGTTCTTTTCTGACAATTTGTTGTTATGGAAAACATTAAGGACACACTTCTGTTTAAGATAAAATTCATCTAGCTATAATCATCAGTGTTTCATCACAGAACATGTATTATTGAATATGTGCTGCTGTTCTCTTCAGGCTTTAAAACTAGAGCCATTGGCACCAAAAAAAAAAAAAAAAAAGGGTGCTGCTCTGCATCATTTTCTAATGTTCTTTTTCTCCATCTGGCTTCAACCTTTTCAGGAGTAAATTCAAGTAAACAAACTAAAAGCAAAAATATTAGAAGTGAATCTCCTTGTACATGTACAGGGAAGATGTTTTAAACAAACCAAAGATAAACAGTAAACCCTTATCAAATCAGGCTCTTCCACAGTCAGTGTAATTTTCACCAGTTCCTCTCCTCATGACTACAGTGTCTGTCTGATCCCAGAAACTCTTTGTTGGTTTTAGTCCTTGTGCTCACTTGTAGCTACCATGAGGTAGCTTCTGTACATATGTTTTTTCTCTCTGCTGATGTCTATCCTAGGAAAGATCTTGTCAAGAGAGGACTTACTGAGCCCAGTCAGGCACTGCCTGAAGTGACTTTGACTTGCATCTATCCGAGTCCCTGGGAGGTAAGTAGCCTACTCTGGCTGTACATGAGAAACTTTTCATAAACTCTCGGATATAGTTGCACACATTATGTGGTATAGTTGTTAGAAGAGTATTTCAAATAAGAAGAGAGAAAATAAGTATTGTCAGGCCTTTCGTTTTTCTGATTTTGTTTATAAAACAATCCTCTTTGGCTATTTTAGGTACTCCTTCCTTAGTAGAATTTGTCATATGAAGTGAAGTCTTATGAATATGTTACTGGTCTCTCCCTTTTTTCCCTGTTTTTTGACCACTGCATATTTAATAAACTCAGTTTTCTCTGGATATGCTGTACTCCCAAGGCTGGCTTCCAAATGGGTATAGTATTCCAAAAGGCTTGTATTTACCCACCAGTTTTGAATCTATCCCAGTAAAGATTAGTTCTCATGAGTGCGTTACAAGAAATCCCATTGTAGTCATGACTCCACTAGACCCCATTGCAGATCTGGAGTTTTATCAGCTGTACAAGTAAGAAGACACCAGGTAGGCACGAAAGCCCTGTACCCCTGAAGTCAGCAGCAAAACTTCAGAGCCAGGGTGGTATCCAGAGTCAGTTTTAGAATATTTATGACCTATATGAGATTTTTATGTAAAGTTCTTTAGTTTGTTGCAGTTTTAACAGATGGAAAATGCTACATTCATGTGAGGTCAAGTTTATATTTTTTAATGACAGAAAGCTGCTCTTGTCCTTTTTTATATAAGTCTATGTTGCATATAGTAGTAAATAGAAGCATTCAGTAATAAGACTAAAATTAAATTTTTACAGTATGAAAAATACATGATATAGAAAACACAGTGAAATTATATAAAATAAAATGAGCAGGCTCTCAGTGAACAAACAGATTGCATCTGAACTAAACTACCCTTGGCAAAATCAATTACAAGAGAGTATCTGGAAAGAAATACTCACTCTATTAATTTTGGATTTTGATGAACATGCTTAGAATGTTTTTAGACTAAGTAACATTTTAAAGACCAGAAAGAGAAGCAAATATTTTATTCAAACCAGTTGTGTCGAACATCCAAAGTTTATTATATGTGTTATGGGTGAGTGATTTAAAATTCATAAAGTTGCTCTGGTATGTATAAGAAAGAAATTTTGCTTCATATAGAAAAACTTACTTTAAAAAATAAAACTAAGCGTTCTGTCATAAAAAGACCTTAAAACTAATATATCATCTGTAATAACAGGTATGGGTTTCTCTTCTATTTTCTTTTGCATTTTTTTCAATCACAGTTAAGCTTTGGATATTTGCCAGAATATCACTGAGAGCTTTCTTCTGTACTTACCTCAAGCTAAGGAGATTTGGCTACACATCTGCTTCAGGGTTGCCAAGCCTTTTCTGGGACATTTACATCTGAAGCTTTTTTCTGTATTTTGTTTTAAAAAGTTTACCAAGTCCTATATGTATTTTTGTTATATAGTTAGTAACAATGATTAATATTTTTTCACAAAGAGCACCATTGTGTGAGACTGCAAGATATATGTATGAGTAAAAAAACAACTTTGAAGTACTCTGAATATAGTCTTGATAAAACATACTAAAGAAGTAATAAGGAATCATTGGTCCTGTACCTACACATCACCCACTGTGCTCCCTTCTACTCAACACAATGAAATTCAAATGTTTTGTTTTTGTTTTTGTTTTTTTTTTCATAATTTTGCAATATCTCTTACAAGGTAGCTTGGAATTTATTATGTTACACAGTATTTAGAGTATTGTACAGTCAGATTCTGATTGTTCCCTTCTTTTAGGTACAGCAGGTAGCAAGCAATGCTCAAATCCTCACTGGAGAAACTGGATAGAAAGATTAGGATTGTTATGAGGCTGGTCCCTTTGACAAATGGTAATTTGCCAAAGTGGAAAGATAAATCTAGACCTGAAACATGTATGAGGGGTACAGGGGATGTTCTTTGGGGTTAGCAGTAGATTTTGACCAGAAAGAGGACATGTCAACAAAAACATGAACAGAGTAACATGCCAATGCCTTAGAAGCCATTCATGCCCCTTCTTTTTAGAATTTCTCCTTGACTTCTCTATTTGCCTGCCCCTCAACTCTCGATCAGGACATGCCATTATATGTCAGTACTATTGCAGAAGCAACATAAGGCTGGTGGGCATAGGTTTTAACCTATATAAATTATCTTAATTCCCATGCACAACACTAATGGGATTCAATGCTATTTTCTAGTGTGCACCACAAGTTGATATATATGAGGAACAAAGGAGGAGCGCATGTTCTCACAGACTTGTTTTAGCAACAATTTAAGTATCTGTGAAATCCTTAAAGTGACTTGTTCATAAATGATTTTGAATTTTACAATCTTTTTAAGATGTTTTCAAGGTATCTGGGAAACTGGCAGAAAGTTGGTAAGGTTTTATTCATATTTCAATGAATTAAACTTCAGGGAAGTATATGCTTGAATGAAGATAAGAGTAAGCTGGAACAATGCAGATAATAAAGAAACAGGGATGAAAGGGGTTGGAGAAAGAAGGTAGGTGAAGATGGAAGTTTAGGAGGGAAAGAGCACTCAATTCTCATTTACAGTTTCATGGACAGTTAAGAAAAATGTAGCTTGTAGGAAATATAAGCAAATAAATAGCAATGAGAAGGATCCTTCAAGGTGAAGAAATCTATGGATGAGGGAAAGAGACCTGAAAAAAAATTAAATGCTCTGTATAAGTGAAAAAGAATGGTGGCATTTGTAATAGGTGAGTGAAAATGTAATGAGTTTAAATCTGCAGTAGCTAGTCATAGCTGACTGCAAGTTTTCCCTCCCTGCAAACAACAACTTGACAAATAGACAAACCAATCCCTTCTTAGAACCCATGCTCCACCAACACCAGACTTTTTACTGTTACATACAGCCTCAGTTAATATAACTATACAAGTGTACCTGACTGATGGATTTAGTCTTCTGTGCTCCATTCAGCAGTGTAAAAATTCAAGTTCACAAACAGTATTCAGATTAGTTCACAAAACTTTACCCTGCTTCTTATTGGAACCAACAAACTGAACACATGAACACTTACTAAGTCCCCTGGGGGTTTGGGGCTACCTCTACATCATGAAGCAGGTGCCTATTGTAGGAGCTGGGAAACTGTACCTTTAAACATCCGGTGAGGCTGGTTGGGTCCTGTGCACTGACTTGCTGTGCACTGACTTCCTTCTTGTACAAAAATCTCACCCACATAAGGAGATGCACCGTGAAGGGAGGAAGCAGCCAGGTGTTCTCCAATTCTGCCATTTCACCATAACCTACATGGTCTATCAAAGACTGTCGCACCATGTCAAGTTCTGCTGAACATTATCATTTGGAAAGCCCAGACTGGAAACAAGTTTAGAAAGCCCTGACTGAAGATCACCTCGAAATTTAAACTAGGTTTTTACTTCACACTCTGCACAATGTTCACTCTGTAGACTTACTGCAAAAGTAAATTTTGCATACAGTCTTTTTCTGTGATTTAAAGAACTCGTAGTAAAGCTATTTTTAAATCACACTTTAAGTCCCAGTTCCCAAAAATGCAACAATTTCTCCAATAAATAAACAACATTTTTAATAGGAAATTGTTACTATGGATTTTGCTGAATTTCAAAGAACTTTTTCTATCCCTCAAGATTTTTTTTTTTTAATGTTGCACCTGGCCAAATGAAAGATTGCTTTTATCAAAATGAAACAGCATGTTATATTTTTGCTGTTTGATCGTGCATTAATTCCTATTTATTTCCATTCTATTTGTAAATAATAATACACAGACATTGTTCTTAGATTGTTTTAGTCTCAGTGAAAAGATGTTTTCCAATTAAAAGTCTCACTTCTGGAAATTCTTGAACATTGATCCACAAGGAATGACTTGCTCAGCCTTCTTTTACACCATGTTATGGTTCTATAACAGCTTAGCGGTTTAATGGATCAATGATAGTGCATAGGTCAAATGTACTCACAAGACAATTTTGCCAGAATATCCTGAAGTCTTTAGGGACTATACATGCAGCATACAGGCTGGGTTTACTTAAAAACAAAACGTGTTCACTGACATCATACACCCAGAAACCACTAATATATTTTTTTTTTTCCTAATGTTGAAAAGCAGAGCCAGTTCAACCTTCCAGCACATTTAAAAATACCTAGTTTTGCAGTTACAGCAATAAAGCTTTGAAGCTTCTACACAGACACAAGTGATTACAAGGAGGCTTGCTCCCACTTGCTATGCTGCTTTTGAGCCTCGAGAGGCTGTGCATGGTGGGTAGCCAAGTCAGGGCAACCCCTGCAACGAAGGTTTCAGCATACAGCACGAAACTTCACCATAAAAAAAAGGAAGAAAGGGTTCCCACATGACATAAGCCTTACATGTCGAGTGTCAATGTTTCAGCGATGGGAAAACGCTGGGGGGAAGCAATAATATTCTTTTCCATCTGGTACAGCAGCTCCCCAGAGGCCACAATGGGAGCAGAGAGGGCTCCTCAGAAACGCGCGGCCGTGTGCTGGGGAGCCTCCCAAATTAGCTTGGTAATTTACTGTCACTTAATAACAGGAGCCGAGAAACTCAAACTGATATTGATGAAAAAGCCCGACCTCCAGCTGGGGTGGGTGTTCTCAGAGTTGGCCGAACTTTCCAGCAGGTACAAAAGAGGCCCACAGCTGAACCTCTGGGACACAGAAAGGAGACCTTCAGCCTCCCATGAATTACACACCAGCGCGAGGCCCCCACAACAGCAGATCAGCTCTCCCTTGGAAGGATAAATCAAAGCTTTAATCGGGCCTGTCAGCAAAGCAGGTGTTTTGACTGCCTTTATGGTTCATTTTTATGCAAAAGGGTTGTGGGGATACAGAAATCACGGGGGATTGAAAATAAATGGCACTGACAGCACTGATCCCACCAGGCGAGGGGGCCAAACTCAGTCTGTCTTTTCATATTATGAAATATACCTAATGGCCGGCTCTTTAAACCCCGGTTACACAATGCACTGTCTGTGCGCCCAGGACTTTTTTTTCCTCCCTCTCCCCCCATGCCTTTTTTTTTTTCCCTTCTTCTTCCATGTGATATGCCAGGGGCTCTTTTCTATTCTTTGGTGATGAACTGCCCCAGCAGCCATAGCAGGTTCAGAATGTTAAAGAGCCGCCGCTCGCCCGAGCTGACAAAAGGATCCTGTTTTAGAGGGCTTAAAGGACACCATAGGCACTATCCACAGCCCCACTTTAGGATAATGTCTTTTTCTTGGTCTTCATCTTTCAACAACAGCCACAAATAAAACATCATAAAAATGTGTCAATGCAAATTTTCTCACGTGTCTTGGGTGGGGGGAGCATCACTAGGAAAAATGTTCACACTACTGTGCTATGGGGTCTGTGCTGCTCAGGCTCTTCAGTGCTTTGTGGGCTGCTAGGTGGCACCCACAGCAACCCAGATTTATACTTTAACACTGAGATTTAGCCTCATTTAATTTCTAAGTCTAAATGTTAATAGCAGGCATAATTTTTTTTAAAGTTATTTAAATAAAATGTTTGAACACACTGAAGTTGAATCATTGTAGCATCCTGTAATTTTTAAATTGTCATTGATGAATGTTCTAATATAACACGCTTTACCAGAAAGAAAAAAATGAGTGCCTTTTTCTTTGATTCTACTATAACTCAATACTTTTTAGAGTATATTCTGTAACATAATTTGAAATATTACTGCAGAGCATTGCTAGTAACTTTCATTTATCATTTACAAGCCATAAAGCAGGCAATAAAAAAAAAAAAAAGGCAAGTGCTTCCCCTCTTGTAGTTTCACACAGAGTTATTCATGTCTAGTGCCTCACTGTTCATAAATGACAGTTTTTCACCAGCTTTACTAAGGAATTTATTTTTTTCTCTTTCCATATAAACTAAAAAGTATATTTAAGAAAACAAAAATACTGGCACTTCCTTAGGACAGATTAGCTGAGGATAATTTTAAAATAAAAATTTACAGATTAGACATACAAAAAATAAAATAAATTCATAGAATCATTCAGGTTGGAAAAGACTAATCATCTAGTTCAACTTTCAACCTAATACTAAAATCCACCACTAAACCATGTTACTAAATTCTAAATCTACACATTTCTTGAAGACCTCCAGGAATAGTGACTCAACCACTTCCCTGGGCAGCCTGTTCCAACATGAATTAATTAATTACACTAATGAACAAATTCATTACACTTGATTCTGGTCATTCATACTGCTGTATCTACACAGTAATCATTGCATCTTAGGAAAAAAATAAATGTTACATTTAATGACTAATTTAATGACTAATAATTTAGTTGCTTAGGAAATGAGAAAATGAGACCAGGATCCACTTTTTCAAGGTATGGAGATGCCTTCACTCTTCATAAATGCTTATGCAACTTTATCATTAGACCCACTAAACTACTGCGTGAACTCCAATGGAAATTTAACTAATATATAAAGTCACCACAATTTCACACATGCACAAAAAAAAAAAAAAAAAAAAAAAAAAAAAAAGGGTTCTATGCTAGTAATTTAAACCCTGATCTTATTTACACTTATATAAGTATTTTCTAATCGAGGGCCTAGTTGTGCATTACCACTGGCCACCTATGTTGACTTTCTACCAAAGTTAATTTCAGTATAATTTCTCATGCCAATGAAGCTATTCCATGCCAATAAAAATTCCATACATTTGCAGTATTGAGCCTTGAAACCCCAATTTTTTCAAATATTTCAGGGTCACAGTCTGCATAAGCTTTGAAAATGAATTTTTCCAATAATTTGCTTGAAGAAAGATGATACAAGTCATTAATCATGGCAAATATAGCTAGGTAATGCATACATTAGCTGAAAATTCGTTAACTTTTCCTCTCTGAAAGTTGCTATCCTCAATAATATTATGGATGTTTAAATCATAAGATAGTTCTAACATTTTGAGGTCTAACCGTCTCTTCAGAAAACTCAACAAAATTTAACAGGAATTAAAAATTTAAATGTGACAATCCCCTGTTCTTGAGCACGTGTTTATCACTCTTGTTGCAAGACCACTAGTTGTTAGTCTAAGCATAATACAATAAATAATAATAAATAATACAATATTTGTGTAATATTCATCTTCCACAGAGATGCAATAATTTTTCCAATGAAGTGCATTACTAAGATCTGGTTTACAGGAAAACATACAAGCAGCTGCACTATACCAGGTAGAGGGTTTTTTTTTTGTGCTCATGTGAGCAGAATCAAACCACCACCACCAAAAAACAAACAAAAAACGGCTCATCCAAAACCAGATCAAATCACAAAAGTAAATACTGTCAGATGGAGAGAGGTTGAAAAAAATTTACTTACTGAATAAAAAGGATGGATGATTGGCTAAGGAGCCAGTAGACATCTAAGTTGTGTTTAAGGCTTTTTTTTTTTTTTTTTAAATATATATGAGGCCATCCCTGTTACTTCAAGCTTGTTAAATATCTAGATATAAGACCAGCTTTTCCTTTTAAATCTAAAATTAGAAGGAAGTTTAGCAACAATAGTTTAAAATGGACCTGGTGAAGGCAGATTAATTATAGTTTATGTTCATCTAGTGTCATTCACTTGATCCTTTCACATGTTGATGAATATGCAAAGGTTACCATATTCAGGAGACATAACTGTTTTTTGGTAACTCAAGAACTTTAAACTAGCACTATTAAGATTACATGAGATAAAAGAACAATTGTATTCAGTAATTAAATTAGTAATGATTAATTATTTTCACATTAAGTTTATTTTATTTATATCCACACTTTCCTAAAGAATGTTGGCTTTTAATTTAAACAATATTGAAACAGAATGTAGATCAAGTATTTGCATAGTCTTTCATAAAATATGCCTCTCAAAACTGATAACAATTATTCCTCTTAATATATAATTATGCAGAACTTACTGCCATAAAATATAATTATGTCTGAAAGCTTAAATATTTTTTAATATGAAAAGTATGTAGATAAAATAGTCAACACAGTAAGTATACTTGAAAAAAAAAATATGGAAGTATAATTTAGATTATTGTGTAATAAAGCATTATATAATCTATTTAATTATGAAATGAAAGCATATTTTATTTGCCAGAAAAATGAAGTATTTCAGGGATACATATTAAGTATCAGTTAAATAAATAAATAAATAAATAAACCCTTTAGTTATATCACTTGAATTTCATTATTTGTTTAGAAAGATGACAATAATATATGTGTGTAAATTTATAGTCTTTAAACCAAAACAAACAAACAAAAAAAAGTCAAAATGTAAAGCTAAACTTCTTATTTGCTACATGTAAAAGAAAATAGAGGAAAGTTCCAAGGATTTTTGTAAATCAAAGAAGTTTTGAAATTTTTTAATTGGAAAAAAAAATCTTTTGCATGTCACTGAATTTTATTACATGTTTTTTTGTTTCTGAACACACACACTAATTGACAAAAATGTACATGCAGGTCACAATAATTCTCTCTTACCTTTTATTCTCAGCTCTGTCAGAACACATTCTCAGTAAGAGAGACTGATCTGGAGTGTCAATACCTATGAAAATATATATAAAAATTACACGATTCATATTTTATATAGTGTTTTCCAGTTTCTACTAATACTTCTTTTACTTAAAATTTTATACAATTTATATTACTGTAATATAAATATAAATAATATAAATATTATTTATATTTATAAGCACTAAATATCAGTGTTTCTAGCAGTACAACACCGTTATTGCCCGATTCATTTCCATACCTTTCTCAACCACATAGTACATCTTAACTGCTTGGTGTGTTTGTTTGTTTGTTTTTGTTTTTGTTTGTTTGTTTGTTTGTTTTTGTTTGTTTGTTTTGTTAATCTATTTCTATGTAATAAACAAGTTGGCAAGCCTTTGGGGAGAAAAATCAACAGGTATTTAAACCTTTCATGATTTGGCAGTACATAATTAAATCAGTATTCAATGACTCACAATTGAATGCTTGTGAAGCATTTAACTAGAATGAAACCACAATACCTATTTGGTTGAGTTTCTAAGTTAACAGTTTACATGAATTTCAATTCATGATTTACAGGCTAAAGAAATGTCTCCTTATTTACCATTTTAAGTGAAAATATAAACTAGGAACAACATCTAGAAAAAGTGGTAGCTGATAAATGCTAATTTTTAATGGCCTTTCATATGTGATCATTAGTCCCATCCCCTATTTTCCCAAGACATTGTCTCTCCTCATTATGAGGGTCCTAAAGCAGCCCCAAGTGGAACTGGAGTAAAAACAAGAAAGAATAACACACAACACTAATTTTATTTTTCACAGCATTCTGATCTGAGTATTAAAATATCTATTTCCATTCGGCAGTTCATACGACTTTTAACAATAATTGTATTCTATGGATATCTAGTTTTGCTAGCTTGTTTTTCACCCCCAGGAGGTAGTACAATCTTATTTATCTGATCTAGCAGGAGTCTTGTGTGTCTGAGCTTGCTCAGGAAGCAGCCCTTAATTTTTTGGGAGCCACTGGAAGCCTCATAGCCCTGCACAGCTCGCAGACACCAGATGGATTTATTCTTTCCCCTCTGCTGGTCACTGCTCAAGGGAAAGGCTAATAGTAGTTACCCTCCTCCCATGGTTAGGAAGGTGACCAGGAATTTTCCTGGACTCCTCCAAAAGGTGTTTTGTCACTGTTGTTTTTGAAACAAATTACTTATCACTGGTCTTCCCCTTCTGCTGAAAGAGCAACAAGGTAATTGGGGATCTTCTGCAGGTCCATCCACTAAAGCACTGACAGAGTATAAAACTTTTGGTAATGTACTGTCCACTAGGCTCTCCTTTCATTCAAAAAGTACCTGAAATCAAAGGCAAGTCTTCCCAAAACCAGAGTAATAATCAGTTAATCAGTTTGGCCAGACACTGTAGCTGCTATAAATCTGCTTAGCCATAACTTCAAAGGACACATCCGTTCTGACACCACAAAGATCAGACCCACTATACCTCATAAACTGATTACTCCCAGATCTGGCCAATATTGTATGGTAACAATTGCAAAAACATTTGCTGTCCAGAGTCTCAGAAAAGGGTAGAAAATCTTTGCAATAAAATTAGATCCCACTAGATTTTGGTATACCCCACCATGTCACCATTCAAGATGCAAGAACAGTTATTTCACCAAAACAAACAAACAAACAAACAAACAAAACTTTCATTAATCATTAAAACTCATAACTTGGACACTTTGGACCTTTCACATGCTAAGATAAGTAATTTGTTTATATATATATATATATAAAATAGATAAAACTCCAGACATAAAACACCATTTTAAAATGGGGAGTCCATGTTAAAAAGGCAAACAGCCTCAGCAATCAGTAGGAAGGGATTGTAACTAAAAATGTGCTGAAAAGTTCTAAAAACCTTAACAAAGCGAAGACCTTGTCAGGTGCCTTCAGAATAATCTGCCATCATATTTAAAATATACAAAAATTAAAAAAAAAAAAAATCGAACCCAGACAAAATAATTGAATAAAATTCCACTGAAAAGCAAAACAAAACAAAACAAAGATCACACTTAGATTCTTTTTTGGCAGCTGTAGTTATGCCTGTGGCTGGGTGATTGAAAAAGGCTCACAAAATTACTCAGTCTTGAATTGCTGCCTCACGTGATCTGGCTTTGGTAGTAGTGGTTACAGGAATTTAACTTCAAAAACAGAATAAAAAAGCACCCAGAGCTGAACAGGAAACAAAGAGACAGACAGACCGACCTCATTCAGTTAAAATTCAGTTATTTTTAGCCAGAAGCAGTTTAAGGCCAACCAAATAGATTTTTATTTTATTTTTTTTTACAGTGAAACTTTGATATTACTTTTAGAACTTTCTGTCTTCTGGGTCAAAAGAGAGCTTGAATGCCATTATTCTTCTTATTTGCAAAATTTCCAAGTTGCTGTCAAGTATCCTCTTTGGCACATCACCTCCTGCCCACCAAAACCGAACTTCTACCATGGAAGCCCGAGAGAAGGCAGGCAGAGGGAAGGCACTTGGTGTATGGACACAGAGAGAACAGATCTGACAGCTAACCAGATTACCCTTGCAGAGTCTGTTCACTTCCAATGCCAATAAATTGAACACACCCAGGTCACAAAGGAAAGGGTTTTCCCTCCTCCATGAGCAGCCCCTGAATTTTCCCTCTTCATCACCATTTCATGCCCACTAAGTTCCCCCTGGCCAGAAGTGCCAGGGTGTGGCTCCCACCAGAGAGTATTCCTGTCATTTCTGAGTACAGCCAGAGGGGACACGTGGGTGACATGAGATGTACTTTCCACTTCTTCCCTCCTCTGCCAGCACTGGGAAATGGCCTGCATAACCTAATAAGTACTTTATGTCTCTAATTTCCATGCCATTACGCTTTGCTGAATGAAATGCTTACACAGAGCTTCTTCCAGCCTCTGAACTAGAGGACACATTCTGCTCCTTCACTTGGGTCTCCAAGTCTTGTTTTTTTTTGGTTTGGTTTGTTTGGTTTTGTTGCTTTTTTCCTCATTTTCAATCACCATATTATTCATTTTTACTAGCTTTTGCAGTCCTGCAATTTCTATAAGTTTTTTCTTACGTTGTTTCATTAATTCCTATAAGTTGTTTTATTTCTTAAAAGTCCTAAAAATATAAAACAAACTGGAAACCTACATTTAAATTTAAACATTTTATTGGCAAACACCTCTGTTGTTCATCACTGTAGTACCCAATAGCCTCCAGCTAAATAAACACACTCAGTGCTACGAGTACACCAAATTACCATAACACAGAACAGCACAGGAGATCCCACAGGGACAGATGGTAGTGAGAAAAGAAGAAAAACTGTCTCCAGAACTTTGTCACTTATACAAGATGCACAGCTGCAAATGTTAGGGTCTTGCAACTCCTCTGCTTAAGAGCAAAGGAAGCAAACCACATAGGGTTGGGATGTGTGGAATGCCCTGGTAGAAAGACTGTTCCAGGCGCCTCCAGCCCGGCCTAGTGTCTCCACTTCTCTGCTACAAGCAGATGCTAATACTCCAGTCTTTTCTCTTGATCATGTTCTGTGTTAAGGAGTCATTTTAAAAACAAACTCAGATGTAGGAGGAGGATGAAAACATGCATTTTCCATTTGTAAAGTTTTGGAGATCAGCTTTCATGTTCAGTAAACCAGGTGCCATTTCCTTTGCTAATGTCCTCTTTGAATAAGTTCCAGGACACCTCACCCTCATTGTGTCTCAACTTTTGCTTTTACTGTTACAGATGGGAAATGGGTCTTTTAACATGTCAGTTTTCTCAGTTAGGGAACCAAATAACTTCTTTATAAACTGCATCTCAAAAGAGAACAGAGAAAAGGAGGGAAATAAGGCCTATGTATATTCAGAGTTATATTAAGATCATTTCCAATGATTAAGCATTTTCACTATCCAGCAGAAAACTTAACTCCTCTATCAACACATCAGTTAAGATCCAGCCTCCCAGCATTAAACTCCAGTAGATATAGAAGTGTGGTTTTCTTTTAATTTTAGTGGGATCTGTCTTGTTTCAGAAGACTTTTTTTTTTTTTTTTTAAAGAGATATTTGTCCACCCTGGATTTCTAACTTCTAATATATACTGCACCTGCTAGAAAGCAGCATATTTTTATATGCCAGTTTGAAAATTTTAAATTGCTTTATTTATATGAATAATTTTGAGCAAAAAAGTAATTGCGATTTTCCAGAATGCAGTAAGAGAACATTTGCTGCAGCTTTCATTATCAGCAATGCAGTTTAACTTGGCTTCAACTGCCTTTCTGCAAATTTTGTTGTGCCTTGCTACAGCAAAAGTTTGCATCAATATAGCAGTACTGGTTAATTTGTCTGAAACAACTCTATTGAAAATGCTTCACCTTCTGTTTTGAGTTTTGCAGCATAAGGCTGCCTGTTCATACATTAATTCCTGCTTACGGTTTTCAGTTGGTCTTTGATCTTGCCTATGTCTGTATCACTTTTCTCATCTGTAAAAACTGGAATAATTCTTACTAACTTTCTAGCAAGCTGTGAATCTTATTCATTGTTTGTGCAATGAATACTACAGATACAGTTGTTATATCTTTTCCGCTTGGTCTGTTATTTTTCCACCTGTCACTTGAAGAGTCTGTTTTTCACTTGGGCTATGGTTCAAGTCACTGAACTACTTATACTTGCCCCTTCATTCAGGCTTAGAAGAAAAGTGTTTATTTTACAATATAGGATCATTGTGACCAAAGAACCTATTGCACTTTTTTGATGTACTTAGCTATGGCTGATTACAAAGGCCTTCTACAAAAAGCTTTTGTCAGTGGTCTAATTATGTTGGTGTTTTGTTTTAAGCTGGAGCAGCACTATTCTCTATGCACTCATAATTAAACAACCATGGCCTAATTGAACACCTTTCAAAATAAGTGCATTTGGAAAAAAAAAAATATCTATTCTTTTGTAAAGTTAAGAACATCCATACTAACTCAGAGTATTGATGTTCAGTTTATGAAAAGCTCTTTAAGTACTTATGTGTTCAGTCATATTTTGTTTGTCCTCAGGCCAATTCAATTCACTTGGGATGTAAGTCTTTCTGCTTTCATTTTTAATATATAATGTGCTCTGAACTGATGTGCTCAAAATGCAATGAAAACAAACAAAACAAACAAAAAACAATCCCATACCAAGACAACACATCCAAAATATTTTAGTAAATAGTGCTCTTGGTCAAACAGATTGGATCAATGTATTTTGCTGATTTGCACATTGTGTTATAAAATACATTTGAGTCCAAGTGATACATATTCTATGTTATTATTTGCCCAGTATATTAAACAACCATAAATATTCAGTGATTCAATTGAGCAACCAGTGCTGGCTGAAGTGAACAGCATGTTAACAGATACTGGAGCTCTAGGAGACACCAGAAAATTGTGCCTAAGTAAGCTTGCTAAATTAAGCTTACTAAATGCTACTTTTCTAAATAGTTTATTAGAGTACTAAATTACTTATTTTCCTAAGGGCTCATCTGAGAGTTTTCCAATATGATTAAAATCTCATGTGACACAGAATAGCTCACTAAAGCTATGGAGAAGACCAGTAGGGGCAAGAAGCCTTTCTGGGGAGCCAGAGCTAGGCAGACATCCCCAGGTAGGTTGGGATAAAACAGCAAACTCAATTCCTATAGTACTGCAACTGGAATTTCTCTCTCATTGATAATCTCTTCTGAAATAAGTATTCTAAGTTATGAGGTAAGTAAGAAAGGACAATTATGTTGTCTCCACTACTCCGCAAAACTGATGTTTTTAAGAACTTTGAAACACACTTCAGCATACTCTCCCTTATTTCTGCTTTCAGATATTTCTTCTAAGAATGTTTTGTGGGAAGATAACATTTAACTGAGTAATGCTACTAAACATATAACATTGCTGCTAATGTTCTTTAGAAGAAATCTATCATATCTTATTTAATTTCACTGGTCTCATACAGTGTGTCCCAGGCTCAATATTTAACTAAGTTGCCCGAAGACACTCTTCCAACCCTATGCAGTGTACAGTAAGTAACTCTTCTTTAAATTGCCTGGGAACATACTGCAGAACTCTCAAGAGAAAAATTAAGGCTGAAATGTTTTCTCATGCACCTTCCATCCGGGTGACGTTCCTCTCTCATTCTGGATTTGCCCCCAGAGTGACCGAACGGACACTACCCTTTTGCACCCACATTTGTTTGTGTTTGCTTGCTGTTGATATTTATGAGCATTGCATCCGATATTCTTGTAGCAGCATCTTAATTTTGGCACAAGTTTCTGTGTGTTCAGGTTCCAAGGGGGATGGAGAGAACACAAGCTGTCTCCAAATTGAAGGAATCAATTTTCATTTCTGAAGTCAGACAGGCTTTCATTTATTGCCTATTGACTCCATGGAGAGATAATAATAATGTTGCTGCTTTCAGTGAAAAAGACCATTACTGACGACAATACACTCAATAAAGAAAGATGCCAGATCTCGTCTTCCCTAGAACACTCTTCACTCCCTGTGTTACAAGCTGGGCTCTCTCCAGAAGCTCCCTTTGCTACCTGGCCAGCTCAGTCAGACCTCCGGGGTGTAAACAAATCTTTTTGGCCATGGATCCCACAAGCAAGGTGAGAAAGAGCCTTCTGCAGATGCCACCGTGGCAGTTGGCAGATGGGCTGGCAGAATAAGCCTCCCTGGTCCTGCCAGCCAGAGGATCCTTGCCCACCATGCACTCACCTTGTGCTTGGCTGCCACCCATGCAACCAGCAGCCCAGGTAACAACACACTGAATTCACGCAGACTCCTTGCACTAAAACATATGGATTTTCAGCACTTCCGGTCCCTAGCCAAGCTTTGAGCAGACACCGTGTTGGAGCTGCCAGGCTTGATGAATCAGCTCTTGCATTGGCAACACCCCCCTTCCAGTCCTCACCGGCCTCAGCTGAATTGCAAACAGCAAGGCAGCAGACACCTCATGAGATCTACCAGTCCCAAATTACAAGATCCAACTCAGAAGACTTATCCAGAAAGGCAAGTTTAGCTAAAAGCCTCCAAACAAGCTCTGTACCTTCTCTGAGGTATTTAAGTCCTGGAACTCAATTACAGCACAGTACTATCATTCTCTAAGCCCTTCCTCTGCCCACTCTTTTCCTTCAAAGTTTGGGAAAAGAAGCAGGATAGGAATTCAAAGAGAATGCATATTTTCTACTTGCTTTTTTTAAATCAAGTTCTCATAACAGCAGTGTCTTTTGGGAGGGTTCCTTTGAGTTTAAGGGAAATAGTATCTATTCTTACTCTTTCACACATTATTTAAAGTTGGTACTGATGATACATGGTTTCCCGTTCTATTTCAGATGCATTTTCAATGAAATAATACCATAAATTACTTTTAGTAAGACTAAACCCACACTGGGTTGTGCCCAACCCAGAAAGAATAGTATCACCAATACTTCTGCATTTTCTCTTTTAGTATCTGTTTATACTTTAATCTAAAGTAAAAGAAAAAAAAAATTCAAAACAGTAACATTTTCCAAATATAGAATCTCATATCACTTTATATTTAAATATATGTATTTCTCAGAAATTGCATCAAGAATACTGCTTATTGCAACACCATAGTGTGTGCAGTCACTCACAAGAAGATGATCTAAATGATAAGCTTTATTTCTTTTTTTTTTATTTTGCAGTTGGCTGTTAGTCAAGTCTAAATGAATACAAATAACTAAGCTTTATATATATATATATATATATATATTTTAAAGATTCATTCTAGTTTAATTGCCAAATAATCATGGTGGCTTTTTTCATACACATTTTTAATATATGACTTGTTTGCCTAAATCGTGTATGTTAACATTGTGGTTAATAACCTGTATGCACCTTTTCTATATAGCAGTCTTTTCTTCCAGTATGAGGGAGTGAAGTAATTTACTCTAATACATACAAAAATGCAAAATTACATAGGCTGACAAGTCTTCACTGTTGCTCTGCACAGTTCACCTGAACTGCTGTTTATTATCTATGACTGTTTTGTTGAAGACTGTTGTAAATGATGTTGAAGAAATACGTGCTGTATAATGCAGAGCATCAGAATGTTCTGTTCACCCCTATTGGTGGAAAGCCATTCAGTTTTTAGCTATTTACAAATCAGTTTTCAATGATAAATTTCTTTTGCTTTTTTTTTTTTTTCCATATAAAGTTACAGATTCAAACGTCTACGGCACATACTTTGCTGTCCCATGCACTACAGTGAGACAAAAATCAATGAAGAGACCTGAATTTTGGTTGCCCTTCAACATACATCTTTACAGTTGTTTTTGTTTAACAGGTTTTAAAGGTCAGAAGGCGTGATTGTGACAGTATAGCTTGGTTTCTTAAAACAGTACAAATGCCATTCAACTATTTCACCACTGAGACTATAATGCCTGAATTACATTAGCTTTCTGAAAGATTTCTAGCAAAAGTTTAAGTTATAGCACTTACCAGGTCAGATTTAAACTTCCACAAGAACAACAAAATCCAAACCTGAGGATGTAGAAGGATTTTAATATTAATATTACCCACAGATATTTTGAAAAAATGACAAACAGATTTTGCCACTAGCATTTTTCTAGACTGGATACAAATCAACATGGTCTTTTTTATGAGGTGACCTAATTATTCTAAGAATTTAAGAAAGCCAGATGGGTCAAAATAAGTTCAGGTGGTTTCAAGTCTGACAATTTACCAAGCTTATGTTTCCATTTTATTTGAATAAAAAGTACCCATCATTCTTTGTCAGAGATGCACTAAGCTGCTGTGGTTGTTTGTCATCATTTGTAAGAAAGCCAGGCAGGTTACCTGCCAGTTTGCAAATATTGGGGATAATAAGCATTACTTGTTGTAGCATAGGCCTGATTAACATGGGAAGAAAAAAAAAAAAAAAAAAAGAAAATATTTTTTTTAACCTATTCCCTTCCTATTCTTGTACAATTTGGAAGTGGATTTTTGCACATACTCTCACACAAAGGCAGTACTTTCAGCTAATTAAGAGTATAAAATTCTTACAATTAGCTTTTTCCAGGACATCAGCAATTAGCCTTTCTTACGAACCCCATCCAGGATAAAATTGAGTCTGCCCATGATCACGTAAAAATAAAAAAAAACATCACAAAAACATAAAAATTGAGTCCCAGGCTCACATGTGCCCCCCATCCCATTTCAGCCATGATTATGGCAATGCACTTTTAAACATGTAACACATCTGTTTATGTGCAGAGAGAGCAACCATTTTATTTCAAAACCAGCTGGAGCCTGTGGAAAGGCAACACAAACGCAATCCTCTCTTATATGGACTTTGCTTATTTTCCTTGTCATAGCTATTTTTTCTGTACATAATAATTGGATAGCTGAATACTCTGAGATCTAAATATAATCACTGCTGAATTCTTATCTTTTTAAAAGATAAAGAAACTAAGTTATGCCAAGTTATTATAGCCAGCCGCCACAGCACCATATGTGAGAGGCTGTTTTATTTTCTGTACACAGCAGAACGCTTCCTTTTAAGGAATAATTCATGGTTTCCACTTAACATTGCCATGGGGACCCCGGGACACTGGCTTACCAGCTGGAAACAAGTCTTGCCAAGCGGGTAAATATTGCAATTTAAAAATACCATTTTGCACTGAATAATTCAACAGAAAAAAAAAATGCAAAATTGTCACTTCCACAATTTGTTGTAAAAACTGTGCAAATTGCACAGAGCTCTAGACCACCAAGGAGAGCACTGGCTTCTCAGTCCCCCTTTACTTCCTGCTACTAGTCCTAAAAAAAAAAAAAAAGGGGGGGGTGGGCATGTGTTTTTTCTTCGTATGTATATTTCCTACCCCACACTCATTCAGGGTTTCAGTGAGATGAAGGGTATTAGTCCCCACAACAAGAAGGGACAAAAGATGAGGAATTATTTGAATGAAACAAAGGAGTTAGGACTCACCTCTTCCTAATCTTTACAGCAATTTTAGGCCAAATGCACAAGAAAATGTCTGTACCTCTTAACACAGTGGGATCTACAGTGTTTACACGCTTTCTGTGCAATATAATGGGGCACTCCCCTTGACAGGGAACATTACACCTGAACCAGTCAGTAAGCAAACCAGATGATAGCAGCATGGATTAAGCCTCCACTGTACAAGGAAAGATCACCCTCCACGGACACATATGAACCATTTTCAGCTGTGTGTTACTAGCAGAGCAGCCCTAAAGTGCTGGATTAGGAGTCTGTCACCCAAACACTTAGCATTTAAAAGAGATTTTGCAGCCTGCCCTGTACTCCATGCTCCCATAGCTGCCTTCTTAGCAATACTCAAACTAGAATAGCTGCATGTTCAGCAGGGATCGAGAGCATAATTCTGTAGCAGCCAATGCCAACCAAAGCCCAGGCTGCTGTATACTCCCAACACATTGCTGCAGTAGCACTTGGTGAAATCATGAACAAGCCACTGGCTTGCAGCCAGATCAGCTCCTTCAACTGGATCACCATATCCTTGTTTGAGCAACACTGTCAGCAAAGAGTACAGGCAGGAATGCTCAGGGACCACAGAGGGAGAAGATGGGATTGCAGCACATATGGGACTTGGGTTAATGCTCAAAGTTCAACAAATAAAAGCTACAAGTTAAAAATAAAAGATAAGAAAAATCCACTATGATCAATCCTAACTTCAGAGCAAGAGCATATGACAATTTTTTCCTCACAAAATATAAGCAATTATAATGGGGGCTTTTAATGTTACTGGAGCTATAAGAAATTTCAGCTTCAAACCATTTTCTCTACTCAGGAATCTTAAACTTTTTGTACAAACTACTAGCCTACCATATGATTTCAATTCTTACCACTGACGCTGCTGTCTCTGTTAAATGTTTAAAACACATACTATCCAGCCACAGAGAGAAAACATGCCCATGAGGAGAATTCAGGGGTGGCCACCTGGAAGGGAAGACAACTGACTTCCAGTGCCTATTTCATTGTGCAGTCCTCTTTTCCCTGTTCCTGTAATTTTCTCCAGAGCCCAGTTTTGTGTGAGTGTGCTCAGACAGCAAACCTCCAATATACCAAGCCTGTAAAAAGAGTTAGGCAAAGGATCACTTGCCCTACTGTGCTCAGTCAGTGACAAACCTTGGTGTGGCCAGCCACAGATACGTTAACATCTAGAGAACTTGATGTTGTATTTACATGGGAACGTATGTAGTTCCCATGTAAATAGAGGGTGATTCTCAGGGTGATTGGCATTTGTCTAAGTAAGTGTCTAACTAAGTGTCTATTCTCAGGGTGATTGGCATTTGTCTAAGTAATAGAAATAGACTCAACCAACAAGATGACATCCGTATTTTGAGATTCTATATATTGGATTTACATGATAAAAACTGTTAGATAAACTTAGGGTTACTCAAGAGATTTTCTAGCTCTGTCCTTTAGGACACTTGCTTAAAAACATTTTTCTTCATAAATGGGTGAAGATAAATCTAAATTGGGTAAGATTTTCTTCTGTGACTTTGTAAACTTCTGAAGGTTACTTGGCATTCATTGTGTGTGGTCATTACAATGATAAAAGTCCTTTGAGGAGCATCTAGGTAGTGCTTTCTTCTCTGGAATCAGTACTAAACAAAAGCCATATGAAGAAACTGGAGACATGGAGATGCTAGTTTTAGGATAACGTGTACTTTGGTCAAATGTCAGCTTTGGTTATTAGACATTTCTGATGAGCGTCCCTTGAGTTTTAATTAACAAGGTATTATTTACCAACTCTGTTGTAAATAGGTTTTACAGTATAGATTAAACTGTGCCTGAGTGCCTCTTCAGAGAGGCCCCTTTTTTCAATGATAGGTTAAATGATCCCAGAATACTTTTTTTTTCTCTTTTCATTTTCTTTTTGTCATTTCTTTTTATTTTTTAAACACTTAGTCATTTATGGTTCTACAGCTCCAAGGTTGTAAAGTGCAACAACGGAATTGTTAATTACAATGATTTATTGATTCAAGTTAAAGTATTATTACTTCCTTACTTATATAAACTATGTTACAGAATATGCTGCAGGGTAAGTTTTATATAAGGACAGAGTCTGATCCAGGGATACCATTTAAGGCACAATTTCTCTCCTTCCTGTAACCACCTGCATTGTTGGGGAAAAAAAAAAAAAAAAAAAAAAAAAGCATATTATGCAATAGTCTCCTAGGGATCTCAGTTTAGATAACATGTTAGCCTTCTAATGCTCATTAAACAAGAGACAGTTCAGTGTTTGTTCTTTAAAACAACTTGAACTAATCTTCAAGTGTGTGTCCTTCCTGACAAAGTTTAAATATAAGATTTTCTTCATAAATCCAGCCTTTTCACAGCTTGCAGACAACCTTTTCCCAGTCTAGGTGCTGCAGTTGGGAAGGTTTCTTTCATATATGCATCTGACAACTGAGGTTTTCAATTCTTCTAATCTTTGGAAACATCTGACATTCTCCACAGGTTGCAGAGAAGAGGAGGAAATTAAGTTTCCTGGCATTTTCTATGAATGTCTTTTTTTTTTTTTTTTTTTTTAAATAAAATAATATAGGAAATGGTGAAGGTTAAATATTTTGTGGTAGCTTTTGTTTGCTTTCAATTGCTGTTCTTAAACCAAGTAACTATAAACATGATCAGGGTGCATAATGCAACAAAGACATTATTTGCAGCCACATCCTCCACATCCTCTCAATGTGTTTATGCTAATGGACCTCGAATAGTCAAGTGTGATGCGGTGGTCAGAGAATTACTTCAAATACAAATTAAGTAAGTGGTGAAACAACCTACTCTCTCTAGTCATTATTTCAGTATATTTTTGAGTGTATCAAACTCAGAGAAGACTGAAAAAGAAAGCATGCTGGGAGTCTGGAGAAAAAGAATGGTCAATTATGTATTAATTAAGCTTTTTATTTCTTCAGAAGTCTTATGAATTTCACCTATGGCACCAGTAACAGAGCCACCAGCACACGGTACTTACCATTATTTTGGTAATTAATGTTTGATGACTTTCAAGACCATTTTATCATTATGATACCAAGGCGGAAAACTTTTTGGCTTCAAGAATAAAATTACAGCTGTTTATAGCAGTTTTAGCAACCCAGTGTTCTGGACAGTATAATCATGCTCAGATTTGGTGCTTAAAATACATCATCAATCCATAATCCTCTATTACTTGTTAACATGTAGCAAATCAAGATTTTATATATTTTATGTTTTTTGATCTGTGGAATATCAGTTTGAACTATTTCTGTCATAGAAGATATTTGGCACTAGGATTCACCTATACATGTGTATATGTATGTGTGCATGTGTCTTCACACTAACACATATATAAAGTATTTTTCCATGTTTATTGGGGAAGCCTGAAAAAAAAGAGGAAAACTAAACTGAGAGTAGAATTAAGACAGATTTTTCTCCGAGTATCACAACCTCCAGAACTTTTAGCAAGCTTCCTATTGATAATAAGCACAGCTCAGACTGCTGTATTAATCTAAATAACATAACATACATATAATCTAAATAACTATTTTTGTTGCTGGAGTCTGCACTGGTCTTATAGGTGGTCCCTTTACATGATAATATTCCTGCAGCAATGCACATACCAAATACTATTACTGTGTGATGTTATAGAAATCCCCTCTAGGAAAACCTTAGGTATTTTATGATAGTTGGATGCCTAGCAATACTAGAGAAATTAATTTGTCATATTTTTGCTGGAAAGCTCTCTCCACAAACAATGGCTCTTTAAATCATTGAGTCTATCCATGTGACATGGGCCAGTGGGTATAAACTGATTTAAGGATTTTAAATTTAAAACAGGTTGGTAATCCCTGGTGGATGGTGGGACTGTGAAAATGGAGCTTATCAGGCTGCCCTGCAAGTCATCAGACAGCGCAAACCAGTCTGCGCCCGAAGGTCTAATATTTTCTCCTCTGGAAACAGGAAGTAATATCTGCATTTATTTATGAAGGAGGGATCTGCACTACTTGAAGGCAAGTTTTGTTTTCTGCTGTTGATTTCATGACAGACAGCAACATTTTATCCATGTCAATAGAAAACTTAAAATAACTTCCACATTTATTAGCTATTGCCAAACTCCCTTGGCGTACATTTTTAACATAACTTCCAGTCCCTGGTGCTACCTCACACTTCATGTGTTTCCAGGCTAGAATCAAATAACCATTGATTTCCTGAGCAGGCATGAATTTTGTCTCAGGAGTTGTTGCTCTGCCCGAGCCTCCCTTTCTTGTTCTACATCTGTGCAAAGACAACATCAAGTAGGTGTGGTGGGAACATTACCTCCTGCTACCCTGTCCAGTGGCCCATTAAAAGGTGTGGGGGAACTTGGGAATCCAGCAGAGTTTACAGCTATATATGAAAAGTTAGGGCAAGAAAGGATTTGAGGAATGTATGTTAACTAGATCCAGCTGAAGAAGTAGAAACTAGGAATTTCAGTCGTGGCTGATGTTAGCAGTACCCATGAAGTACTTCATAAGCACAGGAATACAGCCACAAGCCATACAGGATTAGCACGCAGGCAAGATGAGTCAGTGAAGACCAGTCAGAGATGCAGTGAAAGGAGACTGAAGTAGGGGTGAAGGAACTTGGCGGGCAGGACCAAAACTATACTAATAGAAAGATGAGGGAAACTGAAAGAGGGAACTGAGTTAGTAAGACAGAAACCACCTCTCTAAGAAAAAATGCTACACCCTTGTGATCTTCAGGGTTAGTGGGACTACTACAGCACCTAGACTGGTCTCAGAGTCAACTTGACCTTGCTTGTAAGTAGACAGGGCTCTGGACAAACACAAGACATGAGAGAACTGTCAGGGAGTGCCAGGAACGGGGCTGTCCCACAGGGGTACAGGCCAACTCCAGCACAGGCAGTACCCTCATTGCCATGGGATCATCCTACAGTACCTGAATGCTGATGGTTGAGCCAGGTGCTGGTAACAAGGTCCATCAGCTGCCCCCAGTGTAGCGAGGGGAAAGCACAAAGCCTTCTTTGAGGGCTCCAGTCAGCAGTAACTGGAGATGGGTTTGGAGACATTGCTCTAAAGTAAATCCCAGCTCCATTCAGGAATTATAGCTAGAAAGAACCAACATACAACCAACTGGAGGCCCTGGGCTGAGCTTAAATGAAATCTGGAGGCTTTGGGCAGACAGAGGGTGTGGGGGAGGCCCAGCTGAGGCTGGTTGTGGCCTGTAAGGCCTATTAGAGCCCTCAAGGCCCAGGCAAGCACAAAGAATAAAAGTAGCCTGTGTGTCAGGCATTGGGAAGGAGATGGATGGAAACAATTAGAAGCTGGATTGTGAGTGAGAAAAGTGTGATCCAAGAGAATTTGCTGGCTCTGGCTGGGCACTGGCAACAGGCCTGGGAAAGGACTTTTTTGGTTACTGGATGTATTTGAATGAGACTGAAGTCTTGTTGGCATATCAAAGGTGCTATAAGAACTTTCCAAGATGGAAATGGCCTCCACTGTTAATCTTTAAGCAATGATGATAAGCCAGTTCTCTTAAATGTGTAAATAATATTGACAAAATCACATGCTGGTGATATCATCCTCATTACGATTTTTGCTAATAGGGATACTTGGTTAGAAGTCTGAGATCCTGGTATTTCTAACTGGCATAGCTATACTCGTAAACTCTTGAGGGGTGGAGGTGTGAATTTCTCCATTAGGTGCCAACAAATACCTGTACATCTACAGATGTCACAGCTACAGCACTATGAAACCAATAAGAGATTAACGTTATCTTATGCACAGATCAAACAAACAAACTTATGCAGACAAATAAAATTTTGGCAAGTGTTCAGATTAATATTAAAAAGAATTTTCTGTTTCTATAATTAAAAAGTATTCTATAGTGTACTTGTGAGGTTTACAAGTGCAGGTCTCCAGAATAAAGTGTAAAGTCATATAAAGTCATGCCAGACTTTACACACACTTCTGGTATAAAATATATCCTATAAATATGCATCTGCAACCTGGAATGAAAGGCCAAACTACTAGTTTTCTGTCTGGCTCTTTATAAAGTAAAACTCCCCCAAAACAAGATTCAGGAATCCAGAACCCACTCATGTTTCTCAAATGAGAAAAAAAATAGCTGCTATGTAAAATACTATAGTTTTCCTGAGAGATGCAACATCCATTTTATTTTGGTGTCATTTACAAGCATAAAGCAGTCACCTGCAATTTGTTATTTACATAGGGTGAGAATTCAGCCTGAGGTCTGAAATTCTGCTTTTATTGCTGTCTTTCAGGTATACAACACTCACTTCAGCTGGCTTTGCGCAGTAACAATGGCTGAACAAATTTACCTTTTTTCTTTTTTTTTTTTAAGGCAAAGATAGTGTTAGAAGCTCCATCACTGAATTCCATGATTTGTCCACTTGAGAAAACATTTACTTGTAAAACAGAGGAAGACCCAAGACTACAATAACCCATTAATTAAATGGAAGAATGACTCTATTGACCAAACATCAAAATAAAAAGGACATTTTAGGCTTCATGGGAGTTGACAACTCTTTATTACAAGAATGAAACATTGCAACAAGGTGTTGGATCAGTTATTGAAACTAATGTTTGGATAATGTTTCAGTGGTTTGGATTTGTATTCATAACATTTGTGACTTAAAAGAAACAATGGAAAGCAGTATTTTTTTTTTTTTAAACTACATGCCTGTGTGGCAAGAATGACGGGTGTTTGACAGGGATGGTACCATCTATATACATTTAGGAAAACATGCTTGCTGTGGGTGTACAAAAATAAAATTTATTTGTTAAATTACACATAAATATAAGGTACAAATGTATTTTTAAAATACAGATAAAGATAATCACACTTGCATTGTGTACATATGAAAATACAGTATTTTAATATTCAACATACACAGACACATTTATGATAAATGCAACTAATTGGCAATGCCAGTTCTTGTCAGTCTGGTTTTTGTTCTTTTTTTTTTCCTTCCAGTTTTCCATAAATATGGAAAAATAGGCTTTTGAAACACTTAGTTCTGCCGGACATCTTGCAGCAGCTTGTTAATTTCTGCCACCAGCTCACTGGCATCCATGAGTTCGTGTTTGCCATCACTGAGGTGGTTGAGCACATTGTCAAAATCATCTTCTTCGTAATTCTCTGGGATTTCCTCCATGGCTGGCAGCCATTTAGAGGAAGGCTGCGCACTTGAGTGAGTCCCTAGAGTGGGCCCATTGTTGGCAGGATTTTGGAAATGTGTGCTGGCTGCCCAGGCAGCCACCCCCTGTGGGTAATTTAGAGTTTTGGCTGGCAAATGTCCCTTCCTGCGCTCCAACGAATTTGAGCGATCCATCTCACTGCACTCTGTGTAGGCATCTAGTGAGGGAGGCAGCAGGCGCTGGAAGACACTACTCATTTCAGAGAGGAGAGAGGAGGTGCAGGTGTCCCCCGATTCCTCCTCACCCTGACAGTCTTTGCCAAATGTTGAAAAGCTCTTCTTCTTTTCACTTGTGTCAGCAGGCTGCGGATCTTCCTCAAGGCTCTGCTGCTGCTGCTGCTGCTGTAGTTGCTGCTGCGGTGACTGAAACTCCTCCCCAGGGATGAACATGTTACTTCTGTAATCAGTCGAGGGAGAGGGCAGTGGTGGCATCCAGCACTGGTCTGAGTGGCCCAGAACCCTGCATTCCTCTGTGCACAGTCGCATTGCTGCAAGAGAGAGGAGATAAGAGTGAACATCCCGCTTTGTTTGCAGGTATCATACTAACAGCATCTAACACCCAAGGCAGACAAGAGCTGAACTTCTCTAAAGATCAGAGCCATTCAAACCTGGTGTTTGGATTCATTTTCTGTGTGCACGACAGTAGTAAATGCAAATGTTCTGGATCCTAATGTACTTTTATTTTTAAATATTCTCAAAAAATGAGAAAGCAAAATGCAGAACATGTAGGAAAGTGATGTCATACCTTAACCATGGAGAAAATTAGCACTCATGACTTAAAGCCACTCAATCCCTTTCTGCAGTACTGTTTCATAAACAAATAAAATGAAGGTGTTTCTACCTTCCAGCTTACAATTGTTTTAGTGAAGTCTTCTGCATGCAAGTGCAGAAACATAAGAGAGTAAAAAAACAAGAATAAACGGACAGAGGAAAGACAGAAGAAAGAACAAAAATGTGCAGAGGGATCTCCATTAACTTATCTCCTTTTGATCTGACAATGAGTTGTGTGTTGAAATACCAGGGTGATCCACTAACATCTGACCCTATTAACCAAATCATTTAAATTTTAATTCAGTAACAGAATACTTAATTTATATCCAGTGTGACCCCAGGGTTTATAGGGGAGTCACCCTGAACTGCATCTGCAGCTCTGCAGTTCAGGTTAACTGGGCTGTGCTGGCTCAGGTGTAGGCACAAGGGGAGCACCAATCCAGCAAGAAAGGGCCTCCAAAGGCATCCAAGCCAGCAAGAAGGGCCAAAGGGTGGAAAATTCCCTCTTTCACTGCTTAGTTTTCCTGCTGTGTCTCAGGCCAAAGCCATACAATGAGGCCAGTGACTGACCTGCCCACTAAGGGGCACTGCAAGAGTAGCCCACAAACACCTCTCCCATTGCAGAGGTCTGGGAAAGACCCTTTGAAGCAGAGACAGGCAAAGACCTATTTGACAGATGGACAGACCTGCAAAGAGGCATGTCTCTCTTGCATTTTTCCTTTTTCTTGCAATTTTCCTCTCCAACAAGAAGTGACTCTTAGGACATGAAGCCTTGGACATGAGGCTGGGCACTGCATAGGTACCTGGCAGACCTGCTGGAAAGGATCGAGGCATTGCAGGGGGCACTAACTTGAATATGAGCCACATACTTCCAAAGAAAGTTTTCAGCAATGCCAAGCTTTGCGTTATACGTATTTTGACCATAGGAAAATTTTCTCCTAATCCCCATCAACTAATAGTTAGATTATCCCATGCAAAACAGAATTTCTTTTTCTTTAATCCTTTATGTATTAAATACCAAAGAAATATCACTTCTGAAACTAAATGTTTGCAGTCATGCCCTGTAGATTTTCCTCATTTTCTCATCACATTTCCCATCCGGCTCTGGATCCACTCAGTTTATCAAAAGTTTTTGGATTTTTTTTTGCAGTGGTGTAAGTAGAACTGAATAGTGTATTTCAGCTTCAAAGGTACCCATGATTGATAAAGTGCTACCCTAAAACTGTCAGTGTTATTTATCTCTATGCTTTACACAGTCTATCATAGTGTTTGCTTTTCTAATGCCTTTTTCATTCTTCCGAGTATAAACTTCCTCCGTTTCTTATACAAGTAGGAATTTCTTCAAGAACATAGGTTCAGGCTGCAGACTGTACAAGGTATTGCAAATGGCCTACTGATTAAAACACACACACACACAAAAAAAAAAAAAAAAAAAAAAAAAACACAGAAAATATCAGTGGCTGATACTTTGGTATGACTGAGTGGAATGCTTTAGAGTGATTTATTCCCATGCCTGAAAAGCACACATGTGCTATTCTACAGGAAATGCCTAAGAGTTAGAAAGGAAAAAAGATATCTCAGTGATCCTTTGTGCCTGGACCAGCTCTCAACTTATCCCAGAAGGTAAGGATTACTCTTTAAATTAAGAAGACTCATGTAAATTAACGGGAGACTTTCAGTGGTCTAGCATTTCATTAGCAGTGAGGATTGCCTCATTGTGAGCTTTGCTACTGATGTTATCAGGATTAGTTTAGGTATAAAATAATAAATACTGGCATTCTTGAGCGTAAGATCAAGAGATACTCTAAGGAAATTGAACGGTGTCACAGTCTGCCCTTGAATCAGCAATAGAATAAAAAAGAGAAATGCACAACTGTTTCCCCCGGAACTTAAAACTTATTGGTGAAGATTTAAAAAGTGAGAGAAAGAAACAAGTCTTTCATGGGCAGTTATCAAACATTCTAATCATGCCATTTTTGAAAGTTTCAAAGACTTTATTCCTCTCCAGTTCCACCTTAAAGGGACAGATTGCAAGGGCTTTCTCACAGCATTTAGGCTGTGTCCAGACTAACAATGCAGAAACCTTTCAAAATGGAGAACAGGAAACCTTCAGGAAGATTTTTTTTTTCTTTTGGATTGTACTGGGGATTTGGAACAGCTCATGTCTCATCTGAATGAGCTCAGCATACTTGTCTGATGGACTAATACCACACATTGTGGCAAATGGGCATCTGGGTGAGATTAAATGCACTTCTTTATAGCTAAACTGAGTTGCATCTGTACTCAGCAGGAGTTTTCCTTACTCTGAATTCAATTAGCATTAGGCGGAGGCCAGGCACTTTTGGAAACCCTACCCTTAGGCTTCCTGTTTAGAGAGCGAATTGCAAGAGCTGAAAATGAGTAACAGGCATTTCAGCTAGCCCAGCGCGTAACCACTCCTGCCTGCTGGCAGCCCCCAGCCGCCCAGCGGGAAGGGGACAGCTATTCCTTGGCAGCGGCAGGGCCGGACGCCAGTGCAAACGCCATTGCACTTGAAGTTCCCCTGGCAACTGAGATCTGCAGCAGATCCCTCCCTGCTTTGCTAACCACAGGAGAGAAAGAGGCATGCCTCGTGCTAGATGGCAGGAGAATAAGCAATAGGAACTGAGGGAAATGAGGATGGAAAAAGAAAAAAAGTATTAGGACTCCAGATTTCAGTTAAAGATTATGGAAAAAAAAATATAAAAATAAAACAGTAAATTTTCAAGGCCTCTGGTTCAAGACTAGGTTGAGGAGACAGCTGAACATCTGGATAGGTGACACAAGACCTGGTCTGGAGCACAAAATGCAAAGGGATTTTTATTGTCTAAATTTAAAACGGTTAAGAAGAACAAATTTCACTTTTTTTTTTTTTTTTTTTTCTTTTCCTGCTTAGCATGTTTCTTAGTGTAAAATGTTCCAATGTCAGGTACAATTACCCCACTGATGTTTAATGTAGCAGCAGAGGGAAGGAGCAACTCTGCAGCTCTGGGTGACTTGAGGGGGCCACTGCAGGAACATATGCTGCACCATACTATAAAGCAGCATTCCCCTGTAGAGAGTTACTTTATTAATCAGTCTTGATGTAAACTTAAACCATACTGAAGTTATTTAGTCCCTGTTGGTTATACAGGGAGAATTAAATATTATATGATATGGGTATGACATCTAGGGTGTAACCAGTGGCTGTAGAATTATTAAAATCATGTTAAAGTTCTTATGTCTACATGCAGTGTGATTTCCCACGCTATCCTCTAATATTCAACATATAACATTCAAAAATGATACTTCAAACACATGAATCTGTACAGGTGTGTGTTTATGTTGCTTTCATTCAACCTCTTCTACCTTTTCTCTGCTTTGCCCTCTACCCCTGAATTGTTTCTCTTAAGCTCCTTCTTGTAAAAATTAGGGTTGCACTATTTGAAATCTGGCACATATTTAGATTCTTCCTTTGCCACTTCATTTTTAAGTGTGAAAAATACTTTTGTATCTTCTGCCATCCATATTTCTCAACCACCTTCACAATCCATTTCTGAACTCTGGAAGTTTATATCCTATGGATGAAACCCACTGTGGAAAATGCATCTCCTAAATTATAGCTTAGTGTATTTTTAACAAACCACAACTGCCTGGCTTTAAACAAAAACATCCACCCAGTCATTAAAAATCTAAGGACACAGAGCAAATCATGCTTGGGGGGAAGGGGGGAGCTGAGGAAAGGGGGAGGATTGGAACTAGCTCATGATGATGTGAATAACAGTAAAATGTAGGCATTGCTGTGGGCAGATTTTTCAGTTGCATCTGCATTTTTATTTGGCTAGATATGGGAAGGCTTCAGCTCAATATTTAACGAAGAAACAGAAAGAAACACAAGACTTGAAAGCTAAAGAATTTTTGCTTCCTCAGTAGTAGCTTTATCAGAGTGACAGCTAGGCAGTACTGTAAATAACCTGTTCAGCTTCCATTGTGCTCTTACCTGCAGGAATTCTCCCATCGGTAAGGAAAAGGTCACTGAATCCTTCCCCAAGAAGTCTGTCAATTGGAGACTCTCTACCCAAATCATAATCGCTGTCTCCAGCTTCACTATCACCCCGGCCACTGTCTTTCAAGCTGAATTTATCCATATCTTGTAGGGCATATCTGTAAAGAGAATTGTAGTGATTGTGGAATATAATTATCCCATGTATCACTTGGATTAAAAAACACATTAATGTATTTTCTGATACATATAAAAGCACAGTTGGGGGAACAGTTCAGATCCTTACCTGTAGCTTCTGGAATATTTGTTTCCTCGAAAACTTGGCCTTGGTTGATACTGGCCTTGGTGAAGCATCGAAAGAAGTTGGGAAACCTGCTAAAGAAAAGATGAAGAGACTGATTCCTTCAAATAAAAGCTCATAATCCTAGTTGTAAAACCACTAATAAGCCTCTCAGTTCTTGTTTTGTTTTTGTTCTTTTTTCTTCTTTTCCCTTTTTAAAGTTTAATTAAATCAAATTCCTGCACATACATAATGCAGTACAACAGACTACTTATTAGTGTACAGTCTGCCACAGAAAACATCTGAAGACATTGAACAATGAGGACGCGCACTGCTGTTCGTTAGCCTCGGAACCCATAACAATTAGGTTATTAACAAGTAAAACAAGTAATTAAATTGGAGTTTTGTTTTGATTTCATAGATTAGAACATTCCTTTGACATTCCAGGATCCTAATTCAAAATAAAATTTCATTGAACTACATATAGGGAGTTACCAGGACTCAGCACTCATTTAAACCACTACACAGAAATTGAAATGGGAGGTGTCAAACTTTAGGATACTGTATGCATGTATCAGAATAGCATTGGAACGCCTGTACTTAAACTGTTTCAATATTTAACCTTTTGGTTTTCCATCCCCATTAATCAATGTCCTTTATTGTCCCTATATATAAATCCTCTGTGACTCCTTCTTAAATAGAGCTATGCAGAGGAAAAGGGAAGGCAAGGAAGAAGGAGAAAGCTCAGTAAACCAGAGCACACTACTCTGCATGTTACACTCCATTGTTTCGGCCTTACAGGGGAGAACCAAGAACTAATGCTACCAATAACAGATTTAATCCTGTTCCCGAAGGTAATGGATTCAGATGCACTGGAGTAAAACTGCAAAGCTGTGATAGCTAAAGATAAATCTGTAATGCATTGGGCATCAATTTATCTGCCCATTGCTCTCACAGGTTGTGTGAAGAACAGCTCCACACTCCCAAGCGAATGTGTGAGTGCTAAACAAGGTATGGACCTTACCTCAACAGCTGGAGTGGCATGGGTGAGTTCCAGCGAGAAGTTTTCAGGCACGTGGTTAGAGGAGATTGTCACCAGGCTGTTAAGCGATTGGTGGCTGTGGTGGCTCTGCCGGCTGCTCATTTGTCCCCTTTCCAGGGTTGGAGATGATGATGGAGACGCTCTGTGGTGAGATCTGATGGGTAAAGTGCCATTGACCGTTGGCACTAATGTAATGTCCCCTTTGTGGATCTGTCGTGAGGGTCGCTTTGGGTGGTGCTGGTAGGTTGATTCTGCCACACGGCAGTTGTAGGACCTGGTGTCCTTTTTCTCTCGATTACATCTCGTGGCAAAGATAACCATAATGACCAACAACACGGCACATATTGATCCTAAGGATATAATTGTTATCATTGAGACATCCAAAGAGGGTTGGCTTACCAAAGTAGCTTCTGTGCTTGAAAATGAATAAACATACTCAAAAACTGTACATTTCAGAAGTGCTTTAGTACTAAGCTGAGGACTGCCTTTATCCTGGACTATCACAAAAAACTCCCATTGTTTTGCTGGAACTGACTCGACACTCACATTGATGGAAATGTCACAAGTTTTGGGATCCATCACAAAGATGTTTTCCTTGTCAGCTGCTATGGAGCAGCTGAGTTCAGAGTTCATACCAGAGTCTCTATCTGTAGCCCTTATCCTGGTGACAAGAAAGCCAATTCCAGCATCTTTAGGGATTGAGATTTCCGCCGTGCTGTTGCGTAGTACTGGACCGACAATGACAGGTGCATTATCATTTTCATCAATGATGGTTAGTACAACTGTGGTATTACTAACAAGCTGCTGGCTCCCTCCATCCCTCGCTTGAACCATAAATGCAATTTGATTTACTTCTTCGTGGTCAAAAGTTCTCAGGGCATAGATCGCCCCGTTGGAGGGATCAATGGTCACGTAGGTGGTTATAGAACTTCCCAAAATATAGCTCTCCAAAATAGTGTAGGTCACCTGCCCATTGTCCCCTAGGTCTGGGTCTGTGGCTGTCACAGATGTGATATACGCTCCTGGAGAGTTATTTTCTAAGATAACAACTTCATATCTGTTTGTCTGGAAGCGGGGTGGGTTGTCATTTTCATCACTGATTTGGACAGTAAAGTGTTTTACCGTGGAGAGACTTGGCGTTCCCTTGTCCTCTGCTATTACAGTCAAGCTGTATTCAGATCTCTTTTCCCTATCTAGACTGGCATTAGTCAAGATTAAATAGTTATTTTCATAAGTCTTTTGGAGTTTAAAGTGGCCGTGTCCATGGAGCTTGCAAACTATCTCTCCATTCACGCCAGAGTCCTTGTCTTGCACTCTGACTAGGGCAACGAAAGTGTCCAGGGGTGACCCTTCAGAAATGTAGGCTGTCTCTTCTTTTTCTGGGGACATCAAGTTTAAGTTAATTTCAGGTCTGTTGTCATTCACATCCACAATTTTAATTATAATTTTGCAGTGAGCTGGAATGGAATTTGGCCCCATATCTTGAGCCTGAGCATCAATTTCATAGGATTTGGTTATTTCATAGTCCACTTGCTTCAGGAGGGTCAGATGTCCCTTTTCTGAATCTATCCTAAAAGTCTCTGTAATTTTGGAAGACACATGACTGCTAAAAGAGTACACGACTTTACCATTAGCGCCCTCATCTGGATCAGTAGCATTGAGGTCTATGAGCAAAGTCCCAATCGGTGAGTTTTCCAAGAGTTGAATTATATACGACTGCTGTTCAAAAACAGGACTGTTGTCGTTGGAATCAGAAATGCTTATTTTCAGGATGGACGAGCCAGACCTCTGTGGCACCCCCTTATCTGAAGCAGTGAGCTGGAGTTCATAACTTGACTTCAACTCCCTGTCCAGTTCTCTGACCACGATGAGCTCTGCATACTTAGCACCGTCAGTCCTTGTCCTCACTTCAATACTAAAAAAATCATTTGCAGAAAGGGAGTAAGTGTGAAGGGAGTTGTCCCCCACATCTGGGTCAAAAGCGCTGTCCAGAGGGATCCGGGTTCCTACAGCTGCGCTCTCGGATATCTCAATCGGGATGAGAGCCCGGGAAAACTGCGGGGAGTTGTCATTAATATCCAGCACTTCAACTTCCACATGGAAAAGCTGCAGATGTTCAGTGGGCAGAGTGATCACATCAAACTCTATGGAGCAGTTTAAGTTTTTCTGGCAGAGTTGTTCCCGGTCAATTTTAGCTCCTATGCTGATTTCCCCGTTATCCTCACGGACTACAAGCAAGGGAGAGTTCCCCCTCTGCATGGCTCGAAAGCGAACCGAGGAAGGGTTCGGAATTTTTAATAAAACATCCGCTACGTCCTCCGATAGCCTTGCGATTACCGATCCCACTCTCTGCTCCTCGTAAATCCTGTATTTCAAATTCTTGCCCAGCGCAGCCTTATCGAAAGACACCGCCACCAGTGCAAAAACGAACACAAAGTGCATCTTACTGCCGCTGCGCTGCATCTCTAAGTTTTTGCGGTTCATCCCTCCGAGCGAAGTAAAGCGCAATTATAGCAAAGCTTCCTTCGGCGCCCTAACCCCCGCGCACATCTGGTCCCTGTGCAAGGAGCCGCGTACCGGTACCTTAGCGGATCACCAAACTTTTCCGCACGCACCGTGCCGGGACACCCATCCACACGTCCTCGCCGCTCTGCCGGCTCCTCAGCCTCTCCCTCGCCCGCAGCCGCCCTCCATTCGCCGCGGCGCCTCCCGGAGCGCTCCTCCTTCTCTTCCTCTTCCTCCTCCTCCTCCTCCCCAGTGCCCTCTCGGCGGCAGACTGAGCGCCCGGCAGCCCGCAGCCCCCCGCGCAACTTCACTTGGGCTCGGACAAAGCCGAGGCGCAGCCAATGAGCCCCGACGGGCGGGGGCAGCGCCGCCCAGAGCCGGCCCCACACCCGGCCCCGGCCCCACAGCCAGCCCCACACCCGGCGCCGTGCCTGTAGGAGCCGCGTTTAACCAGCCGGCGTCTTTTCGGGGCGTCCGCCTGGTAAACGAGCCGGGGGTGGCGGATGGCTCAGCCGCGCCCCCGCCATCTCATTCCCCCCGTTAGCTGCCTTGCTTCCCTCGACATCCACGCGGAGCTGCCCCCCATTCCCGGGGAGCTCTCCCTCCTGCTTGTCAAGGCAATAGCCTTCCGCACGCTTCTGGCCATGCCCTGCCTTCCTCCTACACGATTTGTGCAGCGGCGTGTGCCTGAGCGTGGTTCTCCCGCATGTGCCTGTGTGTGTGTGTGTTCCCCTGCTTTTCTCTTGGCTGGCCCCGTGCTGCTGCTTCAGATCTTTTTCACCCTGGTTGAAAAAGCTCTTCGTGCTTCACCATGACAATTTGTGCTAAGTACACCTTATCCACGCCAAGGGTTTTAAAGAAGAAGCAGCCACAAAACAGATTAAGTGTTCTGGACAATTTCCTTAACGCACCTCTCTTCCGTAGCTGCAAACTATTTATACTGCAACACGTTTGCGCACACACACAGACACACAATACCTTATGGCTGAGTTGGTCGTGTCTTTTATGTACTCCAGAAATGCTACAGTTCGCTAAGTTAAGAGAGCTTCATCCTGCAGCCAGGTCACCGAAGCCAATACCACCTCCTATCTAATGTATCTATTTATGGTGTGATTTCTATTTCCCCTCTTTTGCACTTCCTTTAAAGTTTATCACTTGAGCCACAACCTTACCATGCTTTTCGTTTTTTTTTTTTTTGTTTTTTTTTTTTTTATTTCTACTAACTTTACCCACTACCCACTCGGTTACCGGTGTTTTACATTTTACCATCACTCTTCTATGCTTTTTTCCCCCCATATATTTCCATCCCCTCCCCACCCTATCCTGAAATGTGAAAAGTGAATCTCTGATTCTTCCAATTTACTCTCAGCAGAGCCCAGTCAAAGTCACTAAGAAGGTTCTTGTTGGAAAAAAAAAAAAAAAAAAAAAAAAAGCAGAGGAGGCTCAGCGTGAACTCTCTGTCTTTTTAAGCATTCAAAAGCATTTTATAAGCCATTGTCTCTTTTTTCACAAACCAGCGCCGTGTGGCAAATTGCGCAGAATAGAAATGCCTATAATGAATGTATTTAGTACTGGGTCACGCCGATGAACATTCTGCCCCCATGAATAATACTGTTTTACAAGTTTGCAGCCCTTTCAAATTGCTGATCCCCAAACCCTATAGGCAAACTAGAAAAGCTAACACAAGCAACTGGGACTTTAGAAACCCATAGCCATCTGGCCTAAATCTCTAACAATCCAAGCCAATAATTATATCAATTCAGGCTTTAGTGAACTCCTTTGCAAACACCAAAAGAGCAAAGAAAGGAATTAGTGGCCATTCTAAGTTCTGGTGGAGCAAATTCAAAGATAATCTAATTCCATTAGTCCAGGGACAGCTTTTTTTGCAGCTCTGATAAATATTCCTAAAACATTTTTCCAAAATGCCAATGTAAACTCTTTTCTGACAATAATTGGGGAAATGGGTGCAATTAAATGCTGTTCTTAATGTCAATAAAAAGTATTTTGCTGATAAAAGAAGTCACTACCCCTTTACATGAGTACAGAAGATGAATAATTCATAGTAAAAAATAATTTCCCTTCTGAAATGCTAAAATTATATATATATATTTAAATGATAACATGTTCTTACAAGTAACTGTTGAGTACATTTAGATATGCAGAATTTGCTTCATGCAAATTTTATCACTTTCCAAATAGTAATTTCAATTTATCACCTTAGTCTTCTTCAGAGACGTACTCTGAGATACTCTCATGTCAATATCTATATTAATAGATAGCAGAATACCTATTGCATTCTCTTTCCCTCTTTTTTTCCCCCTCCCCCCCCAAGTTCACCAGTCAGGTTATTTATAACATTATCACTTAAGTCCACGTTGTCATGCCACTACCCATTTACACTTACAAAGAAGATAAAGATGTCATTGACACAACAGTTGTTATCTGGATTCTGAACTAAAGTAATGAAAAAGCATTAATCTTCTTCTTTTTTTTTTTTTTTCATCTGACAGACATTTGAACCTATAAGTGAGGAGCAACTGCCTTTGTTTGTTTAAAGGCAGCAACGTTTAAGCGCGTGGTGCCACCAGAAGTGATACTTCTGTGGGGTGCATGGGAACAATCACAGCACTTCCAAGGCTGATTCCTCACATAGCCAGTGAAAGAGTTTTGTCTGAAAGTCTCTTAAACTCCAGCCCACCTTTGACATGGCAGACTTCCCTTACAAAGGAAAGGGAGAGTCCCACGTGCAGCCAGCAGACACTTCTTGCGGAGCGTGGTATTGTGAATGCTGTTAGGCACGTGAGCGGAGTGCTGCTAGCCTCCTGGAGAGTAATCTTGCTTATTCCCACCCAGTATGTATCTATTCACCACAACCTTCGCAAAAGCTGCATTCAAAATTCCCTGGTAGTGTACCTGAGGAAGAAAAACAAAGTGTCTCCAAACAGCACTTCAACTTGCCTACACTACTGCTTCAGAAACCACAGCTACACAGCAGATTAATTAATTTTTCACTTAGCTGAAAATAGGCTTACTTCTGTGGTCAAGATACTTGAAAGTCTGACTTGTTTCTCCAAGGAGTTTTATTGAGCTCTCAAGCATAGATTTCCTTCTAAAAGTTACTGATGCCCTAGATGCATGGTATATATTCAAAACTTAGGTGACAGAATTTGACTTTGAAGAGTTACTTTGAGAAATAGTCCCTCGCCAGGGACAGGAGAGAAAGAAAATGATTTTCTTAATAATGATAGTAGCACAGTGAAATTAGCACAGTGACATTTGGCTCATCCACCCCACCCCCCAAAAAAGAAATGAGGTTTTATTCACTTTCGGTATGATTTATTGCCTTATGTTGCATCATGTTACAAAATGTCAGACACACTATGCTCCAGTGCACAAGACATAGCAAGATAAAATTTGATTTGACACCTGTGTAATGAATGTGAAAGACAAGTCTTCCTAAGTCAGAAGTGTATTTTAAGAGAACATTTCCATTACAATGAATGACAAAGTTGGGGGGCTTTTTCTCTGTCTCTTCTCTTTCTTCCTGCTCTCCTTCTCTGTCTGTCCCTGTCTGTCTGTCCCTCCCTTCCTCCTACACAAGCTTGTTTCCCAAAGTAATACTAATGACAGAGCTCTCCCTCGTCTTTATACTTTACAATTCCATCTGTTGCAGTGAGAGTGCAAAATGGGAAAAGGATATCCATGTAGGTAAACAGGTATTTTACACTCACTCTTGGAGCCACCGCTAAATTGTTAGAAGGTCCATATACTATTCAGTGGGATGGGGGAAAGAAAGCTGACATTTCACTCTGATTTTTTGCATGGACAACTATATTATAAGCTCATCATGAATTAATGCTGTATTTGTCCGATCCATTAGCTATCTCATCAGTCATGTTTACACCTGATACTTTAAAAAAAAAAAAAATTGAGATGCATTAGAGGCTGGGTTACTTCAAGAGACACTAGAGGGTGAATGGGCCACTGGATTATCAAATATGGCCTTCTGTACATTACAGTCTTCTTAATTAAGCCCAATTACATTAGCTAGAGCATTTATTTTAATCTGTAAAATACAAAACGCATACCTCAATCAGGCATCAGTTACATGGTTCACCTGAAAAGGCAGAGCACCAGCCATCCCTAATGGGGTCAGAGGTTGCTGACAGGCAGATCAGAAAGGCCAGAAACACCAATAATATAAATCCCAACTTCCCCCAAAATCTGCACCTTACTTTAACACAACCCTGCCAAGCTGTTCTCAGTCAGAGCACTGTCCCTTCTGTGCATTATCCAGCATTCTCAAAGACAGCTGACACCTCTGAGACACATGTAAAAACAGGTATCTGTTTTTTCCTGTATCAGGAAAAAATACCTTCCTGACCCCGACAAAAGCCCATATAAAGCCCCTCAAGCAAAATTCTAGGTACCCAGAAAGAGGAATAAAGAGAGAAACTTAGTTCATACTCATTCATTAAAATATATCAAATCACTAAATTTTATACATTTGCTGATGGTTGAGAACTTTTTTTTTTCTTGATAAGTGAGTTTGAAATTAGATTTTACATTATCATCAATCATTGTGGCAAAGGGCAGGGGAGCAGATTTTCTGCTACATGAGTAAATTTTCATGGCAGTTTTGCAATGCACTGCTGTGCATCAAAATAGCAAGTTAAACTTGTACATGTTTCATGCATGGCAAGTGCTGTACCGTGGTATTTAGTCTCTTTCTGTACCAATAAGACATTTATCTCTCAAAGTTTTACCAAGTGCAAGAGAGAAAAATGCTTGAGACTTACAGTTTACTGAATTTCACTCTGTTACAAACAAACATCTGCAACGTGTCACCAGACACTTTGGAATTATTTTGAGTAGTCATTAATGTGGCAGAGTATATAATGAAAATTCCATTGTCTCATTACTCAAAATGCATTTGTTGTTATGTTTATCCTTTTGTTTAGTTATTTCCTTGTAAAGCATGAAGTAGAATATCTCTGATAGCCTTTTACCCCAATTTTTCTTTAAGAGTAATAAATGCATTGCAGTAAAATGAGATTTTCAGCATTATTTATGCCTGGGATATTACTAAAAACTACGGCATGCTTCTTTCCCCTCACACCTAAGGAAACAAAGGTGCAGCCCTATGCAGCCCTGTTCCACTTTTTCACAAGCCACATAAACTCAGCTATGGGTACAGTTGTGCATAACTGCCCAGATCCTAATGCATCTTTATTTCTCTTTCCTTCTTTCTTTCTCTTTTTCTTCCTTTCTTTTCTTCTTTCTTTCCATCTACCTATCCCATTGCAAATACAGATAGTAATAAGATCCAGATGCTTCTGAAGACAGTGGCTACAACCTTCAAGTCCATACACAGTGTGAGTAGAGGAATGAAGACGCCCAGTCACCTCCTGTTTCCTATGGGCGCATCCACTTTGTGGCTGGAATAGTCACTGGTGTAGCTGGAGACCCCAGACCTCTTTTTCCCCATAAGGAAAGTACTGCCAACATCTGTGATATTTACTTGAAGTACACTTACTGTGTTTCAGCTTTACATACCGGTGTACTTGCATTGAATTTCCCACATCTGTTTTTATTCCAGATGTTAACAAATTAATATACTGCATGCACTGGAATTTGGAAATAAATTTCAAAGGCTATCTGTCTCACACTATTTCTGTTCTGTTGTGACTAACATCTTGTCCTAGTACCCTGCAGCACACTGGCTAGCTTGTGATGATATTTTCAAGGCCATTCTTACTTTACACAGGGTAGGAAGTGCAGCTGCACTTTTGATACTTCTTTTCTTCATGGGAGTGGAGTTTCTGTAAAGGAAGGAATTGAGGTTTGATGCAGATGTGAATTTAGCCAGGCCTGCAATGCAAAGTTTGTCAAATTAAAAGCTCAACCCAAGCTTTTTAAGGAACTATAACTTTCTCCACTACCCCTGGGAGTTTAAAAAAGGAGCATGATTGCTGTTTCAAGTGTCTTCAGACCAGACAAAGCATGTTTTCAATCTTCCCCTGACAGCCTAAGCCAAACAGTGGAGTCAAACTCCACTCATCTGCACCTACTGCCAGCAGCTGCTCATGACCAACATGCTCTGAGGATGCCGGACACTCTCTTGCAAGGGAAGGGTCTGTTACCTTCAGCAGAGCCTGGGCTCAGCTTCATGCAGCTGTGGGGGGGGCAGAAGAAACTCCAGTGTTTGTAAAGCATTTCTATCTTCCTCTGACCCTGCTGCTGATCAGAACCAACCTGATCCATCAAACTATTTTCAACAGCTTCAGGGGCAGTTTAAATTCTGTTGAATGATGTAAGCCTCACAGGAGGCACAAATTCTGAGGGTCATAAGGGACACTTGGAAGAATCTGAACTTTTCCCTGCTGCAACGTTTAGAAAGCTTGCATTACAAATAATGGCCAGTAAGGAAACCTGGGTGCTAGTGGCCTTCCTCCCTACAAAACTTCAGGCACAGTTCACCACCCAGCCTGCTTTGTGAATCAGGACCAAATATGTTGTTTATTTTATTTCACAATAAATATTTATACGGCACTATGCAAGGGTATCTGCATTTTTCATTCCTGATTTTTCTGGGAAAAAAAAAGGAAAAAAAAATTCTCCCTGCTTCAATGTCATGGGAAAACGTGGAAATGTAAACCTGCTGTAGGAAGCAGGCACAGTGGGAGCTGTAATGGGAAAAAGGCAGGCATGGTTTATCAGCAGAATATGAAACATATACTGAACATCCGGCTTCCCAAGTAAGTTGTTAACAGTGCTCAATACAAATGTTTCTCTTTAAAGAATCAGATGTTCTCTTTTTTTTTTTTTTTCAATAGATGCAGTATGGTAAAACTGGTGCCATAAAGTCATTGCAAGAGACAGCAAACAACTTTGTTATCATAATAGGCTTTTTTTTTCTCCTTCTTTTTTAAACAATAGCTCTAGCAGGTGGCATGTGGCTGGGACTGGGTCTATCACCATCTCCAGGGTGCCAAGACGTCCCTCAAAGTTTCTGTGGGAGGAATTTGTTGGTGGGATTTGGATTGTAAAGGCACGTGAGCATCTGCTGCCTGCTCGGTCTCATTATCATTGACACAATTAGCTCCTGCAGCTCTCAGCCCAGCAGCCAGAGCCGGGGACTCAATTTTCCTCCTCTCTGACAATGCTCATTACCATTCATCTGAACGTTCGGGCTCCTCTGCCTCCTAGTCTGGGCCAAGGGTCTGTAAAAACAGATCACACAGAGAAACACTCAAGGAAGGAAGAGCAAATTGACATAATAGCTACTAACAGCCTAAAATCAACTGTTTTACATACAGTACTGCTGATAAACTTTCAGTGTTCATAGCAAAGGCTTTTTGTTTTCCCTGCTGCAGAAGTCACTTTATTCCAAACATAACGTTATTTGTTTTTCTATTTTTTTGTATAATTTCTGTATCTTATAAGCTTTTTCAGTCATTCAGAAGATACTACACAATATTACTATTGTTCTTCCATACTCTCAACCACTTCCAAAGTTGTAACAAACTTTCCTTCTTCTTTTTTTTTTTTTTTTTTTTTTTTTTTTTTTATCTCATTACATACAGAAAAAGTCGATTTTCCACCTTAAAGTTAATTTGGAAACCAGAGTGAAAATGAGACTTTTGCTCTTCAGGATATCAGGGAAAGTAGGAGTTAATTGACGTCTTCCTCTGGCAGCCAGAGACTAAACAAAATGTTAACACATATCTGCAGATAAAGACTTTGCATTCCTTTAAGTGTCCTTGCTCATATAAAACTGCATCTATTTTTCATTTCCTTTCAATAGATGCCGCATAATTCCTCCTTGCTGGCCTTATGTCCTTTTATTGCTTCAAACAACCCCTTGCCCATAAATGGGAAATTAGAGAAGTGACACAGTTTTCAAATAAATCACTCAGCTAAAAGCAGAGAGGAGGGGGGGGGAGAAAAAGGCAGAGAATATAAACTGATCCATCTCCTGAATAAAACTCAAGGACCTCTGTCTTTGAACAAAGAAAACAGAAGGGCTTCAAGGCCTGAGTGTGCAGTAATCTTACAGTTTTTGAATGTTGCATAGATAGCAATTTGTGACTTTACTGAAAAATATTGGATTTAAGCAGAAATAAACTTACCACAACATGTCTTTCCTGAGAGTTTGTCTTTACTAGATCTTTGTAACACCAGAAGAGGGAAAATATCGCATAGAGCTGGGGATGAGGTGAGGGCATGACATCTACTTTCAGATGTTTTTAAAGCTCAAGGAACTGTTATTGTTTCCATAAATCATTAGTACGAGTTTATTTTCCTCAACACCCTCAATGTCTTATTAGGCAAAACATAAAGGGGGCATTTCCACCCCTCAGAGATAAAAAGAAAGAAATTTTACTGTACATCCCAAAATGATGACTGTCACTATTTTAACCTCAGGTTCCAGGCACTGCTGTAGTTTTGCAGGCCAGGAGCATGGAGGAGATGAGGGACAAGGTCTACCTCTCTCGCTGATATCCAGAGTGCTGCTTGTTTGCAGAACTGCCCCAGTTCTCGGGGCTTTGTCATGGAAATGTGAACGCTGAAAGAACAGTCTATTATGTTAAATTACAAATTATATTATAGGGTTTTAAGTAATTGTTTGCTTACTGTTGTCACGCACATGTAGTTTATTGAAAGTTGATGTAATCATTTTGGCAAATTTCCACTGGCAAGAATCAGGCGGGGTTAACTTAAATCAGCTGCTGTGGGGGTTTGCATCAGGCAATTAATGGGTGAAAGGCTGGCACAGACACCCTTCAAAGTTAATTTGTGCAGACCCATTTTAGAAATAGTGCATTATGTCTCAACTGCATGAAATGTATTGTGTACATATTAGTGTTCATAAAATTCATTAGAACTCCATTAGTTTAAATGAAAGAGTTCTGTTGCTTTTGTACTATAAAATTGAGTGTTTTCATGGTAAGCAAAAAGATATAAAATATGTAGGAAATACAAAAAAAAAAAAAGTGTTTTGGTTTTCTAGAGATGTTTAAATAACATCAGAACATTCATCCATCAGAAAGATTTTTGCTTCAATTACATGTCAAATTAAACACGTAAGACGATTCCAAAATACCCTTAACTGAATGGAATGCATTTGCTCACCAGGCTACATAAACATGGGTACACCCACATTTTTATTTTTTTATTTTTTTCCTAATTCTCTGATCCAAAACATCTATGTCAGATCCTGGAACACTTTGGTATGATGCAATGCATCAGCTGGCATTTCTTTTTCAGAAATAAAATAAAAAATACTAATACTGGAGTGGAACTTAAAGCATGGTCGTGTAAATTCATACACTCATTTTCCAATTGTAACTGTGTAGACTTTTAATTAAATAAGTTGTGTTATACACATACACACATATATATTATATATAATGCATTTATGTATATATACAACTTTTAGAGAAATAAGAAGTTGAAGTTATAAATAATTGCTGTTCACTGGTGCCTTTTTGTAGGGCATCTGTGCTGTTAAGATGTTGGCCTTTTGCTTTGTCCTTACACAGACTTCTATCACAAAACAAAGCTGTGAAATGAAGAGTAAATCAAGCACATACAGTATGACATACGGGTAATTTCCATTAAAGATATTCTATTGATAAAAAAAAGTAAAACTTGATTAAAAAAAAAAAAAAATAGAGTAAGGAAATTTAGTATATTGTGATTGATATTAAATGTTACACAAGTAAACCTCCAAAACAGTCCTTAGTATTATTGCTATGAATTGTTCTCCTAGCCATTCTGCATTGTTTAAACACTAAGTTTATATGTAATTTCTATAACTTGGTTCAAACATTTCTTTGAGTGCCTTGGTAGGAAATGGTTCAAGACCTTACAATAAAAATTCCTCACAAATTTTCACTTGAATTCTAAATCCCATAAAAGCAAGTAATAAATGTACAAAGCACATATCAAGAAAAACATCAGTGTTTTGACAAGGTTGATGGTTTTTGTTGTTAGTTTTGTTTTACAGTCACTTTAGAGAAAACATCTGCACTATTTTTAAACCTGTTCAGCAATATGTAATCTGTCATACATGCTATGAAAGCTAATAGCATGCGTTTCCCTAGGCCTGCTCTAGTATGACACTAAAACAGGGTGCTTGATATTTTTAACTGTGGAAAACTTTCTTAAATGCTTATATTAATTTTCACTAGGAATCACATCACATGGATTTAGGGATGCCAAAGAACCTTTTCTTTAGCTGACTTTAACATTAGCTTTTTTTTACATCTAATGACAATAAATTCCATCGTCCTTGTTGATCTGAGCCTGTTGAGTTGAGTAACTGTGTGCACAGAAGAGTTAGTGGTTTATTTTCAGCCAAAGCATGTAACAATGAATCCAGATCAAGTTCCTAGATCATACAGAGGTCTCGTTTCTGAAGCCTATAATATTTTAAGACTTTAAGTTTTTGAAGTTATAGCTTATATATTCTTTTAACTAAATTCTGTTCATATTCAATTTCTGATTTCCATCCAGGTTAAACAGCCCTCAACCATGACAAGCAGCTAATTTGATAGTAATTCAGCATGGTTATGATCCATAACTAGTACTTCAAGCAGACATTACTCTCATAACTGCTCTTCAAGCTTCATTGCAGTACATTAGCATCTGGCAGGTCAGGACGGTTTGATTTGCTTGTGCCATGCTGCACTCTCTTGGCTGTGGTGGACAGAAAAAAATAATAATAAAATAAAATAATAAATAAATAAACAAATAATATATATATAGATATATAAAGTGCTATCATCCATGTGGAAATGAGGCCAAAATGACTGACTTCTGTTCTCAGCTGAGCTCTCATGAATCTTACAACTCACATATTTATGAAATGAGAAGGATACTTAATAGTCCTTTACCTTTGAAAATTACTAGTTTTGATCTTTGTTACTTCTCAAGTTACTAGGTTTAATTTATGGTGCCCCTAAATTGCAACAGAAAAGTGGTTAAACTATTTTTCATAGATCTTCCATAATGCATGAATCGTGAAATGAATTTATTGGAGCTGAACACCCTGGAGATCATTAGCTTTGCCATTATATGTATACACAAATGGGGGAAGAGAGAGACAGAAAAGAGGGAGAAAGAACATTTTTCTGACATCTCATCATTAGCATTAGTATTTTACAGTGCAATCAACCTACTGCAAAATCTATGTGCAAAATACAATAATTTTATCACTTATGGATTTTAATATACGTGGTTTTTTTTTTCCTAACATTGTAAAACCATGAAAGTCTAGAATATTTTTAACAAATGGGTGAAATATGTATTTAAAATAAGAATCATAACTTCTCCAGGAGAAAAAAAAAATATAATAAACTGGAAGTCAGCCTTGAACTGAAGACCTATATAACATTTTCATATAAATCCTATATATTTTCGTATTAATCCTACAGAATCATTATGACTCTGTTAACAGACAAGAGCTATTATGTATCATTGTCCCATGCTTCCTAACGAAAATTCTGTCAACAAGTTTTTTGTCATTGAAAACTGAAAAAATACTAATTTATGGTAGTTTTTAGTTCTCAGGCTCCCACCTGGTGTGCTTACCTTGCTAAGTAGCATATAAATTTTCTAATCCTGTCTCTGTGTTATTACGTAAAATTGCTTTCACAGTATTTTGGACTGCCCAGCCAGTAAGAACCATCTCTCCAAAAGGAAAGAATCTTACTGATGATAGCAGCAAATTTGTAGGCAACTGTGATCACTGTGCATACAAATAACATAAGCAGGTACACAGCAGTTTTGCCTGTTGTGCTGAAAACCAACTTTCCCTAACTGAAAGTGGATGTATAAATTAGCTTCACATATACATTTGAAGGGAAGGGGAAGAGAAAAAAACATAGAAAGACAGAGGAGAGAAAGAAAAAGGGATGTGCATTGACATTTTCAGGATGGCACCATTATTATTGAAAGGTACACTGTAAAATCGCTATATTGTATAGCATAAAAATGATAAGAATGGGAATGAATGAAACTTGTAAACAGAACAATAGCAGACACCAATTTCTGACTGCAAAATCAAAGCAACAAAATCAAAGTCTTAAGTAAGCACAATATAATAATAATTGTAGTTGGCATGTTTTCAAGCCAGAATAACATGACATTGGAAATGATCAAAAGAATCCACCATGGCTTGGAAATCTGACCACAAACAGGGCCTCAGAAGCAAAGGGAAAAGGAAGGGTCCAATCAGATCTGAACAGCATACAGGTGGTAAAGTAGAAAGTAAAATATCTAGGTAATAACAAATGATGACCCTAATGGGCCTTGTTGGGAGCAGAGGTTTAGGAAAAATGTACAAGAAAAGTGGAAACAATAAACAAGGTAAGAAACGGAGAAATGTGACCATGCCCTTCTTGCTTCTTGGTCTCTTTGACTACATTATCAGAATCATGTACATTATCAGGTATCATGTGTAAAGAGAGTACAACAGAGGTTAATATATTAGTCATTTTGTAGTTCTGTTTAAATCAGTTTGAACAGATTATACACACAACTGAAAGTATAAAAAAGTAGTCATGCAAGTGCTATCAGCTTCTATTATAGCAGGAGAATTTCATACGAGGGTCTCACATGCAGTCTTGTCAACAGGAACTTAGAATACTAAAAATTTTTGTATAAACCCTGGGCAGGCAAACGTGAGCATTTAAAACCCTTTCTGTGCTTCTAAATCACTGAAAGTCTAAATATTAAAATATTGAAAGACCCAATATACCACCAGGAGAAATCAGTTGCCAGTACGCTCTACCAAGCAGCCTGGACATCTAAATTAATATGAAAAATACAGCTGTAACTGTAAGACCAAATATCTCTGTACAAACTTTGAGAAAGAAAAGTGAAACATTTTTCTTGATGTATCTACAAGGCTTCTTTTTTGACATTTTAAAGATTCACAGTTACTAGTATATTAACTACCAATTGTGAGGGGATTTTATGATGCTCATCACAGAGCAGGCTTATTCATTGTGTTTCCACTTTGTGAAGAAAAATAACTTCCATTATTTTAGCATTATGCAGTGTTTAGGCTCATTGTCTAGAACAATTAGGATTTAATCAATGTCATTTTTCCAGTGTATCGCAAAAAAAGGTCCTCCTGACTTCCAACGACTGTATATCCTGAATGTTAAAGGGAATAAAAATTGACTGCAAAAGAGGTGAAAAAAGCTGAAGAAGCCAAATGTAGATTCCAGCTATTTGCCTATCCTCTTCTATTATATTATGAGAAGAAAATATAGATTTGAATTAAATTAGTGATTTTAATAAATGTAAGATACATATATATTTAGGTAAGATATACACCCAAACCTGCCTGCTTCCATCTCTTTCTCACTGTATGTTGTGAATAACTTGTTTTTTTGTAATGTTGCAGCTGTAGAGACTGTCAAGCAAATCCAAACCTGCAGCCTTAAAATTATCTCCAATTCCAAGTATTTTCCTTGACAAGGCCTTGCTTCTGAATGCTGTATACTACATAAGGCAAATATAGTGCACATACTTTACAACCGATAAAATCAAACATTACTCCCAAAATTGATGGTAGAGTCAATTCTTTCAGCAATTTTTTTTTTCCTGCTTTACTGAATTAATACTGAGCTGTCTGATACAATCAGTTATCATCCAACAATCAAAGTGAATTACCTTTTAGATACCCATTTCTGTAACTGATCAAATCTAGAAAGAAATAAGATTATATTCATTTGTTTGCTTGGCTTCTGGTTTGTGTTGGTTAAACAGTCCATAAGAAGGAATACTTCTCTCAAAATTAATCAAACATCTATTCCCACCCATACACTTTTAAGTATAAACTATTAGTAATTAAAGCCACTGACCATTTCCTTAGCCAACCTGTTTAGGTAATTTACTTCTGTGAATCACAGCTGTTTATGTGGCTTGTAGGGTTGTTACAGCATATAAATGCTAAGAGCAATTTCTGTGGCAGTGACAGAGAATACCTACATAGTTATAGATATCCCCTTTATATGGAAAATCCATATGGAAACTCTATATATCAGTCCTATCTGAGATTTCAGGATTTTTTTTTTCCTTTTAACATGGTTATCACTGTATTTCATCTAGATAGCTTACTCTCGTTTGCTTTATCAGATGAGTTGCTTTTTCTGCTTCTCTACTGCTCATTGTGATACTTTCTGAGATGGCTTAAAAGTTGTTTATATATGTGTATAGTATACCTACACTTTTTTAAAATAAATAAATTCTTGTCTGTTTCTTTATGTTCTTGCTGTAAACTTTTCTGGTCATGGATCAGTTTCCACCAAACCAATTCCATTCAAAGTGGGTGCCACACTTATGATTTTCTCCCTTGCAATTGTGTTAGTGTAGGGAGAGTAGATCCTTTGATAAAATCGGTAATTACTGCGGAGGGTTTTATCTAGTCTAAAATTTTTTTCTTGGCAACATATTTCATGGGAAGACAAGAGAGAATGGAGCACTACAGTGCTATTTTGTCTGCTGTCTTTATAACTACATGAGGGATTTTGTGTTCTAAATTCAGCGTACCTTTTTCAGGGCCAGTTGACAGGCAAATATAGTCCTCAGAGTATAAACAAGCAAACAACAACAACAACAAAAAAGACTTGACAAAGGTACTGAGGAAGAATGTCATTTTTCATGACCCTGCACAGAGCAAGAGGGTTGTTCTGCTGATGCAGACTAGTTTGGGCTGAGAGCCAGGGCATGTGGGGCTCATTAACTCCCAAACAAGTTAGGAAAGTTTGAAGCAGGAAGAGGAAGATTCAAAGAGTGAAACATTTGGGAAGAGCCCAGAAGTCAAGAAAATGTCTTAAAACTTTTTGTTTTGTTGCTTATTACTGCAAGGAAAGGAAAGGAAACTCAGGAAGTAAGTTTATCTAGTCTAAATGTACTTTGTTAACAGCATGAAATTCTTCTTCAAAAGACTGAAGAATCAGCACCAGTTGGATGTGGAATCTATTAGCATTAATGAATCATGGCAAATTTCCTGTACAAAGACCTGCCCAAGATATAAGATCTTTTTGTAGAATATCACTATTTGTCTTACATTTGTATGGGGAAGCATATGTATATAGGTATGTGTGCATATATATATAATAAAAAGGTTTGCATTTTAGGCAGGAGACAGGTCTCAGGTCCTCATTGCAGGAAGGATGAGTAAAGTAATTAAATTAATATATTCATGGAAATACAGCTGTTTAAACATTTTGCTATGGAGTCCTGTTCTGATCACAAAATGTCAGAACCAACACATTGGCACAAAAAGGAAAATCAAACTTGATAATTAGCATTCTTTAAAATATATATTATTAAGCTGTACTGGAATCATTACATTTATGAGGTGCAGAAAATCAGGGAATAAGCTTTATTAGATTAAGTTTCAATCAGGATGGAACAAATGTCACAGTGTAGAAATATCCTCATAGCCAAACACTTCATGAGCTAGCTACAGCCAGTGAAGTACAAATGATCAGGAGAAATAAAGGACATTTAATGCTTTAATGGTAGTAGTCAGTTCCCATTTTCTCAGTCCATATGAAATTTAAACCTGGCAATGGACAGATTTTTTTTTTTATTTTTATTTTTTATGAAGCTTATATTGAATAGTGAGAAAAAAGCCACAAAGTGACCCAATGCCTTCTTAGCCAGCCTGGGGTATGTCCTTGGAGTAATTCATTTGTGAAAACTACCATTATTTAAATATAAGTTCAATAGCTCAATTATAATAATTGGTTCCTTGTAAAGTTTAAACAGGAGATTTCTTCCTTTCATTTTTAAAAGCTTTCCTTTTGAAAAATCAATTATTTATGTTCCAGATCAATTAAAAAAAAAAATCATGATTCAAAATTAATTCCCACAATACAGCTGAATCTTGTTCATGCTGCCTGGGTACTCACAGCCTCACAGTTGTATTTCCACAGCCTGTTAGAACATCATCTTTTTGCTCATTATGTTTTTGCAAAATCTAATTGAGTATAACCCAATTTCTCCACATACACTGATGTATTTAACCTCAAGGAACATGTTGCTTGAAAAAAAACATCCTACACACCTCCTTGACAAAAACAAGTAGTAATATTGCATCTCCATCACTAGTATGGTACAGCCAAGAACCCACTCGGGTTCTGATGGTGGCAAGGGGTCAAACATCTCCCAATATTGCACAGATTTAAGTAGCTCATTTACACAGAAGTCACATACATATATATACCTTCAAACTCAACTTTTCAATGTCTTATTGATTTCTAAGAGAAGTATCTGACCTGAAAATCCACTTAGTTCCTATGTGGATGAGATGAAAAAGCAATATGCAGATGAAAAAGCAATAATTTCCTTTGAGAAAAGCACACAGTAAATGGAGAACTTGTAAATTTGAAGACCTTTGTTTTACTTCCTAGGGAAGAAAACAAAACAAACAACAACAAGAAAGCAAATTTATGAGAAAATAAAATAATAAAATAAAATAAAATAAAATAAAATAAAATAAAATAAAATAAAATAAAATAAAATAAAATAAAATAAAATAAAATAAAAAAAGATTTGAACAAAAAGTAAGACTCGAAATATATTGCTGGAATGCTGGAAAACTTTGCATTTGAAGTTTTTATATCAAGATGGAACCTCTCCCATAACTCTGGTAGCAAGTGTGATCTTAATCCTTTGTGTTAAATTGTGTTATAGAGCAGCTCATCAGTGAAACCTTGATAGATGACAATCTATACTGAATTATTATCATTTTTTTGGAAAATAGTAGTAATAATAATAATAATAATAATAATAATAATAATAATAATAATATATATTAGTTGCTTAATTATATAAACAACACAATCTTGAGTGACCTGAAAGTTTTGATTTTAACCATGAAAAATCGTACAACATTGGCTGAATGCAAATGTTCACATATCTGCTATTTCTGAAAACTGCATACTGTTCTGAACGTAAACTACAGTTGTTCTTCAATTTTGAAGATTCGCTAACAAAAACATAATCCATTATGTTAACATTTTCATATATAAGAAGACAACATATGCATATACACATGCAATCAGTACTATATTAAAATTACTAAATAATAGTACCTTCCTAAATTACAAGACCAATGAAAGCCATTTCACTCATTATGAAGTTATATTGTTTTATAAGCTATTTTTCTTTTTTTTTTTAAAAAAAAAAAAACTCCAATATTTAATCATTGAAAAACAGAAGTTTCTGTCATCTTTCTTTTCAAACATTTATGCTTAAATTTTTCTCATGTGTCTTATTTACTGTTTCCTTAGAACACTTATCAGAAATGGCATACAGTTTCCCCACAGTTACAAATGAAGGTGGCCTCCTTGGAATATCAGATACAAGGGCTATTTTTGTATGTGGAAAGGCTAAGTTCATTCATGCAGTCAGGTGGACATTTGTGACAGAAGCTATCCTGAATGTAACAATTTTGACTATGTCAGAAATTTCTGTATATGGCATACATGTATGCTTATGCATATATATACACACATATATACACACACACACACTATACACACAGCAATTTTTGCTTTTTGCATATTGAACTGTATCTCATAGCGCCTGTTGGAGAAAGCAGACATTTTATATTCAGCTTGGATTCATCTTGTTGCATATAGGTTCAAACTGTGATGTCTTACAGGAAATTTTCCAAGGTTCTTGGTTCTTCACTGTTTATCAGAAGTAAAATAATTTTGGGCAAAAAGGTATGCTTTGCTCATGGTATGCATTGCTCTTTGAAAGATTTTAAAAGTACAAAATTTCCTTTTGCATTCTGGAAACAGTGGAAGAGCTAGGGAAAAGAAAAAAAAATGCACGTTTTAGTGGTAGAAAAGTGTCAAAGTGTCTGAGGCTGTGGAGGATATGCTTATGCTGTTCACGTATAGCTAGATAGAATGCAAACGTTGTCCTAAATCGGTATATTTAGGACATGAATACACAGCTTACTGCTATGAAATAGCATCACTGTAATTTATTTCATTAAATAAAATAATGAAAATGGAATATAAAATCCCCTTTGTAAATAACCTTATCTCAGCCTAGAAAATCAGTGTTAGATTTATTTAAACATGTACATTTTGTTAAGGAAAAAAAAATCTTTGAAAAAGCAGTTTAGGACACTTAAACATCACTGAGAAATTATCCGACTTTTCCTGAAGAATAAAATACAACCTTCTAAGCAGTGATAGCTCTTTGTGTTGCTGAACTGGTAGGCTCAGTTAGATTCATGAGCAAGGATTTTAGCTCACCAGTTGCTCTGCCCTTCAACAAGCCATGAAGTGGCAGGGTTTAGGGTCCTCCAACTTATCCCCCAGGCTAGCAGAGCAGTTGTCCAGCTGCAGTCAGAGACGGCAAAAGGATGAACGGAAAAAGGAAGGAAGAAAATGACAGAGTGGGCAGGAGAACCTTTCAAAGTGCATGTATCTCTCATGCGTGTATTTGACTTATCTCAGCGGAGTGTGCACTGTAGGAAAAAAACATGTCACTGCTCTAAAACTGTCTTTTCTAATTCAGTGCATCCATGTATTGTTATAAATCAGCTTCCCAGCCATTGAAAGATACAGAGACAAGAGAACAACTTTGACTGTTAGCTATCAACTCAGATAATGAAAACTTTCTTTCAGCATTAAGCTGCCAGTGTTGGGGGACGGGGTGTGGGGGGGTGAAGACTAAAAATCTAAATTAAAGCCTTCATGTTTTGCCTAGGAAATGGTTCCTTTGACATGCTCATAGAAATTAGACGTTTACATCCACCTCAGTTCCGGTTTTAAGGGATTTTTAAAAGCATCTAGAATTCTGCGTTACAAATTGCAGCCCCTTATCTTTTTATATTCTCAAAATCTAATTATAAGGTTGCTGACAGGCAAAGCTGTTGGACAGTCAAGCATTTGAGTTGCCTTGCTTGAGTACTTCATAGGTCAATGTATTTGAATTTCATTAGAGGTTTACAAAGAAGGCTGTTGAACATTGTATATACCTTACACTCAAGTATCCTATTTCACAACAAATTCCTTTGCAATGTATGCACACGTTTTGGCAGGCACATTGACAATTTTACTATAAACCTACGTTATGACGAAATAAATAAAAAGATAATAATACTATAATCATATTAGTGAAATGTGGTACTTATCCCAAGGTCAAACATATAAGCCAAGGAAATGAATGAGTAGAATGTTTACTGACAAGCTTTCTTCTTATATATACCTGGCCATAGTAGGTAGTCTGCTGTAAATGCCTTGTCTTTCAGGATGAAGAGTTATTAGCATTGGGAGTATGTATGATCCACCAACCTCACTTTGTCACAATAGACAAAATGCTACTGTACACAGGCATTGCAGGAAAACAACAGGTCCTGTCTTCATATTAGCATCTTTACATTTGACAGCAAAGATATGTTTTGCTACATGACTAAGTCTTGGGGCAGACAGCTTATTTATATAACTTTGGTTTACCAGTTTCCTTTATAAAGAATGAAACCTTTCTCTAAATGATAATCTTTTGACCTCTAACAGGCTAGTGATTTACAGAGCCACAAAGACAACACACTGTGTTTAAAAAGCTTGAAGGTGCCATTTAAAGCTTTTACGGTGTAAAAGTGCTTCTAATAACACACTTACTACTCCAAGTTCAGACAGTTTACTGAATAAAGAAATATTTTTTATATGTTTTGAATGAAGAATTTACTCATGTTATAAATATATTTTACTGCAAACTGTGAAAAACAGCCTGCAAAATATAGCTATGCTTTTGTAATATCTAGTAGTAAAACAACAAGCACTGAGGGCAGAGTGGGAGGGGAGAGGCTGGATGAGAAACCCCTAGATGCCTGATGGGAGATAGAATGACATCTTTGATGTAAAAGCACTCTAACAACGTAAACTAGAAGGATGATGTACATAACCATTCTAGTGTAATGGACATGATTTTCATTTGGACAGATATGATGTTATTTAGATTCTGTCATGAAATATAAGTCTTCATTTTCTTCATATATTCAAGTAACTAGATTTTCCACTCAGCAAAGCAGCACGGTTAAGTAAGTTAAAGACAGCATCAGATGCTCAAAGTTTAAATATCCTCTCTCTTGCAGGTCTGTTATACTCTACTTAGACAGCTGGTTGTAGTAAATTTATTTCTAGGTATCTTGAATGCATAACTCATTTTTCTTGCGATAAAAGCTGTCCTCTGCTCCCATTTATTTGCCTTTTGTGTTGGAATGGAGAGGAGGAAGCAGGACCTTATACTGATGAATCTCTTTATGCTAGCAGCCAGAGTGAGTGTGTTTTTTTCTTGTGTAAGGAAAGATGGTTAAGATTGGAACAGCATAAAAACTAGAGAGGATAATGTATTTCACAAGAATGTCAAGTTATCTTTTCTATATGGTTAGAAGAGCCTCATCCAAAGATTCATAAAGTCAGGGGAGGTCTTGTCTGGCTTAAATGTTATTCAGATCAGTCTAACAGAGAGGATATCGGAGCATTTGTCACTAGGTAATAATGGATTTCTTTCACCTGCCATTTTTCCTTTCCAATGGAAGATGCTATTTAGATTCTGCCAGGAAATGCAAGGTTTCACTTTTTCAGATATTAAAGTACCTAGATTTTCTGCACATTGCATTACTTGTAAATAATAGTCCTGGACATTTCCAGGATATGTTTTCTCCTCCAGCTGTCAAAATATTTAATGCTCTGAATGTTCACAATTAGACATTTCAGTGGAAAGTGATATATTTTCTTTATGCAGTTTTTAGAAGTGATACCTTGGTCCCACTGGATCATGTAATAGTGGATTTCTGTGAGCTTCTGGGAAAAAACTGTGGTTGTATTCGGGGTACTCAAAGTCCTTGTGATTTCTCTGTTGGACATGTGGATGGAATTATCATGTTAAAGATCCAGCTGTGTCCTTTGGGGACAGGATGTGAATGGATGGAGGAAAGGAGTAATTTCTTGCTGGCTATAAGAAACAGTGGGTGCAATCAAAGGAATTTGCAGAGCTCATAACAAGAGCAGGAATGGAAAAGGGGAGAGCCTTCACTGAGCTGTGGGGCACCTCCAGAATGTGTACTGTGGAAGAAAACTATCCTGGGGTGAGGGGAGCAGGAAAAGCAAGCAGCGATGTCCAGATCATAGCTGTTTGGGTGTTTCAAATGACCAGCAGAAAGGGGTTCTAGTGTAAGTGTTCAAGACCAGTGAAGAGAGACGAGCAGAAGCTAGGAGGAAAGCATGTGTGTGTGTGTGTGTGTGTGTTTGTGTGTGTGGTGTCAATTAGCAGCCAGCACAAGCGCACAGTCCCTGGGAGCAGCAGGAGAGCAGAACCAGCCGCCTGTTAAGACAAGAGAAAGAACCTGATAAGAAACTCCAGCTTCTTCCTTTGCTTTCTTGATGAGTTGAGCTCAAAGCAGCAGCACACTTTTGCAGATGCTGAACAACATAAAAGCATACTGAAGTCAGCAGACAGAAAACCAGCCTAACAATACAGTATAATTTCTGCGTTCCTGCTAGAGCTGGCCAGAACATTTTTAACTACTCATAGTTTTAGCAAAATATGCTGTTTCAACCAAATTAAGACAGTTACTGGAACTTGCTTCTCTCAAAAAAACTTTAAATTAAAACTTCTCTAAAGACTAGTCATCTAGTGAACATTGGCTGAAGATAGAATATCTGCTTCTGTACTGCCCCATTTCTCATAACATTTGAAAGATTTTTTTATTTCACTTGCTTACCAAAAGTAAGTAAATCTCTACCTCAGTAAATCTCTATCTCTAAAAACAAACAAAAAAAAAATCACAAGTAGGAATTGCTATCAGAAGACCAAAAAAATCTAGTTCCCAGGACATAAAAACTAACTTTCAGAATCCTCTTTTATTCTAACCTGTTCTCTTTGTCCCCCTGCCAGGAAAGGGCTGTCTGCATAAATTAGTGCTGCATAAGCATCAGACAATGAGTGGGCAAAATTGTCATAGAAGGGTGCAGGCAAAACATGGTCATTCTCCTCCCCACAGGTAAAACCCTGCAAAACAGTAATGCATAAACTTGAAGAAAACTTTAAGGAATGGATTATTCTTGTGGAAGAGCTTTCATAATTTGTTTTCACATTGATTTATCGATCTGTAATATTCATTTGGCTATCACTAACCTTACTGCCCTACATAGACAGTCATATTTTAGTAGTAGTTTTGTTTTTTTTTTTCCATTTGAGACTTATTTGACAAACCCAAGAAACAATTAACCACTCTAAGAGGAAAAAGAGAGTGAAATTGCATCCCTTGCTCCTTCATCTGCTTTGTAGCAGCTTTACTTTTATGCATAATTTTCCTCCTTTTATTTCCATCGTTTCACTGCTATGCCTGCTATCATTGCACTGATGATTTCCTGATTATATTCAATCAGGAAGTGTATTCTTAATATGATCAGTATAACATGTTATGTTTGTTTTAGTAATCTTCAAATACTACAATCATTATCCGTAACACAGAGGCATAGATCAAAGGAGGATGCATTTATAAACAGCTGAGAGGGATTTTAGGTTAAACTTGAGATGAAGTTGTATAAAATCAGTAGGATTTTTTTTTAAAATGCTTCATAAAAACTGTGTTTTAATTGGGTTCCTTGGCAGAGGTAAATTAAATACATTTACTGCACAGTGATTTCTCACTAAACCATAGAGAATTGGTAGAAATTTCATAAACGCCTTAGAAGCCTACAAAATTCCTCAAGGCAAAATTTTTGAAAGGTGTTTAAATGTCCAACAATCTGGATGATCCCTGGCGAAAACTTGGAGAGTACACTGAAATCAATGAGTTAGGTACCTAGACACAGGTGAAATACCAGTCCAGTTAAATATTTAAAACTTAATACCTTTAAAAAAAATCTGTGCCTGACAACTTTATTATTTATGAAAATATTCATTGGATGCCTAAATAAAGCGCATACTTTTGAAAAGTTTACACTCTAACAGAATCATATTGATTTCTAAATAATGTGATCAGTAGAGGACTGAACACAGATGTTTTGAGAGTAACAGTCCCCTGTGATGTACTATGTCCTCCACTCCTGCCAGTGGACTACTGTGTGGGGGCCAACTCTGAAAATGTAAAGACAGAGTAGGATGGGTAATGTAAACAAGAAGCTGGAAATAGAAATGCCTGCATACAAAAAGGATGCAATCAGAACAGCATATGCTCAAATAGAGCAAATTAGAAAATCCCCAACCTAAAATCCTTAAAGAATCAGAGCAAGAAAACCTCAGTATCACAGCAAATGCTATTAATGAATCACTCCAAATGTGACACCACACCACACCCACTTCCTCCTTCTGTGCCCCAGCTGTCATTGCTGAGCATGATGCCATATGGTATGGGATGTCCCTCAGGCCAGCCTGGGTAAGCTGTCCTGGCTATGGGGCACCTGGGGCACCCCCAGACTCTCAGGGAAGCACGAGGAGTTGTAAAGTCCTTGACTGTGCGAGTGCTGCCCTGCAACAACTAAAAAAACATCCCTGTGTTATCACTACTACTTTATCAAAAATCCAAAACACAGCATCATACAAAGAAATTTAACTTTACGCCAGTCAAAATCATGACAGAAGAGAAAGACTACCATATCCCAAGCAGGTGCATTATTAGAGCAGACACTTTACCATATTACAACAACTCTTAAGGCTTTTATTTCAGGAAAATATAAAAGTAGAATTGAATGATTATTCTAGAGGCAGAAAAAGACATAAATGTCATAAGGGAAAAGTTCTGAGGAACTTCTATTTTACACAGTTTAATGCTTTTATTATTATTGTTATTTTCATTTGCACATTCAGCTGGTCAACTATTCTCTTTCTGGAAAACTGATATGTAAAGAATTAAGAAAGGAGAAAGAAAACAGTGAAAAATCATCTTAGGGACTTTTTATCAGTATATAATATGCAAAGGGATTTATAAGCTGAATTAGTAATAAAGAAGTGAGTTTTAAAAGAACAATAGTCACGTTTCATTAATTACTACATTAAAGAAGACACTTATAATGTCTCAATTTTTTTTACTATTAAACATTACTGAACTTTAAATCCTGGCCCAAAGAACTTTATTGAAAGGAATAAGGAGGCATTTAAACGTTGAGTTATGTTTAGATTTTGTTCTACATTGTCACTATTCTTTTGTATTAATAGCAGAAATGTACTCAAGCTTGCATATGTGCCACAGGTTACAAAACGTACCTTATACCTGTGTGCATATGCAGGGTTATTCCCAGGCACTCTCACCTACGCTCTGCAATTCTGTACATAGATCAGCAAGGTATCAAGAAAGAAATTAATAGGACAATTATGGAACAAAACTAGGATGCTGGCGACAGACAAATTTGATATTATTGGAGAGTGAGAGAATTAATTCTCATGTTAGTACTTCTAGAGAAAGCTAAAGGTCATATCTTGAAGAATGCAAAGGTGAAATGTTAAAAGGTTTTATGATAATGCTAATGCAGACAGGCAATTAAAAGTATCAGAGGTTTGCAAGGCTTTATAAACTTAAGTAAATTACAAGAGAAGAAAATAACACAAGAACTTTTTGGTAGATGTTTAATCCTTTGGTATTTGAGCACTCTAAGTGCTCAAACAGGGTTAGTAATTTACAACTGATATATAAGAAAAAAAAAATCTTAAACGGAGAGTGCAGACCTATGCACTCAGTAACACTAAAGGAGAAATATCGATAAGAAATGAGATACTTACACATAATTTAAAGCTATTTGAAATTGCTGAAGGCAGCGTGGTTTCGGGAAATAAATTGTTCCTTCAGTGGCATGCATTCTGGCCAGAGGGAAGAAGAATTGAGTTAGCCCGTGGCTAAAAGCAAAAGGGAATTTTAAGGAGGCTTTGAATTATCCCTAACCTTTGGTACAGCTTCTCCTCAAATTTGAAGCTCACAAATCATTGTATTCTAGGCCATGTCTGGAATAGTTTCTTGGTAGATGAATGAAGCATTCAATGGGCATGTTTTGTAGTTAGCTGTAACCTGCTAGCAATTTAGGCTATGCTTCATCCTTACCACAGACTTTTATGTTACATATATTATGGAGCCATGAAAGTTACCTGAATCTGTATGAGAAAACAAAGTTACATGTATTTTACCAATGATGTCTTTGCATGTCTTTGCATGGACTTATGACAGTCACTGTGATACAACTGTGATACACTGTCCAGCTTTGAGGTAAGCTTCCAGCTTTGAGGTAAGCTTTGAATTTGTGCAGTGAAATTCACTGTGTGAAGAACTGCTAGCCACCTCTGGTTTAGCAGAGCTGTTGCAATGTGGCTCTCATTGTTTTAGGAAACTTTCTGACTTATAAACCCAGTTAAAAAAAAAAAAAATCTTCATAAGGTACAGCAACTCAGGATATTCAGAAAATGTTTCTGTTTGGAACAAGAGACCAGGTTGAGGTTCATGTTATCTTTTTTTTTTTTGACTGTTCAGTTTCTCAAGAATAGGAAGAGAAGCAAATTCACCCTCTTCCTGTTTATTTTTTCTTCTTTCAATGTCTATCACATTAAGTCTTGAGCACTAACTGACTTTAGTTGTTTGTTTTCTCAGAATACTTTGTCTCCTGAGATACAGATCTTTCTTGTTAAAAGTATTTGTGTCTTAACTAGATGATGGACATTAAAAGCTGAAAATAATGAAATACCCTCATAACAGAAGGTATAATTGGGTTTAGTCCCTGAAACATGGAAGAAGTATTGCATTTCCAAAGATATTAGATCAGTTGTGCTTCTCCTAGAACTAGGTGTCATGTTTTGTCTATAAAATATGGAAATTGCTTTCAGGTCTGGAGCTGAAAATAATACCTGGGTGATACATTCAAGAGAGTGTCTGTACTCGTGTCTCAGCTAGTAATCATGTTTATAAGGCTGTCATTATTGCTCTTGGTTTGAGCTGTGTTAATATATATGTATTCTTCAAAAGAGAAGTACAACACAAGATTTTCAAGTCTTGCAAAGTAAACTATCATCCAATGCCTCAGTGTGAAGAGGGGGAAAGCGAGCTACGGAAAGACAGGGAGCTGTTTCTCATTAACTATTGTAAGATGTCAGCAAGATTAAGGTGTCAGGGTATAGAAAGATGAAGAAGAAAAGAATTACTTAACAAATAGGCATAAATGAATATAAAATGTGAATAGGGGGTTCTAGCTCCTTCTAAGGGTAAAAATAGGCCAGTAGACATTATATTGTGCTACAATCAACTCATCCACTCAATTCTGACCTTCATCCTTATAGGTGAGAGTAGCGGGAGCAAAATGTTACCATATAGCCAGTGCTGGGAACTTTCAGAACCATTATTTCTGAAAAGAAATGAATATTCAAAGGCCCCTTTGACATAATGAAGGTTAAATCCTATATGAGGTTTTGCAGGCACATATGAGTGCTGTCTGACTTGGCTCTAAAGAGACCAAGTTCAGCCTCCCTGTGAGCTGCTGGGGAGCTATATGGCCACGTTAGTGCGCAGGGTTGAGCCCATGCTTAATGAACTGGGGAAAAACGGGATGTATTACATAGCTATCTCACAAATGCAACTACACAAGGTGGGCAAAGCAATCGGTCTGCTAGAAAGAAAATACAACATAGACATATATACATACAAGAAGTCACTTGACTCTAAGTCATTTCACATCGGACTCTTAGAAACAAACCACCTTGGCTCTCACCAGCTAATTGCCAGGTTGTACCACTTAAATACCTGTCCCCTTGCCTGGAAAATATTCAAATTCAAATAAAAAGTGAAGAGTGTTTACTCACCAAGGAGAGAGAAATGACACCATTTTGTCTGAAGAACACATAACTTCAGGCAAAGATCACTATTAAAAATGGCTGTTTCTTTAGGAAAATAAATTAAAATAAAATGAACAGGCACCAATAAGCAGTAGAGCAGAAATATGGTACCGCTTCAGAACAACATTAGTACCCCTGTGCAAATGAGACTCAGCAAATTATAGACAGCATTTTAAGTTGTTTTCACCTGAGTTTAATTCAGAATGGTCACTTATAAATATAGCAGCCTTCCATGCTTAGATTGCTGCTCCATGGCTGTGAGCAGACGTTGTAAGAAACCTGCAATTCTGAAACCTAGAACTATTTCTAATGTCTTGCAGTGATTTTAATTATGAGTCAATTTAGCCAAGCTGATGTAAAACCCAGTATGATTGCTTTGTATCAGATTTATGTGGATAGGAAAAGATGCATCTGTTTCCTCAGCAACAGTTTCAGCCCAGAAATTGTACAGGCAATGCATATTAGCTTGTGCCCAGCCTTCAGCAATAACAATCATACAGTTTTGAAACTAACGCTGGTAGAAAACGAATATATACATGTTGTTCACAGGTGACTCTATATCAGATCAATTTAGATTCCGTGATACGTTAGGGAAAAAAAAAAAAAAAAAAAAAGGAATACAGCAGTACCTTAAACCCAGCATAAAATATTTACCTCACACTATCATTAAATTGATACAACATCTTATGTCTAGTTCTGTGGTCTGTGGTCAATGAGTAGATCAAGCACAAATTTCCTTTGCATTTAGTGAGGTACTGTTTGCTGATAACAATCCTGCTGATTGCAGGAGAGAAAACAAAAAAAATTGTTTTTGATAGCTAAATTCATAATCCTTTTATAAAAGTGTGCTTTTTGCAATACTGTCATCTTTTTGTTTGGTTTGGAAACGTCCCTCTCTGTCCCACCATATTATAAAAGTTTTGCTCTATTTCCCATCTGTTGTCTTTGAGAGATCAATTGCAGGGTATTCATCGGTGGAAATATGAGGCTTTTGCCACAATTTCTCTAAAATTCATTTCCTCAGTCACATACAAGCCGAAAGGGGTCAGTTTTCATCAGCCTTGGCAATAAGCCTCTGTGCTCTCCCACGAGCCCTGTTCAATAATTTAAAAGGGGTGGGAGTGGGAAACAAATTACGTGACTATTAATTCCAGTTTTCTTGTTCAGATGCCAGTGCATCAAAAATAGATCTCCCCAGGCCAGAGCACTTTGTCATGCTATCTGGAGTAATACTAGTTTGTGAATTATGTCCGGTCAGTTTAGTGTCTCAGTTTGGTCACATTAATCTCTTTGACCACTGCCTTAATCACTGAACTCTTCTATCTCATTTTTCATCTTACAGAAAGAAACTGTCTGACTTTTGTCTAGTGCCTGGCACCGCGATTGCTCTGTTGACCCCATAGTAGTGAGAGGAACCCAAAGGTCTCGCAGGCGGCAGCAGGACCAGCCACTGAGGGTACCGTCTCATCGGGCTCAACTATCTCACCCATTCCTTAGTGACCATGGTAATATCACATTAACCCCAGGTGATGTAAGCTATCCCATTTGACATACCTCAATACGTTAACAACTCTCTGCCTGTCCCAAGCTGCATGAACACCAAATAATCATGAATTCATGGACAAAAAGCAATTACTAGAGAACTCTGTGCTTATACATGAGTTACATCAGCCACAAGATGCTTTTCTGTGTTCTTACATTGAGAAAATAGACAGATAAGGATAATGCATTTACTCTTTATATACAGTCTTTATAAGCCCATTATGTAGATAGAATTTTGTAACCTATTCTTATGTATCTGTCTATATTTTAATATGCTTCCTCATTAACTAGTAAGTATTGAACTATATTAAAAATTACATATTGCATTTTAAAAATATATTTATTTCCTATGAAATGTGTGTAATTAGAAGAAAAGTTTCTTTCTGCTATGGAAACCTACAAAAATTATGGACTAGAGACAAATCTATCTGCTTTGGATACAAAAACCAATAGTAAACACAAGCATCTAGATACCACAGTAAGGTGTCAACTCTCAGGGTATTTTAGAAACTAGCCAGCACACAATGCAAGAAATATTAGTTTGCTTATAATTTCTATTATCTAGAGGTCTTTAGAAAAACATTTTATCAAAGAAAAATTGCACCTTTTAGTCTTGTTCTCAGAAAAGATCTCAGATCATTGTATTTTATATCTGCCATAAAGGAATAAGAGAATGTAGTTCCCCATGAAAACAAGAACATTAGTATTGGGGTAAAATAAGGACTAACATTTCACTGCAGACAGAAAAAAAAGCTAACCATTCCTTTTCATCCAGTCCCACTTTGTCAGCCCTTTCCATCATATTTTATTTTTTTTTTTTTTTACTGTTGCCTCTGACTTAACTTCCCTGATAAAACAAGTGTAGTTTTTTTGTTTCCCTTGGGAACTAAGAAAATGGATAAATTCCCATAAGAAAACAGTCCCGATTCATGAATTCTAAACCTAAAATTTTGAGAGAAAATTACTAAGAACAGAAATATGGAGTTAAAGAACAGTCTCCCAGAGAGGTATGTTACAATTTTAAGAAAGCTGTCAAGATTTGATTTCTCCTTATATGGAAGTGATAAGTTGTCTTAAAAAAAATAGAAATATATGTATATGTAGTAGAAGAATGACATTCCAGGACACTGCATGATGAATTAGATGCACTCATAGTGCTGGTAAGGTTGCTTCACAATTAAAACAGCTATATCTGAAGAATCTACCCATCTTTACAAGAAGGACCGAAGGGAAAGAATCTATTACAGACACTGCTATGTTGCTCATAATAGTAAAGAACTAAATTGTACAAGCACTAAAATCAACTTTCCACTAAGTATACTTTAAAACAAAATGATTTAGCCTGTGTTAGGGTCTTCTGCAGTTGATAATGAAAAAGACAGTGAAACAGTGAAGTAGGGGAATACTACAGATAGTGAAATACAAGTACTAATAATACCAACAAGTATCAAAGAACAAACTTTGCTTGGACATGACAAATAGCTTTGGAACATTACAAGCAGACCAAGGTGATCAGCACAAGTTGGTTTACCTTATGTATGGGGTATTAACATTCCTTTGGGTGTGCTAATAGCATTGCAAAATTCAGTCTTTTACTCTAGGAAGCTATACCTGGAACAGATATCAAAAAGAACCTGAAATGTAGATTAGGGTCTCCTTTTGGGGGAAGAACCATGAAGAGCCAACACGTGAATCAAACCCAATATTTCCCTATCCAAAGGTCAGCTATGTTAAAAATGGTGAGAAATTTAGAGACACTGCTAAATTCAAAGGAATAGCCCTCAAGAGAGTATGTAGTCCAACAGGACAGTAAACCTCCCAAGTGCCCTAAAAGAGCTTTTCCAGGAGTTTAGTTACCAAAGTTTATTTCCTCAAGGTAAGCTCTCAGCAAGTGCTTGGATGCAGTTCAAACACTTCTGAATTTCTTGCAAAAAGATAAACCATAGGTTTAGAGACAGAAATAACAAGGGCAGTTCAAGAGTAGAATAATACCTTAAGCTTTCTATCTTTACTAGCACAGTCAAAGAAAGGAACGCCTTTCTGCTTAACAGAAGGTCATAATGACCACTGTGCTAGTGCCCTGGTGTATTGAAATCACAAATTTGACAGCATGCCTATGCCAGTAGGAATCTGAATGAAATAGTGAGGAACAACTGCAGTTTTGAAAGGGCTCTATTTGTCACTGCTTGGGCTGTTTGGCTCTGTCAGTGATATACTGGTGGAGAAAATATTGCTGTTGAGCCTTGTTGTCAGTGCCTATAACCTCTCAGGCCAGTGACAGAATAAAAAGTGGGAACATTTTAGGAAATTACATTATAGCCTAGTCTTTGCTCTGGGGAATTCCTTCAGAGATCAAGCTCACAGGAAAACAATTCTTGTGAAGGGAAGACTTGATCCCAGAGTCCATGCAGCATACCATAGACATTTACATTGTTTGAAGACTTGTCTCTGTATGGATGCCTTATTTCCCAGACATGGCAGTAATCAATGTCCAAAACAAGACTGATGAGTCAAGATTTTCTCATTCACTCAAAAGGCAGGGACATAAACTGCATGTATACAGAAACATAACTAGGTTATATTGCAGGTGCCTGCACTCTTACATTCCTAACAGCTAGTATTTTAGAAAGGAATGTATATTAGCAAAAGTTTATACTATCTTTTTGATGCCCAGTAAAATCGTAACTAATTAAATTCACTGATACTTCTCCACAGGATGAAATGAGAGGAAAAGAGACATGTAAGAACATTTTAAGGATTGCCAGGAAGATGCAGTAGAAGTATGTGTGGGCAAGAGACTATGACATTTCTTGTGGAATCATAAATCACATCATGAGTATGGTCTAGGACTAATGAACGATTCACCTGTGCCCTCCATCCTGCACCTAAGAGGTGTAGGTTTCCTGACGTTTTCTCTGTTTATTCCATGCTTACTATACTTTCACAGTAGTAGTTACAACTTGAATTGTAATACTAGGTTCCTGTGATTAGGCTAATGAATGCCATCTACCTTTGATATGCAAAGGATTTATTTCAATAATCATTACTACTTAAACTATGGTCATCCATTATTTCAAAAGAAAAAGCCCTTCCCATGGCAGGGATTGTGGCAATATGAGCGGAGCGTCTAAACTCATAGTCACACACGGGGGCTAGATTGCTTTGCCCACTCCCGTTAGACATCATGACTATCTTGAGTGCCAACTCATGGTATCGGCTGAGCTCTCTAACTGACATTGTAATTTCTTTGTGACAAAGCCACATAAGTAGCTCCTATTTGTACAGCACCTAGTACTGTGATTTGTGCTGAAAGCATGTAATATAATTAATCTATTATATTCTTAACTGAAGCCCTAACTCAAACATGTCAGAAATAATGAAATTAGATTTGACCAATAATTACATCACTATAGATATGGTAGATCTGAACATCTCAAAGCAAATGTGGTTACTGGTATTTCTAGAGATAATGAATTTGAGAATTGCTCATTTTCTCTGTCATTCTCACTGGCCAAATAACGTCTCTATAAGATTGACAACGTAAATCAAGTAATGATGTCAATTCGCTTTTTCAAAAACACCAAAGTAACTGTAAAGTTCGATATGAAAAATGTGGTGTCTGCTTAGTTTACCAGAAGTTACATCAGTGAGTTCTATAATTTTGAGTGTGTTTATTAATTTAATATAAAATGCATGAAAGAAGCACACAGAGTTACTTCTGTGTTTCCTCCCTTCAGAACTGCAACTGGGCCAGTAACTCTTAGTACAAAGTTAATTTAGTCAAGATACTTGAGAGCCACTTGGCTCCGTTTCTAAATTCTTCCCTTTGTCCTTTGCAAAGCTCTTTGAAGTGTTACTCTGTGAGGTGGATGTTGTAATGAGCCTATTTCTAAGAGGATCAAAGTAGCAGAGCTGCCCAAAGCAGCATCAAAGATACACAACAGAGAGCCCTTTAATGAGCAAGAAGGACACAACTGTCTTTTCCCCAAAATAAAACCCTAAAACAGGATTTAGATTAAATATTTAAAATTGAAAATTATTTTGTCTGTAAGTCACTAGCAGAAAGCAAAAACCTCAAAGTGAGGAGAAAAATTCTGCAGCTGACACTGCTAAAATGTAATGACTATCATTTGCTCAATGCTTCACTACCATTTAATGAAGTCCACATACCTGTGGCCTAAACTAAAGGTGGCAGCCCCAGCTGGCACAAGCAGGATAGCAGCCCCACTCTAGAGCAGATTCCTTTCCCATGGATATGAAAATAGAAAGCAAACATGAGGCAGGAAGCTGCGGGAACACTGCAGAGAAGGCAGCTCGGAGAGGGATATGGGGGTGGGGTGGGAGAAAAAAAAAAAAAAAAAAAAAAAAAAGGAGTGGGAGGGAGGACTGGACATGTAAATTATGTGCCAGGAAATGAATTCTTTATAATGTATGTCCCTTGCCAGAAGCTAAATTGTAGCAAATGTAAGCTGTCTTTTTTCCCCTCTCTTTCTATCTTTCCTTAGTTCCTCAGAGGGTCAGGGAGGAAGAAGCAGGGACAGGAAGAGGGGTGATTGAATGTTTACTTAGTTATTGCATTACTACAGAGCTATATGATCCAGCTTTAACATTAGAATGCATGCAACCCTATAACAGTTGCATGAACAGGATAATATCCTGCTTCTCATTACACACAGCTTTTCAAGTTTCTTTATTTGGCTACAGGCATCCTTCAATATGTTCTAGGACTGAAAAATGTGTTTCTGTTCAGAGGTTGGATGTGCATCTTGCGCTGCATTCAGTAATGAAAAGGGGGCTTATTTTGTTTGAATTGATAGCTATCTGTGCAAATATTGCTTCTGCTTAGGCTTGTGTTTAAGGAATCACCTACTGCATCTGTCAGGACTGCAGAAATGTACACCACTGACCTGTGCTTAACTTGGAGATAAATTGAGAAGACTTGCATTTAAGGTTAAACCTGTTTGCAGTTTATTATTATTTATTTATCTATTTTTATTGTTGTTTGTTTAGTCTGTTTTTCCTTCAGAATTTAGCAGAAATCATGTGTCAGAAAGATAAGGACATTTAGGAATAAACCTTTGGCTGCTGAGCTTCTAACCTATGAGAAATCAGTCATATGTGATGCATAGAATGAAACTGGACTCAAAGTAATTATATAATACTTTAACATTTATTGTGTATTAGCAGGAGAAGCAACTCAGGCTTTTTTTCTTCCCAACCTGCACAGTTTGTGATCCTATATATCCCAGCATGTGTAAGGCCATGGACAAAACTAGTACTGGTTCCCTTGAAGAACTCTGTGGGTAAAAGCACCGGATACTTCCACATGCAAGGCATGCACTTTTTTTTTTTTTCTAATTCACTGTAAAAGTGCACTGATTCTCAAAGTCCATACATTAAAAAAAAGTAACTTAAGTGAGTAAACTTAAGTAAAAGGCCTGATTTTTCAGCAAATGGTGTTGAGAACCTCAAAGTTTCTAGTAAAGAATATTGGCTGGGAAGAACAGCTCCAAGTTTCCTTCCTTTATAAGATACAAAATGCACAGCTTATCCTGGGTTTCTGCTATCTCCAAAAATGTAATATATCCATGAATGTTTGTATCATACTGAAATCACTAAAACTCAATAAGTCTTTTGAGCTCTTAAAAAAATAACTTCCTGCATTTCTAAGTTAGGATTTGGACACCTGACAACACACTGGGGAAATCTTGGCCATTGTGACTTTGTTGATATTTTAATGGCAGATACAGCTTCTAAAACATTAATTGGATATACACCTTTGACAGTAGCCCACTGTAGAAGTAGTATATATAAATACATGCATACATATGACATATATTTTTGTGATCCATATGTTGTGGGTTCACCACTATTTAATCTCTTGAAAAGATGTAAAGACACAACTGAAAATATAAACCCTTGGCCTCTTCTGTGTTCCCATTTCCTGACCCTATATTTAAACCTCAAATTAATATGGAATAGAGAAAGATGGCATTTGCAATTGCAGGTGAATATGAGAGAGATAACATATAAACAAGAGCAAAATTAAAAAAGAGATCAAAGGAGGTATCAGGCTTTTGAATTTACTTGGATTGTTGAAGACTAATCTTCACAAAGAGCAGCAGTCAAGGCTTTCTTCATACTTAGGAATTTTTGTGCAGAGGAGATGTGGGACCTATATCCTTCAGCTTTTTTCATATGGTATGAGGTGATTGTACAGAACTGCCCTATCTCAGTTCTATACCGTGCCTTAAAAATAAACCTTTGTTTACTTTTCAGAATAATTTATTCCATGAGTGTTAAACCGTTTTCAAGCACAATGATTTCTGCTGATTTCTTCTGCTTCAACAACAGTTATAATCTATGTTACTGGGTTCTGGTAACAGCCTAACTCAGTAATAGTAATATTTACATAAAAATGTTTTATTTTCTATATGGGCTGAAAGAGTCCCTAAAGTTGTATTAAACACCTGGTTTGTATTCTATTAATCTATTTTCATTACTAATACTTATTAAGTATATTTAAAACTACAACAATTTATTTAATTGGGGAGCGGAGTTCTACTCACCTCTTACAAGCAATACTTTTTTGACAGAATTGTTCAAACTTTGCTATATACCTACCTATAAGTTGGCTACATTTTGTTATGGGAAATGCAGGCTATGAAATGAAAAGAATGTTTCCATGATAACCATATGATTAGCTAGTGTCAACTTCTGGCATATTGCTCTCCCTGAATTTTTCTGCATTAGTTTAGTTAGGCTGTGAGCTATTTGCTGCAGTCTTGCTGATTTAATGCTCATAAAATGAAGAGGAGAATGCATAGTAATAGGTGCTACACTAAGTGCTCCATAAAATATTCCATGTAATGTAAAACAACTTACAACTTCCTCACCTATGTTTCTGTAAACAGAAGTTTACAATATCAGTTTTGAAAGGTTTCTCTGATGAAGTATTAATCAATTAGTCCCTTCAGAATAGCCCTTTCCTATGGGCTGCTGAGAAACCTTCCTCAAAATAAAATAATTAAAAACAAACGAACAAACAAACAAACAAAAAAAAAAGACTAGGCACAGCACAAGAACAGTTCCAGTAGTCAAAATATAGCAAGAATCTACCTGGAGCCCACAGGACAGTCAAGGTACAATGACAGCTGTCAGTTATTTTTCCTTAAAAAAAAAACAAAACAAAACAAAAAAACAATTACCACAGGCTGCAAATTTAAATACCAAATATGTATATCTTTCTACAGATATCCCGTATGGAAACTGTCATTACAGTTATTGATAGGAAAAATTTCATAAAGTGATGAGACACCTAAAGATGATACTTGAATGAATCTGATACCATAATGCCTTCATTGTCAAAATTGTATATGAATAACAGCAACAAACAAAAAATAAATGCATTTTGTCACTTCCTTGCTACCAGAATCATGAACTGAGATGTAAGATCAGCTCTTGGCTAATGTCCTGTCAAATGATTTTCCAAGACTCTGTATTCGATGAAAATTAAGATGGATTCCACAACATTATGCAGTGACAAACATTAGTTCAAAGTCCATGGCCTCAAGGACTCTAGATAGCTGCAGTACCTCAAACAAGCGACCTTCAAATCCATTAGCCTCCTTTTTGAAAAACATGGCCAAACTAAACACATGCAATACCTTTTTCATAGGTTTGTAATAGGGGTTCACAAAAGCAAGTCATACGAGAAACACTGTGAGGCTGCTAAAATGTGTGGTTTTTTTTTTGTGTGTGTGTGTGTTAACATGTTTAACCTGTCTTTGAAGAAGTTGGTATCTAGCTCTCTCTCTGCTGTTAAGAATAAGGAAATTTTACCAAGAAGCCTAAATACAATATCAAGACAGTAATTATCAGAAACAAAGACATTTGTCAAAAGTAATTATCATTTGTTTTCATGCATCTTATCTATGCTGAAACTGACTCTTTTCAGATTACTAGATCATTTGCTTAACCCTGTTAAAAACATTTTAACGTGAGTCAAAGCTTTTAGCCATATGACACTGCATAAAGAGTTTATTTCTTTGACTTTATTCAGTTAAATTCATAAGTACTTAATTCTATGTTTGTTTGATCATACCTGGCATTCTTGAGAGGAATAAACTCATAGATATAGCTAATATATTTTAAATACATTTTAAATCTGTCAGTCTGAATATCACAATCTATGCTATAGTCAGTTTTGCATCTTATGTGTAACTCAAGAGCTATTTGGTCAAATTCTATGATTCCATAATCATTTTATAATTGTTTACATGAAATGTTTTATCCAGTAACTTCCTTTACTTTACTTAACTTCCTTTACTTAAAGTATTGATTTAAATAGATGATAACATATTCTTTCAGTTTCCCTTCTGGGGGGATCAGCAGGTAAACGGTTAGACAAACTCACAGTCAACAGGTCGTCAAGTGGACTAAAAGGGAGTGCATTCCTACCCAGTCCTAAAACAGCTAGGACCACAGTTCTGGATGTCAGGGAGATGAGGGGACTGGACTGCTGGAAATGCATAGGCCCTCATGCCCTTCCCTAAGGCATTTACAAAAAATAGTCCTGAGATAGATGGGCCACTGGTCTGCCCAGTTGAGCATTTCTTCCTTTCTTAAAATCAAATAATAATAATACAAATAAGAAAAAAAAAAAAAAAAAAAAAAGAAAAAAAAAGAGAGAGAGAGAAAGAGTGAGAAAGAAAAGATAAAGGGAAAAGGGAAAAAGAGAAGAAAAAAAAATTACTTACGTATCTGTTCTTTTGTGTAAACTTGCCTTTCTCTTTTTACTCTAAGGATAAGTAGTAAAGGAGAATACTGAATAAATATGTCTGTGACTAACAGTGATTTGTAACGTGAGGTCAGAATTTAGCCCAGATGATGCTCTTCTCTTTTCAAAAAGCAGCAGCATTTTTAAGGGGATTAGTAATTGCAGTGTCTTTTCACTTGACAATATGAGTCACTCCTAGAGTGGACAAACAAGGAGAAAAAATGCAACAACAAGCAAGCAACACAATAGCTCTTTTGTGACCACCAACAACTCACAAAAATATTATTTTCTTTCATTTATTTGCACATGTATGTATTTGCAGAAGGCAAAACACAACTAGATGGATCATTTAAATTCTGAAAGATATGAAACTTGGATGACTCTGTGGAAAATTCTCAGAAATAATCTCGATGGAGTGGTTTTATTCATCTCATTCTACTTTTCTCAAGGGCTGACATACGCATAAAAGGGGAACATGATCCCTTGCACATGTTCTCCATGAGGACTGCATGTAGCACGATCATTAACTTAAAACAAGCTTTGCTGACTCTTACTCAAAGGCATTGCTGAATCTAAGCCAAAGGAATGCAGACTGGCATTTCTCCATCTACTCTGATCAGTGAATAGGGTGAAAAGACAATCCTGTTTCACTGCACAAAATATTGCAGTTTCAGTGGGCTTATGACGTCTGTCCTAACAAGTCTGCTGTGCAGTGTGAGACATTTTAGAAGTGACCATCCTTTGCTGGGCTGCTGCAGGCTGACTACACTCAAAGACAGGGGGACATATGAGAGGACAGGCAGCTGGGACCGAGCTTACTAGACACTGCTAACACAGTAAGATCCTACCAAAAGAAATCACCAAAACTTTAGTGATCCTCGTTTTTCTGTCAGTCCCTCACGCAATAAACTACACTGCAGTTAGACCACCTACAACACGTGCTGCGTATGTGTGACCGGGACAAATGGAAAACACAGGGGGGCCTCAGGGCTCCCAGAATGCCAATATTAGATGAGGGCACAGCAACACATCTGTGGGGACAGCAGCTCTTCTGGGTTCTTCTTTATGGAGTGAGGAGTGACAGCCCTTGTCCTTAGTAGTCATTTGGCTTTGCTCTCATATTCTCTCTGCAGCTTTTAGTTTATCCAGGGGCTATGCCTCCTATTCTCCCGTCAATTGCTTTCATCATCTGTCAGTTCTACCATATGGTTCTAAACCTTGTCTGGGAAGCTCCACCTCCAGGTTGAAACAAACCAAACATATGGAATACTGTTTCAGAGGTGGAGGTTAAAACCATCTTCAGATGATTAGTAACCCTGGTTACTATTTTGAGTTCTTAGAGAAAGCAATTTGCAATGATCAATAAACTGCCCAGCATGCTTTGGGAAATGGAAAATCCAATCTCTATGTAATAGTTTATTCTGTAACAAAGAGTGTAATTTTTTTTTATTTAAAACTAATCTGTCTATAGTAATTCACCTTGCTTACAATCCAAGCCAAGCAGTTGATTTTTCAGAATAGTATTTTGTTTTGAGTCAGTTCAAACTCTTTCAGTAGCCATGTGAGCTTCCCACAGTGTCTCTTGGGAAGTGTAGACCAGAGTTTTCCCCTTTGAACTGGTCTACCCTGTCTGGTAAATCTCCCAAATGCTTTAACATCTTCCCTCTAGTTAACACTAAAAAGTGAACTATGGAAGAAAACGCATGAATGGTGTCTGACAGGATAAATGGAGTAAGAAGAGAGCTCAGCTTACTGGAAGCGATAAATATTTTATAAGAATAAAAGAATAATTATACTTGGTCAGGTAAAAAGTAAATTTAGCATTCATTTGTGTTTTTGACATTGGTCAGCAGAAGGGGCAAAAATAAAAAACAAAATTAGAAGCTAATTGCTTCTTCTAGTTTATTGTCTCAGCTTCCAAAAATATGCCATTTCTGGGACTTTTTGATCTAGAGACTGCATCCAGAGCACTATGTCTAATATCTACTTTATGCATCTTCAAATAAATATTTCAATCTGTTTTTTAAATCAATTTATACTTTTAGCTTTCAGAACGCCCTGCAACAAAGAAAGTTTCTGTTTAATTATGCATAGTGTGAAATAGGGACTTTCCTTCATTCATTTCAAAACTTCAGTTTCAAATTGGTATTGGGTGTCTTCCAGTTCTTTCACTGAGAAACAGTGAATAATGCTTCCCTAGCTATCATTCCAATCACAGTTTTTCAAACCTATCTCATAACCCTCTCATTGTGTCTTCTATTTATCCTCTCATCCTGGGGAAATGGTTCATATCTTTGATCTTCCTGGTCCCCTTGAACTACAGTTCCCATGAGTCTCTTGAAGAAGCTCAGGGGACAAAAAACTGACACCAAATTAATTTAAAACAAAACGTTCAAAAAAACCCCTACATAATACTTTTGACCCCTTTCTGTGTATTTTGTATATTTTAGTTCAGTCCTCCATAGGTATGAAAACTGTTATACTGATTTAACATTTTTTCTGGGAATAAGAATTGCAATTTCAATCATTTTTATCAGAAGTTTTCCTACACACAGTTAAATACATATTTGTGCAGATCCATATTGACATCAAGACTAAAGTTCAATTTGCCACAAAATTCAAACAATCTCCATAAAAAATCACCAAATGTGGAAGTAAACCTGACTGCAGGCAGATGTAAGCAGGTTTCCTTTTGAAGCAAAATGAAGTACAAGCAATAAATAAATAAGAAGCAAATCTTACTTTGTTTTAATATTATTTTTTTTAATTACCTTAGTAAAACAAGGTAATGCCTTGCAAATCTAAATAAACTCAATCGATTTTAGTGGATTTTCCTGCATTTAAAAGAGAAGAATTTATCATCTGACACTTTCCATTAAAAACTACTTCTCTAAATGCTATGCTGGGCACAGCTATTTTTTGGAAACTTCTAATGTTGTCAGACTAATGCTTGACAGTTAAGCACACATGGTAAAGCAGAGAGATTTTGTTCTCAAAAAAAAAAAAAAGTCTAAATTGCAAACCAAAATGAAGCTGCTGAGGTCCAGTGTTGAGGCATCAGGGCTATAAGTCATTCTTAGATAGCATTACTAAGATAACAAAAATGCATATGCTTATTTTCAAGGGCTGTGTCTGGAGAAGAAGCACAGCACGGCTGTCATGCGAACAGCCCGGTTGCCTGCTCTGAAGACGGTTTTATATTCAGAGGCATCCCCCTCTCCACCAGTTGCAGTCACTTGCCCCCTTTGCTCTGAAAATAAATCAATTTCATCTGCTGCCGTTCGATTTCTTTCTTCTCTCTGCCTCAGTCCCTCAGTCCCACTCCCTCTTTGAAAGCCTCTTTCCACGGCACCATATGGCAGCTGGGAGAAGGGCAGAGCAGTGATCTAGCTCTTAACAAAAGAGGCTGTGGTGTCAAAAAGCCTCATGAATGCATGAGACACATTCATGTATAGAGAAATGCCTCCAGCTCTGTCAGGGAGGACTAAAGAGAAGGCTGATAGGCCTGACATCGCTTTCGAGTTAAGAAAGGCAGCAGTTCTCTCTGCAGCTCATCTCTTCCACCCTCCCCCTCCTTGGTTTCATGCCAAAATCCTATTAGATCCATTAATGACATGAGACACAAAGTCAGAGTGTGTGGCAGAACAATAAATTAAATTAGGCCACCTTATTTACTCCCTATCACTCTTTTTGAGATAGAATCATACTACTAAAAGAAAAAATGAAACAGGCTTTAATAGCATGCTGAAGAGCAAACAAACAAGCTCTATCCCAAAAATAAAGGGCATTGAGCACACTCCTGTACATTGCCTTTGTGTGCGTGTTTGCAGCAGAACTGCAAACTTTCAAGGCAACTCTGAAAAACACTTTAAAGCCTATTATTTACAGTTGGGTTTATTTAACTTTCTCAACTTACTCAAGTTGCTGTTGATACAGACGAAGGACTTTGAGGTTGGAAAATTAGCTAGACTTAATATCACATGTGCTCACTTAGCTGTTACAGAACTACATTTAATTTTTGAATAAGAGAGAAATGGAAACTGGCACTTACAACTCCCGCATTTCTTCTTCCTCCTGTTTTGCTTCCTCTTTTTCTGTCTTGGAGATGTTTGGCAAACTTCAGTCCACAGAAAATTCTACAAAATAGAGTCACAACCTTTATATACAAAGTTAACAAAATAAAAGACCAAAGTACATTTGGTCCTACAAACTTTTTTCATTACTAGAAGAAAGGAAAAATAAACACTCCTGAACATCAGAATGCAACAGTATGTATTTATGAATAATTTTCTTACTGAGCTGTTACTGAAATGCTGGTTAAACCTTTAAACTAGAGCTGCATTGCTACTTCTGCCTCTTCCCCAGAAAGGCCTCAGAAATCACAAAACTTTGTGTCCCTGGGGTTATTTAGAGGAACCTGGGCAAGTTTCCAAATACTGGTATATGTGACCTTTACAAGTACTCAACAATAAGAGTTCCCTATGAAATAAATCAATGAACATGTGTATGGTAACTCAGCAGTGGCACGAAAGTTTCAAGCTGAAATTGTATCAACACAGTTGAATCATCTCCCTACAATCAGCCTGGAAGCTTTTACTGAATGCAGGGCACGTGTAATTATATAAAATACATTTACAGTATTTCACCAGTCTTCCTTCTTGAAATGCACTTAATGTACAGCCGTTGAACAACATTAAGTATGCGTGTATGTATTAGAGCTACTATTTATAGGCCCATCATGAGTCACAGACAATGGAAAATGAGCTAGTTTCAAAAATAAACTACAAAATTAATTACAAAGACTAAAAGTTCCTCTTGAAGTGGCTTTGATGGCGTCTTTTTTAAATGAACTCTGCAACAGATTGAAAAAAAAAAAAAGCTATTGTAAACACTGCTTAGGAATGCCTCTGAAACGGCTCTGGGGAGGTAATGTTCATAATATTTGATAGACTTAAATGCAGTCAGGCTGGGGGGGGGGGCTTCCCCCCCCCCCCCACACACACACAAATTGTAACAGGCAGACTTTAAGGTCTCATCTGCAAGTGTGACTTGTGCACGGTCTGCTCAGAGTGCGGGGAAGGAGAGGAACAATGCCACTATTCAAGGCTTGCCCATTCATTGCGGCCACATCTGTTTACATGGCCTGTGCCCACCCCTAAAAAGGCTGGTCCTCCCACCTCTATTTTATCTCCCTTGGTCTTGAATGGCTGTCTGGCTGAACCTTTTTATTCTGAAAATCTGCAGTTTCAAATTTATTTTATGAGACCAAAGCTGACAGGCAGACTAACAATAACATTTGCACATTTCTATAGTCTGGTTTGAATTTTATTGTAATCTGAGAACAACTGTAAAATTGTCCCAAGCTACCCAGTTTCAAAATGAGTCTAATACATAGGATTTTGGCACTGAACTCATGGGGTTGAATTTTACACTTACTCTTGGTTACGTCCAGTTTTAATATATATAATTTTTTTTCTGTAGGAATAATATTATGGTTCAAATATTTTTGATACAATAATGACAGTACTCACAGTAGGAATAGATTTTTATCAACAAAAAAAGCATTTTTTTTGCCATATGTACAACTATGTTTGGAGTCCATTGCTTTATGTTCTGCACTTCACAAAATGGTTTAGGTAGAAATAGTGACTACAATAAAATTCAATGAATTCAGTTACCAGCTCTGTAACATTCAAACCGAGCATCATTTTGCATGGCAGATTCTTTACAGAAACCAACATATTTAAAGAATTTCAGAATGGCTAGAGATCAATAGATTAACCCCATGTTATCACTTGATTAGAAATTTTAACTGAACAGAAAATGGTGAGTGGCCTTCAAAGAGCCAAAGGAAGCCCATTTTAACCAGGGGAAGTAGAAATCCAGAAGCAAAATCCACCGCTGTGCAATTGTTTTTTATTATTTTTTTGGGGGGGGGGGGGGGGGGGGAGAGGGGGGCAGGATATAAACTTTAAGTTTCATGAATTCAGCATCAACATGATTTGTGTCTATTGATTAACCATATTAAATGAACTTACAGAAATTTTATCTGAATAAGAAATGCAAGGTCATACGTCTGCCAAAGCCATCACAGTTACCATACCATAAAATTTCTAAATCTGCAAGTGTGCTGAAAACCATGTTGTAGCAGGCATAATGGCATCACAATATATTGTATATTTTCTGTATAATACAGAAAAATCCTACACGTTCCAAGGGAGATTACAAAAAGAAGTTGATAAAGAAAAAAAAATAAAAAACACAAAAACATAGTCCACTACTTATGAAGTATTAAATTTAATCTAATTTAAGCTATTTAATCTAATGACTTCCTTATGCACAAAGCAAAGATTTATTGAAAGGTCCTGGAAGAACTAGGGACTGTTGTTCAAGTCAAGCATTCCCCTTTCCTCCCTTTTTAATAATAAATAGCATGGCCTAAATTTAAATGGTCAAAGGGCAGATAGACCTCATTTCTTGGTCTTCATGTTTATATAAGGTGCAAGAGAAGCTCCTTGACTCTACAGGATGCATGCTGTGGCCAAGTAAGGAGAGAATTTCAACGTTCTCTAGGGTTGGACAGATTTGTCAAGCTATAACTAACTCAACATTTCTCAAAAAGCTATACTCAACAAGCTATAACTAACTCAACATTCTAACTCAACATTTGCTCCAGAATCTGCAACCACATCACTGAAATCTTTGGAAGCAAGGAAAGGGGGAAGGTGAATAGCACCAAGCTGTAAACTGAACAAGGGTAGTTTGCAACTTACGATGGTAAATATAGATTAACATGCCAAACTTTGTCCTTCACATGTACCATTGTACCCAAATATCACTGTGTAGCTGCTGCATAAGTACTGTTATCTGAGATACAATATTCAGCATGTACTAGGTCAGACAAAAAACAGTGTGAAATCACAGGCAACGTGAATCCATCCTATATGTATGTACATGTACTGGGAGCAGTACAGCCTTACCACAATAACATCCTTGAGAGTAACCTCCTCTCTGTTAAGTCCCAAGAAGTTTTGACAGTGACTTCACTGGGGCCAGTATATTGCCTTGAAAGGTAAAAATTTACAAAAGAAACTTTGATAAAACATTAAGAGTTTGCCTGAACATTCAAGTGTTGCAAATGCAAGCTGCAGATGTATTTTTTGGAATAAGAGAAGCACCACACAAAAATAGATGGTACGCTAACATGAATTAAATTTATGCACAGACTTCAGTGGATTTTTGCCTTATCTTTTTTCCCCTTTTTTTTTTTTTTTTTTACTATAATCTTTATTAATAATTTAAAGGTAGAATACGAATAGCTCTGATTACTGCTTTTCACCTCTTGAAAAGAGAGAAAGCCTATAGCCCTCAAGATGAATATTAAAGTCTTCTATCTATCTACTAAACAAGTACTACAAATACAGGGGAAAAGAAAACTCAGCACCTGCTAGCTCACATCCTTGTGTGATGACTTAAAAAGTTGGCTTAAGTAGTTTGCAGTCTGCTAAGATTTCCTAAGGGGTTTTCACTTAGTAACCCTCATAATGATATTTTTCTGTGTATATGTTCCCCTAAGAAAGTAGTATGTGCAGGAGCAATCTTCGGGAAAAAACTCTGACAACATTCTGTGTGTTGAAAATTAAGATTCCCTAAGCATGCTCACAGATTTATATTTTACATCTACCTCTTTCCACCTAATTGGAGCAAATGTGAGATTTGTAGTGGTTTTCAAATGATACTGCTTTCATTTCAGAATGGTATTTTGTTTCAAAGTTTACAAAATTAACATAAACATAATGATGTATTTTAAAAGAGCCTGAAAATAAACTGAAGCTTTTCAAAGTAACTCAAATGAATGCACAATTCTGACATATAATTCTTCTCATAGAGATACTGCTACTAAATAGTGACAACTTTTACCATGCTGCCTGTTGTATATAAAGATTATTTATGTCTATCTAGATGCTTATGTTACTTACTCAAATATTTGAACCTGTTGCTTGAAGGTGAGGGGACAGAGAAGGAAGGTGAAAAGACTATATAGCATTGCTAATCCCTTGAGCCATCTGGTCACTTGAGGCCATGCTTTAGATTGTACTTATATTGAAACCTATTCCTTTCATTCAGTTCCCTTCACTGTGTCAATTTATCATTGGCTTTTTTGCTATGTTAGGATTTCTTGCAGTCAGTCATAGTGAGAATCAATCGTCTTTTGATGCCACAGTAAATATTTGCACTGGAAAGAGATTTTTACTCATTTCTTCCCCCTCCCACAACTTGCAGTGATTTGTAAAAGTTGCTGGTACATTTTAGTAAAACTTAGTTGAAAACAAAGATAACTTTCTTTAGCAAAGAGGAAAATCATTCCAGTGCCATTTCTGTGTAATCTGGGAGAGTTTTGTTAGATGACTGAGACGCTAAAATATGCATACCAAGCAGAGTTCAAAAGATCTGATCCTACCTTACTGTTATCACCTTAAAACTCAGCTATCAGAGAGGTAGCATTTGCATGTTCAATTATCTAAGAATCAATCTGTACCTCCACTTGTATGTTACAAGCCTTTCAAACCTCCTAGATTTGCATCTATACTATGTAGCATATTGCACATTAAGCCTGTCCAAGTGGATGATGATTTTCTAGGGTGTACATGAATTTTTGATCTATTGACACGTGCAGTTCTATATGAAGCCAAATCAATCACGTCTCTGCCACGAAGCAGCAGTGAGACTTCACAGCTATTTGACTTCATTAGCTTTCCTACACACTTGACAAAATTACTCTTCAGGACTCTGCAGTTAACTTTCAATAATGTGCAGTCTTTTCCACTATTTCTAGTTTCACGCATAAGATTATTTTTTATATTGTGTTCCCTGAGGTAGCTGCAAAGCAATTCTGTCATAAATGTGCTGCTCCTGTGCACTCAGAGAGAAATCATGTTCTGCTTTGTGCTTTTTCCATATATTAATTAATTCTTTGTAGTACTCTTCTGGCAGCTCTAATTTGTGAACCTTTCCTACTTGGATAACCTTCCTTTAAAAAAAAAAAAAAAGAAAAAAAAACATTAAAAATGTCCTTTTCACTGTTGCAATTAATTTTGAATAGCAAAATGGAAAGGAAAAATTGTAAACCACAGCACAGGTAGGAAAAGTCAGATCAAAACATCTGAGAAATGAGCAGACTGAAATTCCAAGAGTCTGAATCATTTTTTAAATTGAATGAAGAAGGTCAATAGCTATTCAGAAAGGATACTTGAGTTTTTAGCCTTTGTTTCTGTTCCTGATCACTGAATCTCACTGATGAACAGCTCTGCCTATCCATCGCATGTGCATGATACGGAAGCTGGTCTGAAGTTTTGAAATGATCTTTCAGATCTGAGAAAATCAATGCATCAAATTTGATCTCACAAGACACAGAAGTTCACCTTTTTCTCATGAAAGGGAAAGAAAGAATAAGTGGTATGATTAAAAACTAAAAGTAGTGAGTTGAAATATAAAAGCCATTACTAACTGATAACATCCCACTGCCTGGCTAGTACAGTGAATTGAAACACTGGAAGCAACCGCCTGAAATAACTCAGTTTGTGCTTGTTGCTACTTAATCCTGCAAAAACTGCAAGTTAGAAATTATTAGATAGTTTGTACTGCAACGGAGCCAAAAGGTACTAATGAAGGTAGCACTCCACTGTTGCAAAGGCTGTAGAAGCATGTGACTAAGACACAGATGAGATCTACAGAGCTTTCGGGCTTCAAAATATTAAATTGACTCAATAATCCTGAATTATTGAATTTAAGATGCAGTTTTATGTCTACCCCTGCATCTAAACAGGGCCTGCTCAACCAGCATTCCTTCTACATCCAGCTGCAATATTCGTTAAGATTTGTTCAAGTTACTACTGCAAACACTACAAAAACAAATTCCCACTGAGCTACAGTGAAATAGGAAGTAGCAGCTGAGAAACAGGATGGCCTCTAGAACAAATAATGGATTACCTGTATTACTACTAATGCATCTAGAATAGCTATTCTTTATTGAAAATTGCCTTTACCTGATTAAAAAAAAAAAAAAATACCATTGAATAAGATTAAGATTATTTGATAACAAAAAGCATGAGAAATAAAAATGCTCACTTTATAAGGCATAAATGAACCACTAATTGACAGGAGCTGAAAAAACTTCTCTTGTTGGCTGGTTATTCAACTGTGGATTCTGCTGTTCTGCCCTCTGAAGCATCTGGTGCTGGCCATTACCAGAGATCAAATACAGGACCAGATGGTCTGTTGGCTTGACTCATTATAATGGTATGACTTCTGAAATGTAAAAGCTCTTCACAGAACCAGAAGGAGAGCATTTACCTCTGAATGCCTGAACTCAAAAAAAAAAAAAAAAAAAAAAAGGAAAGAAAGAAAAAAAGAAAGAAAGCTCTGTGAACCAAGGGAATAGCAATCCAACTTACCCCAGTGACACTTGCATAAGAAGTCAAATTACTCAAGAACTTTTCTCACTGTGGAGGATCTGGCCTTAGTGAGCCTTTGTGACTTCAGTGATTATAATAGCACTAAATAGGATACTCAAGATGATTTGGGAAGTTAAAGCTGAAGAAGCAACTTAGTGGTGTAGCCTGGCAGGACAGTATCATATCAGCTTGTTAGAGCTGTGCTGGATTCTTGCATGCTGAATTAACTTGTCTGCAATTTAAAAGTGCTGCATCTGATCCTGCGGGATTCCTTTGTACCAGAGAGATAAAGGACTAGTTAGATGACTAAAAAAGTCATACCCAAGAGAAGAAAAAAAGAAAAAGGCATTTTAGAGAAGGGGAGTAGAAGGGACCTCAAAAAGTGCCAAGTACTTGATTCTGATTTTTCTTTGTTTTCATGGTCTTTCTGATGTTCTGGCTATATGAATTGACAATTTTAATTCTCCTTAAAATTAAAAGATATAGTCTTACTTGGAGCAGGATGGCTGAAATGAATTAAAGTAGCACCCTATTTGACCTTGTTTTGTGATAATCAGCCTTCTGGACCAGATGGACTTGGAGGTCTTTCCCAACCTTTATGATTCTATGAATTTCTCCCTTATTTTAATCTCTCTGTATAAAGGTTGACCTAAACGAGTGTGGTACTGAAAGTGCCATCCATCTTACCAATAGTAGACTATGACCATTCTGGCTTCCTCATAGAGGATTTTGAACATATTTCTATTTTGAATCCTCTGCTTTTCATCCCTTTTCAACTTCTATCTAAAAATTATTTATGTTTTAACTACTGTTTTCTAAATTAAAATTCCAAGAGTTTTAAATGTTTGAAAATAGAGATTAGCTGAGGTCCATTTTAAGTTGATGCAGCTGGAGAATACATATCTGGAAAAATGCTTAGAGAAGAAAAACAAATGTAGACTTTTACTCCTTGGATTCAGGAACATGATATGTGGGTTTTTTTAGTCATCACAATGATTTATAAAAGGAAGTTGTAGTGCAACAATATAAACCTTCAATATGCCAAACCTGCATAACAACTGGCTTGCCTCTTAAGACATTTTCCAGCAAGAGACAAGAACTTAACGTTACTGTCTTCCCTAATTCCCTCTTACTACTTCCCTTACTACCCCTGAATTAGTAAGAGACCATTTTGTGTGAAAAAAAAATAAATGAAAAACTACTGTATGACTTAGAATGTAACTTACATTGTGAGTTCCATGTAGCACATCTTGCATGTTCTGACTCGTTTAGAAAGAGCTTCTTGATAAATATAAGTACTGAAAATCACTGATTCTCAATAAAAGGCGACTGAACTACAAAATCACCCCCTAACACCATATGAACAAATGGAAATATGCTATTGTATTTGATATCAACAGTAATACTCGTAAATTCAAAAATATCAGCATTCTGTAGAAAACACAGTCTCCAGCAGTTTATTTCCTTTTTATAAAATCCCTGTGCAAGAGAAACTTTTCTGAATAGCATTGAAATTATTTAAAAAGGGAGTCAATGAGAAGGGCACTCTAGGTCTTGCCAGCCTTCTTGGACAGTTGTACTAACCACATGGCAGGGCTGGGCCAACCATGCCATGATGCATCTTATTTTCTTCAGACAACAGGGGGTAAACATATGTACAAGGACACTGATTCAAATCCCTTTACTCCGTAATACAAATTTAGGTGTCTAATTTTCTACGTGAGCCGAGAAAAGACTTAATAGAAAACCCAGCAAAGTGGATTTGTTCTGAGGATTTTCCTATGGCTTCCCCTTCCCTTGTTTGTCCATTTACTGAATAGATCGTATTTCCAATATGTGATTTTCAGGCATAACCAGGACCAAGTTGTGGAGCTCAAGGCAGACCAAAGTAACTGATGCAGTGAAATATGAAATAATAGGTCTTAAAAATAGCTAGTACACTGTATGGAAATGTTATCAAACTGCTTCATGCTGGATTCTTTCTCACTGCATCATGTTTCATTTTTGGAAAGGATGAAAAGAGGACTGAGTTTAAGGAAAGGTCACACAGGAAAAACTCTTCAGAAAAATCCCTGCTAAACTGTATATTCATTATTGTGACTTCTCTGATAGACTGGGGGTAGTAATAACAACTTAAAACAATAACAACTTGGTGGGAAGACAGAAAACGATTTTGGAAACCTATGGCCAGTTATGGCCAGTTCCAATACATGAAAAATCCTAAGAACTGGAGTCAGGCAGTACAAGGAATTCAGGTGCATTGTTGTACTCTTTAGACAGAAAATTGAAGAAGTACAAAGAAAGAAAAAGAAAAACAGGTAACACCTTTTACTGGGCAGCCTCTTAAAAGGAGATATGATTCCACTTCTTCACCATAGCCAGCTTGCCATTTGGGACTGAGGACCAATCAAGTGGCCTGAGTGGCTATCTATTTAACCAGTGATCATGGCTTTTACTTTTATATAAGAGGCGCACGGAGGAGCCACATGATTTTCTGCACTTTGCATTCCACATCATCTCCCAAAGCTCCTACTTTTTCCTAACAGAAAACATACAAAGATACTTTTTACCTTCCCAGTTATTAAGAAATAATATCTTAAGAAAGTAAATGAGTTGTGGAGGTGACTCCTTCACCTCCTGAAATTATGGAAGCTTTTTTTTTCCCACCCACATAATAACAAAAACAACAACAACAAAAAAAAAAATAAAAAAATCCCAAAATTACTGTTCTGCTCTACAGCAAAGCCACAGTGTTAAAATATCATCTGAAAAATAACATTCCTGATGTAGGAGTTCAAAGACCAAAAGATGTTTATATTCTTAACAAGATTTGTTTGTTTACAAGATGTTTATATTCTTAACAAGATTTGTTTCTTTACACTAAGAAAATTAATTCCTTTGTATGTATTATAACATTTCCACATTCCTATAAGTATTGTTTTTTGGTGAAGTCACGATTACTTAATTAGAGATGGTTCATTAATATTCTTTGTGTATTCCTACCCACCTGTGCTTCATGAAGATTTAACTGGATACAGCTCTTCTGATTGTGTCACTAGCAAACAAAAAGTCACCCAAGAAGACTTACAAGCAACCTCAGAAAATATTTTCACTGCGATGTTTGTCAATCAGTGCTCACTTCATTAAAAAAATACACCCAAAATCTCCGCCCTTAACCAATCCCTCTCTGACCCTTGGAGCTATAGTTTCTCCTGTAGTCATTCTCAGAGTCTTTGCATTTACCAGGGGCTCCAAACTACAATCAAAAATCACAGTTATTACAAATGCTAGCTCCTCTTTCTGTTTTCAGTGATGCAGTTCTGGTAGGTTTTCCCCTTTCCTGGTACACCCAATTGCACCTGGCAGTGGGAGCCTCTCCATCAGGTAATCAGGATGGGACCTCTTCACAAGTGGGCTTAGGTCATCTTGCGGAAAAGCTTTTGTAGAAAAGCTTCATAACCACCCATATGACAACAGGCATTTCAGGAAGTCCAGGCTGTTCCAGACCAGCATATCCATTTGTAACAGAGAAACTTGCCACACCAACCTTTCAACTGCAGTCCACGCATACATTTATAAATGGGATGAGCTACATGCATTGTTCCTATCATTTGGAATGGGGTCTGAGTGCACAAAGTCTCACATGCAGAAAATGTACATTTAAGGTGCCCAGTGGTCCAATATAACTATAAAAAGAGAAGTTGTGTAAAGAAACCTTGGAATCTTTCACCTGGCTTCCCTTTCCCCAGCAGCGTACTTCTGGAAAACGCCATACTATTCAGACCATGACTTTCAAAGGCCATCAAGTCAGATCATCTTGTGAAATCGATGGTTATAAGAGAAACAGTAAGTTACAAAATTAAAAAAAAAAAGTCACTGCTAAACCATGGAACGCCTTTATGTAGAGCTCTCACAGTCAGTCAGGGTAATGCATTCAAAAGGAAGGAGGGAGTTGTACAACAAATTCTTTTATAAAAAAGACTTCTGTTTTAATTATTAAAGCAGTGCTATCATACAGAATGTCTGTAGGGAATTGCTTAATTTTATGCTTTTTCTTTGGTGATTGGGGACCGTGTTATAAAATATAAATGTGTTCTTTCATTTCTGGAGAGTGCCTTCTGAAGGACCCTCATGTTTCACATCTTTTTCATTCTGCCCTGCTTTCTCTGTCTTTTTGTTCCTGGTGGTAGGACTTTGGGGGAGGTGAAATATTATTTTATTTTTTAGTTAGGCTTTTCTGGTATTCTTTTCCTCAGAACACATTATTAGAAGGGATCTCTCCTATTTGAGTGCTCACAGGAAGACTCATAAATAAGAAGCAAAAATTCTATTATCCACCCTAATTCTGGGAGGTACAACAACCAGATATTTATAAAACTGCACATAATTTACAGGTAAACTTTCTAATTGGATACATCTGCAAGTGGCTGTATTTTCTATGCAAACTTTCAGAATCAGGAAATCTATAAGACATTACATAAGAAATCAGTGTTCCTGGCTTCCCTGATTTAAAACAACTTTAAAATAGAGCTTATATAGCAGAAGCAATATGATGATTTTGGAGCTTTCTCTGCTGAAATAGTGTTTTTCATCGTTTATCCACCTACAATGATTCTTCCAGATTTGGACAAAAGCAAGGAGGCTGAGATCATAAAGTTACTGAAACTCTGACATCACCGAGGAACTGAAGATCCACTTTCAAAAGGGATCTGTGACATGCCTGGACTATAGCATAAACTTGGATAATTGACACTGGGGCCCAAGCATCTGGGTTAGCTTAGCAGCAGATGTTCACAGTCACTTTCTAAAGCCATCCTCATGCTTCTGTGTTCTGGTGTTGCACTCCTGAGGGGATGTCACTAAATTTCTGAAGCCATCTCCTGCATGTTGTATAGCTCAGCTGCTCTCTCGTTAGCCCCCAAGCTGTTCCTTCTAGGGACATAGGAGGGAAGGGAGGATTTGTAGGAAGCAACTGGAGGATTATTAATACTTGTTATTTTAATATGCCTTGGTAGGACAGACTGAGAAAGCACAAATGGGAGCAGAATCAAAGGAAGTCAATCAGACATGATAACATTATTATCTGTTGCTGACATATACCTCAATATATGAGCGGGAATGGGGAAAGCAAGACTAAAAAGAGGAGCCTGCAAATACTGTTGTGACCCTGTATCCCTAAGGATTTCTATCTTATTGAAAATCAAAACAGTTTGGCTGCCTAATCCTATGAAACAATGTCTCCAATTACTCTGAATTTTTCTAAAATTTAAGAGAGGTGGAAACACTATTCATTTGTTTGAGAAATACAGCTGGTAGGGTATCAGAAGGGTAAAAATGAGGATCTAGAGCTAACTGCCTCCAGAATTTTGGTTCAAACAAGAAGCAAGGACAAATGTATATTTCCTTCTTACCTACCTTTTTTTTTTTTAACTGTGTATATTTCATTGTAGTAATTTCAATGCATCTCATTCCTTACAATCACAGAAATAGAGCAAGGGAGCTGAACCCACTCAGATGGCAAAGATTTCAGATCTGTTGACAGCTTGTTTCCTCAGTCTCTGTGTTATCACTGTTAGGAGGATCATCAGGACAAAGATGCTCATACAGTAAAAAAATGCAACTTCAGTAATGTATCAGTCAAGAAGGTATTTCAAAGGGAACTCATAATTAAAAAACTAGTTGTTTTTTTTTTTTTTTTTTTTAATTACACTAGGTGGAGAATACAGACAAAAGAATAAGGTACAGATCTATTGTGATTATTGGCAATGAAAAACTTACCATAGCTTACAACACTGCAGAAATCTGCAGTTTACAAAAACAACTAGGTTTCTCTTAGAAGTCACCAGCTATCAGGCCCAGATATGCAGGCATGTCAGCTTACAAATGAACACAGCTGGTGCTGATTATGAAAGCATCCAGTGAGCCATGAGCCTGTCTGCACTTAAAGTTGTGGGCAGAGCCAGCAAGACATCATATGCTAGCAAATGCAGTGAAGATAATTAAAAAAAAATAATAATAAAATAAAATAAAATAAAAATCACACACACAAAAAAAGAATACACTTAAAGCACCATATTCTTATTTAAAGAGATTTAGTTATAACTTGATACACAGTTCCTCCATGTGACAGGACAGATATATTTTGACAGCACAGTGTTTAGAGGAAAAATAAAATATGCAACCACGTACAAGTTACTTGCTAGACTGCACATTTCTGTACACATAGAAAGGACAAGGAGAACCCCCTTGGGTGACTGTATAATGTAACTTTGCCACTCCATAGCTGGATTCATTACTTTGCACAGTATTCAGCAAAAATGAAATAGCCTCTGTCAGCACTGAAGACAGTGTGATTTCATAACAAACTTACTTCGGAACAATGTGTTTGTTCTAAGACTTTTGAGCCTACTAACTCTGCTGTGCCTGGAATAATGTCTCTGTACTTGAATGCATAATCAAGGCAAAAGGTTGAGAAAAGCCAGACTTAAATATCTGAAGCATTTTGGACATGCTCATAGGAGAAATTTGGATGTAGGCTAGTTGTGACGCTTTTAATCACAAGGGAAAACTATTATCCACAGCAACTTGGTAACTTTATCCTTCCAAGACAGTGAAAAATATAGTGTAGGGAACCTGAAGGTTCCCTATGAATTGATGCAGGATTTAGTAAAGAATGGAATTTAAAAAAAAAAAAAAAAAGTAATGTTCAAAACCCCATAGATAAGCTCCCACATTCATGTTGCTTGATGTGAAAGGAAAAAAAAGAAAGCATCTGCTTGTGAATTAATTACTGTTTAAAGACAAGAAGCAAATAAATGTTCAGTTAGCACAACAGATAAAACATTTTTTCTGCCACAAATCCCACAAAGATATCTTTTGAGTCCAATAGTCATAGTCATTATCAAAAAAGTCCATTAATAATGGTAAGAAAGTTTGTTCATAACAGAATATTACTCAAGACAATCAATAAAAAAGTGAGCTGTAGAAGAGACGTGATTTTAAGTAGCTGGATAATAAAACTGAATACAATATTCACTGGTAGAGCATACAAAAAGTTTTTATCATCATCATAACTGATGTAAAAATACATATACTAACTCTCCCCCACACTCCCCAGTAGCTCTAATTGTATGGACACAGTAACTCAGAAAATAGATCATGAATTTATGCTGGCTACCTTTTAAAAATGAGGTTTCAAAGCAGCATGATCATCATAATGTAACAGGACAGTAAGAAAGAGAGACTAGCAGAACACCTGATCCTGACCCTGTCCGTTGAGCTTTATGCATTGTCCAGGTTACCCATTTCAGAAAAGATGAACTCTCAAGGCACATCAGCTTGCATACAAGAGCATAAACAGATTCTTCACCTTGAGAGATCTGGGAAGCATTTCCACAGGTCAAGAAGGGGATAGAGGGATAGACATTAAATGACCAGGTTGTATGTCTCACATAAGGAAAGGGCACTTACACAGTTTACAGTTTTAGTACAAAGCCACTATCATGAGGTGTTGTGGATGCTAAAGTAAAACAAGGTACATAAAGAAACTAGACAAATTCACAGGGCAAAAGAGATAACTATTAAACAGAATTAACTGAATATAACTACTTGCTCAAGGAGTTTCTGTGATGGGATGCCAAGCTGGTGAGAACTGCAAAGTGCCTCCAACTCAAAATTTTCCAACTGTAAACTCCCCAACAGAAGGAGGTCAGAAGCCTTTTAAACTAACAAGGCCAGAGTTTGTTCGAATAAAAAACTAGAATAGGCAATTTAAGTACAGAAAGCTCACAGCTGCTAAGTAAAGCAAAGTACAGATTAAAAAGTTTATATGCAATTGTATCCCTGTCCATTTCTTCTTAAATGTACAGCCTTGTTTCTAGACTTGACTTTAATTAAGTTAATTACTTCCTGATTCTCAATAAATTGCACAACCCTCAAGTCCACAAATTCCTTCCGTCACCTCAGAGCTCTTTCTGAGGTTTTCAGTGAAACTTTCAATTGCAATGAGTTGCATCTGTGATTTTCTAGCCCTCTTTCTTCCTGTAGGAAAAGAGGATCTTCTTGCTCCTCTTGGCATTTCTTCAGTTTCTCTGCTTAAGGCAAAGGCTACGGACTCCCTGATCTTTCCTGCCTCATCACCTTACCTCATGAATCCTCCCAGCAGCTAATTGAAGGAAAGCACTGATCCCCCTCACCCTTTCCCAAATCTTCTACCCGATCCACGCATTCAATTTAAAACAAACAACAAACCCACAAACAACAGAACATGAAAGCTCAGAATAAATCAGAATAAATGCATCAAACATGCAGTTTGCCTGATGAAATAGCTCCTTACAGGTGTAAGAGGGAAAGGAGCACCCTCCTCTGTGTCTACATCTGAAAGCATCCAATATTTTCAGTGGCAGAAGACTGCTGCAGGATGAAGCAAGAAAAAAGTGAAAACGTGTTATCACTTTCTCTAAAGCACCCATTGTATAAGTTTCTGTATAATTATTCTTTCTTTTTTTTTTTTCAGTCACCTATAATATGCAGTTTACAGTGAAGTCTTGACTACAGAAGACACTGTCAAAATTCAAGTTCTTATCTCTTCTAAATGGACACACCACATGACAGTTGTCATTGTCAAATTAATTTTCACCAACATTACAATCATTTTTTGTTGGGTTTCTCAGCTGTCATCACTCCACTTAAATGTGCCTGCCTTTGAACACTGCTGTACCAGATTATACATTACGCTAGCGCGGTGTTTTGAGGGTCTGGGCAATATCCAGTGTGACATAAGAACACATTTAATAAATGCATTTGAAATGAACTTAGTTGTGCTGAAGATGATGATTTCAGATTCCACTACTCAGCCCGCTCTATTCAGCTGTGTAGGAAGTATTAGCTGTTTAAAATTGTTCAGCATTGCTATGGCAACCCTCACTCTCCGGCAGCCTCTTACAATGCTGCACAAAAATGCATTCACTTTCCAGGGAATCTGCATATGACTTGAGATCTGGGGCTGTCCCCCTAATGAAACGCACACCTAACCCTCATTACTTTTAATTTGATTCATGAGCACATACCAGCTTACTGTACAAAATGTATTTAGCTCATTACCTAGCCTATCACGCAAGTCCAGATCTCAGAGGCATACACTCAAATCACTTGGGTTAAGTGCAGTTACAGACTGAGAACAGAACTATGTGGCTTTACATATGTGATTCAGTGGCTCCCACATTGGATCTTATTCACTGTCAGTGAAAATAATTTCCTCCTGCTTCACCCTAAGGTTTTAGGGCAAGGGGCACGGTGAAAAACATCAGGCATGTGCTTTTTTCACCAGTCATTCAAAGAGCATTGGAAGAGGGAAGTGAAGAGGATGCACCACCACGGCCCTGTCTTGCCACATTCACAGACAGATGAACAATACATACCTCCCAAATATTTGGATATTTGCTATATACAAATCCCTGCACTGAAGTAAAGTATATCAGGGTCCGCAGAATCATACAAAGGATAAATATAAACTGTAGAGTGGCTCTTCACAAGTTAGCATAGTTATCCTAGCTGCCAGCTCTGGACCTCAGCTGGGATCTGCAGTAAGCTGAGTTTTTGACAGCTGATGGTAAAGCCTAAGCCTGAACGTTTCCACAAACCAAAATTCACCTCTCATTTTCATCCATGCCATTGTGTCAAGTGTGATGTCACAAATCAAAGATAAAACTCCTGTCTAAATCTCATGGATTTATTGTCCATAAAAAGCATAATTCTTGATCATTTCAGATACATGAAAAAGAGCATGTGAATACTGTTCTCCTAAACAATCCCTATGTTAATGTGGAAAAACTTGACAACAGAAAGAATGCAATTTTTCTTGCAAAAGAGGAACATGAGAAGTTATTTGACAGTCAAAGAAAGATGAGACTGTTCCCCTACCAGAATTATAATCATCTCTCCAAGGTGAAGACATGAGGATTGTTACTAGTCTGAGCAGGAAAGGAGTATCCATTTGTACACTGAGTGCAGCCCCATTGTTGAATTACAATGAATTATACAATGAATTACAAAGCTGGTATTCTCAGCGCACTGTTGGAACTCTCTTCCCCACACTGCAGAGTTCCCTAAGAAGTATTCTTTCAATAACCATAACCCCAGACCAACTTTATTTTAGGTTCTCTCCCCTGCAACTCAAAGGGGAATGGCATACTCAGCCCACCACAGAGTTAGCTATTACAGCTTCCTCTCTCCCAGACAGAAATATTTCTGTAGCTGTCTGAGCTCAGTTTAAGCTCAGAAGAAAGTAGAAACTAAAATCACTGCAAAAGTGTTGTTTGCCTATGCCACTGGGAAACTGTCATCAGTGAGTTTAGGCAGATGTGAGAATGCATTGACCAGGTCATTCATTCCCAGATATTTCTGCATTTGTAAAATAAAAATAATAAATAAATAAAAAAGCTCAACTTATATTGTAAGCAATACGACAAACTCTTTAGAAAGATATCAAATTAGTTCTCAGAGACAGACAGTTTTCCACAGACCTGATAGTCATGCACATGAAAAACTGTTGTATCCAGAGGTCTTACTTGCCCTGGTGAGTAGATGATTCTCTTCCCAAGCAGAGCTGGTCATACAATTTAGTTCATTTTTCTGCTTGTTGTTTTGTTCATAGTCATTTGAGACTGATCTAGCTTCAATAATGGGAAAACATTGCAAGAAAAATATGTTTGGTCTTTCAAATGTTTTCATTATTGGCTATTCTGTGACCTAAAAAAATGTTCAGAGACGTGCTTTTGGAAAGATTAGCTGTTGCAATAACCACTTCAATAACCATTTGCTCAAAAAAATAAAATGCCCCAAGACTACTCTTTCAATAAATGACAATATGTCCCTCCACACCTTCCTAAATAAAAGCATATTTGAAAATCTGTCTTATTCTTCCACAACGGTTTAACATTTCAGTGGCTGCAGTTAAGCACCCCAGAAAATCACTGCCAGCCATATTCCCTGAACCTTTTTGCCTTCTTTTCCACTCTTCTAGGTCAAGATGCAAAGAATACCTGCCATTTCATCTGATATATGTACCTTTGGCAAGCATGTCAGGCACAAACACAGTGTGACAGAGCAAGAACTCAAGTGCACTGCAGAGAGAGGATTTGTGACTTCTCATCCCAGAAGCCTGAGGCCATCATGGCAAGCAGCCTGCAAGGAGCCCAGCTCATTGCTCCTGGGAGAGCCATGCTAGGAAACATCAATCTGAAGCAACAGAAACAATAGTCAGGAGGGAGCACAATTGGGGTGTAGCATCACCCTTATTCAGTGCCAACGTGCCCTTCCAGGCACCCTGATTTTGCCTTAGTGATCACATAACTGAAACCTTTTCAACGTATGGCTGTAAATATCCAGCACATTCTCACCTGCATCTCATCTGTTCTAGTTACATCTTCCAGTGACTTGCCCACAGGCTGATGGGGCTCGATCAAAGGAAACTGTTAGAAATTATTATGCAAATTGACTCATCAGTGAATGTGCATTGAACGACACTGAAAATTACACCAACCATAGCAGCCAAGACACCTTGAACCCTAGCTAATGACATGCAACCGTGTTCACATTTCTCAAGTGAATGCACCCATTTTGAACTTGACAAGCTAAAATGGGACAAGAATTTGGCACTGGGCTGACAGGGGAAAACAGAAATTGCATCAGTCAGAGGAAGAACTGAAGGAAAGACTGCCTCACACTCAGAGCATTCTCAATGATTCTCATTACCAAGAAAGATGCATTTACTTATTTCTGAACTGCAAAGATCCTGGTGTAAGGAGTTTATTACATCACAAAGAGTTTTGCAGCTCAGATTTATTGGAGATGCAAGAACAGACCAGCAGACTCAAGATAGGAAATAGCATGCATCACCCACTCTCAGATTTCCTCTCTGCAGCTCCACTAAGTGTGCTTTTTGGCATGCACTCTGGAAAAAAAGTATTTTCCATTAATAGTCTGGACTAGTGTGTTAGCCCACTGCACTGCCTTCCAAGAACTGTGAGATCCAAAACATGTTTTATTTAGTCTAAATAGGGCCCCTATGATCTACAGTACTTCCTGGATATTTGTACGTGTATGTCATTCTATAGAGACAGGTACAGACATATGGTTTGCATTTTCCTTTAGCTAATTATTTTGTCAGATACTCAGCACTAAAACTGATCAGAAAAACATTGATGGAACCATGTTCTGTTAGGAAATGCAAGTGTCTTCAAATGGAGAAAGAAAAAAAAGTACTAAATTCATCACAAAAATTTGCATCAAAATTTTCCAACAAGGGATCAGATACATTCCCTGACCTGCATTTCCAAAGGAAACAGCTCGCATATCAAATACTTGTGACTGCTGAAATGCTTGTGAACAAACTTCTGCAAATTATTCACAGAAGTTATTCAGCAAGCAAGCATGAATGAAGATGTTGCACAGTCCTGTGATGGCAAGCCATTTGTGAGCCAAAAAAAAAAACAAAAAAAAAAACAAAAAAAAACAGCAGTAAAAATTCTTACTAATTATTATCCCACCATGTGAACTTGGACTAAAGGAATTCACTGAGATTCGCATGCATCTCTTCCCCACCTCCCACTCCCCCACCCCCCCGCACTCCCCCACCCCTTTCTTTTTTTTTTTTTTTTTTTTGTTAGCTGAATATTACCATAGGATGCATTTTTCTCTTTAGAGATTTAGCCAGGTCTCACAGCATGCTTTTAGACTGCACATGAAACACAGCATGAAATAATCTGTCACCTTTCTTTAACAGGCCATTATTTGCAGTCTTCTGGGCCAGCTTTGAATCAGATCTGCCATTCCTGGCAAACTGAAATGTTAATATCCCTTTGATATTCAACCGTGTTTTTGCCAGGCTGCATGAAATAATTTACACTGGATGCCTTGATAACAACTGTCTGCTGAGTATTGGGATGTCCTCATAAAACAGGAAGAGTGCCATAGCCAGAGAAATTTCAGGTAATCACAGTTTCTAAATGGGAAGATATAAAATTGAATATTGTACAATGCTGTAATTTATCTGACAAAAAAAAAAGTCCACCACCTCTTCAAATATATAAGATGAAAAAAGCCTTCAGAAGCAATAACTGAAATAGAGCAGAAAACTGAGCTGAAAAATGACAATGTGTAAATTCAGTCACTTTTGTGCAAAAATATAGATATCCTTATTGGTCAGATTGACTTTTCACAAATGAGAGACATTCCCTGGGAAAACACACAGAAAAAAGCATTTAATATTTGAATATAAAATAAAGATATACTGACATTTTCCCTCTTAATATAGCAGAAGTTTACCTGTAGCTTTCTTATTATTAGGAAGAGGAAAAGGAAGAATCATGCAGGTTAGAATCACTGAATGTAATTTTTCTTTTCCCCTAACTAAATTCAAATGTCTCTTTATGGAAGAAAAAAGTGGCAACATAGCCTTAATGATTTGTTTTACATGAAAGGCAACACAATAGGTAAGTACAGTTCTCAAGACTGTTACCTAATTATTATTTTTTTTTTTTGTCCAGCTGTGTATGGCTAGAAGATGCCAAATGCAAGATCCCACAACTAAATTCAAACAAACTGTCTTTAAATGTACATGTGCCAGTTTAAAAGTTTTAACGATTTTTTCCTTCTAACTACCCTTTCGATCTCAATAGAAATATCTTCATATTTAAAAAGTATTATCTTTCCTTTACTTCTTGGCTGTACTGAAAACTTAGTGTGGAAATTTGAAGTTCACATTAGACAGTGGGTTTTAATCAGCTATATGGTTTATCAGCTATATGGTTTACAACACGGCCAAAGCATTGAGCAAACTTAACACTCAACTTATTAATCCTTAGAGCAATGACATCTGGCCTTATTCCTGTATGCTCGGCTTAGCTTCAGCTGCTGGTCCTGAAATGTGGAGTTACATTCTGCAAAATGGAAGCAGAATGAATTGAAGTATCTGATTTATTGCTTATTGTTTGGATTAACTGAGCTGCAATAAGGCGTTAGCATAAAGTGGCTTGGAAGTCTGTAGAAGGTTTGCTTTTGGATCTCGCAACAGTCCCACATGAGCCATCTGCAAATGATCAAAAGGCGTCAAATAGCTGAGAGCAAGAGAAAACCTCCAGGAATTTATTTAGATCTTTGACTAAACAAAGCTTTATCAAAACTGCAATTCTCTTTTTATTTGACTCTTCCAGACCTTTCTTCCTGTAAAAATACAAATCACATTCCAGATTTAACTATATGGACAACCATAAACGACCTTCACATGCAGCCTGGCTCTGAACATGCAGTTAAGTTCTAAAAATGTGTTTGTAAACAAATATTTTCAGATATTCTCTAGACATTTAAAACTGAATGCTTTCAGAGCAGGAAATGCTGGGAGGTCGGACTCTCTGCTTTCAAGACACTAATAAGGAACATATGGAAAGGATGTAAAATAATTCCTGCATTGTTTGAAGTGAAAGATTGAATACTGATGCGCGCTGCCATGGAAGTGATGCATAGGGATAACTGCTGAGTTAAGGGGTAAAGTAATAAGGGTAGAGGGAGACGAACAATGTGATTTGGATAAAGCTCCACTATTTTGGATAGCCCTTTTAAAAAGCTTCAGATGTGCCTGAGTTTCCTGATGTTCTTCTGCCTTTCTCATTGCCAAGCTCCCCTCTCCTCTACTCCTATTCCACGTGAGCCTACTCCTATTCAACACTGTTAGAACTGCAAATCCTCCCCCACAGTCCATATTTCCATGGAAAAAACAGGTTTCCTCATCTTACCGTCCCATACTCAATAGTAAAGATAAATGATTTATTCTTCCTATTTTTTCTTTAATTTACAGGCTTAATTTGGAGGTTTAAATTTCATCATCAAATAAGCGTGCTATTTTCTCTCTAATAATTCACCTCTATGAATTCAGCTCTGTGTCTTTACAATGAATACCGTAGCAAAGTCATTCAAAATTATGCTGCTTATGTCTCATACCAATGTACACATTTACACTACAACACAGTGGAGAAATTTTAACATGAATATATCTGTTAGTATTTTCAGCTTTTAATCCATCACCTTTGAAAACCTATCAAAATTCAAAACTTAATGCTGAATTATTATACTGCTGAATCAAGATCATTACATGAAGATTTGAAATAAAAATATGCAGTCCACTTCTTTTTCCTTCGCTACATATATTCACATATTTTGAACAACTTGAATGCTCAAGCAGCCTTTCCACTTTTTGCATCTACTTATTGAAATGACAATGATTTCACCCAACCCTTAAAATCATGCACTCTTTCTATTAGATTAGTGCAGCTTTCTGGCTATACAATATAACTTCAGATATTAAAACTACTTAATATTCTTACACTGAAAATCAGAGTATAGATTCAACCCTACGTAGGGCAGGGATGCCCTATGGATAGCAGGGATTTTAATATTCTAAGTCTTTTATAAGTATTTTATATATTTTATAATATCTTTTATAAGTCTTTTATATATAGTCTTTTTTAAGTCTCCCAGATAATTTTAGCATTCCTCTAGATTTCTCATAAAACTACTCCATCCAATGTTGGGAGTCACTGTTTCAAAGGAAGAAATTAACAGCTAGAGAACATGTCTGTTGGAAAAGGCATAAAGTACGCATACATGAATAAATGCACACGGTTCTCCCAACACCCATGAACACATTTTGATAGCCTGAATGTGTCAATATATGTGCGGGCAGCATGCAAAGGAGTAGGAGGAGAGAGAACATGAAAGGGGTAAAGTTGGTGTGAAATAGCAAAATTTATCTAAACAAGCTCATTCTTCTTACTTTCCCCTCAGGCTAAGCATATTACTTATCGTGAGGGCCCAGCATAAGCTGAACTAGCCTAAGGAAACATTCGTTTATAGTGGTCACTCCTGCAAGAACATGATTCATTGCCTTGGGAACCTGAGCATCCAGTAGCAGAAGGCACTAATCATCCCACAGGATCGGTGTAACTCAAATTGCAATGATCCAATGCAAGTGCACCTCTTTTCTACAATAGTTTTATTTCCTTCTGATAAAAATAAAATGATTACATACTAACAAATATTAGTATTGGGTCACTTTCAGTTCTGTGCTAGTATTGCCACATGATTTTACTTAAAAACATAAGATATATAGTGAAAATAATTTATAATTACAGAACTTACATACTAAGGCTTACAGAACCCTAGTACAGGTAGCAGCACTTACTGAGTTTATAGCAAAACATTTTGCCTTACAACATAGCAGTGCACACTCAGACTGCTTAGAGCACAGTTTAGAGAAAAGAAAGAAGAAAGCTTTCTTTCCATAAGCTCTTGGTAGGTGTTCGGAGATACTGCAGTTAATGTCTGCTAGTGCTATGGAAAGAAGTGTTTAAGCCCCTTTTTTCATTTTAACTTTCCAAAAGCAGAAATTAGAATTAGAAAAGCAGGAGAAAAAGGAAAGCAAAAGAAGCTGAAAGCAACAAGAAAAGGAAAAGGAAAAAAATGGAAAGGTATGAGAAAGAGAGAAAAAAGTGTAAAATTAAATAGAAAGTCTTTTAATTTAAGCAAAACCAGAACCTCTAAGTGCAAAAATGAAATTTATAGAGACCTGAAACAAGAAAATTGCAAACAATTGCTCCACCCTAAACACAAATAAGGAAACATACTTTTAATGAGAATAAAGGTAAGCAGGAAAATTCCATTACATCAGGTATCCAATGATAAAAAAGTGTGCTTACAGACCAAATACACTAAATAAAATAGTCCAATTTTTGTGACAGCTGTTCCTTTCTGAAGCTTCTTTCTCTTCATTTGTTTCTTACTCTTCCTTGATTATAAGCAGCATATACCATACATATATCAGGAAAGTATTGCTCTGAGGAAGACTTACATCTATTCTGACAATTTCAATCCTCAATTTCTTTCCATGCTAGGTTATTCTTGAGTTTGTGCACTCCTTAGGCATTCATATACAAGTAAGCAAGGGTCATCAGACCCATATAGCAAATGTCAAATTCTTCCATACTAAAGAAATGGAAATATAGTATTCTGCTTCTGAAGGAATAGGGCTGAGGGCTAAGTACCATAATTTTATTTCAGATACTGACATTTTTCCGGAAAGTCAAACATCTGAAAGAGTCATCAATTCTGACCGGTTACTGAAGAGGCAGTTGTGAAGACATTCAAAGCCTTTCAATAGCAAGGCATTCCTCTTCTGTCATCAAGTAAGCTTTAGAAGCAATTTGGTCTAGATAGATACTTCTGTCCATTGACCCTTGGAATAAGACAGCCCCCAGTTCCTCTCAGAAATATGTTTGAAATGTGAATTCTTCACTGAAGAAAAGCATATACAGACTTACAATTGAAACAGTTCTTGAAAGTCTGAAAGGCCTTTTCAGACTTTAACCATTATAAAGGGAAATGCATTCTTCATTAGGTCTATTAACAGGGCTTCTACAAAGAAACCTGATGAAAAAAAAAAAAAAAAAAAAAAAAAAAAAAGCACTTTCCTATGAAGAAGTTTCAGAAGAACTACTAATGTATTAGCTTATTTCTTAGAGAAAAGGACAAGCCTGGTCTGTAAAGTCTCAAGTGACTAAGAACTAAGATATGTTATTTTTTGTTTTATTTATACAGTGGATTTACTATCAAACAAATCTTTCTACTAACATGTAGGTTTGTCAGATGACAGTGGTCCAGTTTCAATGATAAATGCTTGCATGACTGCCAGACCTCTACCCAATCATGTTTATGGAAATATATTGACCTCAGAATGAAGAAAAAAATATTTTGTTTTATGAGTATCACAGCCTGGCAAGTTTACTTATATATCAATAGCTAGTGATTCAACTCAAAGCTAAGAAGCCAGAAACCCAGAAGCAGAAGTGATGTTTTATATAGACTTATGTTTTTCTCAGCTTGTTAATCAACTCAGTAAACTAATTTTACTCTTATCTCTGGTTCTGGAGCTGACTTGCTCAGAACTGAGTTGCATCCCTACTCTAACTCATTGCAGCTTTTGGTCAGACATTTTTTCCTAGAAGCTGATATAAAACTGTGCACCATTTCACCTGGAGAAGCAGAAAATAGTGCCTTGCTATGCATTTCGAATGCCTACTTCTGGGTTTTGCTTTCACACCTAGCTTTTTCCTTGAGCCAATGCCATTTCGAGGTTTTCTGTCTACCTTGCAGCTTTCGCTCCCTCATTTTGTAACTTCAAACTACTCCAAAGGACACTTAGTGCAAACTCTGCCTTATTGTCAAAACACACTTAGGCACTCACAGAGTAAGCCAAACTCAAGAAGTGGTGTGGAAATGAAGTCTGAACGTCCTTTGAAGTGGGAAGTGTTGAGCAATTCCTGAGCTGCACATGGGTGGTGAGAGATTAGTTCATGGTGACTGCCTGTTCTCAGCACAGCATGATGTAAGCATTGCCAGTTTTATTGCAAACCTGTAGGAATTAATGCAAGGAAAACTGAAATGATAACAAAAGTCATTTTTCCTCCCTTAATGACTTGAACTTTAGATGGTGAATTATAATCCTTCATAAAATCTCAGACCTGTACTTCCATGCCACAGGAGTGCGCTTGTCAGAGTTAGTTAGCTGTCAAAACTGGGCAAAGGGAAGAAGGGAAAAAAGCTGAACCAAGGCATGTTATTTGAGAAATGCCCTTGTTTCCACTTCTGTTTCCACTGAGCTTGTTTACAGAGCTGTGCTACAGCTCTGCTAAGGGTAAAAAATAGCAGAGTTTTCAACATGCAATCTATATAAATGCCACTTCCTCATGTACTTCGTGTACTTGATTACAAATAATTTGTCAGAAAATTAGATCAACCTAAAACATTACTCTTCTCTGCTTTAAGTGTATAATGCTTAAGCCGTGTTCAGCAACAAGGCTTTAGCACTGGCAGAGTCTCTGATAAACAACTGCTAGATCAAGAGGAAGATGCCTTATATATGCTAATTTGCATGTGGGCACATAGTCCCATTGGTACTTCACTAAAAGCTATGAATTGATGTCCTTGAAACCACAGAGTACGCTCCATACTACAAATGTAATACACATATACAGAGCATACATTTACATTATCTTTCCAAGTTACATTAACTTTTAGGATTCCCTTAGGACAACTGGAACTGAAGTTGTGTATCAGTTTAAGCCTTTCCTACTGCACTCCCGCCTGGCTTCCATATATTTCTGTTTCCCTTTGGAGACAGATTTGGAAAACTAAGATTTAATCCAGGAACTTAAAATCCATATCAAAAAGTCAATTGATCTTCTCTGCTTCTTTTATGAAATTAAACATTTACTAAATCTGTGTACAATAGTAAGCTATATCTGAATGCTTCCTATAACATCAGATAATAGCATATAATTGCAGTTAATTTACAGGATTGGGATCGTGTAAGACATTTCTTGATGCATAAAAATAGAACATAATTGAAATCAATGGAAGTTTAATTTCAGAAAAACTTTATGGGATTCAAAATCCCTGAAGAGATTGATTGATTCCATAGGAGTTGGCTTCAAAACATCCTTCTGCCTTCAGATCAAAACTCTGCTATTTGCAAGTAAGACAGATAATACTCAGCAGAAGGCACCTGGCTATGCCAAAAGACAGCAAATACAAGTATCTGGAGAAAAAGATGATATGAGTCAAACAGAAAAAGAAATACTGAAGTACATTCTAATAGCATGATTCTGAATATAGTTCTCTCAGCAGAGCATTGAAAGACAACAATGAAAACAAAAACAAGAGTGTTTGTTTGTTTGTTTTTCCAAGAAATGATTGACAAATTTTAGATGCCATCTCATTTTTTCTCATCCATCACTCACTAAGCCTGCAAACCAACCAAATTCTTTCATGTCCCCTTGTTGCATTCCCAGATCCCCAAAGCTATGCTTATTTACTAGACACAAGCTTCAAGTAGGCCTCATTTTTTATTTTATTTTTTTCCTCTTCTCTTTCCACATTCAGGAGAGACATATGACCTCCCAAGACTGCCAATTTAATGATAGCATATCCCTTTCACCTGTCCAAGCAGAGAACAACACTGGGATTTGCTAGCCAAATTTGGCCTTTTTCAAGTCTATACCAACCTCAGTTGCTCATACAATATTTTATATTGTATGACCTTGTAGAATACCAGAAATGTCATTATTTTTAAAATAACAATGCAACAGAGATTGGAAATGAGGTCATATGACTGAGGTCATATTTAGGTTCAGATTTTTGAAATCAACGTGTACTAGTATGAAAGTTTGATTGGCGAAAGAGGTTAAGAGCTTAGCCATTTTATAGCTTTCATTTTTATTTTTCTTTTTTAAATCTGGCCTTAATTTTTTTTCAAGAAAGGGTCATATTTATTGGGCACCAACAATGTGTTACAGAATCATAAAAGTTGGACAGGGCAGGCTGGTAGAGATTATCTAGACAACACCCTGCTTAAGCAGGGCCAGCTAAAGCAGTGTGCTCAGGACTGTATCTGAATATCTCTACAGAGACTCCACAGCCTCTCTGGCAGTCATGTTCCATTTTTATCTCCAGATTGCTTTAGAAAGTTGTAACATATGGCAATCCAGTAGTTTCAAACAGTCACATGCACTGGTAATGAAAACTGTCTCTTAAGATTGTTGTGCATTTGTTTCCCAATTCCACACCTTTTTTAGAAGAAGAAAAGCTTAACTGGGTACAATATTTCACAATGGCTACCCTCCTATTTAATATTAGGCTATTATAAACTGAAGCTATTACACAACTAAAAATAAAATGTACGAACCTCTAAAAAATATGTCAATCCTTTTTTCCATTTCCCCTTCCTCCAGTGGTTTTCCCAGTCTGCAAATGAACACTTCCAGACCTGTTTTTCATATAGATTTTTGAGGAAGCATTAGTTGACCAGAAAGGGGCTGTGAAGAGAAGGAATGATTTGAACTGCCCCAAGGGATATGATGACAGCTTCCAACATGACCTCCTACAATGCCAAATTCCTTGCATTCCATTAACTTTTCACAGAAAAGGAAATGGAGAACAAAAGAACACACTAGATTTTGCTGTTTTCATGAAGATAGTAACTAACTGTTCTTGGAGCATCTCCCCCCTGCATCCCTCCCTACTTCGTCTCCCCTCTTCCCCATTTCTGCAGAATGCTAAAACTAACAAAAGACACACAGATTCTGAAGTGGGAGAGCTGGCCCATAAAATGGAAGAGTTCATTCAATAAATGGGAAACTTTTATTTGGATTTGGCAAAACTAATAGTTTTAGCTATGACAGTTTAACCGAGGAAAATCGGAAAGCAATAAGGAAACTTACCACTACAAACATTACATGACTTCAACATCCAATTGACTTCAACTGTCTTGCTGCCAGTTGAAATCAATTGGATGTTATTTAATTGGAAGCAAGATCAAGTCATTTCCAAACAAGTGACACAGGTTTTCTTTCCTATTCAGTAGGAGAAATGTTGGAAATATACTCTTTCCTGACTGAAAACAGTTTACCAATATGCTTTGGAACATCAGGTAGGCAATTGGAGGGGCCTCGGCATAAGTCAGCTTTCACTGCTGAAAAGAAACTGACATCAAAGAAGCAAGATTTCTCTAATATCAGTTTAATACTATGTACATATCCTAATCTGGCATATGAATTTCTTTTTATTCTTAAATATATTCAACTGGGCACAGACAATTCTGAGAAGTATTAAATCCTCCTGCACAGCTGTCAGGAATATCTGTCCTAGTACTCTGTTCAGAAGAATATCAATCGATTCACTTTCACTTTGGTGGATACACCACGATATGACTTTCTTAAGCAACTACAAAAACGGGCATATATGTTAATGTTCTGACAATGAGAGAATGTGCATATACTATAAGAAAATAAAGACTGACTGGATAGGCTAAATTTCTACATAACATTTTTTTTTTTTTGAAAAATGAAATAGTATTAGATTTCAGTGAAGAACTGAGTACCAGGGCACATGGAGAAATGTTGGTTTAGTAAATATCTGGAAAAGAAATTGTAAGATACATAAGACCCTAGTAAAGGGTTGTATTAAAAGCCAGAGCTAACAGGATGATGTTGATACCATTCTTCAAGGATCGCTATTGTGACAATCTTATGCATGATGTTCATTAATCATCTTGACAGAAAAAGTCGGACCATGCTGATAAATCTCCTGATGACAAAAACATGAGATGCACTGTAAATTCAATAAAATGTATTACGTAGGGGAAGAGGAGCATCTTGAGATATGAAGTTACAGAAAAGGGTTGAAATGCTATAGTAAACAGTATAAGGTCACACAATTAGGGACTAGTAAGAGTTCCTGCCTTATACTATGAATTTTTAAACTAGAAAAAAAAAAAAAAAAAAAAAAAAAAAACAGAAAAACACAGATGTATCGATTGCTTATCAACAAACCACTTATGCAGGAAGAAAAATAATAAAAAAAATATACATGTAGTTTAGCTGCCTCAAGAAAGAAATTTCCACAAAAACAGATAAATGTTTATGTCATGTATAAAATACTGCTGTGTCTCTGACCGCAATGTTTTACACTTGTCACAAGTATCGTTGGTAGATGAGCTCATATTGAAAAAGAGACCTTTTTCAGTATGGTGTCTTACTAAGAAAGGCAAAGGCTCTAGGATAGTTTGGGTGGTAAATCTGTCTGTGAATACTAAACAAAAGCTCTTATCTCATTTATTCAAAGGTACAATGTTCAGCAATAGCCATTTGTCCTCAGGAAATTCCCTGAGCAGATAAACATCATAGAAGAATTATATTTACTATATAGCATTCTGTTAGCACAAGATCAAATTGATATTTACTGGCCATTAATATAAGTAAGGCTAGAATAAGGAAACTTTTCTAGGATTAGAGTACTGTGATACTAAAGCAGCATCCTCATATCAGCAAGGAAAATAAATCTTCCTGCTTGAAGATGGAGATAGATCAAAGTTTGGAAAAGATCCTAGGACAAATTAGCTTGCAATTAGAGGAAGTGGAAGTAACACCTTCAACCAGATGTCTAATGTACTCCTATAGTCCATAGTGTTACATCACACACCTTTTCACTCTCAGACACATCCTACTTCCTAATATTCTCTATGATTTAGTATTTATTAATTCTAATTTAAGGACACAAAATGAAATGAAACATTCTTATCCTGCTTTTATTAGGAGGATCACATAAATAAATCCTAAAAAAAATCCTAAAAAAATCCTAAAATCCTATCTAAACTCCTGGATGCAGTGATTGCTAAGCTGTGGAGCACCAATTGGATAGCACTAGCTACCATACAAAATGGAAAATGGGTTTGTTCAGTCAAGAGCGCCTAACGAAAATAATTCTTAGATACTTTTCATGGATTTTCTTATTTCTGCACAGGGTGATAAGAGTCCCAGATTAAAAAAAAAACAAACAAAAAAAAACAAAAAAAAAAAAACAGAAAAACTTTATGCATTGTCTGTAATCTTAGAGATAATTCTCCCTCCTCCCTTGCCCCCCAATCCGTATCTCAGAAAAACTAATAGGTTGCATTGACATGTCTAAGACACAGCTCTGTGGTTCTTGTCATTCTTGATAATTTAAATCCAATGCATGCACATTAAATTTGAGGCACCTACTACTTTGTATTTTTAATTACTATCTTGTGCACATTAAAATGAATGTTACTTCATAGACTATTTGAAATTGTCCATTCCATTTGTATGATATGGTAGAATAATATTTTTTTTTAAATTATCAGTATGCAAAGATCTATCATACACAGCCTGTGTATTTAAATATTAGGTACATTTTTATAAAAATCAGTGTCTGTCACAGAACTCAATATTAAAATAGGTAGTTAGTAATGAATCTTCTCTTTTAATTTCAGATATATATTTTGTCATTACATTTCTCTAACCTAGATACTGGCTGAAAGCAATAACAAAACTATTACCACTGTGTCTGAAAACAACAGCTGATAACATTTTCAGGATCAACCATTTGATTTGACTAATGAGATCCAGCTTGTAATATTTTAATCTTTGAATTCTAAAGGTTCTGTGAAGTTTTAAAACTAAGAAGGACTCCCAAAACATACAAATGTGTGCAACAAGGTATAATTAAATGTGAATGAATGTTTTGTCCTTGCAATAGTCAGGTACTTAGTGCATTGGTAAGTATTTGTATCTGAGTGGCTCTAACAAGTCTAGAAGAAGTTACTGATGCGCATGTAGTTACCCATGTTCTTTAAAACTCCAGTGAATCATTGCCCAGATGCAAAGTCCTTCTGTGTGGGGGGAAATTAAACTGTTAACCTTTCAGGAAGATTTTTATTTCAGTGGTTTCCAACAGAAAGGGAAAAATACACAAAATTATTTTTAAGAAGTTTGAAGTCTTTATCTCTATTCCACTGGAACATGACTGCCAGTCTTCTACACATCACAGAAAAGTAAAAATCTAATAGGCTCTATACTTACACTGATCTCCTATGCTGTGAAGTACCACTGTTCTCTGTACACTGAAGTGCATTTAACAGTGTTTTTCTTTTTTCGTGTATTTCAGCAATAGGTGTTTGAAGTTACAAAAAAATGATGCTTTAAACTTTTCAGTCAATATTCTTTTTTTTTCCAAATACTTTTAATAGATAAAGTGAAATATGAAATAAATTAAATTCCATTGAAACATATGGACTTTGATGAGGAAGTAGTATCAAACATTCTTTAGAACATGCTCTCATTATTATCCAAAGATACTTTCCCATACTACTACTAACTGCTGTTTACTTTCTGTTCTGCATCCTGTTTAATTGCTTCACAGGTTGAATATGGGCCAGAATAAAAATGGAGGATCTAACGCCTTTCTGGTGCAGCTCATTGTTTCAAAACTTTTTTCTTTAAATGTTGCACTTTAAGAATCCCTGCAAGAGCCAAGAATTTTCTGTGCTCTGCCAAAACGAGTATTATAAGAAAGGAGGAAAGAAGAGGTGACTGAGACTCAGCCAAGAGTAATATTATTAAAGAAATCTTTATAGAACTGCCTAGCCAATTCATCCTGTTCTGGAGACTGCAGCCGTGCTCCACTCTGGCAGAGCCTCTTACCTGACCGCACGTTGTTCTTTGGTCTACATCCAAACCCTGCTGATGGACACAGGAGCCTCTCCTTGGACTTGAGTGCACTTTGGATCACAGCATAAAAACGGCAGTAAGGCAATTTTAAAGGCTTGCTGAATAAGGCATTTCCTTCAGAAGTGGATTTATATCTGAAAACTTCAGACACTAAGGAATTATTCTTACATACTCTAAGACAGTAAGAATATGGCTTGCCCTATCCTGTGTTTTAATAGTTGAGGTATTTTGTTGTTTATTTTTATGTGAAGAACTGAGGCTCAGGATGAAAATGCTTCAGAAAAATGGGAATGGTTGGAAAATAAATCCATTTCTTGAAACAGATAGCAGAAGGAAGTTGGAAAAAGAATGTTTCAAACATCCAAGTGAAGGAGCCAAAGTCTTAGTTTTAAGAGGACAGACAGCAAGAGTCAGAGTTTTAAAGTCATCGCCAGTACTTACAGAAATAAAAATGTTCAAAACCATAGGTGTGAAACAACTATTACTAAATCAGCTCTCAGTGTAATCAGAAACATGCAAATGGATATGTGCTTTAATTCATGCTATGGATTATTCTAGAAAGTAGGTGGAATTTCCAAAAGCATTCAGCACTACTTAACAGCACACACTTAAATCAATAACAAAAACCTACTGTCTTTGAAGGAAATAAAGCCAGTCACCATTTAGATCTTGTGAAAAATCTCTCTAAAAGCTAAAAGTTCAACTAAGTTTGTTACTTTGCCTTAAAATGCAGTCCGTATGCCTGAAAAAACTATTTCTTACAATCACTAAATATAACCTCTTCATGAACATACTTTTTGATGGCCATGAGAAGCTTTCTTCAATATCATATCTGAAAATAGTAAATTGAAAATATACTCCATATATTAGCAATCTATTTCTAAACTAGGAAGCATACAGCAGTACTTGATTGTGATATTTATAATTCTAGAAGTGTTGCTGTGCTCGTGTTTTGAAATATGGAACAGACAACCCAGGAGATTATTAAATACTTGGATTTGAGACGTTCCTGTGAACTTTAGGCAGCCAGCCAGAACTAGTGCAAGCAAATGGTAAAACATTAGGCATTCTTTAATTGCCTTAAAAACATTTGTAACCACACAGTTGAAGGAGAATCAACGTTCACTCTCGTGTTATTACAGAAGAACTTTCTGTAGTAGAAGCATTCTGATGCAGAGGTGCCCTGGGAGATACTTCCACAAAGGTCTTTTGTATAACCTTTTTTTTTTTTTTTTTTTCAGCAAGTTACTTGTCATACAGTAGCTTCCTTTGATATCACAGAAAATGCTGCCATGGACTTGTTTTATGCAACAAAAATCCCTTCTTATATTCACAAAGTCTAACACGTTTTCTCAGTGGTTCAGCTAGCCTGTGCCTCAGGGTTAGACGATCTCAATGCAATTCCCAAACAAGATTTCTGCCCCAGTGAGTGACAAGTTGCCAGGCTCACTGCTTTCCTCAGATATGCTGTCTTAATGGAGAGTGAAAGGAGGAGGTCACATCCTGTAGCAAGAGGGAAAATGAAGCTTTTCCACTGCATTTTTTTTTCTAACAAAAAAGCCTCCCTCAATCCACTCAGATAGGAGATAAGCATCAAGATCTCTTATCTTAGCTGATACAGCCAAACTATACATCCACAGGTCAGTAGTTCTTCCACACAACAAAATATTCTTAAAGCATGAATATTACATAAATAACATTCAATTTATTTGCAATTATCGTTTATCTTGTTTTGACTTAAAATACTGGAATATAGACATCATAGGCTCTTGTAACCTTTGTCTTACCTTCCATGGTATTGTTCACTCATACGATTTAACAGACATTGTGACATGAGAACAATTCCATGTACCATTATTTCAAAGGTAGGTGAATGCAAGTAAATTTTATGACAGCAACTGTACCATTGACCTATTCTAAATGCTTGTCTTATTTAGCAACATAAGGGATGGATCTGAGTGAACGGTTTGTGCTGCAATCATTCCTTTCTTTTTGTGAAGCAAATAACAGGTCTATTTATCCCATATATTATGTCTATATGTAATTCTTTCATGGTGGCATTTTCAAATGTAGCTTGCAGTCATTTTACACTAATCTGAATGGAGTCAGAAACAGGCACAGGCATTGTTTAAATAGGAACTGAATTAAACTAGTAAAGACCAACTTTGCTAACTCTGCTGTCAATACTGTTTTACCATAACTGAATTATAAAGTAGGTACTAATTCAATTTCTTTAAAATAGATAAGTGTCCAGAAGGATATAAATAGACACAGCTGAAAAGTAAGATAAGTTATATAAAACATGACTAAGAAAAGAAATGATTCCTCAAAGCAAAATTCAAAATTCATTCCAACTTTACCAGATCATGCTGTTATACTTTCAGGAACAGTTCACAAACATCTAGAGATTTTATGCATGGATATTTCACAATTGTGTTATTGATTTTAACAGACAATTTGCTTCACACACCACAGTAAGAACTGCCAGGTATATTCTTGAAGTCAGGCAGCAAATGAGGCAAAGTTTGCGCTCTGATGAAATGAGGTGCATAGGAGGCTGTAGAGAGGTGGGTTTGGTCTGTTCTCCAACATGCCTGGTGACAGGACGAGGGGGAATGGGCTTAAGTTGCGCCAGGGGAGTTTTAGGTTAGATGTTAGGAAGAACTTCTTTACCAAAAGGGTTGTTAGATATTGGAACAGGCTGCCCAGGGAAGTGGTGGAGTCACCATCCCTGGAGGTCTTTAAAAGACGTTTAGATGTAGAGCTTAGGGATATGGTTTAGTGGAGGACTGTTAGTGTTAGGTCAGAGGTTGGACTCAATGATCTTGAGGTCTCTTCCAACCTAGAAATTCTGTCATTCTGTGATCTTGTACATATTGCAAATCCAGGCTACGCAGGACAGTCTGGTCAAATCCTCTGATAAAGCTAAACAATATGCATTATCTATACTTAGACAAATGATAAGAAATTCTTAATAAAAATATTTTAAGTATCGTCTCAAAGGACACAAATGCATTCACTAACAAGTCATTCTTTCCCCAAATCTCTGACCAAATTACTGGTAAAGAGTGGCTAGAGAAAAGAGCAGGGTCTGTTGCAGTTGCAAAGCAGTCTGTTCATTAAAAATCAGTGAGTGCAACTGGTTAGAGGCGGCCACATCTGATGAGAAAAATGGTGTAGGACCTTTGCGAGCATCATGTGAGAGAAAAAAATGGTCCTTGATGCCCCTATATATAGAGGACAGCCTGCAAATGCACTGGCAAGATAATAATGACATACTACTACCCATAATTTCTGAGTGCCTGAGTTTCTCCTAAAGCATTCCTCTTTGTTCTCACTCGACTTCTAAAGGGCAAGGTGAGTACCAAACAGGGGCGGGCAAACAGCGTGACTTTATTCTCTAATGCATAAAGCAGGTGCTCCAGGGTGCTGCCTGTTCCAAACTCAGCATCTCATTTATTATGAACTAACACAAAGCTCCTCTGGGCATGCTGGACCCAAATAATTCCTTAAAACACTAAATGAATGGAGACAGTTTTAGTACATAAAATAGTGTTTTTACTTAAGGTGAAGAGATTGAAAAGGTCTGACATTTAGTCTCACGTGACCTTTATCAAGGACAGTACAGAGCATGCAGTTTTTGCCTTAATAACATGCTGTAGTCAGAAGTCTTTGACTTTGATAAAGGTCATCTGGGTCCAAAAGGCTGGGTGCTTTTCAGTTACCTTTATCTAGAGAAATAATAATAATAATAAAACAGTTTTATATTCTTATTAGTACAGTTGTCCTCATTTGTAGCATTATTAGAAAAGAAAAAAAAAAAAGTCATTTAGTTCCAGGAGGAACTTTTTGTAATTCTGTATTCAGTCTTTTCTATTGTGCCTGTTAAATTCTGCAAAGCTCTCTTCTCTGATCAAATATGCTGGCTTCTGATCAGGGAGATCATGTGAGTAGAGCTTCACTGATGTGAGTAAACAGAAACAAATGGTGGAGCAGAGTACAAATGCCACAGTTCGTTTTTTCTTTTCCTTTTTTTAAATAACTCATTCATTAAGCAATGGAACTAAATGGAAATGTGGGACATTTGTGTGTGTAGTCACACTGTAGTTGAGATAATTGGGACCAGCTGTTACTCTTTTTCTGGGAGCACATAGCATTGCATAGAGCTAGCACAGCAAGAAGACAGACACAAGAAGGATGTTGAAGCATGTATGTAAAGTCTCAATAATTTTCAGAGTTCTTCAGAAACTTTCACATTCAGGCTGTGAAAGCCAATGAGAAGAATGGCTTTCTAGAAAGTAATATTTTCAAAACTTATGTTCATATTTTTCATTTTCACCATGTAAATTCCATTCTAGCAAACATTTTTAATCCCCCCTCCCTCCCCATCAGTACTTTCCCAGGGCAGAACACCTTGAATCAATTATAAACATAAGGAGCAGTGACAGAGTTTTCTTTATTGCCTGAAGAAGAAAATCCTGTCCCGGAGTTATTTCTTTCCAGTAGTGCCTGGTATTGTACATTCTGCCCTTCTAACTTCATCTCGAGAGTAACTTGACAAAGTTTTATTTACACAAGTTACATGGGTGTTGCTGTGCCACAAGAGAAATACTCATTTCGAGACAGACCGCATCAACAGTCTGTTCCAACCCAGAAAAGGTAGTAAACGAATTCAGACTGCCTCTTCTATCCATGTCTTGTCCTTACAGAAAGCTGTGGCAAAAACGCAAATAACATAAAGGGTCCACTTTCCCTAGAAGCAGAGGTTAAAGAGGAAAGAGAAGGAGAAGCAGGTGAGCTGTGACTATTACGCAGAATAGCACAGCTAACTTAGAGCAAAATCTTTTTATCAGTAGAGGAAAGAATGGGACATAGGATACATCCTGTATCTCTGCTGTAGCCTATTCCCAACTTCTTGGGTCATACACACAGTCCACGAAGACTGAGATCACTTCTTAATTTAGGCCATAATGCCCTTACAAGTTATCCCCCAAATTACAAACAACTGAAAATTATATGGTATGTTATGATTCTTTAATCTATTAAATAATACATATGGAAAAACAAACCTTTGTTTATGTCTGTTTTCAATGATGTTTGCTTGCTTGACCTCCCTTGATGCTATATTCCCAAGCTGCAAATAAAAATATTCCTATTACTAACATGATTTGTATTCTGTTTCCATGGGTTGGAAAAGACACCTGTGGAAACGGGAGACTATCATGAAGGTACACAGGTCCTCCAGCACTAATGAAATAAGGTAATCTTGCCTTCAAAGTTTTCAGACTGCAGTACATCCTCCGAATAAATAAATAAATAAAATAATAAAAAAATCTGAACACTGTTGAAGATTTCCTGCCCTAAGCTTCTAGGCATATGTGAAAACTTGTTTGAAAATGCAGATCTGTTCTTTGAGAGATTCTGGACCATCTAAACTGGATTTGGATTATAACCCCTGGATTTCATTATAATCCCCCAGGTTATAATGAAAGGGGAATCTGCTAAATAGTCTTTATTGGCTATCGTAAGTACATGAAAATGTTACTTTATACACCTTTAGATTCTGAGACGGATTTGATGACAAATATTTGGGAGACAGTTAAAACTCCAGTGTTATGTTGATTTCCAGGAGAAAAAACAACAAAAAAAAAAAAAACAAAAAAAAAAAAAAACACTGTATAAGCATGTTTATTTATGGACAAATGATCAAAGTTTCAGTTTAGCTTGGAGGTAACTTCAGCTATCTTGTATCCTACATCACATGAGCAGATCCCGTGATTCAACTGAGCATAAGTTTCCAGACTTGTACATAAAAACCTATGGTCAGCTCCAGAAATAACATGTTTAAGAATGCTTTTAACTGATATTCTTTTTTGCATTAAAAGAAACTCATATGACTGTACTTATACCAATTACGTGAAAGTTATAATTTTGACCAGACCAATATGTATTGCGTTATATATGCTTAGAGGGAATATATGGAAGAATATTATCTTTCCCTATTCTGGACCTTTCTGTCCTTTAGAAATTTGACATCTGGCTCTGTATTCCTAACCCCACTGATCCTTGCACCCATCACATTGCTTTCTTTTGCTTCTCTGAGATTTGAGATTCTTCAGGGAGGGAAACAGATTCACTTTGGTAAAGTTCTTAGAAAAGTAGATTTTAACAACACTACATGCTCTGAATAGTCCCACAAGTAGCTGACAGGACATTAGAAGGGTAACAAAAGAGCTGAGAAAGTAACGATCAGAGGAACATTCTGCAATGGACCTTCCCAGCTATAAATACCTATGTACTCACTCTTGAACACACAGCCCTACCCTCACCCTCCCCATCCCTTCAAGAGCAAAACCCCTTGCTATTTATTCCACAGGAAGTATCATTACTGTCCCATGGGAGCAGAGCAGAAATAGCATTACTTTTTGGATTTGGCTTCCAACTTTCTGTTAGCAGAAATGCATGACACATGAAGAGCAAAATAAGTCACCCAAAAAGGGAGACAACACTGATTTAATTGTACAGCCTTAGTTCACTGATTCTTAGTTCTCCTCAGCCCAGATGAAAGGTATGTCTGCCGGTACAGGTGCACGTAACTAAACCCCTGTTATCTTGCTTGAGTGGTTGACAAAATGTTACTCTGCACCTCACCACTGGCTTTACAGTAGTGCATCAAACATGGCAAACATTTGAATGCTCGGTGACTATTTCTTTAGCAGGATCTGTCTGTTAATCTTGAACTTCCCAAGAGCAGCATCTGTATTTAAATAAGCCCACACCATTGCAAGATTAAGGTAAAATAAGCTCAGTCTCAGTGCTATGTTAAGAAAGTGAGCAGTAAAAATCGTGCAAGGACATGAGCATAAGCACTGTGCATATATATGCACACACATATCTATATACACAGCTGAAGTATGCATCCTGATTTTTCCCTATTGAAAATGGTTGGCATGCCCTGCTCTTTCCACAGATTTTATCTGTCTTTCAGAAAAGACCCTGAGCTGGCATAGACTAATTAAGAAGGGAAGGATTATAATTATGTGTAAATGATACGCTAAAAAGGAAATGGTATCAATGATGTAGTAAATACTTGAAAGGAAATGGATTTTTGATGAAGTCAGTTTTTCAAAATCCTTCTCCAGTAAAGAGAATAATGCTTTTAAATTGCAATTCACGCTGACCACTACTACTTGTTAACATTTTGCCCTTGGGAGAAAATGCAGCTTAGTGGCACAAGGGGCTCTATAATAAGCATCTTTATCTCCTTGGGATTCTCAGGCCCTTTGTTATTTTTTTCCTGCAGAGCTGTACTGTAAACTGCATACCACTTGGGCTGATTCACACAGGCCTGGGGAGGAGGATGCGGAAGAGCAGGCTGTTTTCTCATGAGAAGTTCAACATGGTGAAATTCCTCTTCCATTTCAGCAGCTCCTAAAGCCATTTTGCACCCAGCTTGACCTGACAGATGTAACTCTTCTGCTCTCTCTCCTTAATTTGTTTGCCTTTGGCTCACGTTCATAAGTTTTTGGAGTGCACAATGGCTTTCCTGGTAGAGTTGTAAAAAAAAAAAAAAAAAAAAAAAAAAAAAAAAAGTCTGCTCAAATAACAGCATGAGAATGATATCGTGGATGCTCCTAGGAAGCAGCAGAAAGAGAGGGGCAGATGAGCTGACAGCCAGCATTCCTGTCCTGCCAGCTTGAAGGATGCTGCCCACAGCCAGTCACCATATGTTTGGCTCCAAACTATGGAGCAGGCAGGCCAGAGCAATGCACAGAATTCAGATCATTTGCTCCCAGTATCTTAAGGGAGACGGGGAACTCTGAAGCTTGCAAGCGTCACCTGCATTCCTTGGCTTTCCTTTGCAAAGCGACATATCAGAGGACCAGTAGCAGAAAGTTTCATCTTAAATGCTCTCAAAAGTTTCTGGTAGACAAATGCAAAGGTTCCCAGAAAGATCTCTATTCTCAGACATCTTCAGATATATTACCACTCCTTCAATTTTCTCCCTTTTAATTACATGAAGATTTTAAACTTGCTCATTTCAAGGAAAACATGGGAAAGACACTCCATAACTGTATACATACATGTGAATTTACTGCACACGATGCAGCACTCTTCAAAAATCCTTGATCTAGTAAATCTAAGCCTAGTAAATCTCTACAGCGCAACAATGGGGATCAGCAGGAAAACCAATGGGATCAAAAAGCACCAAAACTCTTTGTACCTACATACTAACCAATTTTCACTGTTTCTCATTTGCGTCATGTCTTCACTGTCCTTCCACATTATATGTTGGAGACAGTCTGGGGAATGTTCATCAGTAACACAGAAACTTAAGCTATACAAATTAAAGACTGTGTTTGGCTACAGATTTTATGCCCTTGCCACAAAAGCCATCACAAGCTCTTGATGATACCCTAAAATACTATGAACAGACCGATCAACAACTGTTACAATTAGGATTTTTTCTTTGCCCCCCTACATCAGTTTGTGCACCACCTCATATTCCACCCTGAGGGTGCACAGGCCAAAACCAAAAAATTATCATGTGCAGAGAATAACTGAGGACACCACGGAAAGGATAAGAAAAAAGGAAATGAGGCTTGATCTACACTTCTTAGGGCAGCACAAGCAGAGGTTTGTGCACGTGGGGAAGCTGGAGGGAAATGAACACCAGGTAGGATCTGTAGGCAACCTGAGCTCTCACTGCCTTGCAACAATGTCAGTGCACTCAGCTGAGCCACTGACATACTAAATGAGGATGCTCAGAGCAAGGTCAGGTCATGCTCCCAAGGAACAGCATTCAACTAAACTAGACACATGTGAGAAATTTTAATTCTAAGTTAATCTTTGCAAACATCTCATCATCATCTGCTATTTCTGGCAAACTGTATTTCCATGTACCAGTGCTGCCACCACTCTGATGTGTGGATAGCATGTGCTAAAGCAGGTTTGCAGCTCTGTTGATCACTACAAATACGTACATATTTTTATTACTAACATGTGACCTTAGTGAGTTTATTAATGGAAAATGTTGTGGTTTGAAGAGAGACAGAGATACACCCAAAGCAGGTTGTCATTGGATGACTGCTGCATTTCAGACGTCAGTGAGTAAAACAAAATGAAGTTAGTTAAATGGGACCTAGAAAGGAAGAGATAAAACACTGGAGTTGTGTTCTTTATGACTTTGTTATAAGAACTAAGTGAAATGCTTTTTTCTATATATGAAGGATTGTTTTTCCCATATAATTTCTCATAGTACAAATCTAACTGTAAATGGGGGTGGCAAGAATGTATATAGTCTAACAGGCATCTGGACCTCTGAATTGACAGTTTGTTATTTTAATTTACTTCATTTTATTTTTTAAACAAAAAGAAATGAAGTTCCACTTCTAAAGCTGCAATAATGTGCAGACTGCACAGAATTATTAAGGTTATACAAAAACACTAGTTTACAAAATGTTTTTGGCAATGGAGCACAGCATTTTCACAATAAAGTGGTCATGATTGGTCAAAGGGGATTTCATGGTGAATGTAAAATATTCAACTTTGGTTTGTTTTCTCTCTGAAATTTCACTTAATGTACTTTCTCCTGAATGGGTACAGGGCTTGCTTCCTAGCACCACATCCAGTACAGTAGAGGTATGATATTGCACTGTGACAAAATGCTATTCATTAGCTAGTTCAGACCCCAACAGACAGTTAATTCTAACCACTATTTCCCTTTCCTTCAGTAAAATGATAAACTTATACAGGCTGCAAAACATCAAGGATCACAGTCACATCAAGGAATGAGAAAGGAAACAAACAAACCTGCTCCTAATGTGTTTAGTGACTAGCCTCACTTACAACTTCAAGCAGCAAATAACACCTGAATCTAGCTTTTGAAAGCAGTGCAAAACTTGCAATCCTTTTTTAAGTTAGAGAAATAACGTGTTGGTACTAAGGGAAAGAGCAAGAGTCAAACTACTCTCAAATTAAAAATCAAATATTCTGGAACCATGTGAATAAATAAAAAGAGGAAGCTGCAAAAGTCATCTTAAAAATAGGACAAAGACCTTTGAGAAGCAACTGTTAATATATGGAAAAGAAATAAATCTGCAATGTGCCATGCTCTGTGATTTAGAAGACTAAAATAACATTTGGAGAATCATGAATCAATATGAAACATCTCAGAATTGTTGGCTTTCCCCCAGACACATCCCAAAAGATGTATTGTGGGAACATTCTTTGCACAAAGTATTCTAGCTGTGATGCAGTTGGTAACTTCCCATGAAGCTATAGTGCCAAGATTACTGTAAATACAGTACACTAAACAAATCATATAAAAAGCCAGCTCTTTCAAGACCACAAAGACAACACACTGTAAGAATACTCAAAACCAGCTGCCCCTGCTTTTCTGAGGTTTAAAAGACCAGACTTCAGAAATATACACACTAAGGAGCACCTCCAACTTAAATGTACAACTGCCATGGCCAGTTTCATCCTCACTGACTTACCCTGAGCCATACACTTAAGGCTTTTTGTGGGCAAGTCCTATTTAAGAGAATGACCCTGTGACAAGTAAACTGGACTAACAGGAGGTGCTTTTCTGTATGTGACATGAAATGGATTTCTTGTAGAAATCTCTCCTTCTTTTTTGCTTCAGCACACACCTTCTATCTACCACCTCTCCTCTTTTTTTACGGCTGCTTTTAATTATTTCTCTTTAATCCCAACCGCCCATATATAGCATGCAAAATCACTATGCTGAGCATTTCTGAGGAATTTTCCAGTGACAAATTTGCTCAAACTTTAAATGCAGGCAAGAGAGCACGTCGGGAGCCTGATGTCAGAAAAATAGCTGTGCAAGTAAATTCTATTCACAAAAATAATTTAAAATGATGCAAAATAGTTTCTCAATCCTGCAAAGCAAAACATATGTTCCTTCTGCTGATGTCCGTCATTTCATGAAAGTGGCTGCCACTTTGGCTTATGCTCAGTAATACCTTACTCCCCAGGTAGTCCTATTGAAAACTGTGAGACAACACAGGGAGCAGCATTCTCAGTACTAAGAGCAGCAGTAAGGCTGTCCCTTTGTCAATCATCTATAATCTCTGCTTTTATTAAAATAGTTTGAAAAGCTGATGTGTGTGCTGACAGTTTCCAGCCCTGGTGCAGCAGCCCATTGGGTTGTAAAGGGATTTAGTGCTCCAAAGGCTGCAACAAATCTTCTAACTGCCCAATTATCACTTGATGGCCACCACTCTCTGGCACCCTAGGGGCCATGTCACTGAAGATAAGCTCTGTTTATGTTAACGTGGTGTCAGGATGTACAGCATATGTCTATGAAGCTGGATGAGTGCCCTTTTGCAGGATGTTCTGTACATTCACATTGTGCAGCCAAGAGCCCTGAAGGTGTTGAAAAAGAAGAAAAGGCCTTTCATAGAGCTTAATCCAATTAAAGCACATTAATGAAGGTTAGAATCATCTGTCACATTATCCAGACACATCCTTTCATGCATCATCATCTGATTACAAAGTCTGATGTTCTTTCAAGGCTTTTCATCTTCACCAAGAAAATATGATAGGAAATTCAACACTTAAAGTACTGGAAGCTTAGATGGGACTTTTGTGCCCCCTCAAAAAAGAAATATGATGCTTATTTTGAAATAGTGTTGTGTCTCATCAGCTGGTACAAATTGGCATATATCTGGCACAGCCTACAGAGCTGTGCCAGATATATGCCAAGTAACCCCAAGTAACACTTCCTGACCTTTTGTTTGAGGGAATGTAAAATCTTAGCACAGATGAGTAAAGAAGAAAAAAAGGAGAAAAAAAAAAAAAAGAAAGAAAAGAAAAAGGTCTTAACACTATCCCATTTTAAGGAATAGATCTCTCATCCTTCATTAGAAGAGAGGAAAAGGCAGATTCTGTACAACCCTCTTTATGCCACTACAGCAAGGCAGAGACAACAAAAGCAGAGCTTACACAGCCATGTAGAATATCATCTGTACAGGAGCTCCTGTAGGAAGTGAAACTGCCCCACCGTTCTTGTGGTCTCCAACTGCCTTGCTCCTCAGAGAAGCTGGAGAGCACAAATCCACATGCTAAGAAGGCTAACATGAGCCAGGAGAGGTCTAATTTCCAAAACTTGTTCAACAGGTAAATCCATTAAAGCATGGTGAGGATCCCACTGGAGAACAAAAAAATAAAGAGGAAATTCAAAATAACGTCCCCCCAAATGAGCCTCAATCTCATCATTACCATATGACATAAGTATGACAATTTGTGACTATCTAAGGCCTTCAATTGGCCACTGTTACCTCCCTACAAAAGGCTCTGGTATTGTAACACAACTGGTAAGAAAATTTTGTTGCATCCCTTATCCTTGTCAGTGCAAATGCCAGGTTCTTGTGCCACCTGGAAGTGAATCTGCTTAGGATAACCTACAATAATGTCTAAGCAGTCACCCTCAGGAGGTGTCTTGCTTCCTCATATTCTCTCTCAAACAACTACAGAAAGAAAACAGAAATTATTATTATTAACACACAAACACAGTCTTCCCCAACCTTCACTCAGCCTATTTGGGAGCTACTGTTTCAGGCTGTATGGAGACTCAGGCAGGTGAGAGGGTATACATATTTTTGCTTTCCCTCACAATCTACAGGAATAAAACATTTTTTTTTTTTTTTTTTTCTTTTTTCTTTTTAACTTAGTTTATGAAGAAATCACAAAGTTATGCATGAGTGTAGTGTCCACTGTTGGCTCAGCCCCATTGCCGTTGTCACTCTCTAGGCACATATGCTGAAATTTGTGCAATCTGTACTTTGATATTTGCAGTACTGGGTCCGAAACAAAAAGGCAAGCAGCCAGACCTGTGGGACCTGACAGACTTACTGAGAGGCTGGAAGGATTAATGAAATAGGTAGGGGGGAAACTGCTCATTAGCATTTAAGGAGCATCCAGAGCCAACAAGGAATGTTAGGTTTTAACAGATATCTTCTTTTGGATTTATTAAACTTGATGTGTACATCAAGCAAAGAAAGTAATGCAGCATACATGCGTAGTATGCTTAATTTCTCAGTGGCAATTAACATATTACTGAGGAGCATTCCCTGTTGAGGACTACATACTTCTGTGAAAAATCAGCATAGAGACATGAACTCGATTAAACTATCACCCAGTAACTTATTGTGGACAGGAATTTGCCTGTATGCAGATGCAACTCAAAGCTGATTCAGCAACAGGATCACCCTACATAGTTTAGCACACTTTTCCTGAGCACTGCCTGCCTTATTCTCCAAGTTTCAAGTCCAGTCTAAGAGATCAAGTTACCCCCAAAGCTCTGCAGGGCAAATACCTAGCTGGTCAAGGTCAGTCTAATTTACCATTCAATACAAAGTACACTTAGTGACATCTGGGAATCTACAGACAACTTGCTATATACATTCTCTCTATAGACCAGGTTCCCACTTGAGATCAGGGGCAAGTGGTACACCAGTGAAATGATTTCACAATTAGCAGTTACTTATCCTGCAGCAATGCACGTGTGCTTTCTTGATGCCTTTGGTGATAAGTTGATGTCCTGATGCACAAGCTTGCGTTAGCTTTCATTTAGCAAACACAGATTTGGTACAAGTGTGCCTCAATGAACTTGTGGATTTGGATAGCCTTGAACTTTGAAAAAGTTTGCATCCCATTATAAATCTTTTCTGTTTTTATCCTGTTTCCAGTTATCACTGGTCACGTTAATCACTGCACAAATGTAATTGTTAAATTGTCATTTCATGAAAGAAGAAGGGTGCCCTTGTGACAGGCTTACATTTCTGTGTGCCCTGTTTTATACCGGTAGTAGCAGATTTGACAAAGAGTATGTGACCTGATTTCCCAGATGTCTGTAAATGTACTTGGCATTGAATTTTAAATCTGACTGAATTCAAAGCTCTTCATATAAAACACAACTCAAGTTAACTTTTATCTCTTTTTTCTTTCTGTCTCTCAGCAGCTGTTCTTCTTTTATTATTTCATGTGCTATATTCAATATGCAAAGTTTCCTTGTTTGTTAGAGCGCATTACACTTTCTAATGCATCTGTCATGTTGGAAAACAGGAAAGTAGCATAAAGCCTCTCTTGTGATTTCTTCCCGCCTTCCCTCCAGTTAAAGGAAGGCTTAGCTGGGGAAGGGGAGGGGTTGGATTTGCCTCTAAGCATCTACAGAGCACAGAAAAGGGTTCTTCAGCTTTATAAAACTTTAAAAAGTAAAATACCAGTGAATTTAATGCTTATAAATGACAAAACATGACTGGCCTTGGGAATTCTTCTTAAAAGGATGATTTTGGAGCTAAGACAAGATAGACAGGAGACCTGGATTCTATTCTCCATCTACCAGCAGCTTTAGTGGCTAACCTCTCAGGCTGTGCCAGTCCTGGAGATATTTAGAGAAACAATCCACATCATCTAACCAATGCTGAATTCTATGGGGGTGTTTTTTTAGGTAAAACAGCTAGACCTGCTTTCAGCCCTTACTTGAGTTAATTCTGTGAAAATTGAGCCAAATCAAAGTCATACAACTGAGTCCTGCCTCAGAAGTCTTGCACACTAAAGCTTCCTAGAATATAAGCCACTGGGGCTTTGTTGATAAGTTTCTTTGGAGTAGACAGATCAGCACAGTTGGACTTGGGTATTTCATCACTGCAGTCAGAGTTACTGGGCACTAGAAGTCTAGCCTGGATGGTGTGAAACCGCTTGCAGGCTAATTTACCCTCCCTGAGTCCCAGCAGCAAAAGATCCCTCTGGCAGATTTCTGTACTGTCACTGCACCACATTTTATGGTATTCAGCATGTCCACAGTACACCACACAGCACTGAACAGATTTCCCTAATATCTACACTACAGGGCATTCTCAGTAGTAAACAAAATCAAACAGTATGATTAAGAGGCATTTAAATAAACATTAGGCATAGCACTGGTTTCTGAGGCACATACAAACCATGCCCATATATATTTTATACACATGTGCATATATATGGACTGCTATGAACATACATGAAACTTAAGTGCACTTAATATTTTTGATTTTTTTTTAAAAGCTTGCCTTAGTGTATCTCAAATGTAAAATGTTTGTGGTTTGTTTTTTCCTTTGCAGTAGTATTTACAGAGCTACATGTATTCCTTTCTGCAAATAGTTGTCATTTGCTTGGTAGGAGCAAAATAACAACAGCAGGTATTATTATTTGAAGCCAGAAAGCACTCAACATCAAATCAATCAAAAGTATTCTACCACTGTTAGTGGAATTAAACCAAAACATGCTTAACCTCACATCCAAGAGCACATCTGCAACTGAAATGCACCACAATTCCACAAGCATGTCCTCACAAAAACACTCACATCTCTAACCAACATTCTGGCAGGTTTTGCTGATTCCTTCCTATTTCAGCAAAGTTTCCTTGGGACAAAACTCTCGGCAACTCCCTGTCTGGCACTCCAGCCAGAGGCTAGAGGGCTTCTGCAGCAACATCCAAACAGCATGCTGCAAAATGCAGACCCAGATTCTTTCACAATGAATTTTCAAAGCGTCCTAATTTTGCAGCAGCACAATAACAGATCTAACATGATCATCTCTGAAGCAGAATCTGTTTCCATCCACCACTACTTTGAGTCCAAATATTCCCACTGGTTTCCACATTAGCACCAATTTTTCTCTGGGCATCAACAAGAACAGAGTCACAAGGCTAGGTTACAACAGAGATGTGACTTCATTCAGAATTTAGTGTCGCTGGTACCTAGTGACACTGAGCAACTGAACAAGGATTCTGGCCAGCCTCCTGCAGCCTGATCTTACCCAGCAGACACTAACTCTGATGAAATTGGATCAAAATGAGCTGTCTTGTAGCCCGCTGTGTGACTTGCCTGTTTTGAAAGCACAAGGGATTCTTGTCTCTGGACCCAATCAAGGCATGTTTCCTGCAGGACCTGCCAAAAGGACAGCAGCTGAACAGTCAAATGTAGGCCAAAAGCACAACACAACCTTTAAACGCACTGCAGAACTTTGGCCAGTAAAACTGTGAACTTAAAAAGAAATTATTTGGTGAGTAATGTGCTGTTACCAGGCTATTTGGTCTTTCATACTGCTACCTTCATATTCTCCATGTATTTTTTCATCTCACAATCTAACTGCACAATAACATTTTCAAACAACACAATAACATTTTCAAACAACCTGATGCCACAGTTTGAAAAGTTATTAAAAAGTCTTAAAACCTTTAAAATATCTAATCACCTCTTCAATATAGATCTGAATGACTCAGAACTAGATCTGCAGTTGTGAACTGTGCACTAAACATGGTCCTAACTTTAACTATATGGCTGCCTATCCAATATTGCAGCTTTGATTTCATGTAGCACATGAAATAGATGTAGCTAAGATTGGGTTTCAGAAAGACCAGCATTCTGAGGTGGAGAATACCCATGTGAACACCTGGGTAATTATCAGGGAAATATATAAAGAAGGCTGAGGAAAGGGATGGATTAAGCTTTACTCCTCCTCCAAAGTGCAAAAGATGCTATCCTCCACTGCACTGAGAAAGTGCATATCTCTTGGAAGATGGATCTGTCACAACTTCTCTCTAGGAGCTGGAGGCACTTACATAGAGGTGAGAGAGGTCACAGTCTTTTACTTCGCTCTGCAACAAAGTGCTCTTTCTGAATCAGATCAGAGCGACCCATATCCAGGCTCTTCCTTTGCCTGAGTCCAAGCACTACAGCATATCCTGACTGCTTTCTTCTGCAACAAATAAAATCATCTGGAAAAACAAAATGCAATAGTAAATGTGCTTCCATTTTCTAAGGCCAAGCTCCCCAGCTTCTGCCTCATGTTGGCTTGCAAAACTCCGATGATATTTATGGCGACAAGTGAAAAAGTAAAACTGAGGTGGAGACGTTCCAAAATAATGTTCCTTGGATTTTCCTTGAACAGTCCCTCTTTAATGAGTATTTTTATAGAGCAAGTATTGATTGCAGCAGAGACTACCCTAAGCAACTCTTCTCATTCAGATACATCATAAAGATTGGATCTATGTAAAGTGCCCTGTCCTTAATCCACCAAATATTTAATTATTCATGTGAAAGAGTAACCTTTTGAACAGGAGCAGTTCTGCAAGCTCCAAGCTAATGGCCATGAATGGTCTGATACCCAGGTTATTCCAGATGAGGTAAGAGCTTAAATCCCCTCTAAATGAGTACTCAAACCACCACTGCATAAGAGGGCTGGTTTTGTGCAGAGTCTCTGTGGGTGACGTCCCAGCTCAGACATTATCAATATGTCTCCATGCCTTCCGAACCTGGCACACTGTTGGAAGTAGAACAAAATTACCTAACCCAGACCACAACCTTCTGCCCAGGTCAGGTTAAACTGAGGCTTAAGTGCTTTAGAGCACTGTCCTGATAGTCCTTCATTTCATCCTGTGGGTGCTTCTGCTTCCTGGTACAGCAGTAGGACATTCACCAGATGCACAAGCTGAGGCAAACTTGCTTGAAAGTCTCACCCTACTCCAGCCCTAATGTGATTCTGCGGATCACAACACAATCCTCAGTTCTGATCTCAGAATTCCCCTTTCTTGTTCATAACTATATAAGGAAAACCAAAAAGCAAACAAACAAGAAAATAGCCTTCACACCCCGTTGACATATCAGCACCAGCAAAGAGGGTGGAGACAAAATTCCATACAGTTATTTTCTGAGGCTGCTTAGGTTCCTGAAAAGTTGCCGTCACTATTGTACAAGCATTTAGGCTTGCAGCAGATCCCCTGCAGTTCAAAGACTGTAATGGAACCACTACAAATAATAAATCAACATTAGAGAAAAAAATGGAGCCTGATCCATAGTTTCATGTGTTCTGCAGTATCCATTAGTTCCTTACAAAATTAATTTTTGTCATTGAAGCATCATCTTCTGAAGACAAAGAGGGTTTAAATCTCGGTTAATAACCCAAACATACCAGTTAAATGCCTGAGAGGACTGGAAAGGGGTAAATGCAAGACTTTTAATAGAACAGTAGAGGGAGTAGAAATTAAGTATGTATTTCCATATGCATGTGGGAGAACAGAAGTCCAGAGATTGCTGTGAAGAGTGGAAAGAAAGGCTGTAGGAGCAGAGAAGCAGGGTAATATTTTACAGGCAGGAAGGGCTAATATCTTCTTTCAAGCATCTGTCTAGGAAGTGATGAGCACATGGAAGGTTCACATCTGGCATTTAAAGAGAAAGTCAATATTTAACAGGATTTCTTCTGTCTTTCAGAATATTGATTTTTGAAAATAAACAGCCTTGAAAGAGCACATACACATAAAAAAAATGCTCAAAAACAAACTAACTGAGGTTCTAGGGTTTAGCGTACTACACATGTCTCAAGTGAGGCTGCCAGCTGCCCCAAGGTAGATTTACACCTTAAAGAGGTAGAAATTGAGGAACAGCTGTCCTCAGTTGTTCAGGTCATATGATTTCCATGACTTAATTTAAACTTAAAGTCTATCTGCAGTTCCCATGGGCTACGGACAGGACATGCGTTAGGAAAATCCACTACGGGGTTTACTTGTCAGGCCTACAGACAGAAAGCAACCTCTAATTTTCTCCATCTTGGATTTTAACACAGTTGAAACAAGGAGGACATCCCACAGAGGTGTTCAGACCAAAAGTGCATCAACCACAAAATATGTGTCACGCTTTCTTCCCCTGTCACATGCAATACTGCAGGCGCAGAACATGTGCCACTTCTCTGTGGCACTCATACACCTCCATTTCGTGCCCTTCTCCTGAGAGACAGAAATGAAACAGAATTGCAAAAAGCTCTTATGCAGGAAAAGGTGTATGTAGTGTGCTTCACAGTTCTGTGCTTACAACAGTTCTCTAGGCTATGGTGGTTGCTCTCTTGAGAGTGTGACTGCACATAAAAGTATTTATTAGATCAAGGCCCTGGAAAAACAGGGTGCATTTATCTATTTTTACAAAAATTTACATATTTCTATATGTACATGTTTTTTCAGATGTCACTAGCTTCATAATACAGAGAAATGTTTATGAAAAAGTTCCACTCTTTTTACAGGATATAATAATGAATCTGATCTCTGGTTTCCAAGTAATGAGCCAAACTCTCCATCATTCAAGCCCACTAAATTAGTTGTGACAATGATCAGAATTGGCACACTGTTCCCAAAAACTAACTTTGTTTTAAGCAACACTTAAATTGAGTGTTGTCTTCATATTTAAGGCCAGGGTAGCCAAAACTACTATGTATGAATAAGTGGACATTAAAGAGTCAGCAATACACTGGGGAAAAAAAATATATATATTAAAAAAAAAAAAATCCTTTCTCCTTCAGAAGGGGAATTTCTTTTTCTGCTCTCCTCTTTACTCTGAAGTATATTCTTTCAAACTGGGAAAAAAAAAAAAAGTATAACAGGAAACTTTGAGGATGGAGCCACAAGAGGTCATCATTAGAAATTCTGAACTGTGAGCTATAGAAGGTCAATAAATGTCATTCACCCCTTGAGCCTGGTAACAAACCTATAGTTGGGCTGGAAAAATCTCAGTCATAAACAAATTTCAGTATGTGCCCACAGGGAAAGTTAAACGAAACCCGTTCCACATAGCCAAAACTGTAAATTAAAGCCTAAACATTCATGCCCCAAAAGAGTCAACAACCCTAGTCCAGATAAAAGCTAGCTTATTTTATACAATTTGAGAGTTACTCAGATGTCCTAAATTCCATCTAAGCCCCTGAGCCTAGTGTTTCCTTTTGACTAAATGTTTCTGAAAGCCTGAAGCTAGCCAAGAGAAAACACCAAGCACAAAGACTCATATGGAATTCTGGCCACATTAATAAGTCCTAAATGATAAAGGTCTTTTCCCTTCCAATTTTTTTCCCGTGAGTTAAGCTACCTTACCCAAAGCCCCTGCCAGGAGGTTCCATATCTCTGAGTGGAAAGGAATTATTTAAAAATGGAAGGACTGACGCTGTCATCCCTCAAGGTCTCAGGCTTTCCTTACAAATAAAGGAAACAAATCCTTGCTGAGTACAGTGTACAAAAGCCAGCAGAATATAGTTCACAGGAGCAAAGGGTACTGGTTATTCACAAGTTGCAAGCACATATTCCCAGAAGAACTGCACGATGAGAAGTATATGAACTCGAGTCAGATAAACTGTTTCTTCCTATTTAGCAACTTGTGTTCTGTGTAATTTCTTTCATTTCAAAATCTTTCTCTGAAAAAGTGATATGGAACTAACACAGCAGCTGCAGAACAATGCTGCTACATACCTGGTTCATTGCACAGGCCACTGGAGAAAGCATCTAATGAGAACCAAAATGTCTCTCTCTTCTAAAAGAATGCCAGAATCTCTTTGGACAAATTGCTGATCACTAGGCATGGTTTAGAACTGGAGACAGTTTTTGAAGATGACTTGAGCAAGCTACAAAAACTGCATCTAAAGAAACTATCTGTAAAACACTGGACAAAGAATTTCTTTCTGATTTCTTTCAATGTTTCTCAGCAGCTGGCCATATAGAGAGCTGCTTACACAGGAGATATCATTTCCTTCTATGCATTAAAGAAGGAACTGGTTCTCTAAATGAAGTTGTTAGGCGTTTTTTTCTTACTATTCATCTATTTTTGTAACATTAAAAACAACATCATAGTCTTCTGGTGTATTAATTTCACTACACATTCTGCTTTCCCTCTCCTCTCCTAATGACCTGGAGCTGTGAACAGGCGCTGTTGTTCTGACACTACAGGGTATGAATGGCCTGTTAGCATTCACAGTTAGTGCAGACACTGGTTGTTTGGCACCCCTGAATTTATGCCCATCTGTCAAAGCAGTTTTGTTCCCACTCAAACACAGTCATACATCAGTTGCAATAGAGTACTGGCACCAGGTGTAAGTTTAGAGTAGACACAACTAGAGAGTAAAGAAAAGAAAGAAAGAAGTTTTGCTTTGCAAGAAGCTTCTTCTGATAGTAAGTAATCAAAACATATGGAGATTACAGACTCAGATTTGTTGACACTTTGAGGCATTATGCCACAAACAAACGCTTTTATCCTTAAAATGTTTCATTGCTGAGAATTTACATTTGAAAAGCCTAATTAAGGGACAATATCATCCCCCACAGAAAATAAGCAACCTCTACAAATTCAGTGGATATCCTTTGAAGTAAGCTGAAAAAACTACCCTTACATAAGGCTTCATTTTGTTAGGGGAAGGATGGTGTTTCTTGCTCCTTTAAATGAGTTACAGGCATTCAAATAGGCAGAAGCTAAGGAAAGCTGTACTGAAAAGGAGGAGGGAAAAAAAAAAAAAAAAGATGGGGAAAGAGAGAGAGAAAGAAAAAGCAAGTTTTGCTTTTTGGGAACAACCTTTTCTTTATTCTGGTCACATTTCCTGTTCAGGAGCAAAAGAAAGTTTACTCCTTTGACAATAAGCAATTCTAAACTCTTCTAAAACTATGAACCATGGTTAGAGATTAAGGACATGGGTGTTAGGTATTCAGTGCTTGTGTATTTATAAGTTCATCTAAGAGATTTAGTCTAATAAGAAGTAACCAAGTCTCTAGCAGAAGACTTATTTCTGCCGCTCTCTAGTTGATTCAAGTAAGAAAATCTTACCACCACATCCTACCTGTCAGGGTACAGGAGTCTCTAAAGAGAAAAAGGTCTTTAGACATGGTGGAGGAAAAAGAGGAGGGCAATGTGACTTAGATGAATTGGACAAAGAGTAACAGAAAAGGATAAAAATTGGACAGTGTGAGGAGAGCAATCATACCTCCAGTCATGCCTTAGGTATGCTGAAAGGCAACAGTGAACTGTTGTGCCGAAAGGACACACAAGTTCAAAATGCACCAGTTTTTTTGGACCACACTAGCAATTGGACCCCTTGTGATCAGTGAAGCCTTGAAGTATGACTGATATTCCTCACAATTCATATATGTCCAGTGGACATTGGGTAGTGCTAATTTAGGAAGTTGGTCTCTCAGAACTGATTTAATCTTTGCCCCTATCTGGACTGTCTGAAACCTCCAGTATTCTTTCTTACTCTGTTACAGCTAATGGCAATGAAATAGCCATGAAGATGTCAGACAGCTGACCTAAACCAACCAAAGGGATATTCCATAACACCTGATGTCACACTCAGCAATAAAAGGGGGGGCTCTCGTGGGGGAGGGGGCTGTTCCTCCTGAACAACCGCTACATGTTTTGAGGCCCTGCTTCCCAGGACGTGGCTGAACATCGCTTGTTGATGGGAAGTAGAGAATAATTTATTTTTTTTTCCCTCTCTCTGTGCTTCTGCGCGGACTTATTTCTTTTGTTTCTTTTTTTCCTCCCCATTCCCTTTCCCTTTAATTAAACCTTTCTCATCTCAAACCTCGAGTTCTCTGTGTTGTATTTTCTCCCCCTTCCTCTTTGAGGAGTTGGGGAGTGAGGGAGCGGTTGTAGTGGAGCTCGGCTGCCCACCTGAGTAAAACCACCACAAGCTGCTATCTGGTCTATGACACAGACACACCTAAGTAGGCTTGCGTTTACTGGACAAAGAGAGCCTGAGTGTTTTCACTGAGAGATCCCTGGAGAGCAATCCGCCTCAGCTAGTGTGTGTTACTTAGACTCTGGAGGACATATATCACAGCTCTTTGCCCTGCAATGGACTGATCTAGGACTCTTTTCCAGCAACTTTTGGGAAATGCAAAGGGAGTATTGGAGGAGTGTCCTTTCTGACTGCAGGGTCATCATATATGTGGATGAAAGCATCACTTATGTATTAACCTATACTCTCAGTCACGCAGGAGATCTGAATAGAAAATATAGAATTTGCAAGAAAGCTTTGTGCATGAATATGTACCAGGCATAAAGGGAGACCCAGTGAAACCTTGTGCTAACCCTGCAGGGAAAATACAACAAGCAAACATCTTTCTCCCCACATCAAGGTAACTTGTAAACTAACGAGCCAGAAACAGATGTTTGGTATCTCACTTTCAGAATAAGCAGCTCCCTAAAACGATGCCTGAGTTTTGTCATCTTTGGTGTTCTGCTCAAAGCCAACCATTTAGAGACAGAAATAGTTCTGACAGTGGTATGCTGGCTGGAGCTTCCAGCTACATGCTCTTGCTGGCAATTAGAACATTCTGCTTTAAATTCTTGTGATAAGAAGATAAACTTTTTTTCGGCATCTAAGTAGTTATCTTCAGACTTTTATAGTTTTTTTTTTTTTTTTTTTTTTTTTTTTTTGATACTACTTAAGAAAACAGGAAATGGAAAAAATGCAAATAAAATAGAGGTGTAGGAATAATCCCATACTGTACCCCTTTCATTCACATGATGCTCAGTTGCTGGAGGGTTACCAAATTCTTTCAGTTATGTTAACACAAATTAAAACCATATTAAAGGTGCAATTCCCAACTGTAGCTCATACATTAAGATGTCTTAAAAATGTAGGCAGACTACTCTGGTGTTTGTTGAAAAGAGGAAGTGTGAGAGAGGGGACAGAGAATGTAATTCCCTCTCAGTAAGTGGAAGCATTTCAGGATGAAATAGTACTAGCAGTACATATTAAATTTCATAACAGGATGTTCTCAGCTCAAATATCCTCTTTAGTCCTTGATTCTATAACTGAGACTGGCAGAGCAAAACCATTATGAGACCAGATAAATATAAAAGTTTTACTTATTTTAAATTGCTTTTTCCCTCTAGCATTGCTGCTCCAGAGTCTCTGCATTCCTGAAATTCAGACACACTCCTATATATCTCACTTCATGCATCAGGGAAGCCACTTCTACCTTCCAGATTCCAGCAATACCAGTCCTCAGATCAGCCTCACAATTTGAGTTCTGTTATCTTTTGACCCTCTACTACTGCTACAAAATAAATAAATAAATAAATAAATAAAAATAAAAAATCCTGTACGCTGAGTTTTCAGATAAGGTTAAAAAAATAGTTATCTGTCTACTTTGCACATCAATTATCTCTAAAATGCTAGCAGACTATTCTCAGCTTTGTCATAAAACTTTCACAGAGGTTCAAGGCTAGACAGACCTTTTGTCTTTTATTGACCATATTTCCCCTTTGAGACTCCTCAGGTGCGAACGCCAGATGTCTTCCAGCTTTCTCTCCAACACAGAGCTTGTTGGGTGTAGACTTCCTTTCCTCAAGCAAGAGTGTGCTATTGCTGCTTTGGATATGCTAATATTTCCTGGGCCTCCTCCAAACTGTCTCCCTGCCCAGACAGATTGTTAATGACTGTTCCCAGGACTGCCTAAGCCTTTAACAAGTTGGTAGCTCATTACAGGGAACAATGTCCCTTTTCCTAAGCAAGGAAACATTCCAACATCAAAGTTACGCCTTTCCATACATTAAACCCTGTATTTCATACAACATGTTCATCGGTAGCCACACTTAATGCATACCTACAGGCACAAGTAATGTGTAGAGTCACTACTGAACACTGATTAAGAACAAAGATGGGAAGACATTTCAGGGTGATAACAGGTTTGGAACAACAACTATCTAAACAGGGAAAACAGATCAGATCTTTAGTCAGTTATGATATACAATAGCTGTTGCTACAATCATGCACTTTGTATTACATCAGCCTTGCACCTAGGCAATGTTGGTTTATTCTCATTTGGATTATTTCTTGTGGAGCTCACCACACACTTGTCAGATCTACTAAAAAATAAAAAAATAATTAAAAAAACAGGAAACATATGGCTTGATATTCAGCTTCAAGATTTAGTAAGAGTTTTAACATACTGCTATCAACAATGTAAATATGTATCCAAACAAATAGACCTTTCAGTGTATCCCGTATGTGTATGTTTATGTATATTGAGAAAGAGACAGAGACAGTTGTAGTAACAAAGATTGTCGTGCTGGGAGACAAGGCAAAGACTGTCTTCCACGACAGTAAAATGGCACAACCTGGAATGTTTTAGGCTTCCACCTTAATGGACTTAAAATTTCTGTGTTACCTTAGCCATTATGATGCCAGGAACTGGTGTGCACTCCCTCTGCCTGCAGGAGTTTAGCTCCCTTATGCTCAGCACTGGCTCACTGCTAAGGGCTCTTATGAACCTTTCTTCAGGTGGCAGGAGCCTCAGGAGGAGCTTCTCTTTCCTCCCTTTGAGATCAGATTTTAGGCTTAAAGTCCTTCCTGCCCTCCACCCCCACCTGAGCTACATCTCAGCTGTGTCTGCACCCAGTCTTGTACCTTATCGATCCTGACCTTCACAAAGACTTGTCTTTCTGGCTTGACCTGGGATCTGTCTCACCTCTGTGGACTTGCTGAGTGATCCCTAGACTGAGGCTGATCCCAGTCACCATCTCCAGGCTTGATCCTGATGGTGTTAAATCCAGGCAGACCACTTGGTGCAGTCACTGTCCCCATCCCTTCCTCAGCAACTGGCTTGCATGCCCTTTGTAGAGCTGCCAGCTTTGATTGCTCCCTCATCTTATTATGCCATCAAATTTGTTCTACATTGCAGCTGCTCCCAAGGATCCATTCAGGATCCTGACCATGGAGAGCTTCTATGTTACTATTATTAGTTGCTATGACATGCTTGACAATCCCACAATTAGCTGGCAAATGAGTATGTCTATTTGAGAACCTCTCTACATCTCACTTGCTCTGCACTCATTCCATTTATCACTTGTCCTTGGGAAAATCCAAGATTATTAGATGCTTTGGAACATAACCAGAACCTTAATTTTATTCCTGGCTTATAACGTTAAGAGCTTAAAAATGTTGATACTATGGCCCTTGCATATGTTAGCAGCAGAAGTTCCTTCAGTGTGAACACAGAGAAAACAGGTGTTTGGCAACAAAGGGTTTTTCTCTTGTGTCCACTCAAGATGACCTAATGGCAGCACATATCAAGCCCACTGACTGTGAATGCCAGCTACAGAGCTCACATGGAAACAGGTCTCAGCTCCCAACAGGTTGGGAGGAACATTACATAGCCGAAAGCCAATGGTAAGTCAAGTTATTCACAGACAAGTAAAATAGGCTTTATGTTTTTCCTCTCTTGAATCAGAGTGATGTTTCATGGATGGTGAGGTATAGAAGAGTCTCTACAAAGCTTCTGTGGATGGCATCCACGGAATTCAAATGTATGCTAACTTGCATCATTAATATTCATGCATCAGTGTTGCTGCCAAAAGAAATAATTTTTACAACAAATTTAGCTTACTGCATTCTGAGCTGTCAAATCTCTACAGGATTTCGAAGCTCACAAATTCCTTTTAAGCTCAAACTAAATCCAGAAAACAAAACCATCTTTTATTTTTTATGAACTTCCATTGTTCTACCTTTTTTGTTTGTTTCTTTTCCAGACACACTAATCCTGTGAATTCAGCTTTTCAGTTTCTCCAATTCACCATGTTTTTGAAGAGGTCAGTCACTATTAAAGCCAACAGGGAATATTCTTAGATGGTAAGTTCATATTTTCAAAGGATTTAAACAGATTTTTTGGCAGACAGAAAACACGGTGATTACTTTTAGAACGTAAAGTTTTGTCCACAGCACTCCATTTTTCATAAAACCCTTTTGTTTTTATTAGCAGAAATGTCTTGAACTAGGTGATCATTTCAGTGCAAAGACTTAAATCAAATCTAGCCTAAGCCAGCATGTATTTATTATGTTTTACTTCTATCTGGTGAATTGTCTTTTGAGGCTACTTTGTTCTGTCCAGATACTACTGCAATTTATGAGGTTGTCATTTAAACCTGAGCAGATGACACTATAAAATATCACTACATAAGTAACATGGTAGATTCCCTATATCCCAATTGCCCAATTGTATCCAATAATATCAGAGCAATCCAGCTGTGAAGAAGCCATATGTCACCTTCTTCTAGGAACAAAACAAGCTGCAAGTCTGTATGTTGTTTCTTATACAGAAGGAAGAATAATCATCCAAAGAGAGCAGTGTTGCCCCTATTACAGCTGAAGTTTCACATACCAAGCAGGAAAAACTATTCTTTCCTTCAACGCTTTTTAGTTTGCTAGATAAGCCTTAAAAATTAAGAGTTTCCTTTGATGAAAATTTTGTCATAGTATAAGAGGTATAGCAAATTGCACTTGATGCTTATGGATATCTGTGAAAATGTGTCTAAATTTAAACCTTGAATGTAGGTTTCTCTAGATTTAGATCAGGAGAAAGATTTTTTTCCAAAAATACATAAATATATATAAGAAAAATGTGGATGTTAGCTTTCACACAAAGTATTCTCTCAAGTTAACCTGATATTCAAAAGTTTTGATGGCTAAACACAGTCATAACTGGCCCTTGAAACTAGAGATCCTTTATTCACATCAGTCATCTATATCACACTTACTAGCGTGGGAGTATAAGAATGTGGCCTTGAGTCAAAGCAGCTTCAGTGACACGGCTACATTTTCATAATTGATCTGGCTGTGAAACTAAACTGGAATGCCAGTGTTCTGTTTTCTCTGTAGGACTGCAAACCAGAGGAACAGGATTCCATGCAAGCTCATTGCCTAATTCAATTTTCAACCAAATTGCAATTTATAATGAAAGATTCTGGAGAATATCTCTGTAGCAGGGATTCATATTGGTAAAGGTCTCATATTCATGAGAACTACTCTGCAGAGGAGGACTACAGCATAGCATTGCATATGTGGTCAATCAGACTTGCCTGACTGAAGGAGTCACAATCTCAAGCAGCAGTACATGGTCCCAGTTTTATTACCACAGGTGCTACAGCTATGCCAGGGCTAGCATGCACATTCTATTCTGAACGTGACTGATAAAACCATGGTCCCAAAGCACCCTTAGTTCCATGTCACTGCACTCCAGTCAAGGTTGAGCCTGCAAGTGACACTGGTTAACTCATTAGCTTGCTCTATCCTGTTCTTCCAATAGAAAAAGTTTGTGATGTACCCACATCTGCTAAAAGCCTCAAGTGTGTGTGTGTTGGGGATGGGGGGGTAGGAGGAAGAGTTAAAAATTAGCTAGGGCAGAAATACCTTCAGCTAACAAAGCTACATGTGCAAGAGGACACGTGAGTTACAGCATGAGTCCAAATCCAAGGGCTACATTTTATGATGCATACACCCTTATTAACTATTTTGACAGGACATGATTTCCTTTAAAGCCTGTTTAAAAAAACAACAAACTCTTACATGCTTGTATGTACATACATCATCTATATTATGTTTCCTAGGAATTACACATTCTTCTTTACTAAAATGGCCTTGTATGTAAAAGCCGACTTCTGTAAACATATAATTAATTAGCATTGATACTAATTTATTGTATGGCGCAAGTTCTATTCCTGATTAAATTCTTAAATTTAATGTAAAGGTCTATTTGTATTTCATAAAGGATAATTTTGTGTTTATACCTAGAATAAGGAAATAGATTATGGAAAGCAGTTTACTCAATTCTTTAGTTGCCCATGAAGTACACTATACTCCTCATTTAATTTGTGTTAAAAATCATTGTGAAAAAAAAATGTTATGTTGTAATTCTTGGTCTCTAAATACATTTCTAAGCACTTCATTGCAGAGGACTCTCATTCTACAGTCTAGTATTACTTCTGGATAGCCTTCTATAGCTATTTTGTCTAACCAATCAAGCAGTTATGCAAGCATTTTTCTGTACAAATGTATTTATATGTATTTTATACATTTTAATTTAAATGTATTATAAATGTATTATAAAATACAAAAGGTAAGCACAAGAATACTTGAAAATATTTTAGAAAATATTCTTCTTATGGTTCAAATATTGACCAACTCACATGCAACTCCCATGCATTGACCAACTCACTGTCTCATACTGCACTTTTGATTTTTTTCCCTATATCCTTCACTCCACCACAATAAAGAGGACCAAGTAATAATAAGACATAGCAATAGGTCTCTTGAAATTTATCAGAGACCAAGGTATACTGAGTGGAAAACCTTATGCATACTCTTACTCTCAGTGAAAGTAGAAAGACCCCACCAATGTCTTCCAATCAAAAAAATGTAAATGCCTCCATAAATGGAATGATTCAGAGACACTCCGACCTGATACAGAAGTGCAAGAGTTTGTAGTGTTCACTCAGAGTAATTTTCCCTTCTGCCCGTGAAGTGGCAGCAGTTTCAAAAAGTGTGATCTATTATAAGTATAACAATAACCAAAATCCTAAAACAACAAACTATATAAAAATATAATCGAAAATTATGTCTGTAGATAAGTTTTAGTCAAAAAGTGCAGAGGAAGTAAGTGCTTTTCTCCCATTAACAGAGCCCAAATGAGGATTTGCTAGTTTGGGAACAGACAGCAACATTAGAAAGGTCTAGGCCTGAAACACTTTCCCTAAATCTCACTATACTCCATGAAGATGAGTACTACAATGGACAACAGACCTCATCCGAAAGTAAGACATCTAAAACAAATGATGTTAATTAAGTCCACTAGACATAAACATGCAAACTTTTGACACTGTAAATAAATAAATCCTTTCTCATGGTAATAAGATAAGTTTTGACTGTGAGAGCCCTGTAATGGGGCTCTTCAACAGTACTCTAAATACTCTTCAGCAAGTAGAAACACAACTTAGATCTTCAAGTTTTTCTTCCTGCAAACAGAAAGCTGCATGCCAGAGACAAGTAGATTCTTCTAATATATTCAGAGCAACTAAGCAGGAAGAATTTTTCCTAGAGTAGTCAACCTAATTAAAATTCAGAGGGACTCTGTTTAACTTCTTCATTATTGAGCAATACAGACTTCCCCATTTATGGAAGAAGAGCTCATCTTCTAATGTAAAAAATGTGAAACAAGATGGTTTGGCACAGATCTAATTTTGCTTGCATGCATTTCTTAACTCTGTTTCATCAAGCGTCTATTCTTTGTATAAATACTCCAGTTGCTACATCAGCAAATTTTACACAAATAATGACTGTCATTAAACCACTCATTTAAACAGTTGATTCAAGTGAAATATCAGGGTTTTATAGCCTGCCAGATAAGCACTTGGGAAGCATTGCTCTGTTATTTGACATGTTTCCCTTTTTTAAAATCCTAAAGAACTTCATGAGTTGCACAATAAGCAGCTTTACATTTTAAACTGGATGAGTGTAGATACTGAAGCAAAAAAGAAATCTGTCACTGAAAGAATAAACAACTCTGTTGATACTTCATTGTTGACATGAACAGAATAGAACCAAAACATTTTCTTGTTTGGGGGCACAAATGGATTTAAAATCTCACAGCAGTCAAAGCACGTAATGAATGCAAGTTCGAGAATCATGGTGCACCTCTGTAAAAGAAAAAACTGTGACTAGAGGATATTCTGTTTCAAAGTATTATGGCAAAGAGAATGGAAAAAAAAAAAGTTTTTACTCATATGAATTCTCATTTAAGTCAACCCACAAGTTCTTTTGCTGCCTAAGGGCATAAAAGGACACACAACACTCACCAGCTGACAGCTCAGATCTTTTCCCTCTCTGGTAGTATCACCATGATATTTAGGCACATTTGTCACAGAAGTGTAGACACATTGGGTTTTGGAGGACTGTCTATGACTGAACGTAACCTCATCTGAAATGGATACACTAAACAGAAAGTAACATTTTTAAAGTCAAGCAGAGAGGCCTAGAGCAGGGTTTACCCGTTGCCTACGTTGGCAGACCTCTCCCAGCCTAGGCAAAATCGACTCATTGCCATGTAGCTCTGAAAGCAGATTGGACTCCAGCAGGCAATCCTCTTCAGCTGGGAGGTGGCAGCCTTAGTCTCACACTATGCAGACATCTCCATGCCTTATCCTTCTAATTAATTAATCACTAACAAGAGGTCATTACCCACTGTGATGAAAATGGTTAAAAGACACAGGAGGGGACCTGTATACAGGAAGTTTATGAGCAAATAATAAAGTAATAGGTAATGCTATCACAAAGGATGCTGCACATTAGGATTGTGGACTGCTGTTTTCAGAACTTGCTTCAAAAACTGAAAAGTGAGAATAGGCCTAAAGAGAAAGAAGCAATCTCAGAGCAATGGTACATACTGAGAGACTGTAAAAGGATGAACATTAACAGCAATCATAGATTTTATTTATTTTTGTATTTTGGCATGCTACAAGGTCTCCATAACTATAATCCTTTGCATATATTTATGTCACCAAACAAGAGTTGAATGAGAAAGATGCAGATTTCATTCAGTTCTCAGCAGGGAACCGATCTTACTGTCATTGACTCATTGAGTCTCATTGACTTCATACTTTTACAAAGGGTTGTTGTTTGTTTTGTTTTGTTTTGTTTGTTTGTTTTCTTCTAATTTTATGTTTAATGAATAAGACCAAACAGTAAGTTCAAACACTTCAACATAGTGAAAATGTCATTTTTACAATAGTGAGCATAAAAGGCCAAACAAAAGTCACTCTGTACCTCTGAATACTCTACTCAACCATGTAAATTATTGTCAGGCTAAGGGAACATAGGTACTGGAAGTTATTTGGTTAACACATGAAAATATCAGAATATATATTTAAAAAAAAAAAAAAAAAAAAAAAAGGATTAAACAAGACTCACATTTCTCTTTACCAGAGAAAAACAATCTATTCTGAAATTGAAATAAATAAATAAATGTTTTAAAATAAGTGAGAAGTCTCTTATACTACCTGAATAAAAACAGGGATTTAATATCAAGGACTATAATGTGTGTCTCTTTTCTTTGTGTATGATTTACAGACAGTACAATTCAAGGCACTTCTTTATTACAGTTAAACGGGAAAATAAATCTTGTGTATGAGAGTTTGTTTGAACCCTGTTCTGAGTCACATATTGAGATATGTAAGTACTTCCATGAAAGATTACCTTGCTGTAAGTATTCATCCTCCTGAAACATAAATTCCACAAATTATTTTTAGATGTACTAAAATGTAGCTCATTCAAAGAATGAGCAGTTTAAATAATGAAAATGGGAGGTGTTAAAAAAAAAAGTATTGTGGATTTGTAAATAATATAGAGTGAACATGCCTAGTACTTCGTTCTTCATAGTCTTGATTCTCTACAAGATTATAACCTTGAAACAAAACTTGTGAGGTTGAGAAAATAAGAGGGTATCTCCATGGCAGTTACTAAGACAGCACTTTTGTATACAAAGAGAGAGTAAGCACCAGTTACTAGGCAAGTACATCCTTGACTATGATGGAGAGAAAGGTGTAGCAATCAGAACCTAGTAGTCAACTTCTAACATAATGGAGGAAAAAAAAGAAGGGAAAGGGAGAGGAAGCTGCAATACCACTCAAATTTAATATGAATACTCCACATTGCAACGTACTCCAGGGAAAGTATCACTTGTAGGCACTGAGCGAGGCACCTTCCGTAATCAAGGAGGGTAAGCAATTCCCTAGGGTTAATCATCTATACTGGTTTTGTCTGAGACATAGTGAATTTTCTTCATAGCAGCTCATATCATAGAATGGTTTGGGTTGGAAAGGACCTCAAAGACCAACTAATTCCAAACCCCCCCTCGCCAGCAATAGGCAGGGATGCCACAACTAGATCAGGTTCCTCAGGGCCTCATCTAACCTGGTCTTGAACACTTCCAGGGAACACCCATCATCTCTCTGGGCAGCCTGTTCCAGTGCCTCACCACCCTCTAAGTGAAGATATGCTGCTGGATTTTGGATTTGTGACACAACCCTGGTATCTTAGCCATTGCTGAATGGTGCTTGCATAACATCAAGGCCTTCTCTATGTTGCTCACTTGCCTCCCACAAGTAGGCTGGGGTGCACAAGAGGTTGTGAGGGGACACAGCAAGGACAACTGCCCCCAGCTGACCAAAGAGATACCCCATACCATGTTGTGCTCAGCAGTAGAAGCTGAAGGAGAGGAGGAATGCAGGAGGAGGGCATTCAAGGTCATAGCATTTGCCTTCCCAAGTAAGTGTGACACAGTAGGCATTCCTGCTTTCCTGGAAATGGATGAACACCTGCTTGCCAATGGAAAGTTGTGAATAAACTTGTTTTGCTTTAATTGCATGTTCAGTTTTTGCTTTACCTGTTGAACTGTCTTTACCTCAACACACGAGGTAACACACTCACTTTTGCCCTTCCCATTCTTTCTCCCATCCTGTTGGGAACATGTGAGTGAGCAGCTTCATCAGCCTTGGCTGCCTGCCAGGGCTAATCGCCATCATCATCCAAGACTGAAGTCACTCATAATCCTGACAATGGTTTTAACTAACTTATACCACAATAGTATCCATGCCAGAGCAGTAAGATCAGTAAGACACACCTGAGGAGAGCGTAAAATACCAAAGGCACACTGATTGCAATAGTCAAGGAGGAGGAAACAACAAGGTAGTGGTGATCATTACAACAATTGACCCCAGAATTAGCTTGTGCCAGGCCTTACAGACACTGCAGAAGAGTTTTCCTACATCATTTAAAATTGTCAGATGCTGAAGACAAGAAAAAAAACAACATAGGAAGAAGCATATATTACAGTTACACAGATGCAGAACATATTTGTTACACTAGTCATAGGAACCAACTATATAGATCCGTGTGGTAATTTCTAACTACTGAAAAGGAACATAAAGGCTCTACTCAAAAGTATGAATGCAACAATATCAATGCTAATGACTGTTCTGCAATTGCAAAATGTTTCATTACCACAGCTGTCAAATATCATATATTTAAGAGGTTCTACCAAAAATGAGTTACAGCTGTACATTCCTGCTCCCATGCATAGTTCTTGCCGGTGAAGGCACCGCTTGCAGATTTGGTGTCCAAAAAGGAGAAAAGAACTCCTTTTTAGACAACAGTTTAGCCTATAAGCAAGAAATGCTAGAAGATGAAAGTGATGGAATTATGATTTTGGGGGGTATGGGGAATGTTTCCTTTATAGGGTGAAGCAAACAAAATGTTGAAGGACATTCAGTCAAGCTTACTGAGGTGAGCCTACATTTTCCATGCTCTTTCCTCAAAGTATATGGAGATCCTGACAGTAAAGCTCTATATTAGTGTTGCATTTAGCTCCTACTCCAGCCTTTACTTCTCCATAAACTTACCTCAAAGCTTTTCATATTAACAGGAACCATGCCAGGTCTTTCTTACTGATGTAAATCCAGAACATGCATCACCAAAACCCATATGCCAAGTTTCTATTTGTGCATGTAAATCACATACTTAATACACACTTGTTTACTTAAACAAGGGATTTAAGTCTATACAAAGACAGAGCCAATTAAAAACTTCTCATAAGGAAAAACGGAAACTAGTAACACATGTAAAATAAATTACATAGGCAAACTTATTAATTTGCAGAGCCAAGCGAGAGTTAAGATTTAAATGCTCATTGAAATATAAATACAAGGTATTTTTTCTGTCCCTTGTGTACTATAAGGGACTTAAAAATAGTACAACATTTGGGATCACAGCTTTGCTCTTACAGCTTTTAAAATATATAAGTAAAAGTATGTGCATAGCTATTTTGGTCATTCACTGGGGGGAAGTTATTCGAATTTTCATATAGTCTGGCAGAACATCTGCAATTATTTTGTGTTATTCAGAACACATGTTTCATGAAACATAATACCAATTTAAAAGCAGCTCTATATTTAAATTTGACCATATATATGTGTGTTTGTATATATATATATATATATATATATATATGAAAGTCTGGGAGTACATGCTTAAGGTGGAATCATAAATAAATAAGAGGATTTAAATGTATTGAGGATGGTATTATCATTACCACTTGTTTCTGTTTCCATGGCAGTTTTATCCCAGGATTGCAACATGTTAATTAAGACTCCTGTTCAGAGAAGCCTTTCTCTCCTTGAAGGCTGTTTCGCACATGGTTTGACTCATGCATAAACTTAAATATAAGTACATATTAACACAATTTCCTGAATAGCGATGGCTTTAACACATAGGTATGGGATCTTTTTTCTCCTTACAAGGAACTAAATTTCATACTGTCCCTGAGGCCTTCTCAATTCATATAATCAGTCTCTTTAACCATTTTTACTCTGCTGTAGTCCAGGGAAATCCACATTTTCCAATCTGTTCCATAATTTGGAGGACGCTTACTTTTCCAGACCAGCCTAAAGTATTAGTGAGTTTTCTGAAAATGAAGACCTAACTGTGTAAAAGCATAAACCCAAACCTAACCTGCTCAGTTTTACTGGTGTGTGTTTTTGTTTTGCTGGGAACAGGGAAAATGGTGGTGTTCATATTTGGCTCTAAACTTGCAGAAAATCATATCATTATAGAAGCATTAGATTTCTGGTCACCATTAATAATGAGTCATTACAATTTATGACCTTACAAAGAGGGATAAAAATTCAAAAGGTTTAAAGGAAATTGTGTTCTATTTAATTGCTGTTACAGGTACTTTAAGAGTTTTCCTTGAAGATGTTTATGAGCTCTATGCAGAATGACTTAACCAAGTAACATGTCAAAACCAGACCGTCCCATTCCCAGCACTGAAAGCCCAGTACACAAACAGGATCTCCTTTATAGACTATAGAAATGCAGCCACATTAGTCAAAAAATGAATTCAAGTTAATTTCCTAAATAACATAAAGACAGTGCTTCTCCACCCCCCAATCCCAGTTTCAAGTTGTAGCTTGAAGTGTATTGCAGTGCACTGTAGTAAAAATTCAAAAGAAAAAAGGGAACGAGAAACTCAACTCCCATTAGCTCATAAGGTGAAGCACATCTGACCCGGAGTCCAACCAGCCCTGGAGCAGTCTGGCACATTTCAAGAAAGCAAGCCACAAAGCAGAAACACTTGACCAAGAGCAAACACTTTAAATACTGCATCCTTGCATACACAGTATTTAGCATGTATACAGATGTATTTGATATATGCACATAGTATTTCATATTTTCCCTCTTTCTCTACAGCGCTCAGCCTTGGACTGGCAAGTAGGTTGCACAACACAGGCTTCATTCCCGGTTTTTGGTACTGCTTAGCCTCTCCAGCAGTGCTCAGTGCAAACCAGACAGCAGTGACCAAGCTCATCATATATAATAATGTATATAATAATACTGTTCTCCTTTAAACTATTATTGGCCATCAGAGCTAGGAAAGATAGCAACACTATGTAATCCAGAAGTCTTAACCTGCATCTGATGTTTGTAGGTCAGATCCAGAAAGACAGATGTTTAAATAAGGTAAATTTTAATAAAGCTTTATATTTTCTCACCTCTGTGGTCTTAAACATATTTTTAAGTATTTTAAGTAATTTTAAGTATTTTAAGTTTTAAGTATTTTAAGTACCACTTAATAGCACTTCAGTACAGATGCTGTTGAGTCCCTACAAGTATAAGTTACTTTAGAATTTTACTCACCACATATTCATATTCAGTTCCAATTCTAAAGAATTTGTTTGAAATAAAAACACGCTATTTTCCACAATGGTAAACAACTGCATATGGCAGAAGTTGGTAACCTAAAATGGTAATTACACAGCTTAAGAGAAAACAACAAGCAAGCAGCCTGATTAGTTCCACTCCCCCTCTGCTGTGCAGTTTAGAGACTTCACCCATCTCTGAAATCCAGTTTACTGGGACCGGAACAAGACATTTTAGCACAACAGGTCAAACATCCTCTGTAAGTCTTGAATTCAGAATTTACAGAGGGCTACTATTTCTCCTTTGATATTTTTCCTCGGAAAATTAATATACTATACGTCAAGAAGATTTCTCAAAATATAATCCACTCAATTGAGAAATTTGGGATGATCTTGTGAATAGGCAATGCAACTTTGTGAATAAGCACTGCACGTGGCCATTATGAGCTCTGGAATAATCCTTATTTGTGTATCCACTTCCCAAACACGCAGGAAAAGCAGTGAACTTTGCTATTTACTCAGAGATTAACAAGCACTTTGAGGTAAGAATCCTAAAAACAGGCTTAAGAGACAAGAGGGATTTCTGATCAACTCCCCACTGACAACAACTTCCTGCTGGGACCACTGGAGCTACAAGATGAACACAGGGACATACTAACTCACTTCAACACCTTAGGCATAAGATAGCTGGAAAAATAAAAAATAATATAATTAGATTTTGTCATTTCAGAGCATAACTTTTCACTGTCCCAGAAACACAAAGGGCCTGGGGAAAGAAGAGAGCTAACAGGCCAGTGCAATGCATAACAGGCCAACAGTTAGATTTTGTCCTGACTTCAATTTCTAATTTCAGAGCTTAGCCTCAAGCAATATATCATTACTCATCTCATACTGAAAAGCAACTTAGATAATCATAATAACAATATTTTGCAGAAAATCTAATTTCCAAAAGTGAAATGCCAGACACTTGAATGTTCCCTGCTAGCACTTGCTTTTTGAAACACTGTCTGCTCTAGGAAAAGTAATAAAAAAAAAAAAGAACCATGAAACCAGGGATTTTCTGTAGAAAAAAAGGCACATTTCTCCACTCAAAAAGGTAACATGATCTTGAACACAGAACTACTTTTTATAAATATGGTATTCAAAGTATTTTCTTGAGAAGTACTGTTTAGGACTCATAGTCCTGGTATGTCAGATGGTGAGAGGTAAACTGGGAGATCACTACCAACTCTGCTTTGTCACTAACATCCATTGAATGATATCAATTTAATGCTTGCTGTGACCTGAGGAAATGTCTACATGCTCTCAGAGATGGTACTCTCTCTCCTGAAAGTCTCAGATCTGTCTGATTCTGGTCTCAGAAAGTACCACTCTGCTCCAAACTCCTCACAATATTTTGGAAGGAGGTCTACTGAGACAAGATGAAGAGCAGCTTCCCCACGCTAGATGCAAAGACTTGTAAATTCATTAAATTGCTCCTCTGAGTCTTCATTTTTGCTGATTTTTGTTCATCTTTAAAATTCTTAGTCACACGTTTAAGTTCACTGAAGAACAGTACAAATTCATAGGCACCCAAACTCATGTGCAGTCATGCAATTCTTGCTATATTGCAGATAATATAGCTTGCCAGAGAACGTCTTAAGCTGCTCTGTTTGAAAAGGGTGTCACACCAGCAAAATGTTATTTCTTTATAAAGCTAACAACAGTAAAGTTTAAAAAAGATTATTAACACATTAATTATAATTAACTACTTTATTATTCAATGTTTTGTTATTTTTTATTTTTGTCACCAGTAACAAGAAATATTCAGCATTATACAGCTGCACAACAGCAAAAGCGTTCTTAAATATTTATTTGGCTTGACATCAAAAGCAGGAAGCCTGAACTGTTTCCCACCAAGAACATCCTGGAAAGCCTCCTTGGGAATTGCAGCCCCCTCAGAAATACCACACACCATCTCAGAACACTTATCTAAAACACTAGGAAGAACGTGAGGCTGACAGAACCCATGAGATCACGCTTTCAGTCTCCCCAGTTTGCTCTTTTGCATGGTATTTGCCATCTTGCCAAAACATTTATTTCACCTCTCAGACCACTAATCACGAGAAGGTTTATTTTATTTGTTTGAACGCTGATCAGCATCATTTTGCGAAGCATGCATTGATGTCTTTAGATCACAGTTCACAGAAACGTCTCAAGATATCATCACCTGGCAGATGTCACCCTCCATTACAGGGAGTTAGCATCAAACATTGCAATCAAAAATTGGGCCCAATTACTATATATATATATATATATATTTTTTTTTTTTTTCTAAAATGGATTGTCAATTAAACAAGGGACATTTTCCCAAGCTAGCCCAGAAATGAACAAGGCCCCACAGCAACAGCTGAGTTCCTCTTGGAACTCCAGTGGACCACAAAAGTAAATGTGTTAAGGACTAAATTAAACCCATCCTTTACATGGGCAGAAGAGGACAAAAAATGTGAGATTAATTCCTTCTTGCCTTACTCTGAGCGTCATGAGCCATAAACAGATGAGGGAAAGCAGCACTGTGGCCCTATCCTTCATTGTCCTGGGAGCTAATTCAACCCTGTTGCTCCAAAGAATGGTGAAACCTGCATGTTACAAAGACACATCTCTGAGCTGCAAGTTCTTGAAAGCTTAAGGAGAATTCAGGGGAAATACTGTTGCATGTTCACCTTGTTTTTATCCTTTCTCCACCTCCACAAATCCACTACTGTGCACTGCAGAAGGCAACACTAAGCTAAACAGACTATTCATATGTTCTGGCATGGCTGTTATGTTCAACTTCACACAACTCAAGGAGTTACTAAGAAGGGATTTTTCTTTCCTAAATTTTATTTTTTCGAACAGCAAGGATCATCAGAACTCCCACATCAGCTAATGTCGGTCTCTCTCCTAATGACCCATCAACTAATGCTATTTTCCCAAAATATCTGAGAGAGATCTCTAGGTTTCATAAATCATCTTTCAAATCTTGCTTCTGCATTGCCCACATTTTTTGAAAAATACTGGATACTTCCAGTTGTTGTTTCTTCTGTTATTTTTAAGGGCCTGCTTCTGTTCATCGTGCATGTGAATTCACGCTAATTTAAACTATGTCCAGTTATTTTCTGGCAGATGTGCCCAGAAGGACCTCTCTAAAAGCCCTAAGGCTTCCCTCACCATTGAGATCTCATCTGTTTCAGTACATAACTGGTATTTCTGAGCTAGAAACCAGCCAAAGATGGTTTCAACCATACACTGCTCCAGCAGAGAAGTTGCATCTCCTTCTCCAGGCAACAAGGGCTCTAAAACCCTTGCAGACTGGAAAGGCAGGCTACTAGGATGGTAAAACCTTAAACTGCAGCAGCAAAACCCACCCAAGCTTTCAGCCAGAGACCTCCTCTAGGAGGTCTCACTGATACATATCAGAAAAGGTCACCGATTTAAAGGGATATGGAACAAAAACGTTGCTGCTGCCTAATTTTCAAGGCCATGAGCAAGAGCCTTCTCAGGGGCCTTGAAGAAAATGTCAGGGAAAAGAATATATATTTTTTTTTCATAAAGACCTTTCCAGCCCAGATGAAAGTTTACTACTCTTAGCCCACAGAGAAAATGAAGGAAAACAAAAATAACGTACATATCATAACAACCCCAAGGCACAGCAAGAAAAAAAAAAGGCAGAAAAATAATTCAAAGCAAGGTTAGAGAAACATGAGACAAATTAAAATAATGTAACATAACAGGTGTAAGAAAGCAAAATGAATGGATTAGATAGGGTTGGATCAACATGAGACACTAGCATGGCCTGACCTTTAGAGCAAAGGTGTACAAACAGTAAATTACTGCCAAAAGCAGTTTGTGATCTCCTGCCAGTTGCAACTAATTTGCTTCAGTGGAAGAGAAGGGGTGACATAAGATTACAGCTGCCATTTATACATGGGAGAGAGAGGACTATGCAGCACATATTTCTGGGAAGCACAGTGCTAGCCAGAGCTGGCAGGCAATTTCTTGGTGCATTCCTCATCTGGGTTCAGGGATGTTTCCTTCACCCAGATGTCTGAGACATCTAGAAGAAGAAAAAACAAACACAGAATCAAAAAATTATTGCAGATATATACGAAGACAACAGCCTGCATCTGGAGTAATCGAAGCATAATGAATATGAAATGATATAGATTAGGTGATATAACATTTTTGAATGTATAGTGTATGTGGGCAACTTGTCAAATAAGAAGTCGAACACATGCCATCCTTACTATGTTTACAATATATTCAATATTGGGTGATGAGCTAGAGAGCCCGATATATCTGAGAAGAGATAGTTACCTATGACTATAATTTTCAAAATAATTTCTGGTTCAACAGTCAATGCAATATAAAAGTGCTTGTCCTGTGCAGAGAAACAGCAGATGACCCAAAGTCAGCAGAATGGCAAAGGCTTACTTCAGAGGTGTCCACAAGAAAAACAGTTTGGAGAGTGTGTCACACTAAAAGACAATCCCTGAAGTAAAAAGAGCAAAGAGGACCCCTAAGGAGATCTCAAGCTGTATTCAGGCATGAGATTTATTCATTTGGTCTGATGTCATAAATTTATGATCCCCATGAATGGCTATCACTCCCCAGTGGGTCTTTTAGCTGCTCACAAAGTAATTGTGACAGCACTGCTCAGCATTTACATCACCACCTTCTGAGGTGGATCCTCATCACAGACATAAAGGATATATTTGCATCTGAGAATTATCCTTACTTAGTCAACATGGAACAGTTTTAAATGTTAGGAGACAGGCAATTAAAAATATGTCTTTCCCTCTGTGTTTAACTGTTTTAATTAACTGTGTTTCTACATCATGAAGCTGCTATAGCCACACATATTGGAATGCCACTGTGCTTAGTGGAATAAAAATTCACTTCCCAAAGAGCTGATATGTAAGGCCTCTTTCAAGTCAAGTTAGTCTAGAATAAATTTAGAATTTAAAAGATGCAGTGAGAGTTTGCAGTTTTACAGTAAATCTCCTTGAGTTTATGATCTTAGGAACCTGATTGTAAACAGAATGCGGTTACAAAATTATAGGGTATTGTAAGATAATTTTCAGTTAGTCATCAAAATTTCTCTTACAAAATTACTTCATTCTAAATTCCTTGGCTTTAAAACCAATCTTAGTTATAGCAGCAATGTAATTTTCCTCCTACGTTCAGATATGAAACTCTAAGCTGTGACATCCTATAAATGTACCTAACAGAAATAAACTTCCAATATTTGGTTGTTACTTATTAAAAGAGAGAAATGAACAGAAAAAAAAAAATGGTGAGATAATCTAGTTGATTTCCTAGTTTAAAAAAATAAAGAAATCAGTGATTACCTTTGATAGATTTCCACATTTAGGCCATTTTGTAACAGAGTAGGGACAAAAATCTTTAAAATCTGACTTCATCACTTTACAAATTCCTGTTTATTACATAGCAACTCAAGCTAAGATGAAATCACAGGCAGGGCAAACCCACTTGAAATCACAGCTTCTAGTAATTCTGCCAACAATCAGTAACAGAACTCAAACAGATACTTATTAGGAAACATTTGAACTCAATTTTTTTTGAAAGGATGGTACTTTCTGACATTGGTTACCAAATTTTACTTTTTTTTTTTTTTTTTTTAATCAGAGCTTGAAAGCGATCCTACAAGGAGTTATTGACATTTTTTTTTTATTTATTTTATTATCTGCGGTGGCTAGCAGAAGTGTACCCTCCTCACAAAGCACATTACACTGATATGCTATAGAGAGCCGGAAGCCAAATGAAAATTTTCTCCCACAGTCTATGGAGTCTGATGATAATACTTTAATTACGAAACTGAAATTGAGGCTCTGTTGGCTCAACTGCTTTCGAGAGCTCACCACTGATTCTGTGTTTCTTTCTCTTTTCAAGCAGAAGCCACAGAAATCAGAAGAAACTTCTGAGGCTGTTCAGCTTTGGCCCCGTGCCAAGTGCAGCTTGAGGCCGTGAGCTCTGATTGTTTGGGGATTTAGATTTGGGTTCCACTCAAATCCCCAAATACCAAACAAACTGCAGAGAAAATAGAAAGCCTCCCACCATCACCGTACTCCATCTCAGCAATTCACTTGGAATGCTCATTCTGTGACTTTTAAAAAAGCACAATAAACCTCAGAGAATCTAATTGTTGGAAATGTCTCTCTGCATCTTTGCCTAATGTGCCACCCAAGATGCTGTGATATCACTAAATACTCAGCAGAAGAAAGCCACTGAACTCAAGGCAGAAACATGGTCTTCTCTGAAGATACGTCTGTTTTCTCTGAATGCTTTAAGTTTACAGACAAGAGAAGCAGAGAGAGGATTTGAAAACATGGAGAAATAGGACAAAAATTATAGTAGGGTTTGCATACTGCATAGTTTCAGTGAAGTCATGTGTGTGAAAAAGAACTGCTCTGATTGTGGGTCAGCCATGGAGAGAGGCAGATGCTGAGAAAAATTCACATCTGTAGAACACTTCTCTGACCTTGTGGGGCCCAGGCTCATCCCTTCATTCCCAGAAGTTCATATCTTGGAATCCGTAAATCCATTCACCTGAAGTTGTTCTTTTTTTTTTATATATATACATATATATATATATATACACCTATTTCCCCTCCCTACAACATCAATTTCCACAGAAATACCAATAGATTTTTTGCAGTAACTTGCTTTCAGTTTCCTAATGTAGAAGAAAGGAAAGAATGGCTTTGTAGTAGATTCACACATGCAAACAGGTTTAAACATAGCAGAAATTAATGGCATTTATTAAAAACTGGACAAAGGCTTAGTCAGGGAATTTTATCCCTTCAGAATGTCTGCCACATGCCTTCATAGTTATTCAGGTAAATCAAAAAAGTGAAAGAAAGCTCTTCCAGAACTACCATCTAAGACATTGTAGTAAATATCCATAATGTGCAAAGAGTAGTGTTGAGCCAGTCTCTACAATATGCTGGACTGGTCTTCTGCTGTTACTCACCAGAAATTTGGAACTGATTTTTCTTAATGTTTGAGCTCTGCTTAGTGTATGAAAATATGGCTGGTGACAGGGTACTAGCTGTGTCTTCCTGACTGCTATGGACAGTTGACACTCCTGACATAAAGGCTTAATCCAGCTACATAAGCCTACCATAAAGTTCATTCAGCAGCTGAAACTGATTCCTATTCTGAAACAGAGCTTAAAATAGCTTTTGCTTTACGCTAATGGAGAAATGTTCTGCCTTCTCACTCTTCAGTCTGAAACTCTGAACTGGACTGAATCTGATTTATCAGTAGCATATCATAACTGAGAACCAAGACAAACTCGTTTATAAATGATAAATAATTATTGAGCTTCACTACAGCTGTATTTACAGAAGCATATAAGCAGTTGAGTAAAACCAGTGAAAACTTCACTATTCTTCCTGATTTCCATTTTGTCTTTTAATGCCATGAAAAAACATCTTTTTCTGTCAAGGATTTGTAACATTGCATATTGCTCCATTGAAAGAGCAGTCCCTCCATCACTAAAGAATCAGTGGAAAGAAGTTGAGATGAAAAGAACAAAGGATGAACAAAAGATGTAGCTACTTTTTCAGGTGATGCTTACTTCTTTCCTAAATGTTTTTGAACTGAAGTTCACACACACCTGTTCCATCCTCCCTTCCTCAGCCAACTCAAACAGCTCGTTTAGCATTATGATGACACATGCATATGGATGGGGATCTCTCCTGAACTTGCTGAATACTTTAAAAGCCCAGCAGACTGCATTTTAAGTATTTAACCAGAGCACTTTTCTTCAATGTATATATCACTGCAAATTGCCAGTGGTACAGAATATTCATGCCAGCTCGTGTGGGACCAAAGGCGAACTAGATCTGACAGCAGCCGTACTGTCATCACATATGTTCCGAAATAACCCTTTGGTCAAAGCCTCAGAACTGCAACTGTGTAGGCTTTCATGTAACTATTCCATCATTTATTTTGTTGCCCAGCACTAAGGCCTGCAAACCATCCTTAAGTTTTCTTACAATGCAATTACTTGCTGATGTTGTGCCAAGTTCAGACTAATGGTTTTTCATGCATCATTAAACATATTCAGAGTGGAGATCCTACAACAGGTTTCAGACCAACTTCAACAGATTTCATTGTTTTTCATAAATGGCCTAATTCTAAGCTTGTGGCTCTTTCTCCTCATAAACATTTAAAATATATAGTTAAAGTCAGCTTCCCAGCAAGTATCACTTTAGCTGTACAGGCCTCTAAATGTGATAACAATATCATTTTCTGCTTTCCTATACTATTTTGTGGCTTGTTTTTCTACACTAGTTTTACTATATATGTATATATATCATCATTGGTTTGTATTTTTTTTTTCACATGAAGGAAAACGACAGGCCATTACAATTTTGTGTGAGCTGTCACTAAGGAGTATAGTTTCAGTTTCCTTAATTGTATTGAATAAGAAGATAAGCATCTTTATACCAGTATAACTGCATAAACATATAGGACTATTAAAAAAGGAATACATCTCTATTTAAACCTATGAAAGGATAATCAAAAAGTTACAAATCACACATAGAGAAAATGAAGGTAGAGATATCTGCTCATAGGCTCTTTTCTATAGTTGAATTCTGCCTGGAACAAGTTCCCTCCTAATCTAAAATAGCCCTAGTTTATTAACTGCCAGGGCCCATTGCAAGGTACCTATAGCATGGTAGAAGACATTCAGTTTCTTGCAGAGGGATGATTTCTGCCTGCTACTGGGGTAAGCTGCTATTTAATTTCATGGTAAATTGTGTCAGAGTGAGTGTTTTTCTTTGCCATATAAATCCAAACAAATTGCTAAACATTTGGTTTAAAGATCCTATTCTCTATGTCCAGCAATGGACAAAATTTTAACCCACTAAAATGAGTATAAACCACTAAAATCACTTTACCCTCTAGAGGCGGTAGCATATCAACAGCTTACGTTAGGTATCAACCTCTCTTTCATAGTTAAACGTTCCAAGTTTCACATGAACTCTCTTTTTTAATACACATCCACACAGATCCCTGTCCAGTAGAACGGATATAACACACATTTTAAAGATGAAAAACCTCTGACAAACAAGCCAAGTGCCAAATAAGCTCTGCCTAATAGGATTTTCAAGAAGTCTTACACGCCTCTTTGGAGGCTTCAAATACTGTGACAATCCAGCTTCTTACTGCTAAGTCACTCTTCTTGTTTTGTCCCATATGCATTTCACTACTGTGAACAGGTCTGAAGCTAAGCCTAACAGTTTCCAGACTGGAAGTACATTTTACACTTCAGAAACAAAGCAGTCAATAAAACAGCTGAAATACCACTAAAACAAGAACAAAGCATACTAAGACTTTAATTCTTGTATAATATGTTGGCAGGTTTTCTAGGTTATTAATTCAGTTATTCACCCAAGAAGAGATGGCAGCAGACATTTATAATTATACAGAGATGACAAGAAGCCTGGATACATAAAAATGTCAAAGCCGTAAGAATACTTGATCTATCTCATCCTACCACAGGTGGATATTGTATCTGCTGAGGAAGAGGAGGCTCATCACTCTGTAAAAGTTTTCTCTTAGAAACACAGAATGGTTTAGGTTGGAAAGGACCTTAAAGACCACCTAGCTCCAAATCCCCTGCCATGGGCAGAGACATCTTCCACTAGAGAAGGCTGCTCAAAGCTCCATCCAGCTTGGCTTTGAATCCAGGGATGAGGCATCCAGAACTTACTAGGATATTTGTGCTACAAAAGCTGGTTTTCACAATACGAATTTTTCTTATCTACTATAAAATTTATTTTAAAAAGAAACTCTGCACATTTATTTCCTGCTTCTTGGCCTAAGTTTTCTAATTTCTGACTGACAGTATATTCCACTAAAAAAGCTGGCATGTGAAGTGCTTAAAGCATGCCCCACTTGATCAATACAGCAGCCTAGACGAGGTTCTTCTAGTACTCCACTGTCCATCACTGCCCTTGGTCAAGTTTTAGAAGTCATTTTGTTTAGAAATCATTTTGAAACATGGTAGTAAGAACCACCTGCGTACTACAGTTTTAAACAGTCACATGGTACTGCTCTGCTTTGCTCTGACTTCCGCTGTTTGCTATTCTTTACAGTGAGTTTGAGTTTTTGATCCCAGGGCATTGTTTTTGTCTTCATTTTTTTCCGCAAAATGCTCAGTAAAGCACCTGACACATTTCCTATGAAGGCTTCCTGACCTTAAGATTTTTATTTTTTATTACTTGAGTTTACAGCACTATGAGTAATTGGTGCTCTAAACCAAAGATGACAGTTGCATCTTCACATCCCTCCTGTCCCCTTTCACTGCATCCTCTTTCTTTCATGCCAGCTATAGTTCTTGTGCAAATACAAAGGGAGCAGTTCAGAACTTTTCAGATTGACCAGGTCCTTGAATCCCCTCCTATGCACAGGAGGGAAAGGTTTGGAGGTGGAATCGTGTCCCCTCATCGACCAACTTGGTTGGTACACAGTGCTTGGAGACCCAGTCCAGTTTAAACTAAAATGCCTCAATGCAGAATTGATGCTACTTTCCAGGCCATAAAAAATTTCAATTGAAAAAATAAATTCAGTGAGGTACAGGTTGAACAGGAAATATTTAACTCATTAAAAATAAAACTTAACAGATACTATCTAAGAGAAAACATGCTTCTTCATCTCCATCAGAGCACAAAATATTCACAGGCATAGGTACATCTAACATGAATTACTGATGGCCCAAACATATGGTTTAGTTTGAATATTTTATTCAGCTCTGTCATGGGATTTAACTTTAAGTGAAATCTTAATTCTGTCTGAAAGGCCCTCAAGACTACTTCCCTAAAAACAAACCAAAATCAAAGAAAGCCTTGGCCTGAGTCCAAGCAACCCGTTAGAATTCGGAATTCAAAAAGCAGTGTCACAAGGAATGATCTGAAGTCACAGGAAAGACAGAAATAGCACAAGAAAGCTTTTTCTCACACTCTGTCTAGCATACTTCATTTGTGTGAGAAATTGTAAGGGAAACGGGAGACCTCAGATATTTTCCATGGATTAAAACAACATACGATACTGTTGAACAGTTTCTAGCGGGCTTTGTCTGTATTCAAGAAAATGAAATCCAGGATCTTGTTACTGTCCTCTTCAGTCAACATTGGAATAGACTTATCTGTTGTCAATCACTCCCCTAAGGTAGGCTGGAACAAATAAAAATAGGATATGAGCTTTCAGATCCATTACGCTCTCATTCAGGATCTTTCCAGGTGTCTGTTTTAGCTAACCTTGCTTTATTTCACTCAAAAAGCTTTACCTGACTGCCAACCAGGAAAAGTTAACCATATGCTTAACTTGAAACACAAGCTCTGGGCCTCCCCTCACACAAGCAACCCCTTCTGCCACTCTGCTCCAGCAGCGTAAGCAAGTCCTCAGAGAGCCCAGAGCTGCCCAAATGCAAGACTTACCATTGAGTTTCAACATGCTGAGGAGCAGATTCCATTTTTGCACTTTGCTCATCTTGAGCAGACATTTGTAAGCCTATAATGAAGCCTGCAAAGGTCCCAGTTTTACACACTGACTAAAGCACACAAAAACTCAACACTGCAATTAAGTTTTTCTTCAAAATCTCATTTGTGAGCAAGCTAAAGAGGTCTTTTAGATTTTTGCTGCCACTTGGTAGTGGCCTACGCTCAAGTCCTTTCTTACTTGTGTTACCTAGCAGGGAAAAAATACATAGGTGCCTAATAGTGAATACAAAATAATATTAAAATCATCTGGACTTCATTTTTAGTTCTGCAAACACAGGTCCTTGGAGCATTCTAGTTTTGTCATTTATTTTGTATTTGTAAATCCTACTCTGAGTGTAAGGGGATTATGAGAACTGCTGGGGACAAGGGAATAATAATCCTTACCAGTATTTCCTTTGAAACTCAGACCTTGAGTTCCCTAACGGTAAATCTTTCCAGTGGATTAGTCACAGAGACTCACTGTGAGAACATCATATCTCTGCTGAAGTTAAAAGTCTCTTCTAAGCATTTAAAAACATTTACTTAATTTATAAAGCAGCTATTTTTCAATTGATGTTGTTCTGCTTACTGATTGCTGAGAGAAATTATAAAATTTTCATTTAAAGACATTCAAGGTTAAAAAAGCTTTTTCTTTCTTTAAGCATTTTCAGGATAATGCCCTCTTCTACAGACTCAAATAGATACTGAACTGTTGCACTGTTTAAATTCCATTAGAGGACAACTTTAAAAAGGCCTTATTTGGGAGTTTTTATCCAAATCTTTAAAAATAAATATGAGATAAGGTAGAGGATTGTTCAAGTGATGTGAATCAGATAACTTCAAACATTTAGGGACAGTACTAACAAGCTAAAGAACAGCATCATAAATCAGGTCCTAATTAGAGGCAGGCAATTATATTCACTTGGTATACTGAAGATTGTCCTTAAAGGCAGCCTTTCTTTTAAGAATACATCACAGGTAGATCCTGCTTGCCATCAGAGTTTGTTAGCTGTCACCGTCATGAATTACTTACATTCATTCATTTAAGCAAAATATAAATCTTTTATTTACTGAGTGATTACAGTTCAGTGCTGATACAAAGTAAAATATTAGCTTGTGAAAAAGAAAACAAGCCCCTTTCTGATAGGATTGCACTTTCATTCACATGAAAGAATGTGCAGGAAACCAGCTACACTTGAAAAACAACTTTAGACCAGAACTGGTATTTGCCTTTTGACTTCTGCAAACCAACTGTGTAGATCAAGGTTCTCCAAACTTAAAGCAGGAGATAAAGGACTGAGATGTTCAACTACTTATGAAAGTATGACCAAGAAGAACTAGACAACCACTTGTCAAAGCAAGCATGTCGGAAAAAGGAAAAGGAGTACTCCCAAATATAGAAAATTTGGATACACCAATTACAGTGTAAAAAGTATAGGATTAATCTCAATAGTAACATTCAATTTATCTTAATGAACTCTTACAGCAAACTACTTGGCATAAAATACATTTTTCAGAAGCCATGTCAAGCTAGCCTGACACTAAATTCTCAAAGCAGGTGAATAAGCTACTTCCACTGTGGAAGCCCACGGAAAACACATGATCAGAAAAGTTACTATATGTATACTATGCATTATTATGCATATACAATACTATCATCCTTCCTAGATCTTTACGTTTTGATCATTGTTTTAATTTTAAAAATGCACCATGTTCTTCCATAATATCATCTTTGTTTATACCCATCACCAGTAAGAATCTTGCTAATGAGACTAATATTTTTTGCAAAGTCTAGCTCTAAGTCCCCTGCTTGGTCTCAATATTTTCAAATGAAATGACATTAATATGACACTTAAAAACATTCTCAAATGCAGTCTTTACAAGTCCTGCTCTAAAACTTTCATGTGACTTTATCCTTGAGAAAAGATATCATGGTGGCAATTTAAGACTCAGAAAACTAACTGTGCTTGAATTGCTTCCAATTCAAGTACAGTTGGCTGAGAATTGATTTTCCATTGTAATGCGGTGTTGGCATGCCTGCACTGTATAGAGTAGGCTGCCTGCCAGCCTTACCACTGCCATGCAGGACTAATAATATTGTATAGTCTTACAAGTTAATTTCTTTGCAAACTACAATGGAAGAGTCAAACTTTTTGACTTGGAGCAATACTGTTAGTTGATTGACAAACCTTTCAAGAAAAGCTAAATCATTACATGCTTATGATACTAAAATACAGCTTCAGTTGACTCCATAGTGGAGAAACTACTACAGATGATTTTTTGCAGTCTGATCTAGGTAATCTACAATGATTTCTAAAGCAAGGATGGTGCATTTACTACCTGATTGTAGATCCCAGTCTAGTACCTCTTGGTCTTCACTTCAAGATAAATATTGAAGTTTTGTGCTTTATGCAAGTGACCATCATCCTCTTCTCATACACCATACACAGGGTAGGTGTAGATCCAGAACAACAGTTTCAAAAGTATTTCAAGCAGGAATAAAGAAGGACTTCCACCTAAATACAATGATTTGTATTCCTCTGAACTATAACCAAACTAAGACTGTCTCTGTGCCATTAGAAGGATGTGGGAGGTACAGTGACCAGGCTCAAAAAACACAATCATGCTAAAGACTTAGTTCCCTGGATTTATTTCAGCCTCTAACTTCTCTCTGATAAAGCTGCACTGGCACAAAGAAAGTAGTGGGAAAAAAATGGAAGGAAAAAGCTGCTTTTGCTGGTGTGTAAGCATAAAGCGCTCAAAACTACCACCTAAGGATGATTTTGATGCTTGTGCTACCCAACAGGACTGGTTTTGTTTCTGTTTCTCACTGTGCCATCACCACTAACAAAACCCTTGGTAGTGCAGGTAAAAATATTGAGTGATATATGTAAAGGAGCATTCTGGGGACAAGGAAGCTATCAAGTAACAGATGTCGGAAATTCTGGTGTACAGATGAGTTCCAGGTCTTTACAGAAACTCAGTGGATTTTCTGAATATCTGAATGCCAGGCACATTTTATTTCTTGATTCAAAACATTCCTTTCAACAGGACATTGAAGAACAGATGTAGAAAGCGAAAAAAAAAAAAAAAAAAAAAAAAAAAGAAAAAACAGAGGGGGAGAGTGAAGAAAACTGGAGCCTGAATCTGTAACTCTGAAAACTCCCATTCAATCCCCATGTAGTCTCAGGAAGGATACAGGATAATCCTGCATCTCTTCTGTACTTTTGAATTCAACTTTTCCTGACTACCTGGAGCTGTACCCTTGTTCAGCCTATAAATGTTCACTATGATAAATGTTGACACAATTTCTCAGAAAAAATAAATTCTTCTGCCCAGCTTGCTTAAGGACTTGTAGGCTTTCCCAGAGCATAGCAGAGCTCTATTCAAAAAAAAAAAAAAAAAAAAAAAAGTTTTTTTTTTTAATTGCTATTTTTTTTTTTATCACTTTCAGGACTCTGCTCTGTTTTTGCATGAGTAAGTTTGTAAAGTCTTTCTACAAAGTGTAGGCAGGTACAATAAAAATACCATTATTTCATAAAGCAGAGAAATTGAAATCCACTCTTCTATCACACTGAGCTCCTGATCATTTAAATAACTTTCCCACTATGCTGTACAATCACAGTCTTCCTTGTCCTCTCTTTCTGATCACGTGTTCTTACACTTTCCTGAGGAAGATAAAAGATTAACTATACATTACTCTTCCCTGGAGTTATGGAGCTACCCTAGGGAGAAAGAAACTGAATTCATGTCCTGACTTCCTAGGTGAGTGCTCCAAAAAAAAAAAAAATGAACTAGTGCATAAGGATAGAGCACCTTGGCAGATAGGTTTTAAAAGAACATAAATCATTCTTAGAGCTTTAAAAAATGCACCTGTCTTCAAATAGCTTAAAGAAACAAACAGAATTTAAGGCACATGTATGTCAGTATTACTGATGTATGCTTATGGTGTTCTATCACCTACTTGCAGTTGCTTTTAGAACTGTATCACTGGTTTTGAGCAAATCCTGACTCAGGATTCATGCTACACTGGATTTCACCTTGAGGAGATGAACTTTCACTATACTGGCACACAGCTGCAGGGTTAAAGAAATCTAGATTTCCCCATAGAGGTCAAGGATAATAGTCATACTGCCTGTCTCCGTACCTGAAAAGGACTTTGTGCCCACAGTGACTTGTAGATGTGAGTAAATCCAAGCTGCCAGAACTTCACTCACTGTTGCAGTGATTTGCATACACCTGCTAAGTCACCAGAGGCGCCAGTTTCAAGTATCACACTCTCTTAGCCTTGAGTTATAGCAATGTGAATTATTTGTACAAAGAGTAGCTAAGAAGAATATGGCCAAAGGACCTAGACATATACACAAATATACTTAACATTTATACATGTGTAACTAGAATTGGCTATAGGTCTAATTACTAATTAGACACTAAAATACTATGTTGTGACCTCTTTTGACTTCATCAGCACACTACCAAATATCCTCCATACAGTGCTAACATCACTCGAAGATGCTGCTGCAAAAAGATAAAGTACTATTTAAATGGAAGTTGTTAAACAAAAACAGCCTTGCCCAGATTGTGTTACATTTAAAAGACAAGAAAACAAATCAATGTTGCCAAATGGGAAAGGATAAGATCAATGGGTGGGAAGTACATTTTCAAGACATTAAAAATTTTAGAAGTAAAAACAAAAGTTTAAAAACTCAGAACAATTACCTGGCTGCCTCCTTTTAAATCAAAGTTCATGGCATTTATATAATGCTAGACATAAGATAATACCTAGCATCTGAGTGCTTAGCATTGCAGTTTTCTGATAATGTACCTCTAAAGGCCTAGGCCCTAAACAGAGCATTGCAATCATCAGCCATGATTTATGGAAGCAGTAATTCCCCCTCTGCCTATATTTCATGCTATTAAAGAGAAAGATTGGGCTGTCAGTTGAAATACTTTTTCTTCAGATAGAGTTAAAAGAACAGTAAAAACTATAGGTGACCCACATTTCAGCAAAGTTACTTTCTGCAGATGTATGCAGCTACATTGGTAGTAGGAAAAAAAAAAAAAAAAAAAAGCTTGAGCCTTCATGAGTGTTATTCACAGCTCTTCCTCTTATTTTTCTGTGCAGACCACCAAAAAGTGTATGGAGCACATCACTGCTCTAGAACCATTAGAAAAAAGTGCACTAAAGCTCTAGAAAGGCATACAATTTTGTTGAAAATCAGACTGCAGTTCCTGGTGTACAGCCCTAGCTCCCAGTAAACCATTGTGTCATGTCTTAGTATGGGCAAGTACCCCAGGTAAGGTGGAAATGCTCATGTCCTGATATAGGTCTTTTCCTTTTAAAGAGATGGAAAGAGGTTTAAGGTTTTGTTTTTGTTTTTTTTTTTTTTTGTGTGTGTGTGTGCAAACATACACACGATTCTCTTTCCCTCTGCTCACGTTACAGGTAGCTGTAACACTAAAAGCAATCACGAAGCTTAGCAGAGCTTCAGAGAAAACAGATCTGGCAATGCTTACAGCAGTAACTCACTACCTGGTTCCCAAATGCCAGAAACACCTTTTCCATGCATCATCCCCACCCCCAAGATCTGTGAAAACCCTTCACACAACCACAAAAAAATTAGGATTTCTCTCACTGAAGATAACTACCACTCTTTTTGAGAGCTCTTGTGTCACTTGGCTTGAGGCAGAAACATCCCATTTGAGCTTTATCTTCTTTATCCCACATGTAGATCAGGGCCTGATTCTTACTGCAGACATTCACAATAGTTATATTCACGCCCCCTTTCCTCCACCTCTTTCCCACAGGCCCAGCCAGCTACACAGCAACAAGAAAGAAATCCCTCAGAGGAGCAAACAGTCCAGTCAGAGCCACATCCCAGTGACACCAGTGAACACTTTGTGGCTGTCTTTGCTGGGTGAAGAACGTACCCTGGCAGTGTAACCTGGAGATGAGCTAAGAGGTGAAGTGATTGCAGCTTGAATATATCAATTCAAAACTATTTCAGCATCTGTATGTAAATATATCTACCACTTCAGGCACGCACATCAAGCACCAGCAGAGTATTGAAGTATACAACATGCCATATTCTATATGTTGAAAGCGTTATTTTACAACTTTTAACCTCAAAACAGCTGTGGTAGATATAATTTTCCTCAGCTCTTGTATAGCAATCATGCCATTTTACTGACCCATTTCTAATATAATATACTAACTTTTGAGGTTTTTCTAATGTCTAATGAACACCTACATTTATTTTACTCTTCAGTTCTGGCTTCTGATTTCGTATCTGCAAAATATAGCTATCATTCTCAAACAGATTGGTTATCCTAGTGAACATTAGATTAGAAAGACAGAGCCTCTTTGGTACTGATAACTTTTTTTTCCCCCCATTTATTTTGGAGCCTTTGTCATTCTGTGCCTTTATTGTTTTTTAGAAACATAGAAAGCAATGTTTAACAACTGACAACTAATTTCCTAATCAGAGCAAGTTTCTTGCAAAGGCAAGCTGTAGGTTTGTGATGGAAGTAGGGATAGCATTTGAGCAGATGTGGACACTAGCATTAAACCTACAGATGCTTAAAATAAGGCCAAAATCACTTTTATGCTCTTATATTACTGTGTCTGTGAACTCATTTAAATATTGCAGATAATAATTCAAATTTCACAATACAAAAGAAAGAAAAAAAGATAGCCTCTTTGGACTGTATCGAGAGATTGTTCTTATTAGGTTTGTTGGTTTTTGACAGAAAAACAAAGCTGTCACTTAAGTAACACCAGGGAGATAGAGTTGATATTACAGACATTGAGAGACCAAATATAGCATATAGTTGATTAATTTAAAAATTCTTAATGTTCCTTGCTAGCCACAGTCTGAAAGAGCACTTCATTATTCCTTCTTAATTACTCAAAATATGTATCACCCATAGCACTTCAAATACAGAAAACTAATTCTGTGAAACTGTTTTTTATGAATGTCTTTTGACTCTCCTTCACCAGTAGAGAGGTGACCTACTCACAGTACAATGAAGCACAATTCCTGACAACTTGTGACCAAGTCCTATACAGTGTAAGCAGGACCTACCTAGAAACTACTGATTCACATACTATGAGTTACCAGATAGATGCATCACTTGCTTAAATGGCTGTTCTGCATTCCCAGTCTTTTAGATTTTATGGCAATATTAGGATTATCACTAGAAGCTAATCAGAGAACTTCTGCCAGATAGACTTAAGCAGCTTCACAAAGCCATTAAAAACCTGAGGCAGTACTTTGGAGCATGTACAAAAAAGCTGTTTCTCTTTTAAAGGGTTTTTAATTGCGTTACTTCTCTTTTAAAGGGTTTTTAATTGTGTTACCATGATTTTAATTACTATTTAATGACTTAAAGTCATAACATGAGTCTCAGCCCACCAGCCACAAGCCCCCTTCTCCCCTCCTTCCTTTTTGTTTTAGTAATTGGTGGTAGAAAGTATCCTGAAATGCTTACAAATCATGTGGTTAAAAATATAAAAACATTGTTTCAAAGCCTAATGAACTAGTCTCCTCTGTTTTCATTCATTCACCTACCCATTATACAATTCAACTTCCAAACCTGGGCTAACTACCACAAAAGTGGAAAAGAAGGAGACAAAACTTGGCGTAACTTTCAGAAATCTCAGAGCCAGACAAAAGACTGGGTTCTCAAAGATCTCCTTGCACAAAATATTCACTGAGAAATTCATTCTCTGCCTTCCCTTTTGCAGTTTTCCAGCCTTATAAACTTGTTTCCTATCACGTGTATTCTCCATTACCACCTACCTTCCACATGAAAGGAATATTATAGTGCTTCACCTGCAGTCAGAGGGGAGCTTTCAACATAGAGACATCCAGCTTTCTGTGGGTCACCAGTAAACGGGCTGGACCAGGATTTAACTTCCCACATGGTGCAAGGAGCTGACTGTTTTTGCACATCTCCTTCTGTAAGGAAATGTACTTATCTCTCAACGTTGATCTGAAGAGCCAATGGTACCTAACTCCTTGAATTTTCCACTCAGCAGGATCCAGTTTCTCCCTCTTATAGACTGAAGCTTGTGCCTTAGTAAGAGCCAGCTTCTCCCAGATCTTGAATCCTGCTGAACTTGGAAGTGACACTCCTTCCTCCTCCTCCTTCCTCCCAGCTGGAGTATATACTAGGAAAAACAGGGCCAACAGATAATAGCCTGCTGATAATAATGAAGGGCATTTTATAGGAAGAGAGAAAAACTACTATAAAAGCCATCTAAAATGAATGTTCTGGACAGCTGGTTAGTGTTTCTGCACCAAATACTTTCCTACACATTTCTGAGATGACAAATGCTCATTTCAGTTAAAAGTGCAGATTCAGTTTTCTGAGACACTGATAAATAATTTTGATAAAATCAGACTATTTCACAGCCTCTGCAGCAGCCTGTCAGTTTTACAGCACAATTTTATCTTATGAAGCTCAGAGTATTGCCACATTGTTTAGAAAATGTTAAATATACATCAATAAACGTGTTCTCTTGCTCAGATACTAGTTTTGTTCCTGTACAAGTCAGGTTTTCTAGTTTCAGTCCTCGAGTTTCAGGACTGACTGACCCCAAATTGCAAATATATATAAAAAAAATAAAAATAACTAAAAGGGAGGTATTCCATGAAGAGGCAAGATAGAAGTCCCACTATTGACTTCAATAGATAAGACATTAGTCACCTTTCAAACATCTGACGCAGGGCAATAACTAGAGAAATAAAATAGATACAGGATGGAAAGGGTTGAATGAAAATGCAGAAATGAAAGCGACTCATGTTCTTTTCTCAGTCTGTCAATTTTACCTTGAATATGCAAGTATATGAGGACTCTTCATATTCTTTTTACAGTTAATTCCCTTTCAACTCAGTTACTTTAATGTATAACCTAGTATAAAACCCATAAGCGTCTGTACTGAGACACTGATGTATCTGAAGTTCCCTGTGACTGTTTACTTAATGCACAATACCTCAAGAATAGAGAGGGAAAGTTTGTAGTTAATATTAAACTCAACTGGACTTTCCCAAAACAAAGAACTAGGTGTTCAATTTTCCAAAAAGGACATGTGTCTAAGAAGTCATCAGAACGTCCACAGATAAAAGTGAGGGCTGCCACTCTTTAAGCCATAAGAAGGCAAGACAGACAAGAACCAAAGTAATATTTCTAAGTTCCTTTTAAAAATGTTTCCAGCGAGGAATGTTATAAATATTTTATTGGAAGAATAGATAGAAATTTCAATTGCTCCTTGAAGAGCTATTGTGACAAATTTAGAGATTAAATTCAGCCATTAAAGTATCAAATGGAGAGATTTTAGTCTTGCTTTTATTGGAAATCAAAATGCAATTTTAAACTGTAGAGCTCCTACTGATGCCTTTATAATAGAAGCATTTCAGAGCTGGACTCAAATGGTTTATTCCACTCAAACTGACACTGGAAAAAAAAAAAAAAAAAAAAAGAGAGATTTAGTCTTGGAATAAAATAATATTTATTTCCAGACAAAAAGATTCAATTTTATTAAAGATACAGAAGAGGGCAGCTGTTGTCTTTGATTATATTTACAAAGTATGAATCACTTTTAACACACAGAGGTAGCAAACCAGAATAAATTAATGCTCACCATGTGGGGACATATGCAGATGATAAGGATGATCACAGCTCCTCATTTCAATTATAATTTCAGCATGTTCCTGCTACAGATGTCTTCCAGGCTTAAAGAAACAATTTCAGACTACCAATAAAAACTTTATATAGGAAAGAAGAAAAGAATCTGAGATAGAAAACAAAGGTTTTGTACACAAAAAAGAAAGCAAGTATTCCATATCTGAATTTACACTATTTGCCAAGTGACACTTGGGCTTTCTCCTGACTGTGAAATTGCCATGTTGTAAAATTCTTAATACATACAACATGAGGAACCATTTTGTCAAATATGGTAGCAAATAGCTATGGCAGTTTTGGGGTTACAGTACCCAGATGGAGCATCCCAAGACAACTGACACTATTATGCAGAAATGCATGATGCAGAAATAAGGACATTAAACTGAACTACACATTTGGTTTGAGGACAGAGAACAAACATCTTTGAAGTTACTGCAAATAGGAAAAAGCCACCTTTTCTCCAGTGCTAAGAGATGTATACAGGTTGTTATAATCACAGAATCACAGAATTTCTAGGTTGGAAGAGACCTCAAGATCATCGAGTTCAACCTCTGACCTAACACTAACAGTCCCCACTAAACCATATCCCTAAGCTCTACATCTAAACGTCTTTTGAAGACCTTCAGGGATGGTGACTTCACCACTTCCCTGGGCAGCCTGTTCCAATGTCTAACAACCCTTTTGGTAAAGAAGTTCTTCCTAACATCTAACCTAAAACTCCCCTGGCGCAACTTAAGCCCATTCCCCCTCGTCCTGTCACGAGGCACGTGGGAGAACAGGCCAACCCCCACCTCACTACAGCCTCCTTTGAGGTACCTGTAGAGAACGATAAGGTCGCCCCTGGGCCTCCTTTTCTCCAGGCTGAACAAGCCCAGCTCCCTCAGCCGCTCCACGTAGGACTTGTTCTCCATTCCCCTCACCAGCTTCGTCTAATAATACTCTAAAGATTACTTGTTAGATAGTATCCATACAGTTATTTCAAACAGAACAATTATTTTTAAACTCTTTCTCTCCTGTGACAAAAAGTGTAAATGTCAAACTGATATCATTTACAAATTTTGTCTATGATTTTGGATTAAGGATTGATATAAAGGAAGAGGAAAATTGCAAGTGCCTTACAGTGGATAGAAAATGAACAATTAGAATTTGCATTAATGAGAAAAGTCAGATATAAATACAGAATAAGTCTTTGTCTTTCTGAACACATTCTGCTGGGTACAGACTTACATAATAGGAAAAATTTTTATCTGCCCAGTTTTCTTTTTACTGACTAGCTGAACATTGATACTCCAGAGACCATCACAAGAAACTATGTAAGTCTATGAATTTCATTAAAAATTTGCAATACTGTGGTGAAACTAAATGCTGAAGAGAGTTGTGATCTCTGAACAGAACTGTTGTTACATAAAAATTGAAGTAACCATGAATTAGTAAATCATCAATCCATCAAAATGTAAACTAATTTGCAAGAATTGTTTGTATCTTATCTAGTCCTGTCTGTCCATGAGAAGAGAATGTTTTTGTTTGTTTGTTTGCTTTTTTCAAGTGTCTGGAAAGGAAAAACTGACTTTGTGTGAATGCATCTGAATAACTATTCCCCCTTGTAGCAGATTACATAGCAGTACTATATATGTGTGTGTGCATACGTATCAATACATATATATACACGGCATGTATTTACAATATACATGTAATGCTTTCATTTAATTTAGATAATCAGTTACCAACAAAGGATTAAGACTTATCACATTAGGAATTACTTTTGCAGTAGTAGAATAACTATAGATATCATATAGATCCTGAATGCTTTCCATGTATTATTACTGATTAAATAAACATACATCTGGTAACATCAGTACCTTGCTCACACCCCTCTGCTTCTCAGATCTCCAACTCAATTCAAACTAGGTAGTTTTGAATTCAACTACTTATCTTTTTTCCCCTCCTCAAACGGCTATATCCTAAATGGTTGGTTCATTTGTTGTCATATCTACAATTTATAAATTGCTGTTAAGTTTTGCTTAATTTAACAGAAAATCACAAGATACATACTTAAAAAACTTTAAGACTGGTGACTGCAGAAAGGTCACCACTGACCTTAACCAAAAGTGAATTCACATCAAATAAAGCCTCTAGTTAAGATGACAAAGGAAAATTTTTCTGGAAGCTTATTGTCAGTTTTCCTCAAAGCAGAAAAGGCACATGTTGTAAAATAAAGTATCTCAAAATTGTGTAGTTGAATAATCTTTGCTGTGATAGCACTGTCTCTCTGATTATCTTGGGGATGCAACAGCAGAGTGGAGGACAGTAAGATGCAAGATGCGATGCAAGCCTTGCCTCAGATAGAACAGATGAGTATGTCAGTAATTTATTCAATCACTCATATACGCATTGCATAATTGAAGAGATGCTGTAATACACTCCCCTCTCCTCTTTTGGATAGGAGAGTCAAACCCCATTCAGTTATACAAAGGTTACCTCCTCTCTGTTGTGCCTTATCTATTGCATTCTTCTCAGTTTCTTTTGCCTTCCCCTGCCCAGAGTATTGTTACAAGTATATGCTCATCCTCTTCTTCTTTTTTAACCTTCTCTTTCCCCTCATTCTGCTCCACGGAAGACCCATTTCCTTCTCAAACCCCAGGTCACAGAGCTTGTAACCAGGTCGTAAGCACAGCACAGCCCCATCCACAATGTAACAGCTCAGGAAAGAAGTTTAAAACGGCCTTTGTCTCCCTCCCTGGCTATGAGAAGTATACTCAAAATTCCTGCCAAATGCACACGTGGAGTAGAACATCCAAGGGTTCACAAAGTTTGCGTTATTTTGCATCAACTTATTACGCTTGTCAGACCCTAAGACTCTTCATCACTGGTCATGAAAAGTTCTCTAGGGAGTGCAGCCAAAACTGTCATTCAGAAAGCAGCAATTTCCTGCTTCCTGTTCATGTGAATTTATATTGACAGCTATCTGTAAGCTCTACAGACTGGAGGGTATAACCTGATCATTTCAGAGGAAGATCTCATTTTATCAATGACTTCTGTTTCAATCTACCAAGGCATCATTTTTGCACACAGCTTCTGTGGAAGGTAGACTGATATTTCACATTACAATTTCAGCTGCAGTCCCTTTCTTGGGGACTATGAAATGATAAAAAATATTCCTAAAATTGTATTAAGACTATGCATACATAACTTCAGAATTTCTAAGGCAGTTACATTCTGTTATTGAATAGGTTAATTATGGAGAGAGGAAAAAAAAATATTATGAACTTTTATTAAAGTATTCTGGCTTTCACATGTGGTTAAAACCACACTAATTAACAAAAATACTCTATGATAGCTCAATTAACTAGAAGCAAATATAAGCTCAGTACCATGAAGTGCCAAAGGCCAATTAAGGTGACACCCATGTGAAAAATTCTGAGCATCAAGGGATGCAGATCAAGTATTATCAATGGCAAGAACAAAGCTTGTAGTATCTGGTTCTGCTTCACTATTTTGTAGCAGCAAGATTTACCAAATACTTAACAATAGAGATGTTATTGGGCCAATTAAACCACAACCTTAAGGGACAAGTGTAAGACAGCAGTGAAAAGACATTCTTCGTATACACCCTTATGATAATAAATATGATGTGGCACTGGACATGGACTAAACATTTACACCAGCGTAACATAATACTAGCTGAATTACGAGATTTAGAAACTAAGAGGATTGTCAAAATCTGCTAATCCTTTGCCAGGAGAATAGATAGGATGTATATATATGTGTGTGTGTGTGTGTGTGTGTATATATAAAATATGCAGGAGAATAGCTGCAGTAAGGTTTTTGGTACCCTATGTTGACAGATTATTTAGAACTTATTTAGGTACATGGTTCAAATCACTTAAATTATTTTATCAGTAATCATAATATATTTCATTAGTATTTGATCATTTCAACTCATCTTTCCACATTCTAGATTTTTGTATTCCTTTTTAATAACCATAATTTTTCTTCTGATACAACCGTGCCATTAGGAAATACATCTATAGATTTATTCCTTAAATAAAATTAGGACATTGCTCTTGTCCATTTGAACTAATCAAAAAGATGATTCTAGCCTCTCTGTTTAACGAAGAAAAGTATATTGCAGAAACATGATCACTGGTGCAAAGCCAGAGAAAACACAGACTAATGATACCAGCTTTCAGACGCATTACACTAATTTAATTCCAGCAACACCACATGCCTCTGAATTTGGCAAGAAATACACACTGAATCCAGAATATTCTTTAGTTCAAGACTATGCCATAAAAACAACTGTCACAATAGAATGGACTTAAAAGCATAAATCCATTGTGAAGTTGTAGAAGAATCTCAGCAACTTTGACAAATTTTCCCAGCTATGAGTTATAACCAAGAGTTTTAATGTTCTAGCTTACATACTAACAAATTACAAATATTGAGTTCATGCACAGCAAATGACAAGTAAACTTTTTTCAGATGGGTATGTTGCAATCAAATCAGCGACTATGACAGCAACTATGTTTGAATTAACTCTTCCTAAACATGGCCTGAAACTGTATCACGCAGTTCAGTATGGCTGAGCTGACCGAAGCAATTTCATGAGATATTTATGTATCTCATAGTGATTTTTTTTAATTAAAAAAAATAATAATTGTATTTGTTGATATGCCCTAGAAATCTAGAGCACAAAAGTTTCAGTTCTTGTCCTAGTAAATGTCTGATTATCCCACGGAAACTAGAACAAGTTTAAAAGGATGAAAATGAAGCCCATTTCAGAATGTCCCACGATGGTTAAGGTACTCTCCCAGAAAAATTAGAAAACTATTCCTTTAAACTAGGAAGCAAAAATTAAGTGCTCTGTTGCCAGCAGAAGGATGGCACAGGATAGATTTTTTTTATATTAGGAATGGAATACAAACCTTATTAATCTACAAGTTTTGTTCTTTTGGGGTTTTATTTTAACTTTCAATTAATAAGTAGTTTTTTCATGTTAAAAAAAAAAAAATCTCCCCTATTCAAGACTATTCTCTAATCTTTACTCAGATTTCAAAATTGCATCTCTTTGGTCAAAACAATACTCTTCATACAGAACTATGCACTTCTGTCATCCAGAAGAAATATGCACATTTTCCTAACTTAAAAGTGATCAGGCACCACAACAGCTGGATTTTTACAACTCTTGTGAACTACACAAATCAGTAAACACAAAGAACATTTTTATATCTAGATGTCAACTGGGTAATGGGGGGAAAAAAAGGAAGAATTCAAGAGGAACTTTGAACATAGTAATTGACATATTCCAAAGGACAAAAAAAAAATATATATATATATATATCCTAAACTTCTTATCTGAGCACTTCACCCTTCCCTCTCAGAATCCTGAAGCTCATGGAACAGCATAGTTCATCACACTGTGTAAAATCATGTAGTGATTAAAGATAGTCATCTATAAGGCTGTAAGGGTGCCACCAAATTTCTAACACATGTTCTCTTGTATGGAAGCATCTAGAAAAATTGGTCATTTCAACTATTCTGTGCGAGTCTGCATAAGTATGGTTGTGTTCCTATATAAGCATTTTGTAATTAGTATCACTGTACTGCCCACAGTTTTCATTCTAGATATTTCTTAGCAGTGACTTTTATTGTAACTGAGCAATCTGAAAAATGAGTTACCTTTTGCCACAACGTGGGAGGAGCATCTGTCTGTCTTATCTGTTGGCTATGATTTGAAATGGCATCTCGTCTTTGTTCCATCACAGCAAACCTGTAGTTAGCCTTCACTTTTGCATTAGTCTTAGGCTAGCCCAGCTGCAATACACAAATACAGCAGCTTTTCCACTTACCATAGCTCATTTAAACTAAAGATGAGTCATATCTACTTACAAGTTCAATAGAGAACATGCATTTGACAGCAAAACCTACAAAGCTTTTAAGGGATTTCCTCAACATTCTTCTGTATTCTTTGTCCTATTATCCACTATTTCATTCTTCTTAATTTTGTTGGTTATTTTCACATAAAGTTACAATAGTTCAGACCTGAGAGGTTGAATTTTACATAATTCTTGCAAATATGTTTTTGTTCTATTTGATTGGAAGAGCAACAGAAGACTTCAAGGAGCTCAAACTCCCCAAGGGTTTACATACTTTAAAATCTCTATAGCAAAGAAGTGTGTGGAGGGGGAGCGGGAGGGGACAGACAACAGACCTTCCAATTAATATTACATTAGCAGCAGGTTGGTGTTTTTTCTTTTTTTTCTTTCCTTTTTTTTTTTTTTTTTTTTTACAGAGTACTATCAGGGTTGTGTGCTTAATGAACAGTTTGATTTAAAGCTTAAAATTATTAAGTGTTCCACCAGAGTCATAAATAATGCAGTTTATAATATTTCTATCGAGCATATAAAACTACATTTGTCTTCCATTAACAACACACTTTTTAAGTAGCCTGACCTCTTCAGATATATAAGAACATGCAATTAGTGCAATTTGTCACAGGTCCTTTACATTTTAATAAGATGTAATTAATTGCCTGTTTAGTCTAATTAACTTTGAAGCCCTGACAGTTCTTGCTCTCTGGTATAAAGCACAGCTTCTTATTTGAATTGCTAATATCGGACAGAGTGCCTCCATACAACAATAAATTCAAAGCTGTGTACCTTTGCACATTAAGAAACACGGGGCTAACCTACTAATATTTGCGTTAACTTTTTCCAAATCTATTTTCAGTAATCTGTGCCAATGCATGGGAGTCCATATTTGTGAAACAGCAGGAATAACTGTATATTACTATTGGAATTCTATTGATGATCCCACAATATAACAACTCTATCTCAGTCATATTACTTGTGTATGTTTCATACATGATTTAACAAATGAATTACAGAATCAGACCAGCAGAGATGCAAATCCTTTATGCCCTTCAAAGTTATCTTGCAGCTCATGAAGAGCATAGCAACACATTAAACAGATGACCCTGAAAGCCCTACACTTCACTGATCAGAGAAAGTTATCAGCTGCATGGAAATAACATTGGACAGAGTTAAAAGCTTTGGAACTCAGACTTGTGGTTTTTATTTTTAGTTTGGGTTTTGTTTTTTAGCTGTATGGGATGATGACAGTGTATCTTGATTTTAATGTGCATTTTTATTTAAAATATAGATTTGTCTCCTGATTATTTTAAATACTTAGAGGATTGAATTTACAGATGATACATAGAACTTAATTCAACTTACTAGCAGATAAAGGGGCAGATTGACATACCTTCTTCTCTTGAATAAAATCATTCTCTGTAAATGATCCTTCTAAAGTTAGTGGCCTCCTTCTAGAACTACAAAAATGGGAAAAAGTGAGAAAGCGTGCAGAAAAGTGCATGTGGAGAACACAAACTATTTGATGAAGTGTTGATGTATGTTCAAAAAGAGCATATATAATACATTCAGTGGAAGTTTTTGCAAGTGGAGATTTTTTGATTTTTTTTTCTGAAAATAGGAATAATTTCACAGTCTGGGGGCTCTTTGCATGGCCCTCACAGAATGCCAAGTAAAGGGATATATAAATCTCACCTGCTATAACACAGACACTGACAGGGACAGAATGAGCACCAAAGCAAATATGAGGTAGGAATGATTTTTTATTACTTTAGGTATTTCTAGATGTCAGATAAAAATGAGAACATTGCTAAAAAATTTACAGAATGACAGCTGTGCCTTATGGATAACATTCTATGGTTTGATATATGAGGCAGAAAATGTGAAAAATATTGTGAAGTACCACCTTGACATGATGATGGAATGCCACAGGAAGTACGCTAACTCTGGAGGAATGTAATAGACCACCGTTAAATAAGAGGAGGTGGCTTACACAGTCCAACAACAAAAAAGAAATATCAGTCTTTACAAGAATGAAAGTAGCAAAAACTTTTTCATTTTTATACAGCCACCCAACTTCTGATGCTTTTGTTTGAGCAGGATTATGCTTCAATTTCAATGGTTACAGAGGACTTTGCAAACGTACTATGCCTTTTACCAAATACCAAAGGATGCAGCCACTACAGCACTACAGAATTTATAGTACAGGCTATTACAACAGACTATGTATTTTTTAAAAGCACTCAAATATAGCACAAGAAGGCTCAATAGGCAGTAGTTATGTGGCTAAAGCAATTTAAAATAACTGTTATAGCCTCATTTATCAAAGTCTGCTCCAAGCCAGACTATACCAGAGAAAAGTTGAAAATGAATAAGAACCAAATCCACTCAACATCCTGTTAAATGTCCACTTAGCATCACGTATACATACCCTGTCACAGATGCATCTGTGCATTTTCTACTTGAATATGAAGTATTCCCCCATGTGCTTGATCCTTAAAACAAGGATCACATAACTGAACCCCATTTGGCACAATAGGGCAAGAATGTCTGGTATACCCTACAAATCACAAGCATGCCCTATTCCCAGTTTAACAACAGGCTTGGAGAAGAGCTGCATCAGCAGTACTGCACCTTGTGTCTGTCTGGCTTCAGGAGTAAGCCAGGCCTGTGAGCAGAAAGGGTTGCTGCCCTTCCTCCTGGCTAAGATACCACATTGAAGCCTGCACTCACCCTGAAACTGTCTTGTTTACAGAGCTTCTTCCACATTATACAGCTACATTCACAGTCTCCAAAAGCATCCAAATTCCCTCAGAGCACCTCCACACTGACAGCCTTCCACCCGTATCAGCTGGCAGCCCTTCACTGTATCCACCACTGAATTTCCCAGGTACCTCTTCCATGCTCTTTTAACCCTCCACTGTATCAGTCATTATTTAACTGAAGCCAGTTTCATTTTTAAAAAGAAAAGTGGAAAGACAATGAAGCATTCAATTATGCTCACCAAAGAATATGCATGGATGGGAAAATTTTCAATAAATGTATGAAATTGCTATAGGCTGTATAAACATTACAGTAAAAAAAGCAAACCAACGGCTTCTGTCACTTCAGGTTTGTTAGTTATACATGTCAGATACATACAATGGTACAAGTGATGATGAGTAATAATTGTAGTTCCAGTAAATAAAAAAAAAATCAATTATTTCGTAAAAACTGTTTAAAAAAAAAATTGTTCAGGTCATCCATTCTAGAGCTTATCACATCTTTTCTTGTGTAATTGCACCAGTAAACATAGTGTCAAAGATCAGCCTCAGCCCCAGATCTGTTTATCTCAGCATGTAAGAAACAGTAAGGGGACAGGCATTCGTAAGGAAGCAAGCAGCACTTCCTTTTGGAATTTTAAATTATTTCTTCTAGCAACATGAAATAAAGAACTTTTCACAATTATTAATCACCATATGATCACTGCTCAACAACAATGCCACAGTTACTGTAGCATTTGAGTCAAATGTTATTGAAAAAGAACACAGCAGCCAAAGCGATGTATACCTAAAACAAAAAGAAAAGCTGAAGACATTTTGAATTTAGCGGCAGGGAAGAACAGGCTTCAAAGCCTCTTTCCTTCCTTAGGTCTTCAGGAAGACAAAAATCTACCTAATCTTACACGCTCAATGAACAGGCATAAAATTTCATTAAAATATCTGCCAAAATTCATACTCTTATTTTGTGTTGCTAGGCATCTCCTCCAAGTCTCATTTCTATTGACTCTATTCATTCTTCTGGGTGAAAAGCTCCTTTGAAACCTGGTCCCATAGTTGTTCTATATGAAATCAGTTGGACTAGAGGAAAAAGAAAAGATTAAAAATACCTTCAAAAATAAATGCTACTTACTGCTTAATTTTTCAAGGTTAGGACCCCATTTATCTAGGTTAGTCAAGGAACTAATGGAAAAGGAAAGGGGAGGAATTATTTGTGTGATGGCGAACGTGGCTTTTTTTGATCCCCAAACCAAACAATCAGAATAAACAACTCTGATGACCGTCTCCTTACCTTACAGTCTTATGAAATCAAGATAAGGCAATCACTTCAGAGCATAAAAATAAAAAAAATAAAGTGACCAATTAAAATTGGACATGTAATTGGTCATTTACATTTCTTATTAGTCAAAGGCAATCCTGATAGTGAGGGATTTGGATAACTGGACAAGCGGGCAGAAAGATAGTGGCATGAATTTAGATAAGTTGCAAACATTTGGAGTACCAAAGGCCAACAAATCAATCAAAGTTGTAGAAATTAAGAAAAATAAACTCAGTAAGGATAATTATAATACACTGTACATAGATGAAAATATTGAAGATAGATAAAAGGTATACTCTGAATAAGACTCCACCTACTCCATACTCTTCTTAGACACAATAAACCTCAGTTGAGATATCATGACTGGCACTGAACACTTCAATCTAAATAATAAAGAATAATTAGAAGTGTAGAAACTATAAAAGAGAATGAAGCGCATAAAATCTGACCCCAAGCAGGAAAATTGAAGGAATCGGTTTACCAACTTCAGAAAATGTAAGGCACACATTTCCAAATATGTAAGATAATGTTCTAAAGTGATAGTGATTGATCTCTACTAGAGTAGAAAAGAATTAATCATTGTGTATTTGGGGAGCATGAAACAATCCTTATGATTAAAAAAAAAAACAAAAAACAAAAAACAAACAAACAAAAAAACTTATGTCTAAACTAGAGTTGTAAAGATATATAAGAGATGTTCTCAAAATTGGGTAGGTTCGTCATTTAAATTCCCTTTTAGCTCAACCTTTCAAAGAGTTCTAAGAAAATTTCATTAATAATATACAGTGACATCTGAATGCAAGTGAACTTCCAACAGTAGTGACACATTATGAAACTAAACATCTATTTAAGGTGAAATCATTTATATCTTCTTATAAGAATAATCACATAAAGTTCTTACATTAATCTATTCTAAATTAATGTCTTTCAGAGGGGAAAACCCACTGAAGAAGTTTAGCATTGTTGACAGTAGTTGACATGCAGGTATGATTGATGTCTACCTTTCCTTCAAGGATGAATGGAAAGCTGGCAAATGCCACATGTACATAATTCTTGGAATTTTAAGCCAAATTGCTTTTCAGACATCATACTTGACATTTCCTCCTCATACTTCAAATTATTCCTTGGTACAAGTTGCATGTTTATATAATGTGTTTTGCTGTACAGTCTGGTTTGATCACATCTCCTTTAGGCTTTCTTCAGGCAGCTGAAGTTATAAATAGGCCAAAAGCACTGCCTGTAGTAGAGATGAAATAGAGATTAACTCTGTCAAAAAAAAAAAAAAAAAAAAAAAAAAAAAAAAAGCCCAGGAAAAGCTGAGACCTTTATATTGAGCCATTAGCAGAACACTGAACTTTTATTCCACTTACTCTAAACTGCCACCCAGGCTTCTACTGCTTGCCTCTATTAAGAGGCAGCAAACATAATGAAGGATAACTTCAGCCCTTCTGATATGTTTTTATGAAGTTAAACTAACAAAACCAGAGGAAGGAATTTTGGAGAGCTCATTGGCATACAGATGGCCCTACTACAGTGACCTAATAAGGTTCCAGAGGATATAGCCTGTGTGAGCTCAGGAGCACAGATCGATTTGTGGACATGAAAGATGCCAGTGGAGGCTTTAGTTGGTGTCTCCTGTGACACAGCTGTGCTCCTGACTCTGGTTTGTCATGCACGATGCCTGTTCCTGAATAAGATAACCTGATCTATGCTTCAGGGCTTCCTTCTATTTCAGCTTTTGTTTCATCGAAACAGGAAAAAACAGTTTATAAGTTTACGGGTCAGATATTCATTCCCAGGAGACATACACAAAGCCTAAGGGAACAAGTGAGCAATACTTGCTGTTGCAATTCAGGTCTGCAACCACAAATCCTAAGAATCTGTGTTGTAGGAATGCTGTGAGATAAAGTCTAGCTATGGAGTAGAAAACTAGAAACTGCAGAGATATCTAATGATCAAAGAGATGATTGTTTGCTTAAACACTTAAGCATAGCACATTGATTTGCACTTTGCCATATTCAAGCATAACTAAAACAGATAAAATCCTGAGTAAAGAAGGTGGAACTCCAGATATCGATCCCCAGACACATATTGACAAGTGTGAGTTAAAATGTAAATATAAACAGAGCCATGAGTTTCACCTTAAGTAAAACCCTCAGGCATGCTGAGGAAATTTGAACCGTGAAGATTTGCCTACAGGCAAAACAGTTTACTGAAACTGTAGCATGCCAGTTAAAAAGATAGGGATGTAGGGGTAAATGTAAAACATTCAGTTTAACAGCCTTGGCTCTGTGTTTCACTTCTTCACAAAAATAAATCCAGAAACATGACGCAGCTATCTGGCTCTGTTAAGGTTCGCAGCTGTACATGTATGTCCTGCAGCCCCTGAGAGGGAATTGTCAAAAAATCTTGAAATGGATACAGGTTCTTCTGTTCAAAAACTAGGAAGAGAAGCACACCAGTGCTTCACGAGTTATCCGTCATAAGACCAAGATGCTTTGCACCAACTTGTTCTGCAGTAATGAAGTTTAGTGTTAGAGGTGAGTTTTTCGTTAGAAATTCTGAACCTACAGCTTACTCTGAATCATTTTGCTGAATCAAATGGCTGTATCACCTCCTCTAGGATTTTTTGATATTATATTCACAGAACTGAGCATGATGCAAGCTCTCTGATTTCCAATCCAGGAGTCATGCCTTCAACTTAGATACAGTAACTTGATATTAAGAATACAAAAGGAGAGAGAACCAAGTTGTTCATTCAATACTCTATCAACTATTAGAATTTCCACAAGCTGATTGATGCATTGAACTCCCGTTCCTTTTGAGGGCAATTTTGCTTGTTAAGTGCTGGTAGGATTGCTCCCTATCCTAGATTCTGCATGCTAACTGTTAAATGCAGGAGGAAAAGTGTCACAGAGAACAGGGGTCTGAAGCTCTATCATGTCACACATGTTGATAAAATCCTGCTCAAATCAAGTTGGAAAAAAAACCTGCCCAAAGCTACAGTTATCATTAAAACTAAATCTAAGTTAACATTGAGTGCTATTAACTTCCATTGCAGTGTTAGCAAAGAAGCCCCCTGATGGGAAGCTGACACACAGTTTTAGCTATTATTACCATCTTGTTTCTCAGAACTAGATGAACACTTTAAAGATTGAACCTCTTACCGTATCCTTTCCATGTTTCGTTACCATACTTTAGTCGTAGCACATGAGCATACCTACACAAATGAAAGCAGGTCTATGCAACTCTGCTCATCACTTCAGCTTACAATAAGTCTTTCATTTTCATCTAGGACTCTGTCATAAATCGCTTACAAAAGTAGTAAGCCACCTATGGGACGTCCCAAAAGAAGCATCAGACAATAGCACAACATACACGAGGCTCTCTATACCCCCCACTTTGGACTTGGAAAAAAGAAAAAAAAAAAAAAGAAAAAAAAAAAAAGAAAAAAAAAAAAAAAAGAGCCATCTCACTTTTCAAAGCATTCAAACCACCAATAAACAAATGAAATAGCAAGAAGATGTGAGGAATGTTTTAACAATTCCAATTCGTGTCCATAAATTCGTGTCCATAAATAAATAAGTCTGTAATAATGTAATAATTGCAATAATTCTGTTTGAATCCTGCCTGCCTCTGGGCCCTGCACTGGCAATTTAATTCTTGAACCACAGATGCAGTGTGCTCCGGTCTCCCCCTCATTCCAGTCAGTTTATCACGTCTTCAGAAAACACTCCTTAAATTTATGAACCTGTTTGCTTTTGTTATTCCTGACTTCTAGTTCTAACAGTTACAGTTTTTCTTTTCTGTCTTCTCTGTCGAGATTGATTTAACACTGCTATAGATGTTATGTAGATGACTGTGAATAGCTGGGAAAGAATGTTTTAATTGCTTGTGAATCGCCAACCTGTTTGGGAGTTTCAGAACAACTGATAATAACCGGTGACTGCTGGTGACTGTTATGGGATCCTTGGTATCTGGCCAGGGGGGGCCAAGAGATTAAGAGGAAGAAAGAAGAAGCTGAAGGACGGTTGGGAGACAAGACCTGCGGAGAGTGTACAGAGAGTGTTCCATAAACTTGGAATAGTGCCGAGTAAGTACAAAGGGTGAGAGGAAGACTACGAGCCTTCAGCATGAAAGACCCCTAGAGACCCCCAGAGGAGACTGATGCGCATGCTCCAGTAGGAGGAACTGGACCCCGGAAGCTAATTATAATAATCTACTTTTTTAGAAGTAGTAATGAATATGTATTAGTCTAGGTGCATAAAAATCAGCTGCTTGATGTAACTGGTGTGCGTCCTGGTGGAGCGGAGACTCCCGGTGCACCCAGCGCTGTTTGCTTACCTCTATTCCTTTATATTCTTTTAATAAATCCTATTTTTTTATTTAATCCTAATTTGAATCCTGAGCCATTTATAACAATTTGGGGGCTCGTCCGGGATAGTTATAGTTCCTGAATTCTGATTTAATCGAGGAGAGGCGCCCCACCGTTTGGTGGCTCCTGTTTGAGTCAGATCGGGACTAATGCCATCCTGAACCTGAATAAAGGTAAGCAAAGAATTTGATTTTTTTTGAGCTCCCTTGTTGCCGGCTGTTTTTTGCCCGTAATTCTGCGCGCGAAGATCCGGACGAAGACGACAGAGTCGTTTGGATACCGTTCGGTTGGATTCCGGTGTCCGGGATCAAACCGGACGAAGACGACAGTCGTTTGGATACCGTCTGGTTCGATCCCAGACGAAGACGCTGGTGGATACCGTCCGATTGGAGTCTGGACAGTCTGGACGAAGACGACTGATTTGTAAGATACCGTCCGGTTGGGTAAGGGTACGGTTGCCATTTTTTGTGTGTGTGAGTGTAACTGAGACTTCTAAAGTCAGCGTGGAGGTCTTTTTGTTTTCTCACTGGTTCTAATCTCCTGTCGGGGGGGCTGGGCTGGTGAGAAGAGGGATACGTGGGTGGGTGATAGGTCCTAAACCCCCTGCAAGACACTCTCACTGGGCAGCCAAGGGCTGTGGGAATTGCCACTAGTAAAATTCCCGGATGGGTCAGATAAAATCGAAGACCAAGGACCAGAAAGGGAGCAAATTACCAGATATATGACCAAAAAGTCCATTATGAATAATGATTAGAAATTGGAACAATAGGGGCCCCAGAAAATTAAAGAGTAAATTAAAAATGATCCAGTATTTTATGACAGAATGACCAAAAGAACCCTTAAGACCCCCTGTATTTTGATCCATGGAGGACGGGGTCTGTCAGGCTTTGAACATTAATAGTAGAATACCTGTGGATCTGGAAAAGAGCAAGCTGAAACATTGGAATTAGAAATTAGAGAGCAATTGATTAAGAATGAATATGTGCTACATTTGTGCCTGTGCTGCACTTATACCACCAGATAACAGGAGCCTCTCGGGCCCCGAGAACCAGATTAAAAACCTCATGGTTCAGAGTTTAACCAAGGGGTCTAAAATAAGGAGGACTGTTCACAAAGGGACAGGTTATGCATATGTATAGGAATGTTTATGTATATGTAACTCTTTACTAAAGCAATTTGTCACGTTAGGCCTGCACGACTTTGGGGGGACTACCCGCCCCATGCTGCACGGAACTGAGTAAACATACCTACTTTACAATCTTACTGATTGTGGAGTCAGCTTTCTGAGAGTCATTTTGGTGAGCCAGGCAGGAGACACTCTGCTCGGCTGCGGGATCAGCTGCAGCGCGGACGCCCCTAGGTGCACCCTGAGCGTTTTGCTCGGAGGGGACTCCACTCTCAGCTGCTCACCGCAGGAGCAAAGATCTCCTGAAACCGCAGACAAACGGTATGTTTTCAGCTGCTGGAGGGATACTAACTGGAGTGTTAATAATTGTATGTGTTTTTATGTATGTATTTTGTGTTGAAAGTATTTGTGTAAGTGTAAGGGTTTGAAACAAAGTGTTACAAGTCACTTCATGAAGAACACAGTCAGAGACAATACTTATTTGGTTGGTTATCATTCTAAATTATATTCCTGTGGTATGAATGAGATGTGCTGGAGGCCTCCGTGTGCGAGTGTGCTGTGTGAGTGAGACGCAGCGTTGCTGCAAAGCGAGTGCAGAGTTCCGATCCGTTGTTCCTTACTCTCCGCAAGGGAGTGGGCAGAGACGAACGAAGTGCTTGACAGACTGAAAAGAAGTGCTGTTTTATCCAAGTTTTGAGTGGTGGTGCCTAATATATGGGCCCGGTGTATCTTGTGTATCTTGTGTATCCTATTTTTGCTCTTAAATGTTTTGACTGTGACAAGAAAAAGGCAGGAGCATGATATGACATGCTTCCTGCAACATATGAGGCCCGCACAGGCCGAGACCGGAGCGGCACCGAGAGACCGGAGCGGCGCTGGGAGGCCTGAGACACTACGGAGGGACTACCGCTGGACGGAGAGAGCCCTGAGAGACGCTGCAGAGCCACGGACGGCTCTGAGAGACACAGAATAGACCTGACAGAAGCTGCAAAACGCGGGGAAATTGAAGTAATTGCAGAACATCCGAGATCGAGTTGCTACGGGAGACCAGAGGCGTCAGTGGACACCGGTAGCTGACCCTCACCGTGAGGCGAGTTGGCACAGAGCAGAGGGACGGACATCAGGACCCTGCAGCCTGTCTGACATAACCATGGAGGCAGCGGCAGCAGCGGCTGTGCTGCTTCACTCTAGCATTCTTTTTATAAAAGGTTTATCTTGCAATATAAAAAAGACTATTCGTCCCCAGATCGGTGTTATAACTATTACTAATGACGACTTAGCTCTATTGCAGGGCAGGAGTGCAGAGACGCAGATTACACTGCCAAATGACCACCGGCAGGCTCTTTCACAAACCTAAGGTTGAAGCTGGCACTGCCTGCAGCCGTATAGCAGACGTTACACTCTCTTTCCTAACTAGTAATCATGTGTCTTATCCATTTGTGGTGAATGGCCAGTGACAAAAAGAAAAGGGGGGAGACAAAGACAGAAACGGTACAAGGAGGATGCCACTGACACTAACAGCATGGGTAATAGGAGTAGTATAAGTGACACAGGTGACGGTGCAGGGCGCTCTGCCTGCTGCTCGCCTTCACCTGACTGTGCACTGCTGCCAACGGTGCTAGAGTAAAATGTGAAGACTGCTCAGATGGCAGTGATGAGAGTGCTTGTGTGAAGAAGATGTGTACTGAATCTGACTTTGTATGCATAGATATCAATAAAGTGTGTAACCAGCAGAGAGACTGCAAGGACTGGGGTGATGAGCCCCTGAAGGAATGCAACATAAATGAATGTGACTGTCCAGCTGGGTTTGACTTTGTAGAAAAGAGAAACTGTGGAATTGATGAATGTCGAAACCCTGGTATCTGTAGTCAAATCTGTATCAACCTGAAAGGTGGCTACAAATGTGAACGTAGCCGTGGCTATCAGATGAATCCTGCTACAGGAACTGGGAAAGGGCCATACTGGTACAAAAACACAAATAACACCTGTGATTACAATGACGCTGCTAAGCAGGGTTTAGGGGTTCATAACATGGAGACAAGGGGTAACAACTACAGTGTTTGGAACAATTGTACAGCTTTGGCCTTACCTCCTGATGTTTTTCTGATTTGTGGGGATAGGGCCTGGCAAGGTATCGCTGCAAATGCTATCAGATGTCCATGTTACTTAGATAAACTCATTGTATTTGCTTCTAGCTTGTTGCAGTTGCATGAAATCACCAGACATAAATGGGCATTGCTTGCACTGGATAGCAATGATAATGTTGAATTGTGTGGGGTTGCAGCTAGAGCGGCATTGACAATTTTAGTGCTTGGAGTGGCATCTGCGGCCGCACGTAACAACTTAGAAAAATTGGTATGCTGGGCCAAGAAGCAAGCCTATGCCATGACAGAGATACTTGAGGAGATGTTACCAGATCAAAATAGTCTGCGACATGCGCTCTTACAGGATCAAGCTGCTATTGACTTTTTGCTTTTGGCTCAAGGGCATGGGTGTGAGGGACTGTACCTTGTTTTACTGACTACTGAAACAGCTGTGAGAACTGCAGAAAGGGACCCATGCATCCAGAGTAAAAGGACCAATAAATACCAAAACTTGGAGGGTTGAGTCCGCTCCTGGGGAACTGAAATTAAAACTAAAAAGAACTAATATTCCGGAAATAGGGCATGCTTTACATGAAACACCAGAAGAAGGGGACAAGCAAGCCCGCAATGAAGAAAGGTGAGAAGGCAAGACCGGGGCAGGATTCTCCACTGCGGTGTGTATAGTCTACCGAGGGAGGCAACCCCTATGGGTATTGACTGCCGAGTGTGAGGGCCTCTACCGGACTTCTCCCGCACTGAAATCAAGCTGTCCCAGAGAAAGAAACAAATGAGCAAACGGAAAATGTATGTATATAGTAAGAATTTTGTTGTTTTTTTTTTAACCTATTGTAATTAGTTTTCCAGGAGCTGAATCACTCTCGAAAGCCGAACAGTGACACGAGTTTAAACAGATTCTGGAGGTGGATCCAACCCCAAGGCATTTCTCACACCTTTACGATACTCGCTGGACGACGCAGAAGGATGTTATACTTCCTGGTACTATTCTTACAAGGGCAATTGAGCCATGGAAATAATTTTTTTATTTTGGGGGAGGAAGTGGCTAAGGCTTTTAATCTTAGCAATTGCTGGGTTTGTGGAGGACCAGGAGAAGCTGAAAGTTGGCCTTGGGTAGCTGGCCCAGTCGAACCTAAGTGGTGGGTTAGTAATTTGAGTGAGGTTCATGATGGAACACAGTTCTGGAAAGAGGAGGAGGACCCGTGGCAATTGCATTCATCAAGAAAAGGTATATATTGTTTAAACCGAACAGGAACAGTAAAAGTAGGAGAAAGCATTTGTAAATGGACTCTGTCCCCTGGATATGAATGTACTGAATGTGGACCTATAAACTGTACAGCAAGTAAAGGGAAATGGAATACCACACATGTCCAGTGTGCTAAAAAACGGGACTTGGCTGAGATGCTCATCTAAGGAATTTTTTGGGCCTGGGTGTAAAGCCATGGCAAGAGCACAATCAAAAGGACAATTTGACGTTCAAATTTTGAGTTGTCAGCGTGATAACACCACCAGTGAACAGCATGTGGTAAAAGTCTACCGCTGGAGGTGGCAAAATGAGAATGGGACACAAGTTTCTTTTAAACATTTCTGGTCAGCTCGTAATATGACAAATCGTGAAGGAGAAATTAGTTGTAATTGTGAGTGGGAATCTAGTGCGGGGGCTTGGAAGTGTATGTATACAAGCATTAATGAGGCAAACATTGTAACGGGGCCTCTTGGTAATGAGAACACCTTGTATTTTCATGCCCCAAGGAATAAAAAGGAGTGGGACGGTCCTTTTCCAAATGGGGTGTGGGCTTTAAAAGGACATTATTGGGTATGTGGCAAACGGGCCTACAAAAGGCTACCAAAAGATTGGTCAGGAGTATGTTACGTGGGATACATAAGACCTTTATTCTTTTTATTATCTCAAATACAAGGGAATCACTTGGGAATAAAATTATATGATGATATTGATATTGATAGGGAGAAACGATACATTGATACCTCTTTAGCCGGAGGTAGTGCTCAAAAATGGAGAGAAAACGAATGGCCTCCTGAAAGAATCATACAGTATTATGGACCAGCTACATGGAATCCAAATGAGGTAATATCTGGAGCTCGAGAACCTATTTATAATTTGAATCGCATAATTAGGTTACAAGCAGTTCTCGAATTAATAACTAATCAAACAGCAACAGCTCTGGATCTCTTAGCTGACCAATCTACCCAGATGAGGAATGCTATTTTCCAACATAGAATGGTCTTAGACTATTTACTAGCAGAAGAAGGGGGTGTGTGTGGTAAACTAAATTATTCTAATTGTTGCTTACGAATTGACGATAATGGAAAAGTAGTTAAAAAGATAACCAAGGAAATTAGAAAATTAGCCCACGTCCCAACACAAACCTGGAAGGATATGGAATGGGATTTATTTTCATGGCTGCCTGGTGGACCATGGGTTAGAAGAATGTTATTTTTTTTGTTATGTGGTGTAATGACGTTATTATTTGTACCTTGTATGATACCTTGTTTTACATTATTAATACGCCGGGTGATAAATAGTACATTGGTAATAACTTCATTAAGAAAGGAAGGGAATATGTCAATTATGATGCTTAAGGATTGGAGAACAAACCGAGAACAAACTGATGAAATCCAATTATTAATAACAGAAGAGACACGAATTGGGGATATTAAAAAGAAGATAAGGGATTGTGAGGAATGTTTTAACAATTCCAATTCGTGTCCATAAATTCGTGTCCATAAATAAATAAGTCTGTAATAATGTAATAATTGCAATAATTCTGTTTGAATCCTGCCTGCCTCTGGGCCCTGCACTGGCAATTTAATTCTTGAACCACAGATGCAGTGTGCTCCGGTCTCCCCCTCATTCCAGTCAGTTTATCACGTCTTCAGAAAACACTCCTTAAATTTATGAACCTGTTTGCTTTTGTTATTCCTGACTTCTAGTTCTAACAGTTACAGTTTTTCTTTTCTGTCTTCTCTGTCGAGATTGATTTAACACTGCTATAGATGTTATGTAGATGACTGTGAATAGCTGGGAAAGAATGTTTTAATTGCTTGTGAATCGCCAACCTGTTTGGGAGTTTCAGAACAACTGATAATAACCGGTGACTGCTGGTGACTGTTATGGGATCCTTGGTATCTGGCCAGGGGGGGCCAAGAGATTAAGAGGAAGAAAGAAGAAGCTGAAGGACGGTTGGGAGACAAGACCTGCGGAGAGTGTACAGAGAGTGTTCCATAAACTTGGAATAGTGCCGAGTAAGTACAAAGGGTGAGAGGAAGACTACGAGCCTTCAGCATGAAAGACCCCTAGAGACCCCCAGAGGAGACTGATGCGCATGCTCCAGTAGGAGGAACTGGACCCCGGAAGCTAATTATAATAATCTACTTTTTTAGAAGTAGTAATGAATATGTATTAGTCTAGGTGCATAAAAATCAGCTGCTTGATGTAACTGGTGTGCGTCCTGGTGGAGCGGAGACTCCCGGTGCACCCAGCGCTGTTTGCTTACCTCTATTCCTTTATATTCTTTTAATAAATCCTATTTTTTTATTTAATCCTAATTTGAATCCTGAGCCATTTATAACAAAGAGAATTGCTGCCAACTGGTATATAGTTTATAAAACAGCCATTCTTGTCTTTAAAAAATTAAACTAGGTCAAACAAACATCATCTAAATTTGTTTAATAACCAAGCTCAAAATTCACTCTCAACATTGACTCTCTCAGTGTCTGAGGACTATATTATGCATTATGTACACATCAGCTTCTATCAATAAACAGTAATGATTTCAACAGCACAGTCATATGGAAGACTTTCGAGTTCTAATTCTTTTTAAAAAGGCAAAATAACATTTTTCTTTTACAGGAGCTATAGACAGGTGATATTTATTAATTCATCCATATATGAAATGTATGATTACCTTTTTTTCCCCTCTGAAAGCAAAGCCATTTCAGAAATAAGATTACTATTAAAAATATTTGCCTGCATTTTTCATGGAAGTTAAAATGGATTACAGAGAGATGGGTTTGGACCTATTTTGAATTACACATGTTGAATTTTTAATATATGGAAATCTCAGCATTTGCTCTCTGTGGGAAAACTTGGCTGATCAGTTATCCAATAGCTATTTCCTTGCCCTGGAACAAAACCGAAGGCATTTATTCAGTTTTTATTTTTTCTTTATTTAGGCAGACTTGCTGGCTTCAGTGGGAGTTTAGCAGTGCAAGATCTGGAAATAAAAATTGAATGAAGACATTAACATCTGTTCACCTGGAAGAAGTATCTGCATTTTTCTTGGCTTACTTTATACCCAGGGCTGAATAAAGCATGCAATAGCATGGTTACTCACAGAATATTGTCAATTTGATCATTTTGCACAATCCTGTGGAGAGATTAAGAATAGGGGAGATACCTGCTTTTCTGAACTCTACATTGAAATTCCATCTTCAAATAGTAGCAGTCAAGCAGAGCTTCAACTGCATAAAATGGGACTGCACAAACGCTTCTGGCATACTCAAAAACCTCTTTGTTATACTGCAGAGACAAAATTCTGTAATGGGAACTATAAATTAATCTCTATACAATGCTTAGTCTACTACTAATACCATGTCATGACTGTTTTGTGCTGAGTGCACTGCTTTTGCCCCCGTTTCTCCTGTCTTCCTGTAACTCTATAAAAAAAAATGTAGGCTTTGGCTCTTTGTCTCTTGTACCACAGCTTCCATTGTTTTCAGTTCTCATGAGAACACTTTGGACTAGTGTTTTGAAGAGACATATGGTACAGGTGTTCTGTGAATCCTTTTAAACTAAATGTGTATTTACATCAGTTTCTTGTTATGCTAAGACAGTATGATGACTTCTTGTCCTTAATCTGTGTTCTTTAGGAAAAAAACTTTAGCTTTACATGCTCCATCCTACCAGTCTCTGCTCTGTATGTTCCAGTTTCTTTCTTCTCATCGGAACGAGCTTTGTGATGCACTTCTCCTAAATTGACAAACGAAACGTCATGACTTTAAACCTCCCAAGAATAATTTGATGTTTTTTGTTTGCTTTAAGATACATCAGAGGATGTCAGTGTCACTTGAGATATTTCATTGATACATTTGTACCCTTGATTGCCAGAAGCATCCAACTCTACACATGCAAGACGAGTACACAGCGAGTTGGAAAATGTTTCCAGATCTCAGGAAGCTATCTGATGGATTTTGAAACAAATTCTGTACAAAACAAGGGTAATGTAGCTTGATGGCTTCCAGGTAATAGAAGACTGATTTCTCCGTATGGAAGTATGAGGTATGTCTGTAGCTGTTTTTGTTTCTTTAATGGATGAGTTTATTTCTGTAATATTAAAAGTGGTGAGCATCAATAAATATTAATATAAAACAGCCCAGCAATGGCCTTCTTTTCAAAGAACAACTTTTTCTCCTCACTCCCATTTTGCTTTCTTGTGCATGAGTGTCTTCTGCCATAAAAAACACTATAGTTAAAAACTTACCATTTAACTTAGCTTCTTTGTTAAGTATTTATATTTTATATCATTCTTCTTCTCCTCATATTCTGTCCAGAAAGCCATAGATGACCAATCACTCATTTTCCTCAACCATTAATTCTAGATCAGGCCTCTTTGAGAAATCACCAAGCCCTTGAAATTTCCAAGTTTGACAGCCTTAGCTTCCCATGTCAAACGGTTATGAGCACTCTTCCATGTCTCCATGGATTTTATAGCACCACTACTGTGCATTCTTAATCTGAAATCACTTTCTGCCTGAGGCTAGAACACAAAACCTGTCTTCCAAACAGATGCAGAACCTAGTAGTCATCTAACTTACATTAAATGCCATCTAAGTTATACTATGTTTGCATGCCTCAAAGTCAGCCAACAGATAGCAAAAAAGTAATATGTTTTATTTGATTTAGCCAGAAAATTAGCCAATGTACAGGGTCAAAAACCAGCAGAATATCCCAGCTGCTAATTACTTAGGCTGCTATCAGACTCCATTCTTGTATGATAATAATCACCTAGTATAATGTCAGGACTATGAACTATCCAAACAAAAAAGATAATCTGTCACAGATCAAGGAGAATATTTTATGAATTTCAGAGCTGTAAGGAGGGAATAAAAATGAAGACTAATTAATTTGAATTAAATTAAATGGGAGGGCATTTGTGAAAGTAGGGAAAGAATCATAGTACCATGGTGAAGGCAATGTGCAACAGTTCCTGCAAATATGCCTACACAACTTCGCTTTTTTTTTTTTTTTGGCCAGTATGATCAAATGCAAGAAATAATGTCCTGAAATAATACAAGACAGAGCCAAATGATACAGCAGTGGCTGGAAGAGACTACACTGAAACTTACTTTATGATCATTCTTTACTTTAAGTTAGGCCACTGGTGTGTTTGTTGTAATTCACGATATTTCTTTTACAGGTAGCAAGAGCTGTTTTTAAGACATCATAAACTGTATTCCCATTACTCACTTTTATAGATAGATTTGAGTTCTTTCTCACTGTATGTAGCCACTCCACACACGTAAGCAGGTTCTGCTACACAGAATTGCAATAAATAAATAAATAAATAAAAATAGGTCTTAAAGGGAACTCAAAGGCATTGTAGTCCATCTCCATATACCTTTTACTGGATTAAATTGATTCTAATATAATCTCGTTTATTTGTAAAACCTTCCTAAACGTCATCCAGGAAAGAGTAATTTTGTTGTTGTTTGTTTGCTTGATAAAGTACCAAATCCTTCTAGCTAATCAAACCCTTAACTGATACTCAGCGCTGGCAGAGATTTTAGTGACTAAAATGACTTTAATGATTTCAGAGATTTAGTATTATATCTAATCCTAGCATGAAACTGTCACTGGGATGACAATGGGAGCCTTCATTAAAAAAGCAGGTCAAGGGAGGTGATTGTCTCCCTTTACTCTTTACTTGTGAGGCCCCAGCTGGCATACTGTGTCCAGGCCCGGAGCCCCAGTACAAGGAGGATGTTGATCTGTTAGAACAGGCCAAGAGGAGGGCCACAATGATGATCAAGGGGCTGGAGCACCTCTCCTGCAAAGAAAGGCTGAGAGAGCCGGGGTTCTTCAGCCTAAACAAGAAAAGGCTCTGGGGTGAACTCATTGCAGCTTATTAAAAAAGATGGAGAGTAACACTTTCCCCAATCAGTGACAGGACAAGGGGGAATTGTTTTAAACTAAAAGAGGGGAGGATTTAGATTAAAGGTTAAGAGGAAATTTTTCCCTCAGAGTGTGATGAGGTGCTGGAACAGGTTGCCCAGAGACATTGTAGATGCTCCATCCCTGAAAGCATTCAAGACCAGGTTAGATGAGGCCCTGGGAAACCTGATCTAGTGGGTGACATCCCTGCCTATGGCAGGGGGGTAGGAACTAGATGATCTTTAAGGTCCCTTCCAACCCAAGCCATTCTATGATCTTATCAAGATCATAGAGGAGACCAACTTCTGTATCACTCTAGATTTATGAGGTACTAGAGCATTGTCAAGCTATTAGTTGGATAATAGCAGAAGTTGGGATTTAAACCACTTCTCAGTTCCTTGGATTTCTGTTGTGGCTGGATGAATTAGGAAGTTAAAGAGGAAACTGCTGCTGGAAACTGTATCTTTCTTCCATCACTTACCCTTGCCTTTAAAAGAGGGAAGGGAAAAGAAGGGAATTGTTTCCATTTGATCCATTTCTTCATATTCCATTTCTTTCCTTTGCATGGCAGAGAAGCTGACTTGAAGCTAGAGTGAATTCAAACACTCCCCTCTTCAGTGCTTAATGGCTTTATAGAAACTGCCATCTCATGAGCTGTGGCACTCTAGCTACATGGTATAATGATGTTATACTACATACATATAGGCAATTGTGAAGCAGGAGTAAGAAGCTGCTATGTGGAACTCTATACAAAGGGATGTTGCCCACACTTTAAAATAAACGCTTCTTGTGGGAAACCTTTGAAAACTGCTCTTTCACAGTTATGAAAGCAACTATAGTACATCATCCTCCCAGGTTTAGGTATTCTGATGTGGCTAGAAATTTTTAGAAATCTTTATTATGATGTGTTTTTTTACATCTCTGTAACTTTGCTGAAGTCTGGGAGTGAGAATCAATGCAAAGACTGGACACTAAATGTTTATTAGCATTTCCTTCCAGCAAATATCTGCCTTTTCAATACTATATATAAACAATGTGAAAAGTACAAAGCCAAATTGTGGTATGGATTTGACTCAGTATAGGAGGGTCATAACTAGTGTATTGTACAGGCTCCCTGGTGTTTCTCAAGGTATATACCCTGTTCAGAGGTATGTAAAAGAATCGCCTGTTTATCTCAATGACTCCAGGAAATTTTAACTTACTAGCACCCCACCAGGGTGCTGCTGAATGAACTGCCTAGATTTCAAGAATATTCTAACAAGTATTCAAATATTTTTGCATTCATTTACTTCAATTTTTCTAAACTGTTTAGCAGAATAATACCATATATAATATCATATATAAGAACCTAAGTATTATTATTATTAAAAAGAATGCATTTTATTGGCCTGATTTTTGCCAGAAAAGCAATTGTGATACATTACTATTCCTGGCACAGTTACAGGAACTGCAAATGGAAAAATATGCCATACAAAGTTATTTGCTTTCTGCATTAGGCAGAGACACATTTTCAGTGCCAAATGACTTTTGACATTTAATTTGAAACCCAAGATATCTTAAAGTTAACTATCCAGGAGTAATAATGATAGAGTACCAGAGCATTCTATGTCCAGGAATGGATTTTTTGGTTGTTTTAAATAAGTGGAAATACATCTTACGACCAATGCCTCATAATTCGAAATTTTATTCTCTCCAGTCAACTATTCAATCTATTCAAGGACTGAGCTTGGGTTGAATCCCCTGTGCATCCTCTTCCAAATTGGGCTCTTTGTTTTGCTTAATATAGACCTAACTAAAATATTAGGAGATATAGACATGTGTTCCAGTTACCTGAATATTCTTTTACCAATGGACAAAGTCTTCCAAACAAAACTTTTTACAAGATGTCTCAAACCAAAACCATTTGTGAACCTGTGCACAATGTGACTTGTTTCAGGAAAAACTCTAAAAAATGTCATGCTTGAGTTATAATTCATGCCTTAGCCCACCATTATTCTAGGGGTATGTAAAAAATCTTTCATATTTAATGCATTGCAAATAAAACAGCACATAGATCAAGTTATTTAATTCTTTTAAATTAAGATATCCTATGTCAGATACTGTATCCTGACCCAAACTCTACAATATTTGGGGCACCTTAAACAAACAAATAGCAAAGAATCAAGTAAGTTGAAATAGAACCATATATGAATTTAGACATAATTTACCAGCGAAGATTGTAAGACCCTTACTGATATAGTGAAGTACTTGAGAGCCATTTTCAGAACAAGGTAGAATAGTTCAGTTGGAAGGGACCTACAAAGATCACCTAGTCTGACTGCCTGACCACTTCAGGGCTAACCAGAAGTTAAAGCATATTATTGAGAGCATTGTACAAGTGTCTCTTGAATGCTGACAGATGTGGGGCATCAGCCACCTCTCTAGAAAGCCTGTTCCAATGTTTGACTATCCCCGCAGTAAAGAACTGTTTCCTAACATCCAATCTGAACCTCCCCTGGCACAGCTCTATGCCATTCCTATGCATCCTGTCATCAGTGTCCAGGGAGCAGAGACCAGCAACTCCATGGGCATTTCCCCTCCTTAGGAGTTGCAGAGAGCAGGGAGGTCACCTCTCAGCCTCCTTTGCTCCAGATTGCAAAGGAAGACTCACGTCCCCAGCCTCTCCTCACAGGAGATGTCCTCCAGCCCTTTTATCAGCTTCCTATGGATGCTTTTAAAGACCTTATCTTAAAGACCTTAATATACTTTTTATAGGGCAGAGACCAGAACTGCACACAATATTCAAAGTGAGGCCACACCAACACTAAACACAGCAGGACAAACCAGCTATGCAGTGATTAATGCACCCCAAAATGTGGTTTGCCCTCCTGGCTGCCAAGACACAATGCCAGCTCACGTGGAGCCTGCTGTCAACCAGTACCCAAAGATCCCTATCTGCTGAGCTGCTCTCCAGCCACTCATTACTCTGTCTGTACCAGTGTCCAGCATTACTCCATCACAGGTGCAGCTCCTGGCTTCTTCCTTTGCTGAACTTCATGCCATCAATGACTGCCCAGTGCATCAATCATTTAGATCCCTCTGCAAGGCTTCTCATTCCTTTTGGGAATCAACAGCACCTCCCAGGTATCAAACTTGCTGAGGATGCAGTCCAGTCCTGCATCCAGATCACTGATTAAAACGTTTGACTGGTGTTGGGGAACACAACTAGTGACCATCTGCCAGCCAATAATTGAGCGGCAGAGAAGAGTGCAAAATATTTGAAGGCAGCTGTAATATGCGTATGTAGATATGACATTATGCATGCACACCACTGCAGCAGCTCTTAAAGAATTAATTCTACATAAATGTTGAAACTTCCTTAATGACATGTTAGGCAACAAATTAGTGCCTCATGAGAAAAAAGCATCATTATTTGAGCTACATTAGTACTGAGCTGTGTGCACAGGAGGAAAAAGTTTCTTTGTCTAGGAGAAGCCAAATTAAGAAGCTGAGCACTTAGAATAAAGGAGAGATGCAAATTAACTATGTTTACATGCAAAGCCCTGCATCAGCAAGGGCAATATGTGCTGTTTTAGAAAGAAATTTTAATAACCATCTCCTTTGAATAATTCTTCTGTCACTTTACTAAGCCCACAAAACAGAAGAGATGAAATTTGTGCTTTAGCAGCATAAGCACAATCAATTACAGGATGATATGTTTGCTACACATCACAAATGGGCAGTTCTCTGATCACTTATAACACATGGTTATTTTACATGAAATTTGTTCCTCAACCATATTACTCAGCTAGGAATTGCACTTTTATTTTAACATCAATATAACAACTTAAAAAGGCTTACAAATAGAAACCTGGTCTTTCTCTTCTGTTAGCAACAATCCATTCCTAATCCAGTCCACATTGCTCTCTGTCAACAGTTATTGTTTCCATTAGCCATTGCTTTCACAGAGTGGTTTCAGTTTGCTTCCTGTTTTGCTCTTTGTAAATGAGAGAAGGCATATAGCATAACTAAACAAACCACCAACGCATAGGCAACAGGAAACAAGCACATACGTGTTTATGTTAATCACTTTAGAGACCAGGATTATTTGGATTAAAAGGAGCAGCCATTCAAACACAGGCTTTTCCTCACCCAGAGACAACTAATAATCTGACTAGAAATCCTAGAGCATTAAAAAGAAAGCCAAAACAACTCTGCTAACAAAGAATGTTTCAACTACATAAAATCCTTTCCCATGTGGAAAACAAACAATTTTATCATTCTAGAGCAAGATATAAAGTGTGAATAACAAATTAACACATCAAATTAAGTCAGTTCTTAAGTATACTTCATTTATCCAGTAAAATTCTCCCCCACCCCCAATAAAGTTCTGCACAAAAAAAGAAAGATGATGAAAAAAGCATTAGCTAGATGTCAGAACTGCAGTAAAGTATTTGTAAAAGCTATTTTTAAAATGTTGTATCTGCGTGTCCAAGTCATCACAACTAAAAATCACGGGTATTAAACTGAAGTGTTTTCTTTTTATTGAGAAGCTAATTATGTTGAGAAGTCTCAAGTCTAACAGCCATATAAACAGCTTCTAGAGTGGGCACATTGTCATTATACTCCCAATTCAAAGCCTACTAACTAGAGTTGGTGGAAAGAGGGGAGTCTGAATTTACAATAGATTTCAGCCTCCGAGTCAGTCTAATTCAGGGACTGTTTTTTTTTTCCTGATTTATTTTTTTTTCTTCAAGCGCATACGTTACAGCCTTGCTACTGTCAGGTACTATAGCATTTGACTCGTCCTTTCACCCCTGGACTCAGCTCCCCAGTTGGAGGAGCACATCCACCCAGTGGTCTCTCCTGTACCAGTGAGCTGTTGGCCCATTTAACTGGAAACATGGTCCAAGTGGAGAATTTAGAGCCCATCTGAATCAGCAGTGAATATGGAAACAGGAAGAAAGTCACTAATCACATATCTCAGATACCTGAAAGATTCTTTCCACTGGCATTTTTTTTTTCTTATTTTAAAGTATAAAATTAAAACATCTAAGCAGAGAGTATTTGGGTGTATGACAAATAAGTATTCTTCACTGAAAGTATTTTTTAGTGAAAGAAACAGCTGAAACTGTATTTGCCTTTGAAAACCTATTTGGAGGATCTTTTATTACTACATCTATTTCCACCATTCTTGCCCTTAGTACAGTCACCACAGTAAGAGAGGTCTTCGAGTTTATTTCATGCGTTAGCCACCTACATGTTTTTTTAAGTACAATTATCAGGACCTGACCCCAAAATTTACACTCAAAAAACAATGAAGTATAATATGAAATTAGAAAGTCTGAGTCAAAATATGTTTTCACTGATTATGACTCTGTTGTAAAACTAGTCTTCCTTTCCACAGTGGAGTATTCCTAAATGACACTTAAGCACTTTTATTGTCATGCCCTTCCAAGGTTCCTTCCAAGGTTGAGTAAAACACATTTCAGACCATTGATCAAACAATTTTCTTGTATGTGAGAGCTATAAATAGAAAGCAGTTGGGAGGTTTCTAGAGATTTGTCACTTTTTCTGGGGTTTAACTAAATACATGCATGTGTGTGTAGAAGAGCTAAAAGATGAGGATAACTCTTCAGTGGCTTCCTCTCATACTAAACAATTTAATTTATAATCATAAAATTCAAAATTATGATCAAGCATAAAACATAAACATAGTAAAACTTGGTTTAAACTAAAGAATGGGAACAGTGGTAGGCACAAATTTGAAGAGGGAAAAAATGAGCCAAATAATATGATTTATCTGAAGTTGAATTCCACATTGCACACAGAACTGAAACTGGCAAAACAGCTTTGTGTCTAACTCATTCAACTCTTCATACTTTCTTTGTGAAAAATCCCCTTAATACCAACTGCAACTTCAAAATTAATGTAAACACTAGGATGACATCTGGGACACTTGTTTTCAGAATTCAATTATTCATTTCCATAGCTTCTTTCATTTCCAGTTATTCTTAGATGCTTTCTTACATTTGAAGTACCACAATGGTATATTAAACTGATGGAAGGCTCAGAAGCTGGTGTTTGCTTCATACCCAATGTATTTTGTAACTGGTGCAGAACTACATAGGCAAGATGTTTAAGCAGGACTTTGCGGGGGGGGGGGGGGGGAGGGGGGCGGAAGGGGAATGGGGGAGTAGGGCGTGGAACATAGATAAGCCGATGAAGTGACTTCTTGTGGTGGTGGCAGGAAGGGACTGCTAAGCCACTTCTGTTCACATTACAGAGACTATAGGGAGAGCAGACGTAGCTAATGGCAGTTCCACCACTGACATACAAGGAGTTTAATAGTTATTTATTGCATTTATTAAATTGGTGAGAAATAGCAGTAGTGCTACTAGAAGACATCAGTTAGAGACTTAAATGTTGAAATTTGTTTAAAATACTAGCATATTCAAGCACTGTATATATATATATGTGTATGTATGTAATATACATATGTATCATGAAGCCCACCACAGTATCTGAACCTAGCATGGTGCAATTCAGATCTCTCTAATAACCTGTCATTTGTTACCTCACAGACATTGATGTAAAATCGTTGGTAACATTCTCATATGTGTCTGGATCAATGATAAAAATATAAAGTACTCCTGGCCTCTAGGATATCATGGCAAAAATTACATTTCTCATTGATCTCTCCCCATTAGCAACTACATTTTGATATCTGTCAGTAAGCTAGTGTCTCAACCATCTGCTGGGTAGCCTATTAATGCTATACAATGCAGTGTTTTTAAATTGAAATGTTATGTGGTACTGAATTAAATACCTCAGAGAAATCAAAGCATCTAATATTGACACAGCTGTCTTTATCAACCAGACCTCTAACTCTGCTGAAAACAAAAACAAAAGCAGATTTGTCTGAAAAGAGATTCCATATTGACAAGCCCAATTATATCTTTAGTTTCTAATTCTTTCTTAACAGAGTCACAGAATAGCAGTTTCATTACTCTACCTTGGGCTAGCATCTGGCTAATGGTTCCACTACAGTTCCACCAACTCAGACTTTTTAACCAGCAAAACCATCTTCACTGTTCCTTACCATCTTTTCGTCAGCTTTCCAGGAAGTACAGACAAATACCAAGGCAAGACCAGGTTCTTCAGTTCCTTACAGTCCTGTGTGATTTAGGCTTAATGCTCATAACATGCTTTTCCAAGTGTGTCTTTGTCCTCCTCTTGTGTCTTATAGCACATGGTTACAGCCATGTAAAGAAATCAGGTTGGATAGGGAAGGAGAGGAGAGGAGGTTACCCATAGGACTAAACAAAAGCAATTATTTGCTATCACTTCTAAAGCCAAATCATGTAAACTGGGTAGAAGAGCCAGTTCAAACTAGGAACTAGTTTCAAAACAATGGACTGGCTTTTGACTTCTCCTAGCAATTTGTCAGCTGGGCTACAGTAACAGCTGCAGTACAGAACAGGCTTCCCTGTAATCTCCAAAAGGATCCTTTCACGCTCATGACATACACGCTTTGGCTCTGCTGCCAAAATCAGGGCTAGACCTGATGTGTGGGTCTGAGTACTGTTTTTCCCCGTTTTGTTCCAAGAGAACTGAGGTGTTCTTTCCAACTTTTCTAAAAGAAGAACGTGAAAATCTCAAAGGCCTGTACAAATGAATATTACCAGTCTCCTGACAGTTCCTAGAATCATTTCCTGCTTCTCTCGCTTAGTTCCCAGCTAATGTTTTAAAAACATTAAAGCTCTGCTCCCAGCTTGTAAGATATTTTGAAATTCAAATCATTTTACTTTTGAAGTAGAATTGTTTCACAGCTGTCAGGAAATACAGGGAAGCAGAGTTATTTTCCCCAAGTGACACAATGGTTCGATAGCTTATCAAGAATAAATATTTATTTGTAAGTCAGATCATGATCTTTTCATTCTTTCATACAACTATAGACAGGTAAAAATTCATGTTTAATAGAAAGGATGCTTAACATGAAGGACTAAGTAAAAATTGAGTAAGTGCTTCAAAATCTGATCAACAACATCAATGTTCATATAATGCAGCTTTACAAAGACAGTGGAGTGTTCATACTGAAAGATTTTACTAGAGTAAAACTACCCTGGTGCTTTCTTTGGATGCTTTACACACTTGAGAAAGAAAAGGATCTCAAGAAGAGGAAGTCAACATTTAGACATCTATTCAAAAAATGAAGAATTAGACTTCAGCCTTTGCTTTTCCTGAGTTACACTTCAGGGAAATGCACAACAAATATGCATGTGTTTATGCAAATATGCATAAAGCCTACACATCATTTTACGTTGCAGCTTTCATTTAAAAATCTGGAAAAGACAAGCAAAGCATCTCTTCATCATTTGCTTCTCCTGCAACACATGTGGGATTTGCTTTTAAAAGTTATTACACTCTCAAGAAACTGCAGTGTCCTAATTTAACTGTGCCATTGGGAGCCACCAAAAAACTAATTTTGTCAACCAGCTTGGTAGCTTTACACCCTACCTCTTAGTGGCAAGAAGTTCAGGTCTCCATTGGCTGCCTGTGACAGCTTTTGACACTGCAGCTCCAGGCACCTGTTCCTACATTCATCACAGAAAGAAACAAGGTCTGAGGTGAGAACTCTCCTAACACAAAAAGGATACTCTGTAGTTTGCAGTGAATCTGCTTTATATAGCATTGGAACCACATCAAGCAAGATAAAGTGGCATACAGTCAGGTGCAGATTTCCATCATACAAACAAACCTCAGTCAATTAGCCAAAGGAAATTTCCAACAGAGGAAGTTAGGTGGCACATGTCCATATATCATGACACTGCTCCAGTGTAGCTTTCAGGTTTTTCCCCAGTCAGAAGGAAATGCACACAGCCATACTTCCCATGATAGGTTCTGAAATCAGCCTTATCCACATCTCCTTAACTGCAGGTGAAATGGGAAAAAACACTGAGGACATCTGTTTAGAATACCTAGGCAGGCTAAGCAGTAAATTTGAGGACAGTGGAAAGCTACACTATAAACCTCACCTACTTGAGTCAGATAGTGAGAGTAAAGCATTACAGAACTAGATTATGAATAACTTAAGTAGCCCTTTTATGTGAAATACTTCTGTACAAGTTTAAAGTTTTGAGAACCTGGTTCAGTGTCTAACGTAGATGGGTTCAGGCTCAAATTACTACCTACCGCTGGAAAGGACTTTTCTTCAATCTTGCAAGATATTTCAACATTTCTATTTTGTCTCCAAAACAAACTGACCTTTCAAAGTTCCTCTTCTTTCACTGATAAAGATCCAACACAAAATTGCATGTGCTTCCCAAAAGTCACTTCTGAACAGAAAAGACTGAAATGTACATGTCCAGAATTCCAGATTTAAGTCAAACACTGGACTTCTGGCTATCTTTCAAGGTCCCTTCCAACCCCTTAAATTCTGTGATTTTAAATGCCTACCCATTCCCTCAGTCTTTCTTTAAGTGTGTTTTAATCAAAAAATTGGTCTTTGAACTGAGTAACTTCTCTTCACAGAAGTTTAACTGAACATCAACTGGCACATGTTGGGAGAATAAAGGGTATAAATTGAAGTTTTATCCAACAGTTCTGATGACTACCTCCCCCACAAATCAATATCTTGAAACATCAATATGTTATAAAATTAAATATGGTAGACACTAATCTGATATTCTGTGTTTCAACACATCCACTGTAGTTCTCAGCCATGAGTATATTTCACAATCCTGAATTTCAAACCATACATGGACTCGAAAGACATTCCCTATGCCCCTTTCTCACTACTCAAAGACCAAATCATGAAACACACGGGAAACATATAAAAATTAAAGTGTTGAAAAATTTTTCTTCTGAAACTTAAACAAAATCTCTCCAGTTCTATTTGTTCAATTAAGAAAAGCAATATTAATGAAAAATATTTCTCCTTACCTCCAGGTAAGGTGGAAACAACGACAACAACAAATCTTTTAACCTGCCTTTACCCCTTAAGCATTCAGGTTTTGGCACAGAGTTACAGGTGCATTTTAAGGCTAATTAAAACTGCTCAGTGTTTCCTGAAGATAGTATTTAAGAGTACTCCTCTGCAGTATCTTATCTTCTGAAACAAACAGCAGCCAGGATAACAGTTTTACTAGGGATAGAAAGAGCCACCAAAAATGAAGCTGTATATTTTAACTGAATTTGGATTACAAACCTAAGTTAATTCCTCATGACACAGACTGTTTTGTTGTGCTATAATTTAATTTTTCAGAACTTATACAGCAGAGACTAAACTTTTTATTTCACAAACAAATTAAATTACCTACTTTCTCTGCATACATTGAGTTTTTCATCTGAAAACCTTTTATTCTTTCATTAGAGAAAGGATAACACCTCAGATATCATAGTTTTATATAATCTAGTTCATTTACTTTCTAGGTTATACAGCTCTCGCTTCTGAATATCTCACACATCAGCACACAGCCCTTAAAAAAAAGCTTCCCCAGCTATTGAGTCCAGTTCCCTGCCACAACTGTATAGTTCAAAAGCAAAAATCTACAAGCTTTGCAATTTGTCTAATTTATGAACTTGATATCATCCTTCCCAGATTCCACAACTGAAGCCATATGTTCCCGTATATCTGAGCATCATATGGAGAAAGTTTGGGCTGTAAATCCCGAGAAAAATGGTAAAGAATGGGAATATCATTTTCTACAACCCACTAGTGGTTGGGGATTCAGCTCTCCATCTTTAGGACTGCACCAAGTTTCCCATGCTCTCCCAAGGTGGCAAAGGGCAAGGGAACCCAACTGCACTTTTAGTCAGACTCTACTAAAAGTACTGTGCTAACATCGCAGGTCACAATAATCACTCCTTTACCAACTCATTCCCACCTATCCATTTATCTATAATCTCAACGATGCCTTTAAAAACTCTAATATGTAAACAAATTCTACAAATCATCGAAATGAAGTTCACATCAGCTGTATGATGGAATTCATGCATTTCCAAGGACACATTAAATTACTGGAGAATTCTATGTTTCCAAAGCCCATCATTGCTCAGACTTTCTTTTTTTCCAAGTTGATTTGAACAGAAAAAAATATAGTCTTAACATTTCTCCATGACAGCTGGAGATGGTTCCACTGTCCCTCTTCCCTGGCCTTAAATACTTTTATTTTCTTTCTTTCTTTCCGATTTTAGCCAATTTAGACTGTGTTACTTGTTTAAGTCTCATCTGGAAAAATGAGGCAAGTTCTGTTAAAATTTATGAAGCTTTTAATACAATTGCAACCTTATGTCAAAAAAAAAAAAAAAAAACACTTGATTTGATATTGTTGGAGTAAGTCTAATCCAATCAGTCAGAAGTTAAGACAAAGGAATTTTATTAAACTCCCTTCCTTCAGGAACTTCATCATAATTTTAGAGTGTTCTTTCTAAACCTCCAACTCTTCCAAAAACTCTAGAATCCAGTTTTTGGATAAAACTTCTTCAAACTAAAGTTTCTTCAAAATATTTTCCTGACTGAAAGCTGTATTTATTGTGCACCTCTAACTGTTCTTTTTACTGTCATTCAAAATTACATTTCCAAGTCATATTTTGTCCAAAATAAATGCTGAATAATTAACTTGCTCTGAGACTTCTTACTGCCCAGTGGAGTCATAGAATCTGGCTCTTAATTCACACATCTACAGTGTCTGGATTACTTGATACACTTGTTTCTCCGAAGTATTTTTAACTTTGTATTCCAAATATATACCATGCCAAGTGCAATAAATAAGAATAGCAGTACAGTTTTCCTCCCAACGTCAGAATCCCTACAAGATGAGACATTCATGCATTATGGTCAGACAGTTTATTTTTAAAATCTAGGAAGACCAAAAAAACCAAAAAAAACAACAAAAAAAAAAAACACAATATAACTGCTTTGTCTTTCTCTGAAGAGATCAGATCTCCCCTGAATTCTTTGCCCATCGGTACTACTGGTGATCTACTAAAGAATATTCTATAGCTCTCCAATGCTTCCTACAGAGAGACATACAAGGCTGCACTTATTTGGACAACATCAGAGATCAGGGAGACCAAACCATGCTCCTCAAAGGCAGACCTTTCAGTAGACCCAAGAGGTAAAACTAGTATTCAGGTCTTAAGTATTGACTAAACTGCTACCACTAGCATTAGCTACCACTAATTAATCCAATCAAACATACTTCAATCAGTGACCTCTGAGATATTACTACACTAATTCAAATAAGCACTTAGAAAATTGAAGGTATAAATGCAAAAAGAACAAACATTTCCAGGTAAAACTATTTACTTCATTCGTGAAATGATTTTCTCTCCTTTTACATCATTTGTCATTTATTCTCCTTTTGGAATGTCTCATCGGGTTTGTTTGTTTCATACACATCTAGTTTATTGTTAAAATAACATTGCTTCTATCCATGACACCAGTCCAAGACAAAGTTAATGCATGACTTAAGTAAGCATATATCTCCCTCGTCAGTCATATTCTAGCTTCTCGGAGAAGAAACTTTGGCTATGCAGACCAAATGGAAGGCTGCTAGTCACTCCATCAGGACGACCATAAAAAGACAGACACAGACTTGTTACATTTGATAAAAACGTGTATGTAAGTAGCACCACTCCAAAGTATATCAAGAACACAGTATGATTTTTACAGAGCTATTTTACAGAGCGCAAATCTGTGCAGCTACTGACAGAGAAAATAAGTCAATGCAAAAGTATGTGTATTAGGATATTATGCGATCTTAGCACCACCACAGTACTACTTCTTAAGTTAGACACCACAGCAAACTTCCCCTTGGATGTTTGGGCACACACATGAACTTTCCAGGTATCTTCCTACTCCAGTTGATCCCAATTTCATAACGTAGCTTGTGCTGGTCCTCTTAGACAGCTGTCTAATGACTCTGTTTAATAATTTCATTAAAAATATCAGGCACAAAACCAAAGATTCTTCTCAAGTTTCTATCTACCCCAACACGAAATTTCAAACATCTGGAAAATAACATTTCTGATTACAGGATTATGCTTCTGCATAATGCCTTTTACTTTTTTGCTAATAATGATTTTCAAGTATGAAAGCTAGATGCTCCAGAACTTACACATCCATACCAAAGAAGAACAGAAAAATTCACAGCTGCTCATTAATTGCCAGTTTTCTGAGAGTATGATTGCTAAATACCAAATTGCAACCCCCCTTTAAACTTGCACTGGACCCAGACCATAGTAGTATTGTCACAGACAAGACCAGTAATATCTGTCCTACCACCATACTACCAATAGCACTTTTTTTCCCCCTACACAAAGCTTCTATGCAAGTGTGAGTAAGCTCAGCTCGAAGCTGCCCTTGGACTTCTGCAAGGCAAGGTGCTTCGCTTCATCCTACCCTCTGTGAGGAGCAATGCAAACTTGTTTTAAACCAAGATCCAACACATTCAGCATACTTGTTCTACTGAAGGTTATTTTTCCCCATTGTGAATAAATATTATATAAGATAGGTTAGAAAAAGCTGTGAAAATTAAGCAACATATGGCTCTTAGAGATACAGTATTTAAATTGCTGTGTAGATTGGATATTCTCTAGTGATAGCTGAAGGTTTTTTGCCCACTGAAATCCTTAAAATAGAATCTAAGTCCTTTAAACTGGTAATGATTTTCAAATGCCCAACAAATTGCTTTTTTGATTAATGACTAATTTGAATACTCAGGGGTAAACTCCCCAAGCACTCTGTATTAAAATTAAAAAAAAAAAAAAAAGCATTCTCTGTACAGTTCTTCTGTAATGATGTAGTTTAGAAAATTTACCCCCTAGCATTCAGGGATATTCAGAACTTGACTCAGAATATATGTAGAAGCCCTAATGACTTTGTTACGATATCATTGCTTATGAAACGTATAGGGGGTTGTTCATTGGTTTGCTCTTGATTTATATGGGCGGGAAAAAAGCACTGAATTTTCAAGGTTTACTTTAAAATCATGAACTCCAAATAAGTTGAAACAGAACAGAGTTATTAATTCTCCAGATACTTATTCATTACTCTGGTCTTTAACAGAAAGACCAGCAAACATTACAGGATTGGTAAATAAAATTAGTACAGAAACACTCCTGGGGAATCTTATCACTTTAGTATACACTAATTATCTTGGATGACAATAACCAAGTATCAGTTAACCAAAACTCCCCATATCAAACACATCTGCCCTGGACGTTCATCACAAATGTGCTCTGCTGGGCACTTGGACTGCTGTTTTTGCCCCATGCACTATTTTCATTCAGTTTTTATTCCAGTGGCCTTAGCTCTGATTTTCCAAGAGTGCTCCTGTGATACAGATCCTCCTCCTACCGTCCTCTCAAAGGTGGGAGGCTGTAGCTCAGTTGCCTTTGCTGTCATCTCTGACGATTCACCAATGGTGAAAAACCACACCTTTCTCAGAATTCAAATATCATATACCCACTTCACAGTTCTCTTGAGGTATTCCAATAGTACCAGACAAAGCACTGTCAAACCACAAAACATCTAACAGGAAATGTGCCCTGAAACTTTTAATTGGGACTTTAACTCAGAGCTTCTCACCGTTTACTCCAGCTTACTTGGAAACAAAACATTTTGGTAGTAAATCCATGTTGAAACAAAGGTTTCTCAAGCTCTACACCAGACAAATTTTACTAGTATAAAAAAGATTTTTTTTTATTTTTTTTTTTTTTTACAGGACAAGCCATTGAGAAGTACCAACATTAAAAGGCAACACCATTCAAGCAATCCCTACCTTCCTTTGGGTGTCAGCAAACATCCTCCTGAAGTTTCCTCAGCTAATTAGTGACAGCAGCCAAGTGAATACAGAGAGGCGATTGAGTTGTCATTTTATGAAGTTTATGGTCCTTATTCAAACCTACTTTACCCCCTTCCATCAATCACAGCAGCTTACTGAAATCCCTCAACAGGCTACCTCCTGCTTGCCTAACCACACTCAGAAGAGCACAGTTTCTGTGCTTGGCTGGCTATCTATGCAAGGATGCCTATCTTTGAAATGTTTTAATACCTCTTACAGCTGAACCGTATCACAAATCACTGGGCTATGATCATAATGAATTTGTTTGTAACTGGAAAGAATGAGTTGGTTTTTTGTTTGTTTGCTGTTTTTTTTAAAACACATACTTGTGATCAGCAAAAACTACTGAACAGGTTATTCCAAAAAAGCCCAGAAAAACACAAGAACCACCGCACACACACACACACAAAAAAAATAAGATGTGAGGAACTTGATAACATGCACTTAGACTCCCTCTCTCAGTAGTAGGGGACACTGATGGTTAATGAGTGCAGCTGTTTTTCTTAGTAGCATCAAGTAACTGCAAGTTATAACAACCAGAAACAAGGAGACCACAAGCATGTTCTGGCTCCCAAGCTGCCTCTCTATACCTGCTACTGCTGGATTAGAACCACAATGCTATTACTGGGCATTGACCAGAAACAGTCTAGATCTGGCTAAAAACAAAAGGCAATATTGCCATGAGATTTGAAGTTCTCCAGTATATCAAGTGTCAGTGACTTGTAACAATGCTGGCTGCACTAATCATAAGTACAGATTTCTGTTGCAATCTAGTTAAACTAGAAGTCCCTATTTTCACAATCATTTCTGCCAAAATGTAACAAAAATCAAAATTGTCAAGTAAAATTTACTATCAAAAACAACTTATTCAGGATAGAATAGGTTTCACAATCTATTAAGTTTATGATCAGCATCCTGGTTAGTTTGGCAGTGAATAAGCTGTTCATCTTTAAGACCTATGCTTAAAATTCAAGTTCAGCCTGAATTTATGCTGTTCACTTGCTAATTTTTCTACATCATACCCTTAACAAAAAATGCTAGTTTACTATGAATATGGGCTATTTGATCTTTCTGTATATTCTCCATTCTGGTGCAACAGCAACCCATTCATTATTTTGCCTTCCACCGAGTTCCCCGTATACCAACATGTCTCATTCTGAGCTCAGTATCACAGCTCTTGTTGAGAACTACATCCAATTAGCAGAAGCTTCTTAAACCCTAAACCAAAAGGTTTGATGGCTTATGTTTAATGGGAGGATATCTTGTTTATGCTTGTTTGCTTTGATCAGCTCTAACAGTTGATCTAAAATGATTTTGGTGTTTTGAAAAGCTTATAGTTGCCACAAAATTACAAGTGATATTTGCTTAAGGTTCTCTTTTATTAAACTTAGACTACAGAGGACTGGACCCTAAATTCCAGGCAAAGTATGTGGAAAGATAGTCTAATTGTGCCTCCTACCATCACATTCAGAATTTATCAATCACTGAATAGTCAGAGACTAATTGAATAGTAAAGTATCTTATTTATGATCTTGACTAGGTGGCTTCTTGCTGCCTTTGTTACATAGCTATTAGAAAATGAGTCTTTCTAATGGTTGCACAGAAGCACCAACAGTTGATGGTTGGGTTATACCTCCATGCTGACAGATTTACTACAAAGGTACAACAGATTTGAATGTCAGTTTAAAACTAATATCAATAGGAATTTTGTTAAGCAAATAAGATGTATTTCTACCTCTATGTAATGGATTATAGAGATGGCTTGAAATGCATTAACTATGAAAACATCAAATATATGAACTTTTAGATACCAGATGCTAATCCCTGAGGTCCCAAATCACAAGCTCCTTAGTACATTAAGGAACAATCAATTTTATGTTCTCGAGGTTTGTGAACTGAGCCATAAACCTTTAAATCAGTGAACTGTAAACACCATATCTATGAAAATGAACACTCTGTACCATTTATAACACTGCAGTCAAACTTCCTGGCTTGTTTTTAATCCCCTCAGACAGAAGAGGAGGGAGCCAAGGTTGAGAGAGCAAACAGCAGAAGTGACTGTTTACTTTGTGAAAAGTTCCTCACAAAAATCAATGGGAGCTTGAGAAGTACCTTTTCTGAGCATTTTATGTCATCATCTCAGGACTTAGGGTTTCTAGAAGCTCTGCAGACCTCTCATGATTTATGTTATCATGGTCTATGCCTAGAGTGTGGGAAAGTGATGCCTGTGTCACGAATCCCAGAGGTGTGGCTGAGATGATCCAGATCAAGAGAGCTGTCAATTTACCACAGTTCCTTTTCTACCACTGGAGTCAGGAAACAAAAGAACCACATATCAACATTGTATAGCCTTAACACCTAGTCAGAAACCAGAAACCCATAGTCACTGATACAAGAAATAAAGCATTTGGAAGGGAAGATCCTCAAACCATAATATGCTTGCTTAATCCATAAAAAAAAAAATGCATGGAAACTGAATTGCAACAGGACAAATAGAAGAGAAATGTCTCTGACCTAAACCCTGTCAAACTTGTTTATCACAAAAATGAGTCCGATTCTGATAGATCACCCTCACTTTTGGCCAATGTATTTATTTTACTGAACCACCACCCATGAGTCAGAGTTCAACAGTTCACGTCTTTTTGGTCTTAGATTATGCTGCCCAGCTGTTAGAACTTCCCTAAGAATCATACACAAACACCAGTCATTAAATGAAGCCACAAGTGGATTTAAGATCGCAGTCATAGCTCTGTGCTCTAATATCTTGACTGCTCAGTCCTATGGAACTAAGATTCAGATGACTGTCAGTGGGCTTTTCTGTGAATAAGGAGGGAAGATCTGGCCTTTGACATCATTCTGTCTTCTTAATTAACCTTTAGATAATTCAGACTCATCACTTTGTTTCTGCAGTCAAGCAAAGCAAACAAAAAAGCAGCTTTCACTGTTAGGAAAATGTCACCGTTGCCTTTCAAGGGGAATAGAGTAGGTGCTGGAGCTCTAATTTGATATTAAATGGTCGATTCATAGATCACTAGTTCATCTGGTGTGCTTACTCCAACTTTGTTACCATTCACAAAGAGGTATTCTTTAACACACAGCCACATTATGATTAGTTCTTCATACCAAATAGTTGTGACTTGATGTTCTTCTGTAGGTATTTTTTTTAGTCAAGTTTCCTCAGATTGACATTTGTTAGAAAAAGTTTATACTGAGAAGAATTAAGAGGAAACCAAAAAAAATAATAATGTATTTTTCATAATAAAATAGACTTTAAACAAAAAGTATTTAACTGAAATAGTTGTCAGCATATTCTTCTATCAGGAGGAACATTACCAAAGCAATTACTGATATAAACACCTGGAAAATGATTTCTGAAGTAGGTATGGCCAGTAACAACTTTTCAGTTTGCATAATTCCATTTTTCACTTCTCTGACTTCATGTCAAACATCTCATCCAGTAACAGCTCAGTTCTGTGGAAAATTTCAAGTCAGCAAACAATGCCTCTACCGAAGAGTCCATCTGCTTTAGATTAGGTATATAAACAAGCAGCCAAAATTAGGTATATAAACAAGAATCAAAGCCAAAGGAGCCACACAGGTAAAGGTCCTCAAGAATAGATTAACTAGTCCACCTGGCCAGGGGCACATTTACCTGTTTATTTTATAACATTATGATCTCATTTAATTAGATCTAAGCATATACTTGAGTACATCTGTTTTTAAAATAACTTTTTGTTTTTTAATCTGAAAGAATGTAGGTCTCCAGTAACATAGAGCAGACATTTAGATAGAAATCCTACTTCCACAGACTTCTTATGGCCAAGACTGACTCCACGGGGCACAAAATTTCATCTGAATTCTTGGACGTCAAATTGCTTTCCCAGGCTTAGACTAATTGATGCTGCTGCTTCTACTTCTCTCTGCTCATCTGCAAGACATTTCCTTTTATGTGCATTCATTTTTAGCATCTTGGAAATGCTCTTTACATGCACTTTTTCTCCCACGTGTGCTTTTTATTTCTCAGTGCTTTTACACTGTATCCTGTGACTCCATCTCTTTGTATTCATTGTTTACTTGATCAAGATCTCACAGAGTGACTTTACCTACCTTACAGTGCCCGAGTGCAACTTCTGGTGCACTCCATTCCTCCGACATGTAGGGTCTTTACTATTTGACACATTTATCTCATCAGACCTCAATGACAGAAGAATGCTTTGACAGAAGGGGAGTTGAGATGCAGACCCCAAAGGCACATATATAGCAGCTTGAAGGTAGGACTTCTCACCTAACTGGAGTTGCTCAAGTAATCATTATTTAGCACAAGAACTGCATATTAAATTGAAACAAGTTAAAAAAGACTATTCATTACATATTTATTAAAAAAAAAAAAAGTTTAATTGAGATCACTCAGATGTCTACCAGCAGTGGGTAACGCAGGACCTCCAGCTAGTAGTTTGTATCAGCACCAGCTCCTGGCCTAACTCTAGTTATTTTTGCTCCTTTTAATTTTGTGCTGTACATATCGTGTGTTCACACCTAGGGACCAGAACAGTATGGACAGGAAAGGGAAACCTCAGTGTTTTTCCCTCAGCCTTACCCTTGCCACTTGTACCAGCACTACTTTAGGCCCTTAAAATAGAAAAATTGTCAAACACCCAAAGATCTGAAGTCTTTTGTCTCTAGTTGCCCCAAAATTGAGAAACTTATTCCAATGAATTTGCAGCACTGTATAGTACACAAGTATGGACAACACGCAGAAAGATGTCTCTCAGGAGACAGAGGAGAAAGTGATAATCTCCCTTTTTGTCAGGTGGCACATATGATACACAAGAGACATGCCTTTCCTACAGTTTTGGGTTTTTTTCCATTTCATTCTGATTTCACTTACACTCATTTTAAACATTGAGATCACTCCAAAGACCTGAGCTGAAAATTAGTAATGTCCCATCTGGAATCTGGAGTTAAGTAATGTAAATAGTAATGTGGGAGAAAATATACAAAGAAAAAAAATGCGAATAATCTTCACACATGACAGAAATAACAGTCCCCATCATATTTCCTATTAAAGATGAAAGACTGAATATTCACCAGCATATTAGATATTTTTTTCCCTATTCCAGCTTTCCCACTGGGAATTGTTAAACATCACTCCCTCGGTATCAGATTGAAGAACCATTACTGCACACAAATCCATACAGCTGTAATATTTTAACACATCTACTGGGCTCAAAAAAAGGAAAAGATGTAATGTGAATATATTATTAGACAGGGAATTAAGCAGCCTTACTGGAAAAAACACATTGGTGACAGTAGCCTAAACCAAGCGCTTTCTTAGTACTAGCAGGGTTCAGTTTGAGACAAACCCTCAGCCTCATTTTCCATGCCTTACAGTCTGTCCTCGTATCTGACTTTATTCCTCAGCAGACCTAGAAGTTTTCTTTTGCTCCCTGCTCTAGGTTCCCTCCTCCCCGCGGGCCAGGCTGACCTTCCACAGCAGACATCCATCTCTGCCCCAGCACACACACCCCAGGAGCGCTCACATTCACCTACCCAGAGAGCAGCCGTCCTGCTGCTTCTCCACACGCTTTATTTTTTTCCTAGGGCCTCAGATCCCCAGTGGAACCACAGCAAGTCTTTCAGCTTTAAAGGATACCTTTAAAATAGGCATTCACACGGTGCTCAATTCAAAGGCTGGCTGAACAGCAGAAAGAAATGCTTCAAGAAGGGGATGGAATGAGAAATTAGCATGTTCTATCTGGTTTAGTAATAACGGAAGCTACATTTATAACCTTTCCCATTTAAAAAATAGGCTTTAAAATACACCCCTGCCATAAACGAATGCTAGCTTCGAGAACAGATATAAAACATCAGCATTTGGAATGAGAGGAAATCAGCGGAGGTTTTATTGCTCAAAGGTCAACAACACTTACAAAGAGATTCAATCTCTAAAGCCCTGCAGAATTTCATTTAAAAAAAATAATAATAATAAAATAAAATACCATGGAAAAAAAGGTCTCTGAAAACAGGAATCTGCAAGTAGCTTCTGACTTGGTGACCCCGTGTCGCAGCACTGTCGCACAGTGTGTGCTCACTGCCACCTACAGACAGAGGAGGGCACACTCCCAGCACAGGGAGAAGCTCTGCCTGAGCCCAGGGTGTCTTCCAAACATCAGCCACTCAACAGCCTCTAAGACTAACTACACTTGCTCGGCTCCTGCACTAGAAGGCTGATAAGGCTTTCAGAAACACTACACACGCTCAAAATCGCCTCTGACAAAAGCAGCAAGGAAAGCATAAGAGACTACAAAAGTCTTGTACTTGACGTGTCTGCTGGCAACAGACAGCACAGAAGAAAAACAGATCCTCTCAAAAGACGCTGAAGGTTTGAAAAAGGCATCTCTTATTTGCACATGTACATAACTGCATTGATAGTTGGTGACAATTGACTGGTCATAGCTTTTAAAACATCCCAGGAAACAGAAACAATAATTCTAAATGGAGGGAGCTGAAAAGAAAACTGTCAAACGCATTAACACTAACACGTGATAGCACTGTTTTTTTTCCTTCAGTCACAGCTTTTCCTTTCCACAGAAACATTAAATGCAACTGCATATAACACTGCCAGCACACATATAGAGTATTCCTACTGCCTTCCCCTCAAAGCAACTTATTCAACAGCAACATCAACTACTGTGCAATTTTAAAAGTGTAAGAAATGAGGCCTATTATGAATTAAGGAACTCCTAGTTTTTATATGTATTTATATATATACATATGCACACATACTTTTGGGAGAGTACAATTTATAGTTTTGCCTCCATACAAAGGTGAAGGCTTTGAAAAGCAAATAGAGAGCACAATTTCAAAGTCATTCCAACATTATTATTTTCCCTATATAGAAATAAAAAAATAAAAGTGGGCTAAAGTTTCAGGCAGAAACTTTAATGGTTTTAATGTGGTTTTCAAACACATTGCAGAGCGTGCCTCCCTCCCTGCCCCCCCCCCTTTTTTTTTTTTTTTTTTATACTGTTATGCTGAAATACTTCAAGGTTCCCCATGCCCCACACAACAAGCAGTGTTTACATTTTCATTAGGTTAAAATATGTCAGTTTAATGAGTTTTTGCGTATATCACAAATAAAAGCAATAGCATTGAATCAGAAGTGTAGGGCTTTAAAATAGCATAATTATTGTCAGGATCTTTCTGCAAAAGTTTTCATGAAGAGGGGTTTTCAGGAACATTATACACTGATTGTTTTCCCCTCACTAGTAATAACCTAACTCTGCAGGAAATGCAACACTTGCATCATTTTTATACAATGGGTCTATTAGAAACAAGTTGAAGATCTATTTCCTTTGAAAAGTCAGATTTATTGAGGACATCTAAGAAAACAGCCCTGTTCATTCATAATCGGCTTCACACTACTGGAAACATGGGTAACCACATAATCTGCGGGGCTGGCGTGCTGCAGATACACCATAAATGCTAACAGAGCTCCTCAGAAGTGCTTGACCTCCTCTACACTAGATGAAAGTGCTGTGGTTTTGTAGTAAAAGCATAACAAAAAACAATGGCCAGATCTGAGTGTACCACTGTTGCTCTTCCTAGATAATTCTCAGGTGCAAATGTCCAGACAAATTAGCCTAATAAGGCTAAACACTGACCAACTCCATTTAATTAAATACAGGTAGCTACATTACTCACTGATTTGCACCTACTCAAATAGGTGCAATTAATTTTGTAGCATCTTCAAAACAATGATTTTAAAATAATTCTCCTCAAATACTTTTGGTCCCAAATATCAAAAAAGCCTTGACACCAAAAAGCTTTACCACAAGCATAGAATGGATGGGCATACATAACTGAATTAGCAAGTACAATATGCACCGTCCATGGTGCACCTGCAACTTATATTTCCCTTATGTGGAGTTTCCTAAGGGTGTGCAGTCAGGAACAATAAGCATTGCAGAGTGCTTTGAGTCACCTAATTCTTGGACTACATAACAGCCACACTTGGAGATGTATACAGATAAGTTCACGTTAGCCTGAGATTGTAAATTTATGCCCAAGACTCGAGGAACTTTTAAACTTTGTTGCAGGAGAGACCCTGCTCTATTCAAGTCTGTGTTCACTCTAAATACTCACATTCATCGGGTCCACCTCAGATTTCATCATGGTTCCTGCAAGTAAAGGCAAGGCACTGCTTAAACACGTGTGGAGTCATCTAGGCAAAAATCACTCTGGTGTATTTCCTGGAGAGAGCAGCATAAGTAAATAATGCCCAGGTCCAACTTGGATTCAGATTTTCACCAGATATGAGTCCATCTTGTTGACAAGTTCTGCTATCACGCAGGACAAAGATATACAAAGATGAATCTCAAACAAGGAAAAACAAAACCATGACAATTCCCCTACAAGAAAAAGGATCAGTAGATGTGCTGGGACTAAAGGAGGAGAGAGCATACTTAGTCTGACTGTCCATGCCGAGAGTTTGGATGGAAGTGAAACATTTGCATTTCAAGAAACAGCTGTTTATTCAATTTTGGAAGACAGCAAAAGCCTGACTACAAAGCGCATACAGACTTCCCTCATTCTTTCATGAACTAGTGTGTTGAATACCTGTTATGTCAAAAACAGAGCTATAAGCTGTGACTCGTTCTTAATTTTCTTTTCACATGAAAAAATGCGCTGAATCTCATGAGAACATAGCTGTTAACACCTGACCAAAAAGCATGCAGGAGGTGTAAGATACATTGGAGACAGACCTGAGATCAATGAGTCCTTCAACAAGCTTGTAAAACATACCTGCGACCAAAGAAAATTCCAGAAAGCATGAAGCAACTTTTTTCAAGTAATCATAGCTTGCACAGCACTCACTTTGACAAACTAGAAAAGAGATGGTTATAAGATAACATTGTCCAAGGTAGAGGGGGCTGTATTCTGTGGAGGAAGGCTGGTAGCATCAGTCTTATACTCAAGTCACTGTTTTCAACATGTAATAAAGCTGTCAAGCTTTTTTGGATGCAGAGAATTCTGTTTCTCATGTCAGTCACTACAACCTATAAATAATTATGGGAGTATGGAGAAGCACTTAGGAATCACACACTATTTTGTACCTTGAACAAACTGCAGAGCATTTTTAAGTATGCACATACACATCAACTCTATCAGCCTCGTTAAGTTTCAAAAACATTTCCTATTTCAGAAAATTAAAAATATGGAGTTCACTGATGAAAGCCTTAAAACTGAAGCACACTAATTAACCTGGAGGTGGCTTCTTGCTGAACTGACTATATTGCTCTTGAAATTTAAACCACCATCTCTCAATTACTGAACACAATACTGTGCCATGAAGACTTAGGAGCTCAGTCAAGCATCTCCAACATTGCACTGACAGCCCAGAAGATGAATAGAAGTTCTTTTCACACATAACTCAATTAGAAATCAAACTTTAAAAGATCATGTTAGTAAACCTTTTGCCATGACCAAATTCCCCATCGTGTGCACCACATCCAGCAAGAGACTCAAGCACTTGGGTTATAATATACAAGATGCTGCTTTAGTTCCAGGAAAACATTGAAGAGGTGTTGGGTTTCTTCATCCCCTTGTTCTGTTTGTCCAGACAACTTGGAGGACATCTTTTTTTCTCCCTTCTCTTAACCCTGGCATTTTGGGACAGCACTGTATACTACCAGACAACCTTACCACTTCTTTAAGGTAATTTTTGGCAATGAACTTGTTGCTTTTTCTGCAGTCTTTCAAAGGCTGTTGAATCAAATTTATTTTGTCACATGAAATCTCTTAGTCTTTCCTTGACAAAGAGTCAAATGAAAAATTAAGTAGTGTTTTTATGAGGTTTAGGTTGGTTTTGTTTGTTTGTTTTTGTTTTGTTTTGGGGGGGAGGGGCGGGCAGAGGTTTGGGTGGTTGGTTTTGGGTGTTTTTTTTGGTCTTTTGAAAGTCAGGTAAGTGCTGAGTGTTGAAGTAAACCTTATGACCCAGCAAACATGACGTGCACTGATATTTGAATGAGAAGACAACCCTGGCAGATCATCACTGATTAACAAGTGTTTTTGCAGTAGACAGTATGCTAAGTACTCCACATTTTATTTGAGAGATGAATCCACAGCTCACAAATAAGGTATTTTTGTTTGTTCTAGCTTTGTAACTGTTTCCTTTAGAATTCCCATAGTTCCTAGTTCATATGCCTTTCCAAGGCTTCTAGCTGTAAGTTATTAAACAGACAATACTTTCCTAGAAAAACATTTCTCTCACAGGTGCAAATACAAAACACCAAACTTTTCATTGCTAATCCAAGCTCTCATTGCTTAGCCAGAAACTGAGATTAACACCATCTGTGGAACTGATTTCTAAACTATCAATGTGTAATAGGCTATAATAAATAGCCTGAAAACAACTGTTCAGAATGAACACCATAATGGAAGGCAATTCATAACTACAAGGACATATACTGGTTTAAAATAAGGGAGGAAGAAACTCTGGCAAGATAGAAATTTGCTAATTTGCCAGTGAGAATAATCCCGGTGACTTCAAAGAAACAAGGTTACACACTAGAAGTCAAAGATCAATATCATTTCAAGTGCTTTTGTTACTAAATATCATGTAGCTACTTTTTAAGTTTCCAACCCAACACTGAATTTTGAAGGAATTTGAATACAAATTATAATTATTCATAACACTGCATCTTGCTTTAATCTCTGATGAGCATATTTCACAATAAATGTACTGCAGTCATGTCAAGATGGTGAAGTCTTATGAAAAACTTATTAGAAATATTTGAGGACTCAGGTTATCACGTTGTCATTCTCATAGAAGTCAAAGATTCTAAAGAAACCACCTTCCCAAGCTATCAGATTAGAATTGCCAGTATTTACTGAGAAATACAACATTCTGAAATACCTGCTCTGAGGAATGCAGAAGAAATTCCTACATTGATCCCTTCTCTGTAAATCTCAAAACAAACAAACAAAAAAACACCTTTGCAATGATTCTTTTCCCTGCTGTCAAAGAGTAGACAATTTTTCATTCTACCTTTCCGTGTTTGTGCTCACCTAGAAAAAAGGTGAACTAGTCTTGGAAATAAACCTTACTCTGCAAAAGACAAGCTAATGTTTTAGCACAGGCAATAAGAGCCTGGTTCCACACTGTTGGGGACACCATGTGAAAAACTAATCATTTTACTCAACATGGTCACTTTTTTTTTTTTTAGCTGAAATGCCCTGGATGAACCCCAGAAGCACAGCAGCCCTCACAGATGTTATATCCTGCTTCCAATAGAAAAGTTTAGACGTATTAGACACACCGGACCTCATCTGCTGTGTCTCCAAGGAGTACTGCTCTAAACTGTATTGCAGTTGTCACTTCCCTAGTATTTTCCCCAGTTATCTGCATCCTGAGAAGCAAGGCTACATTATTTCTTCCAGGCTAACTGCTCACAGGACGAGCATTTAAAAACTCATACTATTATGACCCTAAGGGAACTGAATACCTTTTTACATAGGGTTTTAAATGAGTGTGCAGCTTTTCTAAAATCAAGATTTTAGAAGCTTCAGTTTGAGTACAGCAGATAAAGAAGTTATGTCTATTCTAGTTAGCTTTTAGTCACACATTGCAATTGTTATATGTAGTTGCACACTGCCTAACTTCTTACTCTCTGGGTTACTCCCCAACCCCTTGACTGCCTGACTTGACCCTTTCTTCCTTATCAGATTACAGGAGCTCATGCCAGTTGTAGATGTACATCATGCCAAATAGCTCATTGTGGCACCAAAGAATTTCAGTCACAGATTTGAAATCCCATGACCACACAGCTTTCATAAGAAAAACTGACACCAGAGAAGACTGCATGTGTTCAGAATAGAGGTGAACCTGACTCTATGCTGTAAGGAGAACAAGAACAGAAAGAACAGTAAGTGATATACAGAGAGAAAGATGAGGGACTGAACTATAATGCCTTGATTTTTATAGTTACTAGAAAACATTTTTAGACTTACAGCTAATTTAAGACTTATTAATGAGGAAAGAATGCCACAGTTTGCTATTCAATATATCTAATTTTAGGGATGTGCATAGATGGTGATCTATCTTATATGAACTGCTCTAGAATCCAGTTCTGGCCTTATTCAGGAACAGAGCCACAGAGTTTAATAGTTGAAAAAAAAAATTATAAATTCTTCTTTTATTCAGGAAGTAAAACCCAGTTCCACATGCAGTTTTTCTGCTGGAGATCCCAGTGAGAACAAGCAAGCTTTTTCAGGTCCTAGAGCATGGTGCAAGTAAATAATGAAGCTGTAGACTTCAGGCTCTTGATTCACATGACGTGCTTCTAGGTCTTAGATGTTGACTTTGCTCCCAGATTTAAAAAAAAAAAAAAAAAAAAAAAAAGCAAAATGCCAGGATAGTTTTAATGGTATTCATCAATGAAGATCTGGGGTTGTTTTGCAACTGTTTCCTCTTGATCTTGTGCATTCTTAAAATACATCAGGAAGACAATTTTTAATTCAAATTCATAGAAAACATTGTGATAGAGGTGTGAAGAGAGACTCCCAAAGAACACTGAAAGACCTTCTTAGTGAACATCAGATGCCTCCCACTAAGGCACTGCATCTAGAGTTGTATACTCTTTTGAACACATTTATAGATGGCATTCCAGACACAAGCTGTGGTAGTAAAATGCAGTTGTTTACTACTTTCCTACAAGGAAAGTTACAGAACATGAAGGCACAGACGCATAAATCAGTGTTGGTAATATCACACGTAAAGATTATTACTTCCAGATGGAGTGAAAATGAGCAAGTATTTCTCTGTTACCTAATATAGCACATCAGTAATCATTCATTAGTATTTATCACACTATTTCACACTTCATGAGTCCAAACAGAATCATACATGCTTACATGAATACTTTCAATTCCTGTATACAATCAAGTCCTTATGACCAGACAAACATTTCCAATATAACATCTAGCAAATTCATAATATTTTTAGATTTGGAAAAAATGCCTATGGTTTAACTGCTGTTACTATTTTTCTGCACGAAGAATGTTTAGTATGCTAAATATTGTTTGATATGGAGTTCAGCTTTAGACAAACTACTAGATATACATTCCTTACAGAGAATAATGGGCTAATATAAGTTACTCGTTGCAAGACTTCTCACGTCTTGAGTTTGCTCCTTTATTTGGCATAAAGTTTGAAAACATGTAAGCTTTCTTAGACACCGACAGTTTAGAAGTTTTTACCAAACACTAAGAAGATAAAAGTCATACTGTAGCTATATAGTGATCTAAAACAGTATACATTACAAAAACTGGTGATAAAGTCACTGTACAAACTTCAATAACAGTGGAGTTTATGGTATTTCACCTACCCATCCAAGTATATTGTGCCTATACTAATACATGGTTGCATGACTTCCAGCTAAGCATAGAACTTCAGACTGCAAAACTTGCAGAGTAAAGTTTTGCCTTACTTATTAAAACAAGAATAAAATATTTTGGCAACACTCTTAGGTAGTTAGAAATCACCTACCACAAGCATAAGCCCTCTGTATACTGTATCCTGTTAATTCCAGTGCCGTATGAAAGAAAGCAAGGCACTGGGTCCAATACGCTACAGGAGTGAAATCAAATTATAAGCTACTATGTGAAGTAACAGCCAGCATTATACAAGTTTGTGAGACTAATTCAAGAAACACTCTAGTACTGGAACGTATATAAGAAAAAATACTAATGAACCATGCTTTAGCTAGACAGCTGTATACTTCCCCTTTGTCTGGATTTTCTTCTTGTCAGGTTGATTAATGGAATGTCTTCACGTTTATCTGCTTTTGGATATCTTAAATCTCAACAAGTCCATTTCATGTTCTTGCCACCAACATTTCCAGTAGATTTCTTCTAGCATGTCAGAATGACAGATAAGTTCCTGCAGCCAACCTTGTAGAGAGCTCATTATTGTTTCGGACTTGTGTACTCACCCTGGAGGTCCTATGTACAAAGGCTTCGGGAGTTTTAGGTCATTTTAAAATCACTGTTGAGTAAAGGTGTCATTTCTCCACTAGAAAAAGCTTTGGAGCAGAGGTCAAAACTAAGTTCTGTGTTTTATAGTTTGATACCATCGGTCTACATACTAAATAATAAGAACAGAAATAACTGCAATAAACACTAAGTAACTCAACACAGTGCTTACTTGATATCTATTTATTTATATGGTTGTCTGCTGTATATTGAAGTTACATAAAATTATTTATGAGATAGTTTTATTATTTTTCATTCCAAATGTTTCAAGCTCTCACTGGCTGCACAGCAATATCATTGGTACACATTTATAATGCAATTGCAAAATGGTGCTGGTTTGAAGCTACTAAGTAGTAATTGCTTTCAACATTTAAAGAGAATTAATATTGAAAAAAGCACAACTGAAATGCCTTACACTAATTTCAGATAAGTTAATTCCTTCTCTCACTATGGATTTTTATCTGCAATAGTGAACTCAACCAGGCTGTAATGGAGCTGTATCAATAGTGGTGCTTTATTATGATTGTCATTATTTTCACTTTGAAAGAGTGAATGTGCAAGTGAGCAACGAAGCAGCAGATTGATCAACCACATGGGAGAGATCATATTCTGCCTCTGCTCCACATTATGCAGTTGTTTTCTTTTCCATGCAGCTGAAGGGACAACTGCCCATTCTGTCTTACAAGATGTTCTTAACAGCAAGGAATAATAATTTAACATGATTGGAGTCAGAAATGTCTTTACTTTTCTCTCTTTTCCTTTCACTCCTAACAATGCCTTCCCATATTCATAAAACTCAATTTTGGATTTGAGCCACAACTCTGTACTGGAGAGCTACAGGGTATACTGCCTTGGGGTGGCTTCAAGGGCAACTGTGCTCATGGAAACACAAATGGCTCAGCATGCTCTGGGGAATGCAGACCAGGAATTTACTTAGAAACTTTGCCTTCTTAAGGGAAAGGAGCAAGCAGCTCTAGTAGCTTTGCTGCTCCTTTGCTGCTTTGTATTAAAAAAAAATAAATAAATAAAAATCGGGCATTGTTTTCCAAAGCTTGTGAAAATGGCCTGCAACTTTTGGGAGTAGGAGGAATGGGGAACAAAGATATTCGTTTGTATTACAATTGTAGGACATAAGAGCAGGCCCTACATATGAGATTTCCCATCCTCTTTCCTACTGCGGCTTTTTCTAAATATGAAAGCTTGCTTCTTCACAATAAGAATACAAGGTGTTTTCTCCAGTCTATTTATCCAGTGTATCCTACAGGAAAAAAAAAAAAAACACATTTCAACTATGCAGGCCTTCCAATTAATCCAATCAAGGCAAGAGACCAAGATGGTGTCAAATAAGTAAATGCTAATGAAGTTGATATTAACTAATAAGACTCTTCAAGATAAAAGGTAACCTTAACAAGCTGCACAGTCAGTGTGCTTGGAAATTGCTGCATTTAAATCCTACCTACTGCCTAAGATACATGTGATCCAATTTAAGAAACTAATCACAAACAGAACCAATTAATATACAAGTATAAATTTTGCCTGTACCCAAATATATAAATGTATTTTTATAAGTGTTTCTCATTCTTGACGGTCATCTTCTGTCATCTGCTTTCTAAGCTGTAGGTATGTGTAGCTATGAAATATTCTCTAGAAGGCTTTTCCTGGTAGATTTTCCTGCTAGATTTTTTAAGAGTCAGCTATAGGGCAGTTTCCGTAGAAATCATGATTTTCAGCACAAACCTGAGCTTCCATAGTGAAGAGTCCTTCTCTCTCCTGCTGAGATCAGCGAAGTTCCTCAAAGGATCATCTATTTCAAGTAATATTCTGTTCCCTGCCCATTTTTCTGAACAGGTTTATGATCATCTAACCAATGCTTTTCAGCCCATGCAATTATAATTTCTGATAAAGAACTTAAAAGCACACTTCATATACTTCAAAATAAGAATGGATTCTTCTACATACAAAATGCTTTAGTTCAATTTACCTCCTAAAGCTAGCTGACAGTATACATTAACATGATAAATTATTCTTCCTAACGAAATAGTCAGTTTTTCCACCTTTCATCGGTGTGGAAAAGCAACAAGAATCTAACAATACCGATATCACCTGCTATTAAAGTTTGTTGAAGTTTGTTTTTCTCATTTGTTTTGTTTTTTGATGAACCAAATATACCCTTTAAACTCAAAAAAAAAAAGAATAAATTTAGATTAGGAACATGAAAAGCTAGACCTATCAAATCAAATTCTATTAAATTTCAGATATTGATTTGTCCCATATCCAATCTGAGACTGCCTCTACAATGCCATTCTGGCACACAGGGTGTGCCTAGTTTTTGTTCATTGATCAGTATTAACATTAGTCTTTCATTGGTATAAAGAAACCCTTAGTTATCAGTTCACCATTTTCCAGTATTAAGTCATGAATGCAGCTTACAAAATCAAGGGACAAAAATACCTGAATTTAAACCACTTCCAACTGCAGACTCCTTCAAAACTTGAATTTAATCTAAATTTAATATAATAATCTGGTTGCACACTTTTCATCCTCGCTCTCCAGAAAAATGAAAAATGTTATTTATAGAAGTTCAACACAGAGACAAAAATTCTTGCCCTGATGGAGAAGGAAAATAATTTAATATCCTTCATTCTGAAAAGCTATCACCTTCCAAAGTGACTCATCTAGTTGATAGGACACAGAACACTTGAGCGAGACCATCTGTAGCATTCTTCCAATACTCTGAGCAAAGTACAAAAAGCAAAAACAAAAAGTTAGGCTAAGAGTATAAGTAATGGGGATTCTCTCTCTGCAGCTTGGTCAAAAGATGCTTCATGTAGGATTCTTTATTTAAAAATAATGAATTAGAATTCTTAAAGAAGCCAGCTGTTGCTGGCTCTCTGTTATCTCTATGCTTCAAAATCCTTTGTGTTTAGCAGTTAGAAGCTAACATACTTATTCCATTAATTTCGATGTCTGAACATTTTCCATAGAATAATTTTGTTGCATAATGCATGACTGTTCATTCAGTGGTAACATCAGTTGAAAAAAGAATGAGAAGGCTTGGGGGAAACCTAAAGCAAATAGGCAATTTCTTTGACATTTTGGGCATCAGGATTTGAATCACTTGGAAAGTCTGAATAAAGTTTAGGAGTATCAGTGCTGCTTTCATAGGACTTAAGTTAACATGATCCTGCCTATATCTCTGAATAGCCAGCATTCCCAGCATTTTGTTTTACATTAGCCACGGCATCCTGCCTTTTTCAAAGCCTTTGTCTATTTACTTCCAAGCTTTAAATCAGTCATGAAGAAGGATCTACAGCAAACCAATATCCAAAGCACGAATCAATCATCTGCCTAACCATCACTGCAGCCTTCCACTATGCTCACTGCAGCCACCAATTCTATGATTCTACAATCATTTACTTCTTCAGAGAACTCAGTTTCTAAAGTGATAGTAAATCCAGGAAACAGCTTGCTAAATGCATTTGCATTTTGTACTCAAAACAGAATAAATTTTTATGGGTAAAATACTAATCCTACCCCAGCCTTTTTCTTGTGGTTGACTACTTTCCTTCTGTCTGTTAAAGCATTGGCTTCCCAAGGGTGGCATAAGACTCCTGGCAGTCATATCCACAGAAAAGGTAGTCATTTGCAGAAACTAGTTTTCTCATACTGTAGACAAACTAGAGCCAGAGGCAATAGACTTGCAGCCATTCCCACATATTTCTGGCTATAAGCAATCCAACTAATCAGAAACTCCAGCAGAATTTGTGGAACATTGCTCTTCATCCATAATCTATCTGAATAGCTTCTCAACCAAGTCCAACAGAACTGTCAGGTGTAGAAGAGCTCACATTTTAATATCATGCCATAATAAAGAAATATGAAAGCTCATAAGCAGAATGAGAATGCACACTAAACTGCCCATTTATTATAACAAATTCATCCATCTAATTTTGCATGCTGAGAAGCCATCTAGAAGTCCTTCTTCTGTCTTATCCCCATACATTTCTGCACTGAAAGGTTTAACAGAACACACTTAATATCCCTGAAACATTATAGACCGTGATTCTATTTGACCTTGCTATGAATAATACAAGATCTCCTGGCAGACACTATCCAGTAGGAAATATCCCTGGACTTTTAGGACATATGAGGTACAGAAAACTGCAGATCTAGGCCTCTTGACAGGTCAGCCTGTTGAAAAAGAAGGTCACAGTGCCATGGAAACCCACTAAAACATCCCAGTGCTAGTGTTAACGTGTAGAATGGATCACAGGCAGAGAGCTCAGAAATGCTGTGCAGTTGATTCCCAGTGTGAATAGTTTCCCTCCTCACAGTCTCACTGCTCTCCAAAAGAAACAGTGCAATATTACAGGGCAACTACAGAATGCTTCTCTCATCTATAAACAGCAAATATCAACTGCCTATTTTAAATGCAACTTTAGTGTCCCAGCTGCTAGATTTCTGTTGTTTTAATCCAACGTGCTAAGTGGCTGACCCAAGAAATCAGCAACCATCATTAGACCCTTCATTAACATTGGCATTCCCCATATCTCCTGGCACAGATGCAACAGCAGTGGGAACATCAGGCTCCCATCTGCTTGGAGTAGTATCCCGGGTGCTGTCAGCTCATGACTTTCTGTAAACCACCGAGGCTAGAGGTCGATCAAGTGAAGTAATCTTTGACCAGAATAAATCTGAGAAGACAGCAAAATGCATCAAAACCATCCTTTCTGCCAGGTAACTTTGTAACAGCTAAATCTGTACTGCTTTAGGAAAACCTTTGCAAGACACTTCAAGGACCCAGATGTATAACTTCTCTTCCTATACAGGTAGTTGCCAGTCCCCATTACCCATAATCACAGTGTAAAGCCTTAAGAAAAGATTCAGTGGCAGATCAATTTGTCCGTGGATCAAATTGGCCAGGCTGCTTTGAGCAGCCTGCTCCACTTTACTCCATTAGCTTTAAAAAGATGTAGACACATGGTACATATTTGACTACCAGGAACAGCAGAAAAGAAAACAAAATTAATGAAAAAAATATATATTTGAGTAGCCACTGTATATATTGTGGTAAACACTGTGTGTGAGAAAGTAACGAATTAACTATTTAGAAGGACAGTAAGAAAACACGTACAAATTGTTTAAAAGCTTCCTCACAGCGTACACTGAAAAATCTGTACTGGCTCATGTTTGTGTGCAGGGTTTGTTGTTGTTGTTGTTTTTTTAATCTAAAGAAAGAGAAATTCTGAAGAATTAAAGACCTATCAGCACTCTAAAGTTGCACTGAAGTTCAAAATAATTGGTACAGTATGATACTAGCTATCAATAGCTAGAGACCTGAAAGTCCTCTTCCCATCAAGATTCAATCAACTATTTTTCTGTAATCAGTCTGCTTCTGAAGACATTCATGATTCTATGACTACATACAGTATTATTCAACTATAATAAACTTTTCCCTTTGATGAAGGTGGTTGTCACAACGATGAAATGAAGCACTATAGCATAATGACTCCACTCTTGATAATTAAACATGAAAATGAACAGGCACCAGAACTGCTATAAGAAAGTCATGTAACTGAGGTGACAGCAGAAATAAAATGACCATGTTGTATAAGAAAATATCTAGAGTGCTCAAGAATGAAATAATAATATCCTATATCAAATATATGGTGCAATGAAGTTAGTACGGAAATTCTACAGCAAAAGCAGGACGGTTAACCATGAATAAACAAATCACATGCTCATCAGATGCACAAAGGAAAGATCATTGAAGATAAATTATTCATGAGAGAACACAACATTTAAAAAATCAGGAGTCTACAGAGGAGAGAAATTAAAGGTATATACAAGTCTAGAGTGTATTCAACTCAAATGGAAAAATCTCTTCAGAAATTGTTTTAAAAACATTCCCATGGAGACGAAGTCTGGAGCCAGACCATTTCATAAAGCAGTAACCAGCTGTAATAAAAAATAAAAAAATAAAAAAACCTTGCCATTTTGTCGGTACTTCAATATTGCTCATTATTAACACTACCTACAGTGAGCTATATAATATACCTGAATATCTCCACAATTCTGTGGATCACCACAGTTAGTGATTTTCCTTTAGTTATTAATATTAACTTAAATAGGTAGTATTTTCCTTTGTATTTTGGACATTTTTCTTTGAATATTTTTCTATTCCTACCATAAAGGAAGTTGATCCTTAAGAGTTATTCTCATAGCTGTGCTAGTACAGTTTCTCTAGAAATAGTACTTCCATATGAGCAAAAGCGTTTAGTTCTGTATATTGAGAGGTCAAAATTGCTTTAAGTATTGAATACTGGACTCTATTTTGCCTGAACGATATCAAAAAGGAAACACAACTTTTATGTTTTATTCCACGTAACAGTCAATACCTCCACCCCCCTACCTCTGGTTTAGAATACTTCAGATGACTTAAAACAATTATTTAACACTGAATTTCTCAGTTTCCCTTTTAAAACTGATTCAGTCTGTCACGTTCGTTACCAAATTGACTGTATTTACTAGAAAATAATGTGTTAGCTGTTCTCCAAATAGAATTTGCTTTCCTTTAAAGATACTGGTACCCAGGATTAGAAACCTGTCATTTCTTCCTCTCAGTTTACTACTTGTATTCATCCCTACAAATCATGAATCATAGGAACGCATTACAAATCTGGAGATGAGTGTCAGGAGAAGAGTCTTAAGAGGATGTCAGCAATTTTATGGCTGTTTTAAATACTACAAAGAAAAAGGAAGAAAATAAATCTAACTTTGTTACATATCAGCTTGCCCACCTGACATTGCGATACCTTTTGCTCAATGAAAAAGCCAAATATTTCATCTGTAAATTCAAAATCTACACACAAATAAGCACCCATACTTCCAGCAAGGACATAAAGGCAGCCTCCCTTACTGTGCTCCACCACCAGCAAGGGTCAGCAAGACTCTAGCTTCAGGAGTATTTCCTTTCCTGCCACAAACTAAGAGAACCATACATTTCAACCACCACCTGAAGCAGATTAGGACTCTGCTGTTAACTTCAGAGGGTATACTGTTTAAGCTGTATCTCAGACACTTGCTTTTCAGTATGTTCCTACAAGTCCTTCAGTAGTTTCAATATAAGTTTCAATAAGAAAGCATGTTTAGCCACTCAGGTCCCTTTGTACTGCAAATACTCAAAACTGATGCAAGACTAACAACTAGGTGATACTTGAAATACAAACTTGCTTAACATGGTCACTTAAAACACTCATAAAGGTGCGTTTTAAATGCCATTCATTTCACTATAATTGTCAACCTTTTAGTGACACATTATGTGCACTGAAATATACTTTAAGATTGATTATATTTATGCAGTAGGTGAATTAATAAGTTCCTGGCAAATGATTTTGGGGCATAAGGACTAAAACATCAGGAGAACAGAACACTTATTTGGGCAATTAAACCATTGCTGCATATGCAGTCCCCCAGGTCACATCTGCCCGAGTCAGGATGCAGCCACATTCCTGAGCAAGAGCTGGCACTCTCCCCAACCAGGGGACTTGACCCATGCATTTACTACCGCATGCAGTGCTTGGAGATCAAGATTCACCTCACTCTAGCATGCTGCCTGTCCCTTGACTATGGGGCTATAAATGGTTTTGAAACGCTTGGCAGATGACAACATAACTCAAGCTCAGAACACACTGCCATATGAAAACATAGGACAGAAGACCAAACTTGGACTCAAGCTGAGCACAGCATCCCAGTAAAAGAGAGCTTTAATCATTGGTTGAAGTAGAGACTTCCAACTCTATCTGGAAGTAGAGACTTCCAACTCTATCTGCATTCCAACTTTACAGAAAACCCTATTGTCCGAGTGCATTCTCTCTCTAGAAATGACTCGTGACCAGAAACATGTAATATATTAGGAAATTAGTCATTAGGAAATTGAAAAAATGAAGCTACTGCAGTGGAACGCTTAACAAGATCTGAATTAATGGGGTGTGTGGGCACAGTATCTTGTCATAAAGTCTCCCATATAGATGCAAATAAAACTAGCAATCAGGATATGCATTCTTTTGGATATATTTTAATAAAAACAAAAATCTTCATAAAATCTTCCTATTTCTGCTGGAATACATACACAAATAATGGGGCCAGGCTTTGAAAGAGCAGAAGTACTAGCGGGCCAGCTACAGGACTGTCTCACCATAGCAATTCTAGACCCACTGTCTCTGCAAGGTGAAAGAAACATGCTCACACAGAATGAGACAGTGACAGACATCACACAGTAAGTTTTCTCACCAACATCACAGAATTGCCCCTTTTCCACAGGCATTCACTCAGAGCACAAATACATGTAGATGATGGACATGACCTATGCAATTCCCTCAATTCTGGTTTTATCCTAGCAAAGGAAGACAGGCATTGGTTTCCTTATGCAAGGCAGCGATGAGAGAATTGGACTGTCCTTTAAAAATAAAGGATAAAGCTGCTTTTTTCTTCCCACTGGGTTGGAATAGGTGACTCTTTGACTCAAGGCTTTTGAAGGCCTTTTTGACCAGTGGGCCTTTTTGAACCTTAATTTAAATGCTTTTGGAGGAAACAAAAGTTATTTTAGTAGACTTCTCTCTCTGCAGTCAAACCATGATAACCTTCAGAGGAATTCATTGAAAGATGCAGATACTCCAACAGGGGTGACAAAAATGGGTAGGAATATTTTTCCATGGTGCTATTGTCTGATTTTTCAATTGCTAGCCATGGCTATTAACCTTTTGTATTTTGTATTCTTCATTTCTAAATATTTTCTGTTTGCAGAATTTCAGAAATTAAGTTTTCACAGGGCTGAGCAAAACACGTAAAGTTCAAATGCAGTGATTAAGGCACTGTTTTTGCAATATTTTAAAACAGCATGAGTAATTAGGCTTCTAATTCTACCGTGTCATTATCAAATATAAACTGCAAATTCCTTAAGATTTCCAAAAGTGCTGGGCATGAAACCTCATGTACTGTTAACAATGTTTCCAAATTACCACACAGCTTTAAGATATAAATTGCGTTAGCTATAGAAAACTAGATAACAACAAAAAGCCATTGTTCAAAAAGCCTATACATCTCAGTTCTCTCTGATATTCTAAAAACGTGTCAAGTGTACCAAGTGTAATTTCTGGTGCTGTATTCACAGTAAAGATTTAGATAACAGATCTAGTTTAAATCAGCAATACATAGGCACTCATCTGCAGCCTCTCTATAAATCAAGCGATGAGACTCAGCCAGTTAGTTTTATAAATCTGAGCTAGAAACTCCAAACAGCAGATAAGCAATTCATTCTTCACAGTACAAGTGAGAGTCATAAGATTTCTGTCTATACAAGCAGTTTTTTCTTTTTTTAAGCTAAATCATGAAAATTATTTTCAATCAAATGCAAGAAAACACTAGGTTTTTGGAAAGAGGGTGTTCCAAATAAAAAGACTTGAGTATTGTCCTACCGAGCACTGCAAAATCCTTCACGATCCATAATCTAGCTCTGAAATGGAACTAGAGCCCAAGATCCTATATGTTGAATGAGGAAAAATCATGGCCCATACTGCACTTCAGCTGAGATTAACAGTTAATATTGCTCCAGCACAAAGCTCACATGACTGCAGCAGCTGAGAAAACATTTACACGAATCACCCTCATCTCAAAATTGAAGCACAGTATCTTCAGCTCCAACAGCATGTTATAAAGATGATGTCTGTAGTATCTCCCTATTATAGGGGACTTGAAACTAAATGGACCACTGCTCCACAAGAAAGACAAATACAAACATACAAACATAATAAAGCACTGGGCCAGATTTCTAGCAGGAGAACATGGAGAGTCATTTCCAATTTTTCCCCCTTGGGATACAGAAAACAAACAGAAAATGACAGAAACTGACAGAAACACATATGGATAAGGCATTTCTATTTGCATACTCAACATTTGCATCTAAAAAATTAAACTTAGATATTGTAGTGCTACCATATTTCAATTTTGAAGTAGTCAGTTTTAAATAGCAGGCTTAGACATCCTCATGTGCTAATTAGCAAGTCACTGAAGCTTAGTTTATCATTTGTTAAGTATTTTTACTCATAACTCCAGTAATGTAGGATTGAAGCTTGCCAACATTAACTGTTTGGTAAAGATTAAAGTAGCAATTACATGGCATATGCTTGCACCTAAGTTTAACATCAGCCCTAAGTCTGCTGCCTTCCAAAATTTGAAGAGTAGAACAGATTGAGAGTTGTTGGAAACATGTTCATTGCCATGTTTAACTCATTTGGTTTATGAATGCAAAGTAACTTGCTTTTGTCTTGGCAACATGAGCATTAAAAATAAGTTAACAATAATAAGCTACAAGCAAGCTATCTGTATATAAATCAGAAAGAACAGCTTATCTACAATTATGATAGCTACATTTTCCTAAACCAGTGGAAGCATTATGAAAACAGCACAGAGATAGATTTTGTGGGGTTTGGTATGTTTTTTTCTTTTTTTTTTTTTAAGAAAGCTTATTAAAAAAATGTAGAAATTGAGAAACAAACTATTTTTATGCCTTCTTAGACATGTGATGTGTCCTAACACCAAAATTGAGCACTCCAAATGAGAAGACAATTAGATTAAGTCAGAACAGCTTATCCAAAAATTACATGATTAAAAAATTAGGTAGTAGGTGCATTCTCAACTTCTCTGCTGTACGTCTATTCAAAAGTATGCTAAGAGCTTGTTTGCATAGGTGCACTTTGCATTTCATTGCTTCTTATTTCATTATACAGTGGGATCCTGCCTTGCCAGAAATGGCTTTTTATAGTTGAGTGGAGTTGTGTAATCCTCTAATTTAAAAGAAACATACAGAGAGCTCAGCTAGCTCTAGCACTAGCTCATGATTTATTTTACAAGCAGTTTCACACAGCTCTTTACTAAACAGACGTTCTTTGTGCTTTATTACAAGTTTGCTCCATTGAGTCATGCTCTCTGTGGGATGTTGCGTCTATATTTTATTTTACTCTTGCCATTAATTACCTTGTGGGCCTGTATCATGTCTCTCTCAGTCTCATTTATTATAACGGCGCCTGCTAGTGTTGCTCAAGTTAAGAGGCTGTCAGTATTTCCATTAGAAAACCCATCTCTCAGGGGCTTACAAGTCAGCTGTAAAACTTTACTCCTGGATGATGGTTGGCATACATGGCCAGAGCCAGAAGGGTTCTTTCTTTTCTTAACATTAAATTGAACTGAAAAAAAAATGCAATGTTTTAAAGTCACAGTATCAGACGTGAGTTTTGAGACTTTGTTTTTGGAATTCTTATTTTCAAACAGCTTAATTTGTTGAAGCCAAGTTTTGCAGGCTATTTATTGATAATGTCATCACTTCATTGTTGTTTTTTTAATGGATTCAAGCCTGTCTTCCACTTCTTCTGTCATTGAACTTCCACCCTCAGCACTTTGTGTCCAACAATAAGCCTAGGTTCTACTCCTCTGTAGCTGCTGCTGTCTGAAATAGCCTTAAGTATTCCTTCACAAACCTTCCCCTGCATTTGAGGCCATAAATAAAGTCACATTTCTCTCTTCTGACTTTATATCTACATCCACTACATGTTCACTTCCATTTGTTAACTTGGTCTCTACTTGGAGCAGAACTAGAAGTAGGAAACCCATGAGACTTCCATATACCAGTATATGATGTGTGTCTCTCTCCCCTTGTTTTCCCCAAGCTAAAATCCAAAATGAGTGCCCAAAAAACTTCATAAGGCCTTTGAGGCAAGCCAGTTCGGAAACCAGGGCCCTGAGAGTCCAGGCAGTCAAGGAGCATTTGCGAAATTCAGAGACTCAATGTTTCCCAGCACCCAGAAGTGGAGTGCCCAGCTAAGCCAGAAACTTTGCACCATAGACAGCATGCAAGTGTCAAGTAAGACCTGTCTGAACTCCACAACTTTACAGAAGTCAGGCCAATTGTCAACAGGTTGACGATTCAGGAGTCCCTAAATGACACAATCCAACACAATCAGAGATTTTAACATAAGCTTTCAATGTGCACTATCCAAGGTGTGTGTGTATGGGGGGGGAAACAACCTTGCAGGCTGTTCTATAAGCAGACTTTTGTGCAAGAAGCAGAAGGCTCACAATCTACAGATGTTGGAGGGAGCACCAGGCTCAAAAGGACAGTATCTTCATGTAGTAAGGATATGTATTCACAACTATATACTGCAGTAGTTATAGTACTAGAAAACAATTGGAAGTGGCTGGCCAGCTGTCAGCTAAAAGTATGAACACTTCGCATAAGTCACTTCTTTACAAATAGTCTGCTGAACATAAAGCACAACTTGTTTTCACGTGCTGTACAAAAGAACTTCTGAAAAATAAGCCTAAGGTATTCAAATATTGGCTTGCTGATTTTAATAGGTTATAATCACTGCCTTACATTAGATAACTTTTAAAGAATTCACACACAGTGCTTGCTATTGATTTGTGCTTCGATTGAAAAACTCTCGATAGAACTTGGAATTTGACCAAAGTTGCTAGTCTCAGATTTAGAGATCATAGCATTTTTCCCATATACTTGAGAGCTTAGACAAAGCACCAGGGAAACCACCTCTATGTTGTTTCTCTTTTTTAAACCACTTGAGCCAGCATCAATGAGTTTCATCATATCTTCAAGAATATTGTGACTGTACAAGGGTGATGAAGTCCATGTCAGTGGCTCAACATCCCTTCACAAGAATGTTTTAAAAATGCATGGGCAGGGGAGGGTGATGAAGCAACCTATTAAAGCAATCATAAAAAGAAAAGTTACAGAAAACTAAGTTTTGATTAATCTGTATTTTACACAGATTAACTGTGTAATGGTGGAGAATAAGTCAGCTATCACCAGCTATCAACCAGAGAAAGTAGAATCCATTTACTGCTTGCATGAGCTACAGGTAAGATAGAAGCAAACACTGCTTCAGAAGAACAAGGAATAAGAAATGTGATTGTTAAGGACCTAGGCACCACTATATCAGCTGAAAACATTCCAGTTAAATAGAATTACTGCCCTTACAAATCATCAGCCATGAAGCTCCATGTATTTTAAGTTTTATTTATTTTTATATGATCTATTTAAAATTCCCTAGGACACATCTTGGTTAAACTTCTTTGGGTAGATGTTAGCTTGCTAATTTCTGTGCTGTCAGTTAAGTGAAGTGAATGGTATGACTTCTGGAGATTCGTTATTCTCATCTTTATATTTTAAATGGTCAGTATATTCACCCATAGTTTTGTTACCTAAAGACAATCACCAATTACTCAATTCTATTTTATACTATTAGTAAACAAGACTATATGTTCAAGACTAACTATATGTTGTGGAATGGGAGACAAGGCACAGAAATGAGGACAATAAATCTGTAACAAATAACCTATTTCATCCAGCTGAAAGAACACAGACTCAAGAGAAAGGAAAATAGTGCTTGGAACAAGTGTCCTTTAAAGGCAAACCTAGAATCTTGTCTCAACCCTCAATCACATTAAATTCAGAAATTGATTTTGCAGGGTTAGAGCTAGCCTGACTAAATTCAGCCTTTGTAATACTTCCCCCCACACACACACACACACACCCTATAAGTGTCCATTCTAGGCACCTTCAGAGCAGTATAGCTATTCACAGCCTCTCCTTCTGAGAAAAATATAAAATTTTAACTAGAGAGAATAGTTATATTTTGGGTCAGTTTGTTGTTTATTTTGTATTCCAAGAATACCCAGACAACATTGTTTAATGAACAATTTCATTCCAGATGTGATCTTTCTCCAATGAAAGTGAGACATTCAGGTTGGCTAAAAAGAAAATAAGCAAGTTTAAGTGACAGGAGAATATGTTCAGAGTAGACTTTTCCAAATCAAGAACAGGACTTCAAACTTGCTCAGCCATTTCTTCAGTGACTCTTCATAGTGATGAGAAACCTATAGAAACTTTTGACTCAATCTGATAAGTGTTTTTGACAAGTTCTTCACTAGCAAACTCCAACATGAGACATTGGCAAAAGATCCCCAAGCTTTTCTACCAGCAGGGTAATACCTAGCCTAATTACATATAAAATTGGAATGCATTTCAACTATGAATCCTCTGACTTCATGTATCAGACCCCTGCATTTCACAAGTTTCATTTTTCAATAAGAATTTCAGTTTTGGTTGCTTAGATTAGCAGTTCATCCTCGCTGCAACTGTTCAAATGCATCACTCAGAAAAAATACATCTTTTATAAAGAACAATATAGGGCAAGGGTTCAACCTTTGATCCCAATTTCTGTTTGATTTTCCATTTCTATTACCAGCTCTTTCTTACTAGATTGAATAGTCTTTACTTATTTTTCCTCTTCAGAAGTTTACGCTGGCATTAAAGATTCACTTCAAACAAGAGGTAGCTCTTAAATAAGATCCATGTTCATACCCAGACCACAGAAAGTTTACTGTCTGTAAATCAAATTGATATTTCTCCATAACTCCTCTAAAGCTACTCTGCTCTTTTCTAATCCAAAGAGGAACTGACAGTCACATTTATGGGTTAATTTTCAGTTTATTACTTTGTTGACTGAGAGTCTTCCTTGCTAGATCTGACCTATACTTACCTTTGTAAAATAATTAGAAGTGATGCCTCAAAGTATTTGCTGCTGTGGATTTATTAGAATTAAGTTCAGCTCTGGAAAAGAAGCAACCTGCCTAGCCAAAGATAACAAATCCTTCAGTGATGAAAGGAGGCCTCCCCAGCAATAGATAGCAATGGGCTATATAGTCATGATTCTACAACTTATGTTTATTGTTAAATAAGATAAGTGTGTAAAAATTACTTATCAATATGGTTGTTTCTCCTCCCCTCTTATTAGATCCAGGAGGTAGACTGAAATTCAGCGTAAAGCTTTTCTGTGACAATATTCAGGATTATTTGCACTGGTCACTACAAAGATAACACTAGTCACAAACAGCATTGACAGAGACACACCACATTATCAACATGCCTTTGTTTTCTGCGCCTCATCACTCAAAATAGCTCCAAAAAATGCAGTGACATAGTATTCTTTCCAATACTGAAACTGGTGAGAAAGTAAGTTTATGAAAAACCCATTCAACTTAAGTCTCCTACAAACTGTGATAAGAATAAGTAGGAGCAAAAGTTGAGAAAGAACCCTGAATGCTTTCAAAAATAGTTTTGAATAGATGTTATGACATACTTTTCAAAAGACATTAGAAGATGGAGCCACACTGCACTTTCAAACACTTGTGTATCACAAACAATTTAAAGAGTCTATTAAAGATAAGCATTAAACATAACCTTGTTTGTTTAGTTTCATAATTTTTTTTTTTAAAAAGAGGCAGCTTAATAGGACAAAAAGCTCTTGAACCCACAGCAAGCTTCAAAAATTGCAATAAGAAAGCCCATTTCTATCAAAGGAAAGATTGTTGCCTGAAGTTTGTTTTTTTTTTTTTTTTTTTTTTTGTTTTTTGTTTTTTAAAAAAAGGAAGTTAGAGGATTTATAAAACACCCGAAGTTGGTTAAATCTACCCAGGACACATTAAATTGAACTTCTGAGTTGTTTTTAATATGGTTAGCAATGATTACAGAGAAATTCTTTGCATTGCTTCGTGATTTCACTGAGATGCATCATTTGGAAATACAACTGCCACCTCTGAAAGACTGCTTAGCAGGAATATTGACAAATAGACATCTAAGGCATTACGTGGCTACTACTGAAGAGAGAGGTTTGCAGGGCTGAAAGGCAAATGTGGTACAAGAAAACCTGAACTACCATGCCAAATTGAAATTGATCAGTTCAGAGATAGGGGACTCAGATGCATAAAAAAATGGGGGTCCTTTTCTTTTAATCAAAAGGCAAACCCATAGCTTTGGACCCAAAGGGTTTGAATCTTGCTTCAATCTTAGAACTTTCATTTCACATGTATGTAGTACAAGTAGACCTCTTAAGTAGTTTCTACTGCTTATACCAAACCCTATTGGCCCCGAAATACAGATATACCTGTTATTCCACCAGCATACTATGGGAAAATAGTGTCAAACAGCTAATTCTTAGGGATCTCTTCCACAGACAACATTCAAACATTGTCACTCAGTTCCTTTTGCTAGTACCAGAGAGGATGTAAAAACTGACTTGCTGTGGTAATATCTGCAGGGTTCATTCCCCTACACAAAGTACTCAGAGCACAGATCGAAATGTGGAGCATTCTACTGCTGAAATATGAAATTAAGGGACTAAACAACTTCTGCTATTAAAGATTTGCAGAAAGTGAGCTAACATGGTAGAATAATTGAATCAGCTTCTCTAGAAATTGCCCACAAGCCTTACTTAGTGGGTACATTGTACAAATTACATACATAAAAACACTGAAATTTTTGTTCTGATTTTCATAGTTATAAAACACCAGAAAGATGAATTCATTCTTTATTGTTCTCAAAACCAGTACCCCATAATAAATATGCAAATACTGACTAATGAATTAGAAATTAAACTGCAGACAAGCTGTTATATTTTACATATTGTATTGATTGAATTTTCCATGTTGTTTTTTTTTTTTTTTAAGACACCATTATCCTCCAGCAAAATGTTTGATTTATGATACAGATACAGTGGAAGTTTTAAGTTTTATCCCCAGACATCTCAAAAAAATAAAGATAAAGCAAGCTTCTAACCAGGAATGACACTCAGTGTCAACATTCCCACAGTTTATACAAGAAATGTGTTCTCACATTAGTAGTGTTGTAGAGGACCACGGTAAAACAAAGTGGATGGGTAATCCACTGGGGGGTGAAAAAGCCACTTAGAAATGCTATAATACGACCTTTTGGGGGGAAACCTTATAGTCATTCACAAAGGCCTTTTTTTTTCCAACCAATATCAACATGTCTTTTCCCCCTTTGATTTGACCTTGTCCACTACTGCACAGCCTTCCTGATAAGCAATTTTAAGTCAACAACGCGTGTTCCATCATTACCTACATTTTTCAACCAGACAGGATTAATTCATGGCCCAAGTCTATGCTTAAATCCCTTGTGAACTGCCATGATCTTTCCACATATGGAGGGCATTTGAGGCGAAGCAGTATGATTCAGGTTGCTAGAATTTACATAGTTAATTACCAGCTTGAACTTGCAGAACATTACAACAGAGCCAACAAACAATAACATTTTGAAAAATACGGTTAATAGCTTAATACTTCTAAAAAGTCACAATTATTCACCAACTAAGCAAGCTAGCCTGGATACTCAAATCTGGTCACCATGCACCACAGTTACAAGCAAGCAGAAGCTGTGCATGGGTAAGCTATTCTGGTAGACAGGATGCATGTAACTGCTGCAAAAACCCTCTGCACATAAGTGCCTGTTTCAGGCCATCTGCTATGCAAAGTATTTGCATTCAGCTAACAACCTTGGAGATGTCATAGCCTATACACAAGGAAAATGAGCTTCTCTTAACTTAGTACCACCTTCTCATATTCATAGATTAGCATGAAGAAACATGCAGTCACCACCGTAACTCTTCAGGGGATACCATGCAGTCTTTGGAGCAGTTGCATTAATGTTCAGGAAGATGTTATTTAAACATTGAAGAGTAAATCTATTAGATTGTCTGCGGACTTCACAGCAGAGAAATATTTAAATGCACTCTACAAAGAGAACTTAGTTCAAGATTTTATTTGTATGCAAATACCCCAAAATTTTACCTTCTAATGAATCTGACTTTTTTTCTAGATACTGATATAAGGAAAGAGACATAATATAGGAAGCTGGTTGAAAAAAATAATCACAATCCAGCAGTGTCACATGAAACTTACAAAGTAAAACCTTGCCAAATTTTTATTTTGAAGCAATCAAGACCAAAGTCTTATAGCAACGTCATAAAACTCTATATTAACATTTCCAGAGGAAGCGTCTCAATCTTCCCCCCCCAAAGGTACATTGTTAATATTCTATTACAGTGGAAATAACACAATGTTAAAATTTCCCACTCCAAAATTGCTTTTCCACAGGATTTGATTTTATGGATAACTTGGAATTCATTAAAAAAGAAAGCACATGTTGCATCCCTTACTAAACAGCTCTATTTTGCACTCAACCCTATTCTTACAGTTAAATCAAAATAAATGCAGCTCAGTAACAACCAAAAAACAAACTGGGAAGAAAAGAGTCATACTAAATTGCTCAGGACAGTTGCTCCAGCACATATCCCTCCTGCCTGACGCGGGGGGTCCCAGCACTGTCCTCACCAGAGACTGATGAGAAATTGCCAATTTGCAAATACAGAAGAAGTCCTCTCAGCAGCTCCACAAAGCTCTTTGCTCTCCACCAACCCTTGATCTCATTTTTAACTGGATCTTTCCCATTCTTCTGTCTGTACTGGACCTCTGGGAAGAACACTGCTCACTGCACTCCAGCTTCCAAGGCCAGGCAGGTGAAAGACCTTAGCACTCCGCTGCTTGTGTGTAGGAGAAGACAAACATCAAGTGACACTAAAAAGAGTGATGTCATATGCAGGGTGATACTTGAAGGGCAAAAAATCCACCCTGCTCGGAAGTCAAATCATCCAACACTTTGCTATTGCCAGAGAACAGGAGTCCGTCTTACTGTTTGACATTATAAAATTAAAGCATTTTAATCACACAACTGTGCAGTGTGAGTGAAAGGGAGGAGAGAACCACAAGCCCACGTAGACCACTTCTCCCAGGCCACATGTGCACCACTTACAAAGATCTGAAGAGCAAGTCTTTTAGGAAAAGGGAATGAAGTTCATCATTGCCATTTATTTTTTCCAGAACCAAAACTTGACAGAACAGATATTGAATAAGGCTCCTAAATCCAATAAAAAATTATGAGCAAGCTTTTTGGACTGGATTAAGAGTCCGAACACACAGCTGTAGCAGGAGGCCATGCAGAGGAAACATCTGGGCCTCAGGCAGCCCAGCATACTCCAGGTGAGCAAAAAGCAGAGCAACTTATGCCTTTGTACTTCAAATGATGCAAAACATATCCCCACTAATGGTACTCATTCTGGAACTGGGACTAGTGGCAGAGACTGCTGTTTCAGCTTTTTTCTGATCTTTGAAGCAGCTTGTGCCACTGAGGGATTCAAGGGTCATGCTTAACATGTCCAGAGGTTGATGTTGCACTCAACTACTGCAGCAATAGGTGCATGTTAAGTAGCAGAGATTAGCCTACTACGACCAGATATTAGAAAAATTATATTTAATCTAAATTTAGAGGACAAACACTCAGTTTCATCAGTAACTGAATTAACTTACCCATTTCCCTTCCCACTTTGAGAGAAGCAAGTTTTCAAAAAAAATCTGTTTAAAGTCATAAAAAAAATATCACATTTTTATCCAGCCTGGAGCTGAGGTGCTCACCTATCAGAAGAAATCAGAAGGCATTTAACAGGTCCCTTGAAAAGAGTGGGTCAAATGTAGATCTCCACCTGCTTGCATTACTACTTTTTAAAAAGTGAACTATAATTACGTTTCACTTTATTATCACCAAAAAAAGAAGAGGTCATTAAACTGCTTCTCCCAAGAAGCCTTAGGACTATTCACTAGTTAATTGACCATTTCTACCTTTCTTTCCCAAAGATAAAATGGTGGCCATAACACATTTGTCTTGTCCTTGGCTACTGTCAAGAATTATTCAGGGCTTGAAAATACAAGTCAGTGAAATACCAATTGAATGGTTTTTTAATGTTGAAATGTCATTCAAGAAAGAGCTAGTTCCAGGCTTTTTCAGAACAGAGGGATACAGTTTCTTTACATTGCCTCACAGTTAAATCTGTGAGTGAACAACTTATTCCTTAATTCTTGCCCCCTCAAGAACTGCCCACACAGCACAGGGGGATGAGCAATTTAATTGCTACTTGCAGACACAAGTGTCTATCTACTCTACTAAATACCATCTTTTATTGTAGAGACAGATGCAGCCTTTAACTTTAAAGAGGAAGAAAGTAATAAATATTTCAAAAACACCCACAGGTAGTTTGTGAATAGTAGTTAATGTCTGTTCAAACTACAGACGATGTTTTAGAGGAAGAAGGCTATAGACAATTTGCCCTTCACTACTTGCACAACTTTTACTCCAAACACAAGATGGCTTCACTTACCTTCCTGTGAGTTACAGCTCACAGTATAATTCATGCCTAGAATACACAAATGGTCCATCATCTCATTAAGTATTTCTCATTAAGTATTATGTGTTGAAGCTTCTGTCATGAGCTATTTGAAATGCAATTTCTCCTATTTTGCATTAAGATTTGGATCTGCAAATTTAATGCCATAAGATATTAAAGATATCTCTACTAATAATACACTGGAACGCATCCAAACTAAGCCAAGCAAAGTCTTTGACATATTCTAAAATGGTATGCTCTTTCAAGTTTACCTTATATCCCCATCTAGCTTTCATGTGACTGCAATAATGCTGGTTAAACCTGGGTAAAACTGAGTGGGAAGGAGAGCATTGCATTAAGCAGTCTTCAGAACAAGTTGGTTTACTTCATTTATATTTCTTGTAGAGGTGAGAGAAATAGTTTATGTTTATAGAGCCAGAAAACTTAAGACAGAAATGGCTGAGATTCTGATCTCATCTTGTGACTCTGGGAATTGATGCCTGAAGATTGACAGCCCACCAAGCAAGCACCTAATACAATTTATGTCAATTGGATTTGGTCACTTAAATATTTTGGGAATCTGAGTTACAGCAATGAGGCTTTAACCTGTCCTTGCTTAAGAGAGCAAGGAAGAAATATTACATACTTTTCCTAAAATATCACCAAGTTCTGAGAGCTAAATGAATCTCTGAAATGGAAGAGAACAGACTCGGACAAGTTACAGTCAGGCAAGCTGGAAGGCTTTCAGCAGCATCTACAGTACAGTTGCACAAAGTAGTTTACAGTGCTGCCCCGTAGTCCACCGACCTGTGTAATTAATGCTCAGGAACCAAACTCAAGGCCAGGGAAGATAACTGGGGAAGTGGAGACTCGTAGAAGGACACCTCTGACTTCTGTAAACTTTGCCTGTAATGTAACCTACAATTCTGGCGTGGGAAAGAAATTATCATCCAACCTGGCCTTGAATACTGAGCTTTCTTAAAATCTCTTACCTAAGCCATCCTGCTTTTGCAATAGTACACAGCATGGAGATGACCACTGATGTCAGAAGACGGTGTGCTAAGAGCATACATGCAGATGAACCACACGGATCTGACTGCTGTAGGAAAGAAATAAACATTACTTTCCAAAACTTTTCCTTCTAGTATATTGCAGGCTACAGAAAAAAGACCAAAGTGTTTGTCACCTGCTTTTCATCATTTTACTGTGAAATGATAACATGACATTTTTCTAAAATTTCAAGCTGTGTACAATAGCTTCATAGAATTGCATGAGAAAATCTCCCTGAGGCTTTCTTCAGAATATTATATTTCTTTTATTACAACTGTGTTCATCCTAATTTTCAGAGCTTTGATTGTGCAAAAAAAAAAAAAAAGGCGAGAGGAGGAATGTGGGAGAAAAAGCAACTGAGTTCACTGCAGTCACCAAATACAGAAAATTTCACGTTGTTTTTAATCTAACAGCTTGCAGTGTAATTTTTGCTTCCACACTGACTACTCACCAAAATGACAGTAAGTGATGTTGACACAAGATAACAAGCCATGGCACAAAGCATCAAACAAACAAAGAAAACCCCAGAAAGGATACAATAATGATAGCTTATCTTAATTCTGAGGTACTGGAGTAATTTGTGGATGGATCTCTATCCTTTCACCAAGCCACTCTGACTTTTCTACCTCACTTTCATTCTCTTCCCTTTGATCTCTTTCACTCTAAACAAAATGAGATGCAGACTAAAGGGCTCAGTCAGCAGCTGAGCATATTATAAGCTTTAGACCTTAGGTCTGATTAGTGCCATGAATGGAGGGCTGCAGAGCATCCCAGATCTACCAGGGATCCCTCCCATAAGCAGTATGTTAGGCCAGGCCGTCTGCCCCCTCCAAGCCTCCCACAGGGGTGATCAGCACTTAACAGGACAACTCTACACACCCTGTATGGTTAGAATACAAGGGCAAGGAAAGGTTCCTTTGCTGAATCCAAGCACTCAGAGCAGCTGTGGGCATTTACTCATTCTACTATTGATACTGATACAAACCCACTATAATGAGTTTGGTCTTTAAAATATAGATGTGGAAATGAGACAAGTCTTTCAAAGGGACCAACCTCAGCTCTTCAAAGGCATCTAAATCCTAATGAAGCCTCTGAGGCAGGACACAGTTTTGATGAACTGGACCCATAGCCTCTGACTTCAGGTGAAAGCTTAAATCTTTACAGGAGGTTTCAACCATGCAGACACCATAAGGCTCAAAAAGCTACTATTCAGAGGAAAAAAATATTGACAGATTCACAACTAGGATATTATTCTATTTCTCTCCTGATACTGGAGGGGGGAAAATTCTAAGTTTTGAAATACTGCACTTCTAATAGCATCTGTTACCACAAAGCACTGGAAAAAATGCATTTAGCATATGCTTCTTCACGAACACTGCAACTGCTTTTGCACCACACAGCAATACAAAGTTAAGAGGAGACCCTTGGTTGTAGAATGCTTTTCCCCAGATGTAAGCAATGCAGTCTTCTGAGTTTTAGAGTTACATAACCCTCTAAAGCCAAAAGGCTATCAGTAATTATTTAAACCAGTAATATTTTTACCTACCATTGTGTACTCACCTGAGCAAAAAACTCCCTATGACTGAAACTTATTCCATACTGTAAATTCCAAAGAACCTAGCAATATTTGTTCCCCTAGCACTGTCTTTGTACATCACCCATTCAACCATAGATCTAGGCAAGCCAAGATTACAATAGCTTGTGAAATCTCACAGATCACAGAACAAACTTGGAGAGAAAGCTGCAATTTTTTCCTGACGTGAAACAACTGAGGGCATTAAAGGACATTACTGGTATTCCTGAGGACTCCAACAAGGACACAGAGAACCCACACAAGAACAATGGTTCTATCTCCTGACAGTTAGATGAGTATATATTTTATATTTATATACTATATATAAGATATATATATACACTATATATTTATACATAGTGTATATATTTATTATATAGTATATAAGATGAGTATATATATTTATATAAAAATTAAAATACAGAAAATACAAACCTGATCAAAATCAATCACCCCAAACCCCCAAAAGCAAACCCAGCTCTAGTTATGTGCCTACAGTAAAAATAAGCTGCACTTATATGCCAACAAAAGGACTGAAAAACAGGTTAAAACCAACTTGTGAGGTTTCCTAACCCCTACACTGAGAATTAGTGTAACAAAATAATTAAATGATTTAGAGAATCACCAAGACCAATTTGTACTACTCTCTCAGCAGATCAGAGAAATCACACTCAACGCAGCTTGCTAAGCATTAAGTAACATTTTTTAAAAGGCATTTAACAATCTGTTCCTTATACAACTCTTTAGCAGCCAAATTGCACCTATAAAGTTATAGCAGATAACTTGCTCTGGAATCAAAGCAAACATGAGTTGCATGTTTTTATTACCTGGAAGGTGGTTAGCATATTATAGCTCAATAACCACATATGTAGTTTTCTTTCACTGCATTTTATGAACAATCCAGCAAAGTCTTTTTATACTGCATTATGAAGTTATTTTTACATCTGATGCATCAAATATCAGGAAACTGGCATGCACAGAGTAACGAGCCTTGTATTGTCCTGTATACCTAACTTTCCTACAGGTTTTTGAACATCTATCTTCTAAACTTGTTTTTATATTCCAGGAGTTTTTGGTTGATGATTGAGGTATTTTTGGCCAAAAATTAGTGTTTTCCCCACCACTCTCACTCTTCCAGTTCTACACTGAGAGGGCAGGATGGGTTTTATATCAATATCATCCACCAGCAGAAAGCAGAAGCCCTTCTACCCCAGCCATTATGGCTGGCCTGGAGAAATCAGCAGTGACCAGAGAAGCAGGGCTTGGGGCATCTCTGCCATTTAGTCCATGGTCAAGCACTTCCAATAAGGCTCCTATGAACTTTCTAGCCTCAGGCTCAAAGATGTGACATAGTTCTCGTTTAAGGTGAAATCTACCTGAACAGAAAAAGATTCCAATGCTTCCCAGAACCAACAGTTCTTAAAGTCAATCCTTCATTGATGCACTTAACAAGTTGTGCCTTAAAATGTTCATTTACATACAGGCAGCCCTGAACTGCACATTTCACAGAATCACAGAATTTCTAGGTTGGAAGAGACCTCAAGATCATCGAGTCCAACCTCTAACCTAACACTAACAGTCCCCACTAAACCATATCCCTAAGCTCTACATCTAAACATCTTTTGAAGACTTCCAGGGATGGTGACTCAACCACCTCCCTGGGCAGCCTGTTCCAGTGCCTAACAACCCTTTCAGTAAAGAAATTCTTCCTAACATCTAACCTAAAACTCCCCTGGCGTAACTTCAGCCCATTCCCCCTCGTCCTGTCACCAGGCACATGGGAGAACAGGCCAACCCCCACCTCGCTACAGCCTCCTTTAATGTACTTATACAGAGCAATAAGGTCCCCCCTGAGCCTCCTCTTCTCTAGGCTGAACAAGCCCAGCTCCTTCAGCCGCTCCTCATAGGACTTGCTCTCCAGGCCCCTCACCAGCTTCGTCGCCCTTCTTTGGACCCGCTCAAGCACCTCGATGTCCTTCTTGTAGCGAGGGGCCCAAAACTGAACACAGTACTCGAGGTGCGGCCTCACCAGAGCCGAGTACAGGGGGAACTTACTTTCCTTACTTTGTTCTCCATTACTAACACAAGCTATAGCTGGCTCTTTTTCTTTCATAAAGAGTCACTGGCAGCAGTGTGGATAGACTTTTTGCTTCATGACTAATCAAAAATCTATTCTGCCCTGCTACAGACAAAGTGCATTAAGGATAAAAGTCCTTCATTCTATGTGTATTTTCAAGAAAGTTTTTGGTAAACTTCCTGCTGAGTCTGTATTGCAGCGGGAAACAAATTGTGTTTACATGCAGATATATTTGTGGTTATGCATGTTAGGAGCATGTGGATGGAAAAGAATCTCATAGTTGATTGCCGTTTTAAAAGCAAAGTGTCCTTTGCATTATTGAAGCTTGTTGTCATACTTGTTCATCTAGCATAAATTATGAACTGCCATTTTTGCAGCATCAGGTCACTGTTAGTCCCATATTAACTTGCAAGATAGTCCTTGATGACCTTAAGGCATCAGACATTCTCCTAAGGGGCTTTTTCCTTCCCCATCACTCAGTACGTGACAACATATCCATTTCCACAAGTTAAGCAGAAAACAAATGGATGCATGGGTAGAAGCACAGGTACTATCTTTGTGGATGAATATAAAATATGCTATCTTTCTTGCATTTGTAACCAAAGTAGTCTTAGAAAGTAGGCATCAGCGTCATCTTTTTTCAGAATCAAAGCCCAAGCATTACATAAACTTCTGCTAGCAAGATACACTAGATATTGTCCACTAAATCTAAGGGATACTCTAAAGCAAAACAAACAAACAAACAAAGCACACATTTCTACCCTTAAACTGCATCTCTAAAAGGCTTACTGAATTAAATAATACTTAGGATCACAAAATAGCTATGTTCAGCCTGTTCTTCTAGTTAAGTTATACAGCCCTCCTCAGCACAGGAATACCAACCCTGGCAGATAGTCCAGGAAGTCGTTGCACACAAGTATGTAGCTGACTTTGTAAGCTAATTCTGTCTTGGTCAAGTTAGTTTCATAGGGCTGTTGGGGACAAAAGAACTTTTAATAATTGTACATGAAAAAAAAGATTGAATGAGGGAAAGTTTTTTTTCCTTTTGCTAACCTGCTTTTCCTCTGAAAGATAACTTGCAGTTTTTCAGTCTTGACTTCCCAGTTTAGACACGACTGTCTAATATTAATCCATCTTAATAAGCAGCACTCATCTTATTAGAGTGTCTGTTGAATTACAAGTAACAGGAAGAGTCATTGTACTATTCATCTTATTAAGAAGAAAGATCAGGTACAGCAAAATCCAGAATTTCACTGTTTCACCCTTGATTCTGTCAGAACTCACTACAGAGGCTCACATGGGTCTTTCCCCCACCACCACCTTTCTTCTGTAAAGTGTTCAAGGGAACACGATATGAAGGTATACAACTTTGATGCTAAGCTGAGTTATTTCTGCACAACTTCAGACCTCTGAGTTTCGTATCTGTGTTGGGAATCATGAAAGCAGAAGTGGTAAATATCCTTAGATAACTGGTTAGGGCAGTATCAGTCAGACACATACAATATGTGAATTCCAAAGTGGGCATTATTATGTGATCCAAGTTAATATGGTTACTGGTGATGATGAAAACAGAAGCAAAATGAAAGATGCAATGAACATTAAAATGTAGCTGGACCCTGAGAAGACAAACGTACAGAAAGCCTTCAAATCTGTAGGACAGATATCACCGGACATTTTTCTGAAATTAAAGTTTTACATTCAAAATATTTGTTCAATTTGTGTATGCTAGAATTAATGTTTGTCATCAGAACTTTAATGTTTATAACTGAAAATAATTGATTTCCCAGCTGCAAGTAGATGCTAAGCTGCATGAGATAAGTACATGCAAAAAAAGATTCAGATGCTTTGAAAGAAGCTAATGAAAAATTGAAAGAGACAACCACATTACACAAGAAAAAAAAAGGTGTGTGGGGGAGGAGCCCATTCCTTCTCTCCCCTGTAAAAGAAAAGTTAAAATTTGTCAGGATGGCAGCCTGTTCACAAGAAGTGAACAGAAATCTTTCTTACTCAGGAAGATGCTTCTGTTGGACTGGACACATGGAAACATCTGCAGTCTGCTGGGACTCCCATTTCAGAATCTACACTTTGTATTTGAGTCAAGGAAGTCAAAGTTTAGTAAGAGACAGGAAAACAGAAAACACTGCTCGCTCCCTGATCTGTCTGTATGCATTCCTGCTAATCACATCAGGGTGACTCATTTCTTGCTCATGCAGTAGCAAGCAGAGTTTTTAGAACTCCATTACTTGACAGCACTGCTTTAAGCTCTACTAACTGTATGCAGTTTCATCACCTACAGGTCTGAGAAGCAGCGTATATACAAAAAGAAACTCGTTTTTCTCTTGATTCAAAGAACAAGGATGTTGCTATGGAACACGTCACTGGCCTCTCGTTCTGTCATTCTGCTGTTTATACTACAGTAACGGCTATCACATCTGTGTAAAAAAAAGCCCTAAAACAGGAGCTGAGAAAAACAGGACATAAGTACAGCCACATACCTCGATACTGTTGTCACTCCCTGGTCCTAGGTAGTGTCCAGATTCACACAGATGCCAATCACATACTCAAGAACATCCTTATTACAGCTTAACATTAAATACTACAAAGAACCTTCAACTGGCATTTGAAAGCAATGCAGATGGCAGCCTAATGCTTTTAAGGTAAAATGACATTATTGTAATATAATTATAGGTAATCATCATTGTAATTCATAGCTACTATTCTATACTAGCATCTCCCAAATACTATTAGTTTTGATACTCCAAAAAAATCCCCCCCCAGGTTTAAAAAAAGCAAAGGCCATATACAGATTAATTAACACTACTGTCTGAAAGCCTCTACTAAGCTCAAGATAAGGTCCATTCAGTGGACCGCAACTACTTAAGTAAGCAACAGGTTAGTTTTAAATCAATACTCAGTTAAATATTTCCTGCAGACTTAGTCACTAATTGCTCCACAGTGGAAAAACATCATTTTAACTGCTTGTAAGCTGGTAACAAAAACCTGTTCCCTATATTCTGTAATTGTTTCTCTTCCTGGGACTCACTTTTTCCTTGGTCTTGTCCAAACACATTTTAAAAAATGAAGGCATGATATAATAATGTATGTAGGGAGGTAAAAATGAGTCTTTTGACCATAAGAATGTATTAGGCCAGGTAACAGCAGGTAGAAAAGTGTCTGAGAAAGTGATAACTTCAAATAAAAAAGTTTCAAAAGGTTTTTGTTCCTTGTCTGGGAAAGAGCCTGTTTTCCAAATTTAGGAAGTTATAGTTTTCATAACCAGATTTTCATAATGTTTAAGCTTTTTATATACAGTTCATTACTATACTTGTAACATTAACCTCAGAATATTGCAAAGATGGAGTAATGAACATATACCATCAGCCAGAAGGTAAATGTTTTGTATCCAAGTCATCAATACCCAAATATGATCAGGAAAGAAATCTCTTGCCATACTCCTACAACTCTCAGAACAGGAAAAAGTTATGCAGTACTGGATTTTCTACGCATCTTATGAAAAGCATTAAAACATCTGCTCTGCCTAAAATGAAAGGACTCATTTTTCATTTAGGAACACCATGAACTACCTATGTCATAACATCACCTGTACAAACCTCTGCCATTACTTCATTTCTGCAGAAATCTCACATGGAGGCTTTAATTTCCTCTTTCCCAGAGTGGCGAAACACTCTCCTCTCTATTGATTTCTACATTCCAGCATGCTACCCACACCCCAGAGACCCATGAGAAACTATTACATCAACTCCACTTTCAAATATTCCTCCAGTAGCCCCTCATTTATTGAGGTTAGTTTGCTCTCACTTCGTGAAGCTCAAGTACTCTTGTATGCAAGGACACCAGCTTCTGTATTTAATCCCCAACCTACCTCACTGTCATCCCTCTCTGCAAATCTAAGTTGATAGCATTCTGCAGCTATTATTTAGAATAAACTTTCCACAGCTCTCCCCTTAATTATATCAATAAAGAATTTGCAAGCTACTTTTAAAAATACACTATTGCTGTTTCTTTTCTCATGTAGTCCATAAAACGTAGGATTAAACTTTGATGATTCTTCATTACAAAGAGTAACCATGATAACAGAATGCAATATGCTATTTAAATAGTTATTAAAAGTAGTGAAAAGTGGCAAAACTATTTCATGCAACAAATTAAGGTCCCTCATCTGATGATCACAACTGAGACTTCAACAGGAAGGATGTGACTCATTCTCAGTCTCAATGAAAAAAATCTCAAAATACAGCTTATCCTATTTTATCACTTAATACACTGTAGCTGTCACACTGCTGCAGATGTAAGATGTGACACATGCAAAATTCTGCAGGAGTACACAAATCAAGCTTCAAGCCCTCCTAATTAAGACAGAAGGCTTACTTGCATCTGACATCCTTAAAAAATACTGAAATTCTGCATATCTACAAAATACTCTTGCATTAGTAATCACCAAGTAATTTGCACACAACCACTTGATGAGGTATCATTGAGAGTGATCTCAGTGGGAAGAGCTAACAACTTCTCACAGACCAACCTGACGTAGTTTACTATTAATAGTATTCATTGTGTGGGTGCACTATTTTTAGGTGCTGCTACCTACTTCTGTCCTAACACACACCCCATCACTGCAATCACATCCAAATTAAGAGAAGGGAAAATTAATTCTACAAATCTCTTACCTTTGGGCCGCTTTGAAAATACTTACAAAGAATAAAAACTCTATGGTGATGACTGAACCATCAATGAATTGAAAGTTTGTTTTTAAATGATCATTATAAGAACATCATGTAGTATACCTTTTAAATAAGTGAAAAGCTGATAAATAATGACAGATAAGAATAAGATCTAACAAAAAGCAAAAACATCTTGCTTTAAAATTATGAAGTTTTTCTGCAGATGCTTTGCCCTTTGATTTTTAAGGCTACTTCACAACTAATGAGAAATAGTCTTTTAAAAATTTTCACCTACAGGGGTGTAAAATATAGTAAATTTGGAAGGATGCTTCTGTATAAATCAAATGCAAAGGAGAAAGAATACCTCATGTGCTTAAACAAAAAAAAGGGGTTTTAATAGAGCTCATTGTTGCTACGTAAGTGTGTTGTTTGTATAAAGTTTAAACAGTCATTGTAACTAGAGCTCTCAAACCAAAAAGTAGATAGAACACAGGCAACAGAAGTTTGCCATCAACAGTTCAAGCTCATACTTAAGAAAGGAGACAGATTACATGCCACATACACAGATCTCTTCAGGACAGATGCTTCTTTACTCTGGAAGACTATGGGCACTTTATTCCCCAGAAAAAGCACTGAGGTAGTGCAGAAACACAGGTTTGCCAGAAAAGCTGTCTTCCTTCTTCAGGAATAGCCCAACCTGTATATTCCAAACCAACAGATCCATCTTATCACTCCAGGCATCTCCCAGCCAGCACCATTTGGCTGTACAGGAACCAGAAGAGAGGACACTCAGAGGCTCCCCCACAGCGTTTCACAGCTTCCTGAAGCTTTCAGGCACTATAACCTGAGAGAACGCACACTCTTTCAAGTACTTCCAAATCTTTCCAGCTGGAAAGGATGTCTTGCAAAGCCATAAGACAGCTTAGTTCCCTTTCACAGCTCCATACCCTGATACCACAACAGTGCAATTTCCTGGATGAGTCTTATATTTAAGTTCTCCATCACTAACCCAATCACAATAATTACCTGTAAAGTTAAAATCTCTACATCCCAGAACATTACATGCCTTGCCTATTATTTTTGTGACTTCAACAGTATCTAAAAACATCCTACAGAGCTGACAGTTAAAGTAACATTTGACCTCAAAGCACCTTCTAATATTGTATTAATATATCCAATACACTTGTTTGCCCCTTTTTTTTCAAGTTAGTTTTCATTCTGCTGTTCCATCAGTACAGTACCCTGTAATTTTTAGCCTGCATTTGATCAGTTAACTGGAATGTAAAAAGTTAACAGAAATAACATTTGTCATGCCAGTTCTCATTCATCTGTTCATTTTCAGTCCCTTAATTTGTAAGCCTGAGGTAGAATTCATTCAAGCAAGAATTTACATCTTTTAATAACTGATTAAATAGAAAAGAAAAGGAGAAGAAATCCACACAGACTTAAGGTTAATTTTATTTAAAAAGTCAAGCTTCATATAGCCAACTAGTTATGCTTGGGGTTAAATTCTAGAGTCATTTAAATCCCCCCAGTACCTCCCTAAAAAAGTGAAAAGCCAAAAAACTTAATCAGTTAAGTGCTGCCACCTGCCAGTTCTAATCAGGAAGCCAGCAATAAAATTGTCAAGAAGGCAGTGCTTTCATGTCTCAAACAGGAGTATCTCTAGGATACTTGGGACACTCTTAATCCAAACTCATTCCTTTCTATCATCTATTAGTGGCAGTCATCATCATTTTTCTTGTGGAAACATTCACTGAACAACAACTGAAAGCAGTAGTCTACTGTCTGAATTATTCAGAAAACAGATAGTGGTTAATGGTGTGTTTTTTTCCCCATATTTGGCAGATAGCACTGACATTTGTATTAATAGTAGGAGCCAAGCTAGTATACCCTTATCCTTTCATGACCAAGTAGTTCTCTCTTGGTTGCCTAAGATGAGATATCAGAACACTTACAAAAATACTTCAGGTTCAAATGTCAGAAATGTGCAAACAACTAATTTTCCTCACAGATCTTCAAAATCCATTAAAAGGGGTTATCAACACAATTCTAGTATCAAAACCATGTTTATAAATAATGTTCTATGCCATGTGTTTAGACTATTGTTGAAATAAGTTTGAAATAGATACCTGGCTATCCTACTGAAGTGCTGAGAAGAAAGATCCAGTCACTGTATTTCAATGAACTTAAAGGAACACTTCTCACAGTAAAGCAATACTCATTCTAATTGTATAGAGGGAAAAGCTAAGCACTTCAGCAGCTTTTCGTTTGCTTTTGTTTTCACATGAATACAAAATAACTTTAAAATCCTGAAATTAGAGAAAACATTTTCTTTATTTCAGTCTGAACAGGCATCTTCATTTTTCACTGTCAAAACACATCCCTTCAGCATGACTTGCCACAGAAGGCTTCACAGAAGTACTTTCCACATTTCTCTAATGTAGCACAGCCTTGCAGGAGCAGTCGTTTGGAAGCCCTGCTCTTTGAAGTGAGCCAGGCTCTCTGCTTACACCAGATCTCTCACAAAGCATTTTCTATTACACAAGCCTCCATGATGCAACAGTCTTGCTCCAAGGCCACAGCTAGCATTATGAAAACACACTGCAGTAAGTGATACAGCTTAGATGAGGAGGACCTCGTACTAGGTCTTTCTTAACATGCACCCTATTGGGGTACTATAGAGTACAGTTTAACTCATCTTCCCCAGGAAGAAAAAAATAATTCCAATCAAAAATATCCAATCAAGTTTTTTTTTTTTTAATGTAAACACTTCCTTGGATGAAAAGATATTTGACATAGTGTCACCTATACTTTACTTTTAGTTGCAGTAATCTGTCAGGATAAATCCTTCTACAGTTTGGATACCATAGACACATTTTAAAAGAATCTCCTCTTATGTGTTACACAAATAAAAACTTTTCATCACAAATAGGTTTATCTGTTAATACCAGGAGGGAAAAAAAAAAAGACTAGAACTGTATGCCTCACACACACAGCCCAAATTTTGCCTAAAAGTCAACCTAGCTAACAAAAAATAGCATAAAAGGTAAGGCAAAAGAAATTCCAGATAATCAGTCCTAGTCCAAAAGGCTTTCTCCGGCCCTGCAGAGCAAAGCCAATGTTTCTCTTAGTATAAAGCTTTTTGGATATCTGGTGGTGCTCCTTCTAGTCTCTTAGATCCATTATAATGAACTTTAGCTTTGACCCTCTGCTACCCCTTCCAACAACTTGACCACATGAAAAACTAAGTATCCGTACTTTTCATCATTTCAGTCTTTGTTACCTACCTATTGCTTGCAAAATACACCCATTCATGCCTTCCCGCACATCTGATTCTACTTAGTAGTCAATCCTTCCTTAATGGGTGAACCCTAAAATGGTTTGCCTACACTCTGGGTCTTTGGACAAGAGTCTTATATCACCAGTAGGGTGCATGTACTATTGTCAGATGTACTGACATGACTTTTATTGCTAGCACCAAAGCAGGAGTTTTCCCAAGAGATCCTTTAGCACAACACAACTGCCCAGCTCATCCAACTCCTGTCTACCACAATAGATTGCCAGTTCTGCTCTGCAACAGAGATAAATTACTTCAGTTTGCGTCACATTTGTCTCATGGAAGTAACTGAAGTAAAATGTTCCCTGACACTCTCCCTCTGATCAAGAGCCTAGTTTAATAGCATTTTGCAGCTAGTTTTGATAGATAAAGAAATACAAGAATGAAAACACAGATCTCAGTGGCAGATGTCTAAAGAAAACAGGAGTATATCTGTAAGACACCTTTTGCAATATATTTTACTAAGTTAAAACAAAAGGACGACAAGCAGAATTAAAAATATTCACCATCAATACCAAGAAGAACAGTGCAGGAAGTCGGGGCAGAAAGTAGAGTTCAAGGTTTAAAAATCATCGATGTTCACAAAAACTGTAGGGATTTCCAACTAAACAGACATTAGACTAATTATCACTAACTTCAAAAGGACCAATTATCACTTCAGCTTCAAAAGCCACAACATATTCATAGCACATGCATTTATACAACATGCTATCATTGAGATAAACTTGCCAGGGAGAAATATCTCCAGCAGCTTTCAGGATAGTCCCACAATGCACAGCAATCATACCATGTTAACATGGATTATGTCTGTAAAGCACAACCAGAACAGCGTTCCAGATTTGATCTAAAGAAGGTAACCAGAATGTTGACTTCTGTGAGTTGCTTATCTCCTCGTTGACAGGACTTATGTTTCCCCCAGAACAGACGACACTTCTTTATCCTGAATACCTCAAAGCCTACCACCATAATCAGCTTTGACTCTACACACTGTAGAAGAAGTTGACTAGATGAAACAAAGGTCATAATCACATCCCACCCTCAGACAAATTAATAGAGGTAGATAAATGCTAAATTATACAACACCCTAAGGCAACTGAAATCACTGAGGATACTCACTTTAAAAACCCACTCAAATTCAGTACAAATTTGACACTTAAGACATCACTTGGGGCTACATTTCTAAACTGTAGTTGAAAAAGACTTTTTGGTTGTACTTACTCCATCTGTTGAACAGTGCCTGGCCTCAAATTGATATCTTCCCTGGTGACCATCCAGGAATTTGAGAACTTCTTCCCAAAAGTGTTTCCTTAACAGAGGAAACAAACTTAATAAACAATTTAATGATTTCCTACTGTACCTCCTGCTTGCAGTGCTGGTGAAATCCATGCCATAACAGCACTCACCTTCTCCCACTATTGTTGTCTTGCCACATAGCCTGTAAAAGCAGAAGCCACAGAAGAACATCATCACTTCCTTCTGGAACAGGAGCAAGACCTGAGTGAAAAATTGTCCTCTGAAGCTTTATAAGCTCCTCCTGTGGATTTAACCACAGCCATGAACCATCAACCCAGTTTACTGATCATTTTACCTAGCCAATTAAAAAGCAGAGACTATTTACTCATTTAATTATTTAAAACTGTACAGGTTTGTTGTGTCAGTTGACTTAGTCCTTACTTCAGTGAAGGATGGGAGAGGCTAATTAGCCCCCAGCTGACCAGCAGAATCCATCAATTCTGCTGAAGACCACACAGGAATCACTTGTTCAGTTTAATTATGTCAGGAATCTTACTGCTGACAGAAACCTTCTCATGAAATGTAAGAAAGAGAGAGAGTAGAAAGAGAGAGAGAGAGAGAAATTACCAGGTGCTATCTGAACTTCTGGGGTCAGCTGCACACCTACTTTCCAAATAGTGATATTCAACCATCTTAAAACACAAAACCACTAATTCCAGGCCTCTGTGTCACTGCTCATCCTTATACCTCCATCAAGTGCCGGTCAAAAAAACTTACAGGAACATGGAGTTTAGCCTGCATCTTGTCCTGAGGGGACACACAGGGGAACTGACCTCCTAGACTGTCTTTCTTGTCATTACCCCTTAAAGCTCACAAGTTTCAGAACATATTAGCTCCCTCTGGAGTGACAGACAAGCTCTGCCAGGCTGTTGACACTTTGATGTTGCCTGCAAACACCCCAGGTTCTAGCTGTCAGTGGTTATTTGTTAGAGCTGTCAGTCATCCCACAGTTGTTTGGATGGGATACTCTGTTTGGATGCTCTTCTAAGCAACCTTTCACCTGTACATTCACATTTACTCTTTAAGAAGAACAGTGGCATCTGCTCCTCACAAAAAGAAAGTGTGGAGTGGGTGATGCTGTAAATGCTCATCAATTTTTTTCTTCACTGATTGTTAAAACAAATTTTCTTGAAATACAATTTAAAGCTAACAGGAACAAGAATAACTCTTAAAATCATGGGGATAAAACCAGTTTGGAAACTCCACCTTTTCCTTCATTGCTTCAAAGTTCATTGATTTCACATTTACATACAAAATCAAATTAGGAAAGTTATTTCTAATGGAAATATTTTACCTGTTCTTATACCTTCTGCTAACTAATGTAACTAAAATTGAGAAAAAAAGATGAGGAAAAAAAGTATGGTTCCTCTCCTTATGCATGTACTTTGCATTTTTAAAATGTTTGTAATAAGTCATTCAAGCTTTAGCTTTTTCATTACTGATGATTTTTTATATTTTTGAATTTCAAGTTACATGTATAAGGACATGTTGTGGCCACAACTTGTGAGGGTCACAAGACCCACAGGTGTACAAATTTCACAGCCGTGGGTGTGTAAGCATCTATAATGCACAAGGACACAAAGACCTAGCTTCCATGAATTCCTTTGTTACAGATTACTACTAGCAAAACAAATACATATTTACACGTACCACAACATTACCACTAGGAAAGCAACTATATACAGAAGAGTAAAGCAAGCATATATCACAAGTTACTACAGAATTCTAACTAGTGAAGCAAGTACATATTTATGACCATTTACCTGTATGCACACCTTTACATATACAAGTTATATGAGGTGTTACTAGTATGACACTCTTTATTATTTTTTTATTATTATTTTTTTTTTTGCATAGATGCATAAGTGGGCCACAGGACTTCAGTTCCTAGAACTCTTGTTTTCCTGCTGACTCCTGTTTGCCTTGGAGGTCAGTTCATTACCACATCTTCTTTGTTCTGAGTCCATCAAGGTTTCTTTGTCCTGCCAGCTACACCTCATCAATGAGGTTTCACTGAGTTTATCAGGAATGTCTTGGTGCTCCCAGCTAGTTAGACATCCTTCTCTGGCATTATGTTTATCGGGTTACCTTTGTGACAGCTCTGACAGGACAGTTAAGGGTCATCAGTGAACTGTTGGTAAGTTACTGTCTTGCTCTTGATTTGTGAATGCAACAATTTCAATGCTTCTTTTATTTTTTCGACTGTTAATAAACTGTGTCGAGAATACATTGATTGTATTCGCTTTGTCTAATCTGGGAAAATCAATCTTTGTTTTGTAGACATGGTCAAGAGAGAAAACACCATTCTCTTTTCAAAATAATCTGTTTAGAGATAAGAAGCAAGCTCAAAATCATTGTGGACACACACACACGGAAAACCTGCTGAGGATGTTATGATGTTCTTTCTTCTGGATGTCCTAGTTGCTCCATTTTGGATGGAAGCCACCTACTCACCAGGCCAGTGCTTAGGATCTCAGCAATATCCCTTGCATAATCACACTTTCTTCTTTGAGCATTGAACCTTGTTTACCCACAAAAGTAAAAGACTAAATTATACATAAATAAATCTACTCAGTGTGGATTCATTAAAAGCAAATATGTACCAAAAAAAAAAAAAAAAAAAAAAAAAGAAAAGGAATTTTTTCCTTGTGAAGAAGATGCAGACAGCAAATAATAGATGTATGTGGTACACTGGAAATAAATAAATTTGAGTGGAAGATAATCAGAAGGAATGTTTCCTACAGGAAGCCAGAGGAATCATAGTGGCAATAAATAGTAGCAGCTTTCCATTCTGTAATATCTATTAATAATCCCCCAGGAAGTTATGCAGGATAAATTAACATCCCCATTTTCATAAAAAGAACCTAAAAGGATGGTGTTCAAAAAGGAATTGATCAAAACATAACAATACAACAAACAAATAAAATAAAAATAAAAACAAAAGGCAAGACTAAGTTGTAGCACTCTTCACGATGAAAAAGAGTTTCTCTAGGATAAAATGGGAAGCTGGCTCCTTTAACTGTAAGTTAGTCTGGGTAACTACATGCTGCTTCGCTATAACTCCTAGAATCTCCATTCAACTTTTTGCATTGAAGAGTTGTCATGTTTTATTCTAAAGAAGATCGCATTTCAACAGGGATGACAGTGTAGGTGTAATGTTTGGAAATCATTTGGGGTTTTTCAAGCTCTGTGGGGCTAGCTGATCATTTGTTCCTCTGCAGCATCCAGGCATACTTCCTTTGCTCAAGGAAATGTCCCCTCTACCACAATGACACATAGTGGGAAAGCAACAAGAACATTATTCAACCTTATGAAGGACTGATATTAAAGCTGGCAATTAAATGTCAAAATCTGAAATGTGAAAGACTTGGAAAATGACCCTTCTTCTTTGCTTTTTAAATAATTTTCTGGATAATCTTTCTAATATAGCTTGTGGCAAATTAATACAAATAACATAGCTTTAAGATTCTCATAGTTTTATAAAAGTCTATGCCATGTCAGGTTACCCGCAGGAAGAGGAAACACCCTTTGTAAATGAGCCCTTACTGCTCAGTAACAGCAAAAAATTTGCTATCCCGTATTTTGCAGAAAGACTAGATTCTGACGCTATGATTCCTGCCAAGAACTCCTTCCTGCACAAACATTTACTGACTTGAATGCAAATCCTTGAACCAGCAGGCAAACTTGAACTCTGGTGTGTAAAGAATCCCTACTTGAACCAATTACCATTTTTACATGTAAGCATAGGCATGAATTAGCTGTTGAAGTTTGCCTAAGATGATAGTCATGACAGAACAAATTCATTAGAATTTTATTTGGAAGAATCTAACCAGACATAATAATAATAATAATAATAATAATAATAATAATAATAATAATAATAATAATAATAATAATAATAATAATAATAATAATAATAAATAAACTAAGTATTTAGCTGTGTTTAAGATAAATAGTTTGCTTTGACAAAGCATCCATGTCTGGTTCTGAAAAAATACCACAACATAACTTATCCCTGATCTTTTAAATGTACTTTGAAAACATTATCAGGATCCCAAATTTAAATTTGGAAAAAAATATGGTGATTTCCAAAGACTGTTAGTGTAAGTAACACTACCTGAGCAATGCCTTGTTCATAAATAGTAAGTAATTATGCAAAATTCAGAAAAGTATATGAAAGGAGGCACATTCTTTGTCTTGAGGGCTCTTGAACACACAAGCTAAAAACTGTATAATTTGTTATTGGAAAAATATCCATGTGATCCAGATTTCCCTTACAAATTAAGCACCACTGATTTATAACTAAAATTTTCATGAAGAGTAGGATCAATCGCTTACAGACAGGTGCAATGGAAAGGTGCACCTATAACAAGGCAGTGTGTGAGCATGTCCTCTTGACTCTCTTCAGGCTGAATGAGCAAGTCTGAGAACATTTGCAAGGTGTGAGGGTCTGCAGTTATAACAAACAAAAATAACAATGCAGCAACAGTAGTCAACATTTTTATAAGTCCATGTTCTTCTGGTAGCAGGAGATTTTCTGAAGAAAATACTTGACTTTTCCCCCATGGTTACATAGTTACTACATCTAGTCTCTCTTAGCTCCACAAGCCCGAGTCTTCCTTCATTGCTCAGCACAGAGTAGCCTGTGCCTCTGCCAAATGCTGTTACTGAGGGAGTGACAGAGAAATCAGACTTAGAGACCACTTGCAGTACCCCAAGGCACAGCACAACATGAGACAAAAGAATTTAAGCCACTGAATCTCTTATTAAGTCCAAAATATTGCAACTTTTAAAATTAAGCTACCCCATCCACTGTCCTTGAAACCTAATGGTTTTATCTGGTCAGTGCTCCCTGGTTCTTGCTCCCTTAATGTGTGATGCTCTCCCAGCAAACAGCACATACCAAGGAGTCCTTAGTTTACACAATGCCTGTACAATAGCAGAACCAAGGATGACAGCATATATACTCAGTTTCTGAGTCACACGCTGTTTCTTTCTGAGTTTTGACCTTCAAGCTCCCCATTAAAACTGTTGCTTTTGGCAGACGCAAATGCTCTTGACCACAAAATAAGAAGGAGGAGGGAAAGGAGGCAGCAGTGATGAAATGGAAAAAATCAGGCATCTGCTCAGAGTTCAGACTGATTGAAGAATAACATTTCCAAGTAATTTTTCCCACCAGAAATCAAGGAGGGACAGGCCATGACAGCTTTTGAAACTGTGAGCTACAGGAATGGTGGGATTTGTGGTCACAAAATTAAATAATAATAATAATAATAATAATAACAACAACAACAATAATGAAACAGCGGTACTCATCTTTCATCCAATATGGAAAAGTGTTATCATTCTCTTGGGGATACTGAGGAGATGAAGTGATACCATGAAACAAACCTGCTAGGCAACTCTCCTTCGTGCCTTCTCTTCCCCTCCGTACCCTGCTGTGCACCCTCGGTTCCCATCGCAGCCACATGAGCTACGTTTCTCATAGGAGAAAGCTGGGAAAGAGGAACGGTGGGAGGGAGCAAAGACACAATTTAAAAAAAAATGTTGATTTTCCACAGCAGTCATTAGCCTGTTTTGCTAACCTCCTTTGACTGCTGCTGCTGTGGTCTCAGAGCAAGTTCTCCCCTGGGCCCTACAGCACACACCCACTGCTTGGGATGATGGCTGTGTGTGTGGGTGTGTGTGCATGTAGCTTCTCCTTTTGCACCATCATGGCAAGGCACCATGGCAGAAATCTGCTCTCTCATTTTTAACTGTCATGGAGTAGGGCACAGCATCAGAAAAAAAAAAAAAAAAAAAAAGCTTCCAGCAGCTAAGGAGGATCTTTGGAAAGAACAGCTTTGGAAAGGAATGGGCCATGCATTTCTTTGAGTCTGGTACTGCCTGAAGTTAACAGCTCACATAAGAAGAATAAACTGGTGCTGCTGTAATTGAATTTTTATGGAAATAAACAGGTGGCAGATTTACTATGGCTGCGGGGATAGCAGGGGGTGAAATGCTGCAGCCACATTAACCTGTTTAATTTAATAGTCTCTCTACTCCAAGAGAGAGCAAAAAAAAAATAGATACTGTGGAGTTAGTTCAGTCAGCTGGATGCCAAATGTAAATAACTACAATTACCCTACTATGCCCATGTGCTGGATGAGAAAGAGGCTTCGTGCCAACTCTCACTTAGTTGTCGTGTTTCTTAATTAAGCTCCAGGAAGTTTAAAAAACAACAACAAAAAAAGTTTTGATGAAAAAAACAAGACACAGAGGAGGAACGTGCATATGGCAGCAAGTGCAGGGTTTACCTTGGTCCGCTTTGCGGCATCTGCTACTTAAGCCCCATACTGCATCCTCTAGGTGTGACTGTACTCTTGGAGGGAAGGTGTGACCGAGTCAGTAGCTTTGCCTTGTGCTTTTACCTACTGGGCTGTTGAAAACCAGTCAGCATTTAAAAGCAGCCTTTAACACTCACAGGAAACCACATCAAATAAGCACAGGGATCCAAAACCGTTATGTATTCATAATCAAGGTAATTGTATGGGGAGGGCTGGAAATATTGGATTTAGCTTCTTTCCCCTTAACTGCTGATGCAAAACAAAATAGGCTGAGGCATTAGCAGCATTGTATTTGCATCCTGGCATTTTAGAGGTATACGAAAGAAATGCTGCTATAATATTCAAAGAGGGCTCCAGGGCAGCCCAATAAAATTACACATTAAGGGAATGTAGAAGCTGTACTGTTAGGCAGTCGCCAGCCAAAATTGAGTTCCAGGGCTCTGCCCCTTGTGCATATGGATGATGATACAGTCTCTAAGTATATGATCAGTCTTTAATGGTGAAATATAATAACAACACATTTCCTGGTGCACTGCTCTCGGTAAGCTTTTGTAAACTCCTACACCTGTAGGTAAATAGCCATTAAAATAGTTTATACGCAGTACTCCTTTCAGTTCAAGCCAAAAATGGTCTATCTCATTGAATGTACTTCTCCAGAAAACTGCTCTGCTCGAGGAAGGGAGTCAAATTCTCTGTTAGTGCATTCCGGCTTTAATAAAGCTACAGCAATTTATATGCATTGAAGATCTGGTCCAAGTGATCATGTAATTGAACACAGCACTGCAATTGCATCTCATTAGTTTGGCTGAGATAATGCTTTAATTTGGTCACTACCTGTCTTCTGAGCAGTATATCTGGGCTTTTAACATACTCTCATGGCTGGTCTTTATGTAATTTCCTAGCTCTCTTAAGAAGAGCATAATAACAAGATCCCATAATTTGAAATACTTCAGCAATACATGACTGGAAAATGCACACGGACCCATGTCTTATTCACTATTCCCTGTGCAACACATAAGCTGAACACACAAGCATCCTTCTTCATTCCCCACTAATCTTCAGTATGCTATTGCCTTCTCTCATTTATTCATGGACATTAAAAAAAAATCCTGCCACTTCACTCTGAGCATTGAACAGTCTTGGAGGAGTTGTGGACTCTGTTGAGGGTGGAAAGGCCTTGCAGAGGGATCTGGATAGGTTGGAGAGCTGGGCGATCGCCAACCGCATGAAGTTCAATAAGAGCAAGTGCCGGGTCCTGCACCTGGGACGGGGAAACCCTGGCTGCACGTACAGACTGGGCGATGAGACGCTGGAGAGCAGCCTAGAAGAGAGGGATCTGGGGGTCGTGGTAGACAGCAAGTTGAATATGAGCCGGCAGTGTGCCCTGGCAGCCAGGAGGGCCAACCGTGTCCTGGGGTGCATCAAGCACGGCATTGCTAGTAGGTCGAGGGAGGTGATTGTCCCGCTCTACTCTGCGCTGGTGCGGCCTCACCTCGAGTACTGTGTGCAGTTCTGGGCACCACAGTATAAAAAGGACATGAAACTGTTGGAGAGTGTCCAGAGGAGGGCTACGAAGATGGTGAAAGGCCTGGAGGGGAAGACGTACGAGGAACGGCTGAGGGCACTGGGCCTGTTCAGCCTGGAGAAGAGGAGGCTGAGGGGAGACCTCATCGCAGTCTACAACTTCCTCGTAAGGGGGTGTCGAGAGGCAGGAGACCTTTTCTCCATTAACACCAGCGACAGGACCCGCGGGAACGGGGTTAAGCTGAGGCAGGGGAAGTTTAGGCTTGACATCAGGAGGGGGTTCTTCACAGAGAGAGTGGTTGCACACTGGAACAGGCTCCCCAGGGAAGTGGTCACTGCACCGAGCCTGACTGAATTTAAGAAGAGATTGGACTGTGCACTTAGTCACATGGTCTGAACTTTTGGGTAGACCTGTGCGGTGTCAAGAGTTGGACTTGATGATCCTTAAGGGTCCCTTCCAACTCAGGATATTCTATGATTCTATGATTCTATGAACTCAGTGGACATCTTCTAAACTGTCCTTGTCATACTGTTTTGGTATACCTACCACCATAAAGGACCTAAAGAAGTCAGGGGGACAGCAAAAACAGAGGGGAGTTTTTAAAGAAAAATGTCTTTTGAAACACAACAGGTAATACTTGGGTTGGGAAATTTAAGTCTTTTTCTTTTCTTTTTTTTTTTTTTTTAACACTGTTGTTCTAAGTATTCTCTAAATCCCAAGACGAAAAGCAGGAGCCTGCCCTTCTGGCTCCATTTTTTCACTGCACTTTGTGAAGGAATACTCATTGTGAATAGCTGTGGTGATAAAAGCATAAAACAGCTGCAGAACAAGGGCCAGGTTTACTGTCCCCAGTGACAGGTTTCACCGAACAGAAGACGCCAGCTTCCAAGACTGAGGTTGCAAGCTGTAACTGCTAAAATAAAGCTCAATCTTCGACATCATTAACGGGTCTTAAAATGGGTCCTCCTCGACATCATGAGATGACTTAAATATCGCAATACACAATGAGTAACTGAGGGCAGAAATACCCTGACAGAGGGTATAGTTATTCTCTCTCCACCCTGATTTCCCTCAGCAGCCCCCAGCCGCCTCCCTAGGGGGTGCTAGGGCCACGTCCCAGCGACAGCCGGCTGCCCACGACCAGCCCCTGTCGCGACAGAGCCGCAGGCGCCAAGCCTCCATTTTGCAGGCGCGCCCTGCGGCGCTGTCGGGGCTTTGTGGCCGTGGTGCTGCTACCACCTAGCGGCTGCCGGCGGGGGGAGACCGGCGAACTGCACCTAAAAAAAACTATAATTTGGCTTTGTAATGTTGAGGAACGGGCTGCAGGTTAGCCGTCGCCTGGTGCTTGGGTGTTCCTGAGGAGGACTCCCAGCCGAGAAGCGAGAATTGCTGGGAAACGTCATCCTTGAGCAAAAATTGAGTCAGGAGTCCTGAAAAGATATCAGTACTCTGCCAGGTGTTGATAGCAAAGGATGGTCTGTGTCTTTGGACAGTGAGACACACGTCTGAAAACCAAAAACGCAGTACTTCTTCATATGGTAGCTGAATTAATAATAATCATGCTCTGAAACACCACCACTGCAAACAGAAACAATATAAACTCTCTTTATTGGCATCAAAACCAAATTCAAATACAGAAATACCAAAAATTTCCTTTCCCCCCTAAAGTTCTCTTAAGTTTCAGGAGTGTTGCTGTTCTGGAAGAAATATCTTCAGGGTCCCCAGTCCCCCACAACACTAGGATTTAACACGCAGGGAGAAGACATTTTTATGGGCAAAATATGCAAAATATTGCTCTGATGGGGAACCTTCCTCCTCCGAAACCTGTGTCTAAACTGGCCACTACAAGTCATAAATGCAGGAAAATGATGTTGCTCCTCACAGTGGTATAGTATAATGAAAGTGTCAAAACCAGAAAAATATGATACAGGTATACAAGTTCCCTGGGAATCTGAAGATATCATAAACCACTCGTGCTTTTCTCTTTTTACTATCAGAACCCCATAATGCCTACACAGTGTTTTATCACCAGTTTTTCCTCAGTTGGTTCTTTATATGTAATGGATACAAATAACTCTTACAAATAGTGGTGTAGTATCCAGTTATGTAGTACCAGTAACCTAAATACTCAGATTTTATTTTTTTCTTTATTAGATCTGTTTATTTAATCCAGGTTACTCCTTGGCACACCTGCAGGAGAAGTTAATATTCATTTGAATGGATAACAAATTTTGCTAGCTATTAAAATAAATTTGGAAGGATTTGCCCCTGGCAGGATGACAAATACTCCAAGGAACCCATTTCTATGTATTTGCAGCAATTTTACAGCTGTTCTGGTATGCATTCAAGAATGCAAGTGTAAAAACCATTGTAAAAATAAAGGCCAATGATTTTTTTGGAATATATCTGCTTATCACATGCCCGAAATCTTTTTGCATCTTGTCTCTTTGTCTCCTCTTCATTTTTATTGTTGTTTTTCTTTTTTTCCCCTCTTCCCTCCCCCCTTTTTTTTTTCTATTATTGTCATTCAAGCATCTCATATTTATTTCTCACAGCAATATTTTCAGGACAGAATTATGTATGAAAATTATATTTAGATCTTTTGCTAGTGATTCTTGCTTTGAATTAGGGGTTTTGTTTTCTTATTTCCAGAATCGCTTCCTCATGCTGCTGTGCTTCAAAACATGCCACAATCTCACCCATAGAAATAGATCATCCTGTTTACATTTTTATGTGTGCATTCATTCTTTCTTCGTTCTTCATTCTTTCATTTCAGTACTGCTAAAAGAATATGTGTTTTGGTTTCCCAGAGCTTTATGTAATTTTTTCCTTCAACTCTAATCTGAGTCAGATTATTCAATGTTTTTGCATTTTACTGCTCCCAGCTATATCAGGGATCTGACCCCAGTGAAATTCTATCTGAACCTGAGTTTAAACTGAATTCACATCACCTCTATCCAAGCTCCTTCTTAGTAATTCACATTTAAAGTCCAAATTTAGTAGTCCACATTTTAAATCAATTGAAACCCAACTCACATCAAACCTAACATAGCAGTTCCTGGTCATCTAAAATGTTTGGGAAGCTCTGATAGCAGTGAAACAAGCACAGCCTCGCTTACCTGTAAACTGTAAGATAACTCAAATAGCAGGTCAGGATAAGTCCCATGGCTCTGAAACTTACTTTACAATCAAAATTTGAAACATCACAATTGAAGCACTGCTGTGACTTGCATGTTTCCATTAGTTTGTAAATACATCACACTGTTTTTTTATTGAACAAAACCAGGTGTGTGAATATAGACATGTGAACTCAAGGGGCCTGGAATCTCTGCTTATGAAAATCAGTTGACATCAGTGGAATTGGTTAATTTACACTATTTAACCATCTGGCCCTCTGGCATTTTCTATCAAATACAGCTAGAATAATAGCTGAGTAGCTGAGCATAAACTAACAGATAATGAATGCATGCATAACAGTTGTAAACGTTGTAATTGGAAACCACGAAATAGATTTTCAGATGAGACTTAGCTCTCTGGCACTGAAGGTTCCTTAACCTGAAATTTAGGTGCTGAAAATCTAAAAAGCTTTAGTCTGACTGTTGGTATTGCACAGAACAAGTGTGGGCTGGACCACCCCACAAACCTACTCAGCATCTGTGCAGTGGTAAAACCCCTACAGAACTCACAAGCAGGCATTACCCTCACCTGCACCACCTGGAGGCACACTGAATTCCCACTGATGAAATGGTTCCTATTGCAAAAACAGATTTCAATATTAATATTCAATATTAAATCAATGAGGAACTTCAGCCCTGTCTTCTGGGAGAGTGTCTACCAGTGGTAGAGTGTCTCCTTCTCACGTTGTTTGGTAGGATTGAGGGAAACAAAAATCCCCTCAGAGCTACACTGATAGCCTCGCCAATATTTGTTTGCCTATGTTGTTTCCTTGCTAGTTTGAAGTGGGGAGATGCTGAGCAGCCTCAGCCTGCACCTCATAACCATCTTTCACAGCTGCAAGCCCTGAGCAGAAATCTTTCCTCCCTCACTTCTTGACAAGGCTTCTTTTCTGCTGGTCAGTCTAAACAGCTCCCTGCTCAAAAATTTAGATTTTAGGGATCCCAACCTTAGCCTGGCAAGGTCCACCTATGGCAGTGTGCAGTTATCAGAAAGGCTATGTTGACACAGCACCCACTGATAACCAGGCAGCTTGCCTAGGGGGCCTATTGATCTAACACAGCCATGCTCCTTCTGGTGCTCAAGCCACCCATCAGCTCATTGAGTGATACCAGCTGCCTCTCCCTCTGCTTCATCCCTGGGCTTGGAGGTTTGATACCACAGCACTAACACCACCCACTAATCTCAGATCACCTAATCTGAGTTTTCTGTGGCTGGAACAGGCTTGTTTTCCTGTTCATGTGACAGTAAGAAAACTGATGGTTTATGTGTGTGTGTCTTTTGTGATTCCGAATCCAGCCCTACAAACCTTCCTCATGCTCTTCTCACTCTGTAAAACCACATCTGCTGAAGCTGTTTGTCATTTGTTCCACAATGACACCAAAATAATGCAGTCATTGCCCAAATGCCAATTGCTGCCATGTTCCCAGAAGGAGAAAAAGGATTTTTGATCTGAGCTAGTTATTCATCCTGCCCCACACCTACTACTACTGTTAAAAAACATAGCACACTGGAGGGAAATTGTGCTATATTTCATGAATGCTCATTGCTGGCGCTAAGGGACGTACCCATCTGTTATTTGCTCTCAGCTTTGCTTACTGATAAAACAGGAAAGACAGCTTGCTGATGGGCTCTTTGATGCAAAAAGCTTCTCTCTTTCTTAAAATTAATATATTTATTTTATTTTTTTTTCAGTAGACGGCATGCAGCCTACCTCAAACCAGAATTACTTCTACTAAATTAAAATTAAATATTCTGTGTGTTTTTCTGCATCATGTGACTTTGACTGACAGAAGTGGCTTGACTCTGTCAAATCATTGAATTGGACATTTTCCCAGCACAATCTAGCTCTGTGTTATCTGGGTTTCAAACATACGCTCCAGTGTGTGTTTCAGCTATGCTGCCATATAAAAACACGCCAGGGAGGTAGTGTGTTCCAGCTCAGGGACCCAAGGGAGAATTAAAGACAGAGGACAGGCAGGAGGATGCAGCTGCCTCTAGGATGGAGGCTATGACAGATACGGGGCTATGTCCTGTCAGAGATTCCCTCTGTTCATCTTTATGGCCCTCAAAGGTCCCAGCAACATCCCAATAGCAAAGACTGATTGCCTGTTTGCACAAGTGAGTGACCTCAGCTGTCTAACACACTTCAGAGTCAGTCCTGTGGCTGCTCTCTGGGACTGCTGAAAGTTGTTCTCCACTTCAAGTTCTCTCACACAGAGGTTTGGGTCTTGCCACTGCACTCCTACCAGTTCATTTTTAGGCATCTTGCTGACCTTTCCCCTGCCAAGTTTCTGCCTGAAAGATATAGATATGTGCCGTGCAGAGAGCAGACAGAAAGGCATAAAGTTCACCTCTCACACTTGGCTGTTGTGCTCCCATTCTGCAATCATACAGGCACTGAAGAGAACTCAAACTTCTTCAAAAAGGCAGAATCTGAGAGAACTGGTACCTGCTTTCAGTTACTCAGAGTAATTAATACACTGCCAAACACTGCTAATAAGTACATCAACTCAGATTTAGCTGGAAGAAATATTAAAGGTCCCCTAGAAAACTTGCAGTTTCGCCATACAAAACAGTAACGTGCCCATGATCCATCTGATGCTCAGCATTTGTGCCACCCTTTAAATGCTGCCAGTGGCCTGCCAGCCCGGCACGTGCTTGCTCTTTGTTCTGCATGGAAACATTTGGCACTGGCAGTTCAGAGAAACCGACGCAATTCAATGGAAAGGGACACCAGCGGCAGAGGATATACAGCTCCTTTTGATATATGGTTCAAAGCAGCGTTTAAGGCTTTGTGCTGGAATGTTAATTTTCTGACATTATAGTGCCTTCCAGTGTTATACAATCAGGAAGCACAGACAAGTGATCCCCTTTGATTCAGTCAACTAGTTCTGAGGCTTCCAAATTTAGGTGCACTCTCTAATGAAGTGCAGTAGTTAGCAGCGTGCTCAGTACACTTCTCAAGATATCTGAGAAAAACTCATTGTTCTGACAAGGTCATTTCAGCTGCTTGGACCAATTAAGCCTCTTAAAGAGAGAAAAAAATAGATTGTTAGCACAGAAAATTCAGCTGAAGATTCAAGATACTTCAGTGTGCCTGCACTTTCTGTAGGTCAGAATAAATCACCTTAAAACACCGGAACAAATCAGCTAACACAAACATCGCCGCACAACCACTTTCATCTCGCTGAGGGTGGTCACTGCTGCAGCGTGCAGCTTCACCTGGTTTGTGCTTCAAAGGCGACTGAAGATGGAAAGCAAATGTAGGCAAATGCCACGGCAAGCAGCCACCCTCCTGCGTGCCTCTGGCTATGGGAGCTGGTGTGCCTCAAACTTTCTGTACTGGGGGTCATCTGGGCACAGCTGGGCTTCAGGGGATGTACAAGTAGATGCAAGCATGTGCAAAGTCAAGGGAATCTGACAGAGGAAAAATCCAACCTATGTTCCTGCTTTGCCTGTAGCAATCATTGCCATCTCTTATGGAAGCATATCTGTTGTTCTTGCAGCTAAATATAATTACAATAGCTGTTTGCCTACACTTTGAAAAAATATCAGTAGTTTGCAATGGTGTGACCCCCCTCTGCCACAGACTGTCTTGGCTCCATTGTTTTCCTCCATACAGCATGTTAGCCACATGTTTGTTTTCTGTTTGTTTGCTTTTTCTTTTTTTTTCTTTGGGGAAGAGTAAACAAAAAAAAAAAACAAAAAAAAAAACAGGTAAGAAAACATCCACCAGTCCCAAGGCCCTTAAGCTTGACTCAGGAGGAAAACTCCATGAGATGTGCCTCTGTTCTGAAGGACCAGCCTCTGTCGGTGGAAAAACATAGATGCAAAGTGGGCAGAAATCCACATACTGATGCATTATTTATGATAGATTGGCAACTGCATTTCATCTCTAGTCATCAAACACAATCAATCCTTTAAATGTTTTTATATATGCGTGTGTGTATGTATATATGTGTTTACATACACACATATATACTTCTTGGCATAATTATTTTACTTGTTTGCCTGTTTTTTCTGTTGTCAAGGGCCTTCTAGTAGAAATGCTATGGATTTCATGAATTGTCTGAACTTTTAATTCCTTCCGCTCAAGCAAGGTCTGCAGATTATTTATCCATTCCTGAACACATTCTGTCATATTTTATTACACGGATCTCTTTAGGGACGATATAATGCAGTTAGATCCCTTTCTGTCACCTTCTTTCTAGGCCTGGAGGTGTTATAATCTCCAAACCTCTCCCATACTTAACACATGCATTTAATTCTCCACTGTACACTTTTTGCCATTCCCTGAACTCCTTACAACATTTAAGTATTATCTTCAAACTTTTATTATGACCATAGCCAAGAAAATAGCATTGACTGCACAGGAATTAGTCCAATTTTGGGAGATGCTGTAGAGATGTTTTCTTTTCTTTGAATTGTAGCTCTTCTCTTCCTGGTCTTGTGGCAGCTCAGTCCTTTGAGAAAAGGTGCCTCAAAAGCAAGCCGTTTCTAAAGAGAGACACAGCTCGTTGCTTTCTCTGGTACACTTCAGTCATTTTCAGGGCTGTACTGAGTACCCTGGGTTATATGATTTCCTTTAGCTGGAGCGTGTCATCAGCATCTCGATTCTGTTCTGGCTGTCACAGTCAGTATACAAACAGTGCAAGCAATGAATTTCAAAATAGATATGTTGGGAGCTAAAGGGCATTTTCTTAGTTTTCAAAGTGTTGTCACAAAGCGCTAAAACCTTGAATACCTATCAGAAAGAATGAAATATCTGCTTAGAAAGGAAAGGTTATAATTTGTAACAGCAAGAATTTCTATTCTAAAAAAAAATAAATAAAAAAATAAACTAGAATCAACGAGGAAAAAATATCAATCCTTCATCAAGCAATCCTCTTAAGAAATCAGCTATCTCCTTACAAGCAATACCACTTATGAGTGAAGCATTCTCCACTTTTCTTTCTCCAATGAATTCTGCGCTCAATAAAAACATGAACATATGATTACATTACGCTTCTCACAGGTCCTGGTGCCTGACTACATTTAGCCTCCTTCTAAACCCTGTCAAGTTTACATTTTCCCTATTGTTAAATAGACTATTTTGTGCAGTTTGTTTCTCCTGTCCTCTAATGAGCAGCTTGGTACAAGTTTCTGCCGTGCTTCCATTAGCAGCAGAGTGCAGGGAGGCCATGCCTTGCAAAGTCACACCAGAGAAGTGCCTTGATAAACTACAGTGCTTGCCTGAAAGAGTTCTCAAGCAGAAATAGCCAGAAAATTTCCAGACAAACAGGTTGTCATTGAAAGGCATCGTGTTCTTCAAACACAAACTAAGCAATACTGATTCCAGGAAGAGGGACCCTAAGAAGTATGCCTGGCTTCCAGCCAGGTGGAGAAATCCTCAGGAGCATGGGTTCTGCCCTGGAAGCAGACCTGCTGTTGACGCCAGCGATTATCGGAGGGTTCATAGCCTGGGAGCAGATCTCCCTCTAAGGATGCTGCAGATGAGGGGTTCCATGGATTTCTCAAAGAGTTTTTCTTTCCATAGTTTTCTCATCCATTGGTTCCACACAAAAACTTTTTTTTTTTTCCCTAAAATTATAATAAAAATAGCCAAAACTCCAGGACTCCTGAATACCTCAGGAGTGTGAAAAGAAATCATTGATTCCCACTAGCTCTGTTGCCGATAGTGACTTTTTCAGAATTCTCATTGAAACACATCTTCAAAATACAACACTCAGGGTGAGCACATGCCTTAAAATATAATTGCTTTGGTTGCCCTGCAGGTTCAGGAAAAACAGTGATTAGACACATACTCATAATGGTGCAGTGTCGCCCACTCTTCTGTTTCCGATATTTCTTTCTCTTTAGATAGAATACAGTATATTTCACTTTTTTTTTTTTTTTTTTTTCTTCACTGGAGTCATCAGCAAGAGCATACAGCCTCTTAGCACGTGACGAAGGCTTCTTGAAGAGTTCACTGGGATTTAATGGCAGGTTTAATGATCTAGCTATAGCACGCTGCTCTTCTTAATCCAAGTCTCATTACAACTCGTCTGTGTGAAACGCCATGAAGATCTGAAACAGATGAATCAGTGCTACATCTGCAAAATGAGCATAACACTGAACTCTGGTCTGCTCACTAGTGTAGTGCAGTGCAACTATAGGGATGACTTATGAGGCAATTCCTCTATATTAATTTAGATGACATGCTCTCCCCCTCAAAAATAACTTAGGCACTCTTCTGCCCATGCCGTGAGTGCATTTGGCTGAGTCAGCCTTTATCTAGCTCTTTATTTCGATGCCATAAATTTCAACAACTGGTGATAAAACACATAGATTTTCTTGCTTAGGAGCACCAGAAGTTTAAGAACTGCATTTCTCTAACACTGGAGCTGAGTTTAGTCATTCCAGTTGTGCCTGATATTAGAAATAATTAACTGTTCCTGTGCAACACTTGTTCATAAAAATCACACAATTCACTTTTGGTACATATAAACACATATTTGCCAATAATAATAATCGTAAGCTCAAGACAAAAATATAGATGGGATTAGAGAAGGGTTGATAGCCATATTTAATAATGAAATTATGTTCTCTTTCCATTTTTAAGATTCAAACTCACTTTAAATATTTCATCATCAGTAGCACCTGCTTCTTTCAGAAGGTCATCTGTACATGCCAAATCGCCAAATGAATATTTCATTTGAGTGTTGTTCTGCATCCAATAAGTGCCTGAGTTGCTATTGCTGCCATTTTAATCCCCTTACTTGCTGGCCACATTTGCCCGGTGTGCGTGGTGTGACGCCACACAAGGGGAGAGATTTGCTTTCTCATGGCATGCTACAAACACTGTGCGAGTTCACAGGCTCTTAGGGGTATTAATTTCTGATGGCCTCAGTTCTCTGTCCCACTCATGCACTCAGTGTCAGCCTGTAAACCAGATCTCACATCTAGACAGATTTTTATGTCCTGTTGGATTGGCAAGGACAAAAAGATGGGAGTTTTAGCTCCCTATTGCATGGAGTAGAAAGTGATTCCCAGGCTCAGCTGGGAGCTCAGCCTAACAAAACACTGTGCTGGTTTGGGGGACCTAGGACATTGGTGTGTATGTACATATACATATCTATGGCCTAATCCCAGTCTTTCTGTTTTTGTTTTCCCTCTGGCTTCTCTCACATGCCTCTTCCTGTGGTTCATTATTATTTTTGCTTTTGACTCACTTACTGCATGTCTTATGTTGATTATTGGCTCTATCAGAGAGATTTGTGACCTGTGAGGCTGATGACAAGTGGAACAGGTGTTTTGTAGGCCCTTCTAACCTAGACATCAATAGTACAGTTTTCTGTGATAGCGATCAGATGATACCTACATCTCTAACGTATTTGAGATAATGTTCAATGCAACCTGCCCCTTCTTTCCCTTTGTTCTTCCTCTTAAAATGTCATTTGTAACATCGTACTGCTAAGAGAGAAAAATATCTGAAAATATCTGATGCAAGCCTAAATTTATCTTTGCTCATGAACATCTATGCTACAGAAGAAAGGACCATAGCACCTTGGAGGAAACACTGTTGTCCTGCTTAGATAAGCAGAGTGGAGCAACCAGTCTCTACTCATGTCTCCCAGTCCAATTTTTTCTGTGATTCTGGTTTGCAAATGTGAAGTCCTACAGAGAAACAGAACATGTGAATCAACAGACACAAGTATGAGGAAAAGGAGGAAAACAGGCCAATTCAATCCTGATTCAATCCTGAGCTGAATCCCTCTGCCATTTGAAGTGGTAAATTATTTCATAAGCTTAACTAAGAAAATGTCCAGCTCCTGAGGCCCATTTACAAATGCACTGACATTGAAAGGCGCCTTCCAGGAAAACATCCTTCCCCCTCTCACAACATCCACTCAGAGTTTTGATGACATTTCACAGAGGGACAGCCAGCCCTCAGAGAGCTGATTAATTCCACTCCCTGTTCACCAGGGGTAGGTTAAAAGCTGGAATGCAAGCATCCAGCCCAGTGATACCAATTATAATAATAAGATGACTAATGAGATGAGTAATAGTGGATATCATGGCTTAAAATTTCACCTTTCCCAGAGATGGAGGGTTGAGGGAGATAGTTACATTTATACTCTAATTTCTCCCATATAGGGACCAGATGGCTTTTAGAATTGATTCCATTGACTTTTTTCCCCCCCACACTTTTTTATTTGACATTCCAGCAACCGAGCTCTTCTTTCATAGCAGCTGAGTGACTCATCTCTGTATAGTCCTACAACAGTTCTTTCTCCCCTTTCCTTTTCCTAATCTGACCACCCCCCCTTTTCTTTTTCTTTTTTTTTTTTTCCCGTAACCAAAAAGACATTTCTGCAAAGTTTAAATGTAGCAGCAGAGCAAGACAGAAACATTAGTCTTTTTGGCTGTTATTAACATGGTTTGTCACTTATGCTAAACAAAAATTCCAACCCCAGAAGAAAGGTTACACACAAGAGATAAATGGTGGCTCCCTGTACAGAATGCTAAAACATTGTGCCTTCTGCTGGGCCCTCACTCTGTACAACGTTGTATGTTTAATTCCACACCCAGAAAAGCACTTGAGTGCATATGTTCCATAGGTGGCAGGAACAGTTGGCTAACTAGTGAAGGACTGCTCAGTTGGAGATTGTATTTGCAAATTGCACATTTATCAGCAAATCTAAATAAATATTTCAAGAGGAAGCTCCTGAATAGCATGCACATGGTGCAGAAACTGCCATAGTGCCAGGAAGGAAACAGACAGAGGGGTAATGATAATCACTGTTATTAGGATTTATATCCACGGAAATGATGAGTAACCAGTAACAAGGCACTCCAGTGTTTTGATGTGGAAGATCTTCCAAGATTGGGAGTTTCATAGAAGTTTTCATTCTAAAGGGCAATATTTCAAAAAGGAACGTGGGCTTAAAACTGTGTTTTAAAGAGCTCTAAACCTCAGGGCATTTCGGCAGCTCCAGCTCCTCTCAGGCTGGCTTTTAGGGAGTCGCGAGGTAGCACAGCAGACACCATGCAAGAGGGCTCCTCCTGCCCTCAGCAGCACCACATGCTCAGGCTTGATCCTGAGGTTCTCCAGGCAAGGCGAGGGTGTTGGCAAAGCAAAGGACCTCACAGCCTGCTTCCCACTCTTCTGTCTAGTGACAGCTACTTGGGCGAACTAACTCCCAGAAAATTCAGCATCCATGTTGGTGCCAAGATCTCCTAAATTAGGAGATTGAGTGCTGTTTTACAAGCTTTTCAGCAGAGAGCACATCAATAAACAAACTTGTTTCATGAGGAAAATCTGGCCTGTGCATCCCCAGCTTACCTCTGACAAGAAGATGGCTTGCAAGACTAACATCTGTTGCCTCTTAGAAATAGGATGATAATATTCATTCAGCCCCATTGCAGAGTCAGGATATTTGCATCTGTGGAAATGTTGAGACCTGACCACAGGGACTACCTTGACCTCCTGAATCACAAGCTTTTGGAAGTCATGCACTTAGGCTCAGATTTACTGTTCCTATCGGCCTTTCTTGCATCCATGAAAAACATCACAACTGCTTTTATGGCTCATACTTCAGGGGACAGTACCTGCAGAGTGCCAGTTGCTTTCACTAGCTGACTCATAGTCTGAACACTATATATCTCTTTTAATTTGGAAGTTGTTTTGTTGTTTCTGCTTTTATTGGTTGGTTGGCTTCTCAGTTTATTGCTCCAAGTTACTTTCAGTTGAAAAGGAAACACTCAATTTAATGACTTAAATTTATTAGCCTTCTACTAGTAGCTTCATCTGACTATGGAAAGAGAGCAGCAATGGTAAAGACAATGTAGTCTTAATGCAAAACTGCTTTTGAAAATTTAAGTCATTTTTGTGCTAATATAACCATATATAAACATAACTAGTCTATGATATCTCCACAAATAAAAATGACTGAGCAGGGTGCTTCTTAAAGTCTTTCTCTTTTTGCAGTTATTCAATGACCTCAACTTTGTGCCCTTGAGACAAAAATCGTATCAATGCCTAGCTGCCATGGCAGTTCCAAAAAAACTTTCAAATTCACAATGAGCATAGTTTCTGGCATGTACATACCACATATGGGCCACCAAAATTTACCCCTTCATAGTGTTGATGGCCATGAGAGGTCCTGGTCCATACCATGCCAAAGGGAAGTGAGGAATATTTATCCTGTGTGAATGCAAGGGGTGACTCCTCCTGTGGGCCAAGGGCTGTTCTCTGCTCCGCACCTCCAGGAGCCTCTGTCAGGTGGACCTAAAACTGCTGACAGATGCTTTGGAGAAAGGGGCTTCTCAAAGTCTTTCCCTCCCTGTTCTCCTCCACTGATGTGCACAGCCAGATACAAATTTACAGAGCAAGAAAAAAGCGTCCTCTTTCCTCACAGGAATTATGTTATTCACAGCTAACATTTACTGATGGTTCAGTCACCACCTGTCTTCTTCTGCAGCCATCCTCAGCCTTCCTTTGGAACCACCAAACCTTTCATCTGCCCTTCCAGCTCTGACTTAGAGCTGAACTCAGAGAAGTCTCTGATACCCCCTGGCTTCTCCACCACTACCACAACCACCACCCATACCTGTATTGCAGTTTGGCCACCAAAAGCAGATTCAAATGCAGTATCAGGAACTATAGCCAATAGCACAAATTCAAAGCATCATACGTGCAGCGCCACCAAGTAAATATGAAGGTGGGCGCATGTATGGGAAAGAGAGTGTGCATACACACTACCATTGCTAAATTACTTCTTTTTTCCTCCATAACTTCAGTCTGAGACAAATGAAATCCACCCCCCTGCCACCAAAAAATAATCAAAGCCAAATTGATCTCTTAAGTGGATCAATAGAAACTTAACTAAAATGGATTGGGGAGTTTATCAGACCTGATGCAGTAAAACACAAATAAGATCACTTCCAACTCACACATATAGGACTAAATTTTCAGCACAAATTGATCTCATTGCCAAGGATGAATGGGAACCTTTAGTAATGGATTAGGGCTGTAAAGCATTCTTTCTCTACACAAACAGTAGATTTTTGTCTTATCCTTACTGATTGCCTGTTTCTGACACTGCCTTTCTTCCGTGCAAAACACAAGATTTGTCTCCCAAGTGCTTATTTGTCTCAGAAGGTGAACTATAGGGTCACCTGCTGCACTGCTTTGCAGTGACTTGTACCCAAGAGAAAGCATATGGAGCAAAGTCCTCTCATAGCTACAAACAGAGATATTCCTCTCAGTGCCCTTCTGGCTCTTCTCTGCTGAAACAGCTGTGTGAGGGCTGCAGGTGGAGGAAAGCAACCTAAAGAGAGGGAGAAAGAGTATCCCCAGCAGCTCTGTACTGCCGAAGACAGAAGACCAGGACTACAATCTCCCATCACTGCACCAGGCCAGATAACACAGAGGATCTTGGTTTTGAGGTTTTCTGTGCGAGAGATAAAAAGCCATCTTGTCTCTTGCTCCTCAACTGTGAAATCCACAAAAAGCAGGTTGCTACAGCTACCTCCCATAGTCAATGCGGAATGACAGAATCCTTCAGAGAGAGCAATGAGAAAACCTATTGTACTCAATGGATGCAAGCGAAGATGCATCAAAAAGTACCAGCATGAAGGCATCAGTGTCCAGCAAGGCTGGAGACACAAAGAAAGCAAAGCTCCGGTGGGAGCAGAAGGCTGGCAAACGGAAAGCAGATGCCAGAGGAGCTTATGCTGCTTCCAGAAAGGGAGGGCTTCTCTACAAAGACTACAGAGACCATTAAGACTTGTATTGACTAAATGCTTCACTTTTAAATAGTTAGAGACAGGTGAAATGAATCCAACTTTGAAGTCTCCAGCTCCACAGCTGTGATGTTAGCTCTTAATTTGATGGGGTTTGTTTTGTTTTGGTTTGTTTTTTTTTTCTGGAAGGTTGGTCTTGCAACTGGAATATAACATTTTTGCTGCAGAATGATCAATTTAAAGGTGAAAAAAAAGAGGTGGAGGAGTAAGCACTCCCCATTTTTAATTACATGAATTATTAAATTAATAATTAAATGAATGTATATATGAGGCAGACCTTGCACAGCCTTTCTCTATCTAAAATAAAAAGAGAGAAAATAAAAGAAATTGACAAGATGAACTTTCTTGAGTGATAAGACATAAAGAGATACACTAAAGTGTGCAGACAAGGAAACAAACCTGATTTTTGAATATGTGAAGTTCTGGTAACAGTAAGGGATGTTCTCTGTACCAGTAATTTCTCACCACAGGGCACAGTTTTACTGTAATCCAGGCTGAAGGCAGGGTACTGTGCAGGGGTACCAAGCAGCCTGATGCAGAGCTGGTCAGGAAGGAGTTTGGTATGCTTGGGTCTAGGTGATCTAGGCTCTTTGCAGTAGCACGAGGGGAAGACAGCTGAATATTTATATCCTGAGACATCACATTTAAACCAACTTACAGGATAAGCAGAGAGAACATTTTAGCACAGCATAAAAACAAGCCTTTCATAATGCTTTTATATAAAGCTATATGTAACAGAATCACTCGTGCTTTTTAATTTCGGAACCAACTAAGTATCATTAAGAAAATGGACTTCATAAAATAGTTGTTTTTAATTTATAGAAGTCTTCTGCCATTACCTTGGCAGACCTTATCCTCCCCATATTAGGATACCCTGGGGTGGTGTAGAAGAAAGGACAATATCTCCCAAGGGAAGCAGAATAATACTGACAGTACCTGATGGAAAGACAACTGGAGACCAAACGCAGGAATGTCAGCATTATTAATTACTCCTAATAAACATAGTGAAAATCAGGCAAAATTGAAGAAAGATAAGATTTCCTGGACTAGACCTTCCAAACATAAATTGTTGTCTGAAAGAAACATGTTAAATATGGCATACTGTAATATATGGGAAAACCAGCTAAAATGGAGTTACAATCAATTTTTGAAATAACAGAAACATAAATAAAAGAACAGCAGTAAGATGATACCCATCAGACCTATATTTTGTTAATGAGGAGTAAAGGATTTCTGCAAAATAGGCTGTTAATGTAAAATCCATAACTGTGCCTAGACTTCAGATAGCTGTCTCTGGAATGATAGCCCCTGGTCTGCTCCTAGTATTACCATGAATACAAGAACGTAAAGTGTATCCAGAGCGCAGATAATAAAAAACAAAGTCTCTCTCTCTCTCTCTCTCTTCAAGAAGAAAACCTTTTATTAACGGAAACTTTAATTGTAGACTCTGCAGGCAAAAATTTCAAAGCTTGTTGTGAACACTGCAAGAGTTATGTGCAACCTATGGCACTTTTCAGAAAGAAAAAATAAATTTTACTGCTTAAAAAAAAAAGTCCACAACTACATTAAGGCTCTGAAATTTCCTCTTAAGTTAAACTTAAAATATTTCAGATTAAACACCCTTAATCAAAGCCAACTAAAATCTGTCATAGTTTTTAATACATAATTTGTATTACTTCAAAGATGTAATTGTATCTGAAGTGCTTTGTGCATGCCCTTTCCATTGTCATTTGAACTGCTATATTTGCAATGGGTGTCCTACCAGAACAGAAACAATACTGTATGGCTGCCCTAATAAACCACAGTTGTTTTATAGATCTACTCCTTCAATCATAGGGAACTCAAAATGGTATTTCTTGAGTACACTGAAATTTCAGCTGACTCTCAACCACAATTTGTCATAGATGCAATAGCCACTAAAAAAGGAGATGCAACTTTCGAATTAATCATTAAAAAATGCGTTGCCCATGAATTAATGAAAAACCATGCCATGCACAGAAAGGGCCAGCTTATCTATCAGCTATCTTTCTTCCTAGGTAAGTTCAAAAAGGGAGAGAGTGCATTTTTAGAGGGACACGTACGTAAAGCACTCATGGTAGACAATGCCCAAACTCATACATTTGCTGTCTGAACATATATAGGGGGAGTATACGGAACGTAAATCGAAGAACTCACACTTTTTATAGGAACATTCATTTTGTATTTGTACAAATGAATGTTACAACAGCTTTGACCTCTTTTCAGCTCAATCTGAGTCCATGTCACTTGTCCTGGACATCTCTTATGTGCCCTCAGGTTTCATCCATCAGCCATAGCTTTTCTCTGGCAAGGAGAGACAGGCAGAGACAGGGCTCTTTGTCAGACTTCTTTATGAGGGCTTCAAGCCTGCGGTTACCTCTTCAAGTCACCATGTCTCGAAAGTCATGTGGACAAAACTTTGCCTATTCTTTCTTAGAGGTAGTGACTGTCAGTGTATTGCCCTGCTCCTTAACATAGCCTGTCTCCCTACTGCTAACTTTCTTCTTTTCTCCAGCCTCTTTAAATAAGCCAGCTTTTGCAACTGCCCTCAGGAAATGAGGATTTTATTTCTTTTTTTGAGATGTGCTTGCCTCTCCAGGGAGTTGAATTAATTATCCCCAATGGAAAGAGGAGCACAGAAATGCGTGCAACACTGGCAGCATTGATATGTTTGGTTTTTGGGGTCAGTCTTTTGTGGCTCATTATAAAAGACTTCACAGCTGGCAAGCATCCAACAGCTTGCGTTTGTCACAAACACCACTTGCTGGGTGGCCGTCAAAAGCCTCCCACTTCTCCCCAGACGTTGCTTCCACTAAATTCAGCAGCACCCCTGGGTGCAGCCAGAGCAGGGGGCAGCAGCGCCCTGCCCGAAAGCCCCACGGGACACGCTTCCACTCAGGCCCACAGCTTTCCCATCTTGCTTGCTCTGAGCACCTATTTCCTCCACCTGGCCAAGAAAAAGCATTGCAGCCAAATTTCTCCACAATGATGGAACCCGAGAGGCTGTGACTCTCCATTAATCCCCAAAAGTATTGTCCCAGCATTGCAGCAGCACAGCCATCTCCCTCACAGGTCAGCACTGGCACACAGAGCACCGCTCTTAGATGCTGCACCCACCTGTAATTCTGTATTCCCCCACTCGCACACACACCTATCCATTTTTATTAGAGGGAAAAGGTTTTATATAAATCTGGAGGATTGGCTGTTATTTTCTAAATGTCTGAGGTAGTGCTTCTGAAGCATCCATATCATCTGGCAAAAAGGGGAACTTAATGCAAAACCATATTTCAGTCACTCTCCCAACAGTGCTGCTTCCCCTACAGAAATTGTTTTATTGAATCCGATTTTTTTGAAATGAATTTGATATTCATGAAAGAGCTCAGACTGATTACTTGGGAAGTGATGGCCAGATTTCCACACAAAGCTCAGCCTGCACACCCTGTTTCAGAGCCATTGCAAAACCAACTTTTAAAGGGGTTCAGCTGGGGTGGCTGTTCTAATCCAGAGAGAAACACTTTGCCCATGTTCCCAGGCATCACAGACATTCCCAGGCCTGTTTTAAAAGCATCACTTGGATGCATGCCTGTTGGGAGGCAGTGTAAATGCAGGCGGTGACCAATCATCTAGTCCAACAATGATTCGAACAGCTGATCCAACATCAAAAAGCTGATTTATGGCCCGACAGATTCAATCCTCTCATTCATCAGTTTACTAGGAAAGAAAGGAAATGGTCGTATGTTAAGAGCAACATTGAAAAATATGGTATGGATGACGTACAAAATAGAAAACTTTTTCTGCTTTAGAGTACTGAAAAAGAATACCCCAAACCTCACACTAGTGGTTACCTTCTCAAAAGGACCTCAAAGTTTCAGCAGCATTTATATATATATAATCAAGGGCTATGTTTGCATGACCTGATGTGTACAGACTCTTTTATATGGGTAAACACAGGTGCAGATTTGCATCAATCAAAAATAATAATAATAATAATAATAATAAACACTGTGTTATGTTTTTCTAATGGCTCCCTTTTATTATCTTTTCCATTTTCATTTCCATCTAGCTTTGTTCCAAATTCAAAATAAAAAGCCTTCACTTCAGGCGTGATTGCAGTGCTTGACAAAGCAGGCACCAGTATGACACCTTACCCATGAAGATGTTGTTGTTAAGGATGCATAAGGAAAAGAGGGTCTGTCTTGTTTTATTCCAGAGGGATTCAGATTCAAATTCAGAGGGACAGCAGGCTTGTTACAGAGAGCTCGAAGGACCTCCTAATTATTATTCGCTGCTTTATAGATCGTTGTTAAAAGTGTTAATTTCAATTATCTAAATGTTTTTTTGGCTTGTATGTCATTTGCAATAAAATTAGGAGGGCCAGATTTACTGGTGTACACCATGTGCTGTGTGCAGTTCCAGCCTCAGGTTTATGGCTGCTCTGTGTTGCTGGAGCGGTGCGCTGAGCTCGCTAATGATTCTGGCTTATTGCCTTTTCCCCACACATTCTGTATCAATTTATTATTCCATGGTGGGTGGTTATATGCTTTCTGCAATTTACTTTAGAAATAGTATTAAAGATGAAGTTGACATGCATTAAATAATACTTTATTGATTTTCTTAAACTTGCAACGCAGGAATGCATCACTGCGTAGCTTGCCTAAACATATGTATGCTTATATGTAAATATAGGTATGCTTATATGATGAGGTGAGTGGCACACAAGCCCATGAGAAGGAGCCCCAGCATGCCAGAGGGCACACACACTGCTCTGAAGGAAGGCAGGAGCAAGCGCCAGCCCCATGATGCCTTTGCCACTCAGGGAGGCCTCGCCGTCTCCCAGCCTCTTTCAAGATGTCCATTTTCAAGAGCCATGGAGCAACAAATCAAACCTGAATCTGTAGGACTCGGTTGTTTCAGATACCCCATTTGACAAAGGCTTTATTTTTTTTCCAAAGCAGGAATAAGGGAAATGTTCTGGTCATCACCTAACCTTACAGTGATTTTATTTCTGAAAGCAGCAGCTCTCAGTGAGCACGGAGACAAAGCATTTTATTTCCCACATGTGTCTGTTTTAGATAAAGGCTTTACATTTCCATTTTGGGAAGGAATTTGAAAACAATTTCTGTTTAAAATATGAGTAGAAGAATAAAAATAGGTCAAGGTGGATTCAGCACAAGAGTTAATTATTAGCATGAGCTACAGCCTGAAGCATTTTAGAGTACACATACCGCTGGATAAATATGATACTGGTACAGCACTGTATGTTATCTTCTCAGCTAGCACGCTTTTCATCATCCAGATGCCTTTGTATGATCTAAAGTCGAGCTGCATGAGACTTGCAGTTAAATGCAGTGCTGTCAGAAAGGTGTGATCAATCACCTCTGCCAAGTTGACAGCACAAGATCTGATTTATCCTGCCTCTTTCTGACGTTCATATTTATTATAAAATCAAAGGTAGCTAGAGTTTAGCATCAGTACAAAGTGCTGGAGTTTTGTTCAATAGCGAGCTGTTGCATGTGGAACAAGCATCAAATCTCCTGGCATTTAATGATTCATTTTAAATATATCTGGCGCATGAATTAGCAAACAGAGCTGTGAAATACTAACAGCAGCCAAAAGTAATTTATGAATATTGAATTGCACAGTGCAGTATGTCAAGTAAAAATACAGCAAGAACTCCCTTGGAAGCTTCTTTGCCTGTTGCAGGTTTCTGGTAATCAGAACTGTGCTGAACAGGGAAAGGGAAAGGGAAAGGGAAAGGGAAAGGGAAAGGGAAAGGGAAAGGGAAAGGGAAAGGGAAAGGGAAAGGGAAAGGGAAAGGGAAAGGGAAAGGGAAAGGGAAAGGGAAAGGGAAAGGGAAAGGGAAAGGGAAAGGGAAAGGGAAAGGGAAAGGGAAAGGGAAAGGGAAAGGGAAAGGGAAAGGAACACACACAGACTGCCCTACAGGCTTTCAATCCCCGTGTGACCATGGCTTGCAATAGTTTTAGGTTTTAAAAGCACTGTTACAGCCTGGGAAACTGATTGTCTATGACATGACAGTTTTCAGATGAGGAAAAATATGAGGCTTAAAAAAATCGAAAGTAGATGGGAAAGAATAGCACCCAGCTTAAAACTAAATACAGATGTCTCAGACACTGAAAGGAAATACTTTCAGTGAAAAGTTATTTGTACCCTTCAGTTAGGATGTATGCAGGAGAGAGCACTGGGGAAATGCAAAGAATCATCATCTGCCTAGGAGTTTATAATTACACCTATAAATTTTCCTAATTTTCTCCCAGAAATTTTGCCAAGTATAGCAGCACACATATGGAGGCAGAGTCCAGAACACTTCAGGCTTGGTGCATGGTTTCCTGGGCTGTGTCACAAAGTCTTTTTAAAGCACCCCTCTGCTTTAAACCTGAGGTCCTGCCCTGGTGCTTTTAAATTGCTTGACATACTGGTACCATGAAAGCTCAGGTTCTCCTGAAGACTTGGTCGTTCATCTGCACAAGTCTGCCTACTATGCTATGCATATTCATTGATCAGTATCATTAGAAATCAGCTGGATATCATAATTAAGACAAGCCAGCATCGCTAGCAGCAAATTATATGTCTACTTTAGATCCAATTACACTGTAATGACTGAGTGGTGAAGAGATATTGGCAGCTAAAACTGCATCAAATAGCTTTCTTGAGGCAGAGCCAATAGCAGGGGGTAAAATTAGAAAACTAGTCTGTACAATTTAACCTCTCATAACAAATAGGCAGGGAAAAAAAATCAAAATCCCCAGGTACCAATTTTATAAAATTTTGCAAGTACAACAGGTGATTGCAAAAGTGAGTTACTTCCTAAGGCTCAGGAATCCAGCATCCCTCTATCAGAGTGGGACCTGGGCTCAGCAAGGCATCCATCTGCAGCTGCGGTCACATGTGAGCTTCCAAAGCAACACCCTCGATGGTGAGTAGGTGATGAGGTGCACCCCAAAGGAGAGGATGGGGTTTCCCTTTCAGGGGAGATCTGGGTGAATTCCTGGGAGCAGAAAAAGGCCTGCAGAAAAGCTTAGCAGTGGGAACGTTTTGTAATTCACATTGTGGGAAAGAGAATGAGCTATGCAAGTATAAAACCCATCCTAGTCACTGTTCTTTTATAACCATGTTGGATCATCACCAACGCTTTATTTGGAAAATATCAAAGCTTTGGTTTAGATCATAGCATTGTAGACATTGCTGTTACAAGGAATTTAAAGAGAATCCAAAGTCTGTCTTGATAAAGTCAAGCCTTTGTTGAGAAAGGTGTTTTATCCATTTGGGTCTTTGCACTTCAAGCAAAAATATATTTCAAAAGTTCCTTTGAATAGAAAAGAAAAAAGAAAGCAAATGTAAGCTGAATTGGTGTGTCAATTGTAGTCATGCTCCCCAGCAGTTCCTTGGCAAAAGACAATAGCAGAAATGAAATTAAACGTGGACTAACATGCAAGGAAAAAAAATATAGGCTTCTGAACGCCAGCAGGAAGTTCAACATCAGTTTGCCAAGTCTCAGCAAGTCACCAGGAGGGATTTCAGGCAAGAAGACCTTCCTGGATTACTCCAGACTTACCACCAAGGGAACTAAATAACACAGTTGTGGGTGTCAGAGGACAGAAAATGCAATGGCAAGAACCACCATGTTCTGCAGATGAGAGCTCCTGTGTGGGCATGGGGATATGTGAGCCCTGCCCCCTCTACATGGCTGCATCAGCCTTCCTGGGGAACCAATCCTGCCAGGGGAAGGCCAAGCTGGGGGCAGACCACAGAACCTCACACAGGATCCACACATGGGCACAGATGCATTCTCTTAGGTTGGTGGCCCTTGCTACAGCGATGAGGTTTGCATAAAAACAAACAGCTTCCTCCTGAGCTCAAAATGCTGAGCTTGGTCATTTGCATCCTCCCAGGTAGAAACACACTTCTTGCACAGGATTACAGCATGGCAGGCTCTGCTGCAGGCTCTGCTATATGAGCTGGCTGTGCTCTGTGCCATTAAACACAGTGTTTGGTATGTATTTTGGAAAAAATGAAATATCTGCTTCCATCTGAAGAAAGATCAACACCCATTTTTCTAAGACCTGTATTGATCAAAATCTGTCTGGATCCTGGAATATGTCTGATGCTTGAACCAAAACTTCTGGAGTTACTAAATGTCATTGAAAGTCCTTTTTATCTTGTTGCATCTTGTTGCATTAACATAATTAGCTATCCTATCTTATCCTGTAGATAAGATAAATTCTTTTTCTTTGGAATGTTTGAAACATATTCTCAAATGAAGGCTGATTTTCCTCTGAAATCAAAAAGCAGAAGCATATATGTTCAGCCAAGGAGTTATATCTCTTGAAATACTAGAGCTATTTCCAAAAACATCTCTATGAAATACTGAAATCTGAGCCAGCTACGTAGTCAAAGACAGATGAACTTTTTCAGGAAAAGCTGTTTAGTTTGATTATAATTCAAATTAGAAAATCTGGAAAATGCAGTGTGTTCTAATCAAAATAAACTTCTATTGCAATTTGAATTGAAAAAAATAAGTAATTCTTAAGGGGGAATTGTAATCCTCAGTATCACTCATTTTGTTACATGTTTTAATAATTGTATTGTGCTGGCTGCAGTAACTTTGGGTTCATCTCACTCCAGCTCATCTGTTTGATACGTTAAGCATGCCTAAACCAGCCATCCCATCTCCTTCTCTAAGAAAAATAATGCTACAAACAACTCCAGAGATCAGTTCATCTCACTAACCTAAAAGCCCTGTCGTACCATGGGATGCATCGCGTCCTGGGGCAGCTTAGTTCTCTCAGGCTTGTCTCTCCCTAAGCCAGCTTGGCCCTTCATTTATTATGTCAATCAGATGCATATTTATGTCAAAACTGATTAAATGTCTTTGTTGCTCTGCATTATTATTAAAAGTCAACTTTTGATATACACAAATGAGAATAAAAATAAGCAACAATTTCTGTATAAAGTAAAAAACACACCAAAAAAAAATCAAAAATGTGGCATAAGACATATGACAGTTGCTTCATTTTTAATGACCTTTCCAAAAGTATTTAAAGCTTTTCTCATCAAAATGTAACTTGAATGTGTTATTGACATATATCTATATATCTATAGATATAGGTATATTGACATATATATGTCTCTATATGTTGTGTACACACAATCCTAAGAGGTATTAGATGTTTGTTGAGTTTATAAAAAGAGGTTTTATTTTTTTTAAATATTGAATGTTTTCACATACACACAAGAAGTGTGTATATATGTACATATTACAGTGTTTTCAACATCTATAGTCGCTGCCCATTAATAACAGCAAGGGACTAAATTAATCCATGCTGAAAGCAATTTTAGGAAGACTGACGTAGCCCACACGGTGTTTAAACTGCCTGGTCTTCTCAGTTAACAGCAAATTTTCTCATTTCTGTTCTCCTCACACTGTCCTAGCAGCTTATATTGTAGCTAAAGAATGCAGTGCTCTCCACCACCTGGTGGGGTTCAGGTGGGTCACGCTGCTTTCCAGCCCTGTACCAGTTATTAGTGCTGTGCTCAGGCCCTGAAGGACTTGGCAGCTACCAGTCATGTCACAGACCCCAGGCTCTTCTGTCTTGTAGCAATATTGTCAGAGTACAGCCATGCAAAAGGGCATAATGCCTGCATAAAACTCTAGCAGGTGCTTCTGGAAGTATCTCATGCACAACTCAGATTGCGTTGCCTTGGAAGGAAGAGGGGAGCATCAGGCCCCTATCCAATAGCCCCTCAGAAACCAGGGCAGCCCCCTGGGCAGCAGGGGATGGCCAATGCGGCTGTGAAGCACATGGCACCATAAGAAAGGTGGGCCACGCTGTACCCACACAGAGCTGGGAGAGGGCTTCAAAAGTCAGAACATGTCCCTCTGACATGGCCATGCCACGTGTCTGGACCACCCAGCAGTCCAGATCAGGGGGTGTACAGGTAGATCACCATCTCCTGAGGCTTCATATGCTGCCCTGTGTCTCTCAGAGATGCATTACTAAACCTTATAGGCATTTGCTGCTGTCAAAGTGTTAATTTCTGCTGCCTTTGGTGAGATTTCTGCCTTTACCCCAGAAGACCACAGAAAAACAGCAGCACCCACCTAAAAACAAGGAAATCAATGGATTGACAGAGTCCAGTTGATTAAAACATATGCGATGTGCAAGAAAAGTAAACAAACAAAAAATACAGAATTGTTAAAGAATTGTAAGAATTGTTAAAATTCTCCACAGAAGCAGCCTCATTGGTATCATCACCTCAGGCCCTAATAAGAAAAAGTATATAAAAATTACCCATTATTCTAGATGAATTTCCTTTATGACAGTGAAGACAATACTTTGGAAAGCCTTAAAAAATAACTCAATGTTTTTAAAAAATCATTTGTTACCTATTTTCACTCCTTTTATGATGATATGCACCGCTTCCAGGTGTAATAAAAGCCGTTAATACTGACTTTTATAACACAATGGCAACCTGATTAGAATATTGTATATTGTGATCGTATGTGCTAAAAAAAAATGAAACAGAAATTAGAATCCATGTGTGTTTTCAAAAATTATTTTTTTATTTTGCAGTTTTGTTTTGTTTTTCATAAAATATACAACTTCACAATCAATGAGTCATAGGATCTCCCTTGGGACAAATTAACCCCTTCCATGAACACAGACTTAATAAAATACGGTCAGACTTCAAAAACATTTCTAAACTTTAAAGCCCAAGTTTGGAAGAAAAAAAAAAAAAAAGTAACATTCAGTTATACTTACAAAGCCCATTTATTTCTGCATGTTAACACTGGCTATGTCTAAATTTTCAAGTAATATGGCACAATAGGAGTGAATTGGTGGAATCGACCAGGTGGTGCTGAAGACCTGCTGTTCAGAGCATCAGTGTTGAGGAGGTTTCACTCTGGTGAGATCCCACGCGCTCCACATTGGGTATTGAGGAGCACATTAGGCTTGGTCCTGCAGGGCGTCACGCCATTTTTTTCATCACAGAGAAATGCAGTTTGTGTGCAGGAGATGCTCCACAATGACACAGGCCAAAACATGGGGAACTTGGATTGGCAGGAGATGGCCTCAGAAGCACACTTCTGACCCACAAGTAAATACTAATTAAATACATGCACTGTCAACATAAAAATCTAGCTCAAAATATTGGCCTAAGAGAAGTTTCAAATAACACTTTAAGTTACTGTAAACAGAAAACATTTAAAGTAAAAATAGTTTACAAAGTGTTCTCTGTCTTAAATTACCACTCTTCCAAATAATCAGTTATTCCCATTTCCCTGCTTCTAGGAAATTCCACCATAGGAATACAAGAAAGAAAACCATTTAAGAATTTTAAGATATTTTACTGTACACCCTTAAAATGGTAAATGTTCTGTAAATATACAACATATATACAACACACAGTCTCCCTTTACTGTAGTGGTCTGGCTATTAGTTGTGCTTTCCTCCCAGTTTAGGAAGTCTAATGCTGCTTAGTTTCATAAAAGTTTTCATGAAACATATGACTTGCTAATAGCAAACAGCTCAAAAAGTAGTGCATTCAATATTTAAGCATTATATTCTTAACATAGTGATAACAAACCTTAGTCTTAAGGTTGAGTAGTCCTTGATTAACATAAAACTGAATTTCTAAGCATTACAAAAATCCCTTATCTAAAACTACTTTTAAAAAAGGGTAAAACTTCAGCTCATATTTGAGCCAACTCTCAGCTCAAACATCATTCTGCAGGTGAAATTTCAAATTAGTTTGATTTTATCAGTTTTGATAGCTTTTCTCTGTTTCAGCTGAGATAAAACCAGAAAGATGTCAGAGCACCTGTTCCTTGGTGCTTCAAAGCCTGGTTAATTGGAGTGTGCTTGAATAAAAACCCCACAGATTAGGTGTATACCCTACTCAAATCAACAAATCTGTTGTAGCTTGCCTTATATCTTATTTGTAAAAGAGAATTGCATTTGTTGCTGTGTCTATACAAAATTCTCACTGATTACACAACCAGTGACCATTACTCATCTGCTGCCCACAAACAATCATATAAAACTGTAAAATTGTGTATGCCTGACTGATAACTGCGGGTCCATATATTTCCAGATAGAAAATATTCATACAGCAATGGAGGTCGCATTCAAATACCTGACTGATTTGAAGGCGATTACTCAGTTGCTATATTTCCTATACATATGTACACAAAGAAACATTGCTAAAAATAGTCATAGACTGGTAGAAAATTTAACACATATGAAATTACTGCCTCCAGGCTAAAATCTGTCAGTCTCACTGGTAGAAATACTAATCCTCAGAAGATACTCTTTTATGCTATGTTATAACTACTCTGGAATGAAGTAACCTTGAACTTGCTACCACAAAGGCAGTAGAAACCACTGTATTTCTGCCTCAATGTGCTGGTGCTCCCAGCAAGACGAAAGTAAAATAGGGTCAGACAGAGTGACTGGAAGAACACTGTTAAGTGATACTCAGCAGCTTTATCTCAACCTTTCCGGGTGAGAGGTAGGTTCCTTGGGACAGCAAGTAGGATACATTCTTCACAGTACACCTGACCGTTACTTAAACAATGCTTAAACATGTTTTCAGTGGCAATGCAACAAAAATCTTAGTTTGAAGAACCTATGTTTTCTTAAAATATGACACTAACAAAAGAAATAGGAAAAAGATGGGTCCCCTCATAGCATAAGTTCTTGCTCTCTACATACAAACTGACCATGTAAAAAAAAATTGCAACATCATAAAATACAGTGCTGGTAACTGACTCGCTCAGTATCCATCTCAGCTGTGACCTGTTCCTCCAGTCTGCAGAACATTAGGAAGAGGAAGAAAACCCCCTGCCCTCTTCCTCAAGTTGAAATGAAACACCAAGCCAAAAGCTGCATTTTCAGGTAGATTAAGTTCATGATTTCTGGTCCTCCTCTGACGGGACGACTTCCAAGAGGATTTGCAATGTTTCAGTTACATTATCTGCAAAGATAAAAACATACACATGGGAGATTTTGGGGTGGCAGGAGAAGGGGAGAAGCAGCCATGAAAATTATCTTAGCTGATATACAACCTGCTTCCACATACTGTTCACAAGTTATATATATCTGGTGCATGTATCATTTAAATTTCTGACTTAATTTTTTATCTTTTTAACTATGTTTTCTTTGCCTCTGATCCAAGGATATGTATATACAATAATAGTGGAAGGGTATAAAAGTATAAACTTGTTCAATAAATGTATGCATGTATTTTTAAAACATCTTAAAGCACGACTACTCTCTACGACTGTACGACTGCTTAGTTATAGCAAAGTCATAATATTGAAATACAATTCTGACAGGCTTTGAACAAGTTAATTCTGCCGTGCCAAGATCTGCCTAACCAAGAAAAAAAAAAAAAAAAAAAAAGAAAAATAAAAAAGGAGAAAATGATTACAATGCTTCACAGGTCTAAGACTGTCACACATAGGAAGCAACTTTATGCTCTTTGTCACTTTGGACATGTATTTCCACCTTGTGTTTCTGATGGTTTTCTTTTTAGAGAACCAATTCATAAATGGCATAGTTAATTTACATATTGAATAGTAAAAGAGCATTCTTTTACTTCTCCTTTTGCTTGTCACTTTTTTTTCTTCTAAGTAACCTATTTTCACAGAATCACAGAACGGTTTGGGTGGAAGGGACCTTAAAGCCCACCCCCTGCCTTGGCAGGGATGCCAATCACTGGACCAGGTTGCTCAGGGCCTCATCCAGCCTTACCTTGAACACCTCCAGGGATGGGGCATCCACAGCCTCTCTGAGCAACCTGTTCCAGCACCTCACCACCCTCTGAGTGAAGAATTTCCTCCTAATATCTAATCTAAATATCCCCTCTTTTATTATAAAACCATTCCCCCTTTTCCTATCATTATCTGCCCAAGCAAAAAGTTGCTCTCCATCTATTTTATAAACCCCCTTTAAGTATTGAAAAGCTGCCATAAGGTCACCCCAGAGCCTTCTCTTCCTCAGGCTGAACATCCCCATCTCTCTCAGCCTTTCTTCATAGCAGGAATTATTGCAAGAGAAAGTTATGGTTTTCCTTGTCTAGCACTACATGTCAGCATCTACACTAGTGCAGAGTGAGGAAGGTAAAACAGTGCAACTCTCAGAAGACATGAACACGAACTACTTCCCTACTCTCCTGTCTAACAGCCTCTACCATCTTCTGCTCGTCTCTCTGGAGGTCACCAGTTCAGTGCAAAGCCAGGCTGCCCTTAGACTACAAACTGATGGGGTCAGAGAGGCTGAGAGTCAACAGGGACTGCATTTTCCTCCCATCTCCCTCCCCTGCCCGCAGCGGGGACTTCAGATCTGGGCTGAGCAGAGCTGGGGTGAAGGGCAGGAGGAAAGTCAGCAGCAGAAAGCCAGCAGGGGCTTGCCCGGCTGTCCCACCCCTCCCAGGTTTGAAGATGAGCAAAGGAATAAGAAGAAAAAGAGATTTTCTGTCAAGCTGAGCTATGGTGTAACAGTTCTTGGAAAAAGGGCACGGCAGCAGAGGGAGAGCCTGGGCATCTCAAGAGCCGGCTGTGATTTTAATATCCTGTCCAACTAACAGGGCTGAGCCCCCTGCAGCAAGACCTTGCCCTCGCCGCGGCAGGAGGCAGCTGCCACTCTCCCATCTCCACGCAGTAGTTCTGCTCTGCACTGTGATGAAACACGAGCAAAGCAAACAGAACAGCAATCAGACATGTTTGGGGGGCTAGCTTGCTTGATTGGCTCTTTCTTTGGTTGCGGTATACACAGGATAAGACAGAGTAAGGAGTACTTTTTCCCCCCCAAAAAAAAACATTTCTATCTGTTGTCAGTCAGTATCTCTATATTGTGTGCTTTGAGGAGCACCTTCCTGTTTGTAATGAGTCAACATATCATGAGAGTAAAGACACCATTTGTTTCTACTTTCAACCCTAATTTTCCCTTTCAAGAGTAGAATTCACTGTAAATAAGGCCCAGGGGACAACCTTTACAACAGAAAAAACCTGATCCGATAGCTCTATAAGCACCACATAAAGCTTGGGAAAGAAAGAAGTAATTTACCGCACACACATCAGACTGCACATAAAATCTGTGGCAGCATAATGCTGGGAAAACTTCCTGTGGATCACAATATCGCAAGCTCAATAAAAAGAACAAAATTCAATTCCAAATTCTCCCAAATTCAATCCATTGTAAAGAAATAAAGATTTTTAAACCATGAATCTGAGGTTAGGTTTTCAACTGAGAAGTCCAAATGGAAGAATCCTGGTGTTGGTGCCCCACTCTTTTACACACTCATCTGCCTCGCAGGATTTGCTAGACTTGACTTTTTTCATTTTCACATTAGTTCTACAAAAAGCAGGCAAGCAGAGGTCAAATGAAGCCTGTACTAGCTGAAAATTATTTGTCCCAGCACATTTGGCACTACAGCAAAATTCCTTTGGAAAAGAACAAAATGTTATTCTCACTGCAAAACACCACCCAGACCCTATTAACCTCACAAACTGTGAAGTAATCTTTTGTTCAATATAGTAATTTGGTAAGGAGAATGGGCAATGTAAATACCATTAAGGACACTCAAAATGTGCTTATCCAAAGAACAAAGATGTTCAGCCTTGGAGAGGATTTCCTGGGGAGCTCTGATACTGCAACCAGCCTGAAATTCCATTCATGAGTGTACTCATCTTCAGGTTGGGTCTTTGAGTCCACTGCTCCTTCCAGCTGCTCAACACCCCTCTCCTCTGGTCCTTACAAACCCTATCCTTCATATCCAGACAAGTCTTAACAGGGCTGGTCTGTACCCATGTGGTTTTGAACCGTGCTCCAAATCATGTTGGGGTAGCTGAACAAGTCAGGTGCACCCTGACAAGGTGACTCTGCAAATGGGCAGAGAGGGAACCATGCCACGGGCAGGCTGGACATAGCCTACCTGGCAGGATGCTGCCTTCAGACTAACCTGCTCTGACCTCCCCCGCAGTACTACAAAAAATGCTCTGCTGAAGTCTAAGTACTTTGGATCTATCACATTTTGGTTCTGTCTAGAAAAATATGTTATCTTCATAAAGAAAGTTACCCAGTCAGTCTGGAAAAAAAATCTGCCTTTGGTAAATTACAATCCCATTTTTTCATGTTGTCTGTTCACCCCACGTCTGGAATTACTCTTTCATGCCTAAACTCATCTAATGAGTATTGTTTCAAGGCTAGAATAACAAGCTTGCAGCTGCCCCATGACTTTTCCTTCCCGTATTTCACAGAGGTACCTTAAGTGAATTCAGCCTCATTCAACGCCTTTGAAAAATGCTCTCAGACTATACAGCGGAGCACCCTTAACTCTCCAGAAATAATGTCAGTTTAGTAATAACCCATGCAAAATGTTTATCGCTTACTCTGGGTGGGAAAAAATATATATATCTATTTACCAAGTAAATCTCCACTCCACCCCAAAACTGTCAACATCGCTTTTCTGCCATTACTGTCGTTATTCTGGGAATAATAATCACAAGAACAAGCTGTTTCACCCACTGTCAGGCATTCACTGCCTTCCCCTTGAGCCAGCACACTGTGTCCATGCACATTACACAGGCACCAGGCCTTCTTTCCAGGAGGAGAATTTTGTGCTATCTGAAAAGCTAGATTTACCTTCGTTGTCACAGCTGGCAGAATGAGCTTCACATATACCCAGTCTACCTTAAAGAGAACATTTTTCCTCTCACCTAAGTAATGTGGTTCAACACTGGCATCCTGTGGCCACAGACTCAAGTAACTGCATTCCAAAACCTCTGAGACTCCACAGAAAATGCTAAAAATCTCCTGGGTTTGATAAGGAGAATCTCCTAGACCCTAGATGTCAATTTGTCTGAGAAATTACAAACAGATAAATAACAACAATTTAATAGAATGTGTTTTTGACATGTCTCTTTTCATTTGCACTGGAAATTTCTACCCATTCCCAGGACATTTCATGCAATTTACAACTTTATGGATATAAAAATAAATAGACTAGAATTTCCTAGCCTTAAACTAACATCTTTTCCTGTAAAAATTTTCTGCCCTACTGTCTGTGGACTTCCCAGCAAGAATTGACAGAGAAATTCACAGATCTCACAACAAGCAGGATATAAATACATATACCCTATATTTATATATATATATATATTTAAAAAACAAAAAACAAACAAAAAAAACACACACACATAATAGGTTAGCATATAATATATTCATAAATCCTCAGATATTCTTTTACTGTGAGCATCTCATTTTAAATCATCCCCTAATACTGCAGCACAAAAGACAATACACGTTTTCAATTCAGAACCTATACTATATAACAGCATATACACTTAGTATATATACGTAAGCTATTTTTAGTTGAAAATTTTCAGGGGTTGAGTTTTTGTTTTGCAGCAGAGATTTTATTTTGGTTTTGTTTAACAGACTATTTGCTACTCCTCAAATATTTTGCCTCTGTTAATACATTCTTTAAAAATTACGTGCATTTTGGTAACCTCTTAACATGTTGACTAACAAAAAAAAAAAAAAGAAAAAAAGAATGGGGGTGCTACGATAAATTACAATGCTTTCTTTTGAATTGAAAAGCTCCAAATAACCTTCCTCCAACACATCAGAACTTTCACAAATGCTTCTATAAACTTTGAGAAATAGCATAAAAATGATTCTCAGTGTATTCCAGGTATGAAATACCACAGCCAAATCACTTGGAAGTTGTTTTTCACAAAGCACTGAAATGATTTCCACAGAGGTGCATCAGGTATGATATATTTTGTTGTCATTTTGTTGGAAGTCATCTCTAAGAACAGAACATCTCCATCAAATGTGACCAAGCCTGTCCCATTCTACATATTCCTCAGTGGTCTACACACATGGTGCCACCAGGGCCCATTCTGTCCATCCTATTTTCTCATCACAATTGTGACGTTTAAATTTCCAAACCAATTTCACTCTTAGGAGTGAAACACTTTCTCAAGTGTTACAGAGGGGAGGTAGACCAGTGATTTAAAGGGAATCAGACGGGGTGGGAGGGAAGAAGGGATCGAGGCGAGAGGAATCCAGGTATTTGAAGTCGAATCTCTTTAGCTGAAGAATAGGCTTGCTGTAAACATCTCTGTTTAGTTAGCTGACATTGATTGTAACTGGCAGACCAGTGCTATAGCATGCACCAAAAAGAAACTTGTGTTGTCATGCCCCGAGCAGAGCAGCCGAGAGGATCGATGAAAAGGATTTCACAACACCCGGAGCCCTGAGAAATTCATGGAGTCAGGATGGAGGAGGGGAGCCCCACAGTGACTTACCTAGGAGCTTTCTGAACCACTTTGGCTTCTTGTCCCATACGATAAAGAGGTAGTAGGCAGGAACTCCAGTCAGGGTTATTGCAAATCCAATCCCTGTATTGACTGGGTCAGAGTAAAGTGACAGTGCAACCATGAAGAGGCAGGTGAAGGAAAACAATGCTGGAATAAATAGAGGCACCTGAAATACAACCACACAAAGAACCATTACTTTGCGTTGACCTTGCTGCTGAATGACAATAGCATTCAGTGTTCCATGAAATGCAAACTGGATACAACCCAGCAGTACAGGGTAGCCCTGGAGAAATACAGGTATCCAGAACAGGCACACAAAATACCAGTGACTGCAGGAACCAAACTAAGCTGAGTACTATGCAGTAAGCACCACAGAAGTCTTTTAATTACACACTAAAACACTACAGTGTTTTACATCGTTTAAAATTTAAGGGCTGTAAATATGTTACATTACAAAAGTCCTTTCTCTAATCCTTCAGTAGATAAGTAAGCAGCACTAACTGCAGTAAAGATTTCCTCTTTGATAATTACCTATTAGAAAACATTTTGAAACACAACAAGGAGCTCAAGTCCCCTTTTAAAACTATTAAGAACATATTGATTTTCTTCCTAAGGTAAAAATCAAAATCTGGCAGGAAGAGAGCAAATTAAACACCCATTTGACTGGTGATAAAGATATTTGATAGCATTATGCAACTGATAGCTACTGAAAAAGCACTTTCTGACAGTATGACTGATAGCATTATCAGTGTCACTGTTGAAAGTACCAAAAAAATAACAATATCAAATTAATTCTCTCAATTTTCAAGAATGCCACTGCAATCACTATGTTAGCACCTCTCTGAGGGAAATGCCTGTACATGTAGCTTGTGAGATGTATGGTGTAATGGAGAACTGGAGAATTCCCTGGAGATTATTCTCTTCTTTTCATGCCTTGAAACACTACTGTTCCTCTTGTGCACTGTCAAAGCATTTTTTTTTAATCAAAGCAAAACGGGTTGTGCTGTTGACCTTATTTGCTGATATGCCTACAAGAATGCAACAGCACACTGTCTTAGTTCTTTATAAAATAAGCTTCTTGGAAATACATAAATAGGGCTAGAATCCTCCAATTTCTTTTCACAATAGACATTACCTTTCATACACACAATGGGACAACTTTGTAAGATGCTACAGAAACAAGACCATTGGCAGAACCAAGGCCAAAGTGGCTTTGTTCAACACGCCAGACTGTTACAGTTTTCTTTCTGGTTTCACAGAAACTGTGTCTGCAACTCAGCCATGGGTCCCATATATCACAATAGATCCACTACCAATTTATTTGTACATCACACTGGAATATTCTATATTGGATAGACAGTGAAATAAATGTTTATATTATATGTTTATCCCTGTCTTGAATTCTGTCGGCAAAATTATTCAAGCCTTTATCAAAATAAAGATTAAATTGAGGACCAGCTGAAAGTCAGGTTGGTACATGTACCCAATATTTGGGGTTTGAGGCTTGTGTGACTACACAGGACTAGATGTATTTTCACACAGCTTGGCAGCATATAAAGACCTTATCCTGCATCACACTGCCTCAACATGACAGACAGGTAAAACTGAGCAAACACCTTCCTTTCTGCACAGCAACCTCAGTTGCTTCCCCACAGCCACCAGGGAATTCTCAAGAATCGTCTTCCCAAAGAGAACTCAGCCAGGGTAGCACTGGAGAACTTACAGGAAAACGCAAGGGGACTCTTCAATATAATAAACTATTTTCTATTAATTATTGTTTTTCTTAAAAGGGGTTAGCTTTTTATATCAGAAAATGCTCCTTTGCTGTCTGACTCTACGTGACATACAAGAGAAAAGGATTCATGTAAAACAGTAGAGAGCGGAGGTTACCTTGAAAGGACGAGGCATATCAGGACGTTTATATCTGAGATAAATCAACCCAGCAACTACCAGTCCAATAAAAAGCCACCTGGCAAAACTGAGGAAATTCAGGAGGCTGTAGAGATCCCCGTTGAATAACATTATCATTGTGAGAGGGTGCTGCAAAAGAAATTCAGAGCGTAAGAGGCTTTTAATGGATTGATCTAGATTATTTTACAGCAGTGATGCCAAATCTTTCCATGGGGACAAGCAACACAGCCTTAGCTCAACGTGTGAGGGCCACAGACTTTGAGCCTCCCATTCTCATGCAATCATATGTGTAATCAATACTTAACTGTCTCCTAAGACCACATTTGATCAATGTGTGTCTATCTTGGCTGAGCACATGTGATCAGTACATATCTGTCCCCCATTACCCAGGCAAATACACAGGCACAGAGCCCACTGCGTCACCACAACACTTGTGTACCCTGTGCCTCGTTCTCATGGGAACTGCCCAGCACACTGCCACTCACACTGTGTGCCCAGCACATTCTCTCATCACTAATGCAAATGACAAAAGCAGCTAAATTTTGGTTGCATCTGGTCATACAAAGGCAGTTTCGTATGACCAGGATTCAAGGTGTGTTGTGGAAGAGGAAAAAATCTTATATTCCCACAGTCTGCAATGGGGGAACTCAGCAAAGAGGAGGTGGTAGAGGTTAGCTACACACTGTGTGCCAGCTGGGCACACTGCACTGACACCAGCTCATATCTGCAGCATGCCTGTTAGGCTCGCAGGGTGCAGACTTACTGCACATCAGAAATGCAAAAATTTCAAAGCAGAGAAGCGTTTAGCTGTCACTCAAGAGCCTACTGAACAGCAAGAAGGAAAAACAACAGTAGAAGGAAAGCATTTCCTCATTAAACAGGTGTCCTGAGATACAAGGTCTCTGTAAGGAACTCAAAATTTACGCATAGAGGGTGGCTTAGATGATTAGTATGGGCTACATGAACCTGCTTCAGTGTTATCTCTGGACAAAAACAGAATATCTGTAGCTTGGGATGACTATGCAGGTGTCCGTATGAGACACCCTATGCTTGCAATGACACAGCCTTATATTTGGGGATGAAGGCACCCATCAATTTCCCTATAGTGCTATTGTTCAGAAAAAAAAAAGGAGGTCCTAATAGTGCCAGCCTCTCCAGGTTTACAATGAGGCAACAGGTGAAATCACCCGCAGCTGCACTATTATGATGGGCTAAATCCTTACATAAAGAAAACTAAGTTGTATGAGTTATCTGGAGTCACAGGCTCTTTTTCTTTCCTTTTTTCTTTTTTTTTTTTTTTTAATTTTATTTATTTTTTTAAGGAATGAAGGCTGTATGGATTTGAACCAGAAGGATCAATACTTCAAATATGGGTCTCTGGCTTCCAACCTCTAATGACTTAGAAAGAGCTTGGTTCTTTACACACAGATATTAAGCAAGCTCCTTCTCTGTAAAGGTCAAAGGAAATTTTACCACTGAATTACATTGGGCAAGAATTCTTCTATATAGACTCAGCACCCACAGGTTTTAAATCTCAGTTATAAGAAAATGCAACAAAGAGTCATGGCCAGTGAAGGCCAAAAGGATAAAAGAAACAAAATAGAGTTACAACAAGACTGTATCATTTCTTGGAGTTGTTATACCCACATCAGTCATGATGCAGAATGTATCCCACTACTACCCTACTTGCACTGAGGAAATAAAAAAATAAAAATCTCTGAGTGAAATCCATCTTCATATGAGAATATGACTTTTTTTAAAAAGGAAATCAATGCACCGGTGACCAGGTACAAGAGCAGAAGACATTTTTTAGAAAAAAAATATATATATTATATATATTTAGTACATTTCATTTCACAGAAAAGTCAGTGCAATTTACCCAAAACTTAGGAATACTTCAGTCCAAAGGAATAAAATGCAAAGTAAACGTTTAAGTAAAGTGAATTTCATTAAAACTTTTCACAATAAATACGTTGTCTAATTTTCAAAACTTGGATGCTACAGTTGTATGAGCACATATAAAATTCAACACTTCAGCTGGCACTTCACAAGTGAGCTCACAGACATCTCTAGCAAAAGGAAAAGATTATTTAAATTCCAGTACAAGCAACTGATCTTATTAGTGTACACTCTTATATGCACACACATCTTCTACTGTGGTTAGAAGCCTCCCCGATGTCTGGCAGAGGTCTGTCCAGATACATTACAGTCATCGGTCCCAAAAGAGGGGCTGAACACCCAACCCACAGTTAAGAAGAAGTCTGTGAGTTAAGTGGAAATCTACTTGGCACTATGCAAATTGGTGTGAGGTCTGTATTTTGACATTTTGTCCTAACATTTTACTATACAAATTAGCCTGCAATGCAAAGACATGGCCAACATTTAGCTCTGCCTCTATGTTAGAAGTCAGTAATAGGATTTCAACTATAATGCTGGTGCTTTTCCTCAGACGATTCACAGACTGTTGCCCAGGCACATGCTCTCTCATTTTTTAATCACCATTACACTGCACTGCTGAGGGTTCCCCTCCCATTATCCTAGTGCATAATTGTTTGCATTTTTCACTGTAAGGTAGTATAATGAGCCTTTAGGGTGCTCCCAGATGCCAGTGTTTAGCTGCACTTCCAGTTAAATGAAGCCCTTTTTTGTTTGTTTGTTTGTATAAGTGGAATTTGTTTCTCTGAAAGGCAAACTAGCTCATCACTAGCAGGTTCTTAGAAATAAAGGGCAATAAGACATGAATTAGGTTGCAATGATAGGCAGTGAAGTGCTACCGACAAGATAGTGAGGAGGAGATGATAGAATAAGAACAACTCCCAAATCTCTTTCCTCTCTTTACTGTCCTCTGCCCTGCCCAAAGCCTGCATATACATTAATAAATGAGACTCAAGCAGTGCCCAAATTCTGTTCAAATCCTCCAGAGCGAGCCTGTAATATGAATTCTTGTGCAGGAACATTTGTTTGTATGATTTACCAAAACAATGACAGCTGGCAGAGGAGTGTGCTTGCGGACATGAATCATGGAGAGAATTTCCGGAAGGTGACCCTCGCGGGATGCAACGAAGAACATCCTGGTGGGAAATAAATGTGGACAGACTTTAAATGTGCTCATTACTGTGACTAGGCAAAGCGGCTCATGAAAGTCACACAACACAGCAGCACTTCTTAGGCTTGTTTGAGGTATTCTGAATGCAAAGAGTAGCAGGAGAAGCCCATATGCGGAAATCAAAGTCATCTCTGGATGTGTCCCCCCTCTTACCATACACTATGATCAGTCTTTAGAAGTAGTTAATATTTTCCCTCCAATTTACCTCCTTCACATGAAACAAAGCAGCCATTAATTAAGTGCTGCACTCAGAGAGATCCATTGCCAAACCATTCAAAGTGTTTTTAACAAAGATACTAAACTCAATAGGAACAAAGTGAGAAGAAAAAAAAACAAAAACAAAAAACAAACAAACAAACAAAACCATACCTGATAAATATCACAGTCATTTTTTGATTTCCTGCTAAAGGAATGAGTCCTTTTTTCCCTTTCCCTTGCTTCCTTACTTTCAATGTATATCCCATGCCTTTCACCCCCAGTAATACCAACATATGCCCACCTGGAGACCGCAAAAATGCCACCATTCATAGATCCAAAGCAGGAGAGAGCAACAAATACTGGTACAGCTAAAGAAAAATTTCCCATTAATCGTTCAGCAAAGGTCTGTTAGAGGAGAGAGAAACATACAGTGAATTTTCCGTCATAAAACATGAGAGCAATTTTACTTCATTAACAAATTTTTTAATAAGTACTATAATTTTTATTTATATCCTTTTCTGCATCCTTCACTGAAACTTGTGTTGTGCATTTGTTACCTTTCCTTTTTTGGCATCAGGACTAGTGCCGTAAGGTCTCTCACTCTTACTTCTGGCTGTATCTGGTAGGCCTCCAGTTGAGGCAAAACTACTGAGGTGGAACCAGTCTTTTATTAATGTCATTTCAGGTAATTATGCCTCCAAAAGGAAGACCCAGTCTGAACAGACCAAAATCTGATCTGCATACCTTATATTTTCTTCTGTAGCCTTCATTTTACTTAGCTGATGCCACCCAAGACTATATTCCATCCAGTCACGCTTCATTGTTTGAGGGCACCACGAGAGATATGCATAATTTTCTGAAGATTTGCAAAGTGTTTTGCTCCTGAAACTCCCGAGAGCTACAGAATTGGTCATTTTTAAATGGCATGCCAATTGAAAAAGTCACAGGCAGTGTCACTACTGGAAAGGTAAATAGAAAATTTTAATTCCTTGCTGCAAATCAGATATTGTATGTATAAAAATCTGTCATTACAGCAATTCAGCAAGACCAATCACAACAGCATTTGCAATCCAGGTGGCCTTGTAACTCCTTCCCAAATGAACTCCAGTATTGACAGCACTTCCCTTTCTAAGCACCTGGGACACACATTGTACAGAGACAGCATTACTGCTTCCTGCTACAAAAAGTAGCTTAGACTTTCACAAGTATCTGTATTTTCTGTTTCCCAGGAGCACAGTCCCTGATTTAGAAAATAATTTTTCAAGTATGTACTTAGCTATAAAATTTAAGTCCTATGGACTTTGTTATATCAATTAAACAAATATGGTCTAAAATTTTATTACAAATGCTATGGCCTTAAATACAATCCCATTCATCAAATCAATGGGATCAAAAATCAGACAAAGTTTACCTGGTCGCTAATTTGCTGGGTAAAAGAGGAGCCAAACATGACTGGAAATGTCCCTCATTGTCCCCACCCTCCCTCCCAGTTTCTTTTTTCTTCCTTCCTTCCCTTGGAAATAAAAATATATCAACAAACATAATTGGGATACAGCAGGGATATAAAGCTTTGAATTTCTCTTTTGTAACTTACCACTGCAACAGCTTTTGAAAGCAGCAATTCCCCAGCACTGATTGTAGTGAAATAAGCCACGTTTGTTAACACATAGCCAACTGTGACGATAATCATTGAAATGCATATTGCGAGGGGTATGTTTCTGAAATACATGAGGTAGATCATTATTTCACAATCTGGTTGCTACCCCCGAACATGAAACAAATAGTGTAAGAAGCAACCACTAATGATGGTGAGTGCATTTTTTGGTGAGCCCAAAGTACCTTAATTAGAAACTACCAGTAAAAAAAAAAAAAAAAAAAAAAAAAACACATCTAAACAAAACCATCTCAACAAAGTAAATTGCCATGCTTATAACAAAGAAGTGAGAAACCTTTATGAAGGAGAAATCCTTTGAGGATACAAAGAGGTTGTGGCTCCCAGGCCTCCCATACAAGAAGCATGGTCAATTTGAGCTGCCTACTTTTATTTTCCTTTCAAGCTGAGCCCAATGGGGCTCAGAACCCAGACGTTTCAAGTGCAACTCAAGTCTCTTGATACCATTGCTCAGCTGAGGTGGTATCTGCACTTCAATATCTGAAGTGATATTCTACACCAAGAAGGGATTCAGGTCTGAAACCAGTATTGGATCCTTTAATTCCAAGGCCACACTTTTCAGTTTGAAGGACACAATACCTGTGCTCCCTCTGAGTAGAGCTCAGAGCTGCTGCATCATGGCCAGATCCTTTCAGATAGCTACATTAACATTTTGAAGAGATGCCAAGTTTGCCACAACTGACAAACTCTGCTGTGAAGGTCACTCAATCAGGTGGGAGAAAGGAGAGAAAGAAGTGGGAATTCTGGTGTGCCAGAAGAGACTGCAAGCACAGAGCAAAAGAGCTATTCTATCTGTCTCAAATTACAAGGTGTTTCGAAATCCAACACAAAAATCCATTATTTTCTCATTTTTTCCTCAAAGAAACACAGCTGGGTCAGAATTTAATGATCCTCTTTACTTCTAGTCCTCATTTCTCAGGAGAATCCTTGACATTAGTATGCCTGTACAAAGCTGAAAAGAAGCTCTAAACTGAATAAATAAATAAAGCAGGGCAGCATCGCTTGTTGCACATCTTGCATGCATTAGCAATTGTGGTGCCAGCCACTGTAGTTAATCCAGGTGCACGAGATCATGCTGTACTGCAGGATCAAATCTGTGTAGACATGATATTAGTTCTACCTGAAGCCAATGGTCTCATGTGATGAAGCTAGAAGGAATCAGTTTGTAGGATGCACTTATTAATGACAGAGAAGGCAATACCAAGGACCAGAGAAGACAGCCCAGAATACAAGTCCAGTATTGCTAGAAGAAACACAGTTACCAACTCAAGAAAAGCTGCAGAACTGGATGTTGGTAACATGATCATGCAAAAAGTTGTAGTTCAGCTGCCAGGTAATTCATGGCCAGTTTGGTTAAGATTTGAGCCTGACCTGGGTATAAATAGATTTCCATCTACTTAGCATCAGACTCCAAGTAGGGATACACAGTTTCAAATCCTCTCAGAACAGAAATTTTAATCAAATGCTTCAACCACCAAGCTGTTGAATAAATCAGCATTTACTCCAGCTTTAATAAATAAATAAATAAATAAATGTAACCAAAAATATCGATTTTAGGCTATTTTCACCATACCATTTGAATGACTGAAACCACGTTTTCTGTCAAACTTACAAACAAACTAAAACTATATTTGTTGATTCTAACTGTTAGCAAAACCTGACTGCTGTACTCACTTCTAACTTAAATCCCAGCCTTATTTCCTCTAAAATAGAAGAGCAGTTCAAAACCAAGGATGAAAAAACACACATTTCCACAAGTGAGCATTCTCAGCACTGAAGAGCACTAACCCCCACTTACAGTAATAGCACCAACAACCACCAGGAGAAATAAAAACAAAACAGCAACGAAACAAGCCCAAACTCGTCAGCAGGCTGTATTCATTAAAAAAAAAAAAAAAAAAAAAAAAAAAAAAAAAGATCCTAACTCGTGCCTGGAGCAGCACGGGGGGCGTTGTGACACGAGCGCTCCGGTTGCATCTCCTTTTGTCTCCCAGTGGGATCAGGCCTTCAGAGGGCTGCAGCACGTTAGCACAGAGCCCGTCTGACTGCTGCTTATTAGGCACTGCTTTCAGTGACAGATTTCAACAGAAATAAAAGGCCGGTTTGAGGATTTCGGGGGTGAGCAACGCAGCATGGTTCGCTTCTCACTGACACTTCAGTTCAGATTTACACTTGGTCCTTGAATCATCTGAAGGCATGGAGAGACAGGTGCGAGCCTTATGTAAAACTTCTAAGTAAGAGCTTTAATCATGCCTTTCCTATCCACCCAATTTAAGAGGCAGTTCCCAACCTGCAGCAGGATAACGCTATCAAACTCTGCTATGAACCACAGGCAGTGAGTGCACTGGGGTAAGAACTTCAATGCCATTAGCACTGAAGTCAACCTCCTTTCCTTAGAGGATCACTGTATTGATTTTCTTGTATTTTATACATCCTCCTGGGCTTCTCTCCAAATCAGGAAAAATCATACCCGAGTTCCATTCTCTATTAAATTGCCTCAAAGTATGTAGATTTCACCTTTTCACTTGTGTGTCCTATCAATCAAATGCAACATATGGTGTTAGCATATTGATAAGTCATGTTTCTGACACAATTTGAATTCACAACTACCACACAGGCAGTGAACACTTCTGGACTAGAGGGAGTGAGAAAATTCAAGAAAAAGGTATTTTTCACTTGAAGATTTTCATTCATTGAAGCTAAAACTTTTGAAAGGAAACCTGGCCATTTCAGTATGACATTTCTTAGGAAAACAAATCTTAAAGCCAAGACTGAATTCTTGTCCAACCAAGACAGACCTCAGGATGGCCAACGGCTTAAAAAACATAACATTATGCTCACACATGGGAGACTGCAATATTTTTTTGCATAAAACTGACCCAGGACTTAAACCTGCATTGAACTGGTCACTGGTGGTGTGTTTTCCTTTTGCATTTCATCTCAGAGTGAAATCTCAACTTCTTTCCAAATCAAGAAAAATCAATCTTGAAGTAGTTTTCTGAGTATAAGTTCAGCTGCAGATGCTAGTCCCAAACCCACACAATGTCTAAGAACTGGTTTGTGCATTACCACTGAGACGATATTCAAGCAGGCTGCTCCTCTGGTACTTTAAAGAAAATCAGTATCAAAAAGAAATAATTCTGAGGAAAACTGAACCAAGAAAATACCGACAATATCATCAAAAGTCTTTATAAAATCAGATGAGATTTAGACAATGAAGGTAGCTTTAGACAATGAAGGTAGCATCTAAATGGTAATTAAAACTGAATTGAATCTCTATGTATGTTAAGGTTTACCCACCCCCAGCTACTATTCTAAGCCAAATCTTCCCTTTCTGCCCTATATACAAAGCAATTGTAAGGAAGGATCAAGACAGCTTAAATGAAGGGCACATCTGCATTGTGCTTCCCAGAATACAAGTCTCCGAGGCATCTACCACCACAAAGAAATGCAGCATTAGGAATACAGCCAGTCCCGCCTGTGACTGTATGGGGCTGAAATGCATTGCCATGTACTGCCAAGCTCTGCTCTACAGCTTGGAAGCAAATTTCCTCCTTCTAGAGCCTGTAAAGAGCCCTGGAGCAAGGGCACGGGGTTCAGTTAATCAGGATATCTACTGGGTTTTGGATTTGACCTCATGTGTTGTAGAACCATAGATCTTCTGATAATCCACTCTGGCACTGCACCGCCTCCCACACATATTTCTGAGAGAAACAAACAGAGAAGGCTGAGTATGAAGGAAAAAAAAAAATCAAGAGTAAGAACCTGGGGATAAGAAGAACAATGTAAATAAATCAGTTGAGGAACATTCCCAGAAGTCTACAGCTCATGTCCCAGCTTAATGACAAGTTTTATAATAACAAACAGTAAGTGCTAAGAGCTGTGACCACTGCAGACTGATCTTTCTATGAAACAACAAACACACCATCAAAATATGCCCTACAGATTCAGTTGAATTCACAAGTATAAAATACACTGTCATCACACCCGTTGTTGTTTAGAGGCCATGACAAAATCATTTCCTTACATCCACTTTAAATCCAGATTTTACAAAAGCTTATTCCTGGGGAAAAAAAAAAAAACTGCATCAATGAGACACAGTCAGTAAACAAATCCAGTAATTGCTGGAAAAGTTAGGTGTGATAAAACACATCTTTACTGTGCTGTAGTAATTGTCAAAGAGAATTTGTGTTATATTAAAATAAAATAAAATAAAATAAAATAAAATAAAATAAAATAAAATAAAATAACAACAAATAAATAAAAAGAAGAAGAGAGGGAAAGTCCCAGTTCTTTCACATGGCTTCCAGGAAACAGTTTGGTTTTCATGAGCATGAGCCTGTATATTCTATATTTCTTTAGTCAGAAATTTACCACCACAGGAGTTTCAAGTTCCTTCTGAAAGGTTCCCCTGTGCAATAATTTATTCACCATTTGCAATCTGTTAAGCAATTTTCCAAATGAACTGTTTCCAGATTTTGGCACTCCTAAAATCTAATCATCCATTGCAGAGTCCATAGGGCCAAAGCTTGGCGAAGAAATTGCAAGTGCAGATTCACCCAAATATCCTGATACGGGGAAAAAAATAGCCACACACAGTACAGAAAGCATCAAGAGAGCTAGTAATTTAAGATTCCCAGGACGCCCATACAAGACCAGGAGATGTACAGGCTTGTTTTAATAAATGCTGTGTACACCAGAGCCCAGCCTACATCTCTACACATTCCCAGGTGGTCTTTCAGTGAACTATGGCAATCCTGAACCCTGGGCAGTAGAGCAGTATGATCTGACATAAACTTGCTTCCCTCCCATACACCATTTTCATGTGAACAGCAACCTATAAGACAGACCATTACACTGAAAGGATCAAACGGTTCTCACCATGTCACTGTGTGAAAAAAAAATGCAATCTCACCAATCAGTTACAAGAAATTGAGTAAAAGAAAGATGAAAAACTTGAGTGGAGACCACCTCCCAGGACGAAATCAAAGCCAGGAATATAGAGGCAAAAGGTATGGGGTCATCACAGCACATCTTGAGTCTGTATATCCGTAAATGCTAATATAGGTCTCGGCGATGACTAGTTTTAGCAACAAACTATGATTACTTTGTTTATTGTAGCAAGCATTCTCCTCAGCAGATCCCCACTTCTCTCCCTTCACTGCCTCCCAATATGTCCCAGCCTTATGTTCCAGACTGGAATTGCTGTTTGTGGGCTTGTGGTGCAGACACTATTAAATTACGTGACTTCTCTTTATCTTCTTTTAATTGTGATTTTCCAGGGGAGAAATGAGAAAGGAAAGACTAGCTATTAAGCTGCGCTCTCATTTACGCCACCGCACGCACCATGGTTGCTACTGCTGGGGTGCAAGTTGAAGGGCTCCCTTCCCCATTTTGATGCGTTTGTTTGACATCTGCAGAGATACAACAGCACGACACCGGGATAATAGAGAGAAGAATCGGGCCTCAGTCTGCATTTAAAACCCTTCTCACTTTCTATCACCTCGCAAGAGAAGAAAAGGGCTTCCGCTGTGTCTAATTACTTGCTGTCTTCCTGGAGCTTGACTTCACTGGTTTGGTTTATAATTGGTTACAGTTCATAAAAGGGGTCTTCTATGACCAACTGACTTTGAAGGGTCCAACTGTGATGTAAGTGTGCTGGGAAGGGCAGGAGATTTTATTAACTTCTCAAATGTTTTCAAGTACCCTTTCCAGCAGGGTTTCCTGAAAAGTAAATTAGCATAAATACTCTCTTGGCTAAAACTTAAGACCTAGAAAGGTACCAACTGCACAGAGTAACACCATTCTCCATAACATCTTATTCCAGCCAAACCCTCCCAGCTGAAGTCCTAAGCAGAAACAGATCTGTCAACAGCCCTTGAGAGCTTAAGTATAATTGCTACATTTGCAATGCAATTTGTTTTATTTTAATAGAAATTTGAACTTGGCTGAAGTCGCATCATGTACCAACTCAGGCTGGCTAGCCAAATCTCACCAGAGTGAAGAACTCATTTACATCATGGCTCAAGTCCTAACTCCTTAAGCCAATGTCTTTTACGAAACACCTTTCTTTGAAGAGCAGAATTGATTCGTCTGAAACTTGGACTAGCAGCTAAAGAGACATCTAACATTCAGGCAGGATCCTGATTCATTTCACATGGAATGGATAGGATTCCTGGTATTCCCAAAGAAAAACAGCGCAACTCAGCAGATATTAAAGAGGACAGCTAAATCCACAAAGTACTTTTGAGATTACTACACTAAATATCAGACACAGTGTCTCTGCTTAGCCATGCACATTTCTTTTATAACAAGTACCAAGTACTCTTAACCAAGAAATGAACACAAGAGGAGGAAAACAGCTCCTGAAATGATACAAAATGAAACAGAGTTCTACATATTGAAAAATGTATCTTAAAAGAAAAAAAAAAAAAAAAAACATAGATTTGAAACTTAAGATGTAAATTATCTCCTGTTAACTTCTCAGCTAGCTCTTTGATAAACCATTTCCATATATCCATTGAGTGCCAGTATCTAGCATCTCCAGATTACCCCCATTTACAGCTTTACTGTACAAAGTTTATGACTGTTTCCAAGAGACGTATGAATAATCAGACCTGGTTTTTATTTTGCACTGTAATTTGACCTTAAGGTACACATTTCTTGCTGAACTAAAGGTCCACAAAACCTAAACAGGCTTTTCTTCCTTGTTGTAACAGTCAGGCTTGCTCACCCCACTATAGAGCCAGGATTGCTGCTAGGAACACAGTGATATTGCAGGAATACCTGTGATGTAAGTTGACTGCCTAAAAACTGGGAAGCAGGGAACTGCATTTAGCATTTTAGAGCATAAATGATTCTTAAAATCCTCATTTCGTGGATGGTGGATGCCACGTCCAATCATTACATGTTTGCTCACCTTTAGAGACAGCTTCATTAATGTAGGGTATCACAATCGAGGTATGGTTTAGTTTGGACCTGTAAAAAAAAGCGGTGTCTGCCACTCTTTTTCACAAAAGCTTGACTTTTAGAAAGCAGCACAGTCTAGACTCAGAGGATTCAAATACAAGTATATTGTCACCGCTGGGTTCTCAATCACAGCTTTGATAAATGACTTCCATGTTCCCTATCAAATGTCAGTGCTTTGACATGCTCTGTTTATTTCATTCTTGGGAAACTTTCATGTACTCTAGGAAGTTTGTAACCTTTTCCACTTGAGACCCAAAAAACTCAGATTTTATTTTTATTACCTAGCTCACATTCAGCCAGGAGATGAAGGGAGCACCTCTGCTCTTTCACGAGCTCCGGCTTCTTATTTTCTTCTGAGGCCTATTTGCTGGAAGTGCTTACAGCACTGCCAGTTGTGTAGGTTATGATGAGAAGCAATAGTAAATCACAGCACTTGCTTGGAGGCAAGGAAGCTATAACCACAAACCTGACATGGGATTCTAAAAATAAAACACCAGCCAGCATCGCCATTTCCATCACATATGGAAATGAAGAGGAGTGGGGCTGAGGAACATTTCAAGGCTCTTCCTCCAACCTGCCTTATCTAGCGCAGGATCTCAGGTCTAACTTCCTCTTAACTGCTCCGCACAGACACACACCTCGCTGCCATGCCTAAAATAAATGTAATAAAAAGGGTGTAAAGAAATAATTGCATATTAAAAGCAGTTTTTATCTATTATAGGAGGCTATCCTGGGAATTTGAAAGTATTAAATCTCTGAGCACCTGATTTATGAATGGGGTCTACTTTCCCCAGGCAGAATCACTTTTAGAAGGAAAGGAGTCTCCTGAAGTTCCCTGCAGACCGACCAGCACACAGAGCTGCAACCCTACATGAGTGTCTGCCTCTAAAGCACTGAGGCAGCAGCAGGCAGAGAGCTGGCAGTAGCTGGGGTGGGATTTAGCAGTGTAAACAAGGGCACCCGAGAGAGAGGAAATGAGCAGATCAGGCCTCATAACTCAGAAACCCAAGCCAGCAGAGAGCAGCTGCCACACACCAATAATGGCAATGCCAGAAAAAGAGACAATGGTGGTTGCAACAGGATTCCCACTAAAATGTACTGCCTGTCCCACCACCCTTCCCATGCTCTAAAGGTACCTGGGCATTGGCAGGCAACAGGGCTGGGGTGGACATGGAGCGCTGCCTTGATGTGTATGTGTTCCTGCTTTCTATAGCGAGAACATATGTTTCTGATTTATGGAACAGCAAATGGCAAAGTGACACTATGAGTAATGTAAGGGAGCGGACTGGTGCTGCTGATATCACTCTGGAAATGAACCGCTGAGGTTCAAAGCCGGCAACGAGCAGCCCGAATACAAAACACTTCGCCTGGCTCCTGCTGAGGGTGCAGGAGGGAAGGCTGCCCCCTCATCCCTGCCTCTGAACTTCTTATGAAGCACACCATTAGCATATTAATGACTCCTCGTGGTAAGGACAGAAGACAAATGCTGAGGTGTGCAGAGGGGTGGAGGGAGGAGTGCGTGTCTGCATGTGCGTGCGTATAAAAGGCGTCGGGCTTTTCAAACTTGTTAAATTCCGTGACATTTAATTTTGAGCAGGAAAGTTTCCACAATGCCAACCATCATAAAGGAACAATTTGCTGCTGTACGTTACCATTGATATTTTGGCATGAATGGAAATTGCACCATTCGGTGATGAAAAGAGCAGCTACTTGCAATAAGGAACACCATGGAAACTGAAATATCATTTACCGAGGCAGGCTCTTCTGAAGGAATTCAAAACGAGAAAAAGGGTAACTGCGGGTACCTGGCTGCATTAGCATTTTAAAAGCTATAAAAAGGTTTAAATGAAATTAAAGGGAGATGTCTTAACAATACTGCACTGCCAAGAAGGAAACCGTCTGGCAGAAAAACAGTTTTCTCTGCAGAAGGGAAGGAAATCAGGCTCCAGCTAAGGACAGCCCTACAGACAGGCTACAGATGTGGGGCAGGCCACATAGCACACTGATATAACTCTGCAAGATGACTGACAAGAGAAATTCAGCAAATTCCAAGTGTGAGCTAAAACATGCCTTTGCTGAGTGCAGTAACCAGAGGGGCCTGAACAGACTTCAAATGGGAATATCAACTTTTTCTGTTTTATTACCTTTACTGCTTCTCACTAAAAAACCGTAATACTTGAACTACAATCACATGCACAGGAGAGGAAAAGCATATGTGTACAAAATTTTCAAAATCACTGGTAAAGGTGGATTTTCACTTTCTGCGTCCAAGCTGAGAAATGTTAAATGTAAGCCCTTTAAGGCTTACATTTAACGTGTAAGGTACTGAAGGTACTTAAGGTGTAAAGTACACTTAAGGTACTGAAACCTTTTTGCAAATCAAGTTCTTTCAAGGTATTTCAAATGAGATACTGACATGAAGTAGCCAGAATTATTAATCTTTTCCAATGACCTCAGACAGTGTGGTCAGTGAGGCTTCAGAATTATTATTTATTTTTTTTAAGAGACTCATCTTTGCAACTGCACACTCTCCAGTGTACCTTCTGTCAATGACGCTCTACTTTTTAACGCTAAAATCGAAAAACAAACTGACAACTATGTTTTTTACAGGACATACCACACTGTCTCTTAGTCTGATTCAGTACCAACCTACTAAAACCTGAGTAACAGTGCCATCAAGAAACCCCATATGCTGGCACTCCATAGCACACTGTCCAGCATCAGCCTCCCAGACATTTGCACCTGACAATAAACCTAGAGAAAACACCAGCACAGTGGAAAAGGACAAATCCAGGCTTTAGTTTAGTAGAAGTGCTGGCAAGGCCTGTGTTCCAGCAACCAGTATAAGCACAAAACAGATCACAGAATTTGGGCTGTCATGGGGGAAATTATTTTCTTAGAAGCAGAAAAAAAGACATAACTCCCTATGCTTTGGGACAGTTCCTCTAGGACAGCACCCTGCTAGTACCATGCCCAGGTGTTGCCTACAGGTGTCCTGTGGATAGGATCTACTCGTGTCTGTACCTAGGAAAAAGTCTTTGCTCGTGGCATTCACAAACACCAAGTAAGAAAGCTAAATTTTTCACATCTGTAGAAATACTTTATGGTATTAGACCCACAAAAGAAGTTCATCCTACAATGAAGTTTTACCCAAATGGAATTTCATGGTCTTCCGTGCTCCTTGTAGATAAATTATTTACTTTTTTCCACTTTTTATCCACAGCTGTTTTTTTTCCTGTAGTAAGTAGATGTGAAGAAACAGAACTGCCTGTCCTTCCTTCATGATAGGATGAGTCTGATTCTTTTTTTCTCTAAAATAACCCCAACAAAAGTTGAACCCCTTGTCATACTGGAGTGTTCCTACTCTCTATCCATTCTCATGACCTACGGAGGGGATCTCTCCGCTGCTGTTAGATCTTTTCAAATCATGATATCAAAACTATTCTCTAAGGATTACTTTGTTCCATCATACTTCAAAAATTAAATACTGTTATTATATACTCAACTTTTTTTTTTTTTTTTTCAGTGAGCAAAACATAAGGACAAGGTGAAGATGCAAATAACAGTACTTGCTTAACAACAAGTGCTACCAGTGAATGAGGACTGACATAATAGACCACAGCAGTGCAACTTGTAAAATGCAGATTATTCACTTCACAGCTCCTCTGGAGCCACTATAATCTTATATAAATCCTCTTAGTTTACAGTTCATGGATATAGGCTGTACTATAATTTAAGTGATTGAAAACCCTTATGGGATGTTAGTTAACCATATTCTTTTCTTAAATAAAATATCAGTGTCATTGTGTACTTCAAGTTCCAACATACACAAAGCCACATATCCAAGTATAAACTACACTGTAGGTGACCTACTTCCAGAACATCGGCAAACCCATAAGCAGGTATGCAGAGGAATATGAGTTTGAGCACTCACTGAATAAGGAGAGTCCGCTGCCTTCTCCGATGGAAATTCTGTGATCACACAGAATGGGAGATGTTCATCTACAGGAAAGATGCACGAAGCCAAGTTGTCTTGTTTTGATATGACTATGACATAACTTAATACCAGTCAGCAACTTAATGCTCATTAACGATGGACAAATAAATAAGACAACACTGTTGAATTTCTCAACCAAGAAAGACTGCAAAAGTTGAGTAAATTACTCTGCTAGATGACATAAGTGGAATATACATCATTTCTTGGGCATGATAATACCATTGCTGTTCATGTCTTGACTATGCTTTTCTGAAGTGTAAGTACTCTTGACAACATAGCACATGGTAATTACAGCTTATGCAGTTATAAAACTCAGTTCTGATGTACCTAGGTGCAATGAAGAACATACTACCCTTGCCATTTTTTCTTTCCTTCTTTTGTGTTTCGTCCTGCGATTTGTATTTTATATAAACAAAAAATACTACCACGCTTTCTCAGTTGGTTGCCGTCATCAGCCTATAGAAGTTTCAGACAGTGCTCTAGTAAAGGTTTGCTGTTAATGACATACAGGATGTCGCTATTAATTCTGACATAACATTGCACTCACATAACATTGACTTAGTGCTCCACACTTGGTATTTTTTGAGGCTCGGCATTAAAGGGAAAGTGGAATGAAAGGGGCACAAAGCAATTCCTCCATTTCTGCAGCCAGGAAAGGCTGCACCACGGTACAGATCAGAACATTAAACTGAATTAAGCTAATGAATTCTGCTGTATGTAACTACCCATGGGTAGCAGGTGTCAGTTTGCTTTTACAAATGACTGGAAAAATGGCTGTGAATCCTAGTCAGAGAACTCCTTTTTTCTATATACAGGATGTGACCTACGTGGGTAGTGCTCAAGAGCAAAAACCATTTTATACCTACACACTTTCATAAGGAATTTCTTGGGTTTTGCTGGGTTTTATATTGCTATTCCAGTACTTTTTAAATTGGGAATGGGAAAACCTGAGAGAGTTTTGCCTGCACTTCAGAGCAGCATGACCATGAAAAGTGGTACCCACCACGTATGCTTTCTTTCCAGGTTTGTAGGGTATTTCCACAGCAACACAGGCTCATGGGCTGGCTGCCCTGAGTGCAGATGTTTGCAGCGTGCTAGTGCAGAGGCTGAAGCTTGCATCACCTTGCCACACCCTTATTTCTCAAAGAGTATATCCCCTCCAGGTCCAAGGTGATAAGTGGAGAAGCCTTTGGAGAATTGCAGCGATTCTGCTCCATATCAAAAGGCAGGCTCCGAAACAAGTCAAGTGCACATACACTTTGTTACCTTATCCAGCTGGCAGCCCAAAGCATGACCTGATAGTGGTTATCGGCTGAGCACAATCAGGGCTTTCGTGCATTGCGTCAGTATACAAACATGCAGTACATTATAGCTGAATGACAGACTGCTTCCCAAACCAGTAATTCTTGCACAGCCAAAACATTTGTTGGTTCGGCCCCATGTGTTTGACGCTGATGGCTCACATCACTGTGCAGTAGCTGACGTTGTAAGTCTATAGACATAGGTTTATCTGATTCCTACTGGGACCATTTTTTCTCCCCCTCTGGTGAGTTTACCCTTTCCTATCTGCCATCAATGCACTGTTCTCTCACCTTTTGGGGTGGATTCAGACAGGCCGCTGGGATAAGCCACTTGCTTATTAATCACATAAAAAGAACAAAAAAGGCTAACAAGAGCCCAGAACCACTGTTAACTTAACCCTGAGAGATCCATGATCCTGCCGGTAAAACACAGTCTATTTTACAGCTCTGGAGCTTTAAGAGAACATCAGTCTTGCAAGAGGCTTTTATTCGTGCCCTGAGCACTCCAAAGAGCAGCACGGGGTTCCCATACAGAGGATGCTGTCATCCTCCTGCACAAATACTGCCGTGGGCCTGGGGCTGCACCTCCCGCAGTGAAAGAGGTTAAAATAGGCGTGCGTGTATTTTGGGTGCTAAAGTGGTAAAAAAGGAGAAAAACACAGGGCAGGGGAAACTTAGAAGGTTACATTGTTTTGTTGTTACATTACATTTAGCCTGCTGTTAAAGCAGATTTGCATTTTGCCAGCTACCCAGGGAGACTGTGAATAAACATTTGTTTTACTTCTCTAGCAGGGCTGATTCATAGTAACAGTGATTCACATAAACAAACAGAAAGGAAGAAGGAGAAAAGCAAATACACCTTGTGCTCAGCAGGTTATCACATCAGCAAGCCAAGCAAGCCAGGAGGGCCTGAAACAAGTGACCTGCTCTGTAGCAATGTGACACCGGGCAACGCAAACAAAACACCAACCACAGAGAAAAGCCGGGGCAGCCACCACCCAGGGCTGAAGTGAGCACGTTCACACATCACATCCATATGCTTGGGAACACCAAAACTCTTGGAAATAAGAGAGAAACTCTAGGGGGTAGAGGTGCTGCAAGACCCTGCACCAGCCAGCCAGCTCCTGCAAAGCTGCAGGCCTTTGGTACCCAGAGACACCTCCACCAGGGGCAGAGAGAGGACAGGCAGCTCCAGCTGAGTTCCCTCAACTTTGCTTCCTCGAAAGAGGTGCCACAGGCTTGGCAGAGGATGAGAGGCCTGGCTGAGGGTTTGCCTCTTAAGCATCCGCTTCCGTGTGGATGTTTGCCCCTGCTGTGTACACTCAAGGCAGCAACTTCACCTGTACCTACCTGCTTACAATACCTTACACTCTCAGCACTGAACTGATAAGGAGAGGCACTTGTTAAATTGAAATGATGCAATATTCTCATCCCCTGCAGAAGAGCTTACCTCATGCCACTTTGCTTCACTACGCCCAGATCAGAGCAGGTAATGCCCATGCAGCTGCACGTCCACTCCCACCATCAGACAACAGCAACCTTCCTTACCCAGCCAAAGGCTCTCCTTCAGCAGGAGCCTCCCCAACTGATCCCCAAGCAGAACTACAAATAATCTTCAAAAAGTTTTTAGTGCTTCCAGAATTCTGAGGTATTTTGGTCATTTTCATTTCAAGTTGGGCTTTTATCTTAAACCACAGAGTCTATGTGAACAGAAACAGGCATATCAAAGGAACGGCTTCTGAAGTATTTCCTTAATGGAGATAGTGCTTTAGCACCGAGCTGATCACAGGCCAACTAGCTTTCATTCCCAGCCTTACCCTGCCTCCTCACAGCAGGCACAGAAACAGAGCCACTACCTGCCCTGCGGCCTGGCCTGGATCAGTGCAGCAGTATTGCCTTCACCTTTGCTATTTGTCTTTTCCCCTCTCTTTTCCCCTCCATCCTCATCTCTGACTTCTCAAGCAGCTGACTACCTTTCTGAATTCATTGCTAAAACCATTTACAATATCTTTATTGCATTCTTAAAACACAAAAGGGATTAAAACCGGATACTATATCAGACAATTAGGAGAAAGAGAATAGTAATGGCACCATTAATTTCAATACAACTATCCACAGCTAAAACCCAGCACAGCAATACCGATCTGTGCACCTATTGCATTCATCTTTGTTCTTCTATTTTCCCACTCAACCTTCCTTGAGCATCCATGCCAGGCTTGTGCTGTAAGTTAGCTTTGACTGTTTGAAATAATAATTCATACCAGAAAAAAATAAAACAGAACAAGCAGACAGAAAAGACAACTACACTTTTCTTTATTATGCCCTCAAAGCTTAAGGTATCAAAGCTACATTTCCTAGTCCTGAATATTTCCACAGCTGTCACCTCAACTTCTGTGCAAGCAGGAACATTTTATCTATACCAGGAATATAATTGTTAGAAGAAGTAATTATGTAAGTGACCTTGCCTTTCTTCATTCAGTAGTGAATTATTAGTCTCCTCTACTGCAATTTTATGAGCCATCCTTATTGTCTTAATTAATGATCAAGGTATACCTTTGAAATCTTTACAGACACCGCAGATTACATCATTCTCTTTTCTAATTTACACATATTGACTGGCACATCAGTTTAAGCTCTGTCACGAGTAGCTCTAATGAAGTGGAAGCAGAGAAGAGAAAGACTGGAAGTCACCCGAACCAATTCAAATGTTAAATTGTTGTTTAGAAAGCAGCTGCCAACAAGACAGGTACCGGGGCCTGAAACCTCACCCAAGGATCATTTCTCCTTCTAATGGCATGGAGTTGTCCCAAAGGGCCCAGCACTGATACAAGCACCATAAAACATGGCACGGGGAAAAAACAGAGCTGCCCAAAGGGAAAGCAAAAAGATATAACAATGTATGTTGAATGCATGGACACTCCTAGACATCACAGGTGGTGATAATGCCCACTAGGTCAGTCCCTAACTAAACGGGCAAGGGAAACATGCACTCTCTGGAAAGAAGTGCCTGCATACAGCAGCTACATCCAGCTCTCTGCAGAGGTAAGAGGAATGGTGCCAGTGGAATCGGCAGCCTTTATGTTGTCCCCGCTGCTGAAGCCTTTACTCTCTTTGATCCCTATTGCAGACGACAGGTGAATTCATGCAGTGAGTCATCCTCCCAGCCCCTCCACTGTCTGCATACATTGCTCTGGTGGATTCAAAGCACCTCTCAGACACAGAGTAAGTGTATGTGTCAGAGGCAAGGCAGGGGATCCAGGCTGGCAGAGTGTCTTGCTGTGTACGTGGCTTGGATCACTGCAGACGCAAATTGCATGACGTATCATGTTTTCCAGGCATGATCCCTGTTTCCTCCCCCTTCGGACATAGCACCACTAGTCAGGAAGGCAACACTGTACCCGCGGGGCACGGGGCACCCAGGTGTGGTGGGAGGAATTTGTGTTACACAGCCTCAGACAGGGAAAATGAGAATCAAAGGACCGAATCCCTACCACCAGTTATTAGGAGATAGCACTTATGGTAGCTAGTGTGCTGAAGCTCTTGAAAACTGTAGTGTCAAAGAAATGTCTATACTGCAAAAGTACAGGGTAAACCACGTTATCCAATCTGAAAATCTAGTTCAATGTAATAGAAGCTTTTTAAAAAAAAAAAAAAAACAACTTGGATTTTAATTTGGGTCAACAATTTCAATTCCATCCTGACCCTTTCCCTGCTTTAACTCAAATTACTAACACAGTTACAATCACAGTTTCCCTTCTTCATTCTAGGTGGTTGGAAATATTTTTGGGGATTCAGTGACTCTCACCAAATCCCATCACAGAAAACCCCCAAGCATGGCTTACAAGCATGCTGAAGCCCTTGAAACATGTGCGTGTCTCACTGCAGACTGCTTAATTGCATCCACCCTTGCCAGAACCAACAGATTGCGAAGGTTAGGGCATTTTCATCAAGTCTCCTGGGGCTGGGATGGAGGGAAGAGAAGAAAAGATGAAGCCAGAACTCAGCTAAACCTACCACAGCATCTGCTGCTCCAGCATGGACTTTTTCTTCAAGATCCTTTTACCTGCCACTCTAAAATTTCCACTCACTGCCATGCAGGACCACACAGCAACAAAAGCAATATGTCCTGAAAGAAGTCTAGCTGTTTTTATAAAAGTGCACTATTCCTTATTGAATTACTGGCATTCCCACTAGGAATTAGGAAGCACAAAAAAAAAAAAAAAAAAATCTTCCTCACTGTATGTCTAAGCTGAGACCACAGCTAGTCAAGGAGTATTTTCAATCCCCCACACTTCTGCAATCAGTTTTGAATCCAAGCTGACCCAAACCATCAGCAAAAATTAGCTGAAATCACTGACAGATTAAGTAATAATTGCTCCTTCCTATCGGCAAGTTGCATTTATGAAGCATATCGTGTCACAGCTAATGACTGCATTGCCTCCCACATAATATTTTGTCAAGCATTTCTCAGCCTGATGTTGTACCTGGGGCCTTCAAGCATTACAACCCAGCAGGAGCTGGAGGCAAGACACCCGCAGGCTTGTGCAGGTGCCAAGCTGAGCCAGAGACGCTGTACATCTGGGCCCCACGGCTGTGGGGCAGAGCTGAAGTGCAAACTTTTCCTCCTGACTGCCAAAAACAAAACAACATTCTTCCACAGACCAAGGCTAAAGCAAGGGTTATACTGCCAAAGACATAAAAATGAGGGGATCTCAGGTGTTTTGCTCAAGGGCAGCAAGTTAGTCAAAGTTTCCAGGATTTCAGGAAGCAGCAGCCTGAAATCACCAAAGGTAATTCTGTTGCTTTCAAGATTACAAACTCTGAGAATGGTTGGCCAGGAGATCAATGTATGTAGTATAGATATTTAAGAAATAGGAAGGAAAAAGAAAAATAATAATAATAAAAATAAAATAAAATAAAATAAAATAAAATAAAATAAAATAAAATAAAATAAAATAAAATAAAATAAAATAAATAAAATAAAATAAAATAAAATAAAATAAAATAAAATAAAATAAAATTATAGGTCAATTACAGTCTCCAAAATTATGTATCTATTGGAAAAAAATAAAAAGATGACAAATAGGAGCAAAGTAACCCAGAACATTTGGATCCCACTATGAGGGAATTTCCAGTTTACAGCAAAAGAAATAAAATCCTTCAATGCAAAAAAGAATTTGAGTAGGGAAGCGCAAAAAAATTAATTCTCATACTGCATTTTCAGAAACCTGAAGCCATCCAAAAACATGTATCCAAGACTGAAATATTTAGTTTCAGAAATGAATTATCAGTCATTTATTGGAAACTATAATGAATGAGTTGATGATGTGATGCATGCAAGCAGTAAGCAGTTAATAAGCTTAGTGAAAGAGCAAAAGTAAAAGCAAGTTCATTTCATCAAGAACAATTTCATGCTGGTGAACCAGCTCCCCTGAGCTGGTAATGATCTCTTTCTGCCTCCCAAAACCACACAAATACTACTGAATTACAGACTTAATTAAATTCTTTTTTATATACTTTACAAATAGCAAAACCTGTGCTTGCGTTTGTCTAAGTAGGATATTTGGTCTAGTAAATTTTTTTCTATCCTCAGCCAATTCAGTTCCCTATTAAAGGGTTTTATAGGTCTGAAGATGTGATTGTGAATCTATCATTTTACCCCTGACACAGGGTACAATTAAACTCTGAAAAGCGATGTTAGATTCACCAATGTTTGGACACCTTGTCTTCTGAGGTGCTAAGCACATAACTGACGGAATTCAGGTAGCTTGTAATGCTGTTAGATAAAGGAGAAATTATCAAGAGTAAGATTTCTATAAAATGTCACATAGGAATAGCTGGGGGGTAGGAGGAAAGGTAGTTAAATAGAGTATCCTCATGCTACAGTGGAGGCTAGGTATTCAAATAGAAAAATATCCCAATGCACAAATAATATATTGAAGAAAAAAATGCAAATGCTCATTTAACTGACCTTTCACTTTAAGGTAATCTGATGAATTCACATGAGCAAATGAACTTTGCAAAATAGTTATAAGATTAGCATTTGTCTCTTTTGATTATCTCCAGATAAAATATCACAACGTAATCCTATAATTTCTGCACTGAATATTTGGCACTGTAGCCTGCCATGAACAAAACAACTTGGAGTCAAATGTATCTTTTATGAGTAAGTGGAGCAGAATAATGCAAGAAAGACTTCAATCTCCACGTACAGAAGCTATTCTGCTTCTGCTAGGCAGGATACCTGAATCCAGTTTCAGACTGAAAAGGAAGGATCTGTACTTATACCCAGCTACTTTGTGGAAAAGCTTATCCATAGTTTATTTTGAAAAAAAAAAAAAAAAAAAAAAAAAAAAAAAAAAAAAAAACACGTGAAATTAAATAAAATAAAGATTGTAATGCCATGGGGAAAACCCCCAGGTGCTTTCAGGTTTATGTATATACACACAGGCTTTCTCCTTCCACTGATACCACACAAGCCTTTACAGGACTGGGACCTAGAGAAGTCACACCCAGGGTTTAATTCACTTGCTAAAGCCTTCCGTTTGGGCAGTAGACATCTACATTTTTAAATCCAAATAAACTTTTCCGGTTCCCCATAGCCTGACTCACCCCCAGCCTCGGAATGACACACATACTCCAAGACTAGCCAGGACATGGTACGTCACACTCTACAAGGCAGACAGAGAAAAAGAAGGGAAAGAAAGGAGGGAAAGAAGAAGAAAAAACAAGATAACTTAGTCTCCATTTTCTCAGCAAGTTTGTGCCTGAGACAGATTTCCTGAGTCCCAGTTCAATGTTTTTAACTACCTCGTCTTTCTTTCCCAAATAAAAAGCAGTGCTGAGGTGGGTTTCCAATGATGGACAGGATAGCTGGAGGGAGATAAGTTTCTGACTTTATTCATTTTCTGGTTCCTAGGATTATGAATATCAATATTCCTCTTCAGAGAGGAGCTCATCGTTAAATTATAAAATAACAAAAATGAATAAAGAAGCAAAGAGGCAGAAATGGCTTGCATCCTCTCAATCAACATTTAAAATATTTTTTATTGTGATTACTGGGTTCAGCACACAAATAGAAAATAACTACTAGCGGTCTAGATTGTTAGAGAGCAACAAGTTTCTGACTGATTTTGGAAGGGGGGGCATTCTAACATGAAGTGCCAAAAATCAAACAGCTACAAACAGCAAGGGAGCTGGAGGAGTTTTAGTGTCTCAGCCACTGTTCTCCTCCCATCCATTTGCATCTCTGTGATGCTTTGATACCCTGAAAAACCTTCTAGTACCACGCTGCTCTCACTCAGTCCTCCTAGATGCAAAGTGTGACTTTAAACTTTAATTAATACAAATGGGCAGTACACATTGGATTAATTAGACATGACACTCACATTATTTAAATCCAATATAAAAACAAATTATACTGAACATTTTGAAACCCTTGACTTTACAAAATGTCTTATGACATCAAGCTTTGGTGACTTGCTATACATCTACTGCTTCTTGTTCCTTAGAAAAGAAGGAATAAATGAAGTGAGAAGAACACTGGAAAAATCTAATAGACAAACTGACTAATCTCAGACCCCAAGGTCACAGCAAAGCAATTCATTTCTTGGCTTTTCAACAGCACAAGACATGATTTATCAATCTGAGACCAGGCTTATAAACACTATACATCTCAATAATATGTTCTTTGCACTGTGTAACTTTTTAAACAATGATAGATTGCCTGGGCTGGACCAAAGTTATTTTACAAACAGAAACAGAATTTTTGCAAATGTAATGGCCCAATAGGGGAAGAAAAAAATATATAAGTTAAAAATAAAAAAAATATATATATAAGATTATTCCAGATAGTAGCTTTAGTTAACCACCACTGCTAAGTAATCTAACTTGTTGCCGTAAAATATTTTCAGACTCCACGTCTTTTAAAAATCTCCTATTGATCATTCTATACAACTGAAATTGAAGACCACTAAAGCAAAAATATTTCTTAAGTCCAGCAGCACTAAGAAAAAATTACATTGCCAAAGAAAATATGATCTGGGGTTCAAGAAGGACTGTGAATCAATACCTCTAGTTGCCCACTTGATCACAGACCTCCCTCAAGTCATTAAGGAGTTCAAGTCTCAGTTTCCTTTCTCTTAAACTGAAATAATATTTTCTCTCTCTTCCACCAAGAGCCTAATCTTTATAACATGAAGCCTTCACGCTCATCATCTGCTCACACTGAGGACGCAGATCATGAATTTTTTAAAGCAAGATTCTCTTTGGCCAGCACCTGACACAAGCTGGCCCTGACTTTGACGAGGCTCTGAAGACACTGCTGTAATGTAAAAGCACTCCGCTACTATTTCCTCATCTGGAACCTGTCAAAATTCCTGACAAACTAGAGCACTGATCCCAGAGCCTGCTCTTCCTGACAAGGGAGGAGGGAACTGCCGGCCGGGCACCAGCTGCTTTTAGGGCCTTGACTGAGAAGCTGGGTCTGTTTCTTGGAAGTACAGAACAGATACTCGAGAATACAGATGAGCTCGAGAATACGTCTAAGAAATGAGTCTGAATGTCCAACAAGCTTGATTTCCAGTCCTCTAATTTTACTGCTCCGGGCAATATGGCTCCTGTCAATTTTCAGATGACAAATTGTCTTTCAGAGAGCTGGCTGTTCCTTTGCTCACTCATTATTTGGATAAATACAATATGACCTCAGTCTGAGCAGGGCCGATCCTTATAATGTAAGAAAATCAAAAAGATCAAAGCCGCACGTGATGTGGCTGCATGGGGTTATTGCAGTGAAGCTCTATTTCAAGGATTATTCAGATATTTCACTTCAAACAGCAATCACTATTGAGCCAGCACACACATGCAAAGCATGATCTTAAAAAGTAAAAAAGAAATCTGTTATTACATTTCAACATTGTTCCATGTATTCTTGATATTCTTGGTAATAAAATTATTCCAGGCTTCTTTTTTTTTTTTTTTTTTTTAATGTTAAAGATGCTCAACAGTGCAACCACAGCTCCTCGTGAAAAAAACACAACCTTCATGCTACTTTGCTACTTCAGGTCCCACTAGTACTGCACAGGGGAAGCTCTTTAACAAAGAGGAATAAAAGAAATGAGTCCAGGCTTAAAAATTAGACCTCAAAAGAGAGGTTTAAGAGGGGACAGAAACAGCTGCTTTTATATCTTAGGATAGCTGGGGTTATATTAAAGTCCTTTTTAATACACAAAAGAAGGAACCGTGCTATTTCCAAAGTGAGAATCAGTGCTACTTCTAAAAATCTGGCAAGAGAACAGTGGGATTCACTTTTGCAATTTTCCTTCCCTTTTCCATTTTCTCTTCTATAATTTAAAGGGTGCTTCCTCTCCACTTGGCTCATTTCCACTGTCTCTGTCAGCTCTCTGTCTAGGATTTCATATTGCCTAGGTATCTCAGTGCCTCAGGCCCGTAGTATTTATCCTATTTATAGACCTAATTCTGCAATCTATTGCACCCAGGCAGGCTGCTGCACCTACACAGACTCCCACGGCCCTCAGGAGCCTTTTCTGCCCATACAAACAGCTTTTGCAGGAGCACAAGGGCAGCTTTCAGCTGGCTAAGGTCAAGAGCACCCACTTTCCCTGCCTCCCTCCTAGCTCCCTGCCTTTGCAGAGGCATTTGCCACACTCCAGCAAGCTTTCCCAGTGCTGCACACACCTCAGGAAACAAAAAAATAAAAAAATCCCTGTCTGGAAAACTGCACCATATACAAGATGACCTAGTAGATGTTTGCATCTTCCAGTGCATTTTAGGATATAGTCAAGGGCTCTGCTCCCTCTCTTTTCCTTCATGATACCACAACAGTGGGGAGGGAGCCCAGGACTTAGAGGGTAAAAAAAGGAAAATTTCTGCATCCCCACTGATGTAAGGGAGCAGCTCTCTCCATAACCCTTTCAGCACATTTCTCTGCAGGTTTACAGACGGCTGGCTAAGGCAGGGATTCTGCCGACTGCTCACCCAAGCACCAGCTGGCAGTTATTTAAAAAGCTGCCACACACCTGGAAAGAGGCAACTGTGACTGATTCTCTGACAAACATTTACCTTGGCATGCACAGCGCAGGAGGAACCACCATGTTCACCTCTGCCGCTGTAAGTAATTTGCATCCCTAACCATGGACAAATAATACAAATTGCACACCTGGAGCTGGTACAAACCCTACATGGTTCAAGGCTGTGCTTCCTCTTCCTTTTTTAAAACAGCTACAGAGCATCTCCACAGCACTGTGTGTGTTCTTTAACATAAGGCATACTACAAGAATGAAAGACAGCATCTTAGCTCAATATATATATACAAAAGCAGTTGCATTGCAATAAAAGCCTATGACTCTGAATGCTGCTCAGCAGCACAGTCAGTGGCTCTCCTAATGCCTGTACTCAACTGTTTCTTGCTTTGTTTTGCCACTTACAGGTGGGACAACTGGATAAAAAATATTCCCACTGTTTTGAGTTCAGGAAGTCCAGAATCTCCATTTCCAGGGGTGCAGAGGTCTCTGGCAGCACAGCAGGTAACAAGCCACCTGCCCTATTACTATCTGCCCCTCATTACAGAGCGCACGAAATCCCCATCTCTTGCACTGCTTGCACTGGTGCAGGGAGGCTGGGATCTTGGGCATCCTGCTGTAAACACTGTGCATCTTTATCGTCCCATTCAGCCCCAACATGGAGAGCGATGAAGGGAATCTTTAACAGCTTGACAACAGCATTGCACAAATAAAAGGGAGCTGGTTTTAACAAAGCTATCCTGAAATACACAGACCAGAAGGACTAACCCAGCCCTGGGACTTGTCTCTAGACCCCCCACTCCCTCTATCCAGGAGGACAGCGAGGCCCTCACAAGGTGGGGGCACACAAGAGCATCTTCATCCCTCACACCCCGCAAAGAAAACCCCCAAATCCAAATCTCATTTTTCTTAGCTGTGATACAACATGTTTCAATGGGTGCTTAGCTTAAAATAAGAAGAAAAAAAAAATGAAGGCAAGGAGGACAGGCCACAACATGATATCTTTCTGTCCTAAGCAGCAGAGGGCAACACGTTCAAAAACATGCACTCACCTAACTGAAACCACAAGCAGGAAAAAGTCAACATAAAGCAAACTAGCTGTAATGAAAATTACCAATAATTTCAGTTAATCATCATAAAGTTAAGAGGACTGGAGAGGCACATCACTGTAAGAAAAGTCCCAAAGGGTGGTAGGAATCTGTATGTTTAAAAACATCATACAGTATTGATGGTAACCACATGAGAATTTATAAATTATTTTGCTTCTAGCAAATGCTTTTGATCACATCACTAAGACTGACTCCCAAGCCATCTCCACAGAATTTCCTGAAGCAGATTTGGACCAGAATCACTTAACTCATTTAATTTAGTTTCACATTAATTTTTAAGCCACTCTGCTATAATTTTGCAAAAGCAAAAATGCAAAAAAAAAAAACAAAGTGCTTTTTTTGTTTTGTTTTGTATGTCTGCCTCCCCTGACTTTTCAAAGCACACGGAGTCTTGGTAGCTAAACCCAGATTTGCTATTTGATCCTCTAGCATCAGCCAGCTACTCTTCACCAACCTAAATGACTTGGGTTTGCTAAAGCTTCTAAAAAGGTGTTCAGTCTGAATGGAGGACTAACAATGAAGAATCCGATGTTTACAAAGGTATTTGTTCTAATGATTAGTCAACTGCCTTGTTAAATATTAATGCTGTATTTTCTACTTTCATTTGTCTGGTTTCAGCTTCCAGTCATAAATTCCTTGATATACACATCCTTATCACATTGAAGAGCCCGTTAACACCCAAAACCCCTCACAGACACTCAAACAATAGAAAGCTGTCAGCCTTTCTGCCATCTTCATGTTTATCATCTTTTTTTTTCTTTCTATAATTATTTTTAGGTCTTTCAGAAAAATACTGAATAGCACCAGGCTTGGTTCAGACTCAGAAGAAAACACCTAAAGCCCTGCAGCACACTTCCAACTGCTAGTTGTGTGTTGTGTTTTTTTTTTTTCTTTATACATCTCAGATGTAAAGCTTTAAACGAGTGTACAGTGCTGGAGGTCTTTTTAAACATAGTTATGTGATACCCAGCCATGAGCCTCATTTAAGAAACATAAGTAAATTATATCTATCCAGGAATTTTTAGGTAAACAGTTAATTTCCTCAAAGCACAACATTTGATTTGACAGGACATAATTTATTTAATTTTTAGAAAAGGTTAATATTGTCTTACTATTGGCCTCTTCCACCAAAATATATCTGTGAAAACAGATCTGCCAAATCAAACTGTCGGTAAGAGGAGAGCTTTTCTTTTCATACTGTACAGACAGATGCTGTGAGAGTGTTCATCTCTGGTTTGAAACAGACTCCCACCAATATTCCATGTTAGGCTTAATTGGATGGGATGCTGTGCTATGTGTATTCAGGCTCCCGCAACTCTGAGACATCTAAAACAAGTAGAACTAAGCATTTGATTAATATTTAAACATAGCAAAACTGCCAAATATTGCAGCAGATAAGTTTCTTGGGCAAAATTTCCCTGACAGGATACCAGTAACTTCCACTGAAAGGAGCCACTGATAGTTACTTGTATCCTGAGGGGGAGAATCAGAGCCCTGGAGAGCTACTTAGTTTTCTGCTTTCTGTGCACATAAAAGCAGCATACATAACAAGGTCACGACAGGCCAAAAATAGCAAATCTTCAAGCAGCTGCAATTCAAATAGATTTCAGATCTGCTGGAAAGTAAGCAACTTGACCAGCATGCAGAATTTCTGAAGATCGCTACTTTTAGAGCATTTTAAATTTTACAACCATTTTTCAAACGTCAAAAAAATAAATTAAAAAAAAAAAAAAAAGGTACATACTTTTCAGGGTTTTCCACTTCTTCAGTAACAAAATTGAGGTAAAACCTAGAAAAGAGTTATAAAATATATTATGAGGGTTTGGTAGATTTTGGCCCTGTATTTATTTCCCAAAGAATCAAGAAGATGCTTTTAGTTAAGCAGTGCTGTCAGTTCCAACAGACTCTCCACAGGTCGATGTTGGATTAAGAATGGGGTGAGATTTAACCCCCCTTCATCCTCACACTCAGGAAGGGAAGCCTGCTTTTCAATTCTTGGAAAAAACAGCAAAGAGGGAAAAACGACCTGAGCTATATCATGCCATTGCGGAATGAAATTACATTTTCCCCCCCTACATACTAGACCCATTATGCTTACCCTAACCCTAAACACAGACACACACATTTTTCACTGGGAGTGTGCACAGGGCACAGCCCTGCATGCAAAGCGACCATAAAGCCTCAGGGTCACCGAACCCACTGATCTGCATGTGCTAACTCCGGGTCTGTGCATCGCTGGATCACACAGGTGTGCCTGGCTCGGATGGGCACAGAGCCACATCCTGGCTAATTAAGCAGAACCGCCGTCCAGACAGTGCTTGTGCTGGCTTTCTACTTTTAGACCAGATGCAGGAAGACAAACAATACCTGATGCAACCTTGTGTTACAATGAGTAAATAGACAATAGCTGATCTGGTAGAAAGTCTGGGAGCATTTCTGGACCCCAAGTCTTGGAGGAGATCTGGATTAGAAGAATGAGCTAAGGCTGGATCACAGCTCTAAACAGCATGATTTTGTGACCCAGCATGAAAGTCAACAAAATGAGATTTCATCGCCTCAGCACTTGTTTCTAGACTCACTAGAGTGCACAGCACAAAATAAGGGGTCGGGATAGTTCAGGGAGAGATGGCTTCTGCCTGGTAAAGATGTCTAGCAACTTCTTTCTACTCTTAGCTCTGCTACTAGACAGAAGTAATTTGGTGATCTTGCATCAGTGTTTTTATTAATGCAAAGACACGTTGCCTTGCACTCCTTTCTCTACTTGTCCCTTTTCACCCAGCATTTTATATACCCAGGAGTTCACATTTGCCCTTGGCAGGATGAACCCACACATAAGCAATACCACCTTTGTTTTCTAATTTAAAGCTGTATCCTTAAAAGTTAATAGTGTAACAGCCTATGCATAAAATTCTGTCTCCGTCCCGGGACACACCACCAGCACTTGCAACACTCCTTCACATTCAGCTTATTTAATTGATTTAGCCCCATGAAAGTGATAGTGCGAGGCTATTGACACTCCACTTAATGGTCTGCTCTTCTGTGCTCTGAGGCAATCAATTGGAGCTGGTGACAAAGACAAATCGGCAGCTTAGGAGAACCACTAGCCCAACTAGATCTTTTCCTGCTAATTTCTTTTATAAGTGGCAAATAAAGACCTTGAAATAAAAGTCAGAAGGTGTAAAGGAAAAGCAGAGATGATTTTTATTTTAGAGGGTTTGGAACGTTAGGTGTAGAAGGAAGGAAGGAAAAGGGAAAGAAACAACAGCAGAATAACAATCTTTTTGATGCAATATTTTACAGTCAACAAACTGCTTCGGCAGTGAATAATATTGGAGAGCTTTTAAAACTGCTATCATAGAAAAATGTACAGCTAGGGTAATATTTTAAAAGTGGGAAACTATCATGTGTATGGATGTGGGAGACAGGGACGGTTATATGAGAGAGAGAGAAGAAGGTAGAGACTGTCCCTGTAATGAGTTCAATTTCTTTGCGGTTTCAAAATGCTAGACTCTTTTCTTACATATCTATCACAGATAAAGGCTTTAGACTCTCTTGGGTTTCCCCCCCACCATTTAATACAAAAGTGCTGTTCAGTTCCTTACTGTGCATGTTTATAGTGCTGCTCTGACTGGGGAGTTACAGGCCAGCAGAGAACTCAAATACTCTTCCCATTGTCCTTCCAAATTAAATAAATAAAACCCTTATCACTTGGCCCCTGTCTTTTGTGCAAGGGAAAGAACTTCACAGCCTGCAAGGCTATGGAAAGGAAAGGGAAGACCTGCAGACAAAGCTATCTCAAAAATAAGCCCACTCTGTGCATTGTAGGCTTTTTTTTTTTTTTTCATGCCACCGCTGCAAAGCACATCAGCACTGTGCAACACAGAGCCCTCACTAAGCATGAATAAATCGTAAGGTAGATTTGAAGCACGTCAGCATCTTTCAAACTGGCCGCTGTGTACTTTGGTGGGGAGAGGGAAAGAACTTAAAAGAAAGTTCTGAGCTGGATACCTGAAGGCAGATTCTCATGCCTTTGCTCACAGTGAATAGCTCTTAACTTCTATGGCAGCCAGTTGCACTTCTTGTTAAGTGAGGTCCAATTCCATCAGAGCAAAAGGCATAAGAAACTAGTTTTTACCTTGTCTTGTGGTCTACACTGAAGTTATAGTTTACTTCAGGTTCTCCAAATGCTGCTTTTGCAAAGCAAAGGCTGAGGTCCACACAAGTGGGATAGAGATCCACAACTTTCTACTAGTTCAGAGATGTTTCTCCTGTAAATTCTGTCTCAACAAAGCCTAAAGCTTTATTATCCATTTTAGACTTTGATTAAAATACCTAGTATGGATTTAAGAATATTTTTTCTTGTTACCTTTATTTCTAGTCTTAAGATTTTTTTATTTTATTTTATTTTTATTTTTTAGTGTTCAGTGAGTGTTTACATATTGTACATGGCAGAAGAATAATCGTTTCTTCTCAGAGTGGCTCACAGAATAGCTACTGAACATATGGGACAGTGGCAAGATCTACCCCTACTACATGATGCAGTTTGGCAAAAGATGTAGAATGTGCAACTCAATTTGTCATATAAATAAATCTGTCTGTTAAATCATATCAGTGTTTGCTTTCAAGACAAATACTTTAAGGTTTCAACAACTTACCAGCCTGAATAGGCATACATTCCTGAATAGAAAGCAAGTGGTAATCCCATAATACTGGCATCATTCCCTGCAAAGGCATTTTTAAAGTGCCGTGTCTCTCCTGCAACATCAACAAAAACAGTACTGAAAAACAAGCTCTTTGGTCACCTCCTACTTTAAAACAAATAAATATATCACCCCACAGAACATTTAATCACCCAGCAGTCCACTGACTTCAAGTTCTGCTCTTGACCTTAATTTCTGACCCAACCCCTGCAGCCAAATTCTGCCAGTAATTGTAAAAGGTTTTTGTGGCATCCCTAGCTATGCCAAAGCAGAATTTGACCTATTAGGTTTTTTTAAAGCATTCTGAGCTTGATGACACTCACTGAACTGTTGTCTCCAGCAGTGACTTACGTCAACATGAAAGAGCAGAATGTGGTCTGTAGCTTTTGCTATAAAATTTTCCCTTGTTTGTTAACATTTTCATCAGAAAGAACATTGCAAGCATTTCACTTACAAGCAACATTTTTAAAGTAAACAAAATCTGTGTCTTAAAACCTTTCTGCCCCAGAAGTTCTTAGCCCTTAGCAACCCTCTACCACATTACAGGCAGCACTGTAGCTTACATTATACCAAGTAAGAATTATGCTTCTACACATGCAGATGTTTGAGAGTAAACATTTTGAAAAAAATGCCAGGCAGACAGCAGGAAAGATGCAGGATAGGTGAGTGCCAAAGATCAATACCAAAGTGAACACACAATGTGCCCCAAAACCCTATATGAACCCCAAGTCCTGATATTCAGTAAATATCTTTTTGAATGTCCTTTGGTTACGGAGGAAGGTTCTGACAGAACCAGTTATCTCTCCTGCTAAGGAACACAAGGCATTCATCTTTCCTAGCGTATGCATAGCCACAGCTGAACAACGCAAGAAGAGCTTCCATGCAGAAACCAAGGCTGATTAATACTATAGTTCCCCAATATTGCAACAGAAATTACTGAGGAGGAATTTCCTGGGAACTTTAAGTTCACTTTACAAGCTTTAAAGGTGTGCCTTTGTCAGAGCCCTTGAGCTGTGGTATTTCATCATTTGCAAAGTGCTCTACAGTTCTTATGACCTCCCCACAAAATTCCAGTTTTCCAGTTTCACCCTGACTCTGCAGAAAAGCAGTAGGAAGGAGAATCCACCGAGAATTTAATCAGCAATGGGCCAAATCCTCTACTTTTTACTCAGTGTTTACTAAGCTCTCAGTCAGAATTCCCACTGAAGTGGAGGCTTTTGGTATACGGGAAGAGCCATGGCCAGAGGAAGGTGCCAGTGGGGAATCAGGGACACTCTTTGATCTACGTAAGAGTGGTAAAGCCAATCCAAACTTTGGTCTGGCCTGCTTCAAAGGCCTAGAGGAAAAGGGACAGAGGGGAACAAGGAGAAAGCGTGCACATGAAACGAAGTGAGGGAAGAGACATGGCAACAGCCAGAAAGAAAGTGAAAAGCATGAAAACAGAAATAGTGAATCAGCAGAGTGCTGCATAGGGAAAGTTTTATTTCAGAGCCTATTGCTAGCCACAGAGTTGCACTGAGCCTGGTGCTGCGCTGTTGACAGACAGAGGCTTTGTGAAGCACAATAGGAGAGCGTCCCCAGGGACACAGCCAGCAGCAATAGTTTTTGTGAGATAAAATCTGCCACGATTCATTCAAAAGTGTTCCCCTTTCTGACCCTCTGCACTGAATAGCTCCTCGTGCTTCCTGTCATTATTGCCTAGCTTTAATGTAAGGAGAGAGTTGGGGCTTCTTCTGTCTCACCCTCTCTGCTGCCAGGGCTCTGATTGCAGAGCCTCCCTCTGCAGGTGGCTGAGCGTGTACCAGTAAAGCTTCTCTGCCAGCATGGCTTTACCCAAATGACAGCCAGCAAAAGGCCTGCATAGCCATCTCCAGACTGGGAGAGACCTATGGCCTCTGTTCATGCTCCTCGCTTAGGCAGCAACATTGACAAAGCCTGTAGAGTAAATCTGGCCTTCCAAACAATGCTGCTTGCCTTTCTTACCCTTGGTTAGTCCCAAACTATTGCATTTAGGTGCACATTTTAGTATCTTCCTTGGAAGAAATAAAGCGTACATGAAATGTGAGAATCTAGTAGAGCTGCGGCCAGGAAGCTTGTGAAAGCAACAGCTAGCTAACTACGGGCTGTCTTCCAGTACAGCACCTTTAACTTCTGCATTTCTCTCTAATAATAAATACCTACCCAACCACCCCTACCGACTGATTGGAGATCAGCATTCACAATTAGAACAGCCTTCATCATACTGTTTCTTTCACACATTCCCCAAATCTGAGACCCTACCACCACCACACGCAGTACTGGACAGGACCAGGCACCAGTGCAATTAAAAGAGGCATGTTCTGCTTGGATGAGGCCAGTGCTTTGGCGGCGGACATGCCCATCCGTCATTAAAGCTCATCCTGACCCTTTCACAAGGTTCATGCAAAATGCAATTTACAGAGAAGAGCAATTCTATCGCTCGTTTGAAAGCCAAGTCTGATCTGAATAGTCTCATTGGCATGCAGAAGGAAATACCAGTTCATCCCAGTGTAGTTCCACTTCTAATCAATTACATGACAGTGCAGAGCTTCAGTTGAACAAGCAGAGACTAATTAAGAGATTTTGCTGCTATAAGCATTATTTGGTGGAGGCAGGTGCGGGGAGACTGGGGAGCGTAAAGATAAAAGCACTTTAAAAGCATTTACTTTTCATTTCATACCTTTAATTAGCTGGATAACTCCAGGGACTATAATTATCAGAATTGCTACAAGCTTGCAAAAGGTAAGGAAAATCTGAATGCGGGCACTCCAGCTGACACTTGTGCTATTCAGGACCATCACTAGTGCTGCAAGGGGAAAAAGAAAAGTCAGAAAGAAATATTCATGTCACTGAAATCACAAAACTCTGAGAGGCTGCATAGACAATAGATTCAGGTGCACTGAAGGAAACACACCCTGATAACCTTCTCCCTCTGCTGCCCTCCCACCTCTCACGTTTCCCTTCCAGGCTCCCCTGGAAATGCTTGAGCCGAGCCCCTCTTTCTGACCCATCCATCTCCTCATTCTCCACCTGGCTCCTTCTGCACCAAATTAAAGCTTTATTTCCCCAGGTTCGTTAGCTGTTGGTAAACGATGGGCTGACAGAAGCCTGCCTCAGATGAAAAAAATTAATTGCACAACCCTTGTCACTCCATACTTCTGCATCGATGGCAGTTTGGTTAGAGGATTGCACTTCAGAAAATAGAAAAAATTACTAATGACATTAGTCATTTAGACCCAGTATGAATTTGTCACTCACTGCCTTATTGACACCAGCATCTCTTTCCCACTATTTCCCTTCCTTTACAGCCATGCCACTTTAGACTCAAGAGGGCCAGAGTGCAAGAAATGTTCCTGTCCATGCTGGGAATTGGCAAAGAAAACAAAGCCCAGGTCTGTGCTTTGCCAACACAACCAGCCTGGGTGAGAAGTGCTTTCATACCCTGTCCTGGGTCGGGGAGGGCATCTTCTGGTCTTTGCTAGGAACCAACTAACAGGAGAACAGGAGGCCTTATATGAGTGCTAGCCATTCCAGCTTATGTAAACTATTACCCTGGTAAAACAGAATCAATAAAGTAGTTTGCCAAAAAAAAAAAAAAAAAAGGAAAAAATATTTACCAAGTGAATGGAAAATGTGAGTCATTTCACTAGATAAAAATACCCTTTCCCCCACTGCTGCAGGGAAAGGTGAACGTGGTCCAATGAGCCTGCTCAGTGATCTGCTCTCTCCTTCCACGGCACAGAACTAATGAATGAGCTCCTCACCAGAGCCCTTCCTTCCCTCCAGCTCTCCCAAGAGTACTGCTTCATCTGCATCGGCAGCCGCACGGTGCATCACGGGACACATGAAATCCCACCAGAGCCTAAGAGCTACTTTGCATTAGCTAGCATTGCAAGCCTGGCATGGCACAACGTTTCTGGCTACAAAAACAGCTGCTTTATCCCAGGCCCTTTTTATCGGCTCTGAAGTGACAAGGCCAAAAACTGTATTAAAAAAAAAAAAAAAAAAAAAAAAAAAGGTCTTCTCTGTTTAAACGAGAAGTGGTTTAGTTTTAATGGAAAGGTGAGAAAACAACAAGGAATCCGCATTCCAATATAATTATAGATATTTTAATTTTTAAAAAAAATCCAGAAAAAAAAATGTAATTATTGTCTGGAATTATTATTTGGGAAAAGAGAAGGCCCCCTCACTCAAATGAACTTTTCACCAAAGTCAACCAATATTGTTGACCAAATTCAATAGAAACTCACAACATCACTTAATTTCAGGGTTTCACCAAAAAAAAAAAAAAAAAAAAAGAGAGAGAGATCTTAAAGATCACAGTATTTCACCATTTTGAACTGAAATGCTCTTTTCTGAGTCACAAAAAAATCTCCTGAGCTTCTGCAAAGTATAACATCAGATCTAAATACTATATATATATTCATTTATTTTATTTTTTTATTTTTTTGCTTTATTACTTCCTTGTATACATACACTTGGCAGGAAACATCAAATTCCAGGGGCCTGATTCATTACTCTATTGTCACAATATTACCCTGACATAACTTCACTTATTTAGGTGTTCAAAGTTCCCTTTAAGTCACTGCTGACTGAGATAACCCCATCTTTTCTAGGGCTTGATCACGTGGTAAAAAGGTAGATAAGCTAAACAGCTGTCATCTAAGCAAAATATATTTAAAACTGTTATTTTGCCAAGAGTATTTAAGCTGTTAAGAAAATCCAGTGCCATAAACAAGAACTGAATTACTTCAAGTTTCTTGGGAAGTTCAGTATATTGCACTTTCCTATTTCACAAGACAAGCCTGGGCAGGGACTAGGCTATGAGAAAAAGTGAAAGAAGAGTTTCATGGGTAGGAAAAGATGTGCAATTTGACATCCAGCTCATCCAGTGTTCAAGCTCTTTGCAGCAGTTTGCTACCCTGACCCAGGTCAGAATAGGCAATGTGAGCATCCTCCTCCTCCTCAAGATTTATTAATGCATCAGTTTCACCTTCCTGATACACAAGTGAGAGTGTCATCTGATGGGAAACTAGTGCAAACATTAATTTTGATCCACTCATGACCTTCCTTGCTGGTCAGCCACACACAAATGACAAGCCACAAATTTGTGGAAGAGCCACATTGGCTTGAAGGAAAAAAAAAAAAATCGAGTGTGATGTTTTCATGAAGACAACCTGCATGTGAGCAGGCTGCTAAACTTTCTTCAACCCTGAGACTCTGAGTTCAAAACAGCAAAACGGTTTAGCTGAGGCTTTCTTATTGAACAGAGAAATCAAAATGGACACAGCAAGGACCTTCATTTGATGAGGAAGCTGAAGGAAAGCTATATCGGCAGCCAGACCAGCGCATTGTGCCATTAGCTTTAAGTCTTCTGTAAGATCAAGTCCCTTGCACAGCTGGGCAGCTGCACTAATGGAAATGGAAATTATATCTCGGGTCTATGGTCGTCATCCAACAGCATTCTTATGTGAATAAGATCTTATGGAGATACTTCAAGATTGCAGAGGCTCTGATACAGGATCACAGCAAAAATCTGAAGGAAGTAGCAACTCCCCAGACAAAAGAACAGCAAAAGTAGGACTCAGCTCTAAACTGGCAAGCTGAAAGTCAAACATCTAATCTGCCTGCATCCTCAGTGAAAAGACATTGTCCTCCAGAGGATGATTAATAACATCTCTTTTGGATGCCATCTCTTTTGGATGAGTTGCCTCCAGGATGGGTCTCTTCCCCTTTTTCACCACTAACTTTACAGGGAGCATGGACAACTAGACAAACTAAATAGCTAACTAAAAGTGAGATGAATCCTAATCTAGGGGAGTGTGGAGGGAGAACAAAATAAGGTTTGTGAACAATTGAACACAATGGTAACACTGATCATGTTGCTTTTCACGATCCTTTCCCTTCACTTAGACACAGCTATAAATGGATAACAAAATCTAACAGGAGCAGCAGCAGCAAGCATTACATCCTGGCCTACTTTTCAGGAACGTATGTGCCATTGCCTCAGCAGGAAACCACAGGAGCTGCCTTCCTCTGGCTTGTCAGGCTTTTAGGTTCAAGGCATTTACACAAAGCCAAAAGTATCCTCAATTTGTGGATTTTAATGCATCAATTAAAAGGAAGTCACAGGGGGCACAAAAGCACCCATCAGAGCAGCTTTTGCTATTCCTACAGCCAAGAGATGTCTTCATTTACTCTGCTTGCCTGAAAACTGTCAGCAGGAGAGAGCAGTGTCCATAACAGCTGCCATGACATGAGAAAAAAGCAACTACAGGCTCACATACACATCAATTTACGCCAACAAAACTTTCCAGAGTGTTTGCCAGCAAACCCTGATAGATCTGTACAGCGGCCTTGGTTTTCAAGCATGATATGGCCTCTGTCTAACAGTCACAAACTGGGTATTTGTTTTTGTTTTGGTTTGTTGGGTTTTTTTTGGTTGGTTGGTTGGTTTTTAGCAGACCTCAAAAAAAAAAAATAGAGAAAATCATCCATTATTGTGGCATAAAATGCCCAAAATACGAGTAAATTTAAAAGCTTTATAAATGTGCAAGTTGGTAACCTCACAGTTTAATAGTTGTTGGGTTTTTTTGTTGTGTTTTTTTTTTTCTTCTGTTTGTTTGAATCCTGTATATTTGCTGTCTGATATGGAGACCAAGTGAAAAGATTAGAACTGGCTCAGTTAAGGCTGCATGTCTATTCAGGTTGTAGATCAATAGTACAGTTCAATACATTAACACACTATAATTTATCCCTCACTGTTATGAATATACTTAACCGTAAGATTAGGAGAAGAGTTAACAGATGCAATTAAAGCAATGCGTGAATATAGATTTTTTTACACTGCCTATCTTCATGCTTTGCAAAGGTCCTCTTCAATGGAAGAAGCGATAAATATGGAGAAGTCTGTCAGCTTTCATTTAAAAAGAAAAATAAGTTTCTAAATGTTTCTCCTAAAAAGTAGATAGTCTTCAGCATCAGAACAAAGATGGCCTGAATCCCTCTGCTTTGTGTCCTGGGGCTGTTGTGTGCAAGGAGGCAAATCTCCAGCTCAAGCAAAGTTGGGCATTTAGAAGGCCTCCTCTCCCATATTCATTTTCTTCTATACTTCCTCCCTATGTCAGGGCACGTACCGGTTCTCTCTTCTCTACCTATCCACTTACTTTCATAAAAAATGTCATAATGAAATATGTTTGAGATGTCTGTTCTTCTCTTAGTTTCAGTTAAATTGAGTGAGTTCAAAAAAATTTTATGGCAGACTGACAGGTAGACCGAGATGTGCATATCCCATATTTGCCTAGGTTTTTCCCCCTGCAGAGAGATTCATTTGAAAAACACTGAGTGAATTAAAGTGATCTGTAAGTTTGAAAATATGCAGCTTGTGCTGCTCGGAGGCTTAGGAACCTGAGGAATGAGAAGCTCCACATGAGCATCCTTTTCTCTTCTGAGCCACTGAAATGTTCAGACTCTTTGTTTCAAAAAATAAAATAAAATAAAAGTTACCATGAAGAAAGCACCATACCCTGGAACAGAAAATTTGTGTCTACAGCTCAGGACAGGTATGATTTCAAGGGAAATTTTGTGCCCAGCAGGTGCTTTGCTCCTAAAAATAACAAACCAAGATGGAGATATTTTTAAAGGTCACCATCTCCAGTAGTTCCATTTCAGTTTTCATATGATCTGCATATGGTCTCCTCTCAGCACCGTTGCTCCTTTTTTCATTACTGAGGCTGAGGTGGGATGGTGGGGAGCAGAATGGACTGCAGCCACCCCACGAGTAGTGCTTGTTCACAACTAGAAAGCAGCAGCAGTGTCTGCCACTCCCCACCATAATCCTGGCTGCACCTACCTTGGGCAAGCATTACACACCATGTCAAAAGGAACCCTCTCTCCTGCACAAGCATGAACATCGTTCTTGGTCATGCATAATGCTGGTATGCACTATTTCACCTGCTCCCCCCTTATCTTCCTTCACAAATCTGCTGTGCTGAGATGGCTGTGAAGAGGAAAGGAAGAACTGCCCTCCATGTCCATTTTGTGTAAGAGAAGAAATATTAGGTTTAAATTGTAAAAAAAAGGATATTTAGGTGAAAAACAAATGAGAAAACTTTCTTGTGACAAGGATAGAAAGAAAAATGGGCTACAGAGCTGGGTGAGGATGTAGAAACTCCTTCTCTGGAGCTCTGAAGACCATTTTAGACAAACATCTGTCAGAAATTGTTTAGGTACGCTGACTGTTTTTAGGAGCAGGGGATCACCTAGAGATTTTTCAAAATCTCTTCCTGACTTTTCCAGTACGATGAGAAATGACAAGGTAAAACTATAAAATAAAGTTTCACTCAAGGACAGAGCTTAACCGTGCTTCTTACTACCTTTCTCCCCACATAATAAAGACAGATATGTAGCAAGCGTTCTGTCATCAGACATAGGTGGTAGAAGGGATCAAGAGCGGGTAAGACGACAAAAAGCACATCATTTCACTTTCTGATTAACGTAACACAATTTTCAGTGGAAGCAAACACTACCTTTGGCACCATTAAATTGGATTATAAGGTCTTCAGGGCTCCGATGTGTCTGTGAGGCTCAACAACATCTTAATCTTGCCTATTCCTCTGCCTACATGCACAGTACAAAACATTCATAACAATTTACACCCCAACAGCTAATTGTTACAGTACAAGATTAACAGCCGTATATCCTCTAGTACCTGAGTTTAAGTGTAGCATATGACCAAAACCCACCAAAAATGAAACTCCACTGCAGAGCACACTGCAAAATTACAATAAAGCCTCAGCCTGACATGTCCCTGTTTCTCTCAGCACCATCCCATTCACAATTACAAACTTTCTCCAGGAAACTCTTGCTTCAGTGAAACAACAGCTCATCCTACCTGCTCTGCACAGACCCTTGGTCACCATAGGAACAGTCTGCTGTGAGCTCCTATCTCCCTTTAGGGTGTAATTATTTCTGCATATCTCCGCACCCCCCCTGCAACGCTACTTCTTTGTTTAATTACTTTGTGTAGCCCTGGCTTATCACACAGATTTTCAATTAAATTAAAAGCAATAAAAATCTATTTTAAAGTGTTCGCTTATTGTGCTTGAATCACACGCACTTAACAAAACACTTTTAACAGAGTCCTCACTTAACATTCCGACACAGTGACCTTGAAGTTGCTGAACATCTGTTTCACCCTTATCTCTTACTGAAATATTTTAGACAGATGTAGCCATAAAAAGTCATTGACCTCAAAATTCAAGCCCTTAATTCAATTATTCCTATGAAACCTATAGTTTGTGCATAATTAAGTCAGAAAGAAATGTGGTCACACAGTGCTTTTTTTAACACTCCTGCCAGAAGAGCTCTCTTACCAAGAGAGCTCCTACACAAAGCTTCAGTAACCTGTAGACTGCAAATTTCAATGTCAATTGAACTCTCTACCCCAAAGAAAGAAAAAGTAATCCGAACCTATTATTGTGCAAAATTAAAGTGGTCTCCTGTGTGCCTTTGATCACTTTGCAAGTCTCAATTCTTTTTTCCAGTCCTTTTGTTTCTGCTATGTGCACTGGCCAAACTGAAAGGAACAATCTGTTACTAATTACTCAGGTCTGCTCCACAGTCTCCTCCCAGCACAGCTGAGTGAGTGTGTGTGTGTGTGCATGTGCGAGGAGCATCATCCCTGGTAATTGCACAAAGATGGAAACAAGCCTCCAGTGCCACATGGAGCAGAGCCTCATTCACACACCAGTCCAGGCAGACTGAAAAGTTCCTGGTCTAGGGGTAGCCTCCTTCCCCCCATCAGCTCCAAATGATCCCTTTACACTCATTACTTAGCAAGAGGAGAGCAAGCTGCTGGTAACCAGCATGCATTTTCACCAAAGTGCACACCCTGATCCCAAAGTCCTTTGGGTTCCTGCCTCCCGAACTGCGATGCCTCAGTAAGTTTTATCACTGTGCAGGACAGGGAGGGACTAGAAAAAATGATCTCATGTTGCCTGTGCTCCAGTCAAGGGAACTACATTTCTTCATGGCATCATACTTGGCAAGTACTTGCCTCCTAAAACAGAGGTAAAGCGAAGCACTTAAAATCAAGTAATCATTCTTTCCTATCTCTGGCACCGGCTCACCATCTCTCAGGGACTAAAATTGCTTCCACAAAAATAATGAGAGTTTTGCCATTAATTTCAGTGGCAACAGAATCAGGGTTGGCAATAGATTTTCTCTGCCATTAATAAAGTCTGGTATTCTTTTTACTACTACATATGTTCACAAATACACAAATCGAGGCAAAAAGTCATGCTGATGCCCTTGGCACGGAATGCACAATCATTCTGCAGTGATTCACACCAAACGACTACCTGTTCAGAGTGTGATTACTTATTTTTTTTTAATTTAAATAATCTTTACTCTTCCTGAAAACTAAAGTTGGATACTTACTGATGCCAACAGCTGTAATAAGTTTGATTGCGAGTTCTGGGATTTCACACTGCATAAAGAAAGGTTCCAAAATATACCGTCCAAATGCCAACGATATCACTGCTGTGGCAGCAGGGCTAGGGTGAAAAGTAAGAACAAAAAAAAATCACAAAATTAATCTGCAGTAGTATATAAACAATATCCATTTGGGATCATGTAAATTTATTATCACAGAACTGCAAAGTGTACCTAACTGTGGTGCCTGTTAGCAGCTATGCCGCCAGGTACCATGATTTCTGAGTATAACAGATAACCATAAACAGTTTGGTTTTGCTCAGTGATGACGATCTTGCCAGCATCACTTCTTCCCATGTTCACTCTTACAACTTTCATGTTGTGAAGAAAGGAAATGTATCAACACAAATTTTCCCTGCCGTGCTTGAAGTGAACGTGGCCACAATTAGCTTGCATGGGCAACACCCTGAGTGAAATTTGTTGGGGACTGAATTTTTAGTGGCAAGGTACATCTTACCCCTCACAGACAAGCAAATTAATCTCAGTGAAGCTGAGAATTCTGCTGTACTGAAATAAGCATCCAGAAGTTACCCAAGCCTATTAATAAATCTGGGACAACATAAAAAAAGACAAGGTAAAAAAAATGAATGAATTGGTATATCCTAAAATGCAAAGAATTTTTATAATGTTTCCTACTTTTATTGAGTAACAACTTTCCAGCACTGTGAGAACAAAAATCCTCAAAAGTACAGAAAGTCCTTTCAAAGAAACAGGAATGCAAGGGAAAGCAGGCATGCAGGCATCTACAAATTTGAAGTAATATTCATACAGTCTTTCTCTTCAAGACAAGCTAAATGTTTGCCAGGAGCCTTAGCACTGGCATGTATTACCAGTACTTTGCCCTGTGCCTGAGATCAGACACTGTCTGCACATCACAGTCTCAGCGGTCTGTTCCCATGTGCCTGGGGAGGACACTTTTTCCCTCCTCAGGACAGCTGGTGGTAACTGTGCCTCATCACACTTACACACAGCAGGGAAAAAAAAAAGGTATTTGATTCTGCCTCATATTGTTTTTGAGTTAAACAAGAGTCCACTCAAATTTGTTATGAGGAATACAGAACATTTAATAAAACAATGCCTTAAGTGCAGAATATACATCTCCCAGAAGAATTTTAACAAAAACATAGTTGCTATAGAGCAGTGTAAAAACTCTGCAGAGAAGTATTATTCTTCATTGAATGCTAGAGGAATTTTCCACAAGAGAGATTTTCCTTTGAAACAAAAAGCACTTTCTTAGCACCATGACTCAACCAAAAGGTCACACATTGTGTTGGACCAAACAGCAGGAGAGCACAGACCAGAAGCATCTTCCTAAGAAAGTTTCTGCAGAGACAAGTGAGGATTGCTGCTTGTGTACACCCCATGCACAAGAACCACCCCTCTCACTGGCCAACAACTGGCTTCACAGCTGCTGCCTTTGCTACAGGCTGAACGCCCCCTGCATGAGCTTTACCCATCCATTTACTGTCTTTACCTTGGTGGAATATTTCTGATTTACATAAGCAGATCACCAGGCTTCCAGCATTTGAATGCTGCAGACTGCCAAAGGTAGCTTGAACTGGCCTGGATCAGATAAAAGATCAGATCTTTGGAGCTTTCTCAGGTCTTTTTCCTCAGCCTCTGCTCCTTCCCCCAGAACTTGGATTTTTCTCTCTCATTTTAAGAAAAGCCTTAATAAAGTGGCAGCCACTGTTAGCTCCACAATGTTCATCTTTAAAAACAAAGCTCCTAAGTTATACCTTTATTAAATATCTAGTTAGTTATACCTTTAATAAATATCTAGGCCTCCTGTGTTCCCACATTAGAGGGGAGATGGTGGTGATGGTGTGCCTGGCTAGCTGAGGCAGACGTTGAAGGGATGGAACATATTCCTTTTTACTGCAGTCAGAAAGAAAGATTGGCAGGCTCTTAAGATCTGTACATTCATGAATGCACAGAAAGTGAATTAGCAGCTTTCATTTAAGGGCAAGAAAAAAAAAAAAAAAAGTGAAAAAAAATGCAACAGAGAGAGAAAAAAAAAGCCACTGGGAGAAGGGCAGGCCTACTGCCGGCAGCACATACCAGAGGTGAGTAAGTCACCTCTTTGGCAGTGCGCTCTTACCTAACCTGTGTTTAGCAACCACCATATACAAGCACTACAGACAATGTGTTCACACTGTCATCTTCACTTGTTTGAAAACTTTTTTTTGTAGTATTTTTGTAGGCATGTAGTACACCCACAACCTGACTCCTAGGGAGAAAAGGAGTTCCTACATGTACTGGATGAGGAACAGCGTAGCGTAAGGCACTTCTGAACACGGGGGGATGCTAGCACAGTTTAGTCAATGCATGGGCAGAATTTAAGTGCCTCCTACACTGTAAAAGAGGGGCTGTAAAGATATATGAGGAGAGAAAAAGTTTATTTTGGTCGTGGCTGCTCCAGAAGCCAGTGGGTGTGATAATTCTGTGTCTTTCAGAGGAGAAAAGGCTTAACTGAGAAGTGCATGTGCAGTTTCACCCAGTGAAAACACCATAGGTGCATACTAAGTCCCAAATTCTTTGATAGCAGCAGCCAATTAGTTTACGATGTCAGAGTCAGATAGGAGACTACATGGAGTTTAGGCAGCGCTGCTCTGATCATCACAAGTTATAACAAGTACGGCTCCCTTGCTGCCTCTCAGATTTGATGATTAAAGAATCCACTGATGTTCTTTCCCATGTGCAAGATGATTATTTACTGGGTGTGGGGCAGATCACAATGACTAAGAATGTTTTTATGACACTCCTGAGACACTGTCATATGTACAAAATTTTTTAAACATTTCATGAGGAGAGGAATTTCTGAAGTCTCATTTCTTGTGGGTACTTATGCCTAAGCTAATAGTGTCCCCTCTGCCCAGTAGGGTGCAGATTTACAAGGGGATTTCTACCATTACTCTCTTTTGTTGATTCTCTGTTGTGCAAGGACATAGCTACGTTCACACCACTGTTTCCTTCAGTGAAAACCATAGGTCTGCTTCCTCTATCTGGTTTTCTCTTTGACAAGAATATGATTAAGGTATCTACTCGTTCATGACATTTGGTAGAAATTTTGCAGTGTGTTCAAGGGTTACCGATGAGTGAGGAGGATGTGAGGGACCATCTGACGTACACAATTATTTCCTCTGAAAACAAGATAAGGATTTATGGGTTCATAATGACTCAGCACTCTTAGTGCTTTTAAACTCAACAGGCTATGCTAGAACTTGTCAATATTATGTAAACATAGCTGTGATTTGAGATGAGGCTTGTGCTTTTGTGATTCATTTGCTGGTTTCAGAAGAGAGAGGAAAGGAGTGCTAACTAGCCTAAGGCACGCATGGATCACTCCTGAATTTATTTTACATAAGTGAATTGCATTTTCTACATGTAACAAGCTTTTCAGCCTCAGCAATACTATTAAAAAAATAAAATAAAAAGGGCCATATTTTAGTGTGATAAAAAGATCCATTTACATTATGAATATTTATTTGCTATGGTTTCGTAATTCTGCATCTTCACATTGTAATATCTTATACAAAGTCGAGGGCTGCATCAACCACACCACATCAGTACTTCAGACGTTTTAGATATGTAAGGACTTCCTGTTGCTTTATTTGCCCAGCTAGTGCTTTTCATATTAACTTCTCTAACACACCATGAAAACAAAATACAGGGACTTGAACTGACATCTAGAGAACACATGGTGCCCCGAAATCTTAAATATATTGGGCAATAACTTTGCTATGCATTATTCCTGTATGTATAGACAAGAGCAACGACTCCAAAAGCCACTGTCAAGACTGACAAAATGCAGAGGTGACTTTTCTCTTCCACTGTATTTCAAGTAGGCACAGGTATTAACATTAATGGGTACAGTAAGCTTAGCAAAATTAAACAAGTAGCTGAATTTGTGTGACAGGCTTTTTTCATAGAATCTTTTTTTTTATACATGAAACATTTTTTAATGTTTCAATGCCAACAAGCAAAACATCATTGTTAAATTCTCTGAAGCAGCTGTACTAAAAAACTTAGCTCATATGTTTGATTTCTTTTGCACATCATGTGTTGGAGAGTTTCCTGACTGAAAAGCATATTGCCATCAGAAAAGAAACAGAGGAAAGCTGTGATACACTTACCGAATAATGAGTAATTCCACCCAGACTCTCACAAAAGCAGGTAATGGGCCAAAGGCCTCCAGGATATAGGTGTAGTGACCGCCAGATTTCTTAATGCACGTTCCCAGTTCAGCATAGCAGAGGGCACCTGTAAGAGTTAAGCTAAGGCATCACGAAATATCCAGAAATACCTTTCCAAACACTTGTAAGGTAAACAACAGAGCTGCTGCAGTATCACAGCTTCTGATACATTTTAATCCTCTTTCTTTTGAGCAATTTTATAAGTTTCGAGTCATTCAGCTAGACCCGCAGTTACCCAAGCTGTACGTGTATGCAGTTACATTTACGTGAAAGCCACTGAACAAACTATTTGCTAGCAAGGTGCTTCATTACTCATCCGTGCCTTGGGAAGAGGGATGACAAACTGCTGTGTCACGCCAGCCACCCCGGCTGGCCCAGCTAAGCGAAAGCCCTCTGACACACTTGCTTGTTATCAAACTACGATCAGCTCCTTGCAGCCTCAGAAATCCCTGCCTTGCCCCTGAAGGAAAGCCTAAAGACTGCATTCCCTCTCCTCAGCCATGGGGAAAGCAATAGACAGACTGACGTTTGGAAGCAGGAATTGCAGGTGGAGGATTTTCCTCATTATTACCCCCAACACCTTACATACAGAACTCTGGGAACGGCTTGGCCCTGGCTTTCCAACACCAGTGCAGTGCTGTGTATGCAACCAACACAATGGAAGCTCTGCTCATTTCTGCATTGCCTTAAGTACAGACAACTTCATGTTGTCTTAGCAGGGGGCTCACTTCAACACTCAGTGTCTTTACGACGACTAAAATAAAACCAAAATCATCATCATGTTGCCACAGTGGGGAACCAGGTTCGTGCAGAAGTGGTTCAGGCCCCCTTGGGTGAGCATTAGAAGCACTCACAGTAAGCAGCAGTTCCCAGGGAGGTCCCCAAGGCTGCCTCCAGCACAACACACTGCCTCAGCCATTACGGAGCAGGAAAAAGCATGCTGCAACTATGGGGACCTGCACGAAGGTTTCTTTGCCTGTGCATCGTCTGCTACTGTTGTTTAATGAGCCATCACCCAGCCTCAAAGCCAGTGGATTCTCAGCTCCACAGGTCGACCTCATTGGCAGAGAAAAGGTTCACCACCTCAGTTCAATGTCAGCAGCCCTTTTGAGAGACTCTGAGAAGCCACAGGAAAACCAAAACAAAGTTGGCAAGCACTGAATCACACAGAGCTATGATCAGCAACATGTACAAAGTCTGCTCCCCGCCTGCTTTTATGCTACTAGACTTTAAGATGAAAATTACAGTTGTCAAAACCACCTAACACACACCAAGCTGGATGGAGCTGTAAGACGTTATGACACATTCCATCCTCCTTCCTTCGCTTTGTTTGGGGCTTTGCAAAAACACAACAACTTGTATCTGATCATCTTCAGCTTACTTGGAAATGTATTCAACGAAACACTTATAGCCACACTTAACAAACAAAAAAACAACAACAACAAAAAACACCTATTGATGACTTTTCTCTTTCCAACCTCTTCTGGAGTGGCTCAGGATGAAATCAAACTGTGCTTTGATACACGTTACACAGACAGCCTCAGCAAGACCTTAGGTGATCTTTGTATGAGATTTTATTATAATTAGGTCATGCAGGAAATTAAAAACACCCATGATATAACAATTATGAAAAAATAACTGTAACGGGTCAGAGAAAAGAGGTAATATCTTTTGCTGGGCCAAATTAGACACATCTTCACATCCTGAGATCTGGAAAATGCCCAGGAAAATTCATCTGATTTTTTTCCACAGACTTGACTTCACAGCCAGAAAATTACTACTATTAAAGCTAAACACGTGATGCTTAAGCAAATTCTAGTTTAGCTGAATCTAAAGACCAAGATATTAGAACAGGGTTGCAAGTTGCATTTGAGGTCTTTCTTTATAGGGGACTTTTGCTTCCTGGCAGGACTTCCATGCTAGCACAGCAGGTTACATTTCACATTGTACCAAAGCATTTAACATTTGACCAAAACAGTTCCTAAATTTCTTGTATTGTCTGTTTGGCTTGGGTGGACTTTTAGAGTCAACGCTGCCTTTAAGTTCGGAGCCAAGTTACACAGGGTGGCATTCGCATGTTCCACCTATTAAGCAGACACATGTTAGGCCGTGTTTGCCTTCTTTACCTCTTGCCAGAAAACAAGTCGTCTCTGTTTTAAATAAAGCCAATATTCATGTTAGTTCTTCAGCTTCTTTGAGATTAACTCATTAAGTAGGTCAATGGACCCTCTGTCCCACAGAAGCCAGGGTGGGGTTTTCCACTCTGAATGGGGGCTTTGTGTACAGAACAAATAAACTGGCATTCTTCAGAATTTAATACTGTTAAAAAAGAAACACAGCAAAATTAGTAAAAACTGTCACGATCGGCAGGCCAGCAACAAAATTCACATTACAGATTTGTTTCCATCATGCTCTTTTTTGCGACCCAACCTTTCCAAGCCACATCGTGAGCGGGGAATAAAGGGAAAAACAGTAACACAAGACCAGGGAGAGGGGTTATTAGTATTATTACTTTGCTCCCTTTCACGCCAACACAGATTATGTCCAGTGGGAATTATTCCTCCCAGACCTTGACCAAGCCTCCAGGGAACTGAGTCAAACTGTCTGAACATTTCGCTGGTGCTCGGAGTGACCCGCATGCCCCATTGCCAGGGGCCTTACAAGCAAATGGTGAACTACTTCTCACAGCCAGAAGGAAAACATTATACATAGAGCACTTTTTATGGCGTAAAGCAGACATTCGCTTTTCCTTTAGGGGTCCGTGAGAAACGATTTGCGCTTACAGCCTGTGTTGACACGGCACCAGGGGACAGGGATTGCACAGCGCTGCACCCTCCACACAACCTATCACACAGCAAAAGCCTTCCGCAGCCCTATTGGTCCTCCAGCTCCACACTGTGCATTGATATCCAATGGCAAAATCAGACAACAAATAGAAATAATCCACCAGCTGCCCCTCTGGACCAATTAGAAACTTTTGAGAGACTTACCAAAGAGCGAGAGGATGCCACACACTGTCCAGACAGTCAAGGACATGCCCACACTGCCTGTGTTCTTCAGGATCCCTTTGGGCGAGATGAAGATGCCGGCTCCAATAATAGTGCCAATGATGATGGAGATCCCCCTCAACAGCGTGACTTTCTTCTTCAGCACAACCTTTTGCTCCTGGGCTGGCTGCCCGCTGTCCAGAGAGGGCAACCTGCCATTAGGCTGCCCCTGTAAGTAGCTCCCATTAGACGCTGTCAGCACAGCAGCTTTCCTGACCATGCTCCCGTGCCACCAGCACGCCGACGGCAGGCACAGCCAAAAAAGTTTGCAGCAGCAACTCAAGGCTTTTTCCTCCCTCTGTAGCCAACTACTTAAGCCTCTTCCTCTGCCTGTTCTTATCTGCCAAGCTGCTCCTACGCGCAGGTAGGGAGCTCCTGAAGCGTGTTTTACCCTTCCCTGCTGCCTGCGCAGTGCTCAGCAACACCTGTGCTTTCCCCCAGCTCGCCGGTGCTGCCCTATCATTGGAAACCAGCTCAGCTTCCGCGTGGACTTGTATTTAAGCTCTTGTCATACCAAGTTACTCCAGCTGAATGATGATGCAAATTCTCCAGGTTTGCATCAGCCATTTGAGAAACCTCTGGCATTACTCAGCACTTTCTTTTTTTTTTTTAAACGGTAGGGGCATGTTGCACAACCGATCTGAGCGTGGTGGGAAGAACAAAGCCCTCGCGAGGAAACCGAGCCAGTCGAGCTCAGCACATCACCGCCGACACCCTGAGACACACACTCCCCAATTTTTAAAGCAACTCGTGCTCAGAAATAAAAGCCTGCCGAAACACAAAGCTTGTCGGAGTGTGAGGGGGAAAAGGAATCAAACAGGATACGTCATCTCTGGGTCTAATCCAATTTCTTTCTCTTTCAAGCCCTCGCAGTGAAAGTTCAGTTTGTGTAGCTGAACTTCTTGCCCTGCCGCCACCGGTCACAGCCTCCCCCTGCTCAGCATCGCCTACCTGCAAACCTCCGCGGGCACTGCCTGCACCTACCTAAAGCCTACATGCAAACCCTCCTGAGCCCCTGTCGCTTAGCAACACACCCAAATCAAACTCATGAAAAATCTAGGTTATTTCCCGCGTACAGTAATTTCCACCCAGGCAGTGTTTATGGGACATTGGTAAGCAGCTCGGCAGTGCCACTTCCCCTTAAGAAATAACCATTGAGGTTTGCAGCGCTCTCTGCTTTAGGATCTGTCAGGAGGAGGACAGCACTAGAGCTGCTCTGAAATCAGAAAGTGCCTTTCGTGTTCCCACCGAGCTTCTCTGAGCAGATGAGCAGGCTGACAGATGCACACAGGCTTCTGTTTCACTACCTGATGACTCAAACCTGAGGAATTAAACTGTTAAAAAGAAGAACATTCTCATAAAGCAGAGCAAAAATCAATAGCCTTCAAGCACTTGTAACCTAATCAAGGGACAGCCTGTGCCAAAGGGGAAAAATCCTGCCCAGCATAACTTTTGCAGCTGCTCGTGGCTTCAGATTAGATCAGTGCAAAGAGAAATGATCCCTGCAGTTCCTGCTTAATTAGGACCTAGGATGTGTGTGTGTGGGGGGGGGGGGGGGGGGGGGAGCAGATAGCAGTAAAACATTTTATCATTTGCAAAGCAGGCACTGAGCTCAGAGTACAACCCTGCTTTCAAACTTGTTTGGCAAACAGGAGATACTGGAGTATTAAAACACTGCAGCTGTAAAACTCCAGCGTTTTTAAAGCCTCATATTTTCAGTTATAACTCACCTGTGAGTTTGCGCTGCGATGATCTTTGAGGTCCCTTCCAACCCAAACCTTTCTATGACACAAGGCATGCCAAAGCTTATCGAGTTTAAACACACGCAAGTATAAACAGAAGGGATTTTAGCTTTTGAGTACATGCTGGTACTGCTTGCCTATTTTCTGAACACATCCTACCCCTTCCTCCACCTGCTCCTGTGAGCAGCAGCTGATCCCTGACCCTCCATATAGCTTGCACTCCTGTTCCCAGTACACCTCGTGTCTGTCCCTTGCATACACACCACTGGCAATGGCAGGCAGGACCTCTTCTTGTCCCACACAGTCCAAACCAAGCCAACTTTCACAGCACCCCTAACATGCAACGCAAAATGGCTGTTATGCTACCAGAATTGTTTGCCATTCATGTGCGTTTGTTGGGCTGTCCTCCAGGAAGATTATAAATGCCTGAAGTAAGTAACTAGATTAAACCAGGAAAAAGCATTAACCACAAAACTGGGCTGGGCTGATGACCTTCATTTTAATTTTCAAAGGCTGTTTAATGATGAGACACATGACATCTTGAAGCGTCTGATAGCTTAAGGTAGTCATTCTTAACTAATGCTTACCCATTATTTCAACAGGAAGATGGCTCCAAGATCAAAACCAAAGTTCAATCAGCTCCCAGATGATCCTGAAGCAGCTCCCAGCAATCCAGCTGTCTGCATCAGCTATTCAGTAGAAATGCTGGGCAGTATAACGGTTTTCTAATTTTATTTGATCACTGGCCAGAAGAATGCAAAAATGTTCTGAATCCACATTTGCCCTTTGGACATCGCTATTAACACCCCCCTACGCAGGGAAAAGTGTGCTTGCTGCTTCTGTCATGTGGGGACAGCAGGCATACAAAGCTTAAGACGGTGGAAAATTCCCATACTGAAATTTCTAAGGTGTGAATCAAGGAGGGATGGAAACAGAGCTCGCTTTTTCCTAAATATTGGCAGCTTGCTACTGATCACACTATGCACAGCTTTCCCGGTGGATGCTGTTGCATACACAGCTTCCCAGTGCTGTCCATTAATAACAAACATACATTTAAAAATGAGGACCACTTTTCCTCCTCTGCATCCAAAGCCTGCTTCAAACTATCAGGACAGAGAATACTTATTTGGTGCCAAGGGATGATTTGCAGCTTCCTAGAGATTTCATAGGAATCTTCTGCCAGCTGAGCCCAGCCCCAATGCTGGATAGGGCCCATCACTGCCTGCTACCCCACGTTACCCCACACATTCCAAATAACTTCTCATCATCTGTAGCCCACCAGATGCTTTTATTTGGGTTATCCATTACAGAGCAAAGGCTATGGCATCACTATGCAACCGCAACACTACAGTCAGTGTCTTTTTCAGAGAGCTCTTCTGAAAGCACGGGGCTTAACCTGCCCAACATTCAGAACAGCCCTGTTCTGCCATAAAAATCTGCTCTGGAAACAGAACAAAAAGATAAAAGGTGCAATTTTCTATAGACTGATGAAATTATTGGAAATAATGTTTCTAAAGACGATTCTCTGAAACTAAACTTTCAACCCTTAATGGCAGCTGGTATTGTGCAGAGCCTTTTATTGTTTCTCCTCCTTGTTTTGTTTTTGTTTTCTCCACCAATCCATGGACATTTTCTCCTGAGCAAACATTTTAAAGCATAACCCAGATCATCACTGTGAAATGGTTTCCTTTTGAATTGCACCATCAGCCCTGGACTACCTCATCCCTTGCCTGTTTTAGACAGAATCCTTTATCAGGTGGGCGGGCAGGCAGGCAAGGCTCCTGCGCTCCAAATCTGCAAAGAACTACAGCGCTACCCAAAGGGGGGAGCCTCACCACACTGCCTGACAGCTGCCACCAGGACCAGCAGTGCTGCTGGCACCACGCATGTTGGCTGTGATAACCCCTCTGACAGCTGCCCTGCAGTACTCTAGAAAATAAAATACTCGAGCATCACAGGGAGTGATGGTACTGCAGCATTTCATATGCTGAAAAGACTTGATACTGAGGCACTGAAGTTTTTCACACTAGTAGAGCTTGTGCCAAACACCCGGACACAGCTACGCCTTGATTCTGAAGAAGCTACAATAGGGATATTTCCCCTGGGAAATGAAACCACACATACACACACACACGGCATTCCCCTGTATGGGAATGCTACAACACACACACAACCAAGTAAAAGCTAAAATTCAAGTCTGGACTTGAGTTTCCACTTCTCAAGCCCACAAAACCTCCTTTAATTGAAGGTGTAGCAAGCATATCTTGATAATCCTTCCAGACATTTGTATATCTGCTCATCGCATCAAGCAAATCAAGAGTCACAAGCCAAGCCTTCAGGCCACACATTGCCACAGTGACTAGAGACACAGGAATCAAAAAGGAAGTACAGCAAGACTGAAGAGGCAAGGAAAGCCCCAAAGTCTTCTGTGTGGGTGGTTCGGATTGAAAACATTGCTTAGAAAACTGAGCTGAGTCTTCTGCATAATCCTGACTGTTTCCAGCCTTGAAAAGCAGCCCTGTAGGAAGGTGGTAGTCCGGTTTCAAATGTCAAAGGAGAGCAAAATACCTTCAAGTGTTTGTTGTTTTTTTTCATGTAGATAATCTAGCATTGAAAAGGTTGGACTGGGGATTTTCTGTTCCTTTTGTAACGTTAAGAAATATTTTAACTAGCACTGGGAAAAGAAAACAATCTGTAAGCAATTTAAAAGCTAAGGTGTCACTGGGAATTAAGTGAGAAAAGCATCATCATGAAGTACAGAAGTGTCAGTAGATCAGGACAGGTTTTTATGTTGTAATGAAAACCTGGAACTGTGAGAAGATGAAAACAATCTGGTATTGTCTCTACTACAGTCCAAAATTTTAGTTTAAAAAATGGGATTTCAGAGAATGCAGGGGAGGTGTTATTTTCTAGTCAGAGACTCGCAAATTACTCAATTATTTTGCATTCCACTTTGTGCTGAATACAAAGAAGATACTTTGAAGGAAAAAAAAAAAGACAGAGAGAGAGAGAGAGAGAGAGAGAGAATGAAATACATCCCCAGTTCAGAGAATTTAAAAATAATAATAATATAAAACAAAAACTACTAGAAGAAATCCAAAAGCAATTCAAATGTTATTTCTGTTATTTCTTGTATTTTCAGTAAAAGGCTTCCAACAAAATGCTTGCACAGTCAGCAAATAAAAGTCTGGTTTCAAGAAGACTGCAGACAACGATAGCAGTTTAGAAAGCAAATACTTCTGAAAGATTCCCTGTCTCCAATTTGCTGATAGCTGCCTATCAATTTTCAGCTAGCAAAGAAAAAAAGGAATTTCAGAAATCCTTCCGATTTTTCTCACTCTAGAGCTTTATTTCAAACAGCAACCATGATGATTTCAGACAAACTGTTTGACATTTTAATGATATTTTTTTTTAATGGGCAAGAATCATCACTCCCTGGTGCCAAGCAAAAAAGCTCCAAATGAGAGAAAGCTGATTCTTACTGAAGCCCTACATGTACGGAAACATGATTGTGCTTCATACCATCTCATTTTTCATACAGACCTATGCAATTATAAACTAAACAACTTTACTTTGTTTGAATCAGCAGAATGAGACAATTTTCAGAGTCACTATGTTATTTTTCCTTGTCTTTTGGATGCACATGCTGAGATGCACCCATGACTTTCAAGAATCAAGACCTTGGGGGTAAATTTCTGTCAAAACTGCATGTGCCAGATACCTGTCACAATGGCAAGATTCTTGTTGGCTTCAGGAAGCAGAGAATTTTCTTGAGCAGTCTCAGCCTAGGCAGAGCATATGAAAAAAAATTAATTGGTGTTTCTGAAAAGTTAGGATATCTAAAAAATCAAGACAGTCAATTAGCACCGAGAAGGTTTTCTTTGCTAGTTCATTTCTCCTTTTGCTTGATAAGAGCTCTTCACAGTAGGTAAAAAGCTTATAAAGTGAAGAAATCATGTAAGAGCTGCTTAGATTATCACATTTAGACTTGGCAATTCAACTACTCCCCATTTGCTTTTATTGTATTTTTCATACAATTTATCCCAGATTGTGTACACAAGAAATAGGATGCTGGGGCATTTACCTTACTCTTCTGTTTGGCCAGGCCCTGTACTTTATGTGAATCATGTTCTTCCATGATGAGTCAAATATTTCTAAAAAATCATTTAAAAGAGTTAATGATACCTATCCCAATTCACAGGTGTGGCAGAGACATTCAGCCACTGAATCCTGTCACAAAAATGACCTATACAAAATCTTGGAAAGGGGGTTTTCAAGAACTTGAATAAAATTTTAATTTACTGGCCACTCCACAGGGAAATCTTTCAGATCACTTGTCTTAATCTGAACTCCAATTCCTTATTCTCACCCCAAGAGAAGGTCACCCTTCTTTTATGTCAAGTTTAATGAGCTCATTCCCCTCCTGTTGCATGGAACTTAGACTATACAGAGAGCATAGATTCAAAGTTATTTGATTTTTCTGAAATAGAAAACTACACTCTTAGCCAAGCTCCCAAGAATAATTGTAATGGGATTTTTAGTTCCCTTCTCATTCCTCTCTCAATTGTCAGATGCAGCAATGTAGTTGCATCCATGGATTTCTCTTTTGGTTCCTTTAATATAGCTTTTTGTCTGGAGACCAACCAAGTCCTGGCCACAGCTTCTAGCAGGTCATGAACACAATAAGGTCAGGCACCAGTCAATAAACTACCAGGTAGTTATGGCTTCTTTAACATCAGCAGCAATGACACAACATGTGCTTTGAGAGAGATGGACAAAATCTTCTCAGTTAAGGCTTGAAGCAGTGACAGTTTACCACAAGCTGGGATTAAACAGCAGAAAAGCAAAAGCGCTACTCTACCCAGGATTGCAGAGATGCTTCACTGATGCTTGGTGGTCAATCATTCCCACTGGCATCGTAATTTAGCATTGAAATATGCCCTATGGATCCTACAAGGAATCATTTTATTGGCATCTAAATGCGCATACTACATCTTCTTGAAGTATTAAAAACTCCATCAGAAAGAGCACTCATTTGGAGCACTGCCACGGCAGTTCAGTGGTTTGTACTAATGCTGCTCCGTATATTATTCCTGCATTTTAATAGATCGGAGCATCTTAGTGGTGAGATCAGGCTCTGTTTCTTCTTTGAAAGTGAAATTCCTCTTTTTCACATTCATATTGCACTCTTTAGAGATAGTGTCTATCTAAGCATAGTCGTTTCTTCATGTTTTGTGATATTTAGATACAAGATTATGAAGACAATGTAAAGCAAACACAGGCAGTGTGTGGGTATGATGAGGGTATCTCCATGCTGTCCACATTAGATTTCAAAATTATGTGCAAGTCAGCTGCACCATCAGAAATCTGCCCTCTTCACCGTGATTCTTCTGTCCAGACCGAGCACCACATTTGCAGGGAAGTACAAGTTTGTCTGAGCCTTAGAAGCCAAGTCTCCAGGAAAACAAAAAGCAGTTCCATGGATTTCTAAGTACATTTCAAATTCATTTTTCATATATAAGCTTTACAAACAACTGGCAGATAAATCCCCTCTGCTTATAATGCATCACTTCTAGCTTTTTGCTATCCCTCCCAAATTTAATCTAGGCCAAAGACAAAGAGCTCTTCTACCAAATGCCTCTGCTTTTATCATAGGCTCTTTTACAACTAAACGTATACTAATTTCAGTGTTTTTAATATCTTGTTTTCACATCAAGGAGGAGAGTTTAGAGGACTCTGTATAGCACACTTAGAGGACTCCTGCCTTAACATAAAGTAATACAATCAGTATTGCTCTCACTTTTCCAGAGGGTCCTGACTCTAGGGAGGGTGGCAGAGGGGGATGCTATGAGATAACAGACGCAGGCTCCTCTCTCTCACACACACCTCTAAGACTTGGAGCCAATACTTAGAGTAGAAATGCAGCTGTCTGTAAAGCAAACACAAATCTGTCCCATGGCATAACCTGTCACACACTGAAGCTGACCTCTCCTGAGACATCTCTGTTACAAGGTAGTTTATCAGCTTTGTGGGTCAACACACAAACAATAACTGTACTTCAGTAAAAAACAGTACATGAAATTAACTGTGGTCGTTTTCAAGTAGCACAATATATCCCTGTAAAATGTACTCCTTCCATGTATACAGGGCTAGAAGAGGGTACTGAAAGATGCTTTACTATAAGCCACATGAACACTTACTGGAGAACAACTCAAAGTATCACAGAAATTTAAGCTGGACGAAACCTGGCCTTCCCCTGTGTCAATTTCTATTCAGATTACACAATGTAGGCTTTATATATATATATATGATTCTTAATTTTTAAAGCTTCAGAATCAATGTTTATTTGGGCAGGAAAATTGTCTAAGCGAAGAGATCATGATAATAATTTAAGGATATTAATAAGGACATTAATAATTAACTAACTTCAGTTTATTACAACCTTTCAAAGAAGCTGGGAAAGTACCATACCCCAGTTTGGCTTTCTGAAAACCACACAGATATAAGGCACTTCCTCAGGCACCGAAGTAACATGCTTGGTACTCCAGAGATATTGTTACTTGCCCTTTACTTTCATTTTCCTTTTTTTTCATTCTCACCTTTTCTCCCACTTAAAGTAAACTTCTCAAATTCTGAGCTAAAGTAGAAGCCTTTTCGAATTTCCTCTTATTTTTCCTTATCTTTCCATGCCCCTTTCCAGGGCAATGAATGCCCAAGTTTTGTGAGTCTCAATGAATTATGTCTCGTTCATTCTTTGATCCCAGCTCTCATCAATATTCCAGATCGTTTAGGTAAGCCTCTACCTAGCAGGCAGTTTATCCCAGAGTCGTTTATTGTCCTACCTGCCCTTTATGCTATGTCAGTATTACACGTTTGAAGACTTTACCAGCCAGCTCTGAGCCAGTCTTGTGTGTCCACACCAGAGCACAATCAAGCAGAAACCTCAGTGAGGAAACAGACGTTGCCTTTTAGCATCAGTGCCACTTCTTAACCTTGTATGAGGGCTGCCACATCTGCTTCCTTCCTGGGCAGAGCCAACCACACAAGCTTAAACCACAGAGGGCAAACCTTCTCCCTCTCCACCCAGGGGCCCTGGTTTCTGAGGCAGACGGGCTAGCAGGCTGAATAAATAACCAGTGAATTAGGACCGATGACCAGGGCTCAGACCTGCAATGTAGACACTTGTAGCTCCATCATAAACTATCAACCTCCTTTGCTGTTTCATCTTCTCTGTGATTCCTCCACAGGCACCGTCCCTCACTGACTGATAAAAGAAAGACAGCCGAAGTATTTTAATACACTTCAGTATCTATTCTCAAACAACTTAAATTCTCAGGGCATTTTTGGCTTTTCTTTTTACCTCAGCTGGCTGCAGCAGAAATATGCTAGATCTTCCAACTCAAGAGTAGAAAGACAGTATTGTCTGTTTTTCCCTAGAACCAGCAATATCATCAGAACGGGACCCACTCTATTACGGGTAATTTGGGAGTGATATTCCATTGATTCTCCAACTCCTACCCGTGTGTCTCAGGAAAAAAAAAAAAAAATTTTTTTTTTTTTTAAAACCCCTGGGATATTTAGAGGAATGAATATACAATGACTGGCACTATAGCTACAAAGCTGGGCCAGGACTGCAAGAATCCAGTTAGAGCAGCTGGCTGGCAGGGGTCATGCACTAGGATGGCAGATGAGAACTGTGCCCCATGCTCAGTTCTCAGGTCCTTTTTCAAACGGGAGAGGCTTCAGTGCTCCTTTATCATTAAGGAAAAACAGAAGAGACACTGATAGTCAAAACACCAACAAGCACCAGCAAATCGAGTAGCCAGAGCCAAGAGAGTTTTCGATGGGCTGTCATCTTTGCTAAGCTGTACAGAATGGAGGATATCTCCATGAAACACACTGTAAAGGACTGAAAGGTCAAAGTACTAAAGAATTTCATGTCATAGGATGTATTTGGCTTTACATTTCTAATACTTTCCAAGACAAAATCTACTCTGAACACACTGGGTGACAAAATCGGAATCCAACCTCCTGACTATTACTCTGTCAGAGAGCTGGAAATGAGAAACAATGCTCTAAGCCCCCATCCATCTTCCTAACTCTACCTTCATCTTCCCATGAGTATTAGAAAGTCCAGTTTTCCTGGATGTGATGCCTGTCCCCTGGTCTTCTGCATGGCACATGTGCAACCATGTATTTGGGAACCAACATATCAACACACCGGAACCACAGTGACAGGTGAGTCTCTCCAAGACTCGGGAGAGATTTTGCAAACCCTGTTTCAGTTTTAATTGTTGGGCTTATTTTATCCCAGCCTAACCTATCCATATATACAAAATCCATCTCTATTAATTTCAGGATCTCCTAATAAGTGAATACATCTTTTTCAATCTGAAAATGAATGAATCTTCCCACTCCAAACAGTTCAATGTATCACCCATTCACTCGGTTCATTTTCTGTTGATTTACACAGACAATACAAATGCAATTTTCGATCACTTAGGCTAAAGACCAAAGCAAAAACTCCTAGCCTTAAATATACCAGGGGCAGAACTTTTTTCCTTTAAATCCTACCTTGAGCTGAGCATAATAAACTCAAGTGACGTGAAACCACAATGTGTCTTGTCAGGAAGCAAGCTGCAACTCCTCGGGGTTAAACACCCACACATTTCTATTTCCTCTCACATGATCTTGCATATGCTTCCTCTGATGATTAGTAACCAACTTGGGAGAGCAGAGAGTGGAGAGGAAGGTGGGGGCAAAAGCCAGGAATTGTGCAAACCTCTGAGTTGAACAAAAAATATTTTCTTCCTTCATTTGCCTGCTAAGGTTGCATTAGTTTTCTTGCATTCCACAGCTGTAGCTATCACTAGAATTGTTTGTAAGAGAAATTTGTCAGAGTATGCAAAAGTAATTCCAAAGCTAAAAAGCAGGAATGCTTCAGCCTCTATACTCTGGATTTTCGTTGTCTGTTGGCAGTTTCCATAATTGAAGCAACAGATTCAAAACACAGCATCACAAAATATATAATGAGGTCTAACACTAAAAAGTTTACTGGGTTAAAAGAAAACCTGCAACAATATTGTTCAGAAAACAAAGACTGAAAGTAAAAATAGCACTTTGGGAAAAAAAGTAAATACACATTAGTTTGTTTTTTCCTTGAAAATAAATGTCCATGTGCTTAGCTATCACTAGGAGAGTGAACTTTCCAGCACACAAGAGAGTATGCAAAGGTGGATGAAGGCACTTCTGGCTCCTTCCTCTTCTGGTCTCTGTATTTTATCAGAGACTAGGGCTTATATGGATTTGTTCCCGTTCAGATATGAAAAGCCATACCTGAAGCATTGCCATAAGGACTGCAAGACAGAAATAGGAACTGAAATGGCAGGCAGGCATCAACACAACCCCAGCATCATCACTGAAGAAGTAAACGAAAAACCTCTATTTGAGTGATTGCCTTGTAGAGTAGTCTATCAACTCCAGGTCCAGAATCCACCCCCTGCATAAATATAAATTGGCCAGATTGTGTGGAAAGAACCCAGGCTAAACATTTTCAATCGCCTCTTTGAGCAAATTGAATTGTACCCATTGGCAATATCTATCACGGTGAGAAAGGGACGCTTCTTTCTTCCAGACAAGACAGATGTGCAGTTTAAACTTCTTTGTTACTGAAATGTCCTTCCTACCTACCTGTCAGGCAAACTAGTAGCTTTGCACGATAACCTGATAACATGAAGTTCTGCACAGCCTCCCTGGTATTTGAAATAAAGCTGCTGCCTACAAGTATGCTGAGTAGATAGCCAGGTTTTACTTGGCTTCTTCTGCATGCCATTTCTGCTACCATACTCCTCTTCTGGTTTGAAATTTCAGAAATTTATTTGCTCTCAAGGCTCTTCAACATACTAGTTTTGGTTATTTTTCTGTTCATCAGAAAGATAGTCTCATCCTCTAGAGGCTGACACCATTCTGAAGAGCAAAACATTTTAAACAGATTACAAGCAGCATGCATTCAAATAAATTACATGTTTAAATGCGTCAGTTAAATTATAATGCTCAATTAGACAGCTAATTATGTTGAAAATGCAGTTGTGTGCATAATTTGATGGCCACTCCCCCAGCCTGCCTGGCTGCTTCCATTCATACATTGTCCCCATGTAAGTTTTATCTTTCAAATATCACCTGGTGGAAGGTTTATTTAAGTGCAGTCACATGCTGCTTTACTGGTATTTCATTTTTTTTTTTTTAATAATTTTAAGTACTATCCAGCATTCCCACTGAGTTGTACTACCTGCCATCAGAATTTTAGTGCTGGTAGGATTTGTGGACTTGGTTCCCAGACTTGTCAGGGTCACATTCCCAAAGGGCTTTCCCTCTGTTCATGAAGTCTCACTTTTAATTACCCTCATTGCATAATTTTACAAGGGTAAAATCAATTTATTTTTATTTCACATACACATATGAATTTTACAATGACCTTCTGAATTAACAAAGAAGCTGTGCATGAAACCATAACTGACACATTTATGTTTATAAAACAGTATTAAAATTTGCATTGCACTCATTAATACTAGACAGGACCTGGAAACCAAGTAGGAAGAAGACTGTCAGAAACAATTAATCAAAATTTGATTTAAGGATAATATTTTGAATGACAACATGGATCCACATACATATTTATGGTATATCATCCCACAATCATCATGCAAGAGAGATCTTTCAGATATATTGTCCCTGTTTCACCCTCCATTCAGTTTCTGTACGTTTGCCATGTACACTGGCATACAAACTAGATGAAGCGTTTATACTCAGCAAAGTCCAAGCTCTCATAATGGATGAAATAAGAAGAGCTAAATGACTTTCTTGGTGTTTCCAGACTGTGACATTATCTCATGCTGTACAATATGAAAGGGATCATCAGTAAAGTTCATCAGTATCACCATGTTTGAAATTTAGGCACATAAGCACAGGACCACCAAGGAGAGAAAAATAACCTCTAGTACAGCTTAGCATACTGATAGCATTTCAGACAGTCAGCTGTCCTTTTCAGTTCTTACGCTTAATGGTACAAAAAATTAATGGATGGATGGATGCATGCATGCATGCATGGATGGATGGATGGAATGAAGAAAAGAAGGGAGGGAAAGAGGAAGGGAGGGAAAGAGGGAGGGAAGAAAAGTCTGACCATTTTCTTTTCTTTCTTTTCTAGCTGTTTGGTCTTTCTTCTGAATTGTCAAGGGTATGGTTTTATTTTAAGGTCTAAAACAATGTGATACAGTTTCTCCACACTGTCAGGCTGTATACGCCAAAATTATTTATTAAATTGTTCCCAGTCAGACTATATTTCATGATAATCCATGTAAGAGACCTGCCAGTAGAGGGGGAAAAAAAAAAAAAGTAACCCTCTGTCTGTAGGCCTGAGTACATAAGGTAGTAAAATCCAGCTTCTCAAGACATCAGAATCAATCTGGATAAGTGCTGCGAATGGCGATGTATGAACCGTGACTTTGACAACACAACAGACAAAATGATCTATTGTACTACGTCTTTTTTATTTATAACCTCTGTGGTCATTCAGGAAGGAAAGCATTCATAATTACGCTCTGCATGTCCTTTCAGGACTTGTAGTAGTTCCACTGAAATATCTTGACAACTGAAATCCAGGGAATTCCAGGGTATGTTTTTTATGGCACATGCTACAAAATATCAAGTTGCACTTTGAAAATAAAAATCCTGTTTAAGCCTTTTTTCAAAAATTGTGTTAAAATCCGCACATCAATTTATGACACATCATTCTGAACCACTAGTCATGGCACAACAGACTACTTGAAATACATAGAAACAGGGTTAGTATTTATCATTTGGTCCTAGGTCTCTGAGCAGTGCCAGCCTGCCAAGCCAGAGAGTGACACTGAGAGGGGATACAAACCGCTTAAAGATTTTTAAAGGTTCTTATGACTGTCACTAAGCTCAGTGCTCCTCAACAGATTGAAAAATGTGAGAGGCTTTCCAGTTGAAGTCACGTGTGTGTTAAAGAGGATTAACATGAAAAGCCAACTAGCAAACGCCAGTATCTCTTTTTTTTTTCCATTTTTTTTAATCCTCCTTTCTTTCTATCTTGCAATAAAACATTTTTTGCCTCCTATTCTATAAATTTTCCCCTTTTGGAATAACGCATAAAGGAAGCTGGAAGTCATTTAATAGATGCACCTAGCACAACAAAATTCTGCGCTACAGACTCTGCAGATGAGGACTGTGCAGTAAATCTCACTCGAAGCAGAGAGTATTAAATCACAGAACTGCTGGAACAACTCAGGGTCACAACCGTTCATTTACACAATTCAGTTGTTGTATGCTTATCTCTGCATTCTCCCCAGTCTCCAGTGCGTATATCAACAAAACCTGTTCAGTCAGAAAAACACCTTTGGGTTAGCTTCCAAAGCCACTTCAGACAGAAATAAAACAGAAGCGTTTTGGATGAATCAAGCTAAGCTGCAGTCTTCACAGAGTGACACCTTTGCAGAAGCAGAGGGAGGTCACGCAGCCTTGTCCCATCAGCTGGACAGATTTTGCCCTCACCTACACCTTCATGGCATCATTGACCCTGTGGCTTGGACCAGTCCTGTAGATGCTGCTCAAACACTGTACAGTGGGAAAAAGTGGGTCCAGAGAACTGGGGTTAATATTGAGCCAATATTATTCATCCTTCTCCTCTAGGAACATTGCTTTTCACAAGGAAGATGTCATCTCTGGTTACTTCGTTACTTGCTGCTTACCAACCTAAGGCCAGCCCCTCACCATCAGCACAGCACTTCTTCAGCACTTGGTAAATTGGGTTCCCCAAGGAACACCATCCGCCTGCAGGATGTTAGAGTGAAATTTTCTAGGTTGGATTTTTCAACAACTTTAAGGAAAGAGATGATAAAAAGGAAAAACAAATCCCAATCTTACAAATTTCTAACATAGAATTATTTTTTCCATTAAGGTTGCTGAATATAATTCAGAAGAGCAATTTGACATCTGCATGCACTTAAACTATGAACATTTCCCTTTAAAATTCCTTGGGAAGTAGTGGTCAGATTTAAATGCCAAAGATGAGGAAGATAAATTTCTGAATGGTACCCCTGAGAGACAGATTATAGTACACTGTAGCTATTACATTACATTTTCTCCAGGTGGAAAAAAGAAAAAAAAAAAAAAAAAAAAAGCCAAAGGTAAAAGAGACCCCAAGGTCTCTTACGCTGTTCATTAAGGTCAGAAGCTTTTATAATGCTTAAATATTTAAAAAAAAAAAAAACTGATTCCTCCAGGGAAAAAAAAAAAAAAAGTTTTTACCTCTCTTAGTAAAACCCTCTTAAAGTTGGCTGAGCCCATCTGAGCTGCAGAGTTGAAGTGAAATGTTGCAATAGGAGAGACTGATCATAAACACTGGCCTAACGTTTCAGGGCAACCCCTTCTTCTCATGCCCTTCTGTGACTGAAATAAACTTGACATGGGCCAGCTCTGTTCAGAAATGGCCCTAAAAAAGGGGTACTTTAGATGTGAAAACAAAACAAGAAGGATATTTTCCCACTGTAGTTATTTCATTTCTTATAATTCATATACTCTTCATTCAATTACCTTACACAAGATAATCTATGTGTCAGGGCTTAATGAGGACAAAACACCCATCAAGGGATACCTGTTTGTTGCATTTAAGGCATTCACCATCTGAATGCTCTCAGTGCTCTCAGACATCTTTAGCTCCTGCTTATTCGGGAAGAGATTTTCAGCAGATTATTAGCTTTATGAACTTTTATAAAACATATGCAACAGAAAATTAAAAAAAATACATTCAGACGGATTTCATAGATCACAATAATGTAAGCAGAGAGTATGGCAGATCCTCATTTTGAAGCAAATTGCGTTTGCACACTGATATTGGTAACTGTCATTAGTCCCAGCACATAGGTTACAAGTGAAAACAGAGAAATAAAATTAAGAGGAAGAAAAATTGAGCTTAATGTTCTTTTTTTTTTTTTTTTTGGAGGGGGGCAGAGACGGAGGTCCATAAGCAGCTCCTTGCATCCAGCTGTTGAAAAAACTGCATATTGGCTGCACAACAACCTCTGTCACAAACCATCAAGAAAATGCTGAACCCTATACAACAAACCACCTTCACTGCAAAAGGAGCTCTATCAGCTGGCAGTAGTAATCAGGAGCACAGTAAATTTATTTATCATACTACACAAGCAGCATGAAAGAAAAAAAGAGAAGCAATCTTGCACATTTACTTTCTACACAGCAGTGCAGGAAGAATTGCAGGGCCGAGCCTACGTGAGTTAACTACATTTATTCCAGAATCTCAGCAGATGAACTAATCACTGACTGACCTCAGCCCGTAAGTGCAGAGACACTGACAGTACTGATCATTTCATTTTTGCATGGCTATCAAGTGATTTGTTTTGCTTTAAATGGAAAGCAGCCTACCCTCCTTCATCTTTTGGGTTCAGTATACCCATTATTAATAGGAAATTTGCTCCTGTTGCCTCTTTCATACCTTTCATCCTAATCTTGTGCTTTTGGCATCATTGTGAAAATTGTAATAGGTCAGTGAATTATAAACAAATTGGGCTTTCTACTTATGTTAGAGTATGTCAGATTTTCTAGTGTAAATTCTGGTAATTTTCACCAAACCTCCCCCCATGTAATGAACAAGAGGGAATTTTTCACACTGCTTTTAAATTGAGGAAAATAATTCATAGCCTCTAAATGACTGTGGACAACAGGAGGGTCCTGGGACTTCTGTTTTCACCACACACCTGCACTCACACTTCTCCGTTCTTGTATTCACTGCCAACCTCACAGGCCTCACTGCATACCCAGTGACTCCTATGCTTAACTTCAATCTGATAAATAGTCATAGCTCATAGGCTGTAAACCCTTCAAGGCATGGATTAGGCCTTAAATTTAAAAGTGTAAGCCAACCCACACAGCAGAAATACCTCAGATGGTTTGAACAGGGGCATGCACAGGCACCTTCCCACCCCGGGTATTCATGCTGCTGTGGCTGCTCTGGTTCCGCTGCCTGAACCACTTCACCTCAGAGCAGGCACCACTCCATGCTAAAGGATGAACACAACAACAGTCAGCCAGTTCTCAAAACTCAGCTGGACCCGTCACTGTGGAAAATAAAGCCACATAGTACAACATGCTTCCTCGTCCAGCTTTACCAATGGACCAGAACCAAAGACTTCCTCATGATATGGGAAGCTGAGCAAGAACATCACAGTTTCAGCAAAACTGTTGCATTCGGTTCCACGAAGACAGGTGACTGCTGAAACCCCTGTCTTTTCACAGATATTGTTAGATGTGCAAAACTGCCTCTTTAGACTGCTGTGATTCCTACACATACTGCATGACAGCGTCTATACAAGGTTCACCATCACAGCTACATCAGTTGGCACTGGAAGGCAAAAGAAATCACTTTGTCAACCCAAAGACATCAAAATTCGTGGTGTAGAAACAGATTCATTAATATCTGAGTATTTTGCAGGCTTAGCTTATGTCATTTGTCATTTTTTGTGCTATGCAAATACTCCATACCTCTGCTAGGCAGCTTCTCCACCTTCCCCATGTTAACACCGTGACATGTGCTAGCGTATGTTACCAGAGCTGTTCTAGTTCTGGCAAGGTCAACGTGAGTGCTCAGCATCTCCAACATTTTTTTTTTTTTCATTTGTATCTTCTCTATGAGGAGTAGCAACTCTGCCTCGAGAAGGTGGATTCATTACAATATTTCTCTCTTCTTTTTTCAGGAGCAGGTCATCAGAGACAGGCAGAGGTTAGCCTGGGCTCATAAAAAGATACAGAACATGCAGAGCATGCTGCAAGAACTGCCTCGTATTCACCCCTTGCCCTGTGCTAAGTTAATATGAAAACTATGCATGATTAATTCTTAAAAAATTGGAAAAGATGATGCCTAAGGCATCTCTAATCAACTTGCTTGGCGAGGTACATACAATTCTGCTGTGGTCCTGCACAGCAAATAAGCTACATAGAATTTTAATACAGCAATTACCGCCTGCCACTTCAAGATAATGATTACCTACCAAGCCATTTAAGATATGTGTGTATGTGCATCAGCAAGAGGGATAAATTACAGGCTTCTTCACACAAGGAGGTGGTAGAATGAGGTTTTTATCAGGTGAACTACCCCCTAACACTCACATAGGGTAAAAGAGCCATCCAGGTGAAGTGAATTTACAGCAGAGTATATCTGCTACCATGACCCTTCGCAATGCTCCAGGGTCAGATAATGGCAGCGTAATAAAAACAAGAAACAGGACCACCCATCCAGACCACAGCACCCAGCATTAAAATAAAGCCAGGAGTCTGCCAAATATAGCAGTATAGACACATTTTGGGGCACAGAAAGCATTGATAAATGTGCTAGGAAAAGTGGAAAAGAGGGTTGTGAGAACACTCCTCTTACAGGGAAAAGGGGAGCTTAAAAAATTAAAAAAATAAATGCATTATTTCCCACTCCTGTGTTTGTCTTTCTGACCTGTCCCTGAGCTCCTCTGCTTTTCAGACACATCCATATAATCCTTCTGGGCCATAAAAGAATCTCACAACAAAAGGTGCTGTAGTGCTCTGCTTATCTAACATTACACAGCCCAGCTTTAAACCAAGTGCAGCCAGATGCAGAGTCAGAGGTCATCAGTTATTTTTAAGCTCCATCTCTCTAGAAAAACCTTTTCCCATAGATGTTAACTATCAGTTGAAGTAATTGTGTGTACTCTAGTGTATGTCAAGATATTATTATGCTAGATCCAATCTACAGCAAGCTTCTCTCTAACAACACAAAAGTAAGACTGTATTATGATGACGTACTGATGGACAAACTTTGCAGAATCTTGTTTTAGTCAAAAAAATGCAACAAGCTGCCCTTGGAGAGAAATAAAACAAAACAAAACAAACAAACAAAAAGCAGTATGGCTATACAGCTTGCTCATCCCTGGGACTAGCAGACTCTGGAAACAAAAGGAATCACAGAAACAGCAAGTTATTGTTATATACCCTCACCTCAGTCAAGCAGATCTGCTCCATTGCTGAAAACTCTCTATATAAATGAGTGTGGGAGGTGGACATTTTGTAAGCATAACATGATATATGCCTGCATTCCTCACTCTCCCCGACAGCTGCCTCATACTTGGGTCTTCTTTCTGGAAATTGCATATCATTGCATGTCAGGCATGTCAGGTCAAAAAGATTTGAGATCTGACTTTGCTGTTAGCACTTTGTCCATCACACGTTCAAACATACTTAAAATGAAAATGAAGATGTCACTGAATTATTCATCATCTTTATCTGTATTAAACAATACTGTTCTTTTTTTTTTTTTTTTCAGTTTTAATTCCACTTCAGATTCTTTTCTTTTTCATAGAAATGTCTTCACTAATTTAGAGGATAGCACAAGGAAAGCTTAGGCACAGTTAATTATCAGGGTCACAATCTCAGCTCTTGATCTTTCAGTACTTACAATTGTCTCCCCAAGCCCAGCCTCCAAAGAGGAAAATTACATCTGAATAGAATGCAAGCAAAGATGATCAGCATAGGCTGCAACGGAGGTTGAAACACCCAGCAATTGTAAAACTGTAACAGCTACAGTAAGGAAAGATATGGAAACATCCGTGATGTAAGGGAATCTAACCACATATGAATGAACAAAGCAAAATGCTAAGCTGTGCAATCACCTCACTGCCATGGTGGGGGATGCCAATGCTAGGACTTCTGCTGAAAAGCAGACTGCTAAAGCACAACCTTTGCAATGAGTGCATGACAATAAATACTTCTCATCCTGTGCCTGATGGGTAGTTTTTGAAAATGAAACATCTAACATACTTTGCATTTATTTTTTTATTATCATTTGTACTACACCAGGCAGTGATTTTTTCTATTCATAGTGGCATCAGGCAACACTGGGACCAGTGCTTCTAGCTGTAGGAAAACAGAAGACTGCAGAGCCATCTGCATTCAGCTTTAATGTAATATTGAAATTAGCTTTAGATAGGTGACACCAGCATCACAGCCAAAAAAAATATAGCGTTTGCTTTCTTTTACAATACATTTCACAGTTTATATAACATACTAATAACCTTCTGCAGTGTGTGAATATCTTTGGCATACTGGCCAAAATAGATCTGGTCTCCCTTTAACCCACCAGTAAGTTTCTAAAATGATGTTATAGTTCAATTACATTATTCTTCTGGTAATATAACAGGAGACGAAGGTGGGTATTAAGTCATTATTCAAGCCTGCAATTGCACCTCAGTTGTAATATTTTTTCAGCAGTGATGCAAGGGGAAAATGTTGTCACTTTTAAAATCTAATAGGGAAAGGTAGAAGAAATCCAGATATTCCCAAACACACAAAACCTGAGGAGGCTATACCAGTCTTAAGTTTCATTAACAAGCTTATAATAGAAGATAAGACTAAATGTAGCTTTATGCCAGTAAAAATTACTGTATAAACATAACAAAATCCCTGTGGAGAATAAGAGAAACATGCTGTTCCTAAAACAAAGGTCCCTCACTGTTCTAAATGAATGTGCTAGTCTCATACCTACAGAAAAAAAAAAAAAAGAAAAAAAAAAAAAAAAAAAAGAAAAAAAAAAAAGAAAACACAACCTCCACATATATTCATTGAAAGGTTGGTTTAACAAGTAAATCCCCTAGAGCTTTCATGGTGCCCAGAGACAGTAATTTGGGCCTAGCACGACTTCTCTTCTTACAGTAAAAACGAAAGCCCATTGAAGATGAACAAGTGTGCAGGCCTTCTTTCATTTTGCAAGGTCACAAACATGTTGATTAGAGCACAGGAGCAATTTTTGAACAAATACTGCCCACACACCTGAGGGATGTGGTGAGTCATGAGATAACCTTCCTGCATTCCCACAACTTGTGTAGAGTTGCCAACAGGCAGGTTCTGTTGGTGGTGGTGGCGTTCTTTTTGTTTTTGTTTTTACCATAAAAATAGGATAAAGGATGGTGTCTTATTAAGAGAGAAAACTGAAACTCTCTAACATCTACATGACTGGCCCAAACCCAACACATGCTTCAGTACTTCCCCATCCCCAAGCCACCACCAATTATAATTCCAAAAAGCATGCCACAGGAATTAGACAAAATAGATGGTCTTTCAAGGTAGCTATCAATTCAGAGTCCAGTCATGATCAATAAAGATCTGGTAGCAACTTTATAAAATCACCTGTGTCAGTGACAGTGCCCTAATTAAATTTCTACTCAGGTAATTGCAGTTCAATGACCAGCAGCTCCTGTGAGCCCCCAGCTTCCCACCCTTCCTGGCTTCTCCATTTCCTCTGCAAAACCAGTCAATGCAGTTGTGCACTCTTAAGAGACTATTGCATTTCAGGAGTGGTCAAAGTTAACTTTGTGTAGCTCAGTCGTTCCATATGCTGTGGAGACTCAGTAAGTTAAAATTAGCACTCAAATATGATATTTTCTCTCAGAAGACACTGTAAACACTTGAAGAAATTATTTTATTATCTTCAGGCTGTCCTAGGGAGAACTTTTCTCTTTCTAAATACAAAACTTTTCAATAAGAAAAGTAAAACTCCCAACAAGATAACTGACATCAAATTTTACTGTATGCTTTTTCTTAATATTGCCTATCTTATTTTAAATATAGTCTTTCTTAGGTTACAGGAAGAGGAGTTCATGAGTTCCCAGCACCTGTGGGCTTCACGGATTGTTCATATCTAAGCACCTCAACATGTGTTACTCCAGAAAGGTACATAAAGTGAAAAGGTTCGACTGTAGCATCTAAATTCAGATTCACTTGTTATTCTGCAGAAGTTTTCTTTGAACTGCTGCTTTCTTTACAGTGTGTTTGTTTTGGTCTACACAAGAAACAAGTCCTTTCCTCCAACAGTTGTTCTGAAATAAATCCATGGAAACCTGTGTGGACATAGAACCTCCTGACCCGAAATCAGTTAGGACCAATGTCAGGATTTATTAACCTGGCGGTAACATTTATGACAGCACTTAAATATGACACATTTTAATTAAAATGCAAAATGCTAGGATGGATTTATTTTTTTCTTTTTATATTTTTGTGGCCAGGCTGTTGCTGTAATTGAGGACTCATTATTATGATCATCATAATTATTTTTCTTTGTTTAATGTTCAAACAAAGTTTCGTTTCCATCTTCCATTTCATTTTACAGATTTTGATCTTACTAGCAGCCTGGAGAGCCTTGTTTAATTCTCCTACATGTTAGGACCAAAGAAGAGAACTAATTAAAAGGAAAAACTGTTAAGTACAAAGAAGGTCCTAGAAAAAAAAAAGAAAAAGAAAAGTGCAACAATTGCCAATAAATGCGCACCTAATCACCAGCAACCAGAATTATTGAGGTATTATTCCAAGTAGTTATTCTCCTATCTGAGAAATTCCACCTTTCCCTACTACATCTGGAAACAAGTTTCTAACCAGATTTTCTTGAGGCCATCACACACCCAAATTCCCTGCCTGATGACTTTAGGACACATTGTGCCTTACAGAAGTCCTAATGATTAGAGTTTGTCCAAAACCCTGAATTATTTATGTCACAGATTTCCCTTTTTCTTCACTTTCACCAAAAAATTTCATCTGGCTTTACAGAGTCCTGCAAGACTAAATCCCGATCATTACAGACAGTGTTGGAAATCAAGTGATGCGTTACAAGCTCACACCTGCCATTCACTTCTGTATATTCATCATGCCCTAAAGGGAAAAATAAGTTGCAATCTAGGGAAGCAATGTGTTTACTGTTTTTATTTCAATATAAAATAATTAATTTGAAAATAGGCATAAATATACATAGATATTTTATCTGAAAATAAAATGGAATTATTTACATTAACTACATGAAGTCCTAAGTGTGCTGATGATGCACTTACACTGCTACCCCTCTACTACAGACTAGTTCTTGGTCCGTAGTTAACTACTGCATAGGTACTAAGGTAACTTATGACCTCTTTTCCATATCATAGCTTTTACATTTTTATCAGGTGTAGCAGTATCATTTTATAAGCAGATTTGACATACCACAGAACTGAAGAGAAGCTTGGTTGTGTAACTTCTGGAAACCTTATTGGGATTCTTTGCTATATATTCACTGACCCTCATCTAAAGAAAAAAACACAGAATAATTTAGAGAGTGTATAGCTCCTCTTTCTGAACTGAAAACCAATACAACATGAAAATATTTCATTTATTATAGAAATTATGAATTCTGAGTATGAATTATGCAACAGTTAACACACATCAATCCAGCTATCCTTCCCTTACAGTGGTGATGGCCAAAACGTTATCCCCAGAGTGGTCCTGGCTGAGCATTAAAAATAAGTGCTAGTAGACAAAGTACTATTTTGTCAGTAGGGGAAGAGGAGAACAGAATGTGTCATATGATGGATTTTAACAAAGCAGAAGAGCAGGAGGTCACTGTTCAGCTCTCAGCACTTTGAGACTGATCCATGTGCCCAGACACTGATGTCAATGATTTGCAATGCTTTCAGGTGTCTTCCTGCCTCAGCTGATGTTGCAGATGGGCATGGGCATCCCACAGCTCTGCCAATCCTACCAAGGCTATATAAGCAATCTAAAATCTTTTAGGTGTCCAAGTTAAGTACCCAAATCATTTCTCTTTTATCTGTCTTTCACGGTCTAAGAACTATGAGCTTGTAAAAACATCCCACATAGCAGCACTACTCCTGATACTGCCACTGCTCCGTCTATCATAATCTGTTGGCACTGGGACACTCAATATTTTATTTTAGAAAAAGGTCACATATCTCCCTCTCGCACTTGCATAATATCATATACTAAAAAGACATGCAGCATTTAAATGGATGGAAGTCAGACCACCCTTGAGATCAAGTATATTTAACACTCAAATTTACGTGTCAAATGGACAAGTCTGGAACAGGCCACGTTGCAAGATGCTTCAGAAGAATCAAACTGCAGCTCCTAGGTCTGTGCCCCAGCCGCATCCCAGCTCCACCAGCAGGAACTACAGCACTGAGGGGAGCCAGAAGCTGTGGCATGTTCCCCCAGGCATCCTGACTGGGGACCCTTCAAGTCCAGGACATGCCCCAGAGTTCCTCTGCAAGCTACCTAGATACCACTGCCTGTAAGATTCAAGTTGCATTTCCTCTCTAAAATTAACACCGATCCCCACATACAGAAGTAGTAAGAAGAAACAAAGATTAGAATTTAGAAAACTAACAGAATTACACTCCCCAACTATTGGGGTTTCAGGAGACTGGCAGAAATTACCAGCACAGACACTTTTTGAATTACAAAAAGCAACAGGGAGACAGACTTGTTAAGCTTTCAAAATTGCTTTCATTCCATTTACACCAAAGAAATCACACAGTGCTCAACACTTCTAATTTTCAATCACAGCTAGCCAACCTTGATCCCATGGTCTCTTATTAATTTTTCCTTCTCACAGACCCAAGCAGCTATATTAGTTCACCATTTTAATGTGCTTTCATCCTGCGTAATTTAAATTCCAATGGCTGAACTGAGAACTTCTATTACAGGCATCTCTTAAATTGGATGAAGGGCTTCAGACAGCTTCTGTTAACAGAGAACAGTCAATCGTTTATTACTGATATGCTCGCGGTGTGTATCTGAGACACTGCTGCTGTTTTACATATAACAGGCAATTCTGCATTTTCAACATTGTCCAGAGCCAAAAGGTCAACACATAGGAGCTGCATTATAATGTAAATAACATCATACAGATGTAAATGTTATTGCACAGACACATCCCATAGCATAGTACCCCTCTGCCTTTTCCTTAGGTGGTGCCCTTTACGATCAGTTCCACACCTACCTTCAAGGAAAGTGAAGAGGTACCGAATATTCCAGTTACAAAATAAGGGTACATCCACAAAGAGATACTGCAGTTATTCGTATCCTGTCATCATACAGGTATAGACAGTAACACATACGAAAATCAGGACTTTGATATCAGGTTTTGTTCCATCTTCACCAAATTTTCCAGGAAAGCCACTGCAAAGGCTTGCCACACCTTGGTGGTCTACTGCTTATAGGACTGTGGCTGTGGTCCAGGTTTACCATATGGATAGCACAAAATCATTTCCAATTAAAAAGCAGTATTATTATACTTAACAGAGTGATAAACTGAGAAAAGCCAAGATTTTCAAGCAAGCCTAGACTTGAGCTAGGCGAATATTCATATTCACAGTTTTCTGTTCCCCAAGCTGCTACTCATCCTGTGTTTAAGACCTTTCTGAATTTCCCCAAAAAATATATTCAAATGCCAACTTCTAGGTTCAGATGACTAAGCTTTAACAGGTCACATAAGTAAGGCCTCATATCAACCATCGACTGTACCGTAGGCTCTGTTAACATCTGAGAAAAAAAAAAAAAAAAAAGTGTTTTTAGGGTCAGGATCATCTGACATATCTACCTTCAGAATGAGATCCACCACATCCCAGACATTCATCCTGTTTCCAGTGACTGTAAACTCTACAGTCACTGTCTAGCTGTTTCCTCAGATGGAGGCACACCAGAGGTCTACATTAGAGCAAATGAACCCTAGCCTAAGAGGCAAAGAGCAAGTTCTGGCACCCAGAAGCAGCCGAGTGCTGCAGTCAAGACAGAAAGTTCTGCTTTCCAGACAGCTCTGGTTGCAAAGCCTGCTTTCTAGGGGCAGGCTCAGCACCATCAGTGTAGGAATAGTCCTCTATATCAGGAAATAGGATTTTCTACAAATATATTGAATATAAACAATCAAGTACCACTCAGCTTCAATGACGCACCGATGCACTCTTTATAATGTCTACTTGCTGTCACAAAGCTTTGTAGCATGATTAAAGGTTATTTTATATTTACAGGTATAGAAAAACATTAATAAAATACTAAAAAGGCAAATAATAATAAAAAATCCCCTTGTACTGCAGAGTTTGACTTTTCAAAACCTCATGGAAATCCTGTATTTCAGTACACTGGGTACTTAAGGGTAAATAACAGTTTCATTTTTTCCAATGCTTTAAATCCTTGACAGCTTGTTAACTTCCCAGCTACGGATCATGATACCTCCCTTCCAAGATAGGCCTGCAGTTCTAGGCATTACTTTAAGAAAATACAATTTAGTTTACAAGACTTCACATTTAAAGTCTTCTGGAAGTAAACTAAAAAACGAACAAACAAACAAAATATTTCCTGCAATAAAACTCCCTATAAACAAATACTGGAGAACAGCAAATTACTTCATAGCATTAGACAATTAAATAAAGTCTTTCAAATGAGAAAGGATTACTTTAGCTACTGAGAAAGAGACAGTTGTTACGCTTGGATGTGCTTTAGAAGGGGAAGTTTTGTTAAGTGGTGCCTTCAACAGAAAACGGTTTGCTGATCCATCGCCAGCATGTAGCAGCTTCTCTCTGTCAGCTTCAGGTGCTGCTCGGGGTGGGCACAACAGTTGTCAGAAAGGACTTACTTGAGGATCATCACTGGAACAGCGTGCATCTTCATTTGAGAACAAAAGTACTTGAGTTTTGAAGCTGAAGTTATTAATAAATGGTGAAAAAAGGTCAAACCTCTGTATTTATTTCCTCTGCTTAGAATGCGTCCATTTGCTGAGGAATATGTTTTGGATGTGACATCATGTAAAATCTAGATGTCATTTATTTTAGGAAGGTCTCCAAACCAATTCTTGCAAGTTAAAATCTCTTTGGAAGTTATTTAATGGCTCTTGCACTTATGTTGAGACTTTACTCAGAAATTTAAGTTCAGAAACTGTTGAGCTAGACATACTTGTCAGCAGTTTCCAGAGCAAGTCTGATCATTCTGTAGGCAGCACTACATTTATAACAGCTGTCAGTCCTATAAATTTAGCCTTGGGCATTAGAAGTCAGACATAAAAGTCATGCATTTTGTTCCCAGCACAACAAAAACAAAAGGACTGTGTGTACCTGCTGTCTCCCTAGGAAGGACAGAATCATACTTCCACCTCACGGCATCAAGGTCCCAGTCACTGACATCTCAAGCTGGAATCCTAATGCTTCACATCTCAGAAGTCAATTAGGATTAACTAGTTGTATTTGTAAGGATTACATTTCAGATGGCAATAAGTGATATAAATGAGAATAATGGGATGAAAGTGGGAACAGAAAACATGTCCACTCTTAGCACTTTGTGCTCAAAGGGGGACTGGGTTAACTTTGTGTTCCTTTTGCTGAGTTTCTTCTGCTCTCCAACAGAAGCTCAACGGGTGACCATGGCTGCAGACTTGCATGCTCTTCTGGAAGTTTGAACCCGTAGGATTTTAAATACCATAACAAAGTACTACATCTGCCCTGGAAAGCAATCCTGACCTGGCAGAAGCAGCAACATTACAGTTTTATAGATCTCTTACACTCATAATTACTAGAACTATACAAAACTAACACATGCCCTACAACACAAGTTCCCCAACATGTCAGTGCTTAGCAAAACTCTTTGGGCTAGGATCATTATAAACTGTTCAAATAAAGACACAGTCCCGCAGCAGCTTTATCTCCACTCCTTTAGAATTAATCAGCCCATTAGTCATTTGTTTTGCTGACTGCTCAGCCCTGGCCTTCTCAGGACAGAGTAATTCAATTTTGCCTGGGTTGCTATGACTATCACAGAGAAAAGAAGTGAAAGAATGTCTTCTATAGAAACAAATAAATACATTTAAAACCTGAGATTTTTGAGGTGAAGACACATCACTATTTTTAGCTTGGTGTTTTCTTTCTAATATTAATAATGCATGATAGAATTGTTTCCCTAAAAATAAAGAACAAATCACATGTGCCAACATTTCTACGTCCTTCTCCATTTCTTTGAAATAGAGATGATCAGCCTGGGATGTAGTTCAAAATGCGCAATGTGTGGACCATATTTTATAACGAGATCCATTCAAACCAGGAACCACCTTTTTTTAGAAAAAAATATTAACTAGTGAGCTCTTTTGGCTGCAACTATCTTGACTTCCTGAATTTACCCTTGAAGATTTATGTACACAAAAGTTAGCTGAATAGCTAGAAAATCTATCGGGTAACTATTGGAATTTTTCATAGTTCTGATAGGAAACACACCGCAGCAAGCCAAGCACTAAGCACTTCACGGATTTTCTTTTTCCCTTGGGAATGCCTTGCTCTGGAAAACAAAAAGGATTTTCATTTTCTTTTATTTAAAAAGAGCGATAAATTCTGCTGTTTGGATCACTGATGACATACTACTGAATCTGATCATTTTCAAGCTACCAAAAAAGGGTTAGCTTAGTTTGAAGGGTGATCAGAGTTTTGACATGCTTCTCCTTTTACCTATCTTACTGTAATAAGGCTGCCACCTGAATGACACATTTTTGAGCTGGGCATCATATCTGCATGCAGAGAAAGCTCTCAGTCACTGAGTGACAGCAGCTATTGCAGCCACTCATCCTTAAAGAAAACATATTTTCTGTTAATACCTGCAAGTGCTCTGCTAACAGGAATTTCCAAAATCTGGATTATAATGGCTTCAACATGCTTTATTGATCTATTTTATTTCTTTATTGGAGTGTGGCTAGAAGCAAGATGATCTGTTTTATATAATGTTCTGACCTTCCCCTAAGCTTGGCAAAATCTCAGGCATAGCTGAAAGAATGGATGTCAAGTAAAAAATAGATTTGGAAAGAGCTTTTGAAAAATCATTCTCCAGTTAAAGGTCACTGAACACTAGTTAAATTATATAAGGAGACTGGGAATTAAGATTATGCACCTTTGGCTGTTTTCCTGCTTCACAGAATGTGAGAACAATTAATAATGCAAAGAGCTTACAGTATTTAATGATGCAGAGCACTTAGCAGAAATACCCATGCTATTTCCAAGACACCACAACAAAGATTGAACCATCTAAAGGAGGCTGGCTTTTCTGCCTGCACTGGGTATCATCTTGTTCCTTCATGATTTCTGAAAGCTCTACCCCACTCTCAATTTCTTTCCTGAAGAAGCAAATACCAGCACAATCCAGAATTCCCCTTGCCTAATTAACCTCCCATAGAAAGACTCCAAAGGTTTACATTTTGTCCTCAATTACACCCAAAATCCCAGTTTACTTAAAAATAAATAAATAAATAAATAAAGTAAAATGCTCAGGGTAGAATGGAAGATTAATAACGCAGATTAATGACCAGGTAAAAGATTTGAAAAAAGGGCCAGTTTTTGCACTAGAGGAAGGTTACCAGAGGGGTCCGTGTTACATCCTATTGGGCATCCCCAGCATCTGCATGGATACAAGTCAGGGTGGATGAACAGCAGTGTGACTGCCCAGAGCATCCTATCTGGGTCTCAGTTTGTGTACTGGATTGCTAGAGAAAGAAGAGAGACAGGACCCATAGAAGATAATCTGTTTTTTTAACATTTCTCTGAGGATTGCATTCAAAATCATTGATCTCAATGAGAAAAATGATGAAGCAGAAGAACAGCAAAGCTTCAAAGTTAATAACAAAAACACTTGGTTGATGACTTCACTTGCACTCTCTCAGTAGCAGCTCTTACAGTAAAAGCTCAAAAATGCAAAGCTAAGCACATAAAAGCAGGAGCAGGGCAAGAATGGCTAAGAGGCAGAGAGTCAGAAATGCCAGGCACTTCAGGACTTGTGCCTGGCAACACCTCTCCTGTTCCCTGCTCTTCTGAGGCAGGTCATAGCTGTGGATTTTAATCCCTCATAGAGTGCAATTAGACACGCTGGGACACGCTGCGTACCAAGGCCTTTGCGGAACAGTCCCGGGGAGCCTGCCGGGGTCTGGTGCCAGGCTGTCCGTGGAAAGCAATGAAATGGGTAAGAGCACACCTAACACCACACCTGCATAACGCAACACGAGCAGCCACTTCAAAGAGATCGAAACAGATTAAGTATCTGATGACCTTTATTCACATCTTGCCTTTTGTACTTTAAAAAAAAAAAAACACTTAAAATAAAATTTGGCACAAACCCATGCCAACTCCCACATGAAAACAAAGTTTTCCCAAGCTATACACATTTACTTGATCAAATCTTTCTTACTCACTCTGGATGCAGAGTGATCTGGTAAAGCCAGGATAATGAAATAATCTAGATCATTGTTTTAATTGACTGGAAAAAAATCTCTCATCCATTTAGGAGATCTGCACAAGGAAGAACAGACAGTGAGGGGATGGAAACATAGAAGAGGAATGCTTTGTCTTGGAGAAACTGCAACTTTATTTTGGAGTTGTGAAAATATTTTTCCTAACTATCATGCAAGTGTGAATCTGAATCTACAGATTCATGTCAGACACACACTTCTACAGATGCATGTTTTCTTTGTCAAGTCAATCCTTGCTCATCACAGCAGAATAAAAATGAGTTGATTGATACAACAGCTATTTGATTGATACTACAGCTTAGTACTTTACTATTTTAATGTATATATCTAATTCAGCATCTTAGAAGAATAATACTCCTCTAACTGTAAAATAATAGGACATGAGCTGGCTGTAGAAAAAGCATGGGGCTTTTGGCAGAAGAAAATTTTTGTGTATAAGAATTTGTTTCACCATGACTATTGCTGGTTTTGCATGTTTTGGGCACCTGCATTTTTATTTTCCCAGTGCTCAGGCTGAATTGAGAGGGACTCCACTCCAGGTCTAACACTTTGGCAGGGACTGAGCACCAGCAGCACTACTCCTGTGTTCCTCACTAATATGTATAAATAAGATGCAATGGCTGGGAAATAAGTAAATAAAAGAGATGAAGCCACACAAGGTGAAATTTTTCTGATTTTGATGAAACCTCTCTTAAAGTGTTTTTGTCTCATTCACCTATATATCCTCTTCTTTCTTGTGTGCTCCCACTTATTCACCTCACCTGAACAATCCCTGCCAGAGCATCCTACACTGTGGTCCCTTCTTTCAGCACCACATCCAATGCCACTAGTTTCTTCAACATAAAAGATGAGAACAAATGCCTGCCTTTTCTTTTTAATGGATTTTATGCCAGGAAGAAAGGCAGTGCTATTTAGCAATGCTATTTTTGTCATCATAAGCAGAAACAGAACAGGTTTCAGCTACATCTGTATCACCAGCTCCCTTCTCCAAGGCCAGGGTGCATACCCACTCCCATTTCCACATCTGCATGCAGCTCAGGTGAGCACAATCTTTTACTCCTGAGATCTAGTTTCTGTCCTAGGGACACCTGGGTCCACCATAGCACATAGTCATGGCTGTGATAGACTATGCCACCAGAAAAATTTCATCAGGTGAATCAACTCCTTCCATCTTACTCAAGTCTGGGAGGTTGGCAGGGAAATATAAGCATAATTTGCAAGCTTTATTAACTGCCTTACTAATAGAGACTTTGGCTGTGACTGAGATTTCTCAGAGGCTGGCAAGACTTTTTAGGCGATCTGTGGTCCTCAGTCTGTCGTTTGCAAGATATCAAGAAATAGACCATAACTGACAGTTATCAACTTTAATAAAACCACACACACACTCCTATAGGCAAAAACAAGTCACCAAACTAAGAAGAAAAGTCACCAAACAGAAGAAAATAGAGATTATGCCCAAATGTTTAAAGTTAACCATTTTGACTAGTATTCCGGGACTGTCCGTGGATTTTTGTTTATGAACAGTGGTCCTTAGACTGAAAGCAACTGGGATACATTGATTCAGGGCACACCAGTCTAACTCTGTGGTATTTGGATGGTTAACTGTTGTCTGCAGCCAAAAGAGCTCTGTATTTAACATCTGAATGAGGAAAAGAACTCCTAAAACCTGTTGGAAAAGCATACTGAAACAGAAGCAAAGCAAATGACGGAGCTTTGTAAAAATGCAGGTATTAGCAAATCTGGTAAGGTGGAGAACATGGAAGAGAAACTGAGAAAGGAGGAGGAAAAGGCAACAGCTGGCATTTCACACCACAGTTCACAATCCCATTGAGAACAGTGAGCAGCAGCCCTCAGCCTGGGACAGATATTTTATTCAAGGGTAACCTGTGACCACAGGGCTCCTGCAGACATGCAGCAGCAAAGAGAAGGGCAAAGCTTTAGCTGCCACCATCCCCCAGCTCCCAGCCCTCCTCCCCACCTGCCTTCCAAACACCACTGCCCCAAGGCACGGATGTCTGATCCACTTACCAACCAGCTCTCAACCCACCCCACTTGTCAGCCAAGTGTTTTAAGGCAGACTGATTTCAAAGCTGGGTTCCCATCGGGAGGGTGGAGCAGACGGCAAGGGGCAGAAAAGCAGCAGCCATCAGGGAAGGAATTCACAGGGGCCAGGGAAGTTAAGCTCTACACAGCTGCTGCTGAGTCTTTGCTTTCAGCTCAAACTCAGCCTTAAACCTGTGTCCTTTTATGCTAGAATTCAGTGTTTCAGTGGGTTTCTCATCAGAAATGACAGAATGCCTATTGGTCGGAATCTACTGATCAGCAGAGGCCTGATAAGCGTCTTCTAGAAATGCCAAGTTTTTGTATAACATTTCTACTATAACAACTTAACCTGTGAAATATTACATTACGAAACAACTACACATAACATTGGCATTTCTTTTCAACTTGCATTTGTATGTATGTACCCATGAGCTCTTCTTCAGACACACCAGAGCCTCCTGGGCAATTTTTTCATGGTAAAATGCTTTGGAAGAAAAAGGAAATGAAACTCAGGGAAAAGCATCACACTCCTTTGCTCAGCCTATACTGACCAAATACCACCCCCCCTTAAGCATACATTCTTCATTCAGAGGCCTTGAGGCCTTCCTCTCTAACCCTTGCCCTTGATGCTGCATTTTCAACTAGCTCCCTTCAGAAGTGAGTCTGAACACTTACAGACTGAGGATGTTGCCAGAAAAGTAGTCAGTTGTATAAAGTAATAAATTGCAATCAGGGTGCCTGATATTTAAGTCTAATTGACAAATTAAGGGCACAAAGACAAAATCCACAGGAATCCCAACCTTGATGATTCTGTGTAAAACCTTCTCCATGTGTCTATTTTTGTTTTTAAATGTATAAGGTTCAGGCACGTGGATCTAACAGCATTCAGATAAGTACCTAATAGATCTTTTCATCAATACGAAAATATATCCAACAGACAACACTGTATAGAAAATAGATAATGAGAAGATGTGATTTGTCCTTGGAAATGTTATTCAGAGTGGGCTTTGCAGCTTTTTCTCTGAGCCTTTTGATGCTCGTAGGGCTGACCACGTGTCTTCAGTCACTGTGTGGTCAACACTTCTATGCCTAAAACAGGGTTTGAGTGGGAACAAACAATGACTTCTTCAACTCTGTTCTGCCTGAAAATTGCCTGTGCTCCCAAGCAACTGGTCTAGCACCATTTGCCCAGAATTCCTAATCCTGGGTCCAAGGAGGTACTAAGGGCTGCAGGCTCTTCATCACCCACTGCCCAGAAGAAAAATGGGCTCATGGTAGCTATAAGCCATGACCCACTTCTGCCTCAGTGCTCAGCTACAGCGTGCTGGTGCACAGAATTGCTTCCTGCTCCAGGTGTAGGTGTTCACCTACTGAAAAACTACAGTTTTGTACAGTTTTGTATTGCAGAAACTGCACCCTTGATGAGCTCTAAAAAGAATATTCTAAAGGCAACAGTTTGTTGTTAGTACATATCTGAACCTGAACTAAAGAAGTAAACCTAGAAAAGACAGTCATCAGAAAAAACGACAGTAAACGTTCTTACAGGGAAAAAAAAAAATAATAAAAACAATAAGGTTTTGGAAGTATATGGAACTTAGACACAGCTTGCAAAAACCTGAGCACACTGAACTCTGAAATTCTTCTCCTTAAAGAGTTCCCGTTCTGTTTGCCTGAGGACACAATACTAAGGACAGTATTATTTATTACATACAATAAAAACACAACTTTAGGTCCTTTTAAAAAGTTACTGATATTGATCTTGGGTTCTTTATACAGGACAATATCTGTTACTTTCCTAAACATTTACTGGATTGCAGCTAAATTTATTTTTTCATATAAAATGGAAGTGTGTCTGGCACAATTTACTTTTTTATTTTATTTTTTATAATGGTGTATTAAATCAGTCCAGAGACATTGACAACAGAGTGGTAAATATTTAAGATTACATCTTCTTTCCTACAACATTATTTTTTTCCCTCTCTATCAGATCTACTGTCAAATAACTCAGTTCCCCCTTTTATTCTCACTCTTCAAATGCTCTCAGCATCTCAGCTATACTAAGATCATCAGATTTCATTGGAACAATGATCAGACATCAAAAGTCAAAAGAGCACTTCAGGCACGATCCAAAGTTACTGTGGTCAACAGAAAACATTGTCTTCTATTCGACTGGCTCAACATTAAGCTCCAAATACTTATTATCACTTCTAATGATCATATGCCACAGCCTCCAATAATATTCATTACAATGAAGTGTTTGTTGTTTTGTTTTGTTTTGTTTTTTTTGGGGGGAGGGGAAATGGCAACAGTAAATGAGATGAGACATGGCCAGATAGAAAACTCAAATATCCATAACCCTTCTCCTATCTAGGGATTGCTAGAAGACCAAAATGAGTATTTCTTTCCCTTTCTCCATCTAAGAAAGATTCACAAAGGACTTCAAACAAAGCTCAGGGAAACATTCAAAAAGAAACATCATCCATCAGAGCTAGGATAATCATGCAATTATCATTCTGATCTGGAATTCCCAGCAGGTTAACAGCTACCTTGCAAGAAAAACTGCTGAACATCAGGCAATCATTATACACTTCCTTTGGAGAAAAAAAAAAAAAAAAAAAGGCAAATTTTATTCATTCAGTTGTGCTTAGATATGATGGCACAAGACAAATGCTAGCAGCCATTCACAAACATTTCTCCAGAGAAAGCTTTTGTGTTTGCAATTCTCTGATCACCTGTTGGGCCAAGCAGGAGGTTGTGTTGGTTGGTTGGTTATGGGCTTCTCCTGCTGCTGTTTTCCTTCTCCTGTACCACAGACATGCCTTATTTGAAATTCTGATACAAATCACAGCACCACAGCAAAGCTCAACATTTCAGGGATCTGCCTTTAGCCATAATTATAGGCTCACCTTTGTGCTCTGCACTTTCAAGGGTGGCAGCTGCTATAAATTACCACAGGTGGGGAGAAAAAAAGAAAAACAGCAGCATTCTTGAAGGGGCACCAAACAAGCTACAAGTCTGTCCATTGACATTTTCCTCCTGGATAACTCAGGCCAGGAGGTCAAAACAATGGCTGACTAACAAGACAGCATGCAGGGAAAAGGTTACCATTAATAATGCAACAGGAGAGCGCTATGTGGACAAGTAATGGTAGGAAAAACATACCAAAATGACCAGTAGGATACAGGGGTCATGAAAGAAATGACTAGATGCTAGTCAGAGAAGTGATTTTCTAAAAAGGATGCAATGCTGTTAGCTAAATATCCTTCCAAGTGTTCAGTAACTTCTTCTCCTTATGTATTTACTTCAGAATTAGCAAGTACAGATCTACTGATGTTCTTACTTTATTAGCAACATAAGCCAATGCTTGAGTTATTTTGCTAGATAACTTTCCTACACAACCTCTGACTTGTACACTCAGACGACTGAAGAAAAAGGAAAAGACAAATGGAAGCGTACCTTGTGAATGATGCCATTCAGGCCACTTTGGAGAGAAGCATTCTCTTCCTACCACAACAACAGCACAAAGAGTGGTGGATCAGCTACCTGATGCCACCCCTCACATACAGTCATCCCTAACAGTTTCACTAGTCTATGCACTAATTCAACCTTTGATCTGACATTGATTTCCAAAACTAATTGTGTTAGTAGTGTTCTGACAAAGAAAATACCTTCTTACAAGATGTGTAATTTTAAGGTTCCAAGAAGGTATAACGCCAGGTGTTAGTGAACTGCAAACATAATTCATTTTCTTAAAGCTAACTGTTCTCTAATTCTTCTCTTACACTACTGTAAACCAGGAATAACTTCAGCGAATTTCTGTGAGTTACAGCAGACAAAGGCTTGTGTATGTAGAAAAAGAAACATACAATCTATGTTATATAAACTAAAAGCAGGGAAAAGAGTTTAAGTAATGGTTTTATAAACAAAACCCTGTCATATCTATAATTGATGACCAGGAAATGACTCTTTTCTGCATAATAAAGAAAAAATGGCCCATCTGACAACCCCTCATATGAATAACAAACATGAGGTGCAAGCCACTGACTGACGTGAAGGATTTACAAGGTAAAGTGAACATGGTATTCCTTTCCAGCAACAGCTTTGAAAGTGGTTTTGCAGTTTAGTTGTATGGAGACAATTCTGGAGAAAAATGTGCATGCGTGGGAGTATATAATTGTAGGGAGAAGACAGAGACAGGGTGCAGGTAAACTGCCTGTTCAGTAATCTTGTTGCTAAATAATCTCTTCTCCCACCAATGTCAAAACAGAAAATGTATTCAGGGTGTCCTTGTACTCTCTTTTGCTTGTATATACCTAAAAAAAAAAAAAAAAAAAAAAAAAAAAGCCTTCAGTCATAGCCTTCAAGTACAACACAATAAAAATTATTTCAGAACTGGTTTTGGTCAGGTAGTTAGGAAAAGAAGCCTCAGCACAGTATCCTTCACATGTGGGAGATAACAAAAGATTCAACTTCCTAATATTCTTTCTAATGCTAATCCCAGTTTTGTGATTTTAGCTCATCTTCATTGCAGGCTACTGAAGTAAAGACATAATAGGACTATGACTAGGACTTCCTAAAAACAGCTATGTATTACCTTTTTCATCAGGAACAAGCACATATGCTGCTTTAGGTCAGAATCCTATAACTGGCTATAACTGCTGATGTCTGGAAGACCAAACCAAGTTTCTTCATTGTAGAATGTCTGAGGTATAAGCACAAAAGCTGGAGAGGAAGTCAATAGATCTTTTTTTAAAATATGCCTACTAGAAACAACTACATTTATTTTAAAGATATCAGTACCTCATAAGTGGTAACAAATTAGTATGAATATGACAGCATGTGTGAATCAGTAATTCATGTTGCTGCTTTATATTCAACATTACCCAGTCGATATGGAGTATGGGCTGTCCTGCATTATGTATTTCTTCTTTCTTCTCTGAAATGTCAAACTTTTTCTTCAGACTACAGAGACAAAAACAGATTTACACTCATATCCCAAGTGATTCACTTCCAGAACAATTAAGCCTCATCTTGGGACTCTCTGAATCTCTAATGCTCTATACGCCTCATTACAAACAGCTCTAAAACTTCTGTATGTTAAGGCACAAAATCAAAAATTATCTGGACTAAGTGTTTTCAATCACTGACACTCCTCTGCACTCCCTGCTTTGAGAGTGCAATGTCTGAGGAGAAAAGATAAAGAGCTGGTTCACAGAGCCAGCTGAGGAACAAAACAACACTAATCCAGCATCCCTCAAGGAAAAAGAATAGCTTTGCATAAAGCCACTCCACCTTCTAATCACATGATATCTAATCTCTGTATCAGAGACACGCTAGAGAGCTGAGAAGATACGAGGGTGCCGAGACAAGTTTCGATAGCTTCTACTAACTTGGGCTTAGAAATACAAAGTAATGAGGAAGCCAGGTATGGGCAGGCAAAAAATGGGGTTTTCCTATGACTTAAAACCTGGTGAGAGGCAAACAGAGAGACTGAGGCAACAAAGCATCCAAATCACTGCAAACATGACAATGTGCAGATTTTGAACTGGCACATTTTTTTCATCATTTATTTAATGAACCAGTGAATTCAAGCTGGAGTTAAAGCACACTAGCACACTGTGTCTCAAGAGTTCTGTTACGCTGTCAGATTTTATTCAGACCACCTGAATTATAAGACTGACAGAAATCAAAGTTTATCTGAGGATATACAAGGAAATGACACTGTGTCAATCTGTGTTGCAATTCTAATGGGACAAGTTGTCCTTTCCTCAGACAGGCTGATACCCTTAACATCATGAAAAAAGAGACAGACAGAATGAGCAACTGAATGAATACCAAAGCACCTAACTCAAACAAACAGTGTGACAGGGTATGGAGGAAGTCTGCACTCCTTCACGACCACAGCTGTGTAAAAGCCAGTTTGAGCAGCTGTGCTGTGCCAGGTATCAGGGAGCACAGGGGTGAATGGAAAAAGGCGCTGGTTCCCATGACAGCAACCCTTAGGGCTCTTCAAGAAGGTGAATGGCAGGCCAGGGACAATCCTCAGCTGCCTTCTTGAGCCACATCCCTAGGATTAAGCTTCCAACCAGACTGAAGAAACCAGCCTATCCACCAGAGAGGCACAGGCCCCCCCCCCTTAAAAAAAAAAAAAAAAAAAAAAAAAAAAAGAGAGAGAGAGAGAGAGAGATTCCTGGCAAGTAAAAAATGTTTGTTTTTTCCTGGAACTGTCTCCTTTCTCCCTTTATACATGCCAAAGGCTTGACATTTCTCCACTTTTACCTTGTGGTCAAGAGTAGGCCCCAGAGTGGCAGCCCCAGGCCCCAGGATGGGTCCACCTTGGGCCACACATGGTGTTTCTGCAAGAGAAAGAGCTGTCCCATCAGAGACAAACAAGAAAACTCCACCTTCCACCCCTTTCAGTTCACTCACACACTTCTTTAAAAACTGATGTAACAGATCTGAAGGACCAGAAGAGCCTGCAGTCATGGCCAGCGCTGCTGTACACAGCAACCAGCATTGAGTCAGCCAAGACTCCTGCAGACCTCACCTACCCTACTTCACAAAGAATTTTATTTGAAAGGGAAATGAAATAACTTCACATAAGTGACTGATCAAAGAGGCACACCAAGTTATTGTTCATATGACACCTTATTTTGTTAAGTTGACCTCCAAATGAAACTCGAGCCCACAGGTTGCTTATCAGAACACCTAGCACACCGCTGAATGTCACATTATTGAGAGCTTAAATGCATCTGTTTAATATCTGAAAGATTATCTTGCTTTATAGCACACAGACAATCAGAGGATCAGAGTAATTGTTTCACAAGCACAGGTGCTTTTTGTTCCTGTAATTCGCTAACCAGGAAGAGAAGCCAACCTGCATAACACCCGGAGCAGATTAAATTGTTAGCTGTCACACACAAGATAAAGGAGAGAAGTCATTTCTGCGCCTCCAGTTTCACAGGCAGAATTCAGTTCCAGAATACATACAGTGTTGCCAATACCTGGCATTACAAATTCATTAGTCAGCTTTCATTCTTCCTGCAACAATCCCCCTACTCAAAAGTCTTTTAAAAATCTCTTTTTCATGATGTATCCCTTTGTCTTCTGGTGTCTGGACATTGAGGAGGAATTAAGCTCCTATTTTCTGGCCTTTCCCTGCAGAACAGCTGAGCCAAGAGATTTAAAACACACCCCTTTTTCTAATAAAACATTAGTGTCTCCCCTCAAGAAGTCATGGCTTTCAGAAAACTGCAGAGGTCCCTAAGAAAACGTAAGTACTCATCAACAACCCATATACTTCTGTGAAATGGTGGAGAGGAACCAGTCATGGTGCTGATCCTGACACAAGGGTATCATTATGAATGATTTATCATTATGTGTAAACGAAACTTTAAATCAGCTTAAGAGTTTTGGAATGTTTCTACATGAATCCATGATAAAACTAAAACACCTGACATTGATTTGCATGTACAACAGAAAACATGGAGAACTGTAGAAAATTACGTATTAAAAAGTCTGACATAAGACAGTGAGAACCAGCCACAATGAAATTTTATACCAAGCCATACTTCAATTCAAGCATAACCTATTGGGCTTGTTCTAGACACAAAATATAAATATTTTTGGCTTGAAATATCAATTTTCTAAGTACAGAAACACTAATGTTTATCCATCTAGATCAGCTCAAGAAGGTCCAGCAATAAGACAGTACTTCAGCACAGTCTTCTCATTTAGCTTTTCTGAGGAGAAATAAAAATAAATAAATAAATAAATAAATAAATAAATAAATAAATAAATAAATAAATAAATGGTGCTTAGCAAATTAACAGACGAGGAAGTATATAGCACTCTTGTTCATCTCCACTCACTAGAAAATTTCTGTCTGCTGTACTCCCAACTCAGTCCTCTGTTTTGTGGCCATAGTTCATATGTGCAGGGTCCCCTGAACTATAAAAATCCTCTAATCAGCCTGTACTTTACAGTTGAGAAAACTCAGAATGACCCAGAGAACCCGGCCCACAAGCTCATAGAAAATAAGTTGAAAAATGAACATGTGGGCCTAGGCAATGTTTTAAGCATTAAAGAGTTTGCACATGCGCAGACAAGCAACATTTCATCGAGAAAGTGCAAGCCAAAGTAGCTGCATTTGAAAATTTGTATTTCAAATTAAATTGTAGGGGAAACTATAAGTTTGTCTATGTATTTAGATGGTCTAATTTCCTCCAAAATCTGTGTTGTAAGATCCCTTTCCCTCTACTCTGTTTTCCCATATTAGCAAAAGAAAGCAGTTCATGAAATACACATGGACAACACCCAGGAAAAACTTCAATTACTATACTGAATGTGACATCCCTCTGGCAAAGGGGGCAATATGAAACACATCCTCCTGGACTGCCATTAGAGTCAATGGAAAGAAACAGGGCACAAGTCAGAAGGAACTGAAAATGGAACAGGGGAATTACATCTCAAAAATTTGTCTTTCTCTACTTTGACTATACAGGGAGCTTAGGATGACTACCTATGATTCAGACAACAACTCCAGAGATATTTCAAGTTGGATGAGATGAATCCCAGCACCAGCAGTTTCCTAAGAGCACTCGTATTTCATCAATGGAACTTCTTAAAGAGGAACCTTGTCTGGTGGAGAGGACAGCCAGGTTGACATCTGATGGTAAACCTTGCCAGAACACGTTGGTGGAATCCAGTGTTTCACCAGTACATTCATAAATATATACAGAAAGAGTATGAAAAAAAATAATAATAATAAATCAGAATAGCCAGAGGGAACAATCTTGTTCCTAGAAAGCTCCTAGCCTTGTCAGCTACCATTTGACTTAAAAGATCACTCAGGTGTTTTTCCATAGCTGCCATATTATATTTATGTTGTGTTCAGGTTTTGAAGGGACAGGCTTTGTTACTAATCAAGTTTATTTTTTCCACTCTCCAGCTAAGCTGTCTTTCCTCTACAGATATATGTTTATTATTTATCTCTATTATACAACACAAAGTCATTTCAAACATGTCATTTAAATTCCATGCCCATATTTTAAATGAAGGATAGGTGTCTCATATATCAGTTTTAATGGGATCTATACTACACTGTGTTTATAGAATAATCTCATATAAATAAAAATCCAAGCAGCAATCTAGAAGGTATCTTAAATGCCCTCTCTAAAAAGTGTACTTCAAACTCAAAAGAGTGCATAGCCCACAAATTGTGAGTAGCTAATAAACTGCAAACATTTGTCTTTGCAGGATGGAAACTTTGAACTACAATGAAAGAGTACAGTGATTCTCCTTTTGGAAGGAGAATCCTTATTCTCCTAGATTGTTTTTTTTTTCTTTTTCCAAGGAAAACAAAAAACATGTAATTATATGGCACTCAAGAACTGCATATTACTCTAAGCTATTGAGAATTCATGTTTCTGAGAGAATACAGAAAACTTCAAACTTCATGTTTATTTTTAATCACCACTACTGATTCTATTCCCTAATAATTTAACATGAACAAATGGAGAGCAAAGGCAAGCTTTTAATATTGGGAGAGAAGAGACTAAACATTAACAATGTAAACATTGTGAATGAACACTAAAAAAAAAGAATAAACTTCTCTTTTACTTTAAAAGTTTTTCTGCTTTTTTCCTTCAAAAAGCCAGGGGGAAAGAAAAGTACCTGGAAAGCTTCTTGTTCTAACTACAGTTAGTTATTTTAAAAAGGCATCCCAAATCCCAATGTAGTATTTAGGAAACTGCATTTTAGGCAATTTTCTGGAGATTTATCAGACACAAAATTAACTCTCCCCCCCCCCCCCAAAAAAAAAAAAAAAAATTAACAACAGAATGCATTGTACTGACTAGCCTAGAATGAAAAATTAGTTGTTAGTTCCAGCCCAGCCTTTGTTGTGATCTCATTATAAACTACTGAAAGAATATCCTCTTTTCCTGCTGAATGTGCTTTTTCCTGTCTTAGGACATCCATCTCCTGTTGCTGCTACTGCTGTTGTTTACTGAAAGGTTTTTCTAAACACGATGTGTGTTACCATGCCCAGGTCTGACAGCAGTTTGATGAGTAGGGTAGGTATTCCCTGTAGCTTTCCTTTTTCGTTATGAAAGATTTGTAACTAGATTTGTTCCCAAACTATGAATGAGGTGATCTAGAAAGCCAAGATGTTTGCAGGTTTGAGGTGGCCCTAAGTCATTCCTTAAAAGAAAATCTTTATTTTAAAAAGCTACTCTTGGGACCATCCAGCTTCCCATTCTCATCTCATGAAATTCCCATTTCAATCTCACACACCAGGCAGTATCCCCTCACTGCAACACATCAAGGCATACTCCTATTTCAGGGTGACGTATAAATCCAATCTTAGCACATTAAATCCTCGAGCTACTTCTTCACCAGGACTTGACTCTATTTTCAGTCATTCGAAAAACATTTTTCCTAATGAAGACACAGCCCTCTGGGAAATCAGGCCCAAATTTGCCCATCACAGCTGTCATTCACTGAGGTACTCAGCATATACCGTCACCTAAGACAGGTCCAGGTCATGAAGGAGAAGTACAGAGAACAGCCTATGAGTGCCAATTAGTGTTCACATTCAAGCTGACTCAGCTTCAGTGGTGAGACACAGCCTAAGTTTTTTGTGTACCAGCAATTTTCTACTTTCTTGTGCCTATCTCTAGCTATTACCATGCTTCACTATTAAGACCTTCCTCCCCACCCTCCCACCCCCCTGCTTAATTCCAAATATAGCTATTGCTTCCTTAGGCTCCTGCTTTTTCTTACTTGTTCATCTACTTTTTGTATTACAGGCTAATGATCTGTCAACCAATATTAAATTATTTGCTCTCCTAATTGCGTATTTTCAAATAATAGACTGTGGAATAAGGTGGCTACCTTAGCACTTTCCCTGTGTATTTCAAAAGAAGAAAGAATTGATACATTAGAAATGAAATACTCAACCCCCAAGAGAAGCCTAGTTCTATTTATTACTCACAAAATGCATCATCCACAAAATTAAAATATTTTACAATATTTCCATAGTATTTATATTTTTATCACCTTTCAGTACTGGTTGCTTTCACTGCGAAGCCTATGAGGTTTTCTCAATTTCAGATCAAACATTCAAAGCATGCTGAAAATTTAATACCAACAAAATGCTGTACTTGAAAACAAAGAGGAAACGAAGTGGTTGAACGCAGTTGTATTTTTTTTACCTTGTAAAAATTATTCCTGCACACCAATGGAAAAAATAATAATATAAAAACAGCTGTACAGGTTACCAGTTTAAGATCAGTTCTCCTATATTTCATAGGAGCTACCTAGATAAATATACTGAAGACTTCAAACTTTCAAGAAATTGAGGAGCCTCTGTTGATTAGGTTCTCTCTTTTTAACATGGAAAATACAGTAGCAAAGTTGTCAATAGGATGCACGCATACAGGAAACAACATCCCCTACTTGTCTCCTCCAAATCCCATAATTATTTTTCTTGGATGGGTTTTTGTTCATATTTTCTTCAACTCTTCCTGGACTTTACAATGAATCAACTACAACAGTGTGGTTACCCTAAACTCATGAATAGGCTGAAGGTGTAAAAAGACATGGAAAAACACTGACTAAAGGCTTGCTGGCAACTCAATAGAGACATCTGAGTAAGCCAAATAAAGCTCCTCTCTTTCAGACCTTTCAGATTCACAAAATAATTTTTCACCGACACTTCACCAAGATTTTCATCCTCATTTCGTGAACATGCTGCAGTTGGACAAAAAAAAAATAATAAATAAATAAAAAACACTTTGTTTGGAGGACAGAAAAATGAGACCTTGCAGCATCACAAGACACTTACAAGACTACGAGAAAATGGTATCATGTCAGTTACTAAGACCATTCACAACAGTATTCCTTTCTTTCTGCTCAACCTTTGAACACATATACTTTAAGTATAAGTAAACTATTATTACTATTATATACTATTATTTAAGTATAAGTAAACTATTCCAACTGAGAGAAAAATCAAGATTGCGTGACACTGGGTTAAACCTAGTGAAGTAAATTTTTTATGATTTCCTCAAGGAGATAATCCACCTTTGTAATACATTTCCACAGATTATTAGTACAGTGATAGGCCTACCAAACTTATCTTCTTGGTACAAAATAAAACTCATTTTAAAGGCTAATATGACAGATAGATTAATGCAGAATATTGCTTAGCTTCCAAATGTTTGTTTTAATTATTATACTCTAAAAAAAAACTCAGTAAAGATTCAGAAGATCCTTCAAGTCCTTAGTGATCTGTGACATTAAACACAGGAAGCCCAGGAAGATATCAGCTATGCCTCATATTCTTTTCTCAAGATAAGAAAAATAAAATAGGAAATAGACCATAAGCCTACATTGATCTTTAACCTAAAATTCAGGGCAATTAAAAAAAAAATGCAAAAATAACTTTCACACAAATCAAAGAGATAACTTTAAGGTAACTTAAATTTTCCTTGTGATTTACAGTTAGTTACTGACTGCATCTGTCAACAATTAACACTAACTGAAATTAACTTCTCAAAAATTTAATCCCAACATACTTCATCTCAAAACTTATAATATAATCAAGAGATGATGAAGAAACACTTATATAGAACAACCATTTTGTCCTTGAGTCCACAGGTATGAAAGGTGACCACCACTAGAGATGGCACAAGTGGCCAAAGGTAGACAGTACAGGTACAATATTACTGTGGGACATGTAGCAGTCTCACTACTATGAAATCTAATGCCATCTGCAAAGAAATGAGATACCTTTGTTGCTATTTCCCAAACATTTGACTTTCATGAGGTTGGGTTTGTTTGTTTTACACAAGAACATTGATATCTGACAGTAGTTGCTAACAGCACTGTCAGACTCTTTCCTGAAAGACTGTGAGAGGGCAAGTCATGCAAATATCCACATCCCTTTAGTTATATGCTTGCACTGACAGTAAAAAGCATTTCCTAATCAAAGACGACCTGTAGTGGTACTTCATGACTTCAGTCTTTGAGTCACGGACTTGTGTCTCTGCCCAATGGGCATTAAACCACTGGTGAAAAATAAGGACATATTGTTGGGTAATGCCTTGCTCACATGCTTAGATTCACATTGTTTAAGTGACTAACAATAAAACCCAAGACCCTAACATTAACATTTTAAATCATTACTTACTAAACTGAAAAACAACACCTCCCACTGCTGAAAACTCCAGGTTTGCCACGGTGACAAGGAGGTCACAAAAGTAGAGGTTCCAGTGGGAAACTAATCACAGAATCACAGAATTTTCTAGGTTGGAAGAGACCTCAAGATCATCGAGTCCAACCTCTGACCTAAAACTAACAGTCCCCACTAAACCATATCCCTAAGCTCTACATCTAAACGTCTTTTGAAGACTTCCAGGGATGGTGACTCCACCACCTCCCTGGGCAGCCCGTTCCAATGCCTCACAACCCTTTCAGTAAAGAAATTCTTCCTAACATCTAACCTAAAACTCCCCTGGCGTAACTTTAGCCCATTCCCCCTCGTCCTGTCACCAGGCACATGGGAGAACAGGCCAACCCCCACCTCGCTACAGCCTCCTTTAATGTACTTATACAGAGCAAGATCTCTGCCAGCTCCTGAGGTTTGTTGTTTTTTTTTTTTCACAGATTTTTCCCACACACATGTGAGTCCTAATTCTACACAATTTTTAGAGGTTGACCTTTCAGAGCACATTTCCTCTTAAGCAGGAAATAGTTTGAAACCATAAGTCCTTCAAAAGACAGGCAGGTGCTGCCCAAAGAAAAAGATTAAAATCATTTAAAAATTGAATTCCAGTCCAGTCTCAGTGACTGGAGTTAAATTAAGTGGCTCCAATATGAATTTGGGTTTTTGTGTCATCCATAAAATGAGATCAAAAACTATATTATATTACATATATTTATATATATATTACTTTTTTCCTTCTCAATATGGGAACAGGGAAGAACATTCCCACTTGGTTTGCTATCACTGACTACAGTTAACAGTGATACCTTCAGGAACTTCAAGTAGCTCTGAGAGGTTTGGCTACTTTCACGCCTCCCTGTTGCAGAGGAGAGCATCCGTACCACCACCAAGCAGGGTCAGGATCCTGCTGAGCAAAGCAGCCTTGCTCTTACAGAGAGCAGCAGGCTGAGTGATGAATAACACTGAAAAGCAGTGTGCCATTGCGCCCTGCCACTGCAGTCTTGTAGCAGGTTTTCAAGGCACTTCTTCCTTTCCCTGCAAGCCAAAGCCAGATGTAATACTGCTTTTACTGCCATAGAGAATAATAAAAGAGATGCCCTTAGTCTTTAATTTAAGGTTTACGACACAGAAAATTTTAATGGGAGTTAAATTAACTATTGACATTTATCACAATAATTTGCTCTGTAACCTCTGACCCACAAGACAATAGCAGGATAATAAAGGCTTTGGGACTTGACTGAGCTGACAGAAGCAGCCATCAGTTAGCCCATCTAATGCGAGACTTCTTGATTTACAGACAAAGAAAATCCACTGATGACTGTTTTATCTTTGAGATATGTTCACACAGGCAATCACTTCAACTCTCATATCCATTCCCTCCATAAGTATATGCAAAATTAGGTACTGAAAAGTTGTTTTAGAGGATGAAAGCTAAATTGCTACTGAACATCATGGAATACAAAACAATCAGCCAATGTGACATCTTGGCAAGAAGAATGCTTAAAAGCTTAAAAGATGATTTGCAGATATAAGGTTAGCTTAAAAAAAAAAAAAAAAAAAAAAAAAAAAAAAAAATTTAACATATGAAGCAATTATCTTTTAAACAAACTTTAAGCAAAGCAATATCGAGGAGCTCTGAGACAGTAAGAGACATTCTTTTTGCTTTCATAGTTTATTCAGTATACATGGTAAAAACTTGTGCAATACTGCAGCTTTCCTTTCAAAATAATATTTAATGCTAGCTATTAATAACACACAGCAGGCAGCAAGGTCCATAGTCATCCAACACACTCATTGGATTTCAAATCATGGGCAAGGAATTGTAAATGTGTTTTTTATTTTAATAAAACAAGGAGCACATCACAGCTAAACCCAGCATTCTGGATTTTTATAACTGAAGCATTGGTACCAACATGATTAATCTTATGTACCTCAGGAGCAACAGAAAGCTAATAAATATTCTCATCTTACCATAAAATGCCTGCAGGAAGCCCCACCTGTTGGTGTGACTCTGCCCAGGACTTTGTACCCAGATTCTTGCCCAAAGCTGCTCTGTTAAAGCCTGGCCCAACAAAGGCTACTAGTGCAACTTGGCTTGGATGTTACAGGCTAGAACAATTCTTGCATGTTGAGCCAAGTGTTAGCTGACTGTTTCATGAGAACACATTCCTGAATGGAGGCAAAAGAGATGGGTTTTAGCATGATATCCTGTGTTTAGGCACTGGGCAGGAGGCAGTATTTATTTAAATATACTTTTGCTAATTGTATAATCATGTGGAGAAGGTGGAACGATGAAGCCAATCACAGAGGCCTTAATTAGACAAAATTCTATTGAATTTAAGAGTTTTGCCTCTTTAAGAACTCAAGGCTCAGATATGCCTTCCTGCACCCAGCAGTTGATCATTATTTTTCCCTTGAAGCCTGATTAATTGCTTATATACTGTAACTTTTCTCCTGGCTTGTGTAACTGAACTCCTTTTCATGTGTCTCGTCATTTTTATTATCTAACTGAGCTATTGGCAACTGCATCATCCTGCCTCAGCAATTTCTATAGATTAAATAAATGTTGCATGAAAATATGTTTCTCTTTTTCTGTTTTAAACTTGTTGCCTTTTAATTTCAACGTCCCTTTGTTCTTTTGTTATGAGAAAGAGTAAAAGCTAGCATTTGATTGAGCTTCTCCATAACAGTTCATATTTTATACACGTCTAACATCTCTTACTGTCTCCTCCTTCCTTAAGTAGGTCAGGCAAGCCTTATAAATATCTCTTTGCTTGGTAGCCCCTCTGCTTGTAATAATTTCCATTGCCCTCTGAATCTCTTCTATTTCTGCCATACATGTCCTTTGCTATGATGCATCTGGAGCTGAATGTAACATTCAAGGTTAGGAGAAAGATGTACCTCTGTTTAGATAACACCAATTAAATATTTCCTGTGTAATTTTGTGTCACAGTATAACACATCCCATCACTTCACTTTCTCTTACTGCTGCTGCAAACCCTGTCCCCACCTCTACTGAACTGACCCTAAGCGCCTCATAACCCCACATCACATTTCCATTAGTCAATGTATTTTAGTGAATTCAGTCTGGAGATGAAAGCCTAACAACAAAACTCATGCTGTCTACTACAGCTCATGTTCTACCACCCCACATACAGAGAGCCCGTGGCTCTGACTACAGAGCCTGAGCATCACTGTAAAAAGGCCAGCAATTACCAAACCCTGGAGGCACTGCAAACCAAGACCCTGCCCTCGCAAACACTTAGGCAGGCACACATTCACATGAATTGAGTCACATCTCTGCCCAAAAGCCTGCTAGGGTGAGGGTCATACTTATTTCTGTTTCCCAATTTTTAACTACCTATTTCTGTGCTCTGTATTTGGCATCTGGTCTGTTTGCAACATTTCCTAAGGTGCTGGTTATTTCTATTATGCGGGTGCCCATTTCCCTTGGTGTATAGGTTACTTTCCCCTATCTCCTCTCTCAAATAACAAGGCAAAAATGTTACCTACAATTACAGCTTCTCAGTCATAAATTATTGAACACTCTCAAGAGCCTGTTTGCTTTAGAGAGAAGTAAAAAGGATTATTTATCTAATAAAAGAAGAGCCTATGATCATGTCAGTAGTCTTCAACAACGATTAAAAAAAAAATCCAATAATCTTGCAGTATTGGAAAATGCAGAAGTATTTATAGTTTTACCTGAGTGTTTACTTTTAGGTTAGGAGGCTGTTTTCTCAAGGTGCTTGAATTTTTTATCTGTTTTTGATTTGTATCTCATTTCCCACAGTGTGGTAGATTAACATGTGTATGTGTGTATCCGCGTTTAACTCCTCTGTTGCCCTATGCTAAACATATACTAATACAGTTTTTTTACACTGAGTACACCACTGCCCTTAAACCTGCTCCACAGTTCCAGGCATAGCCTAAAAGGACCCATTGAGGCCCATGTCACACTGATCTCTCTCTAGCAGCAAGCCCAGTGTTAAAACAGGATGAAAATGGTGCCTGCTGTTCCCCTGACCTGCCTGCTGGACTAGAGCTTGTCTCATCTGATCCATGCAGACTGCAAGTTCACCCAAACTCGCTGGTTCTCATGGTGCCAGAACACTTCCTAAGCAATATTATAATAAAACTGTTACATACACATACACAACTTGACATTTAAAAACTTTGTTTTAGTCCTCTCTCCAGGAGGAGATGTGCGAGGAGATTGCTCTGGCACTTCTGCTCATCAATACCTCAAAAGCAGCTAATCCACTGTATTTCAAACAGACAATTGTACACCTCAGAGATACCACAGCTGGAGATAATCAGATGTTCATCATCTGACAACCATCATTTACAAAAGCAGGAACCTAGCTATGGAGCAATCTGCCAAGAGATATCATCCTTGGCTCTATTGTACTTCATTCACAGAGAGTGAAATGAACACACTGCTTTTGAGGTAACCTTCCCTAGAAGTAACAACCTGAATATAAAAAGAAAAAAAGAAAAAAGGAAGTGCACATCATTGACCATTTTCCATTTCCTCTCACGGCCCTTTCTCACATCTGCTTTTGTAAGACATTTGAAATGCTTCAGTAAGAAATTCTTTTGAAATATCACAGACCAGATTAGATAGGTAACATGATGAAAAATGAAAGGCAGATACCTAAACAGAAGAAAATGCAATTAGATACAGGTGCCCAGCAGCTGTCTGAGAAGGGAGGTGATAGTTAATGGAGTGGTAGACAGCAAGGCAACATCCAAACTCTGTCAGGATGAGATACAGATGGTTTACTGTGTCAAACAGACCTGTTTCTTCTCTCCTACCCCCTCATTTGCTTGGGTTTCAGGGACAGAAAATCAAGGTGCTCACATTAGGAATGAGGTACTCACCTTAGGTACTTGCTGGCCAGGTCTGCAACCTACATAGTCAGAAAAGACACAGACTTCAGAGTGCACCATGGATGCACCATTTACTTTTTTTTCTTTCCTTATTTCCCTCCCCTAGGTTACTTACAGTTTTGTTTTAGCCTAACCTACTTACAGATTACAGTTAGGTCTGTGTCCAGGTCTCTGCCTCTTCAGGCTACAAATCTCCAGGAGAAAAAGCATTAACAACCATGCTAGGAGCAGCTTGGGGAGCCAGGACCAGAGTCAGAAACATCACACAGGTGTGCATAGGGCCACTTTTTTTTTTTTTTACAGATGTAAATGTCCCACATTAAAAAGCAGCATTTTTTTCCCTTCTTCAGAAAAAAAAAAAAAAAAAAAAAAGTAAGAGATAAACTAAATCATTAATAAGGAACTGGTGGAACTCAGGATGATTAATTTGTTTGGTTTTAATTAGTTTTTTTGTTTGTTTGTTTTTCTTGTTTGTAACCAGAAATATTCCAATACCTATTTTGGAAAAATCTTCACCTTTTTAAAAAATAAAAATAAAATAAAAAAAGCTTTAAAATACAAGATAAACTTTTTGAAAGCATAGAAAATAGCTTTACTTTTGGAAAAAGGAAGTAAGTGCGTTAGTCAGGAAGAAAACACAAGTCTTTTTGTCATTTTCTACCTGCTGACTGTTGCTGTTTGTCTTTCATAAATATTCACGAACCACTAAAGTCATCTTCATATCTCTAAATGGAATTCTGGGGTTTGTGTATGGGGAAAACAGATTTGGGTACTACTAAGAACAGAAGGATCCTATCAGAGCTGCGGCTTATGGTAGCTGCCATCCTCATTTGTATTTTTGCAGAAGAAAAATACATTGTGGAAATGTTGCCATCTAGAAACAAACGTGCTGAAATGATGAAACCTAGATTTCTGGGGCACATTCACTCTGTATTGCTTTTATGACATCTGAGGAAATGCCAAGCAAGTTGGTGCACTGAATGACACACCACAAATTACGTGTACACACCAAGGCACCGGGGGGTCTTTAAAATCATGTGAGCACAGTGAAATAGCGTTCATGAGCTGAACCAATTAGTTTTGGTTGAGCACAAGGTACATATGCCTACAGTGTTTCAAGGGAAGTCTGCCTACTGCAGCACTGTATGATGTATTCACATCCCATAAAAGAAAGAGGCTGTGCTCGTGGGAGAACAAGTCCTACGAGGAGCGGCTGAAGGAGCTGGGCTTGTTCAGCCTGGAGAAAAGGAGGTTCAGGGGTGACCTTATTGCTCTTTACAGATACCTTAAAGGAGGCTGTAGTGAGGTGGGGGTTGGCCTGTTCTCCCACGTGCCTGGTGACAGGACGAGGGGGAATGGGCTGAAGTTGCGCCAGGGGAGATTTAGGTTGGATGTTAGGAAGAACTTCTTTACCGAAAGGGTTGTGAGGCATTGGAACAGGCTGCCCAGGGAGGTGGTGGAGTCACCATCCCTGGAAGTCTTCAAAAGACGTTTAGATGTAGAGCTTAGGGATATGGTGTAGTGGGGACTGTTAGTGTTAGGTCAGAGGTTGGACTCGATGATCTTGAGGTCTCTTCCAACCTAGAAATTCTGTGATTCTGTGAAGCTGCCCTAGCATAATTTACCGGGCAGTTTTAGCTCAACCATTGCCATTATGGGAGCTTCATCACTGCTTTTAGTGGGAGCCAGTTTAGGCCAACACTTGTAGTTTTGATCAACCCACTATAAAGACAAATATTGTTTTTTACTCCAAAAAAATGTTTACTCCTAAATATTTGTCTTTAGGGTGGGTTGATCCTAAAAGAATAAGCAAATAAAAATAATAATTAAAAAAAAAAAGGACTGCTCCAACTCAGCCACCTTGTAGGCAGCCATGATCAGGCAGGACATTTATTTGCACAAACAATTGCAGTTGTTTGAAGATGACATTTCATGTTGGTTGTTAGGAGACAATTTTCTCTATATAGCAGGCACTGGGAAATACCCCCTAATTTGTTTTACTCACCATCAAGAAGAGAAAGTTCATAGCCTGTCCCTGCCATGGCTGCCATATAGGAGATGCTAGGAAGGAGGACTAGATGCTATGAGATGCACAGATGGAAAAGAAAGCAAAAGAAAGAGACATCTCTGGAAACTAGAAGAGTCAGACTCCACTAAACTTCCTCAGATCCTTGAGTGTCACAGAAATGTACACCCCAGAGAGATAAGATGATAACATATCTCTTAATACAACATCTTGAAGAGGTAGCCTGATTTGCTGAACGACACAGTGGAGATGGAGAGTCTTAAGTCCTCTACCTCTAGAAACCCAAATCGGTCACTCTATTTTATAGCCCAAACAGAATACAGTTAGACAGTAACAGTGCAGTAATCACTCCGGCACCAACACCCACATAACAAAACAAATAAATCTATATTATTCATTAGGACTAACAGAAATGAAGAGTAACTTACAACCTCATTGCAAGAAAACACTGTCATACAGTCAATGTCTCCCTGCTTTGCAATCAATAACTTTGCTGTGCTTTGTTTTTTCTGAACCAGCAGGAGACCATTATTTTGTGACAATGTTCTTCCATTTGCATCATCGCTTTAGAAACTGTAGAAACACCCCATTGGTGGGATTTTACCAGTAAATATTGATTTCAGATGAAAAAAATAAAAACCCCATAGCTGCCGTCTAACTGGAGCAGAAGCATACTTCTTGAAAGGGCCTTATTTTAATGACAAGCATGACAAAGGGAAACAAAATATTTTTTAGAGTTAAAGCATGTTTGCTGCTAAACAGTCACTTTGTATAATTAGGATTTGCAAAGTGGCAAAACACAATCCAATTAAGTGAGTGAGGTTCATGTGATTAACATCAGACTGGCAGTATTGCTCTCCTAGTTCATCAGAGGCATTACTAATTAGGACATCGCTAAGCAGAGACATCTGACCTTGCATCAGCCAGTTCAGATTATAGTTTACCCTTCTGAACCCTGAAGTAGCCTCACTCTTTGCTTTTTTCCTTACTGGTGAATACTTTCCTATGACAGTCTGCTTCTTTTGAAAGTTGTTCCACCAGTCATCAGCCACCATTAAATAATTAGTGCTTCTCTGATCACTAACTGAAGAACAAAAAGCTGAGAATGGTTCAACCAGCTTTCGACAGACATTTTTCTGTTCATACTTGGAACTTGCTACAATCAGTACAGGATGAATAGAAAAGTGGCCACAGTATTAAAATCAGAACAGGATGAGTAGAAAGGTGGCCAGGAGGCAATCCTAAACTTCAAGTAGCAAGAAATAGAAATTATCTTGGCTCACCAAATAGTAACCACAAGTGGAAACGGTGTCACAAACATTGCTCAACGGCAGCTCAGTCATCAGAACAGAAGGGCTACTGGAGGGAGGACAGTAGCTGTGACTCCGGTCTTGGCAGCACCCCGACCTGTGACAAAAGGATAAACCAAAGTCACCAATAGCTTTGCTTCACCTGCTGCTGTTGGCTGCTTCTTTTCATGCACTGCAGTGGCTCTGACTGCAGCACTTCTTATCAGGGGCCAATTGTTTCTTCTCAAGTAGAAAAACAGAAAGGAGACTTTCCAGATACTGTCTTCTGCATTATACTTTTGTGGTTAAGTGCCCTTAAAATGTCTGCCAACACAATTAAAGAGTTTAGAAAGTATCTATAATCTTGTAATGATGATGAAGCAGTAACTGATAACCATAATATAGAAGCTCTAACTATCAAGAGAAAATACTGTATAGTTAAATTTTCTCTAGAACAATGCAGCACATCGACTGGTAGCTATCATAAACAGAATTACTTTATCAAGTAATTTATTTATAATACTTATAACTTAGAGAGAACAAAGAACTCCTATTTGAATTGTTTTTTCCATTTAACATTAGAATTCTTCTCTGTATATTTCCTAGCTAAAACTGCTATGCTATAGAGATACAAATACTCTTGAATACAAATTAACTGTAGGTCTTTGAGGATAAACCAGCAGCCCAATACCAGTTACAACCAAAAAGTACCTATGATATCAAAAAGATGGTAATAAACGTATTAGAGACAGGGAGACAAACAATGAATTAAGCAAATTAGTGGGCAAATGAAACCTCTAAATACAAAAGAAAACTAATTATGGGATTAGAAGGGATTAAGTGACACAGCCTGTAACGACAGAGAACTTTACTCGATAATCCTCGAGATCCCTCTTTGTCCTCTGTTTCCAATCTTTCTAGGAAATATTCTAGCAAACATTTCACTTCTGCATACACCCCTCAGCAGTTTTTTTCATTCTTCAGCTAACCAAACTGCTCCACAGCCAATGCAAACCATTTTCCAAAGTATGAGCATGGTACCATCTTCTCCACTCCATTCTTTCCTCTGCTATGCCATACACCATTTCCTCTCCTCCTTTATGTCATTTTAACCATTAGAAATGTAAATGTCAAAGATGTTAAACTTTGCATGGACCTTGTGGCTTTGTTCATGACTAATTTGATGCCACTGAGTTCATCTACACTTGATTCTGAGGCTGAGGCATATTTTCAAAGACTATGACAGTGCTGCAGAATGTTGTTGTAGCACTGAAGACTGTCAGAAAACCTCCATGTAAAACGCCACAGGAAAAGTAGATATTAATATATATACATATATATATAATTCTTTCTGCTTTCCAGCAATATAAAAAAAGCACCATTAAGGTTAATTTCCAGTTCAAGTTAACACCTGGATGTAGAATTCAAGCGCAACTTGTCATACTTTGTTCACATTTCAGTGATAACGAGACTACTTACAATAAAATGCTTCGCTTACACTATCAATTTCCCTAATAAATAAGTCAAAATAAATTGCTCTGCTTTTCAGAAGCTTGACTAAACTCATAAGCGCTTTCAAAAAGTATAATCTCTAGTGGGGGAAATGGTTTCTTAAATTGTTTGCCTCCACATACAAATATATAGCTGCAAAGTAAATCTTGGGAAGACATTGAAGAGAAAATTAATTTCAGGCTGGAGCACAAAGAGACAGATGCAGATGATAGCCTATATGAAACTACTTACTAAATGTTTTTGGAGTGGATTGATCTTTTTGACTGGAGGGGTGTTTGCTTTTTTTTTTTTTTTTTTTTTTTTTTTTAAGTATTTGTTCAGCACTGTGTATACTAGTTCATGGTTAGATTGTTCTGAATGCTGGCAGACAGCGTTGTTTGGGTGAGTGAAATGGTCCAAGAAGCTTTCCTTTTCATGGACACCCATGAACAGGGATGGCAGGGTGACCCTGCCCTTTGCTTGCAAGTTGTTTAAAGGCTAACAGCTTTTCCACACGCTTACTGTGTGACTAGCACACTGTGGCTATTTCTGTTGCCACCAAAGAGCGAATTAGGGCTCTCTGGATCCATTTACAGTGTGATTTAAACTCAGATTTTGAGTTATAATTTATGATATCATCTTCTATGATTTAATTTGTATCTATCTGATTTATAACAGACTGCATTTGGGATAATTAGAAGTAGATGTACAACTTTGCTCTAAATCAGAGTTAGTGGCTAAGCTGATCTAACAGTTTTTGCACTGGTATTTCAAGGATGCTGATCTCAACCCTACTGATGCACACCATCTGCAAGGGGCTTCAGGTCAGGCTTACAGCTGTGTCATGGCTTCAATAACTGCACCAGCGGCAACTCAGGAAAGAAAGGATTTGAAGACTGCCAGATTCTCGTTTGACTGAGGTATCTGCTCACAAAAGCGCATGCCAGCTACTGATCTGGTGGGCATTCATAAAAGAGCAGGTGGAAATCATCCGTAGGAAAAAAAGGGAATCACTTCTTGAGCTACCTTCCAAGAGCCACCCTTAGAGCAAGCTGCAGCAGGATGACAGACTGCTGCTGGGATCTGAGTCAGCTAGACATTAGACAACTGATTCTCAGACTATCAGGACAAATCATCCCTTAACTACGATCCAGATAAATCAGTCCTTCCCATAGTGTCTTTGTGGTGCTCCTGTTTCTGCTCTTCTGAGCACAGAGGCAACTCCTAGCCTTCTGCTTCTTCCCTGTGCTCACATTATCTGTGATTTTCTACTCCAGATGACACTGTTCTAACGTTTTCTCTCCTTTCTGTAATAAGCAGGATTTTAAAAGTTTGGTGGAAACAGTCTAGTCTCTGTCCCTTGCTATCTCTCTGCCCTCTGTGACAATTGCCACAACTAGCTGCCTCTCACCTCTCCCCCTCCCCAGCAGACCCACAGCCAGCTCAGGTAGATGGAGAGCGGTCGGTACTGCAGCTTCCAACATGGGTGTATGAAACCCTGCCTTGAGCCACCTGAGGCAGGAAACCTAAAGAGCTGAAGGAACAAACAATGCGTAGGGATTGGACTTGATCCCATCTTTGTTCACATTTTACCATGAGGTGAAAAGGGAAGGTCAGCAACTTCACTGCCAATGAGGCTGCAATATGGAGTTTACTCAAATCTCAACACAGGGCTCTTTTACATCCCTCTGTTCCTCTCCATCCCCTCCATGCCTCTCAAAAGAGCCCTTCCAGAGCTACTTTCTGCTCAGCTCTGTGGTGCTGCTCCACACACACAACAGCAGCCTGCTGCTGACCCTCTCGTCCTCATGGTGGACACCTCAGCCTGACAAGCCTGACAGCTTTCTGGCTCTCTCTGCAGAAGCTATAGCTTGGCTCCCTCCTTTGACAGGGACTGCAGGGAGTAAAATAAATAAATAAGAGAGAGAGAGAGAAGAAAAAAAAAAAAAAAAAGGACAAAAAGGACCAAATCTCCCATAAATCTGCTTGAACAGAGTTCTAGAGGTCAGAAAAAAGAGGACAGGGCTGGGAGAAAAAAAAAAAAAAAGAACCAACAGTAATCCTAGCCACATACAATTTCCTACCAGGGGTGACACTGATAAATGAGGATTTGCATCTGAAAAGAAACAGGTCAATCAAGTTGCATGAAATACAGTCCCTAGCGCAGATGCCACTGACCTTTCACCTGAATGTTAACTTCATGGAGAAATATTCCTTTGACACCACCACATCTTTGGACAACCAATAAAATCTCCTGTTTTCTTGTCTTTTCACTTGAAACATTCTGCCCATGGATCCAGTTCGTACCTACAGATCTTGTGGGCAATGAACATATGTGCCCCTATTGCATTGTCAGGAAACAAACATTTGAAGATTCTCTATAACTTAAGTGGTTTGTATGGATGATAAGAAACATTTTATTGTATTCATCAAATTCAGAGTACCTAGCCAAAAATCCTACCTTAATGAAAATCAGCTCACTGAAAATATTGTAAGAGAAGATGATGGCCTAGAATAAATCTTGACCTTAATTTTATGCAGTGACACTGCATTTCTTCATATGCTCTGCTTCATCCATGCAAATTTAATCTGTGCTACTTGATAGTAGATGCACATGATAAAATTATCTTCTTATAAGATAAGAGACACCTGGACAGGGCAGAGCCATGGGCCTGTGCGAACCTCATGAAATTCAACAAGGCTGAGTGCAAGGTCCTGTACATGGGCCGGGGCAATCCCCAGCACAAATACAGGCTGGGCGCAGAATGGATTGAGAGCCGCCCTGATGAGAAGGACATGAGGGTAGTTGTTGATGAGAAGCTCAATGTGAGCCAGCAATGCACGCTTTCAACACAGAAAGCCAACGGTGTCCTGGGCTGCATCAAAAGAAGCATGGCCAGCAGGCCAAGGGAGGTGATTCTCCCCCTCTGCTCTGCTCTTGTGAGACCCCACCCAGAGCACTGCCTTCAGCTCTGGGGCCCCCAGCACAAGAAGGACACAGCCCTGTTGGAGCAGGTCCAGAGAAAGGCTATGAAGATGATCAGAGGGCTGGAGCATCTCTCCTATGAAATCAGGCTGAGGAAGTTGGGATTGTTCAGCCTGGAGAAGAGAAGGCTCCAGGGAGACCTTATAGCAGCCTTCCAGTACCTTAAGGGGGCCTACAAGAAAGCTTGAGAGGGACTTTTTACCAGGGCGTGTGGTGACAAGGGATAATGGCTTTAAACTGAAAGAGAGCACATTTTGATTATATGTAAGGAAGTAATTATTTGCTGTGAGGGTGGTGAGGCCCTGGCACAGGCTGCCCAGAGAAGCTGTGGACGCCCCATCCCTGGAGGTGTTCAAGGCCAGGATGGATGAGGCTTTGGGCAATCTGGTCTGGTGGGAGGTGTCCCTGCCCATGGCACGGGGGGGTGGAATTAGGTGGTCTTTAAGGTCTCTTCCAACCCAAACCATTCTGTGATTCTATGACATTTGTTTTAACATTTACTCAATGAAAATGATATGTAAGTATATTGATTTTATAATGAGCATTTAGTAGCAGGAATCTTCAAGCTCAACATTTTGTGTTAAAAGATCTTCCCCAGAGAAATACCATTGTGTACAGTGTTTATGGCATCAATTCCTATCATGCAAATATCACATTCTTCTCTTTTTAGCCCAAATGTGTACACAGTCTTTACCTTTTTATAGAGTTTGAAGTTTCAAAAAGCCTAAAATAGTAGCAACAAAAAGGATTTTAAAATGTCAAGCCTACTCCTGCCTTCCTTTCTTTGATCATTTGAAAAACAATTCTGATGCAATCTTGAAAAAGTCAAGACTCACCTAAAATATTTTTTGTAATGCAGCCCAGGACAAAGCACATTCATGTTTTCAGCTTTATTATATGTACTGTACACAGTATTCATAATTAGTTTAAAATGTGTTTGGCTTATACTGATCTTTCTCCAAGAAACTACAGCTACTTTTTTCTTTCACTAAGGAACAGCAAATAGTAATTATGCAGGAGGTTAGGAATGATGATCATAATGGTCCCTTCTGGCCTTAAACTATGTCTCAGCTATGAATAAAACATTTATATCTTTGATTATAGTTTGAAAAGACTAGTCTTTAACATGCAATAAAACAATCTACTTCATAATTTAAGCTGAAAATCAAAAAGTCTTCTCCTACTACCTATCCAATGCTTTCTTGAATCCTTCACACATGCACACGCAAATAAAAGACAAGAAGAAATGCAGGAGAGCACCTTATAAAGACCCTAGAGTGTGTCCTCACAATTTCTCCATCTTGCTAAGATTATCCATTGGCTTCCAGAGTTTCTGCCCTCAGAGAAACCCTGTACAGAACAAGTACAGCAAAAGTTTTCACAGGGAAGAAAAAATACATAAAGTAAAAAAAATCCACTCCAAGTTATACTCTCAGTTTTGCCAAGTGAGACAATTAGCTTTCCCAAGTGGAAATGACATCTTGTCTGGGTCATGGTTTTCCCTTAAGGAAAAAAATATATTCTTATTTAAAACACATGCAGTAGATCTAGTTTAATATACATTCTTCCTGTTCTCTGCTCCTCCAAAGAAGGATGTTATATAAAAAATCTAACATGCTCTTTCAGTACATATCAACAATAACTAAGTCCTAAATTATAAAGAACACAGAAGTACCTGAAATGGGATTTAATAAACTGTTAGACCAAAATTGCAGTTTTTACAATCAGAAGTCATCTGACAGCTATCTGGGCAAGTGTAAAGTTCTACTACTGTTCCGAATCCCCTCTCTGCACATTGCCCTAACATCCACATCCCAGCACGTGCTCCCTGGCACCAAATGCCAAGGCACCTTTGTAATAGGGGACTCTGACTCTGCATTTGTACCTCATAGAAGAATGCCTTCCCAAGTCCAGGCTGTGGACCCTGCTCTGCAAATAAAAGCAGGATACATGTATGCATGTAAAACTCGCTAATGGCAAGCTCTCTATATTTAAATAAACATTACATAAAAGTGCATCTTGCATTTGAGTCTTCCACTGGCAGAATACTGCAACATAAGAGGGTGTAATGTAATGGATTAGTGAACTGAATCTCTGCAATGTGCCAGAGGTAGATCACATCTGTTATTAATAGCAGCGGTCTGGCTTTTATAATGCCTTTCATGAAGAAGAAACCTAAATACTAGTCAGTTTAAAACCTATAGCAGCAACTATGTCAAATATGTTGGACTTGCTCTGCGCACGGTTGAAGTGTTAGAATGCAAAGGCTTTAGCAGTGCAAGACGACCTTGTACAGCCAGGGAATACCGTACCCAACAGGGAGACTGTACACAGCACTGTCCAAGGCATAAGAACAAATCATTCTTTCGCCTCTAAATTATTTTTCTGTGACTGCAGTGTTAGACTTAATCGGAGAGGTTTTGCTTACAACACACTTGAAAAGGCAAGAACAGCTAATGCAGTGACCCAAACTAAATGCCAGCTCCATCACAGTGAGTTGATATTAGCCCCCCTATTAGCATTAAAACCTTTGTAATAAGTAAGTTTACTCTCCGTACAAAGTGCATCTCTCCATGCAAAAGATTCAGAATGTGCTCAAGTGGAAGAATGGGGAAGATTCTCATCCAGAATACATTTAACATTAATGGTCAAGTTTACAAAGTGTGCATGCTACAGAACCCTGTCGTATGCTGGTGAGCAAGAACAAAACCTCAACACAGGCCAGCAGGAAAGAAAGAATATTAGCTCTACTGCTAGAACTTCTATAACCAACACAACCTGGTACTGAGGCCATGCTCTCAGGAGTCCATTGAGTTTATCGCTTAAACAGCTTCCCCAAGTCCAATGCTCAGAGGGCTCTTTCTAATTTCTTATCATCAAGCATCACAGTTAGACTTTGTGCCACTAAGTTTTACCCCCATCATCTCCACGTCTTTAGTCATTATAACTCCTAACACCGTCTGGTTGGGTGAGGCAGTATTGCCACTGCTCCCCTGGCTGTGTATTAGAATAGCCAATGCTATCATATTTGGATAGGCTCTGATGTGCTTGATCTGCTTCAAAGATCAAACATCTTCAAGGAGACAGGTCTTTGACACAAGTTGCTAAAAAAGTGATAGGAATGGAGTGTTTCCTGCCATATGCACAAACAGATTGTAGCCACCTGCGATATCTTAGTGCGGCCATGAAGTGGGGAACCTACAGGGATTTAGCCCTGACAGGCAGGAGCTGCACACAGGCTTTTCAGGCTCACAGTTTAGGATATACCTGGCCTGTAGTTAAGACCATTTTAGCCAATGCCTCTCTGTCCCGCCTTTATAAACACCTGCCCAAACTATGCAAAGTGTTCATGTGTATTTTTCATACTATTTCTACTCTTAACTTATCCCTCTAGCACCCAGAGCACAGAGCTTATTTAAACCAGAAGAAAAGTAATGCAGAGAAAAGCTCAAAAGCAGCCATGTACACTAGAGGATTAGCTGGGGGAGCTCAAGACAATGTGAATTACCATTCTGAAATTCTCCCTAATTCCACTGATGGCTGGAGCATCTTCAGCTATCACATCAGCATTGTGATACTAGCCTCGTAAAGATTGAGCTCAGCCATTTGAAAAATACCATAGGTTCCCTGAGTGAATCTATCACTTAGGTTAATTCATTTGGGATACAATACTAATCCCCAGAAAATAATAAACTGAGCTGTCCTGTCAAATTGTTATTTAGGCAGCCAGCAGTGCTGTGCCATAAGATCTTAACGGGATTTGAAAGTGTCCTCTCAGCAGGCTGCCATAAACATTTTGCTTCACTTTGAGAAAGCTGACTGGTATAGTTTATACTGGAGAAGTCACACCAGCCCATTCAAGGACACTTCTGTGGACTGGATGCTAGATATGCTATCATTAAAGAAAAATAGATTAATAAGAATAATAAAACACTGCCTTTTTCTGTCATGTTTCTGAAATGTCCATTTAGTACTTTCAATAATTCTTTTGATCAGTGACCCAAAGCTTATGCTAAAAAACAAGTAGTAGTTAAAAAATACAGCAAAGGGACAGATGCCTTGGAAGTATTAGACAAATATCATTCAAAACAAAACACTTTTTTCCATACAAACAATGGGATGTAACCTGAAGAGAAATGCTACAGTCAGCCTGATGCATCTGTTTGCTAAGTCTCAAAGCGTAGCATCAGCATTCCAGCCCAGAAGATAAAATGAAAATGGCATCACTCAGTTCCACAGAAAAAGATCAAACGGGGGGAGGGGGAGGATAACAGAAAAGATTAATAGCCATCTTCAGCTCTCCAAATGCTTCTAAGAACAAGCACTAGAAAGAGAAACATTTCATTGCTTAATTGCTGGGTAACTTAGAAGACAGTCACTAGATTTGTTTTTTCCTAATTAACAACAAGAAAAACAGAGGTTCTTGTAAGGCAACATTAACATCTTGTCATATATGACAAAACAAAACATGTGTTTCTCCCAGAAATTAGGAAACTTGAAAATGATTACAATGAGAATAGGAGAGAAATACTGTCGTGCACTGAAGCTTCACTGCAGAAGTTTTTGACAGTAACAACAGGCATTTTTTCCTGTGATTTTTCACTAGCCTAATGTTCACAGCTCGACACTGAGCATGCTCCAGCATCAATGTGTGCAGAACTTTAATTTGGAAAAATGCTGGGTTGTGTCCCTCAGCACCCAGCACTGACTTGTGGGGTCGGCACTTCCACAACACAACAGTCAGCTCCCTGAACTATTTTGGGTTGGCTTCTAGAGTAGGACCTACATGATTAGGGGGATAAGAGGAAATCATCAACCACACATGAGCTGGTCAATGGGGATGCCAAAGTGACAGAATGACCAAAGCCATCTTCAACATAGGATTCTGAGAATACCAAAATTATAGAGAAATCCTATTGTATTTGCCTTAGGTACTCAGCTAATTGTTATTGGGCTGGTATGTATATTCCCAGTAACATCAGCCTGTGGAGCAAGTTCACAGATTAAAAAGATAGTAATTTTATCATTTCCCAGTATAAACCCAAATTTTCATGCTCTATCAATATTAAAAAATTCAGATTTTTCCACTTTACATGAACTTAATTTTGTTACTCCAAGAGGGAATTGGCAGTTTTCTTTAGAAAAATAACTCAATTTATAAGACAGAAAACAACTTGGTTTTGTTCAAAGTTTTAATCATGACACGGGAACTGTATACAAAACACTACTGAGAGGAACCATACCAAGAAACCTAACTTTTGTTCCAGGCCAGTGACTTTATGTGATGCTGCAGATATGAGTATCTAACTTTTAAATGTCCTATTAAGAAATTTACTATTGTTAATGGGGTTCTAAACATACAGAATTTGGAGGCTGGAATGGACCTTTAAAGACGATTTAGTCATTCCTCACCCCATGGGCAGGGACACCTCTGACTAGATCATGTCACTGAAAGCCCTGTCCATATCACTCCTCATACATTTTATGCAGCATGCAATCATTGCTGACAGACTGGTTTGTGGTTTGTTTTGATTTTTAGCATGAAAAAACATTCTGAAGAAACGGAACACATTAGAGTGATAATCACTTTGCTTAATAAAATGTCCCCACATTTAGGAACATTCCACATTGCATTGCTTACTCCCTTCAGTTTACTACTCCAATTAAATTCCCACTAAATATTCAGCTTCATGTTCCATTTATTTTGAGGAAGATAAAGAAACACTGGGGCTTCCAGCAAGTTCATAAATTTGAGAACACCTAGGACCATCACTTTTCAAACAATTTGCCCCCTTGAAGCTTGCTCTTCAAAGTTAAAACAGACCATACAACTTATTACAATACTAAGAAAGTGGGGAATAAACTGAACAGGGATTAAACTGAACTGGCCAGCTAGAGTATCTTGGAATTAAATAATATGAAAATGTTTGTTTCTGAATTCCTTTCAAGTCAATTCTGTACAGCAGAAGGAATTCAAAACAGAATCCATTTGTTAAACATTCTGCTGATATCTAAAAAGTTTGTAGATCTTTACAAATCTGCAAGTAAAAAAAAAAAAAAAAAAAAAAAAAGTGTAGGTTATATTTAATGCTGGCAGAGATCCAGGTACTATTAATCAGGCAATCCATCACACTTGGAAGAAAAAAGAAAATATAAATAACCACCAGAATAAATCACGTTCAGGTTTGTGCATTTCTTAAAAGAACATTTAACAAGGGTTTGTATGCACAAGTATAATCTGATCTGTTTTTCCTACAGTAGTGTAACATTTGTAAAGATACCATTTAAGTGATATTTGCTATAAATACCTAATAAATCTGTTCCTTCCCCTATATTCCAGCCTCTGCATAGGACCCAGTGTCTTCCAAGTCTTTTCATAAAATAAAAGATTTTTGTAGACAACATTCATAGAAAAAAAAAAAAAATAGACTAGTCATTTGGGTTGCTGTCAATGGAATTGGCAGTAAATAAATATTCTGCTCCTCCAGGTCACCACCAATGCATTTTCTGCCAGGCAGATCCCACACAATGAGTGTCCAACCTTTTCTTTGTAAAATTTGTGATGCTGCCCTGCTCCCAAGATAATCTACAGAAAGCAACTGTATCAAGTAACGTGGCTGACAGCACCCACCGCACAAAATACTAATGAAAAAAACATTCAGATACGTCACTGGATAGCAGAATTTTCTGAGGATGTTCCCAGTGGGCTGAAAAAATGCTAGATGTGGATACAGTGCCAAATACTGTCAAACAGCTGTTTCAGATGCTGCTGTCAAGCTGGTATGAAGGTGCTGTTGAGAGCTACCCTGGAGTAGCATCCAACCCCTAACTCACAGGGGTTGGTTAGCCTCACAGCATTCCATTTCTTAGCAGTTTTTTCTGTGTTTTTGTTTTGTTTTTGCTGTTGTTGTTTTTGTTTGTTTGTTTGTTTGCTTGTTTTTTGGTTTGGTTTGGTTTGGGGGGTGGGGGTTATAGGGAAATGCAGCTTAGATGTGCAGCTCCAAAATGCACCAAAAGATCAAAAAGGATTTTTATTTTTTTTATTTAAAAAAAAACTGTCATCAAAGGACTTAATCTAACCTTTGAAGACTTCCCCGTATGTGGTATTCTCTGAAGAGCTGCAGGATGTGATTATGGTGAGATCCATCTCCTTCAAGCTTCCTGTTCCTTCCAAATCAGGACCATGACTGAATCACTATGCAGTCTGTAAAGCCCTCATGATCGCATACATTTACTGCACAACCATGTGAACTACCAAGTTTATTTGTATGGATTTCAGGCAGAACCCAGAATTATTACACCACAATAAAGAGAACAGTTACTTGTGAAGCAAAAACAATTTGGCAAGAAGCAGAAGAGTGAGGGTGGTGAACATTTCCTCCCACCATACCCACATTATACATTAAGACTGCATCTGTCCCTGTGATATATACGAAAATGTGTCAACTCCTCCCAGCTGGTTTTGCCACATGATTTTAGTATACCTGGTCTGAAAACAGAAGATTTTTTTATTATATCTTGTAGTATATTCTCAGTCCTATGTCCTTTAAAATCTGGACAAACAGAGTGATTTCTAATAAATGTACTATATATTAAGTACTTGATGTGTTTTTCCTTAACATAGATTTTTCTTCAATTTCTACAGGGAAAATAAAAAGCTACAGCAGGTATCTTGATTGTGATGGAATAGATAACCATTGTCCTCAAGATGACAGAAATATTTCATAAATTTTGGAAGGCAAAAAACATCCTAGAAAAAAGATAGCTAAATGCTAAGGGAAGGCACTTGAAAGGAAAGTGAGAGCATGCCGATAACCATAGATGTTAGCTTTAATAATCATGCCTATTCACTGTGTTTGTGTGTGCACATTCATGTATGTTCATAATCCTTCATAAAATATAACAGTGCTAATAATCAAGAAAACTTTATGCCCTTTTTTAGGGCACGCTTCTTTCCATCATTACCTCTGCATGCCAGTGGGGCAAGTTTCCAACATTGTTCCTGTTCTCTATGCTATATTATAATGGATCTCAAATGTTTCTGATTTTTAAGGCCAATGGATGACTCAAACCCATCTTGACTTTTACTTTTCTCCCATTGAATCATGGTTTTGGGAGCACACAGCACTTTTTTATGGCCTTCCAGCAATAAAATGATGAAAGTAAGCAACAAATAAAGGACAAGCTGCATTTCTTGAAAGCGACACAAAGCACAGGGAATGGGAAGCACAATTCCAAGAGCCAGCGAAGCTCTTAAGTGACTGATCTCAAGGTTGTATTTGGCCCTGCACCTCGGAAAGCTACCCAGGAAACAATGAGCAGATTACCTTAATATACAATTATGTGATGCCATCATTACCCCGGTGTTCTGCAAAGCAGTAACCTAATTTTCTAGTGATAAACTACCTCTTCTTTGGCCTCATACCTCAGCCACTGAGCAGTCAATTACTCTATCATTAAAAAAAAAAAATGGGCAACGATGCTGTTGTTGTTATAATTCCTAGACCAAAAACATTTAAACTTATTAAGTGAAAACAGCTAATTACCCCTCAGCTCATGTTAAAATGTTAGCAGGTAAGCAGAAGAATAAGTCATTTCAGTCGAGAAGCTTGTAAATGGATGGTTGTCCTAGTGACATATGACTTGAAACAGTCCTGGGTAAATTACAGAAAATGATAAAAATTGTCACTTTTCGAAGCTTTCTTGACCTTTCTTCCTACAAAAATTGGGCCACTCAGAAGATAATACTCCTACAGCAGATTTTCTCCATCCCTAGGAGCACCTCATTTAGCTCCAGGCCTAATCAAAACCGCAGAGGTGGTGCTTGAGACTGTGGCTGCATTGCTGCAACTTTGCCCTTCTAGATAAAATACAACAGGATTCTGCTGCAACTCACAATAGGGTCACAACAACAAGATTTTAATTGAAACAGAGGGAAAAGGCAAACCTCCTTCAAGACACCACCCTCTGATCTTTGTCCCCATATTTTCTTCCTAAGGTCTTCCTTTTGTAAGGAGGACACACATATTTCCCATACATACACAGGATGCCATTTCTTTACTATTTTCTAAACATTAATCTGACCATCTGGTGGTACTAACATTCACAGTATAGGAAATACAAAACAATGGACAAATTAGCAACACTGATGACACAAACACAGCAATAATCCCGTCTTGCTGTCCCATACTGTGTGATATGCATAAATTCTGTGTGTCCTGAGAGAATGGGGGATTTCATTTGGGTGGTCTCCTACAAGAGCTAAGTAAAGGGACAGTAGTTTAGTGTGCCTGTGTGGTCCAGCTGCCAATATAGAATTAAATCTTTCCAAGGTTCCTTCTCAGCCTCTACTTGTGAGACTGGGTTAACCAGGGAGTGAGAGCTGAGTAAGGATACAGAGAAATTCTCAGTCTCACCCCAAATAAAACAGCAAATATAAGTGCTTAAGGTTTTGAGTCTTACTTCTTGATAATAAAAACTGATATGGTCCTATATTCCTTACCTTATGCATGGAGAACAATTTCCATGATAGTTTCCCCCAAGAATTATGTAAGGACAACAGTCAACACAACCAAAACGTACAACGCCCTCTACTGAAGCATCAAGATACAGTTTGCCTTCACCAGTGGCAACTGAGGCTTTGAAGAACTCCTCTCCCCCAGTCTATTCCCTCCTGCTTGCACCATTCTCTAGGTTGCCTAGGCCTTTCCCTATATTGTACCATCCTTCACAGCTCTTTCTTGGACCACACAGTAAACTGAAACAACAGTCTCAGCATTTTCAATATCATTATCTTGAGTCTTGCCCAGTTTTCTGGTCTGGATCTCTGCAGGTGGTCTCACATGAGAAGTGTGCATGAGTGATGACAGGGTAGGACCAAAAGGCCCCAAATGGGGCGTGGGGGGAAGGAGAGTACAAAATGCAGCTGGAAAAAAAATAAAATAAAATAAAATAAAGTATATAAATGCCTCCGGTTATTATGGCCCTTTCAAGAAGCTGGGCATTATGTAATGTTTTTTCAGCACAACACTGATCTCATAAGAACTAAGAAAATCTCAGCAAAATCTAAGCAAATATTTAGCACAATTCACAACTTCTAAACATTTACAGAGTTCTAAATTTGGAGTCTTAATGGTTGGCAGTATTCCTCTGAAAAAAATTTGGGATCTTCAGAAAAGTGCCTAAGAGTCTAGGCAGCAGAATCTCCACACAGAGATGTAGTTATCAGCCTTCAGAAGGGTATTTATTCTAGAATTTCTTCAGTGGATAATTACTTAGGTGAGAAAACCCACCCTACCACGATGAGACAAAGTGGCTTTTGAAGATATTTTCTCCGAGGTTTTTAGCCTGGACATTCTGTATTTGTTGTCAAATTTTGAATGCAAAGCAGTAACATGCAAAAACAGAAACAAACCAAGCCTCTGTATGTAAAATCAGATCTACTTTGTGGAGCAATATAAACAACACGCTAACTTTACATTCTTATTGCAGGCAGAGATGTAAAATAGCAACAGCCACCATGTGTCTTACAAAATAGGAAATATTTTTGTGAAGCAGAAAAGATGAAAAAAGAGCACATTAGAATAGTAAGAGTAGCTGGAAATAAAACAAGAAATGTTGTATGCACTGCATGAACGTACTTGGCAAAGCATATCAAGCTCCTAAGCTGAGCCCTTTGTTTGATGATATTTAACAAATGATTCATTGTTATGATTGATAAAGGTCACAGCATACCCATCTCTAACACTGCAGCCCTCACTTAGTCTGTGAAGCTTTGTCCGTATAACACACTTACTACCAGAGATTTAAGTGCAGATACTTGGCGCAAGCCAGCAAAACTCCATTAATTTTCTTTTATATCAGCAATATCATCTCCTTAAAAACCACAACCCCACAGCTAACAGATAACCATCACCAAAATACCACTGCAGTCACAATGGCCATACTATGTAGCAGATGAACTGTGCATCATGCTCCACAGGCTTGCTTTCCCAGCCATGAGAACAACTAGCGTGGCTGGATATGGCTGGAGTGGGCCAAGAGTTTTTGCAGTCTGCTTGCTCAAGTTTTTTTTCTTCAAGGAAACTGGGGCACAAGGGAAGGCTTACTGGGACATGGTCAATGCACGCGTCAGATGCAGGTGTTTGGAAACAATACTTCGGCCCCACACTTTGGATGTCACCTCTTTTATTTGTGTTTGGGGCCAGCTGTGCTCCAGACTCAGTCCCATAGTACACACACTTCCACAACATCATGATTTCAAACTCTTGCTGCCTGGCTCTGCTGAGCTGGAGGTGAGGTGAGAGAGAGATGGTACAGGGCTCTTCCTGGATCCCAGTCAGAAAAGCCTGGCAACAAAAGGCTTAATAAAATAGCCATTTTAATGGCTATTAGAATAAGAAAAGGAATAGATAAAGCAAGCAAATCTTATGCTGGAAACCCCCTGTTAAGTGTGGCATCAGCCAGACCCAGGAGGATTTTCCCGTGACACCCTTTCCACATCCCATCCATGGAGACAGTCCATTCATCCAAGACAGACATTCCAGTCATCCAAGCAACAAGAGGATTTCCTGGCAAGAAAACAGCTCCACTCCTCACTTGTACTGCTGAACAGACAGGCTGCTGTCATGGGAAAGGCTGCAAGCCATGGGCTTTGATAGGGACAACCAGAGGCTTCTGAGAAGCCAGGAAGACAGTCTCTGAAGCTGTCCCACCACAAGATAAGGTCATGAGGAGCCAGCCCAGAAATTTTCCCTTTCATACTCAGGGGTAGTCACCCACACTCTGCCCCTTGCTGCTGACAGCTCCTGTGAACTGGGTGACACGCTTTCAAGTGCGCCGCGAGGAAGAGGAAGGAAGTGCCAAGGATGATGTTGACCCATGTGAGTGTGCCTGGAGCCTGTACTACCACATAGTTCATAAGGAACAGTCAGGAGGAGAGCTGATTTCAGAGGTGCTCATTTTTCTTCACTTTGATGCCCCCTCTTTACTTGAAAATGGCAATTTTCAAATTCAAGTCTCAAGCTGCAGCAAATAAAACCAACATATTGCACAGTGACTATTCATCATAGTAAATATTAAAGTATGGCTAAAAACCAGCATGCTTTGCCTCTTAACAAAACTCTGATGAAAACTTGCACCTCTGCAGGACTACATTAATAATGGCTGAAAACTGAATCCCATCCCTATGTCTTCTTGCGGGCATAAGTGCTGCATCCACATTTTCTACTTAAGAAGAGAAGAGCAAAATTCAAATCACCCAGTCACTTAAAAGTGTGCTGGCTCCTACATTTCTCCCTTTGAAGCTGCCACTCTGAAGGGGCGTCAAAGGACGTGACTCTTTGTTGTTGTTGTTGTGGCAGATCTAACAAATCCTGTACTTCTGAAAGGATCTAACAGGCTCATAAGAGGCCATAACATATGCAAAAGGGCTGGATGGGATCAGCGCATCAGCCCATCTTGCTGCAACACCTGCAGGTGAGGCAGGATGGAGGGGCGGAAGGGCTGCAGGCCTCTGGTAATTTCCCACAGTAAAGACTGGGGTGGTCTTAAGCATGGTTGCAGGATGAAAGAGGCTGTAGATATTTACAAGTTCTTCAGGAAACACAAGTCCAGCACAGACTGTACCAAAGGGAAAGGGCTTGAAACAACATTTCTGAGGCATGTAGGGAAACTTCAGAGAGATGGGGCTGGTTTATTTCCCTTCTCAAGCAGAAGCACATTGCCAGTTTTTGTCCAGTTCACAGTGCCACCACAGGGACTGGAATATCAATATTCAAGGAAAGGCCAGAACCTGAATTGTTTGTTGTTGTTCTGTTTTGTCAAACAAACGCAAACAAAAAAGCAACAATGATTTTCCACCAGTGTCTCGAGAGCTTTTATGAGCTCAGAGTTAGAAATCACACTTAGGAGGATCACTTTTTTGCCAGACAGAATTTTCAGTTAGGGTTAGTCATGTCTGAGAATATATCAGTGACAACACACACCAAAATACAGCCTTTTAACAAATATATATATTTATTTTTTCCACAGATTTTTCAAAACAAAACAATGTGATAAAAAGTTGACTGCATACCTCTGTGCTAGACTCACTCTAACTCTGTTAGACTCATCGCTATACTGCCTGATGGCAGGACTCTAAAAAGAAGTCTCTTAATCTAAATACATCTGTATGTCTGATCATGACCTGCTTGTTAACATAGCCTGAATCATCATGTTTATAGTGATTTTAATGAGTCACTTCTGAACATGTAATTGAAAAGCAAGTTAAGTATCTTAACAAGTTTTCTATGAGGATTTGAAACTGACCCCCAGCTTTTGCAATCCATGAAATACACCTGGAAGTAAGAGTCTGGTGATCTCTGCTGCACCCAGCCTGCCAAAATCATCAACCCCACTTTTAATGAGAGTCACACCGATTGCCTTTGCGGGGGCAAAACAAACAGGGATTTAAAAAAAATGCAAAGAAAGGACAGAGGACTACAGGCTCAGACTTGAGGTGGAATCCAAACTCATGCCTTGACAATATTAAGCATTACCTCCTCAGGGCTGAGTAAAGCCACAAAGAACAATCACCCTGACATCAGATATTAAAAACACCTCTAAAAGGCACCTTACTTGAAAATACATTTATAGCCCCAGCACATGGAAAATGTTTCCTTTCAATATATGTGAGAAAAATAGAGCTGATGTCCGTTAAGTTCTGCTTAAATAAAACCACACAAAACCAGCCCCATACTAAGGGATCTATTTCTTCTGAAACACATTAGATCTTAATTTCTATAAATGTATTCCATACATGGCTTTTGCACTACTGGAAAGTACTGGGTGCTGTCCTCTTGTCTAAGTATGGCGAGATGCTGGAGGTTGTTGTGCAATGAAATAAAGCTCAGCCAGCAAATTAGTCCCATTGCACTCACATGGAAGCCACATCAATATAAGTGAGCTGAGGACTTCATCGGAAGAGCCTGCTCTGAATTAAACACCAAGTGGAGGTCTGCCACTTCTCTGAAGCCAAAGATAGAAACAAACGAAAATCCAGAATTCTTCACATATGAGAGACAGTCAAGATGGAAAAAAAACACACTAAATTCTGAGTTAGAAAAACACTCCTGTTAGAACTGCCGTTATAGACATATTAAACAAGAAAGCTAGTTTTCCTCCAAACACTTCTTTCCTGCCCACCTTATTTCAAATGTCCAACAAATTCCTTGTTATTTCAAGCAGGTTCAGATCACCCTAAATCCATATAGCACCCTGTTGCTTCTCTGACTTTCATTCTTTGCCCCCAAACAAAAAGAAAGGAGAAAGCAGGCAGCAGGGGAGATGACAAGACTTCAAGTTCTCCCTTTGACCTGTAATGCTGTTTAGGGCTCCTTGTGCTGTGGGAATTGCCTCCAAGGGGATGTCCGAGAAGTAACCACAGTCTGGGAGTCCCAGAAAAACAAGTCCCCAGAGCTACTGGGAAGCCATGGGGTCACAAACTGCGAGTCACGCCAAGACTTTCCTGCAAATGGCAAGACTACTTCAAAATAAAGCTCAGGGGATCTCCCAGCTTCTTCAAGGGAGGGAAAATACCAGAATAAGTTCCACTTAAAATAGGCCAGAAAATACTAGAATAATGGCCAGAAAATACTAGAATAAGTTCTACTTCAGTATCATCTAGCCTGGTTATTTCCACACATAACAATACTTTGGTTTGATTCTTGTCATGCTCATGGGTGATGAGGTTTTTCCTACCTGAAGGTACTCTCACCAGGGCACTCTTCAATATTTCAACCTGAGCTGTCACACAGGCCAGTAACAAATTGGAGAGAGGCAGCGATAAAGCAGCACAACTAGGAGATGACAATATTTCTACAGCAGGGAATAAAAAGGTCCCTGATGGAAGGAATTGTATCTACAAGGAAGTAGATTTTGTTTCTGATAACCTGTGCTCTTACCTCTTCCATCCACTTCTGTATTTGTGGGGAAAACACTTGCACCCTTGGCTTTGGCATGCTTACACTCCAACTCCCTTCACCTGCCCTCTGTTCATTTCGAGCCACCATCTCCCCTCCATGAGTTACCCCCAACCCCAGGAGGACACAGCAATCAAGGGCTGACAGTGCCACTGGAGGCAGTGGCCAGGAAACAGTGTACATGCTAATTGTGTATGTCTCTGCTGGCCCCACTACCCACCTTCCCACAGTTTTGAAGGTGACAGGCTTCTCTGAGAGCATAATTATAACTGCTAGAAAGTGCAGCTACTTTCCCACATGAGAAAGACTGCTTGGAAGCCAAACAATCAATTACTAAAGAAACTGCTTTGGAGGTGTGTCTCCACACCAGGCAAATGGTCACTGCAAGCAGGGGTGGAAATCTGTGCATTTAATGTGCTAGATGAAAGCTGTATTAGTTGGAGTGCCCCACCAAAAAGAAAAGAAAAAAAAATAAATCACATTTCTCATTTACACCTGAAGGAATGAAAGATAAAGAATGCACTTTGAAGAGCCTGATGGTAAAGGAGAAAAAAGAAAAAATGGGATGCTGGTAACTCAGCTAAGAGAGGATCCTCAAACAGAGTACATCAAGGGAGCAGAACCTGAAGCATATTCTATATTTGTGTCAAGTAAACAAATTTTCTGGCTTGATGTAGCGAGGCTGTGATATTACTGCACCTTCTGCATTCTGGTATCTTCTCTTCAGTGGGTGACAAATAGACTGGACTTGACAGAGAGCGTTAAAAGCGTGACCGTCTGTAACCCACGCTGCTGAACAGCTTGCTCTCCGACTCACAACACAGCATGGTCACCTTTCCTTAAAGGTAGATTACAGGAGAAAGTGAAGTAACATAACTTTTTGGTCATTTTAATTTCAAAGACGTGTAGAATACAGTGGGGTGGCAGAAGTAATACACATTTTTCAGAGTTTTAATTGCATCAGAAGCACTTCAATGCTTCTCTTTTCAACTTTTCTTCACTTCTCTCGCTGTTTTTTCTCTGCCAGTACAGGCAACATTGAATGCCAAAGCTCTTGCACAGTCTGAAGTTAGAGACCTTGTGTGAACACATTTCAAATACATTTTCATGGGCATTTCTTTTATCTTTGCCTTAAAATCAGGTTATACTTCTCCTTTTCCACCTTTCAATCAGTTATTTTATCTGATTTTCCTTCTGAGTTGGAGCAGAATTGCAGGCCATGGGCAAATACAAAGCTGGGAGAAAGCAGGGGACTGTTTAGATGAGGCGTGCCAGCCTGAAGTCTCTGAGGAATTAATCCAGGTCCAACAAAACCCAATTTAGAATCCAATATTTTTGAAGCTATAGGACGTTGAAGGCCTATCTTCAATGCTGAAATATATGTATTATGCCATGCCAGAAGGTGCTAACATAACAAAATGCTGGATTCTTCACACTGACGAGATCCCAACACAACTCTCCCTCAGCTTCCAGGAGCAGAGGGTTTCACCTCAACCCACTACCGCCCTGCACCCTCACCTCCTCTACGGTCTATATGGTTTGCTGGCTCAAAGGTTGGGATGTTCCTTAAAATACCCCTTCAGTGGGTGCTATATGCCCATCATCAGTTGTACATTTTGGGTACGTTTGCAAAAGGCTGAATCCCCCATTCTCTTACCCAGGTCCTCTCTCCAAATGGATTTGGGAATGCTCCCAGCCAAGACGTCACACTAGCGAGCAGGCATGTGGGGAGGCCTTCAGGACCAAGGGGAATCATTTAAACACCTTGGTGAGGCACAGGCCAGTTTACAAGTAGGCCAGGGGCTGAGCCCCAGCCACAGTGCAGGGCTAGGTGTGTGCTGTGTCCCTAGAAAGGCCCCCTTCAGCTCAAAGGGACACAGCCTGCCAGGAGTTGTGCACCCCTGCCACCCCAGAAGCATCCCAGTACAACATCCTAGATGCCCTGCAAGGCCCCTGCGAGCCAGACACCGTGATATTCCCTAGCTTGGGCCTTCCCTTCCCTGCAGGGAGCTCGCTGCTGGCCCGGCACCCTCAGGCAGACAGCTGGGTCAGCTCCAGCTGCTTTCAAGGGTATCAGAGCTGTACCCTTCACAATTTAATTCACAATTCACACCTACAACAGCACCTGAGTGCAATACACAAATATATGCTGGTTTATAGACCAATATAATCATCAAGAGCAGCTTTCATTGGTTTCAATATTGTTTTAAGCACTGCAAGCATCATTTCTGTCTTCCCTTTCCAGACACCACCAGCAGTCTGGAGCTACCATGCATTCGGCTAATTAAGATAAGATGATCACTCTTTTGGAAACAGAAAAGGAGTAGTGTGGGTTCCTGCTATGAAACCACAAAATCACCCTGTCATTCTCTGAATAATCACACGCCATAGTGGACGCAATACTGGCCTTTGATTTTGCAGACTCAAGAAGTAGCCATAGACACTCAACATCAATTTTCAGAAATCGTCACTTGTTCCTGTCAGCTGTGAATGTGAGGCACCTCAACAGGGCTGCAGAAGTTTCAGTGGAGGCAGGATGTGGATAAATTAACTGCACAACCTGATGTACTGAAGCAAGTCATAAGACTAAAACTTGAATTGGGGAAGTGGTGATAAACAAAGAGCCCTCCACTCCCTCTTAGGCACATCCGCACAGATTCGTGACTAAATTTCAGATGTGTTAATCATGACTAATTTCAGAAGAGGCAAAGGAGGCAAGGAGGCTGTGACATGGCAACAAAAGTCATAGGACAAGCTCCATACACCACAGTCTCTCATCAGCCAGCCTCTTCTTCAACCCAACACACCACAACTTCACCCAGCACTGCCTATTGATAGACCTCAATACCACATCAGCTTGTTATGATGGACACATACAAATCATGGACCTTAACTTTATGGAAGCAGATAAAGTAAATTTAAATGCTGCAGAAAAATATCATGTACAGTGGCTACCATACAGTATTGGAAAGAGCTACCAACTGAAACTACGGTGGCACAATATTTCATGTAGCTAGAATGTAATTATCCAGGCGGGATTTTATTCAAACATAAATAATAAAGTAAAAAGTAAAAGTAAGTAAAGATAATAAAATTGCTATTCAGAAAAGTATCAAGGAACTTCTAGTGACAATACATGATGAGAACCATGGGTTAGATCTCACACTACAGTAGCTCAGAGGTCTTTGCATCAAGAATGATGCCAGCACACTGATAAAAGTGGTTTTTAGTCACAAGCTTCAAAAACTTTTCACTGACATGCATTTTAATGCTTATCCAGAGAAGCCAAGATATTTTAATACTTGAAGTACCAGCACCATGTTGCAGGATTAAGAATTTGCATCTGTGTAACAAGTCTATTACAAGAAGACAATTTAAGTACAAATTCGAAAGCATCATCTTGACATAACCCTATGCTAGCATCGCTACACATAACCCCATCCTGAGGACAATGCATTGCCTTTGTCTAAAAAAACCGTGCAGGTCAGGGTCCATGCAAAGTTTCAAGCAAGTTGTTCTGCTGACTCCAAGTTTAAAACTGCTCAAAACAAAGTGCTTTGGTAGTTTAGGGCATAAAAAAAAAAAAAAAAAAAAAATCAGCTTCACTAGTCCTCAGAGTAGCTTCTGTACTTTGCTTTGTGATCTATTTTGCTACTATGGATGGATGTAAGATTCCCCATGTTACCTTCCAATTTATGCATTACAGAAACTACTATCTACATTGTATTATATATTCCAGAGGTATTAAATGAAGGCAGAAGTGTTTTTGTAGTTGTAAGGAATTTGTGAGAAGATATTTGAAATCCTATAAGCATCCTGCTGTGGAGAACTGCAAAGCCAGGCATGCACCAGCCCAGCAGCAACCCTCCCACTCTCCCACCCCAGCAACACTTGGGGAAAGAGATAACTGCTGATAGCCTGGGCCTGTTCTGCCTTCCCAGTCAGCTGTGCAAACTGTGCAGAAATCCTACTAAGAACGATGTTTTAATCTTGTTCCAATACTCTTTCTCCCAGCCCCATGCAGGCAGGCAAGCCAGCCCATCTCCTGCATGCCTTTGCTAAGCCTCAGAAGTCTTTTGTTGTGCTTCCGACTGTGTTGCCTGCAGCCCAGTGTTTTTCCTTTGAAGACTTGCATCAGAATCCCTCTCTCTATGGTTTTAGTGCTTCAGTAAAGGGTTTTCTTTGTCTTAAGTGTTTTTACAAATTCAGAAGTATGTTTGTGAAAAGCATCTTCCCTGCCTGCAAACTAGCATACCATGATGTGACACTCCATCCACAAGATCTGGTGTTACTGAAGGAGGGAAAAGGTCTTCACAAGTTCTCAGAATGTTTTTCTCACCACTCTTCTTTGTTCTAAAATCTGTTTACTGAAAAAAACTTTCAGTTTTATCTTGTCAGTTGTTTAGTAATACATTACCAAAAATCAAAATAATGCCTTGAATAAAATGCAGATATTTACATTAAGCAACATAGGAATTTGCAACAATTAATCCATACCTGGAAGTACAGCAGAATAACAAGCAAATTTGTACTTTAAATGTTCAGTCTGTACCTTACTGTACCAGTCTTTCAGCAGCTGGTCTTGACAGAAATGTCCTTGCATCACCTCGTGACCCAAAGCCACCCAAAACATGATGGAAAAAAAGCAGCTCAATAAAAAGTTCTGAATACGTCTCTCCATCTCATGCCCTGTTTTTAAACACCACGAGAAGAAAAGGTATACGTGCAAAATGGGAGCAGGTGCCCTCACAGCTCAGAAAAGTGAGGCTGAACATCATTGAGGTCAGCGAGCACAAGAGCCAGTTTTGTTGGCATAGTCTAGGTGACAAAGTACACCTCACCTCACCGAAACACAGCCAGGACAGAGATGGCTCTCTCGTCAATACGTTCCAGCATTTATCCTTTTGTCAATAGGATAAAGAAAAATGCCACAGAGCTACACAAACTGCATGGGGCTTGTCTGTGTGTTGGGCTTTCCCTCAGAGTAACAAGTGGGTTTTTGCCAAAGTAGTTAATCCGTAAATACCTACTTTACACTAAGCCTCTCAACCAGACCACAAGCAAAGACAACACCCAGCTGCAATTACCACGGGAGAAACATACATCACCACGGTGCTCCTGGGGCTCTGTGGGACACCCAGCAGCCAGGAGAAAAGTGACCCTGCCCTGTATGACCCCACACTCAGAACTCAGTTATAAATTGTCTGTGAAGGCACTAGGCCTCCTTCACACCATCAGCGCTGCCCTGCATGGAGCTTCTGGCTGTTAACAGAGCAGAGGAAGGCAGAGGAGAAACGTTAGCAACCTGGGCTTAATGCAGAGCCTACTTCTGCTGCAGTTACGGCAGGCAAAGCAGCTCACAGCAAATGTCTGAACTGATTTGGGATTAATATTTAAAGGCCTTTGAGAATTACATTTCTGCTAAAGCCTCTCTTAGAATATGAAATATACTTTTATTTAAAAGTCATTTAGGAAAATGACTGGGATTTATGGATGCACAAATTTGTACAAGGCCTTGGAGGGCAGCCTCACCAAATTTGTACTGATTATTATCCCTCTCTATCAACATGCAGCAGGTGCTTCAGACTGCTTGCACAATGTTTCCTGCTCAGCAAAAGACATCTTTGTTAAGGAAGTCTTTTCCTGAGCCTAAGACAGTTGGAACACCAGCTAATAAAGTCACTGGGAGAAGTGAGTGGGATAGAAATGCAAAGGGAAACCCTGACAAGAGAGTGTTTAAGAATGTAGTAAAAGAAAAAAAAGGGGGGGGAGGGAGAGTTGCAAAAGCTGAAATTTTGAGCATGCATTGGAGGAAGCTGCTACATGGAGAAAGTTGTGCTGATTCCATCTGCTCCCATTTGTCCAAGAGGATGACAACCAGTCAATGCCAGTACCAAGAGTGTGTATTAGCTGTAAGCACCCCCTAACAGACAGTGTGGGCACAGTCATGCTTGCTCACTTACAGTCCCTACAGGGCTGTTGGCAGCTTCAGCACGAATGTCTGGGGCTCCAGGTCCTTGCTTGGGCCGCCAGCCACAGCACAGCTCCAGGCAATCAGGCACATTTCCCACCCATATTACTTTTTTTCCAGGCTATCTTCATGTTGTTCCAGAGACGAAGGTCATTGCCGAGCTTCATGCCAAGCCCCTGTCCAACTCTGCAGAGCAGTGCCAGAGGTGTCACTTTGGTCTTTGATCTACCAATCCCCACCTGCTGCCTCACCACAGCCCTGCGGGCTATCTTGTTGGTGCCCAGCACTAGCAAGGTTAGTTAGCTCCTTGGTCCTCGTCTCTGTCACCTGTCTTTACAGGGTGGGCTGGGGCATCGTCTTCACAGAATTAAATACAAACCAGAAGTACTGCAAGCATTTATTAGTCAAAAATCCAAACACTCTTCAGGTATCATGAAGTCAGTCGTTTAATGAAAGCAGAGTGTAGGCTGTGAGGTGAAGACTCCACAAAATGGCAAGTTGCAGAGAAGCTTTTTAGTGTGAGGCACAAGGCAAGCATCATGTCAGCTCCACACTCTTCTGTTCCTCTTGGCCAACTTCCCAGACAAACGCCACAGGCCAAGAACTTCAAACCAGAAAATTCTTTCCTGAACAAGTGAAAACCAGAAAGTCCCTATAAGCTGACATTTTGCACACAACAAGAATGCAGATGCAGGCCACAGAAGGTTTGGGCAAATCCAGAAAGGTATTTCTGACTTCTACCCAAGCAGGTAGAAGCCCTAGCCACATGCAGTTCAAGGCCTCTAGCAGACACGGGCAACTTCATGGTGCTGGCACATCACAGATGTCTTGCTGCTCATCACAGGAGATGTAAGGAGCAGAGTTACAAAGCAGAAGTCTGGCCCCCTTCCTGAAAGTCACACCAGCCCATCACTGGACCATCAAACTGCTTCAGTACAAAGGGACAAATCAGTAAGCACAGCTATGTTATAAGCTTGTTTGAGGCAAAGTTATACCCACTTCAAAGGGAAGCCAAATTTCTGAGTATACTCCTGACTGTATGCCTCAGCTAGGGGCTGCATTCTGCAGGCCTGGGCTTCTCCACTTCAAAGCAGTGCAGTTAAAGAAGATACTCGCATAAACAAGTTTTTTGATACACAGGTCAAGAGCAAGATAAAGAAGCAAACTAACACCCCGAACTCTGTTGCTCTGAGCCACCTGGGAGACAACAGAATGGACCTTCAGTGCAGAACATTTAACTGAGCGACATCTAGCAAACGTAACCTAGGAAGGTGTTTTTCCCCACATTTTGTACATAAATCTACATCCTGTCACACCAATAAAGCAGATGAGAAAGCATGGTTTCAGAGTAAGAAGTCTGATAGTCCCAGAGACTTTCCATCCTCTCTTCCCGTGGCCTTCCAAGCTTCATTTAAACCATATGTTTTACTGCAGTTCTGAGTGCTCAACACTCTGGAAAATTGCACCAATAAATTAGGAGATTGTTTATGTCAGCTTGTACAGAAATCCTTCCTGCTGGCTACAGGAATGAGAGAGTAACACTTTCATTTGCTGCACTGCTGCTAACCATTTCTCTAATGCATCGCTGCCTGGAGTTTGCGGACAGACTTTGGTGGGACTGGAACTTTACTCAACAGGTATTTACAAAACGATTTGGAAAAGGTTTCATCTAACTGCAGTTCCTCTATTTAAGCTCAGGAAGAGCTGCAAGCCCCAAGTCTGCCAACAGACCTCTATTAATATTTGGAGAATTAGCTGTTTTATTAGAGAAAAAGGCCAGGCAGTCAGAAAGAGATTTTGTGAGCTCAGACTAAAAATAGTAGTGAGCATTTATTCATCTGTAAGTCTGTTTATCTTGGATAGTTTTTCATTGATTTTACTGGGGCTTTTCCAGGTCTATAAGCTTGAAAAGCTTTTAACAAATAAAGGTTCTTCTTTGACAGATGGGCTGTTTCCAAGCTTTCAAAGCAAGAAGCTCCCTTTAACCTTTGTGGCAAGCCCATCAATAAAAGCAATGATCAAAGAGGGCAAAATTCTGCCCTTAGTAGTACAGATCTGTATAATCACATATCCCCAAAGAACACGGGCTCCTTTCCCTTAGCACACATGCCATAATCAAATAAACAGAAAGCAGCACCCAGACTCGCATGCCACATGCACGCTTAACTGTGTCCCAGCCTCTTAGGTAAGCAGCACCAGCCTGGGTTACTGTAGGCACAGAGGTGATTCAGAAGACAGTAAATCATGCAAAAGAAGGTAGCATGCCACTGGAACTGCATCTCCTTTAGCATTAAACCTAGTACGTGGTTGGAGATGACATTTCTAAAGATCTGTTCCAATGCATTAACATAATTTCTGCTATAAAAAACTAAGCTTGAAGGATTCATACCCGAAATGCAAACTCTTCTGACATAAAAGGCAGCAAGAAGCATAAATCAGATAGTAACAGAAAAGGCAGGGGAGAAGGGGGAGACTACTGCTGTCCTGAGCAGAAATTTAGCAAACTTTGACTTTCACCAGCAGAATTGGAGCACTGGGCAACAACAGCTCCCAGCTATCAAAGTTTTCATGGGACTTTCTGTAGCCATGACTAAGACTTCTAAGACCAAGACTGCTTAGTCAAATGAATGATTGTACTTTTCTGCCTTCAACTTCCCTTACATCATCAACTATAGAAGTTATCTTCTTCCTTTTGCATCACATGAATTTTTGCTAGCAGCTGCCAAGCTCTGGTCGGTAATCATCTGTGAGTGGATTCAGTTCCTATATAAGGTATGCACAACCACCAGTATCCTAATCAGATCCTTTGCCATACAGTGTATGTCTTAAATGTCCTATGCACCATAAACTGATAAAGTAGCTTAATAGTGAGCTTAATACCTAGACTAAACCACTTTCAAAGCTTAAGAGGCTACCTCAACTTGCAGTTTAAAGAAGCTTAGTGTGTCTAATCAGAAAATCTGTCCCACAAAAGAGATATTGTCACCCCTGTTAAACAAAGAATTATCCATTCAGTGTCAATGGAAATAAACTGGTTGCTTGAAGAAAATCCTGTTAAACACACTTCTCAATTACTCATTTCCAAAACTAATTGGAGTGTACTGTATTATACTGTAGTACTGTATTACTGTAGTATGAGGATTTTGCTGATCAACATCTGTCCATATGGAACCTTAACCTATTTCACATTTGGATTTCGATGCCAGAGTTTTGAAGTAGTTATACAGTAATATAAGCATTGTTTCTCTGAAATAAAACTTTTTCAGAGACCACCAAACCCCTTATTTTTGAAGATAAGTGTTCAATACCAAGCCCAGTGAAGTCATTGAAAAATACTTCATTCCCTGCAGGAAGTGAAGGATTTCACATTCCTAGCTTTTCACTTTGTCACAAGAAAAGCAGCTGAAAACAGACAAACAGGCTGGCTCTGAAAATAAATAGATAAAGTAATTACCCAGTAGTGTTTGCTTAAAATTCATTTTTATTTTTACAAATTAAGTTTCTTTTCACAATGTCCTCTGATCTTTTATAGTTATCTTCTTCACCAAGTATCAGATAGGACAAACACGCACCTCCACACTGATGGCCTCTTATATAAGCAAGCACATCTTGTGCTAGCTCTGAACTACACTCAAGCTACGAGTACCTGTTTGACATTACTAAAATGAAAAGCACGTAAAAACAACCATCGAATTAGACATAATATTTGTTTCTCCTCACAGAGCAAGAGAAAACATACATAAGCAGTCATGAACTTCCACTTCACTTGTATTCTCAGTTTTTCCCTTAGAATCTCGTATGCTAGCACAGCCTTTTTATGGTCGAGCTAGTCTTAATGCATGTTTTAGCATTTGAGTCCAGATCAGAAGTGCCCTTTCAAAACAAATCTCCCCATCATCCTCACTTTCAGCAGACTTCAGATGTTGAAGATGAAGTGACAGTGACTATTACTTCTCCCCACTCCCCTACCTTTTTTTTTTCTCCCCGCAGGGAAATCTCCCAGAAACATATTTCTTGCTGTTTGCATTGTGACTGCTTAGCGTATCAGATCCGCTTGGCATTTGGAACCTGCATGCTGTGAACGGTCACTCATCACTGGTTCAAAGGGGTTTTAAATGCCATTTGGGATAATTAATTACAGGCAATAGAGATGCTATAATAATACCTGTGAAAACATTTCATATCCAAAGACCCTACCTGCTGAGGCTGTTCAAGTACAGAACGAACGTGGCTGCCATTCAGTCTTTGGTGTATTTAAACACATCATAACAATCATAAGCACACAGAGCTAATCTCATTTTTTTAAATAATAAAATGGAAAAAAAAAAATTGCTGTAGGCTTAGTTCTACTGAGCTACATAAAGACAGCATATATCTTTTATAGGTACAGGCTTTATTTAATACACTGTTTTTATTGCTTAAAGTTTCAAAAATATCTGTTTATTCACTGCCTACTCCTCTCTACCAGATTGAATTAGGTCCACTAAAACTGTCACAGAGTTTTCTGGCAAATTATAACAGGCATTTTCATTAATATATGTACATATTCCTTTTTCATATTTATGCAGCTTTAGAAATGTGCCTATGCTCAGCCCCCAAGGAAAGCATAATGCAAAAGCTTGACATAACCTCAAATAAAGATCAGTGAGCTTTGATAGGCTCTGTTGCTGATTTCTGTTTGTTTTAAATGCTATCATGAAGCAAGAGTGGAATACGTTTGTCACAGTGGAAAATGGAAAAACACAGTTTATCTTTGTTTGTTTTTCTTTTGCAAATTGTTCATCTTAACATAGCTGTACTCAATACATAACATTTATTACAGCTTCAGCAGTAGCATATAAGCATTATTGGTATCTGTGAATAACAAGCAATAAGAAAGGCAAGTGTGACTAAGTTATCAGCTGATACAGGTTTACCACCAGGTTAAGAAACCAGCTCCTGTTTTGATATGACTAGTCAAACATTCACTTCAAACAGAAAAAAAAAAAAATCCTTAAAAAAATGACTGACCCAGTTGGAGCCTCAGTACACACATTTTCAAACCCTTTTCAAAACTGTATTCCAGCCTCAGAAACACTGTAATGTAACACAACTTCTGACCAAAACTAATGACATTTAGAGCTTATTGCTAACAAAATTTAAAATGGAAATAGAGGGACAGACTACCCACTTCAGCCATTCCATCCAGTTTTGCATGTTATGCTGTAAATACCCACGCACATCAGCGCCCACAGAGCAGCTGCTTGCTCTGTACCAAAGCCCTGACTCTGCAAAGCCACGATGCAGGCACTTGGAAGGCCCCACAGGGCTACTGGAAATTTGCTGCTTCGCCATATTTCAGCAGATGTCATCCAGAGTTTGAAGGGCTCCATCACACCTTGATTGCAGACTGATCAACCCAAGCAAAGTCAAAATTTAGTTTAAGCAAAAGCAATGTGTACTTCTTTTCTTTATGGTTTGTTCTCCTTCGTACCACTGAGAATTCAGAGTCTAGAACCTGGCCAACCTCACTTGAGAGCCCTTCCCCATACCAAAATGCTTAAACTACAGTTTCCTCTTGTTTCTTCAGGTCACAGGTTGCAAACACACACAAGCAAATGTGCATGTACTAATATGTAAATGTTACCTGAAGATCTTGTTTTCCAGTGTGAAACCTGATTGTTTCAATTACTACAAGCACTGCCGTAAGACAATTTTTGTAAATACGTTCAGTACCTTGACGTTATTTATCCAAAGAACTGAGAATAGCAATACAGACTCTCCCCTCTAAGATCTGGGACAATGACAAGGAGAATCTTGCTCCTAAAAAATCAACTCTAGAGCGATGGCTATCAAGAATAACCACAACCAAAAGGAAAAGGAAAAAAAAAAAAAATCACCTGGACATGAATCTTCGCCAGGAAAATGGAGTGCTCTCAGCTGGGCTAGATTTAGGTGGCTATGACTCCATTTTACCTGAAGGTAGCAGATGAGACCAAACCTCCTGATTTTCAGCATGCAGTAGGATGGGCCTGGCAGCCTTGTACAGCAGCAGATCCTTCAGCCCTCTGCATGTCAGCCTCCCTGAATCCTCATCCCCAAGCCTGTCTTTGGGAAGGCCTTATCCAGCCTTGTCTCCTTAGCTTTTCTTGCACAGATTCAGCAGCATAACTGCCTCAAGAACTCATTTTTCTTTTCATTACAGGCACCACTATAAACTTGTAAAGCTAGCACTGAAAAAATACCTTTTGGGGTCTTTATACAGAGATAGCAGTGTAAGTCTTAAGCCGAGCAAGCTTCAGGGTACATTTCAAAACACACCATTCTCTTTGAGAAGGACTGGTTAGTGTGAAAAGAGGAGGAATAAGAGCTAAAAGCAGTGCACAAGCAATTAAAGGCATTGTTTGGAAGAGGAAGGAATGAATGCAAGGGGCACACTTCACTCAGCAAGTCTCAGCTGATCCCAGAGAGCATGGCAGAGAGGTGCTGCCTTGATTTGTTAAGTGCTATAACCAGTATTCCCCAAGTGTTATGGGAGACTTATAAGTGTGCTCTAACTCAGGTCTAGCTGCAATACCACCCTTGAAAACTGGTATGTGGACAAAGTTCAAATGATCACTCTCTTCAGAATTTAACTTTTTTCTTTTTCTTTTTTTATTTTGCCAGAGGAGATAGCCAAAGTGTTCCTAAGCAGATAATAACAAGAAAGTGGTAAAAAGTCACCCTATAGAAAGCTCTGAATGAATCCTGAGGCTTTCTTGTTATTTTTGCTTTGTCTTTCAACTTCAGAAGTATTTTCACACTGTCTGCTCCTTCTGTTTTATGATTTCTCTGATCCCAAAACTCAGATAAAGAGATCCTGAGAAAGGGAATGGAGTTTGCCACTCACAGTTGCCCCATATTACAGTGTAAAGCAACCTCAGTAGTTTCAATTTAATTATTTGTGATTCATAGCCCAAAACATAAATCCCCACCCAATCCTTTTTTCTATGGAGGATTAAACCTTTAATGGGATGATTTCACTGATCTGGTACACCTCTCCATCAACCAAGGGAAGACATTCCATTCCAAAGTAGGGTTTTATTAACACAGGCTCAAATAGTTCATGTTAAAGAGGTCTTTCTTTCAGGAACCCCACATTTTATTTCTTATTTTGTGTAGATACAAACTAGCTTAAGAAAAAAGCTCATCCAAGACTACAGAAGGAGAACCCTATATTAAATTGGACAGAAAGAAAACATGGCTCTGTAGTAAAAATATGACTGGAAACCCAGAGACTTAAATTATATTGCTCATTTCTCATCTGACTGGACAAGTTGTGATAAATCCTGTGAGTTCCAAGTGAAAATATTTCCTTGTACCTGTGCTATATGCATTGCTCATCAGTGCTTATAGTCCTCTGAGATTTCCAAATAAAAGACATCATACAAGCTACAAAGGTCACCTACTCATAAGTTTTTCTGTTTTACTTTGCTGGCTTAACTGGTGATAAATGTTCATTGATTGTTCTGTATGAGATAAGCATTAAAGCTCTTGTACAGCTGTGAGATGTGTTCTGCTTCTCACTTCCAGACCTCGCACCTTTAATTTCTAAGTGAGTTTACTTTTCCGTTAGGTAACACACCAGGTATTTTCTGAAAAGTACTCTGGATCAGTTCTGACTTGTTTCTCTTATTTCTTAAGTGGACTAAATGCACCCATTTTCTTGATTTTGTAACATGTTGAGCTTGGATGCAATCAAAGGAATTCAACAGGCTATTGGAAGAACTATGTACGTAGCCTATATCTCCTAATGACTAATGATAAAATGCACATAACAGAGATACTGGGATCCAGGTTATCAAAAAGATTTTTTCTACAAAAAGGAACAAAACAAGAGCTGCTCAAAAAAAGAGCATTTTCCCCTGGATTTAAAATGTTGCTCTGAGAGTTGATAAAAACTCCCAAAGGAAGTAGTGAGCAATTCCACAGAGAAGACACTTAAAAGATTCGAGTAACAAAACAACTGAAAAGTTTTAACAGGTCTCTAAGGCTGAACAATTCGTTCCCACCAGGAGATTTCTCTGTGGAAGTCCATCTTATATTACATGTGACAAAACACCCACAGAGCAAGTAATAAGTGTCTCTGAAATCAATCAAACACAATTATTTTACTGCAGCTATTTTTTATTGTAGTTTCTACAGATTACAATATTTTATTAGTGACTATAGACTTGTTTTATACAACAATTTTGCCTCACAAAGCCTTGGCCTTCTATTCTACTGTTATTTTGTGTTTTGCACGTTTTCCGTGTTGCAGAATCGCAGGAGTGAGGCCCTGGAGGAAGCTGTTTGGTTAATCCATTTTTGCTTTCTGTATCACAGAAGATGTGTCACTAAATTCTTCTCACTAATCTCAACTAATCTGTTCCAGCTATTTTAATTTTAGACTTATACAGAAGAGTAGAAAGGAGAAAAGCACTTTGTTGCAAAAGGCAGCGGGAAAACAATCTATTACTGCAGCACTAACACAATGCCAGTTCTTACAAAAAGAAACCTGAGGTCCATCAGGTCTGATGTGTGAGAAGCTCCCATGTGGGGGACAGATCATGCATACAGAATGAGTAAATCAAATGATGACAACTGAGTATTTCCCCATCAGGATTGCTCCCATTCCCATTATTCCTCCTAAACAAAGGAAGCAAGTGTTCTCACAAAGCTTATGGATTGTGAGGAAATAGTTGATTTTCTCCATTGTACATCAGTATCACCTCCAGGGATGCTATTGAAATTTGTTTTCCTTCCATACATGCTTACCCTTAGGCAACACCTATTTCTCAACTTCATCAATTCTGATGTCATTTCATAAATGGCAAAGGAACAAGAAAGGAAAGAAGGTAAAACTTCTAAGGAGGTCTAACTTATGTGTTAATAAACTTGTGAAAATTGGCAGCAACACATCCACCGGCTGCCTCACAGAAGACCTTTCCCAAAAGCTAAGTAACAAGCTAAGCAAAAAAAGTTAGGGGTTCTCCATGCCTCTCCTCACACCTGGTTACACAGCCATTAACCCATGCTCCATTAGTTTCTCTAGCTGATGAAGAGAACCTGAGCTGCTGCTGAGAGCCCCAGGCCCTGAGCTGGGTCTGCAGCACCCTGTATTTGATTCAGCACCTGCCTGCCTAGCTATAAATCAAGAACACCCCCAATATAACAGAAGAAAGGAAAATCAGATCCAGGTTCTTCTGAAGAGGTCTGAAAGAGCTTTTCTTGAAGTCTCTTCTGCACAAAGCTGTTTACAGCTGGAGGTCACCTGCTGCAGACTAATTGCAGCTCTATTTCACAAGCATTAACTACTTACCAATCACTGTGCAGCAGCACCAATGAACTATAAATATTTTGGGTTGCCCTTTTAATCGCTTCTCATCACTCATCATTAGTTGCTGGCTTCACTGCAAATTTCATCATCCGGGGTGATAAACATGCGCTTCTGTGCTAATGGTAAAAGATACCAAAACGGTGACAATGTTTTCTCAAACCAGGAACAAAGAATCATAACTACCTCCATTTTTTTCCTGATAAATTCTTTCACTCAATCCACCAGTTTCTCTTGCATGTTCCTTTATACTACATCTAATACTCAGAGCAACTTTCTTAAGCTTTATTCAGCTGATGACAGAGAAAACTACAGACATGGGAAAATACCTCAGCACATACCTTAAAACAGAAAACCTTCAGGTCTAACAAAAACATGCAACAATTTTTCATCATAGTACCTCCTTTATCCTTTTATCATTCCTATGTAATGTTTTAAGAGGGGGAAACAGAAATGTCTTTGGTATCCCTGAATGAAAATCTTTTGAAGAGCTGTATCCTCTCAGCAATATTCCATGGCTATTTTTTAAAAAACAGCCACCCAGAAAGGTTGCAAACATTTAATCCAAAATGTTACATTTCTACACTTAAAGATAGACAAGGAAAGAAAGTTATCTTGCTTTTGATGCTGCTCAGAGGAGATGAGTGCATTTATATGCCAGGTTTCTGGGCATTCACTAGGAGTCCTTCACAGAGATAGCATAAGCAAGGGTGAGAAGATACAATGGTGATATAATAGTGCCAGTGAGCAAAACCTCTCCAGTCCAAGGTCAATGCAAATCTAGCATTACAGAAATTATCAGTCCATCAAAACAGAGGCAGTACTATCTGGGGTTTATTGATCATAATTACATATCAACATGGTCAGATCAAGTACCCATCAAGCCTGGCACAGTTAGCTGACTGCCTGGCCATCCACTGCCAAACCTAACTTTTCCCTGAGCAACTTGTGCCAGAAAGGGGTGAAACCAACCTGAAACACCACAGAAGGTCTGTTCCACGCTCCCAGTTCAAAGGATGAAAAATTTACTTTCTACAATTAAGGCCACAGCCTCAAATAAGGTGAATAATACTTGTTTCTATCCCCTGATCTGCTCATTCTTAGCCTACCAGCTGGTTCTATTTTGCCCAGAAAAAAAAAAAAAAAAAAAAAAAAAAAGAAAAAAAAGCTACTTTTTCTTTTTTTTTTTTTTTTTTTAATTCTAATTTAAGACTGAGAAATGAACTTTAATATATAGACTAGGAAGCAGATAAAGATAATTGCCACTTTAGTTGCGTGTGATTAGAACAACTCAAATCGCTTACAGCTAATTCATTCTCCCAACTTCCACTCTGTTTCGCTAATCTTCTCAGAGTGTGCCATCCCATGCATAGAAAAGACCATCATGGGGTCCTAGATGCTAAGCTAAAATCAGAATGTAATAACAAATATTTAAATACAACATCTTAAGTTTATAATCCCTCTACCTTTATGTCAGTTATGTCCCTACAGATGGTTTCTTCACAGCCCTCTAAACTTGTATAATCCTTTTCCTCATACATAAATCCTTCCACTCTGTTTGTCATGTAGATGCTCTAGGACACATGCTCTACAATTTTAGTACATCTTTCTTCAAAATAGAGTGAACTAAGTTGGGCAATAAATGTCAGATGAAGACAAAATGAGTTCTGTGAAGTGACAGCATAACACTCTTAGACTTACAGCCCACTTTATGCAAGCCAACATCTTATTAAACTTTATTACTGCTGCTCACTGGTCAAGGAATTTAAATAACGTGTGTATTAATATACCTCGATCAATTTCTTCTTAAGCATGTATGAACATATTTGAAATTCTGTGAATTCAAGCCACAGACCATCCATCACATTCTCCTTTTAAGAGCTGGCTGCATCATAATACAACCGTAACAGGACTGTAAAAAGCAGCAACAAAAGATGAACATTTGTGTGGATACAGAATTATTTCAACCCATAACAATAGGAACACAGTTAACTACCAATTGATTCCCCTTTGCTAAGTATAATTGTTCCCTCTCCTTACCAGTTTGCTTCAGTGAAGATGCTGCTTATGTTATGCTTTTGAACACGTTTTCGGAAGGGTAAGGAAAGGACAACTTTGGGAAATTACAAGATCTTTGTTCTGCATGACAGAATTACGACAGAGTGTGAATTTGCATAAAGTTCACTTTCCTTCAGAGAAATTTAATTTCTCTGCAGAGGTTTATACTCCTTAGGAATTCAGAGACTGGATTTGTTTGGCTTTGTGCAACACTCACCATCTGGCTTCCTGTGTCCCTTCCATAGAAAAGTTTACTTTCCTGTCAATTCTGTGTATTTGAGATGGTTTTAATCTTTCTTCTGAGATCTTAGAAATGGCTCCACAGAGTCTGGCATGTAGCAGCATTTAGAGAACTTTGCTGAGTGAAAATTAGTCATTTATTGTGCTGTGTGCCAGCTGTACTTTTGCCTGTTGTGTCTGTTTTCCTAACTGCAGAGAGACCATTGAATAAAAGAACACAAGCATGAAAAACCCCTCTGTTCTTCACACACTGTGGACTGTGAGTGGGCTTGGAGACCCACCAGGATCTCATAGTTGCTTGCTTTCTACTATCTATTGAAAGGATAAGGTAAATCTTCAATACACAAGTTGCTAAGGTGTCATTTCTATTTTTGCCAGCATATCTACAAACACACACACACAAAAAAAAAAAAAAAAAAAAAAAGTAAAATGTTTAAAATGTCAGCCTCCATATGATAGCAACTACATATGCAGCTTGTAGTCTGTTCCACTGTAATAGGGAGGAAATACTTCTCCCCCATCTGACTGTTCGTTTATTCCACGCTCAAATCCAGGCTGTTTCCAGCCCTGCTGAGCCACTTTCTATTCCCCTTTTCTAACCAAATGTCTCTTCCCATTTCCTCAGTTTTCCTTGAACACTCTCTCCATTATGAAGCTTATTCTGCACCTTCTCTTTAAGTCCACTTGCAATGGGAGCAATTTTTCTTACTTCACTCCATGAACAAATCAAGAAAAGTAGAGAAAATGGGGGAAAAAGAGTGAAATGTGAAAAAACAGAGGAGGCGGTTAGAAATGTATCTATCTATCACCAAAGAAGTAGAGGCCAAACTAGCTGCAAAGTTGCCAGGATGCTGAATGGAGCATCACTACTGGTAGGGGTAGGAAGGTGCAGCGCTGTGGGACATGATGAGGATCCACATCCATGTGCTGCGTTTGGCAGACGCACATTTCTGGTTCCCACCACCACCCTGAAAATTTTCCTCTCCATTCCACTGACAAAAGAAAAACATCTAATGAAAAAGCAGAAAACCTGTGAAATGCTGCCCCTAAGCCCTGTTCCTAGAGCACGTGGCCACGTACCTTGGGAGGAGTGGCACATATACTCACACGGAGCTCCTTAGGCTCTCCGTGGGCAGCCAACCCCCAGGTGAGAGTGGCAGCAGGAGACAGCTCTGCAAAGAGTCACGCGTCTGACAGATATCTCTAAGCGTGTTGTTTAACTGACCTGGGGAAGTAGACAGCCTGCCTAAGGCTCCTGATCCCGTGTTACTCAAGGCTGCAGGCTGTATGTGCCTCTACAAGCACTTGTGTATGAAACTCTCCCCCTGTGTGGGCAGAAATAAAAGATTGGCAAAGCCCCGCTGGAGCGGCGGCCTCTGACTCACGCCGAGCAAACACGGAGGTGGATTTGGGTGCAGCAGGTTACTGCCGTACCTGAGGCCTGAAGCTGCACTTGTTTATTTGTTTACTGAAGGTCCTTAAGCTGGAGTTTGTGCTCATTGCCATGCAAATGGGAGCTGCTGGGGCGGCGTGAATCAGCTCGGCGGCTCTTCCTCCTACAGGTCTGTGCGTCACGCTGCTCACCACCCCCATCCCTGTCCTCACTGGCAGACATTGTTTTCTCCATAAACACGGAGACGCACGCAAGATGTAATGAAAATAAAGGGCATTTGACATCCGTGGTTACTTGCAGTCTAACACCAGGCAGCCTGGGACACCGACACAGGGCTAGGCTGAGCCACGCAAGGTCATAACGCTCAGCCACATGCTCACGTTACATGCAAGACAGCAAAGTAAGTAAGTTGTAAGGACATTAACATCAACTAAGATGTTGAGGAAGTGGGTAGGAGAAAAACATTGAAAAAAAAGACATTGTTTTCTCCATAAACACGGAGACGCACGCAAGATGTAATGAAAATAAAGGGCATTTGACATCCGTGGTTACTTGCAGTCTAACACCAGGCAGCCTGGGACACCGACACAGGGCTAGGCTGAGCCACGCAAGGTCATAACGCTCAGCCACATGCTCACGTTACATGCAAGACAGCAAAGTAAGTAAGTTGTAAGGACATTAACATCAACTAAGATGTTGAGGAAGTGGGTAGGAGCAAGTTGAGAGTCTGTGGGTGAGAATTAAGGGGCAGGTTGGCATGGGGGATACTGTTGTGGGTGTCTATTACAGGCCACCAGAAGATAAGGATGAAGAAGTTGAGACCTTCTGCAGGAAGCTGATAGCGGCCTCATGAACACAGGCCCTGCTTATTGTGGGGGATTTTAACTACCCTGACGTTTGCTGGAAGGCCTACTCAGCCAGCCATCTGCAGTCCAGGAGGTTCCTTCAGTGTCTTGATGATAACTTCCTGATGCAAATGGTGGACGTGCCAACTAGGACTGCTCCTCACTAACCAGGAGGGGCTGATTGAAGCGGTGAAGGTTGAGGGCAGCCTTGGTTGCAGCAGCCATGAGATGGTGGAGTGTAGGAACTCATGTGGCAGGGACAAAATACCAAGCAGAACTGCAGCCCTGAATTTCAGCAGCTATTTTCACACAGTTAACTCACACTACAGGATGTCAAACCAATCATCAGAAATGAGTAGGAATATGAACATTCATAACAAAATCTAGTGCACACTCCAAACTGGGACCATTTTCACCACTGAGTGACACACATAACCAGTTGATCCCAGGTTATTAGGAGGCCAGTCAAAATGCAGGTTGCCTATATTTAGGATACTTTTCACACAAACGAGTTTCACAAACTTGGAAAATAAAATGCCCTTTCTATATATTCAGTACACAGAAGGAATTTCCTTGCTCATTTGTATGAGTACCAAACAAGTATCCGTATCCCCTGTACCAATTAGAATATATATATATATATACACATATATATATGTTTGAGTAAAAAAAACACAGTAAAGGGGAAGTTATGCAGCCAGTTTAAAATCCTCCTATCCTCCTTGCAGTGCCTTTGGCCATCTGACTCACTCTCAGTCCAGTGTGTGAGTGTCCCATGGATAACTGCTCACAAACCACATTCTTTTATCCATCTACCAAAAGCTACTGGTGACTGCACAGTATCTGATCATGTGGGTCTCCACTGCTAAAAGGAATTTCTACCTAGGTCAGCTTCATGATTCAGATTCCATAGAAATCTTCTGGTGTCCCTCATGTTCACTGTCACAAAAATACCTAATACAGTTTTCACACCCTTCTCCACCTTGATCCTAAGGAGGAAGGGAAATCAAAGCACTTAAATCCTTCTCTCACAGTGATAGCACCTTCAACAGCTCTGGCAGCTGCCCAGCCATGAAGTATTTGTGTTAAGTAGCATACATGAAGTAAGCACCCTACGGTAAGATCTGCCATTCTCACCAGCAGATGAAGAGCTCCTGCAGCTAACATTTCTGGCTTTGTTTCCTGCTCATAAGTTTTCCAATGTTCCTACCTGCATTTTGTCAACTCCTCTGCTACATGAAAGAGATTGTGCAAGATGTGACCGATTTTCATCCTGGAAGAGAAGCCAGAGTAACCTTTCTGCTCCAACCACACTGCCTGGGGTTTTGCAGATTGTAGAACCAGCAAGCTGTCTTCTTCAGGTCCACTGGCTGCCTAGCCCTTTCTAAAGTCTAAGTTTTAACTTTACTTTTATTCTACAAACAGATTCACATGCTAGACTGTATGTTATTTATGTTCAAGAGTAACTACCTCATTCTTCCAAATTTAAAACAGCTCTTCTCAGAGAGCTCAGGTAGCAGTCTGCTGCAAGGAGGGATAACTGAACTTCACCTTCACCCTAAACATAACACTATTTCGTGAAACGTCCTTTCAAAGACACCAACTTTAAACAATGCATTCATATAGGCAGGGATATATATACATACACATCTCAAGTCTTACATTTGTGTGTGACACATGTGATATATATTTACAGTGCTTAATCCACCTCTGGACCTGTTTTTCTGAAGCTCCTTTGTGTGAAGTCTTCTAGCTCTGCATTTAAATATCAAAAAGGGGCAAGGTTTCAGAAGCTCCCTTTGCAATGGCTGTTAGCCATGGTAGGTAAGCAACCATCAGGTAGGTAGCGAACTGTAAATTGTCAGTGGAAGCAGGCAGGTGCACAGCGCTTTTGAAAAAATATGTATTTAAATAGGGGCTAGGGAAGTATTCACAGCACCTAATTTTAGGTACTTAACTTCTGTTTCCAAGTTTGGCAGCTTTCTTCTTTTCTTTTGTTACCACCAAATAGAAATAGCTCCTAAGTAGGGAGGTTTAGACATAGAAATATGTAAAATTATATAGTGTGAAGAACCCTCCTTTTCTTCTTTCAGTTCTCCCCTCCTCCCAGAAAGTACAACGTAAGTTCTTATTAAAACCAGTGTCAGATGAATATATTTCATATACAGACACACAATTACTGTATGTATACTCACACAGAAGGGAGAGAGCTCTCTGTAATTTTGCTTTGTTTAGTCTTGGGCACCAATGCAATGGATAAAACAGAATTACGTTGGCACCCCAGGTACCATTGATCAGAGAAATGTGAAAGTATATCCCTGCTGGGTCGTGCGATTTCTGCATTTTGATGTCTCTTCAGCCTGTTCTCCTGAGCAAATGGAGCAAGGAGAATACAAATGTCAACAAGTTACTGCATTTTACTTGGTCCCTTTTGACTTAATCCCTTTTTAGCTTTGTGAGCTTCAAGTAATTGCAAGAAGATGGTGGTGCTTTTGTGGTGTAAAAGTCAAAAATGTTTTGTTTGGATTCCATTGGGAAGGCCTACACTTCTCTGTCTATTGAGGTCCTTGTTTAACTTCCCCTCTTTACACAGGATCTGACAGCATCTGGGACACACAGAGGGATACTTCATATTTAAATTCTGGGGAGAGGCAGCATTTTCCTAATATCAGATATTTTTGGTATAATCCAGTTGCAGTTTCCTTTTCTTAACACAATATTAAGCCTTACACACAAATTAGCAAAATTATTTGATATTTTTTTTTTACCTTTTTTCCCCAAAGTAATTCCTTTTTTCTCTACATGGAAAATTTGTACAGGAAATAAATAAATTCTACTGGTCTCTCTGTAAAATTTAACTGAAATTTGTATTCTCCCTACAAAAATCTGTAAAATTTCTTTCAGTTGAAACAGTGTAGGCTGTTGTTTCCTTCATGTGTTTTTTAGACCTAGGTCCATGGAATGACAGTATGCTTCTGTATAAATGATATTTTGTCTTTATTAAACTTCACATAAATCTGACTTAGAAACAGATTTCCATGAATTTATTCTTGGGTTTAGTCATTATTTATCTTAACGGTTATGAAAAGATACCTGTCCTCTATTTGCCCACAAAAGGCAGACAATAAAACAATCCAAGCGCTGTACCGCTGAACTGAAGATAAAACACTCAAGGAGACACTTCTATTCCTGTTTCCATCTTTTCCCTCTGCTAGAGGACCCAACAGCATTAAACCCTCCTTGGGGATGATTAAGACAACCTGGACTGCGGTGAGCTCAGACAGCTATTTCATGCATCAAAGACCTATATTTTGATCAGCAGCTTAAATGACATCTCGGGAAATGACAATCTGTTGACCAAGTTAACTACTAAAATCAGAGAAAAAAATAGGAAAAAAAATCCTATGCTGTTTAAATTAATCTTTTCTATTTTTCTAGAAAGAAAGGACCTTCCAGAGACAAAAACTGTCCTTTCCCAGTTCAGCCAGTTCCTTCACAGCTATTGCCAGCTGGGGACCTGACATTCAAAGAAGTGAGGAAAAAATTATCCTCACATTACCAGATATGAGGGATTTCCAGCTGAAACAACAATTTCTTCATAGATTACAGATCTTGGAAGAATAATAATGTGAATTGTATTTGTACAGCAGTTGTCTCCGAACACCTTACCATACATTCCAGCAAAAGAGTAAGCAACAAATAGCTATCCAAGTATGATTTAAAGTCTTGGACCAATCTGGCTTCCCAGAGTTTGACAAATAAGTCCATGAACAGAGAACATAAATACTAAAGGCTGGGCACTCCAAATCAGTCCTTATTTATTGGAGCTGTGCAATAAAGACAGACCTGTAATGCCTTTAACAATATGCAATGACATTTGAAATTGAGTATCACCTTACTATCCATTCACTCATTACACAGGAGGCTCCTATGACAATAGTGCTACTTTCACAAATGCCTAGAAAACTCCATCATTGCTGAGAGATTTTTGTCTTTAACCTTCATCAATACAGGCTTTAGGGATAGGAGGTCTAGTCTGATGTATACTTTCCTTTCTATCCTAATTAAGGAGAAGGGAGAGAGAGAAAGGCGTTACAGGTTCCCAGATGGCTCTGAGGTTTAGCCTCTACCTATCTATAGCCCAGAGCCCTCCTACCTGGCTGTTGGTTTTCTGAGCACAGGAGACTGAGCAGAGAAGCCAGGAGATAAGAGAATTTAACCACAAATACTTCTTTACTTGAACCTTTGTATTTTAAACAATTCCTGATGTTCAATATCCACACACATGGTTATTCTAGAAGCAGAGCAATTAGCTTTGATCTTTACATACAGCCACATGAGGAAAATCATAAAAAAGGGAACAACATCTTTTTTCCTGTTTTCATATCCATGAAACATAATGCATTGGTATGAGTGATGTTTTAGTCTATTAATCAAAAGCACATGAAAAGCCTAAGGAAAAATTACTTTACATGATACTATTTTGCTTAAAGAAAAAAAAATCCTTGATAAATGTTAATGTTAAATGCTGTCATAAGACCTACTTGAGGATTTAACCTCAAATGTATGATAATATTTATGTTTGTACTTTAAAAACTAAGAAAAAGCAACACCATACCATTGCAGCATTCTCCATAATAAAGGATTTGTTCCAGAACTAGTACAGAAACAAAAAAAAGCTTGATGGAAGTGAGCTGAACTCCTGTATGCAGAATCTATCGCGCTGTTCAAACAAGTAAATTCTCATTATATTACAGACTGTCACAGAATAAATGTAAGCATTCCTTGTAAGTATTTGTGTTTCACAGGTGAGAAAATAGTGTTTCACCAGAAGATATTATTTACATAAAGTCTTTCATGTACAAAGTCTTCTTAATTCTTGCAATACTCTTATTTCTAAGGTCTACAGGAGTTTACCTTCAATTAATGGATTTTCAAAGCCAGCTGTGGTCACATCACAAAGTTCTGAGAAAACTATTAAAATCTGCTGCTGCTGCATGGTTGTTACTAAAGACAAATTATCTTTACTTACTGCATGCAAGCAATGCCATGCAGACAGCAGGATCTACCACGCCACCTACCCATCTATACCTATGCCAGGAGACAGGATGAAGACACAGGATTCAGCCGTGGAGTTCAATCCCGTCAGGGAAATGCTTCCCTTGATATCTGTGGCTGGGTGAAAGGAATGGCCACCCGTACTGAAAGGTTATCTACTCATTTCTCAGCAACACAGGCTATAGCTCAAGCACAGCTGAAATCTGTGGCCAGCTCCATTTTAAAAAGAAAATCCAAGTCATGCCACCTCAGACTTTTGTGCTAGAAACCCCATTTCTGGATGCAGGTTCCACTGTTGTTGGATTTCCAGTTCCAAGCTGCTGGATTTGCCACAGCTTCTCAGCTAACTGTGACAACGCATTTGGGGGTCACAGCCTTGGGTCTGCACTAAACTAGGTAATGAAGCAACTTGACTCCTCACTCCTCAACTCCTCTATGGGGGAAAAAAATCACTAGTTTCTACATCATTTCTTCATTTTATGCAAATTATCATCAGTTACTTCATCACTCGTTCAAAGAGACACCATAGAAGCCACCAGTTTACTGGAATTGGGCTGCCACATGCAGCATAAAGGCATCTTTAGTGTATAAAGGACAAATAAAATACCCTCTGCAGGTCTGCTATCAGCACCTCTAAAACAAACTAGCAGATGGAAAGTGTAGCAGTCTCTCCTTTGCTGAGCCAGTCACTGCTGCACTATTGGAAGTCCTCTAATCAGATTTGTTCATATTCTTTCCAGGACTGCTGAGTCTCGTCAGCAAAAAAATGTTCAGAAAATGCTAACATTCAGCATTTTACGGTCAATTTGGTGTTTTCATTTGAACTACCTTTTTCAACCCATGTACCTTCCTCTATAACGTGGGGAAGGGGGGGAAGAACAAAAGAAAAAAACATACTGACTAACCATGAAAATAAATTTGTTAAGTTTCAAGAACACTAAGGAACTCGTGAGGTTGGGAAGCAGCAAAAAAGCTCGTACATATATTCTGACCTTATATATGCTTTGAGACAGGCATCTGCTTTGTAAGTTAAGAACTAACAACAGAAAAGGTTGGATGCTGGCAAAGCAGCACAAGAGAAGTCAAGGGCCTTGCACAATTGGGCTGGGCAGGTTCCTCAGAGTCATCATATGAACACCTCAGCCACCAGGCCACACAGGCTACTCTAATTTCCTTAAGAGAATAAAGGGGAGAAATAAACATAGAGGTTGTAAAAAATTAACCAGGGCATTTTGAAACAAACACGTCACATTTAGCAAAACAAAAGAGATGAAGTCCTATGGGTCTCTCTTTCCATCCTGTTCTTTTTTTTAGGAATCCCATCGTCAACAGTCACTGAATACAAAATACTGTAAGAAGAAATGTGTAGTAGCTAGATAGTGTTGATTGGTTACTTGACAGGAAATACAGAAATGCATGCACTAAGACCTAAATTTATGAAAAGGTTCAGTACATACTCCTTTAGTAGAATTATAAATGCCAATGTCCTAATAATCCACCCACCTCACTTTTATCCAAGAAGCAGTTGTCTAACCTCTGTCACTCTATTTTTCAGATAGCTACAGGGAAAAAAAAAAAAACACTCCACATCTCCATTTTATTTTCTATTTAATACTGGAAAGAAAGACAAGATAAATATTTTTTTGATAGTGCATAATATGGGAAAACCAGGAATATCTCTTCATTTTCCATTTATTCTTATAATCTTCACAGGGATGTCCTTCTTTTCCTGACACAATATGCTATTGATGCTGCATGCAGTGCATAACGTCTGAAAGGTACTGCAGGGTTTTAAAATATTCTTATCAATATATGTTGTTTTTTTTTGGCATCAGCCTCTAATCCTTGGAATTTTTACTACCTCTGGAATAACAGTTTTTCCCAGTGAAGAGATGCATTATTATCGAAATCACAGCAATATCAAACAAAAGGATATGCCACTAGTGCTATGAGAAAGATTAGAAAAAAATAGTAAAAGATTGTATTTTATTTGAACCAGAAAAAGCCTTGCAACAAATAAAAGGGTTAATTTACAAAACCAAGTTTTTAGTGAAAAAAAATAAAAAAAAATCAGAATCTCTCATATATGATGGTATAAATACATAGAGCCTGTGGATTCCTTTCTCTTACTGCCTGCTATTTCCTGGACTGTTTACACCGTATGTGCTTCAACTGCTGCCTACGTTTGGATGAAATACACAGCAAGAATTCCCATATCGTTCTCTTTTCCCTCTTGCCACCTGTCACAGGCTTCCTCCTACACACAAAGTACCATTAGTATCCAGTATGCTTGCTAATTTCCTGTCAGGCAGCTCCTGGGATTTACTTGAGAGTTAGAAGGAGGAGGAGGAGAAGTAAAGAGCTGCTTGTTTTCCAAGCTTCTTTTCATCCAGGTTATTTTCCCCATAGGAAATTATGCCTACTGGACTATCTAATTGGACCCTCTCTCCAAATGTAATGTGGTAAAATATAAAATATTACAAATTAATGCTGTAATAGTAACTAGCAGCAAGTGAAATTAGCTGCTGCCCATTTGGGATCGACTCCCTGCCTGCCCTGCGATCAGCTCACCACAGAGGAAGACTTGAGGCTGCTTTGACGGTGTTGCCCTCTGGCAAGATGTGGTCCAGCAGCTCTCATATCATTCAGAAAGGCTTGGAGCTAAAACACAGGGCCCATTCCCCATAGAAAGCAAGGAAAAAAAAAGTAATTTAAAATAATAATAAAGAAACAAAAAAACAAAGGTCATGCAGAACAGGTTAAACAAAACCCTATGAAGCCAAAGCCTTTAAAATTGGTGGTGTTGAGGGGGACAACATTTACAAACTGACCAGAGCCCTGCACAGTATCAGCTGCCAAAGGCCAAGAACAGGAAGGCTTCAATCACTTCCCACTCCAAGGTCTACTGAAACTGAACAAGACAAATCATACAGGGAAATGAACCTAGATTCCTTACAAAGCATAAAGTAACCTAATCTCTTTTAAAAGTCACGTGAAAAAGCTCCCCATCCGTTCCCAGAGCAGGAATCAGAGGTTCTGATTGATTTATTCATTTTCCATATATCATTTTTAAAAGTGCTGTGAGACCACAGCCAAGGTGATGCCACTGGTTAACTATGTCTATGCAGAACTTAGGAGATAAAATGATTCCAACATCAATCTCTTTTTCCAGTTTCTTGCTGAAAAACACAGCAATAAATTGCAGACAGTTCACTGCAAGGCTAAGATGTAATGTTGTAAAAACTTCTATAAAGCTTCAGTACCAAATTTAACTCCAGTGATAGGCTGTATCACAGGGTCCTATTGCTGTGGCAGGAGATGGCTGTGGTAAATGGTAGCAGCAAATCAATTAAAAGTTGCAGTAAATAGCACAATCCCTTAAAAGCCTCCACTGCACCAACATGGTAATGCTCAATGTCCTATTTAGAAATAGGATATGAATACCCTGCAAACGCATTTTCAAGCTTCGCTTAAGGATAAAACATTGAGTAGTAACTATAGCCGAGGAGGTTTAAGTAAGCTTCACAGAGGCTTTGTTGTAAGAATGTTTACAGCATTGCTGTGACATTACAACTCTGCTCTTCCGTGTAGAAGTCCTGCCACTAATAAGAACCTATACTTTGACATATAATGAAATACCAACTGCCCGTCTGGAAGCCCATGCCCACTGTGAAGAGGAGGCACTGTGTGTTCAGTGGAAGCAACGGAGCCCCTGAGGCAGCAGACAGGAGCTGGGGAGCACGAGCAGGAGAAGCAGAGGTGGAGCAAGGGCCAGATCCTGGCCCTGCACAGCACTGCCATGCCACAGGCCGCTGCCACAAAGAGCCAGTGCTGCCCTGGGTTACAGCTGGCAGTCCCAGCACAGAGCCACATATCTGAAGGCACACAGACAGAGCTGTGCATGTACACACACCTCTCCATGGTGGATGCTCTGGAGCAGCCTTGTTCAAGGTTTGACTGAGACAAGGCACGACATCAACACCAGCCTGGGGGAGGCCAGAGTGCCCAAGCCAGGCTTTTGTGCAAGGAGTTTATGCTTCTGGAGTTTATGCTTCTACATCTCTTACCTGTTGCATCAAATAACTATTAATGAAAGAATGAGCAGGCAGGAATGGTGGAGCACAGCCTGCTTCTGTAGTCCAGAGGCTGTGTGCACACTGCTCTGCTAAGGCCTGCACACAGCAGGAAATATTTTGTCCTGTGGTTCACACAGAACCTGAAAGATTCAGGACACAATTTCTGTACTTGAATGCTAGGTGGAAATAGGGGGTGACATGTTAACACCGTTAATCTGAGATTAGCATACATTTATATGATGTTTTCCAAGTAAAGGCAAGAGTATAATTATGTGTGATATTTGTAGTTTGGATGTTAGAGAACTACCACCTTATTAAAGATGATTTATAAACTTAGGAAAACAAAGAAAACCAAAGTGATCTCAATGTTTTCAAAGACAGGTCTTTGAGCTGCAGACAGTTACACAGAGCTCAGTATCAACAAACCCCACACTAAGTCCCTATGAACACTCCTAAAAACAAACAACCAAACCAACTTTACAGCTTGCACCAACAGAGGACTCCTGCTCCCAGCTAACGTAAGCACGCTATTTGCTCCAGAGTCTGCTACAAAAGAACGCAACTGAAAAGATGAAAAGAACTCCGGATAAAGTTTCATCATCTTTCATCTAGATGTGGAAAATTCTGGCCAGCTAATAATCATGAAATGAATCATGTTCCCCAACCCCCACCCCCAAGTAGAGGGCCTCTTATATAAATAAATAATAAACAGTATCTGATCCTGGCAGGAACGTGTGCCCCACACCGTGCCCCGTGCAGCACTCCCTGGTCCTTCAGTTCGACAGGCAGGAGGCATGTTCTCCTGCATGCTGGAAATAGCCCACGTGCAGGACCAAGTGCAAATACATTAAAGGCTCTGGAAGCCCATCTGCAGATCTCTCTTTTACTGAACAGCAGAACAAAACAATAAAACACATTTCCCTCGTTATCATGAGCATCAGCCCCGCTGGAATTTAATGCACTCATCCCTTTATGCATTACAAAGTTTACTCCCAGCTTTGGTGGAACAGATGGGGACAATACAGAATTAAACAGAGGGAGAAATCACAGAGATGACCACAGGCTAACAAGGCACATGCAAGCATGCACACGTATATATTTTATAACCTCAGTACATCCCACACTGCCAATTACTCATTTAAGGATTTGGCAGCAAAACTACCAGTTACAATGACCACTTTTTTATTGCATTCGTTTTTAAGTTTAATACATCTTTTTCACAGAAGTGTGAGCAATTTAAAGACCCAAAATTCCAGCACGCTGCAATGGAAACCATTTTCTGTGTGCATCTCAGCAACACCAAGAGCAGCACAACCCCAAGAGCAATTGGAGCCTTTGTGTACAGCTACGGTAGATCTAAATATATACTCACACCCTTTCTAGGCAATTTTTCTGTGACAGAAATTTAGGTCATAGGCTTACCCGTTTTAGATTAACAGCTTCTGTCCAGCTCCTTACAGAGCTACCAAGGATCCAAGGGCACCACATTGAAGACTGTGTCATTTAAAAACGATTTTAGCATAGAGGCTAAAACATTAAAATTGAGAGCTTCTGCTTGTGCTTCTAAAAGTGGCCATCGCATGTCACACCTATATATTAAAAATACATTCTGCCACTAACAAGCAGGGAATTAGGAATAGCAAATTTGGTACATAATTAAGACTGGGGGAGGGAGTAAACCATTAACGTGGGGTTTTGGTGTCTTGATGTTGTTTTTTTGCTTGTTCAAAGCAGCAAGGCAAGAAATAATGCTGATATACATGTATTTGTTAAGATTGGGTTTTTGTGTTTTGGGTTGTTTTTTTTTGTTTTGTTTTTGAACGCAACTCTGTATTAATGGTGGGACATAAAGTAGCAAGGATATCATCTTTCTCCTCCTAGGGAAATATACCTGTTATATACAGACATATGCACCCAACTCATATGCAATTATGTCTGCCACTGCCCTGCTACTTGTAGGCTTGCCTGTTGTTCCTCAGTGCAACCCCAAGACTTGGGGCTATCGTGTCCTTCCCTGCTGCTCAGACTAGCATTCGGCAGCATCTCATCAGCACTGAACTCACACCACCACCAAAAGCTCTCTCCTTCCCATGACAAGGCTGCCCTGAAGGATCTCAAAGCACATGTAGGAGTCCCCCAAGGTCTCCATATCGTTTCTCACCTGAAGGACATCAAAGGACTCAAACCACAGGGAGAAGAGAAGGGCACGTGCATGAACAGCTCTCTTGTGAACCCCTAAAGCTATGGAAAATGCCAGAATATTTTATAGCTAATGAAATTACATCTTTTCTTTTTTTTTTTTCTCCCTAACGTAAAGGCATTCCACAAACAGAAGAGAGAGCAAACAGCACAAAGCTGAACACATTCTGCTTTGAACTTCGTGGGCATTTCTTGTAGAAACAGCCACTCTACGCAATCCAAAACCTTATAAAATCTTAATTGGGCAAAATTAATTAAATGCGTCAACTAAGCACATGAATAGTCATGTATTCTGTGCACAAACTAGAATGAGCATATACAAATTATGTTAACTCTATATACTCTAGATGTTCACAAAATTTCTATATGTAATTATCCAATTTGTCACGCTAAATGTGATATAAATTCCATTTTATCTAAAATGCATCACAAAAGCCATGTTTCTGTGCCACAGTATAAAATTATACAGCTTACATTTTGCTTTCCTTGCATTTTGTTCTGGAAATAATTTGAGATTCTACAGTAAAACGATTTAATGCAACAAGTTTTTACCTCTTAAAAGTGTCACACAGTTAGAGAGATCAGAGCTCTAGAGGTAAACTTTTCAAAAGCATTTACGATTATTAGCTTATCACTTTTTAGGACCTCCAAATTCATACCTGTCACAAATACACTTTGAAACAATAGCAATATCCTCCTCTTTCCTTTTCAAATTCTAAAGCGATGCTTTATAAAACCTTTTTGTTCTGCTCAAAAAGAAATCAAAGTAAATAAGGAGAAATGTGTAGGTCTTGCACCACACTGGTAGCAGGACTGAACTTGTTAATTTGATGAATTGTCACTGTTAGGCTATAAAGTGCAGAAAGTGTCTGTGGCATACAGTAAGAGGAGTTCTGGAGTTTACAACTTCCTGCTACCGCTTACTTTGAAAACCCACAGTCAGCAGTAACTTTCATGCCAGAAAGCTAAAACTCACATTATTGTTTTTCATAGTCAAAGGAGGCGATAATGTGACTGCTATTAAACAAGGCTACTTCTCTTTCCCTTCACAATTCCTACAAAGGCCAAGACAAATTATGTTTTCTATACTATCGTATAAAGGCACAATCCCAACCCCCCTCTAGTAGCCATACAAATCCAAACAAGTGTATCATTTGAAGTCTTAAACATATGCTTCTTCTCATGATCAGCATCCTACACATAGGAAACTTGACATTCATTTTGGTGTACTCACATTTTTACAGCTGCAATAGATGGGCAGTTACTTTGAGCTAATATGTCATGGTGAGAAGTCTACACTTTTAGTGTCATTTACATAAATAAATGTAGAACGTGGCATGATCCACACCAGTCACAAGTTTGCTCCCAAAATATCCAGGAATCTCAAATCCTGCCAGACTCCTTTTTTCCTTACCCTGCAGCGGACAGTTTTCTAAACAATTCTAATTGATTCCCATCTGCATTGAGCACAAGTATTTGACTACTTCTCTATAGACAGATAGCTGGCAATAAAAATTAAGCCTGTTTTTCCTTTCCCTTGTGTATTTTCTTTAATCACCTCCATGACCCATCTGGCTTTATTCTGATCTTCTTATAAAGAACACCTTTGAGAACAGTTCCCAGAATCTACCCGCACATTTTGGGGTAATGAAAGGGGGCCTGCTTTTATTTCTGCTCTGTCAGTGTGTAGTGCAGCAGTCCTTACTACCTGTTGCTTCTATCAGCAATCCTCAAAAAACACAAACACCAACTTTTCTGTGTTTAAACGCAACTTATGTACCTCATCTTGCTGGTAATCTGTAAACAGACAAAATTGCAGGTTAGCTGGCTACATGAATTTCCCCATTACCATCTTCTCTATGAATCAAACTGATTCACAGATTAAGCATTACAAAACCCAGTTCCTGTAAGGACACCTGAGTGTGCCTATCATGTCCCAGCCGCACGGCACAGCTATTCAGCACCTACCAGGAGTTGGTCAGCTATGCCATGTGCATGTCCCTGCCTCCCCCTAAGAAAGATTAAAACTGAGGTTAAGGGCTTGTCCTGAGCTCAAAAGAGTGCCCTGGCACGTGCTGTCAAAAGTGGTAAGCACCTGAAAATAGAAGAAAAGGGGGAAGGATAAGTGTGTCTTTAGGAAAAAAAATTAAGGTCATGGGACTTACATATTTTTTCTAACAAGCAACAATTTGCACACTGGCGATACAATGGTGTGGGTATTGAGCCACATTAAGAATGGGCCTTCAGGGCACCTCTTCTCTGCCTGTCTTCTGATGGAAATCAATGTGATATATACACACTGCACAAGTTGAATTGCATCCTCCATTTTGTGAGGCAGCAAATACCTTCTTCATCGATTTCATCTCATCTTCGCTTTTTCATTTGTTAGAAAACAAGGGCAGTTGCATGTTCCAGCCCCTGAGAACATTATGCTGCCACAATGATACAAGAATCAGGTATAAGCAGCTTGAATCCCCAGACATCTGGAGCCTTCTTTCTGTTCAAGTAAAGACAAGCAAAATAAGATTGAGCTGCATCGCCTGCTGCATGGCACATGCAGTGATGCGAGATTATCACTTCAGAGCCCTATTTTTGTCAGCTTTAGCTGAACTCTAGTGTTATTTGCTTATACATCTTGTTCTACGTACAGTGCTTGAGAATGATTTAATGCACAAACATTATTAATAGTATCTGGAGGCAGTTGTTTTTGCCTTAAAGAGTAATTAAATGGGTGCTGGACTCGTTGGGGGAATTCTGATCTTAATCCAGCAAAGCATCTTAAGAGGTTGAGGCTTCTCATATGCTTAAAGCTGAGCATATGCGAAAATATTTTGCCAGGCTGCAGCTTTTAATAGCTCCACATACGCTTATAATTAACACTCCGTGATTATTTTTCATTATTGGATTTTTGTGAAAACTGCAGGAGACCTGACAGACCTGTCATCATCTGCAGTCACTCAACAAAAAGAATGAGGCAAGCCCATATTAGTGACATTTAAAACCATTTGAGCCTGGTAACAGCAGAAATCCAAGCTGTAAAGGAGACGATTTTACAGTGCCTGCTCAATGAAACAACATAGTCGTGGTGGTGATCAGAATAGCTAACTACAGCAAGAGAGTCACCTTGCTAAATAGCTGGATGCTACCCAGTACTAAAATTGCCAGGGCTTTCACTTATTTACTTAGCTGGCAATCACTGATGGGATTTGTCCTTTGGAGTTGTATGCAAGTTTGACTTGAAATTGTACTTATAGCTGCCCTGAAATGAGAGCCGAGGAAGGACAAATGGTATGTGCCTCCTGCTTCCCTGAAAGAGGGGGAGATGCTTGGGGAAACCCGACCAACTCCCTCCATCTGAAATGAATTCTCACCTTTCCCTTCCTCCTTTTTTTTTTTTTTTTTTAATATATTCCAATGAGCCAAGTATCAAGTTGACAGGTTTTCCCCAAATCAATACATTCAGCAAAGATGAAATGCACAACAGTTGTATATACACACACACTGCAGCTGGAAATGGGACTGCAACACCCACAGGAATTCATCTCCTCCACTAGCCAGCAGAGGTAACAGAGGAAGCAAAGGACTTCTGCACAACTTTACAAAGGAAGAATGTGCCCAGGCTTCCCCAGAAGACTACAAGTTGCTGGCATGCAGGTCATCCCATCTTTGCTGCAGCTATTAGATGTACTGATCATGGCAAAACAAGCAACACCTGTTGAATCAAGGTCTCAGAGGAAAGTCTGCTGCAAGAAGAGTCTCCCACTTTGCACAACCCCATGGTTACTTCCACTGTTAGACATGGGGAGGAGCTGGGACAGTGCCATGGCACAGGGAGCGCACATGGGGATTCTAAGTTTACCACCTTCACTGCAAACAATAGCCATGAAAGCACATGCACGCCTTTTGTTTTACAGTACAAGCTGGGAACATCCATCTGTATACTAGAACTCTTCTCTTACATCCTGCCTACCATGCCACACTAGCTTTCAGTGCATGCATATTGTTTAAAAATAAGCAATTCCATCCAAAGCAGTTCTTGTTACCAAAGTTATTCCAGTTCTGTTCAGCTACATTCCTCTCTCTTATTCGTACAGAAAGAGGGATCAGCACAGATGGAAAATTGGTGCAAGCACATGGTAAGGTAAGGATGAGAAGCAAAGAGAAGGCTTTCGAGGGAAGAGAGCTCTCTACCCCCATCTCTTGATCAATATGGGGAGAGACATAACAAAGGCACGCAGCAAAAGTTTTGCTAACTGCCTCCATTACCAGCTCTCTGACGAGGACACACACACACACACAAACACACACACACACAAAAAAAAAAAATCAATTTCTAGTTAAATAGGGGGTAATTGAATCTTGTCCTAATTGTATATCTAAAGGTCCACACAACTTACTGCGATGCGAGCCACCACACAACAACACAGAGGGCAGGATGGTGGAACTGAAATCACATCAAAACCAGAAAGGAAAGGGGGGAGGCATGGCCAGGAAAGAGGCCCTGGGTCTGCTGGAGACTTCTGTATGTGTTGATTACCTACCATGGTGTAATCACAGAATTTATTAGGTATTGTTTCCCAATAGTTCAGGAGCAGGAATGGGAAGAAGCCTTATTCCATACACCAAGGGAAGAGTTTCTAGGAGCTAGTACTTTTAATGCCATCAACATCCTGGAATAAGACTGCACAAATGTACGTTCCCCTCAGAATTACCACATCATTGAGACCAAATTACATGATTTCATTACGTGTATAACAACCTGAGTGAAGTCAGGTGTAAATCCGTTTCCGCTGTTGGGTTTACCTGTAGTGCAGCATTCCCAGCTCGGGAATCCTGATCCTCTATAAACACCACAGACAGAAGATGTCAGCTCCAACAGCAAAACCTGCCCAAAGAAAATATTTCCCTAGCCTAATGTTTTGATCTCAGGCCATTACAAGTGACAAGTTACAGTCAGAAACAAGATTTTGGAAAACAATGTGTGTGTATACTTTTAACCTTACAAGTCTGAGCAGAAACGAGTGTTTTACTGGCCAAAATAGATAGGGAATGTCTGAAAACAATAAAAGGTGCATCTCGTCTTATGCCTCACTCTCCAAAGCCCACTTAATAACAAAGATAAATACTGAAGTGTGATATATCCAAGTTAAAAATAGGGTACTGCAATCTATAGGACTTTGTTCTCATAAGCAGGAAAAAAAAAAAGTAATATATGTTTTACAGTTCATGAAGCCAAGACAGAAGAAAAAAACAGTAACAGCATGGGATGCTGGTCATCTTTCAGTGGAGAAGTTTATTTTCAAGTGCTCTAATATACGTAGACATTCAGGAATCCAGAGAAGGAATCCAAATAAACACATCCTGACTGAAAATTGAACCAAAAACTTTGGATACACAGGGACAATATATTGAACTGATAGAGAAACACTCAGATTATGTGGTCATGCATAAACCCCTCCAAGGCTTTGTTTCATCTTTTGATCATTGTAGGCCTTTTAGCAGGGCTCCATCTCACATTAATACCAAATCTAGGAACTTTGTTGTTTTAAGAACGGCTTCTTGGTGCCAACCAGCTAGAGATGTCCAGCTCTCTAAGGAAAAAGACATCTTAATCATCAGTCAACTCTGATCTCCGTCTTATTGACATGCAGAAAAAGAAACCCTCGCTTTTAATAATAGGGCTTCCTTTCATGCAAAGATAGCGGAGGCTTTCAAAAGATAAATAATTCATGGTCTTCCAAGCTCTGAGAATAAATTTGTTCCTTTCCTGTTTTGCTTTCCTTCAAGATATGACATCTTAGGCAAGCAGGGGGAAGGAGACTGCTCTTTGCTTCTAAGGATATAAACACACTCAATGTTTCATTCCCCACTGCTACAAAACTATAAGATCAATAGACAAGCGCTGAAAAGCTTTTCCCACCAGGCAGAGACTGTGCCATCTAAATAGTCTCTCAAAAGATATAATCTCACAAGCAGCAGCAACAAAGGAGCATCCAACACATGGCTAGGGAGCATGCTCGGGATAATCTCACATGGGGGACAGCTCCACAATAAGACATCAAGTTAATTAAGCTTGATCGTATCAGTGACTGGTGACCTGTAGCTCTCTCTCCATTCTTTTAAGTTTTATCTGAACTCTAAGGGAATACGGGGAAAGTTGTTTTACTTACTATTGTGACATATTCTGTAAACAAGAAGAAGAACTGTAGGTTGAATAAAAATGCAACATACTCCATCTGGCAAGCCAGGCTCTGTTTCAACAGGCCTAGCACAGAGGAAAAAAAAAAAAAAAAAAAAAAAAAAAAAAAGCCTTAATAGAGCTATGTCCAGTTTTCACCAGAGGCTGACAACACCGGCAAGCTAAGCATTGGTGCTCAAAACTCAGCCGGGTTGTTTCTGTGCACAGGAGTCACTCTGTTCTCAGTCCGATTGCATTGGCAAAGGATGCAAAATTCAGCTTGGAGACAATTCTCATGTCTCCTGTTTGTAGCATGGCAGAAATCACCTTGCTTCAGGTTTATTCATGAACTACAAGAAGTAGAGGCATGAAGATAAAAGCTGCCATCTGGCCAGGCCAGGCCAGCTGGAAGCCCAGGAAAGCGTTTCTCACAAGGAAGGAGGTGATCCTGGGGGATGATGAAGACCAGAGCAAATATCCCTATCCAGCCTGTGGGACTATTCCCTAACCCACACTTTGTACGTCTTCGGTCACAGTTCACATTTATAAAGAACGGAGGTTTCCATACTTGCTTTTAAGAGCTCCCAAAGCATTATGCAGACAGGTTGTTGCCAGCAGCCACAGAATAGCAAATGTAAACACAGTTCTGCATATGACAGAGTAATATTTTCTAATGATAATTTTAAGCAACTTATCCTTCTTCAGGAGACTGAAAGCACATTAATATGAATGATTTGCTGACCGAAAAGGGAGTAGTGTCATTTGAAACTTATAGCTGCCGAGTGCAAAGTAATGTTGGGGAGGATGGGGAATGAAATGACTGTGTAAGTGATAAGTCATTAATTTGCACCTCAGTGCTGAGGATGAATTATTTCCTGCAATACTGACAAGAGAAGCCATGAAAAAAATCTCTGCCAGACATTTTTATAATGACTGTTATTGTCAGCACTTCTAATCCAGTTAAGAGTCTACTCAAGTGATGAAGGAAGTGAAAGATAAGGCTTCCACAAACACAGGCCACCCTATGAACCAGTTTGCTGATTCAGAAACAACTGTATCAGTGTATGCAGGTATCCACAAAACCACAACTTTAAAAACAAGGCATTATGAAAGAGGAAAAAGCAAAGAAAATCCAATGACTGATTGCAAATATTTTGCATGACACCTACAATCATGTTTCTGAAAAGCAGTGAGGCTTGAGGACAGAACAGAGAGGAGAGCACTTGAGTGACAAAATGACATCCACAGCTGCTTTATCTGCAAGCTCTGGGAGGAGGTTTGGATACATCATTGAAATGGTACTGAAAATGCATTCAATACTCTTCTTCACAGGAATTCCAGTTCCAAAGCAAGGGAGTTTTACAAGCTTTAAGGATTTATCTTCACCACAACGTGCATGCTCACGTGGTGGAAGAAGAGGTGTGTGTCTTTGCTATACCCTGTTCACTCCTTGTCCGTTTGTTGGCTTTGCTCCCACCAGCACAGCAAAGGTGAGGGGAGAACCCAGCAAGACCAAATTAAGCTATTTCACTCAACACACCGTACACGTTATTGATCAAGTATTATCGTAGGTATTCAGCAGCAGTCCCACCAGCTTTGGTCCCACTGAGTACAGTACAGCTAGGCAAAATCTTATTGCTGCCAACTGCATTGCTAGGACTACGGTACAACTAGTACCCACACCAGCTACATTGAAATTAGTTCAGGTAATCCTATCCCTATAATACCCATTAAAATCTAAGTGCATTCCCTGCCTCGAAGACAGTGGGTCTACAATGCCCAGCACCTCACCAATACAGTCAAACAGCCTCAAAAATCATTCTTCTCCTTCAGCAATTTAAATGTCTGTGTGTTTTTATACACACACACACACATATATATGTAACACTGCTTTCTTAACTAGTACAATATAAATATAATAAAGCAGACGCTCTGCTGTGTGCACCCATCAGCACAGTTTTTCAGCCAAATCTTTGTTCCACATTTTTTGCCAACGTATACGTGTCTGTCAGGAACGTGATCTGGAACCAGAAGATGGGCGTCAGGAAAAGCTGGCAGGGAGGACACAAGCTGTGGCAGAACTCCACTCAGGCCACCCAAGTTTATTCACTTAGAGGGTAGAAATAAGACAGGCTGACAGAAGTACAGATTTACCACAGCCTTGCCATGTATCAGATGTGCCATTATAAGCTGAATGCTGTTATAGATCTGACCTGAGCAGAGAAGCGGAGCAATTCATGAGAAATTAATTTCACCAGATGACTAGAAAGGCCTTTCGCTTCCCAAAGAGAGCACACTTTGTCAGGTCATCGGGGCTCAACTAATTAGAGCTGCTTCCTTCTCTTCCAGGAATGAACGTATCAAGCAAAACTGGTTAGAAGGAAAAAGTTTTCAAAGAAAAGGTATTAATTTCAGACTCTCAACATTATTTTCTGTCCCCCATCCAAATGTGTGTCAAAAAGGAGGGGGGACAACACCACACTTGTAACCTTGGTACTGAAGTCTGCAGAGGTCAGTACTAGATACTCTGCAACTGCTGGTTCACTGTCTGTGCAAAGGGCCCTTAGCTGCTCTTTGTTTTTCAGGACTCCCAGCAGCTCAGCCAGCACCCCAGACAAAAAACTGCCATTTGGGCAGTGGCTGCAATGCATCCTGAGCTTGCACCATGCACACCACAGCACAGGCTCTGGCTACGTGGACACCAGCAGACCTGCACTTCCTACAGACCTGCAGTTACAGTTCCAGCTTCTTTCCCAAGTACAAGCCATGCACGGTGCAGTCGGCCTGCTGATGCCATGACTTCATTTCATGTAAACACATTTTTACTCAGGACTTCTCAAAGGAAATTATGGAAACGTCCTGCTGTACAGCCCCTTCAATCTCCCTAACTCTCTCTCTTGAGTTTGGATCACCCTAGTTCAACACACACTCTTAACACATGGCCATGTTTGTACCATCCCCTAAAGGATGCTTTTCCTGGGTTCACGCTGTGTGTCGTTGGGTGCCTTCATTTCCCAAAGGAGGAAAGTCTTTCTGCAGTTCTCTTTCTGTTGAGGACTTTGTTAATGCAGTTTTACACAAGTAGGACAGGGTGTTTTCTATCAAAGTAAGGCCAAAACGTCCACAGTATATCACATTCTGTAGACTTGGTTTCGAGATCAATAATGCCATGGCCCTTGCATTTTTCTCTGGCTTTTTCCAATGTTTAACAGTTTTGTTCTTACGTTACCAACTGATGACTGTTTCTCCAATTTGACACTGTACTTCCTTTCTAGATCTCATCATTTCTTTCCTAAACTGCTTTTGCCCCAGCCTGCAGCACATCATTGTCAGAAAAAACTGGCTACAACAGCCCCGGGTAGCCAGTATCCAGCACTGTATCCGCTCTCCTCAGATCCTTCCTGGTGCAGAAATCCTTTCAAGTTATTGTCTGAAGAAGTCTTTTTGTGTTAACTGTTCATTCTACAGAACTTGTTTTAGGGTTTTACTCTCAGAAGGCACTCAGGGTTGAGAAACAAGTGGCTGTGGAAGAGCAGGTCCACCTCTCTCTGCTGTCGTATCACAGAACAAGTCTGTCCCTATTTCATCCACATTGCCTAATCACCTTGTTGTCTTTGATTAACATAATTGGGTTGCACTCTTTCTTCATACACTTACATTTATTCAGTTGAAAATGACAATGTAGAGCAAGCTTTAAGACAACAGGTTTTACTACTCAGGATTAAGCAAGCTAACAACAACAACAAAAAAAGGAGTTTCTCTGCCAGGAGTTATGGGACTCCAGAGGGTATTTACAAACTGCACTGTTTCTGGCTGCAACTCCAGGCCATACCCAGAGCCAGCTGAAGCCTGCCCTGTGCCTCCTGCCAGCAGACCCTAGGCAGTCTTTCAGTGATAATTTAACTGTTTCCAAGATCAAGCCAGACCTGGAAAGTAATTGATTCCTTGTGTGCTAGAATAATTAAAATAAGCAAAATTGAGGGCTTTCTGAACAGCCTTGAGGGACTTGGAGCCCTTTCCCTGAAACTACATTAAAAATAGTTCTGAAAATATTTAGACAAACAAAAAAAAAGTCCAGAGCATTTCTTACAAACGATCTATAAAAGCCAGTTATTGTTTGCCTTAGATCTAATCAGTTAGTCCATAAATAGCGAGAGTTTAGACTAACTTTAATAGAATTATAGTGAATTATTTCTTCTTTATTCTCAGATTTATTGCTCTTCGACTGTAAATCATCTGCTCTCATGCTTCATAAAAAACTTACAGGAAGAGAAGAGCAAAACTAAAACCTTTATAAGCAGCTTAACTAGTTCTTATAGAGATCTTCTAGGGTTTGAATTCAGTTGGCTTGCAGGGTGCACAGGCTGATCTCTGAAAATAAACATGTTTCAGAATCCTTCTTCAAGTTCAGACCAATCCTTCAACTTCAGTAAGATTTTGGATGTATGAGAAACTCAAACTTGGTTCTCCCATGTATGTGCTTTATAAGCATCTGCAATTAAAGAGGGAGGGAAGCAGCTTTACACGACTACCTTTGAAACATGCCATTACAGCATTTAAGGGAGAACAGAGAGAATCCATGCCCTCAGGCAGAAAACACAAACAAAACAAGGGTTATTTAATGGCTGTGGGTTTATTTCAGTTTCCTTCTAAAACAGGAATTTTGTGCTGCGGTTCCTGTGTGGACAGCAGCACCTGGTCATCAGATGTTACTGCAGGCTCTAGGCTGGTTTCCAAAATACACCTCAGCTGGGTATAAAGTGTAAACCTGATTTATAGGCTGTAAATGCAGCTAGAAAATGAGCAGCTTGGTTTTGATGATGTTCCTAACGGCAGAAGGTAAGAAGAGTCACTGGCTAACCCCTGACGCACTTGCAAAAGATGCTATAATGACTTGTTGTGCAACCCACAAAAGGCCCAAGGACATTTCAAGAGAGTGCAGTTTGTCCCAAAAAGAACACGGCGGCACGCTGGCAGGACAGGGGGAACATGAGGGGGGCCAGCACAGCTTCAGCACCGCCACACACAGCAGTTTACCTCATTTATAACAAGCATGGAAAGAGCAAAGAATTTCTGCTTAAACAAAATCCTTCAGCCCTGTTAAACTCCTTTCCTTTCTAGGGGAAAGAGGGAAGGGCTGCACCCTACTCTGCAAAGGGGCATGCACAAGGCCATCCTTAGCAGTGCTTGAGGCTGCAGAAAGCCCTGCTTTGGACTGTGGGCCCCCCTCATCGAGTTAAAGCTGAACATTTAATGAGCACAAGAACTAAAACCACAAGGTGCATTATTCAAAATCCAGCCCAATTCCTACACAGCCATCATCACTCCCCCAGCACCGCCGTACAGTCCCCAGGTTGTTAGAGCCCCAGAGAATCCCCATTCTTGCTAGCATGAGGCTTTTAAACCTATAGCTCTCATATACTTAAGGCCAATTTTATTATTTCCACAGCTGAAGGCTAAGACATCAAAGGGGGGCCCAAAGATTAAGCTTTCGTTGGAGTTTACACAGAAGGAGCAGGATTGTGAAGAATGCTCTTAGTCCAAGTTTCTTCACAAATTGAGAAGTTGGTAATTTTACAAGAAAATGGAGATATTTTTTCCTAGTTTTTAACATTTCAATACAAAAATTATTTCAACTGAAGCATTTTCAAAAGGGTAGGGAAACAAAAGGAACTGAACAAGGAGAAGCAGTAAGAAACAATTACAAAAAAAATAAAGTAGATGATTTAAAAAAATAAAGATCTATTAATAGTTGCACTAACACTTGTAGCTGCTGGCTTCCAAACCTTTTACCCCAGATAGCCTTGAACCTGAAGAAAATTGCACAACTTCACATTTGGAGCAGCCTCATTCCACACAAAGGAAAAGACCAGCTGAAAATGAGAGATACCAATCTATTTACATGGATTTATGCAGCAGTTCAAAGGACCCTGGGATGGCACTGATAAACATGCCCTGAGGATCGATGCATACTCAGAATAAATTTGGAACATCAGCAGTAAATATGAACATATATTTACTTAGGGACATGGTTTAGTGGGTAATATTGGTGGTGGGGGAAGGTTGGACCAGATGATTTTGGAGGTTTTTTCCAACCTTAATAATTGTATGATTCTGTATAGGGCCCTTACACTACTTTGTGCAGTGGTGAAATCCAATCTTTCAAGATGGAAAGTTGTGGTGATACCTAAGCAAACTTCCTGAAATCGCTAGAGATTGCTGGGTCCATTACAGGTACAAACGGTTAATTGCTATTTGTATAAATGCCTTCTTTCTTATGTTTGATGACAGATTTAGTCAACTGAATAAGCATTTCAAGGGATAGCGAAGCATTTACATTTTGTTTATTTTTCTGTTAGAGAAGTAGCCACCCACTACAAGGGGGATTTTGTGTACTACACAGCACAAACCATGCTGCATAAGAAAGCACAGCTTTGCAGTTAATTATTAGCATATGAGTTGCTTCTTAAAATGGAAAACACAGAAAAGCTTACATTAGCTGAAGCTGGACTTGCTAACCCCGAATCTTTCAATTGATGTACAATGCAGCATAATTGTGACAGCATGCACTTGGCCAGCATACAGATTTCTAAACAAGCTGTTAATATATTTATCGAGATTACATTATGATTGATTATTAATTCATTTCCTATGTGACTGAATCAATATTCAAAGTCTAAACTTAAAGCCCCCTGTTAATTATGCAGGAAGATGAATGATCTTATAGGTTAGCTTTGTCAAAACCAGTTGCACCATCTGTCAGAGATTAATTAGGAAAAAATTTATAAGCACAAATGAATTTGTCACATTTACTGAAGAAAAATGACTTAGCTGATGAGGATTATTTTCTAATGAATATAAATAATAAATACAACTGTAACCTCTTGAACTAGACATGAAACTTCATTTCAAAATAAGGAAAGAGACAGAAGTATGAATTCAGAGCTCTGCTAGATTTCATGAATGCCTCATAAGGAAAATTGTACTAAAGCGGGTTCTTTTTGAAACTGTGCAACCTGCCATATATATTCTTATTTAAGCCTACAATTCTTTCGGGTCCTTTTTGCTTCTTAGTAATTACTCAGATAACTTCAATCCATGATTAACTGATTGGTCAATAGGTATTTATGTGCTTGCAGAAATAAAATCATCATTGGCTTTAAAAAAAAATAAATCAGAGGAAGCCTTCAGAAAAATACAAAGTACTGGACATACAATTTTGCCTGGACTCTTTAAAAAAAAAAAAAAAGCAGGTACCATTCAGAAACCAAGGACAGACAGACATTTGCATTGAAGTAAATGTCAAGATAATACTGTTGTTCTTTCTAAAACAAGATTGGAAATTGTGTTTTATCTTTTTAATGTAGTTATTAATTATTACTTACTATTCATATTGCATTAGCCCATAGCAGATTTGTCTGCTATCTCTTACACAGAGCTGTTTAGATCATTTCATTGATAAAGGTTTTGGTAACAATCACAAGAAGAATCTTAAATTATATTCTCAATTTAATACAAATTCATCTTCTGACTTTCAATTTTCTGCTGGCTTAATCTTAGGGCTTTACTTTTACAGGACAAGGCATTCTGAAATCTCACATTCAATACTGCTCTGAAGACCTGACAAAAATACGGTACTATCACCCTGTTTGTGTTCCATTTTCTTCCAAAAATGCAGTTCAAGTTGTGTATTGTGTTTAATGCCTGCTAGGGCAACCGCTTGGAAGGTACATCAGCACCGACTGCTCCAGGTGCTTCGAGGAGCTGAACAAGTAGGTAATAAACATGACTAGGTGCAGATATTGCAGAACATGTTCAGATAAGGCTATCACAAGCAACCCTTGCTGCAGACCTGCACATCAAACATGGATAGATTCCCCAAACCCAGGCAGCCCGAAGGAACATTGTGGGTTATTCCAGGAGCACTAAGCAATGCCACTTCTTTAAAAATATTATTGGGGGGGGAAGGGGATGGGAGAATAAAGCTGCCTTTTCCATGTTATTCACTTTGTGTTCTGCTTTTCTTTGTTGCATCTCCTGAGCAGCAGTACTGACACACCACAAATAGTTATACTTAATGACAGTCCTCTGCCTTCCCACACTATCCTGTTTAATTAGCACCCATGGTAGCGGTCAGCAATCGTAAGATAAGCAGTATCAACAGAAAGAAAAGAAAAAAAAAAAGACAAGATTTCTATTAATTGAAAACGTTTCATGGCTACCTACCATGGAATAACATTCACACAAAAAAAAAAAAAAAAAAAAAAAAAAAAAAACCTCAAGGTCTTTCAACAGGATTTTTTTTTAATTCCCACCTATGGGCTCAGTTGAACAATTCACCTCCACTGGTTCTTGTATGTTTGTAGCAAATCCAGGCTGCAGCAACAACAGGTCTCCAACAAAAATTTCCAAGCAGCTGGAGGCTGGCCATAAGAAAAGGCAAAAACAAGGAGTCTCTGTACAACACAGTGGGACGGTCTGAAAACGCAAGAGCCGGAGGTAGCTCAAGTGGGAAGAATAGAAATAAATGAACGTAAGAAGGAAGGCAAGAGGAACACAAGGCTCTTTTGTAGGAAGGGAAAGGAAAGGAGTTTGTTTTGGTCATGTAATAATGAATTTTTAATGCACTCTGAGGCAAATGTTAACAGTGAAACCTGTAACAAGCAACCCAGGCCAGCTAAGGCAGCACAAAAGCATAGATGTGATCCTTTCTTGTAGTTCTTAGAAGAAGCACAATGCTCTCAGCCTCAGTGACCATTTACAGGAGTACTAATAATAAGGTATAAATTGCCATCCTGGTGGTACCACTGCCTGTGCCTGGGGATTAATGAAAGCCTTAACCAACTGGAGGACCATAGCTGATGTTAATGACAACACGTTCGCCCTGTTGTGCAATGAGGTGATGTTTGCTACATCTGGGGTTGGACTTCAGGTACACTGTGCACTAGCAAGCATGAGAACAGATGGGCGAGAAGAGAGGAAGAAGGTGTTTGTGGCTGCTTAAATTTTACACTGGCTCTGTCCTCAGCACAGTTCAGAGCAACATTTATTTTATGCAGCAATTTGCTCTGCAACCATTTTAGTAATAATCAAACGAGACCATTAGTTCTGCTTCTTGGGGTGGAAGAAAAAACAACGAAGTATGGCTCACGATACATCTGTATCCACCATCCCTTGCCCCTCAGTCTTCTTCCATTTCCACACATCAGCTGTCTCCTGACACCTCCACCGAGGGAAGATAAGAAATTTACAGACAATTTGCACCATCAAATAAAGCCTTATTTCCCAAGGAAACCTGCCTAAAAACACATATATAACATGTCTTAGGTTCACATACCAACCTGGACATTGGTTACTGCTTCTCAACAAAAGCAAGGATAGACTATAGAAAGAGAACCCAAGCACGTGTATATCCTGTACATTTTGATCCATATGAGTGAATGAAGGATGAATCCAAATAGAAGAACAGCAAGATCAACAGAATAAATCTAGTGGGCAGAATACAGAGTTTATCCTATTTTTTGCAGTCAAAGGAGACATGAAAACCTTCAGCAAAAAAAGTTATACCACACAGTACATTAGAGTTCACAGAAATCTGTTGGATTTCTCTAACCACAGCTCAATATCTGCTTTAAATGGCTCATCAAAAATCACTTTGAGGAGCAGCACAGACTTGTCCAAATCTTCACAGTAGGACAGTAAGAAGGTCAGTAACTCTTATACTTTGCTTTTAAGCACTGATCAGTCTGATCCTTTCAGTCAGTAAGTAGTAAACTTTACTATACACCTAATTAGAAGATATAACAGCCTTGAAACATCCTGATGACTCACTCAAAAAAGTGCCCTGTTTTTTGTAGCAAACAAAACAAGCTTAATTCAAGAATTAACTCAAATCATTTACACAGTCCTGTAAATTTCCCACCCTACCTAAAAAGTTTTGTTTGAAACTTACAGATACTTTAGGTAATATATATTTCATATATAATTTAGGGTCCCGTGTACACAAAGAGGCTTAACTTTATATCAGTGAAGGTGGTAGTTTAAGAGAACTATTTATTAGAAGAAAGCCAAGCACAGCCATAAAAAAAAAAAAAAAAAAAAAAAAAAGTTTGGTGTTTCATTACTTACCTCATACTTTATGCTGCTCTGGAATACATTAAAAGGCTTTGGTCCTTAAGGCTAATCCTTAATTAAACAATTCTACCTTTAGTCATCTAACTACTGTGTGTGCCTATTTACAGCAAGAGTCCAGGGCCCTTTCTCTGCCCACTGAGATCACCTTAGACACATAGCACGGAACTAGAATAGCACCACTGTAGACTTAAACATTGATATTTTCTTATTAAGAATTCACTTTTCCTCTGCCACAGTCAACAGACATCTTTTTGCTACCATCAATAATCTATCACAGAAATCCAGGACAAGTTTGCTCTCAAAGTGCTTATCGATACCCATTTGTCCAGGATTCCTCATACAAGAGCTCCAACTGCAATGCTCCATTTGTAAAGTAAAGCCTGTCACAGGCTACAGACACATTCAGTAGGGTCAGAGGAAGGTGTTACTACAAATACATTACTACTAAGTGGAATTCCACCTTCTTCCTGGCAGGTACTGAAGACTCCAGTACAATCATATGAAATACCAGCAGCCCAACCAACAACATAGGAGCTCTCTCCAGACATTTCTCTCAATAAAACCTAGCACAACAAACATGCTGTATCATAAGAACCAATGAAACAAAATACAAAAATGTATTTAAAAAATAACTTATATTTACTTTAAAGTCCATGTTATGACTGCAACTCATTCAAAAATGTCTTAGAAAAAGTTACAGTATATTGGTGAAAAATTAACTACAGTTACCATCATTCCAGTTAGTTCCTCTTTTGAAATAAAAGTTACACCTGCGTTACTAGGTAATTATTATTGGTAATGAGCCCAGGAGCAAGGTACAATCTGCAGCAGTCTTATGTTTGTAAGACCACATACTGGGGGTTGGATGTGATGAACTTCACAAGTCCCTTCCAATCCAACCTATTCTACCATATCTATGTTATATCTTTAACAACAGCAAAAGTTGCCACATCTGCCAGCCTAGTGCAAGCCCTGCATGTGCAAAGGACTAATTGCTGAGGGATCTGGAAGCCACATGGCAAACAGGGAGCTCCACACTGTGCCCTGGAAAAGTCAGAAAACTCTGACTTGTGAACAAGTGGTGTGCTCCAGTGCACGCCACAATGCAAATTCAAACCAAAAGAAACACTAAGTTGGTGAAGTGAAACCTATATAAACAAATTAAAAATAATCCTGGCAAAATCTTGGATGAAATATGCAGGACTGCCAATTGCTTTTAAAATCAGACCGTAGAATAACCTAACCTAAAACTTAGCCAAAACAGAAGTTAGAATAAAATACTGTGAAGCCATGGACTTCCTGTTGCCTGCTAGTCCCCAGGGAAAGAAAGTAAATATCCTAAATGCAAGAGACTGACAGCCCCTGTTATTTTCCTACAACTAGAAAGCCATTTCTGATTATAGAGCCGTGCTTTTCTTTATCTGGCACTGCCTGGTTTAAACACAGCCACTGATGGGACTCCATGGCAAGCAGTGGAAAGAAACGCTGCTCCAGCTGTGATAGAGTAAAAAAAGGAGGACCAAGTTTCTGCATGCTTGGAAAAGTGCTTTCCTCTCCTTAACATTTCCATTTGTAAAAACTTCATAAGCTTTTAAGTTTGTCAAAGAAGTCCTTCAAAGAAAAAAAAAAAAAAAAAAAAAACAGTGATTCAACTTTACTGGGATTCAGAGGCCTGACTTCAAGAAAGAAAGGTTTTTTGAATCTGAACCAAGGGCATTTATCTTTCCCACAAATGCTATATACATGTGCATCCCTCTTTTTCATTCTGTTCTGCTATTTCTAATTTGATGGAGAAAATTAAGCAGTAATTTCAGCCAGGTCCTGCTGTTCTACTGAAATCTATTTTCATCAGATTATCACTTCCAGCAGTGATAGAAATATTAATGATTTTTTTTAAAGGGAGTGTTGCATTTAAATATTTCAAAACTATTGTTTTGTTTGTGTCAATGAGAAGGAAACATATTGACTGGAAGCTGCAGCTAATGCTGCCTTTTATAAATCTCCTGTCAGGCAAAGAATGGTTCTCCATAGATTCCAATATGATGTAGAGCTCTAAAGCAAACACTCCTATTGCCAAGAGGCTCAAAGGGAACTGCCATTGCAATATCGTGGCCTGAATAGTGGGATTTGAGTTTATCTTTCCTACCACAGAAGCAGAGTAAAAAGAGGAGATAGCTCAGAATACTTCAAGTAGAAAGTTGATTGATTTACCGAAATGTCAAAACCTTTCGATAAGCAAAATCGCTACGCTGAAGTTTACAGGCAATTTCATTAGATGACAGGATAGTAGAGACAATGCATTTGAAGCTGTTCTCACCAGCACTCGGACTCTTACTTCAGTGCAGCATTGCACACACATATGCACATTGTGTGGGAATATACAAATTATATAGCATTCTGGCTTCAGTGTCTATGAAGTCTACAAGTATGCTTTCAGCTGCCTGGTACAAAAAGAACATAAGGAAGGACCACTGCAGTGATAGAAAATGCAAAGGTAAAACCAGGTAGGTTAGCATGATCTAACCATTCCTAACTGCACAGTAGGAGAAACAAAGATATAAATAAGCAATAAATGATAATTTAGCTAATTTAATCCCCTGTTATAGAATGGTTTGGGTTGGAAGGGACCTTAAAAATCACCTCGTTCCAACTCCCCACCATGGGCAGGGACACCTCCCAGTAGACCAGGTTGCTCAAAGCCCCATCCAACCTAGTCTTGAACATATCCAGGGGTGGGCATCCACAGCTCCTCTGGGCAGCCTGCTCCAGTGTCTCAAACGGAGACATACTTCACAAATTTCTTTTACTTTAAGCCACACAGCTATTCAGACATTTGCAGGAGGTGGTTGGTTCCCTCAGTGGTTGGGATAAATTTTGCATAGGAGTTATTGGAGAATCAAGTCTTTCAAGAACCAGCAGGAACAGATGAGAGGAAGTGCTGCCCTATGCCCAAGAACAGCCTTGTTGCTTACAGAAGGGTGTTTTTGTAAGGTTTATGCAACTGTGGAGACTGCAGTCATTCAGTTTTCTGCCATCATTCATGAGATACAATACTGCCAAAGCTCCCTGGCCATGTATATTCTAAGAGATGCAGCACTGCATGACATGGAAAAAAATGCTCATCTCGCATGGTTTAAATCAAATCAGGATTGAAGTAGTTCATTGACTTATTAATGACACATAATTAACCAGCAATCAGTGAACTATACATTCAGGATCAATATCAGCAACAAGGGAAAAACCCCCGCACCAACCTATTTCAAAGTGTTAATGAGCTTACATGCACATTTCTAGCCACCTTTCTACAGCTAAACCCTAATAAGTCCCCAGCACCCATATGCTCCCCAACTCCTAGCCCGCAGGGATACCCAGCCTCACATCAGTTCACCTGAGCTGGGACTCAGGTGTTTGACTGGTGTTTGATACCAGACTGGCAATGCCAAAAGAGCAGCTGACCACGAGCTGGATGAAGCAGGGACTGGGGAATGGCCAGGAGGCTGCTGACCCAAAAACCCTCCAGACGATTTCAGGTTTTCCTCACAGACACTGGGTACATTCCTGTGCCCCAACAACTGCTTCTGTCCAGGCCATCATGGTGAGCCATGAGAGCAGCCTACACTACTTCCTCTGGATTTCAAAGGTTGAAGAGTGCAAGTTTTTAAGGTCTGAACTGCAATTCAACCAAAAAGAAGGTCTTTATTTCCATGGATTTTAAACCAGCATGAGCAGCTGGACCAGGGGACCCTGCCTCTCTGCCCAGGCAGGTCCTTCAGAGCAGGCTTCCCAGGTGCCCCACAACACACGGGCTCTGGTCAGCATTTCCTTCAGAGCAGAGGACACCCCCCAGCCCCTCTCAACCAGTCTGAAAAGGCCGAGCTCACAAAGCTGCACTGCAGGGTACAGCAGTGTGGCACTTCCCTAGCCAGGCATCTATTTCCATCTAGTGAGAGTCCCTTCTTGGTTAGCCATTTCGACCGTGTTGGCAGGTAGGGCTCAAACTGGTTATGGGGCTCCACAACGACAAATGTTCACATGTACACACCTGGTATGACAGCAAAATATTGTTTCCTGAGCAAACCAGTTAAACACTAGAAGAAATAGAGCATCTAGAGATCATAAAGGCTCAGTCAGAAAGCAAGTAGTAACACCACAGCAAGAGCTACCCTCAGATAGCCTCCTCACGGACCAGCCAGCAGAGAACCATCACCCACAGACCCACCAGAGAGACACAGCACAGTGCTAATGCTTGGAGCTGAGCTCTGATAAAAGGGGTAACACTGACACCTTCTAAAAGATACCTGCACACCTTTTTGCAAAGCAAACAGGATTTGAAAAACCTTGCCATCGCTTCCAAGCAGGAACTACTGGACAGTAAGTCTGCAGTTCATAGCAAAGATTTCCCCGTGCTGTTGTTCCTACTCATGGAAGCACCTGCAAAACTACTGCAAATATACACAACCCATTCACGCAACAGATATTATGAAAGATCCCACAATCTAATAAGTAACTTTTGATGGAGTTTATTCACAATGAACTAAAGGATTTGACAAATGAAATTTTGCTTGTAGGTCTCCAGGAGCAATTGTTTTGATTAGAAACTGAAGTAATTTGGTCACTTTCTATTTTCCAAGTTCCTCTCCTATGCAAATCTTCAAAATCCATTTTTTTAAACCCATCTTATCACTCTGGTGATAATGCTTCTATTTCTGTGCCAAAACCCCACAGGAAGCAAACAAATAATAATTAAAATATATACTTGTCTGAATTTTTAATTAATGACATGCTCTGTTTGTTCCCTTTGTTTTATTGACAGATACTTCTGGCATATTCATTAAAGGGTTCAGCAAATTTTGTTACAGATACATTATACACATCAGCCATTCCCTGGGGACATACCTCCTACCAGTCCTGCAGCACTCTGGTGTCTGGTTTATATGCCACCAACCATCTTGCTTGCTGTTGAGTGGGCTGACACAGAGGACTGATGCCCAATTTAAGCTGCAGAAAGTCAGAATTCCCTAGGAACTAAGGAGTTTTCTTCCAGAAAATCTCTGTGCCATCTGAGCTCAAAGTATAACGTAGGAAAACAGGCCCAGAAATCAAACAAGGCTTGAGCTTTAAAGAAGCATCACATTTTAAAAAGGGCATGCCACTCAAGTAATAAGCTGGTTTCTGGTTCAGGTTTTCAGAAGAATATCTGCTCAGCTGCTGGACACATTCTGAAGAAGATTAAAATAAACCTTCATCCTCTGCTACAGGCTCTGGTTACCAGTTTCTGATTTATTATCCATTTATTTGGAGCAGAGGAATTGCCTCTAGTCCTCTTATTCTCATCCCAGCTGCCTACCCTCTCTGTGTATGTGGATGGCAGAAATGGCTGCATGTTCCTTCAGACAGGGCAATCTTTTTAACCTTGATGGGTTTAAGTGACAGGAGGGAAGCACCACTGCAGCAGAAAACAGTTTCTTTCTTGCCTTTATTGCTTCCCAGGACTGTAAATCTAGTAAGGTCTAACCTCGTTTCCCCACCTTCTGATTCATAAAACCCTCATATTTAGTTTCAGATCATACTTTGACCTGGCAAAAAGATGCACACAGTACTACAAAACCAAAAATTCTGTTTTCAAGTAAGTTTCATTAGTGTGGACACCACTCCACACCCCACTATAACCCACACTTTTTATTCGCTTTGGAGCAAATAATTTCAAAACATTTTACTCCAGGATTTTGGGGAGTAGAAAGTAAATGTAATAAAATACAGGACTCTCTCTAAAAGTCTTCAGCCCCAAAACATATTGCAACACTTCCTGTAGTTGCATGGTCTAGGAGTTACAGGGAAGAAGCTGTCGGACAGCTGGCACTGGCAGTGGAAACAAACAGGAAGGTTCCTCCCTTGGGAAAGGAGGGGAACTTGTTCTGTACTTTTGTTATCTGCATTTAGAGATGTGTCTGTTAGTCAAAAGGTATTTAAATTTGGGTGGAGAGTACTGAGAAGTCCTCACAGTGTGTAGCAAGGAGAATAGAACTGTACCTAATCTCCCTGAAGGGATACACCTTCCTGAGGAACAGTGCGCACGCATCACAAGAGGAGGCCTGGGAACTTGGCTGCCCATTTGAGACAGAAATTTCTGGTAGCCCCAGCTATCCATGGAGTTCCCTCTCCCCACATCCCCATCATAACAGCAAGATGGAAACAGTGAAGCTGCTTCTGGACGTGGATGGGTGGTGGTCAAGTTCAGAGTTCCTACAAAAGTTGCAGAAGATGCCAGCGGGGCTGGGATTACCCATGTGAGGATCACCTGAGAGGCAGGAGCTGGAACAGCAGTGCCATAGGGCTGTAGCATCACAGACTTCACTCTTAGGCAACAGGATAGTAGCACAGATGCTATCTTGACATTGGAGGCACCAACACAACCAAGCACTGAAACATTCTTCACAGTGTGCAAGCAACCCTTCACATCTGGATGTGGACTTGCCAGATGCACCTGGGATTTCACTGTCAACTGGTAATAAGCAAGTGAAGCTAATCAGGAAGGTGGGGAAGTGCTATGTCAAAAGGCACAAAGCAGCCTTTTCTGCATGGGATAACATGAGCATTGTGCTGTGACTAAATTAATGGTCTGTATCCATTTGAAGGCCAGGAATGAATTTGCATCTGCCCAGAAAATGCCACGTCAGCATACCCAATGTGCAAGCAGGCCACCAGGCATCAGATCCACACCAACGCTAGTGTCACAGGGAGAGTGAGAGGTGAGACTTACTGTTGCCAACATAGCACTGCTTCATTGCTGTTAACTGTGTGCCTTTCCCTCCACAAGAACATTTCTGTTTGCCTTCCCACAGCACCAGTACTCGTGAGAATAGAATATTTGCTCAGAGTTTCAGAGGATTAACTGCATGAACAAGGTCTCCAGGCACGCACCAGTCAGCATGCTTTGAGAGGAGCCCTGGAGGTATCTGAACCTTGCTATTGTTTCCAATGCTATCTGAAGGGAATTTCATCAGTACGACAGGTCACTTATTGCCCCAGCAACCAGAACACATATTAAGAATAATATTACTCCTTCGTCTTGGATAAGCGCTTTGAGTTTTCACTTGTGTCCACTGTATAGGGATAATTTTAGATACTAGCTGCCAATAGCTGGTCAATATCTCACTTGAAGAAATGCTTTTTTCATTTAGAAAATAATTCTGCCTCGCACACTGGACCAACATCCCGAGACAACCTGCAACATGTTGAAGCAATATGCTCAAGTCCTGTAATGAAGTACATTTTTTGAATCCTCAGGTCACTGACTATCAATAAGCATTGCTTTTTAGCTAAAGATACCATTTCTCTGGAAGGTAGACAAAGTGCGATCAATAACACCACTGCAGCAATCATATCCCTTGTGCTGATGAAATCAGGAAGTATATGTTAAAGGTAAGTTGTAAGTAGAAAACCAATTATTAAAGAGAGAAACCAAATTTTGCCTTGTTGGACTGACACAAGCCTGCAGCCATCAACATTCAGTGCATACCTGATGAATGAACAACACCATGCAAGTCAAGATGCAGCAAACATTACTGATGCAGCATCACAGAAATTGGATTGCTTCATTCCCCTCTTGTTCCTGACTGTCAAGCTGCAGGCAAATCTTTAGATCGCTTCTAAGTTATGAAGGCAGCCAAGGATCCAATAAGACCTCGCATACAGCACTGCTGATATTTCATAAGACGGTGGGGAATGGCATCCAAAGTTCAATTCTGGATCATAAAAGTAGTCAGTAAGGGGAAAACATCAAGCTAGGTTTGATCACCTGGGAGGCACAACCCAAGAATGACATGCAGGCAGACAACTACTCAGGGGACAAAAAAAATAAAATAAAATAAAAATCAGCCCTTGTCACCAGAGAGAAGCAAGGCGTGCCCTACCAGGGTGTGGGCACACAAGGAGTTCCAAACCATCTCCTCCATGTGTCACACAGCCTGACACAACAGCTACTGCACTGGCACGCTCTTCCCTTGTTCTTTAGGCACTGCCCAGCACTGTCACCACAGCAGGTTTCCCTGCCAGGCCAGATCAGCATTGGTAACCAACAGCCCAGCATTGTCAATGGTAGAGTTGCATGTTAAGAACAGGGCTTGCAACCGGTCACTTCTTTACCACCAGTTAATTACCAGTTGGTACATAAGCCAACGTTTTGAAACACAGCTTGCAAAGCTGCACAAGCTATTACCAGAAATGCTTTTCAATGAGCAGGAAGAGGTGATTTTATGACCAACTAGCACCTGTGCCACACAGTTTTGAAGACTTCATAATGCTGCTGTGTGCCATTAATGGACCTGAAAGCAAGAGTTGCAGGGCACCATCATCAAACACATCACCAAGCAAAAGAAGCTAGAGCACAAGAACAAGACCAAGCAGCCCGACAGCCCACAGACAAAAAAAATAGGCAGGATCATTAGAAAAACAAGAGCAAGCTCAGCTCACCAGGCAGTCAGCTGAAGCACAGCAACATCACCTGCAATGGACTACACATCTACAAAGGTGCACTCTATTAAACATCTGCCTGGCACATACTCTGTAGGCCAACCATAGTCAACGGGAATCTTTCTGTGAGTTCAGCACAATCTCCCCTCAACTCTCACTAAGTTTAAAAGAATACTTTTTGTCCTTTTAATGCAGCCTTGTAATAGACTCGAAGTGGAAGGAAGGAGGTCTTATTTAAGGCTTGAGTGAAACCATGAGTGAACTAGTTGTCAGAGGAGGAAGGAGTCTACCAAAGAAGAGAAAAGACATTGAAACAGAGAAGAATCACACATCATTTTTATATAGCTTTTATGAACCAAACCTTGATCCCATTTCAAAGCTTCTAGACTCTTCTGGAATTTGAGTGAATAAACAATTACACCAACTGCCAAAGCCTTCAATAAATCACTGCACTCCATCAATCGTAACAAGTACAGTCCATCAGTTAAAAGTGACATGAGACACACAGAAGGCGTAAAGATAAACCATCACTCCAAGAAATAAATTTTAATCCCTATTCCGATTCAAACAGGGAGCAGGAAGGTTAGATACAAGAAGTCACATAAATTAAACTCAGGAGGGTGGGGAAGGGAACAAAATCACTACATTCCTGGCCTTGAAAGCCAAAGGCAGCACTATGATTAAATAATTAAACTGTCTCACCTTGTGCAGTCAAGCTAAATTTCAACAGGAGTAATTAATCTTCATGTGGTCTTTTATACCCTGCCCTATCTGTACTTTCAACCAAAGTAAAACACTTCCTCATATTGCCTGTTTCTTTCCGAAAGGTATAAATATATGAAGAAAGAATGACTTTTCATTTAAATTAAATCAATGCCATTTACAAGGTTGCTATTCAAACATAAAGGCTTGTCCTTGTGTGAGTTTTCACACATGCTTGTAGAGCGTATTGCTGGATAAGCTCTGGTTTGCTCTTCCTGAAAAAGTATTGAAACTTTTAAAAGGTTATGGATAAAAATTCCAGAGAAATTCCAGAAAAAAAAAAAAAAAGAAAGAAAGAAAAAAGCAGGAGACAATCAACAGTCCAGACCTTAAGGCCCTACCGGCCATGTGGAATACTAGATCCAAACCTCCTTACTGAATTGGTAAACCATGGACTTACACCTTGGTCTCAGCCAAGATGATTCTTTCTTTCATGTATGTTATTTCCAGGATAATTAACTTATCTTACTTTTAAGATATTAAAAAAAAAAAAAAAAAAAAAGGCAGCAGGCTTTGGGGAGGAAGAGGAGGGTGGGTTGGTTGGCGGGGTACAAAACCTGCTCGTCCAGCTTTCTGGCTGACTCTGGTTGCGCTGCATAAGTTGATGCTCCATAACCACAACATACTGGACAATATACAGACAGACAGTCACAAATCCCAAGAGCTCATTCCATTGCTATTCCCACTGCAACAGCAAGCCCCATTGCACTCAAAGACTCTCAAGTATTAGACAAACACGACTAATGTGACGTGGCCTGAGCCAAAGCAAGGGTTCAGAATCACGTACTAAGGGAATGTTATCACAAGGGGATAGAACTGCAGTTAATGCCAGCTACAATATCAAGGCAAGCTTTACACAAAAGTGGATTTGAGCATCAGTGTTTGGACCTGACACTGGATTAGGAACACTTCGGCCACCTCTTTGTGAGGTGCCATAGGTTTGTGTCACATAAGCCCACTTACAGAAAGTCCAAGAACACGTTTTGGACCAGGGATGCTATTAACAGAAGTGAATAAAGAATATGGAGGAAAATGTTGTACACATATTGCATCAGCCAGCCTGCTGGAATGCAGCGCAGACCACTGCGAGCTACCAAGCCCTCATCTATCTAACCCAGCATTGAGGCTGCCTGTTTGCTTTTGCTGGCTGAAGATAGGACTCAGATTTGGATGAGATAAGGTCGACTATGACTGGCAGCAACTGAAAAGATGTGGGAAAGAAATAGAAGGAAAGAAAAGAATGGCTTTAAAACTCCTCCCTGTAGCCTTGAACTGTTGCTTATACAGCTCTTACCAGGCACAGCTTGACTTTCAGGGTTCTTAGGTTGCTGTAAGAGGCAACTTGCAGGCAAAGCATGCCTCCAATTTAATCTTTTAGCAGTTGTTTTAAATGAATACTCCAGGTGGCTGTTTAGAAACAGGAAAGGTGAGAAGGAGATGGATAAGCAAGAAATAATGGGATAATCAGAAATAACACAAGAACAGTGGAAAAACAGCAATTTTCCCTTCCAGGAGGTGATTAATTTTCCAGCATAGCATATCCTGGAATATCTCGATGCTTTAATACTAAACCTTATACGCTGTGACAGGGAATCCATGATGTATTAAAAACAAACAAACACACACAAAACCTTTTTTCCCCTCCATCTTGACCAGTGTTCTGGGCTGGCATTTCTTTTACTATTTCCTTGGGTTTTTCCTCTCTCATTCTTTTTGTCCCTGTACCCCTGCCCCCAACACACACTTTTTTTTTTTTTTTAATTTTATTTTACTCACTTTTTCATTTTTTCCATTAACGAGGGAGTAAAGAGCAAGCATCCTCTCATTCAAAGTGCAATGCTGCCCTCCAGAGCTGTCAGGAAGAAAATTACTTCAGGAAACATGAAAGCATCTCAGAGTAAACTGCAGTCGCTCAAATGAGATTGCTGGAGCTAGTCTCATATTTATTCTCTGGATTGAAAGCCAGTCTGCACAGACATGTTATCTGGCTTAGCCTGGTTTACTGACAATCATTTTGCCAGCTCATCCAAATATACGATCTGTGCGCTGATTGCAAAGCAAACAAGGAACTTTTCTCCCGTGTAGTAGAATCATGGAAAAAATCCAAATAATAAATTAAGTCATCGCTTCTTAAAGTCACTCAAAATAAGGAATGATCGTAAACTTTTCAAATCGTGACTGGAAGGCTCATTCGAAAGAAATTTACTGAGGAGAAAAGCTCCAGAAAAATCCTGGGTCTGACAAGACTTCAGGTATCAAAAAAAAGTATTTGACTTTAGATCATTCCTCAATCTTAGTCCTGGGAATAGATGTTCCTACACACACTCCCGAAAATGATGGTTCTGGTGCTGTATCAAATCATATCAGGCATCTGTTTTCTACAAGGGATAAAATTTTGGCTATAACTAGAGAATAAAATTACTCCAGTGATTTATAATAAAAAAAAAAATGCACAACTGGAACAATATTGTTAAAGTTCTGCCTGGAAGAGCTGCCTTGTTTATCATCTGCAAAACCATAATGTACAACCTGCAAGGAGCTTTCATTTTCTGTAACACCAGGTTCCAAGTCAGCAATTTTCACTAACTTAAAAGATGCATCACCACAAAGAGCAGCCGTCCCTCCTCTATTCATTAATATCACTTCCTAACAGCTTCCAGGAGGTAAAAAGCAACAGCAACAACAAATAATGTGATTTCCAAACTGTTTTCTCTCACCTCTGAAGTTTGATGAAGAAAGTCTAGAGAGGGTCCTAAGCATTAATGTATAGATGTGGATCCCAAGCCCTCCCGTCGCGCTGCAGAGAAGTTGGCCACACACAGTCACCATGAAGACTACATCCAAACTCGTTGCTGGGATTGACCTGGACTCTACCAAAGCTCAGGCCTCCTCCAGTCTGGGGAGGTGAGAGGAGAGCAAAGGGGAAGACTGGGTCAGGGCTACCACCTGGTGGGGGGAAGCACTAGCAATTTCACAGCCAGTTCATATTTATTTTTCATTCTGACTGAACGAGGTAAAAGAGCCACCTTCTTCCTGACAGCACCAACCCCACAGCTCATGGCTTAGCTCTCTCATCAGCTTGCAGATGCTCCACTGCCACCAAGCTGCAATGGGTCAGCATCATGCTCACCAAGTGGATCAGCTCACTTTAAAAGATACAGCCTAGTTATGGCAGGTGGGACTACAGCCCCATTTGTTTTACCCAAGAAAGCAGCAATCCTGGGCAAACAGCTCCCTGCTGTTTTGAGCTAAGTACGTCTAGACAATTGTTGTCATTCCCAGCAAGTGTTCAACCCTTACAAATACTCAGCTCTTCATGTGCAGGGACCAGAGGAGCAGGCAAGATGCCCTCCAGGTGGAGACATCCTGACATACGGATGCTGCATCAAGGCAGAGAGGTCCCAAGAGGTGATCTGAGCTACCCTGGAGGCCAGATTTACACGTTGAGCCCAGCACAGGCATTTTATGATTCACATCTTATTCCTGGATTTCAATGCTGAATATGGCAAGCGAAAAGGCTGGGAAGGGCCCCAGCTCACCAGGCATAGACAAGGAGGAGATCTTTGCGCAGTCCTCTCCCAGCTGCTGCACTACTTGGTGACCCAGGATTAATTCTGCTGCACTTTGCAGCTCCGTCTTCCCATCTTCACAATCGGGGCGGGAAAAATGCTTGTTAATACCTACACAACCTCCACAGCACACTGAAAAGATCTCTGAAAGAAAGCTATTAAACAAGCAGACCTGGAAGACAAACAGCAAGAACAGCAGGATGTGTCTTGATTGTTGATTATCCATTGAAGAACACAAAGTTTCTGCTAAATTTTAATTCAGATACCAGTTTGCTGAGCTCAGAGGGTTTTGTACGCCATAATTTAACTCCCTTATGCCTTTTGGTCGCTTACCCCTCACATCAGAGGCTAGGCATTTTATCCTGTGTACCTGCATACTAGGTGCTATAACCAATTAGGATCTAGGAGTACATGCAATCAACTTCCATAGAAATATTTTAATTAGTGTTATGGGAATGTATTTTATCTATAGCTTGAGGCAATGGGACATGGCTGATAGCTCTCTGAGAATCGTTTTATGACTGTAATACTGAAGTCTGGACACTGCCATGTTTACTCCCATCATACTTTTTTTCCATTTTTACTTAATTTAGATTTTCTGCTCAGTTTGTGCAATATCTAAATCTCTCTCGCCCCATTTCAGGCATTTCTGTTAGCTATGAAACCTTAAAACGAAATGTTGTATGGCTAAATTTGCTCGCTGTAAAACCACAAATCATGCACGTACACCAAGGGTATCATATGTAGTGTAGAGGGACTAGAATTCAATTAAAGCACTTGCCATATTCCAACCTACAATCCACCGAGAACAACAGTTGGAGTTGAAAAATAGATGACAGCTTTTTTAATTATTATTGTCTGTTTTAAAGACCAATTTTCCAGATTGTCTCCAGATGGTGGAATTTTAAAGCCAATTTACCTATTCCCTTCACTGAGGGTTTTGCAGTGGTTTTCTTCAGAAAACTCTAATATTAGTAAAATTATAAACAGCTTCCAGTAGGAATAATCCAATGAAAAGAAAAGCTTGTTTATTTAAATTGGTGTTATGTTAGATAATCAGGGTCCAATCTTGTAACCCCTTCTGGATTAATGGCTTCTGAAGTGTTTCTAGCAGTGCTCGGGCCTCACCCGGTTTTCCTTTCCTTCTATGAGACACATCCAGTTTTCAGGGAACATGTAGCATTGTATGATGTGGTCCTCATCTGATGCTTGGTGGGTTCCCCAGAATATTACATGCAAATAGGTGAAAAGCTGGGGATCTATAGCTAGAAAAACTCATCATACAGCAACTGAACAGTGAGATGATTATAGGAACAGAGTAGCCTCTTCCACAGCAGCACAACACAGGTGATGCTCAGCAACCAGCTCTTTAAAACTCCAAATGGCTCAAGCTCTGGAGTCAACAGTTGCACCACGGTTTTCTAGAAAATCCTGAAAAGTTCAAGAGCATACAGACCCTGATGCCATGTGTGACTAGGAGGACAGAGGGATACTCCTTCAAAGGGTACTAAAAGGGAGCGAGCAGGTCAGACCTGCAGGTGTGCATGGGAAAGCAGAGGGGATCAGAAGATCTGGGGATCCACAGGGGCTGGAAGGGGTGGCCGGAGGTCCCCAGTCCCCAAAACCTCCCAGGCAAGATACCAACCACCTCGAAGGCAGGTTGGTAGTTAGGCAGTGGCAGACTGCGCTGAGGTCCCCTCAGGGCTCCTCAGCTTTGGGCTGAGCATGGCCTGGTCCCTCAGCACCAGAGCAGCAGCAGGGACACATGGGGAGCATGTAAAGCAGACAGAAAAAAGGCTGGGAGCAGGAAAGAGTGTGCCCACAGCTCTGCACTGACAGCTCGTGTTTATCCAGAGTTGTGATGGGCACCTACTACAGCCAGAGGGGCAACAGCAGAAAAGTGGCACCTCCAGAACTAGCATCAGTAAGCATACCTGAAGGAACACCACAGAGGAGTTAGGGAGGACTAACAAGGACAATTAGACACCCTCCCGGCGACTCAAAGTGAGGGAATGCAGTGGGAGGTAATGAAGTGGAGTTAACAATTTTCTCCTTCCTTCCAAAAAAGCTTTGGAAAACCCACAGCAGCTCGGGCAGGTGACAGTATGCCTTTGCAATGCCTGACAACTAGGATGAGAAAGTTGACATAAAAGAGAAGAGGTGGCAGCCTGAAATGATGTGGGATCAGTGTGTGTTATAAAGCATAAAGCTTTGTAGTGCCAGCGTTTCAAGATTCAGCATTCCTAGCGTCCATAAATTACAGCAATGCAGTCAGAAGCCAAGCAGGGCTGTGAGCAACGAAACAATGCACGGCCCCAACAGGGGCAGCGTGACACGTGGCGACCAAGGGAATCCTTTTTGCCCAGGCATTTCCTACAGAAGAAACAAAACCAAACCAAAAGCCTTGGCTCAGAAATGCATGGCCTCATCTTTTCCCTGATAAGGTCTTGCCCATACATAAAAATACATAAACACTGCCAGTTAGGCAGAAACAAAGTATTTTTGAGAATTTTGTTCTGCAGCCTGTTTGGAAGCCTTCTTAAAGGATGTCTAAGGAAATTTTTTGTTTCAACACTGATTTATTTTTTTTTTTCCTACCAGGAGAGATGCTTAAGCTGAAGCAGGTCTATAAGGATCGGAGCTGGGAAGAAAATGGGGCTGGGTGAAAGAGAGAAAAATGAATAGGAGGCAATACTGCAAACAAATCATCCATCTTTTTGGCTCTGCTCTGCCAGCAGCAATAATGCAATGCAAAAGCCTTATGTCCCATACAACCTGCCAAGTACAAAATCAGCACAGCACATCCTCTCTGTCACCGAGATGCAGGAAGAGATAAATTTCTTGAATCTCTCTGAACAATAAGTAGATGATGTAGTGTTAATCCCATTAGGAATAAGAGAAAGAAATCATTCACAACCATCCCTCATGAGTTGCCAAAGCCAAATGGGAGGGGGCGTTTTATTACTTTAGTCTTAGAAAGAAAAAAAAAAAAGGAAAAAAAAAAAGGTGCAGTCTTCATGAACATGATAGACAAAAAATAGTGTCTTATACTGAAGGCCCGTTGATCATTATTAACCCGAGGCCAACCCAAATCTGCTGGCATTGGAAGAAAAATGGTTTAGCAGATCCTTGTCGTGGCTTGAGCCAAGTGCACGACACCAGGGTTTTAGACAAACAGCACAAGTTGTCTCTGTGGAAGAGGAGAAATGCTAACTCTGAGGCAGAAAGCCAGTGCAGAGAGGTGAGGGGGTTATAGCAACAGAAAACTAGGTGAGGTAAAAAACATCCTGCACTACATGAGAGCTTGTCCATCGTTGCAGAATATAAAAGACAATACTCCATATCACACTTGGAAGTTATAACCGTTTAAATATCTCATCTAAAATGGTATCCCTAAATTGCATCTCCCCATCTCCTGATACTGCAGCCCTCTGTTCCCAGCTGCTGCAGCTAGCTCGGCTGCCCTGTGATGAACTCCTCCACGTTTTCACCTTTTCCCCCTCCAAAGGCTGTTATCACACATTCAGCTGCCTGGGGCCCAGAGCCATGCCAGGAACCTGGGCTCAGCCTCCTCCCTCCAGGCTCTTTGTGGTGGCATTTCAGAAGGGACAGCGTTGGCTCCCTCGGTGGAAACATCACTGCCCTGCACAGCACAGCCTGCAGGGCTCGGTGGAAACACCCACAGAGAGGACACCTTAGCAGGTCCCTCCAAGCAAGTGCAAGCACAGTAAAACCCAGTTTAGGAGACATGTATTTAAACAGCATTCAAGATTTATTTTTTTATTTTTCTGATTAAAAGATAAACTTTTTTTTTTTTTTGAAAACTTCAATTTTTTTTTTTAGAGAGAGCCACATACAACATACTTGTTTCTTTTGTTTTCCTTTTTTTTCCCTCCCCTCTTGTCTTGAAGGCTTGAGCCAAAGCCAGTCGAAGTCAATTGAAAGACAACCGATGACTTCAATAGGTTTTGGCTCCAGCCCTAAATGCACACCACATGCCAGACATGATGACTGGTTCTATATCTGTCTCTAGGAAGCACTTAAAAATTGAAATGAGGAAAGGGAAGAAGAGAGCAAGTCTGTGTATATCACACACTGTATGTTCAATTGGCTTCAATAAATTTCAGAAGCAGCACACATGCTGGGAGTTGTTTTCAATCAATAAATAACACAGAGGTTGAATTGTTCACCTGCCACCTCATTACTGCCCCCCAGCAGAGGTGGAATTATCTTTTAGCCTCAAGGTTACTTGCAAACCAAAAGTTACATTTACAGAAACATCTATTTGCCAGCCTTTTATTTTTTTCCTTTATTTCCATTACAGGCAGCAGCAGTATTTGACACCCACAAGGACCCTTCTCAGCAAGACATTATATATCACTCCATGGAAATACATAAATGACAAATTATCCCTGATGGCATTGTGTCTCTGCTGACCTGCTCAAGGTTTAAAGGCAGCTGGCAATTAAATGCCATGGCTACAGACCTGTTAAAGGCTTAGGCAGAGCCGTATTTATATTAAGCAAAGGGAATTGTACCTAATGGTATTTTGTAGATGTATTTCTCAAATGAATTTGTGTAGTATTCACTCTTTCACTTGTCTTAGTGAAATTCTCTCTCATGTATTATTGCTTTACAAGCTGAGTTCTGACTTGCACTGGCAATTTTATGTCTAAACCAAGAACGTTGCTTCCCTTCAACTCCCGTCAAGTATTTTGGCAAGGATTGAGAAAGTAGAAAGGTGCCACTTGCCTCGAATCTACAATAGCAGAGATCAGTTAGCATCCATTACCTTCCTCAGGGAGCGTTGCATTCAGCCTAACCACTACTGAGAAGTCCTAGACACAGGACTTAGACCTGTGTTTAAGGAATCTAACTCTTGACTTCTGGAGCAGCCATAGGCAATGCAATTGGGCAAACATGACAACAACTCTGCTACCGCCCTTGTGGGTGATCCCACTGGGATGGAAGATGAACACGCTGTGTGCTGGCATCTCTCTGAGGTTCAGGGCACCAGTGTGGCTCCAGGGCAAGGGTGCAGGTACCTCCTGAGGGAGGCTGCTGACCAAAGATGACCGTATGAGTGAGAGAAACTGCCCAAGCCTCCTGGCTGAGCAGCAGTGGTAAGGGAGACCTGCCACGCTCAGAGGAAGTATCTGATAACCAGCAAAGGGGATTGCAGGGGCAGCAGCCAAAGGGAGAACAGCACGTCAGTGTTTTAAGAGTTGTGAGTAAATCTGAAGGTACATTAACTCTGCTGTTTGGTCTGCCACACATGCATGTTTATGGCATAAGCCAAAAGCTTTTTGGTCTAACTATTACCAGAGTTAGACAGCACCATGTTCTAGTCCCCAATATTTTGACATCTTAAGAAATTAAAGGTAAACCTTGGCTCAAGTAAGCCATACCACAAAGCTTCCCTCTCCTTACCTTCCACAAACACCCTCCTACCTTACTACAATTTGTTCAGCTAAAATTAAATAACTCTGAGAACAATTAGGCCTACAGAAATAATCAAACTTTTTTTTTTTTTTTTTTTTAACATAGACAGGCTTAAGCTGGTAATACCCATGTCAAAGTTATGAGGTATTACAATTCAGATCCAGAAGAGAACAACCTGATGAAGCTATAATTCTCTGTTAATTAATAATTCTCTCATCATTAATAAGTCTTGGCCATTTAATTAATAACCTTATGATTTGCAATAAAGCCAATATCGAAGATAACTTTAATCTTCCATTCACTTAGAAGAAAGCCCCTTCCACATCAGATGAAGATGACACAACCACATCCTTAGCTCTTAGCATTCCTAGGCTTTTCCCTAAACACTAACTATAGATACAAATAAAGGAAATTTCAAATGTATTCAGTGCAGCAAAAACCTCTGCTCCTATCACAGTCAATAGGAATTTTCCAACTGATTTCAAAGGAAGCAGACTGAAGCAAAATTTATGTACTTTATAAAGTTCTGTATGCGTGGGGTTTTATTGGCTTGGGGTTATTTCTGTTTTGTGTTGTTTTTGTTTAAGTCCAAATAATAATTGGAGTTATAATGTATAACAAATTTTAAAAAAGAACATAATTTATGTCACAATTCATTAATATACTTCATAGGGATCTCAGAGGCTACAGCCTGCTGTTTTATGATCAGTATTCCTACCATGCTTATCAATTAAATACAATGATAAAGTTTGCAAGCCAGACAGTTTTTCATATTATGTCAGAACAGCTATTCCATTTTGTATGATAAAAGTATCATTATTAATCATGTTTATTGAACCACTTTCTCCAACCAGCTATCACACACGCTAGTTCCTCTACGTGCACTGGACTAAAGCCATCCCTCCCTTGTACAAGACAGTCCCCATCTCCACATTGCTTTCGCTAAAAACTGTCTAGATCCCAGCATGGCACGGCAATCTGAGTTGAGTCAATCGCTCTTTTCATACTAGCAGAGATCTGAAGTGTGTCTAGCGTTAAGTAAGCCATGGAGCCGACAGCCCACTGACTCAAAGAAAGATAAGACCATGCAAAATCTTTAGTAGTCAGAGAAAACCCAGCAGAGAAAACTAGTGACCTTCCGAGGCATCCTTCTCTTACAGATGCAACATCACAAGGTAGTGAAGGATTTGTTGGAGAAATAATTGAGACATCCAGAAGTACCTGGTCAGGACAAGGAGAGGAACCAGAGGACCAAAATCTTTTAGGAAGGAAATGGAACTGAAGAACAAGAAGATTTACAGTTGGCAAGGAAGTGAACCAAGGACCAAGGCACCTTAAGAGACTGAGAATGGGATTGAAATAAATCAGGATAAGTAGGAGAAAGACACAGATTTGGGCAGACTGTGAACATTTAAGGAAAAGCTGGTAATTAGATCAAGGAGAATTTTCTGAGTAGTGTGCAGAGAATCTAAAAGAAAATGAAAATTCAAACAGCAAAATCACCTGTGCCTTTTCAAAATGTCACTATTTAATTCTAGAAGAGTTATTTTGACCCAAAGGCTTTTTAAGCTTTTCAGTCATTAGTAAGGTCAGACAAAGTTTTGGAAATTCAGGGTATATGATTATATCTATAGATTGCCCTAGAAAGGGCACTACAAAGAATCTGTGGAATAAAAATTTTGCATGAAAACTATGCATCTTGTTTCCTTTATATCTCCCTTCTGCAAGGAGGACATAGTTATTTACATCTTTTGGGTCCAGTCCAAAGCAGACTGAATGCCTCCAGGAATATCCTTGTATACAGCACCAGGAGAAAACTGAGTTCAGTTCCAACATCTTTAGAAAGAGACAGAACGTGCATAAACTGTGGTCATCAACAAGCAGGTAAGTAAAGAAAAGAAACGGTATAGTTGAAGACTGAAACAGTTTGCAGACAGGCCCCAATCACTTAAAGCCTTTTAGTCTTACTCTCCTGACACATACTGTGTTAGTTAAAAGCAGACACTTCTAAGCATTGCTCAGAAAGATTAGCTTCGTTTGTAGCATGAGACAGAGGGGAAAAGTTTGCATAGGAGTGAAGCTTTGTCGACTAAAAACAGTATTCAAAAGACGGAACTGGGTGGCTTTCATGTGAATTAAGCAGAAAAACTTTAAGAGGAACTTTGGAAAGAAAGGCTCATGATGTGAAAGCAAACCACACACAACAGATATGAATGTAACCAAGCAAGTTATTTGACAGTTGACCCTCCTTTTTGTTTACAAAGTTTTGTGTATTTTTATATATAGTTATATACATGTATATGTGTGTGTGTGTGAGTGTGTGTATTTATATATAAACACAAATGTGTGTATGAAATCCATGCTACTGCCTCAAAAGCTAACATATAAAAGCAAGAGAGACTGTAGGCAGAAAAATCACAAGAGCACCCTCTCCACTACTTACAATTATCACACTGGAGAGATCCTTTCTTGTTCCTGTTTAGCAAGGACATTCAATTCATACATTTTCCATCTTAATTGGTCAGCAGTAAAAAGCAAATGGCTCTACTATACTTTACTACTAGCTCTCTAGTGTCATGAAGTCTCTTAACTGAGCCTAAATATATTTCTCTCTCACAAACCATATTCTCTCTCACAAACCTGTTCTTCCCACGTAAGATAGGTGGGTGGCAATCACGTCTCTTCCGAGGAAGAATATTCTATGTTATTAACTGCTTTTCCATTAGAGGAAGGCATGTCAAAGTCATGCACTCTCTTTCTAAACCAATAGTGTGTATGTGCAAAGTACACATCTCTTATACTGTCCATTAGCTTAGAGTATTTCACTTACAGTTATAATAGTCTATTTTTCCTTCTTCCATGGGTAATGGTGCATGGAATGAATGTCTGAATCTTGAAATGGCACTGTAGACTACTAATCTTTAAAAAAGTTTCCAGCAGCAAGAGAGTCACAGGAGAGCAATTGTTTGCAAGTGTCTTCCTGATGGGGGAGAAGCCATCAACTCAGTTTCACTGTAAGTCAAAAGACTTCGGTTACAGCTTTAAAGGGAAAAGAAAGGAGAGGAGAAAAAAAAAAGAAAAAGAAAACAGAAACCAGACTTCAAGGCAAAATGTGAAGCACACTTATCAGAGAAACCCTTCTAGAAACATATGATTTTGCTTACTATACAGCTGCCTAAGATTCCTGGTACAGGACTTAGTGTCCTAGATAGTCCATTACAGTCCTACACTTACACTTGCCCTGTGTTCAATCTACTACTGAACTGTTCTCCCAGCCTCTCAGTTTTGCTGAAGCTGTTTCTGTAAAGTAGCAAAGACTTCAAATGATTACTGGGAGCTGCCTTTCAGTTTCAGCATGCTCTGTTATAAACTGGATAAAGTACTAGACAAAGCCTGTGAATTAGCTACCCGTCCTGCATGTATCACTGGCTTACAGCATCCTGCCATTGTTTGACTTTTACCTTGATAGTACCTGAGATGTATTGCACTTAAATTATTTCTAGACACCTTTTTAGATTAATCTTGGACTCCTTGATGCAATATGAAAGTCCTGAATGACCTCCTGTCAAAGTGACATGCCTCATACTGAAAAGAAGTGTTGCAAATGAAGATATTTACAATTCAAGACTACTGTCAAAAGCATGAATGCTGGGCAACAAGAACAGAATGCTAAAAAAGCAAATTGAGATGCAAGTAGTTCTTTAAAACATTTTTTTATGTTCTTATTACTGAATAGAGTTTTAGGAAAATATTAACAGCACCTGAAAAGCAAAGCTTTATTTCCACAGAGCATACATATCAACACACAGAAGTAATGCTTCACCTCTGACTGTTTTTCCAGGAGACTTCAGTCCTGAATACCTAGAATTGGGACAGCAATACAAATTCATGCCCATTCAGCCCATTGGCAGTGCCCCCCCACTGGGTAATGCTCTTTCGACCCTAACAGTAGCAGCTATTGCCTGTAGTCCAGGCACTTATCTGCTCAGAAATAAGCTGTAAAGCTGGTGCCCATGAAAGCCTCTAAGGAGCAGTTCTTTAGCAACTCCTCCTCAGCTAGCTCCCTAGAATTAAAAAATATGGACAGTTGACCATTAAGTGACCAGGATGCAAAGAAGGAAATAAATCTGAAGCAGGGACCAGCAACACCATGAGCAAGTTCTCCCAAGACTGCAGAAGCATCCAGTGATCACCACCCCTCTCCTGAAGACCTTGCTCACACAAACACAGCCTCATGCCCAGCAGCAGGCAGCAGTAAACGTGGTCCCAAGCCTGTTGAGCACAGGGTCCTTAGCACACCGCTTCCTGCCACAACCCAGAGAGCCCACATTTAGGAGACATTTCTTCTCAGAAAGAGCAGTCAGGCACTGGGACAGGTTGCCCAGGGATGTGGTGGCATCACCATCCCTGTGGGTGTTCAAGGAAAGGTTGGACCTGGCGCTTAGAGACATGGTTTAGTGGGTGATATTGGTGGTAGAGTGATGGTTGGACCAGATGAACCTAAAGGTCTCTTCCAATCTTTATTGATTCTCTGATTCACTGTGCTGGTGGAGCACAGAACTGGCTGGTTCTGGCAGCCACAACACAAGGTGAGGAGCGGTGTTTGGAAAGCACACTTGACAGATAGAGCAAATACCCCCACGTGTGATACTATTGATTTAATGCACCATTGTTCTTTCAGCTAGAGTCAGGGCTCCATGCAATTAGTTAAATGAACAACACGCAGTACTGAAACCTCTGGGACCAGACAGCACAATTACTAAATTGTTTGCAATAGCAGGACAATTGTAGGGATGGAAACAGAAGACAGACCAGTAAACTCAAGCAGTTGGTAACCGTCATACAGTATTTGTACAGGACAGGACAAGAAAAGAGCATTTAATGTTTTGTTGACATACAATGTCCTAAAGGACAACTTTACAAAATGGATTTTGTGCACACAGGTGATAATCAAGTGTGATAACACATAGCCATGGTACAAGTGAAGATCAGTTAATTCCACCTACTTGTTAGGTTTACAGTATGAAATACAATGTTGTGTCAAGAAAAATACAGGCAATACCTCAATTCCCCCTGGCAGATGCTCTAATACACAAGCTGCTGCCCTGAGAAATGCCGTGATAAAAGGCTGCGCCCTTTTGAAAATAAAATTGTCACACGCACACCTAAAGGCATTTTGTCAGAAATAATGTGAAAGAAGAGAATGATATACTGTCCGTTACACCACTGGTGATAATTATTCTGCAAGCTTGCCCCCATAGCTGTCAGTAAAGGGCATCTGGAGCCCTCCATCCTTGAAAGAGGGGCCATAACATAATAACCAGGCAGCCAAGGAATGGGCTCAGCTCCACATAGCCCAAATCCCCACCTAACCCAAGGCACAGCTCCCAGCACGCAGTTACCTGTGACTGCTCACCTGAGGGTAACCAGCCTGTCCAACATCAGCCCGATTTCAACCACTGCAAATAACAAATGGCTCTGTGAAATATGACCTGCTGCTGGATAACTCAGGAACAGGAAAACAAGACATTATGAAACTTCTGATTGGGTCGTAATTTTTTCCTCCTCTTTGACATGTCTACGGCAGGCAGGGCATGTTAAAAACTATGAAGATGCAAGAAGGAGCAATACAAAGCAAATCACTTCATGAGGTTTTTCTAGTAAGGCGATTTGAGCAAATCTCGATGGTAAGATTCTTCCTCAGAAAGCTACAAAGTCCCACTTTCTGTAGGAAACTGCCCTTTTAGGGAAGGTGTGGCAAAGCCATCTGCAGCTTTATTGCAAGGGTTTTTAGTGTGGCGGAGCAGGGAAGCAGCGCTGATCCCAGAAACAGGCTGTTCAGCCAGAAAGTGGCATGTGCCAGATTCCACAGAATCTTAGCCCACGTGCATTGAAATCACAGGCGCCACTTGCAATTTTATGGGTGAGTATTCTTCCTATTTATTGGGCTGGACCAAGTTCAGCTCCTACAGGAGGAATGTGACAGATTTCATCTGTCTGACAGCCAAGCCTAATTGTATTTTCTGTACGAAATGACCAAAGACAAAAGTGCACATGTCTAGGTACTTCGGTGATGTGCCATATGGAGGTTTAGATAAAGGTTTTGTCAGTTGTTAGAGCTCCCCACAATAACTGGACATGGCCTGCATCCCGAGCAACCAGAGCAGTGAGGGCAGATCTGAAGGCTCTTCTGGAATAGAGAATTAAGGTATCACAGTGTTTTTGCATGAAAATGTGAGATCTTAGGCGTTTCACTTTTCAGTAGAATGCACATTTATCCTTGTTTCTTACCAGAAGCCTACGCGTGCATCTACATCTGAAACTGCATGCAGGATTTGATTTAAAATATGTAAACATCAGGATAATAAATTCCTACACGCAAAAACAGCCTTCTCATCACTTGGACCACCAAGTACAGTGGAAAGAGAAGTTAAAATTGATCAGACCTCAGCACTGCTGGTAGACATCAGTCACCAAACAGTAAATATTTAACTGGTGAATTTCAGCCAAAATAAACATAATTCCATCCGGTCCAACTAGATGGAAAGCAGCAACCAAGTCAGCACAATGCAAAAACAAACAAAAAAATTTAAATACCTTTTCTTGCATGAGATGTGCTCTTTCACATAAGAAAAAAGCAAAGGGGAATATGCCCAAAAAGATAATCTCTGAACACTAGCGGATCATACCTTTAGCAACTATAACCTTTTCAGTCCTCACTCCCCACACCACCCTAGTATTCTTCTTTGTTCCTTAGCTGTTCTCACTTTGTAACCTGATTTTCTTCCCTTTTCTCTTGGCCCCTCCCTGAAAAGCCATCATCATCAATTTAACCTCTTCAGATTAGAATAATTAAGCTTGCTTTCCTCAAAACTTCATCCTTCCCTCCAAAAAGCCTGCTTTGGCACAACTTAGAAAAGTAATTTTTATACCCATCATAATCTGGAAGTGCCACATTACTGAACTCATGTTATGTTGCAAGTAGCCCTCCTGTGGCCAGCTGCATAGCATCTGTAAAACTCCTACTAACGCGTCATTTCTAATTAGCACAGTGCAATTAAAGAAGTCTTTGGGCCTCAAATGTAAGTTCTGTTTAGTAAAAGAGCTATTAAGAGGAGGACATAAACTTTCAATATTGATGCTGTTAGAAGAACAAAACTAAGGCTTTCAGTACATCATCCCCATTACAGTCATTGTTAAAAGAATGGTCTAATTTGTATAATATAATATTAGCCATGGAGCCCTTGTAATGAAAACAAGTAACCAATTTTATAGCCCAATATATTTTGTGAATAGTTACGTGTTCTAATGCAATGGCCTCTTTAATTTTCTCTGTGTTTGTTGATCCCTTTCATTGCAATGGTGAAGCTGCAAATAGATGTCGAGAGAGGCAGCAATGAAAGATTCCTGAAGAGTCGAGAAGCAAAGGCCGTAATTCAAAGAAAGCACGGAGCCTTAAAGCAATCCAGCCCAGTTAGCGGGACCAGATCATAATGGCAACAGAAAACGACACTGCTGCAGCCTGTCATTATAAACTTGCCAGCAACACCCTATTCCAGCGTTTATTACTGATGCTGTAGAAGGTATATTAGCATTAGAAGTGCCTCCATTCACATTGAATTCACGTCCCTCCAGTCAGCCTCCCCCAGCCTGTCCCAATAAGGCTTAAAAATGTTCTTACATTTGTGAAAATGAAGAGCCAAGATCCAAGGGGTATTTACCTGGTGAGGCAGGAAGTATTGCTCAATACAAAATGATTGCTCCTGGAGTCCACACAATCAGATTTCTACTAACATTCAAGACATTACTGTGATGTGCTTTTTAGATACTTTGATTACTTTGACCTTCTTGCTGAAACAGAAGCAAAAAAAAAAAAAAAATAGCTGGCATAAGTATCTGAAAGCTTCTCTGATTTTTCCAGCTAATAAAAAGCCAAATCTCTTTCTACAAGCCTTTCTTCACTTCAGACAATTGCAGCTGCAAGAGCACTGTGTGTACTTGATTATAAAAGGCATTACACAGACTTAGAAGGCATCCAGTAGTAATTCATTGACCTTATAATTACAATATCCAGGAATACCAAGTGTGGCTTTGGTTACAGTATAACTGAAGACATGGATTCAGCCCTATCTGATATGTCTATACACACACGCAAAAATATTTAAATAAAAACAATACATATATACTGGACTCTGTACTTCTAAGTCCAGGTAACTGCCAGGCAAGCTTTAGGACAACCTGACACTGCTAATTGTTACTTACAAATTACTGAGCACACCAACAAATGACCATTCTCTGAAGTAACCTGCAAACAGCAGTGATTGTTCTGGAAGAGCTCACTGGCCACAATTTGTTTATTCTTTCCTCCAGTTGTTGCATTTTGTAAAATCTCCTGCAAAAAGTTCCCACTCTGATTCTCAAAAATAAATTTCAGAAGCCCCTAAGGACATCACTGGCAAACACTGATGAGGAAGGAAGACAGGGAAAAGGGAAGCACAATACTCATATGGAAGGAGGAAGAGCAATAGCAGAGCAAGTGATTCCAATAAATCTCATTCAACCTCTTCCAAGTTGTCAGAGGGAAGTGAAACCTCCCCCCGCTGCCTTCCAAAAGGTCACCGAGATTAGAACTGCAGCAAGACTCCCAAAAGCAGCCACACAGGGCCCAGGGATGCAAGGGGAGAGGGCTGCTGCACTGGATATGCAGTTCTAAATGAAGATAAAGTCTATGTTTTCAGAAGCTAATAACTTGTTTCAAACACAACAGTCTTCTGTGCAGTGAAGGAACTGAGTTTCTGCTTAAGTATTCACAATTAAGTAATTCCAAAAGTATATAATAGCAGCACTTGTTTTTTAATCATGAGCCCAGATGCTCTGTCCCAGTGAAATCAGACTCATTATTTATTACTCAGCAGAGACAGTCCGTGAACCCTCCATCATTTCAGCGGCCAAAGTAATGACCAGCTCTGTCAAGTCAAAGGCATGTTAAAAAGGAGGCACCTCAGGCCCATTGTTTAGGCAGGAATCTACTCACCACGTGGGCATCCAGGGATTGACGCACCCTGCCTGAAGCTGACCCCAAAATACCCTGCCAGTGACAGGTTCTACTTCTTATCTTTGCTTCTCAGCAGCAGACCAAGTTCTTCTGCATTTTTACAAATATCCATAAATTTTTCAGTTCACGAACAAAAGCACTCTACTTCCATTTGGTTTCCATTCCTCTTTGTTTGGCATTTGGATGGCAGAAAAAGGAGACATATCTCTATCAGCAGCATACACTGTGTTTTCCAGAAACTGTGCACAAATCCTGAGGGACAGCAATAAAAACGGTCTGTAAGCACCTTGGATGAGTTTTCAAAGTAAATGCGGGATTTTTAGCCACACGATTCCCATCTATCTTAACTGCTTCATTGCTGCTTCACAGAACAGGCACACCATGACAAATACATCCTCAGAGCTGGCCAACATACACATCGCCACATGCCATCAATTTTTCAATCACTGATGCTCCAGTGCCCTGCCACAGCACAGACACCAGTGTGGAGAACAAACAGTGTGGTTATTATAAGCACTACCTAAAGCTCTGTGCTGCACATCGCCTCCCCCTACCAGCCTTCCTCATGCTGAGTGGTATTTTGCCTCAATAATAGTCCAGCTGATTTCTGCAAAACTATTACTCCACATGAGTGAGAACAGCAGCTTCGTAACTTTTCACAAACACCATCAGGCTGGAAATAGCTGAAAAGCGCTCCGGCACACTTGAGCAATGAAAATACACCTCTCCTTCCTGAAAGTTTTGTTAAAGTTCTTATTGAACAGGAACTAGGGGAAAAAATCAATTCACTTCTAAGATATGAGATACTGATGTATCTCATCTCAAAGAAATGGCCATATTCAGCAATGAAAAGGCACAACATGGCAAGGAAATGTGCAGGAAAGTATCTGCTCACATAAGGTACCAATCCCACCTCGACAGAACAGTTTTACAGCACCGCTTGAAGCAAGACCTACATTGTGATCACCTGAAGTGCAGGTGATGAAGAGTTGCCCTTCTGGAGCACAGTCAGTCACCTCTCCTCCCAGACTCAGCAGGAAGGTGCAAACACACTGCTGTGGGCACAGGACACTTTGTCAGTGACCAGAGACCACACGGAGCTCTCCTTGGTGGCTCTGCAATGCCCCAGCAGCCTGCTGGAAAGCAGACAGGACGTGGGAGATGTGGAGTCTGCTGGATGCTAGCACACCTGGCTTGCAAATGGATGCAACAGGAAGGGATCTCAAATGCCAGGAAAGGACTTCCTTAAAGGTTTAGCACATCTCTGGTGGCTAAAACAAACTCCCTGCACCATTAACAGGAAACGGGTTAAAACATATGCTGATTTTCCTCAGCATCTCTCTCTCAGTTTCCAAAACTACAATTCCAAATCAATACCACCACAAAAATTATATTTAACATCCATAACACCCTGACACGGCTGTGCTCAATAGAGGCTTTTTTTTTTCCCAGCCAACCTCACCAAGGAATTAGCTGTTCATTTTTCCCCCCACAGCAGCCTTTAACTTGAGCGCTCACATCAAAGCTTTCACCTTTGCAGTGAAAGATGCGGGGATTCTCCTCAGAGCTCTTTCACAACAGACTTTAAATCAGACAGAAAGGTCAGCGCAGACCAACGCAAAGCTTTACCATTCGCAAGTCTATGCACACTAAATTATTAGCTATTTTCTGGCAAGTGGATGTTGTGCTTTTGGGAAGGATAATAAACCAGGTTAACTGCATGGCAACTTTTAAGGATCTAATTTATTTTCAATTAGCAAGGATTTTAAAATCATGGCCTTCTTAAAAACTACCAGAAATTGGTTTGGTCTGAACCTGCTTTAATACTTCATCCAGCAACCAAAAATTAATCTGATCTCATCTGTCAGAGATAACAACCTCAGACTAGTCTCTAGGGGACAACACCCCTAGATGAAACAGCCCGAGCACTTTCCAACAGCTTTCTTGGTTGTCTCAGCAAAGGTCATAAGAGTAAAGAGATCAAATTAGCTTGTCCTCCAGATTAGACGTATAAATACACTGGGGTTGCAAATGATTAAGTCAAGGTGTGTCTAAGTACCTCAATTAGAGTCAGTTTAGGACTTTTCTTTCATAGTACATTTCATTTAAACAATTCCAACAGGTTCTGGAAGTGAGTTTCACTTATGAATACAGTGATGATTTCTTTAATGGAGGAAAAAATCCTATGTGACCTTTGGAAACATAAATGAATTGGGAATATACACATTCTGGTTAATTAAAAATATTCTTCACCTTATGCTTGCGATGTTTCCTGTTCACTCCTTCGAGCACTGAAGGACAAGAAGGACAAAAAAGCCTCTCAGCAGAAGTGCTAACAGCAGCATCCCTTCCCCAATCTGTTCTCCTCCAGTTTCCCAGTCCGCTGGCTGACACGTGCATTAAACCCTTGCACACCAGACAGAACCTAGACACCCTTCTTACTGGGGCCAACGCACTCTCGAGATCAGCCCACAAAACTATCTTCACTGCCTCCAGTCAAAATTGTATTTGCCTTCTTCAAAGTAAGCCAACATTTATTCTTTCCATTCAGTCCAGCATGGATAATTCCCTCCAGCAAAGGAAAATTGCTTTCATCACCGCTGGCCAGTCCTGCTACAAGAATGCAGTATTTTTAAAGGGCTTGTTCTCAGGAGAAAACGCCATAAGCTATATTTATCTCTAACTAATCCATTTCTAGCTCTTACTCTAAGATTAAGGAATTAGAGACTGCTACAGCTGCTGTCCTTATCACATTAATTACTGTAAATTGGCTGTCATTTCAAAAAAGAAAATCCACTTCCAGGGAGTGCCTAGTTCCATGCTTCAAATACCAGGCAAAGAGCGGATTGAATATATCACTAATGCAACGCTCAACAAATAAAGCACACAAAGGCGACTGGGCTCAGCACCGCTATTCTTAGGCCATACGCTGGGTGCAGACCCATAGATCTAACCATGACAGAGACTGTTTAGGCTTGGTTTCTGTCTGGCACAAACTACTTCCAGCAGTTGAAAAATAGGCACACTTCTTTAAGATATGTATAAAGAGCCCCAACGTGCCAAAACTTAACCAAAACTGCAAGATCTTACTATAGAATTTAGGCGTGGAATTATGCCTTAAGCAGTGCCTTGGTAACCCCCCTTCTAAGTATGATTGCTCTTCAGAAATGGAGAAAAATTAAAATGCATAAGCAGTGCTACCAGTTATCATAACGTTGTGATAGCAATTCTATAACTCAGGGTGCTGTGCTTTTGCCCTAGTAACATATCTACTAGTCGTGGTCATCTTAGAATCCTACTGAGGAAGCACTTCAACATGAAGAGTTCAATATATATAAAATTACTATGAAATATGATTTCACTTAATTCAAAAATGATTTGGGGCTACTTTAAGCTATTAAGTCCTCTCCGTAACAAGCTGCTATAAAGCTGGCCACCTCCTCTGATGACAACACACACAGCACGGTGCCACAAGAGGTTGGTTTAACAGCATTAGGAGTGCTAGAGAACCCACAAACCCTTTCTTCCTAGTCGCATGGGATGCATACGTGTATGTTCCTCTCTGATGCACAAGCAGTACAATAGTTTCTCAGCATGATCAGAAATCCAGGCATAAAAGAGAATCTATGTATTTTGATACTTACATGTTGCCAACAAAGCAGCAAACACCATTAATATTAAAGGAATGCTTTAATTCCTACTTTCATATATGTTAAAATAAGCGTGAAAAATCTTGGTTTTGCTTTTTCATTCACTCCTCTGCAGACAATTCTGAAAATAAATTCTTAAATGCTGATGTAGAAACCAAATTATTATAGTGACAGAATACGGTGTTTTGTAAGCAATGTACTTTGTAGAGCTTGACATTAAAACCTTCCAAGACCTCTTTATAGGAGGTGATAGGGGATTTTTTTTGGAGCTACTATCAGAGAACTTGAGAAACAAGCAGATTCGACTTTTAACTTTTATTTATTTTTAAATCAAACCAGATGCTGCTTCAGAGTTTCAAGCCTTTGAGATTCAAGTTAAAGTAATAACACTGGAAAACTTAGGCTTCAGGAGCTGATTTTTTCAAAAATCACTTTAGCACAATAACTAAAATGAGTCTCTTATGTGATCATTAATATCTGTCAATACGACTATTTCCAATTTAAGAAAAAAAATGTAGACATTCTTCTTAGAAGAAACATAATGAAAAAGTAGTACGTATTCATCAAAAAGATTCAAGATAACCAAAGCTAGATAGCAGCCCTGATTTGTGTTTGATGCCTGCCTAGCAGCTTGGTGTCTTGCTGGCCATACAGCTGACACCCAAAATACCATTCCACTATGGAATTACCAAATAAAGACATTTCATTCAGACAGATACCACTCGTGCACTGGGTGACTCTTCAGGGCTTTGACACTATTATCTTTCAGTTCTCCTCCATGCTACTGCCCCTCTCAGTAGCCCCGGTACATATTAATTACACAGCAGGCCACTGGCATTGCCAAAGCCAAGATAGGAAATTCTCTTTGTAATCACAGTGAGAACTAGTGCCAGCTCTGATGCTGGAAAGAAACAGTCCTCCTCCCTGTGACCTTCTGCCTTACGTAGCCTAGAAAGGAAAAGTCACACGGTGACTGTCCTCAGACTAAACCAAAGACACTTTGACTGTTGAAGCAATTGTCAGCTCTCGTTTCAAAACTAAATTTCAAGACGGATGGATTCAGCTCTCAAGGGAGTCATCGTTCTATTGAAACTGTATTTATTTTTGGAGACGCCATAAATTGGCTGAGCAAAACCTTAACTGCATTAAGTTTTTAAGACTCTTTCAAGAAACTGTTTCATGGAATAGCTACAAAACCCAGAGTTAGGCCTACATATCACCTCCTGAACAGAAATCTACTCTGACATGTTTTATTGAACATAACCCAATAATAAATCCAGACTCCCCAAACCATACCCTGGCTGCCTGGCTATATCAGTGCAGGATTCCCACTGCACTATCAGATTAGGATCTGGAATGACAGGTTCAATTGCCTAAATTATGTGGTGACTGCTTGTGGAGACTAGGATATTGCTGGTGGTTGTTTTGTTTTGTTTTGCTTTGTTTGTTTTTTAAACTATTATTTAACCTACTCTTTCCAGCAAATTTCATGGAAGATCCTACACAGCTGCTAGCTAAAAGGAAGACACTGTTGTATAAACCTGTTCATGGCTTAAACAGTTTAAATATAGCATCCCATTCTCCAGAGCATGGAAATTCGTTATCATACCCATAGATTATGTGGCAGCAGCAGCCTTGAGTACTGTTCTTCAGTGACCCTTATTTATTCTAAGCCTAGGGAGCTTCTCAGGTACCAACCAGCGGAGCAAAAAAAACCTCTCTTGATGTCAATCATTCCTGGCCCATGTGCACTCTCTCACTCATGCATCTTAACTCTAAAGTGATTGGTCTTTTCCCTCTGGAGTCAGACTGAATGATGCAGCAGCCTTCTCAGTTGTGATATTAACATTTCAAGTCAAGCCTCAATCCACTTCTCCATCTGAGAGACAAGATATGAGACCTTAGGCCTGCAAGCACTCCAGGGAAGTTTATTTTGATTCTAAAAATCTCTCGCCTTTTAGAGACTCGAAGTCTTTCAGTAACCAAAATGCCTCAAGTTTAAACTCCTTCCCTAGACCACAGAAACAAGATTTGTAATGAATCCTGCTCTTCTGGTTTTGACAGAATGCTGAAGCCCTGCTAGTTTTTGGAAGCACCCTAGCAAGTACATGTGGTGGCCCCCCAACAGGGTGATTTCCAGAGCAGTTTTATGGAGACCCACCAGGGCTGGAGTTTGACCTACAGAAGGAAACCTTTCTTACCATGCTTTGCATAGGGAGAGAGACCTTTCCAGAGGGGAAGGGTAAGATCAAACAGCTCTTGTTTCTCTAACTCTCATGCAGGCACCTGGAAGTCTGGATAAACATCCCATTACACACCGGAGAACCACACACAAGTGAAAAATAAAGTAATACAGCTCTGGCAGAAAACAGCTTTACCCAGGTTTAAACTCTGTCTGACACCTAAGTTAAAACATATTAGAACAGCTTCTGGCTTCATTGTAGTCGATGGAAAAGCTCCCATAAATGTGAAAAGAGACAGGATCAAATTAATGTTATTCACTCCAACTGTTGATGTCTACAGAGGCAAAGAGAAACTGTTCTATAAAACAAAGGGATACGTTTTACATTATTCTGTAAAACACAACCACAGCTGTAGATGCTGAATAAATAAGACCTACCTTCAAATATAATCCATACTCTTATTTATTTATATCTTAATGAAAAATTCTCTTTTTGAGCTAAAATGTTTCACACTTGCTCTCAGCTGTAAGGTGATTTTTCTCTGGAATGCTTTGACATGCAGATATCAAAGCAATGTGAATAATAGAAGTAGACAGACAAAGAGAAAATCATCTTTAAAATACAAGTGTATGAGGATATTTTACGAGTGAAGTGAATCTGCTTATGCCATATAAAGGAACTGAAAGATAGCATTGACTAATATCTTATTTCCCAGATCCCTAAGCTATTGTATCTCATCCTGAGATTAGCCCAGAGCAAATAGATATACATTTTAAAAATGCAATTTTTCCTCAGCATAAGCAATCCTTGATGAAAAAAATTAACTGTAGAAGTGCAAAGTCTAAAAGCTATAAAATGCAAAGCAGGAAAAGGATTGGACTCTAAATGACTGACTTGTAACTGTGGTGTCTGCTCTGTGCCTGAAAAAAAAGAATCAGAAGGGCTATCCTCCCCTTTACATCCTAAGCCTATCCCAAATTTCAATAGCATCCTACATGTCACCATCCTGTTTTCCAAAACAACCCAAAGGCTTCAGACTGTGACACAGCATCTCCAGGTCATGCAACACAGAAACAAGTAATAACCACCCTCAGCTTGTCTCTGTGCCAGGACTCCCTCCCTGACCACTGGCAGCACTGGGCACCACTGGATCGTCCAGATCCCAACCCTGGGAGGAAGCAAGAAAGCAGTGGTCACTCGGGCCAGCACGTCCCCAGAAACTCCCCTTCTCACAGCCTCTTTGGGACTCAGTGGTAGGAAGCAGGTGGCATTTCCTCACGTGAGTGCTTTGGTACCTGGGAACCAGGCAGGGAAAGTCAGGTATGCTGCTTTCTACAGCCAGGGCTTGAAGGCCAGAAAGAAGCATTATTAATACCCTGTGCACATCCCACACTGTGGCACTTAAGGAGCTCTGCAGTCCTGGTTTGATTACTTCAACAAAATAGCCCTCTTAGAAGACCTTTCAATAGCTTTCTCCCTTCTTCTTTCACTTTGAAAACAAGAATAAAATTACTTCAATTTCTCAGAGTTACAGTTCCGTCAGCCCAGCAGGCCATACATGAAGAGTTTCACAATGCTGCCCACAAGTCAGTATTTGAAAACATGGAGAATTACAATATAATTGGGATCTGGTACACGCATTTCTTTGTCAGGTTCTTGGACTGCACCACCATCTGTGCAGATATACCAGAAAGAACAAGAGCCAAAAGCAAAACAACAGCTGAAGTGTCCATCCGCCCTCCAGAAGGGGGCTGAAGCTCTCCTGTTCTAATCAAGACATCTCTTTCATGCAGAACTTAAAATACACCTCACCTTCAAGGAGAGGATAACAAAGGTTGAAACAATTAGCTGACTCAGGCAAACAGAACTTCCCTCCACCCCCCATTAATGCAAACTCTTTCCAGTTTTCTTGGAAGAAAAACAAATGAAAGGCAGAAAACAAAGTAGACACTTAAATTAGAAATTATTTAAATTGAATTTCATATGACAAATGCTCAGAAGTTGGCCTGTTTAAGACAAACCTCAAGTTTTCTGCATGGCTGGAATCACATTAGCAGAGAAATGATAGCCTCATGTATTTGCTAATCTATTACCGTCAAGTTAGAAATAGAATATTGCATTAGCATGCAAAAGGCTGAGAGCCAGCACTACAAGGGAAACTGGTATTTCTGTAGTAAGCACTGCAGAATGGCAGTGCAGATTTGTATAAATAATGAGTCAGAGGGAAAAAAGTGAGCCTGCACTGTTCTGAGGCTTATGTGCCTTGATTATAATATTGATATTACATTCATTTTAATGTGTCAACTGCTCTGAATAACCTATCGAAGGCCAATGTTTTACGTTGTTGTGATGGGAGCCTCTCTTTCCCTCTCTTTCATTTCCTTAAAAAAAAAAAAAAAAAATAGAAGAATTAAAGCTCAGATGTCCTGAAATCTTTCATCCACTGATGACTGCCACATTCAAATTAAATTTGAAGGGTTTACTGCAGCTCTCAGTCTTAGCTGTATAATTTACAAAGCCTACTCAGAGTCACTCCAATCTAATTTGCGGTTCAGCAGTGATCATCCTTTGCTGACTGCACCTACCTGGAGTTCTTCTTTTGAAGATGAGAAAAAAAATAAAATAAACTTTTGACACCAGCATCTTTCCTCTGGGCAATGCTTGAAAAGACATAACCAGTGTAGCCTGGCATGCCACGTGCAGCCTGATGCAAGTTTTGTTCCTACCTATCCTCATTGTCTTTAAAAGAAATGAGCCAAGCTGAAAACCGTGTTCCAGTCACTGAAAGCCAGGAGAGTCCTCGTCTGGACTATAAAATTCATCTCTCCAGTCTTGACTAATCTTTGCTTCTTCTTGAAGAACTTTTTCTTTGTTCTCAGAGGATAGCAGCAGAGATTCTGACTGCTGCCTCATACATACTACTTCTGTCCAGGACTTATACTTCCCTGCCTCTCTAGTAAATATGTATTTCCCAGTTGTAGCAATAGCAAAGTCCCTATAAATATTCAGTTACTGGCTTTTCTGCCTTTTGAGGTTAAAACTCTGCTGCCCTGGGCAAAGGGCATGCCTATATCATTTTTAACAAAGGAGAAAAAACAAATTGCTAATGATTTTGATAAAAATAATGTTCAAACTATGACAATACTTACACAGAAAAGAACTGCTCTAAGGAAAAGGATCTCAAGGTTCTCTGAGGTACACGGGGTGTTACAAAGTGTTCTCCAAAACAGCTGAGATACACCTTGTCCCCACCCTCAGTATTTACACTTACAACAACCAGAAACTGAGTCAGAGCCGATGAGTTTTCTGCAGGCAGAAATGCATGGTCTTCACAGGGCACTCACGTGAAGGACATGCAAAAGCAACAAGGGAACTGAAGAAGGGGGTTACAGTTTTGCTGGACGTGCTGAAATCTTGTGTTAGTGCAAACACAATCTTTTCTGAATCTTCATTCACATCAACCTTGGGGCTTTTCTGACAATTTTGCCCAAAAGGCCGCATGCTGTCCCAGAATAGGCCCTCAAAGACGGCTATGCAGAAGTCATCAGGGCACATTTCCAGGCAGTATTTCAACCCCATGTGCTCTCAAAAAGCATGAATTTAAGGCAACTGAAACTACTGATTATTTTAATGCCAAATCTGGCAAGTCATTTTGGCTGAAAATATGTCTTATGTTTAAAGCTTTTCAATTTGACACCATCTAACTGTTTGGAAACATTTCATTTAAAAATGCACTCAAGTGTAAATACTTAAAAGCAAAAACATTTCCGAAATGAAAGAGTTCACAAAGATAATACTTGATCCAAGAATATCTTTCCCCCTTCAGCTTTTCATTTTCTTCAACAAAAAGTCAATTTTTCACTGGTGCACCTGGGAATCTGAGCGAGAGTTAGGAAAGATGAGGAAGGGGGGATAGGGACAAGCCCTCAGACCCCAAGGCATCCAGACTGCTTGGTCCCATGTCATTGATGGCAGTGTGCAAACCACCAAATAAAGAGACAGCCAGTACTGCTGCACCTCAGGCAAAAGAAACTGCAGAGTACAGTTGGGTCCCAAGGCACAGGACCCAAATAAACAGCCTGCTGAGCATCTGTTGAAGCAGAAAACCTGCTTCGCTGTCAGGTTCCCGTAACTCTATATCCTACTGCTTCCAGGTTAAATCTCTCCTACTTGCACATAAACAGAAGGAGAAATCCTCACCGTGCCACCTAATTATATACTCAGATATCACTAAATATTGGGCCTAACATGTAACTGCCTGAGATGCAAGAAAACTGGTGGTTCTCTGCTCAAAAGCCACTTAGCCAGCTGTCAGAAGGCAGTACAGCAGTACCTCATGTAGGCATATTTCAGTGACTTGAAGGCAAAATCTGGACAGATTCAGGCAAAAGCATCTTTTTTATTATCTACAACCTGAAACACTTTCAAATTACATAGTTTGAGGGCTTAGACAAATTGTTACATTTTCCCATACTTGAATACATGACAGGAGATTATATTGCTTATAACAGAGACATGAAAGGGAAAACCAGTATACATAACTTCAGTAATCACCCTTTCCTTAACTTCTGCGTTTCATCTGAAAATCTGATATCCATTCAGTCTTGCCCAAAGGGGGACAGATATTAGTGTAGCCAAAAGCAGGGATTTAAATAAATCTAGTTGTATTTGCCTCCTCATGCAGATGTGTTTGCACTGGAAGAGAATTGTTCACAAAAGGCAATTTTCTAGTACAGCTTTGCTGAAATAATTTGTAAAAAAAACTTTCCCATGCAAATAGACAAGCTGTGAGAATCTGTTCAGTAAGATGTTTTTATACCGCATATTGCTATTGCGGTGGGGGCAGAAAAGAAATGTAAGAGAATAATATCGGACGCTTTAGACCCCATTTCTCCAATCCATTTCAATTTCTTCTCCCTCAAGACTTCTCAAAAACTACAGTAAAGGGGTTATTTATCCATTCTGTCTGCAACTTTGCAAGAGTTAAGTTTGAATTGCCATCTCCATGTGGACACTGCTGGCTATTAAGATGTGCATACCCTACAGGGGTGTAATTAAGGAAGCATTAAGATGTTTTCACCAAAGGACAGTTCATTTGTTTGCAGCTGCACTTTTTTTTTTTTTTTTCCAGCAGGTTAACTACTTGGCAGCCCTTGCATGTCCTAGAGTCAATCTCTGTCTAAAGGATGGAGGTGAGTGGGCAGGACCAGGCAGTTCATCTTCTCCATCTCTCATCTATTACCACATCACTCAGCAGTCTTGCTGACCTTCCTCACCTTGGAAACAGGGACCACACACTGCTGGGGCCAGTGCAACAAGACTAACAAATTCCCTTTGAAAATAATAATAATAATCTACCTAATAAATGACAGTAATATTAATGGCACACGGATATTTAAAAGTCCACATATTTTAAAAGCAAGCTGTTATTTCATTTACTCCCATTCCCCCCCATACACACACAACGATTAAGATGTGTTGCACAAGTGCTGGTAATCGTGCACCCGTAGTTACATTTAGTTGCAAACAAAATTATCACACTTTCAACTTCAGGGCTTGTGAGTGGAAAATACCATGCTCTGCCCTTACATCAGGGCTGTCACAGTTTGAAAGCCCTGGCAGGATAGCCTGTAGCCTATGACAGCAGGGTCAGCACAGGTATCATGGGCCACATCATTTAGGCACCTCTGCCACGTTCCTGAAGCAGCAACAGCAAGTCATTAGGAGGCACCGATAACGAAGGATAGCTTCCCAGGAGTTGAATAGGAACAGATCGGGAAGACAAGATCCCTTGATCCACAGACAGAACAGCAATGCAAGATGCACAAACCCTCCTCCCCCCTGCTATGGCCACCTGTGTCCCACTGCAGCCCACCCCAGGCCTGCAGGGGCTGGCAGGCCCCATTAGGCCCTCACCACCAGTGGGGCACAAAGGCCACACATCCTCTCCTCAGCCAGCCCCACACAGGGTGAGAAGAGCTCACAAGGCTCAGCAGAGGAGCAGAAGAGAGGAAAACCACCAGGAGGACCAAGACTCAGTGTCTATGGGGACAAGGATCGGTACAGGACTGTACAGATTAGTGACACCATTCGCTCTCTCCATTGCAGAAGCTGCTAAGGGGACTCAAGCCCCATGTAGACCCAGAGGCAGACTTCTGGCATCATCACGGGCACTGACTATGCCTGCCACGCTCAGCTGGCCGCTGCTGAAACCCAAGGTGACATTCCAGTCAGCATTCATAAAGCCACCTTCCAGCACCAGCAGCCTCATAAACTGAAGTGGAGGAGGCTGAATAATGTCAAATCGGACGTGAGCGAGACCAACAACTGCTCATCTCAGACACCATAATTCCCCGAGTCTTCTCATCAAGGTTTTGGGACACAATATAAAAGCAGCCTGGTTTTCTCTGTTATGTTTCATCATCCCCATGCACCCAAAGTCTTCCTCCCCCCCCCCCTTTTTTTTTTTTTTTTTAATTTATTTTAACCCAGAAATGATGAACTAATTCCATTTCCTTTCAGGAAAGTACAGCGTCCCTTCCTAGGATCTTCCACACAGCCCAAGCCTTGTGCAGAGCAATCTCTTGGAAACAGCTGCACAGCAGCTACAGGAGAGCATGAAAGATTAATTAGGTACATGATGGAGCTCTATATACAATTTGGTATTTAAAGTGCTTCTGCATTAAGAATCAGATAAATCCTGAGCAGGAGAATGAACTTCTCGAGCAAGTTTAAATGTGCTTAGATCCGTGATTGATAGACATGAGTGACTGCTTCATACTCTAGGGTGACCCTATTCACGCTCTCTCCTCTGACAACAATGCCAGAATAAATTGCCCTGACTGACAAAGACATAATAAAAAACATTATTCTGGAAACCCACTCACTTAACCCATACCTACATGACTGTGGTCTATTTAAAATACCAAGCAATTCAGTGATTAATTTTGGTGACTTACTCATTTTTATTTAGGGAAGCAATGGTTGTGGTGCATAATGATGAATCCATTTTAATTTTAAGGTGTCTATCATCTGAAAAATGACATTCAGAAACACTTAAAAATTAACCCTTCTATTCACTGTCATTCAGCAACTCCCAAAAAGTACTGTCAGGAACATGTTTTGGATGAGCAGATTTTGATAGGAGCAAATGTCTGGGTAGATCAAAGAGGGTAACAGCAGAAGGAGGTCTTAAAATAAAATAAATAAATAAATAAAAATTAAAAAAAAAAAGACAGTCGTGTGGCCACTGCAGAATCCAGGAGTCAAATTCACTATTACTACTTGATCATTTTTGTTACCTGTAATTCACTCGAGTCTGGTGCCCACATGCAAATAGCATAACCCCAAAACAATTTTACATATGTAAGAAAAAGTCAGAACAACTGAGCTGAAACAAATTGAAGGGGGCAGAAAGGAAGAGAAGGGATTACAGATACAAAACATGAGCTGTTCTTTTCAATCAAGAACCGGTATCGTGAGTGAAACCAGCTTCTTCCTGTTTCTGACCTCAGCAAGTATAAAATTTATCTTAGTGGAACCTTGCTAGCAATTTGGTTGAGGTTTCAGAAAATCAGGAGAGACAGGCTAGGATGTCCTAAACTGTGCTGGCTTCACAGAGTATCAAAATACCTCAAAACTTTTTGTTACTGCCTCAGGTAAGTGGCTACAACCTGGCCAGTGTTCAGTGAGGAAGAAACTGTACTGACCAGGGAGTCTATTTACAGACTCACTGTTATTACCCTAATAGCACTTCAAAGGAATTGGGCAATCCAAATTTAATATGTACTGAGGATTGCTGTTAGCACAGTTAACTGAGATAGCAAAGATAACTCTTTGCTACTGTTAGGGAAGAAAGCCAAAGAGAAGGAGAAATGCAGTGCTCCAAGGAACCTTTTCTAAAACTGTCATATCCTGACTGGTGTACAGAAACAAGCAATTGTGATTCAACACACTTTAAAAAAAATCATCAGGCCAGTTCACTAGTGTAAAATGTCTGGGAAAGAAGTAAACACAGGATAAAACTGCCTGCCAACAAAACACCATTTATTTCACTTTTAAGCCAATTAAGTAGTTAAAGCAGAATTTCTGGCTTTCACATGAAATGAAGGCAACAAGCTAAGGGTTGAAATGCTATCTGTAGGGGTTGGAGTGTGAAAAAGCACAGCTGGAAATACCTCGCCTAACTCCCACAGTGGCAGATCTCTCTAGAGCACAGGCAGTGAGGGTGGGCTCCTGCAGAAAGCCTGAGCTAGCAAAGGGGCACGGGAGGAAGGAAGGGGAGAGGCAGGCTAGGCCAGGGCACTCTGCTGCTCCCCAAGGTGCCATTGCTGGTCGACCCTCCTGCCCACCTGGCACAGCTCAGCACTAGGTGGGAGAGATGCCATGCCATCTGGCTCCAGAATGACAGCTTTTCAGCTTGTGTAAGTGTATATTTTATAAATATATATATATATACGTATGTATGTATACACACACACACACCCCTAAATTATTAGATATCAGAGTTCACATCCAATCTATTCTCACCCAGAACAATCCCCAGATGTATTGCGTATGCAGCCTCACTGGCTCTGAACTGCAGAAGAAATAGGAGGGGCAGGGAGGGAGTATTTTCCCCACAGTCCAGAGCATCCAACAAGAAATAAGAAAAAGTGTTTTTTCCCCCAAGAGTCCCATATATCCACATTACAACACCATGCTATAGCACAGTCTGAAAGAGCTGAGGAAATTCTCTCTTTCTGCTGAACTATCTCTAGATACCAGGCAGACATTATGAATAAGTATTTACAGAGTTTTCAGCCCATTCTGTTGGACCGCCAGGGACCAGCCTTATATAACCATCAATAGACGATGAAAAGCCAGTAATCACCTCCACCAGTTGTTATGTGTTTTCTTTACTTCAAAGCCTCATGTACCGCTTGCTCCAGCAGTGTGAAAGCTTTAAATTAAGGCGTGCTAGTATGGAGTAAGTTTCACTGTAGTTCCCTTAGATTGGCATTCTAGGAGAGATCACTGTTTGGGTCTAATCTTATGGCTCTGGCTCCTAGCAAACTTAATTCATTTCAGGTATTAACTGCACTTTAATCTCTTGGAAAGTGCCCACACTCGAGCTACCAGCTAACTAAATCGCTTTCAACAAGAACCTAGTTACATAGGTACATGTTCAGCGCATGAGGCAAATTGTACATGTCAGCACACAAGACCCGCAAGTTGTTGCCTTCATTATTTACTCCCCTGCTCAGTTCATTCCTCAGTAGTTCCCGCTCCCCCCTAGCACAATCAGGAACCGTGAGCAGCGTGTGTGACTCAGGGCAGAACCAGCCTTGCAGGGACTGATCCTAGGTGGTGCTGAGCTGCTGCTCCCACCTGGGGCACAGACCTACCTGAGACCTCTCCAGCCGTATAGCAGTGGACAAAGCGGGCTGCTGGCCTGGGGGCAGCACCAGACCTGGGCTCCATCCTTAGCTACTGAGCTCCCTGCACTCCTGGCAAACAGCAGATGTCCTGAGAAACAAGTCGACTCTAGAGTTCTCCTTTACACACAGAGAAATTGTTTTCATCCGATTTCCGGCTGCGTTACAAATGGCTCCAAGTAACACGGCACATAATGCAGACCATAAAGCTCAAAGCAGACCACGTACAGATTGTTTGCCAAATATCACACCTTATGGACTGGCCACATTAACACAGCAAGGAAGGAGAAAAGAGTGCTGGTGAGTCATGAATAATACATGCTGCAGACTGAGTTCTATAATCACACTTAAACTATTTGTTTTCGCTATTACCAATGGAAATTAAGCAACATAAAATTGTAGGGTTTAGTAAGTGCATATTTTGTTTCACAGGGAGGAATATGAAGTCCTTGGTACAGGAAGAGCATTAACCAGGCTTGCATTTTCTAGGTGCTGCAACCTGAGGCATAGAAAGTTAGCAGTTATTGGCTGTGCTACTGAATTACACTAACAGGTGAACAGCTCACAACTAGCTAGACATTTCTACGTATTGCAGGCAACCAGCATGTAGGATAAGCAAATACAACAGAATTTCAGTACAGTCCTTGCTTCCTTTGAAGACTTGCCATGTGACAATAAGTGGCCGTATGGTGCTCCTCATTCTCTTCTGATCCCTGGACCTGAGCACCCATCTTCATCTACAGGGGGCAAGCCTAGGAACTGCTGTAACCACACATTCCTCTGTAACATCTCAGAGAACGTAGAGACAAAAAAAAATCCGGGAACAAAAGGAATATTGCTGGTAAAACAAGTTCTGCCTGCATTGTGCATCCCTTGAATTGGATAGATGGTCACTTCAGGAGAAAAAACAGAAGAGTCAAAGATTGTCATCTCTCATACCCCAACAGCATTTACAGAGGAGGTGTCAAACACGTCACAAGACAGACAGGATTTCAGGAAGCAAACACTGTGACCTTGTCATGAGAAACCAGAAGGGTGCCTTCATCTGCTCTTTTATAGCTACTTCTGTAGCATTACAGCCCTGCCATGTGCATCTGCCCCAATGGCTCATTGCCAAACTCCCCGGCACCCTCAAGGCAGCCGGCACCTCTCCACGTGGATAGGGACACCCTCCTCTGAGAGCCATAGTACAGAGCCTGGACACATGTCCCTGGCCATGCTCACTCATGGATTGCTGGCCATCAGTGGCCCACGGGCACCCCAACCTTCTGAGGTTTGGGCTGTAAAGCCACAGCAAGCTCTCTGGGTTTTTGAGGCTTGCAACGTGGCCCGAACATGCAGGGTTTTAACAAGCACAAAAAAAATACCCTGCTCAGGAGGGCAGACCTCCTGCACAATGCTGTATGAGTTCTGCTCTGAAGGACTCTGGAGGGTTGAGGAAAGAGGGAAAATGCCATGCCTCTAAGGGAAAAGGGTCACTATAATTATTTCCTTAAGGAAAAGCATTTTCACTCCTTTTCAAAAAAATAAAAAAAAATCACACACACGAGCTGGAGGCAGTCACCCAGCATGGAAAATGAGTTTAAATCCTAGAAAGTTATTAAATTGAACAGAAAATAGTCTTATAATGGGAAATGCTAGACAACCCTAGTAAAAAGTAAAGCTTCCAGTCCCACCTGTAATTGCCACCGCTGCACTCTTAATAGGTTATCCACAATTATACACAGATGGTGAGAGATGGCACAATCTTCGCTGATGTCTGCAATTATATGTTCTGGTTAACAAAATGCTCAGGAAAATTAAGGGCACTCCTGGAGATTTCTCCTTTTGCTCTTAAAGATCACCTCACACATCAGAAGATGAGACTTAGCAGCCATAACAAATAGTCTAGAGAGAAGGTCTCATAGCAGATGATAATTTCTATTTTAACCTTTTATATTATCTATTCTTCTAGTGTATTCTGAAAGATGACATTCATTTTTTAAGGTGTATATCGTATAAGGCTCTTTTACTGCAAGTGACAAATAAATCAACAAATACAGTTTTGGAAAAAAAAAAAAAAAAAAAAAAAGGAAAAACAAAATTATCTTATTCACAACCAGGGCATGATGAGAGATTATTTTCAGATGTAAGTTTGGTACATATAGAATTTTATTTCTGAAAAACAAATTTGATAAGACACTTTAGAAAAGCCCTTTTGGGCTTTTAAAAGAGATTGCATTGTGCTCAGAATACTTCAAAGGGGGTGTTTGAGTTGAAATCCATATTTCACCAGAGCTGATGTTCAAGTATTATGTTGAGAAGTGTCTCAACTTTTCACAGGAAAACCTTATTTAAATCCCAATAAAAAGTTTGCACACACAAAAAAAGTCTTTTGTAATTGTTCTAAAATGTTCCTTCTTCTAATATCAAAGAAGGAAATTCATATATAAAATGATTTGTTGGAGTTCTTTATTACTCCTAAATTGATTTTTTTTTTCTGTTTAAGCATGAAAACTTTCATTTCCTCCTTAGACATTTAAAGGTGGTTTAATTTCTTGAAGACCATTTTGCAAATATTTTTCATCTAAAGAAAGAATTACATATAGCAGTTTCTTGATATCAAAACTAGATAAATGCTTGTAATCACCAGCACGACTGCATTGTAAGTGGCAACTAATACAGGAGGCCATTTAAGGTTAAAGCTCTGAAACTTTGAAAGAGCCACAATACTAAACATAGAAGGCATGAGGTACCTGTTCAAAGTATTGTGAAAGAGCTGACATTTAACTACTATTAACAATTTCTTAACTTACATTTATACCTATTTATGCTTCATTTCTATTTAAAACTCTATGTAAGAGTATGGAACATTTGAGATTGGTGCTCTCTTAAACCCTGTTGAAACTTTACAAAGCAAAACAGTAGAAAAGCATTAAATCCTCATGTTAGCAATGTTCTGATAACATCCTGTCATACGATGAAGTCCCTGTAATTACAGTGAACTTTGTTGCACACCTACTCACAGATCAACGACTCATGAGAAGAGACAGCTAACAAGGCAAACACAAAGACACTTGAGGAAGGAAAGATCACAGGAGCACATTTTGAATACTGTTAAAGCTTATCGAGGGTGTGGCTGCCTTCTTTGTTAAATGTCTAGAAGGAAAACAATATAGAAGTTCTCTAGATGGAGGAAGACAGTAGACTCTTTGTACAGCCTTCATCTTTTCCCCACTTTTTCTGGTCTTGTGTGAGAAGCCCACTCATCACCTCCCTCAAAGAGGGAGCAAAAAGCCTTAAGCCTGAGCCGAGAAGCAGCAGCTACTGAATTCAGCACCACCAGGAAAATGAAGTTAACTTGAGCAGAGGCAAGTCATTATACTCATTCTGAAAAAAAAAAAAAATATGCACATAATCACAGATTAAAGCACTACATTTTCAGTTTAAAATAAATCTTTAAATTTGTCTATCACATTGATTTATTCTCATTTCCAGGAAAATGTAGTTTATGCTTTTTAGCAGAAGCTGTTAAGATCCTTAGTATTAGTTCATTTATTAGTCTTAACGCTGCTGTTAGGATGGAATAACTTCTCTGGACTAAGCAATTGAGCCCCTCTTAGGTTTCATACAACTCAGATCAGTCCCTCACATTGTGCTAACTCCCATATATACATCACAGGATACCTTTAATCTCAAAATTGTTTTGTTCACTTAGAAATAGCTTAGTTAAGTGGGATAAGAGAACAATGTTCACAATTTCAGCCAGGCACACTTCAGCCCTTTTGGTTGCAAATTTGTACCAAAACACTGGCACCTTTTAAATCCGTGTACTAACTGCTACTGGGTTTGGTTTTATTGTTTTTACTTTCATTTTAATGCTTTTTTTTTCTCTCCTCAGAACACAGCAAGACACCCAGGCAACTGGTGTCTTATTCCTCAAGAGAGATTATAGAAACAAAGTTTGGCTCGAATGTTCTTGTTTCTACAGACAATACTTTATTATTTTTAATACAGCATTCAATAGATTGTAAATACCTCTTTGCAATCTTCACACCTCACAACCCAAACATTACTGCAATAATTACATCATTTAAAGAGCAGGAGAATCAAGTCTGAAGAACAGTCACAAACATCACGTAAAACAGGAGATGTGCCACCAGAGTTAATAACGTGGCTGAGAGCAAAGCAGCTGTAGGGTTGCAGTCCTCAGTGTATGACTTGCACAAAGAAAAAGGGCTATCAGGCTCTTAGCCTGACAGCATCTGCTAAACCAGAAGTCCCAGTCAGAGCCATGATAGCAGCGAATCTGGATAAGTTATTTATTTTTTTCCCCCCAGGTTACAACAATTAGAAAACTAGACACCTCCTCTCAGACCAGGAGCTCTATAGTCATATATTCCGAGACTTGATCTTTAATTCTCATTGATGACTTACACCAATCTGTTCGTAGTAGCTAAAAACCTCCTCCTGACAAAAACTTTCCCATATCTAAGGGGAAAGAGTTGGTTTTATCTAGCTTAATGTTTCATTACACACCCTCTGGAACTTTTCTGATCCAAAATGCAATGCCTTCTAGGCAACCCCAAGCATGCACGTACTAAATAGCCCTGTCAACCTCAAACAGCGGTCAGTCTGAGTTATAAGGAAAAACATTGCACTGAAACGTAAAGGCTCAGGCTGGAAGGCTGCAGCAGGGTAATCAAGAGGGTAAGTGCACAAAGGTGAGGAGAATGCTCAGGCTAATTAGTGAGTGAGAGACCTGAATAGGCAGAAAGAAATAAAGGAGCACATTCTCCCCTCTCCTGGGAGACATGCAGACATTTGTGCCAGTAATCAGCACAACATCAGCCATCCTTGTACCAAATTTCTTCAGATTACTATGCAGAATGAGGGGGCAAAGCAGATTCAGACCCAAGCCTCAAGAACAGGTTTCTGTGGAGGTTACATTTGGTATGCTATGTCAGCAGTGGCTAACCAGGAACATTCGCTCACCACAGATCAATTTTTACCTGTGCAAAGGTAGAGTAAGTTGGTTTTACTACAGAAGTAAGATGAAAACATTAAAAGTAGGGGAGATCAACACTATTTATCCAAACACAGGTCAATTTTCTTTCCTTAGTATGTGCTAAAGCTAAGAAGCCTCACCTTCCTTGTGTTTTCACTTTGGGATTTTCACACCTTAGATATTACAGCTTTAAAAAAATAATAAAAATCCTCTTTTTAGCAATGAAGAAGGCTCTTTGCAACTACTTTACATGGATTTATATAGGACTGCACAAGGTGAAGAAAATAAGAGTTGTAGAAAACGTGCTGTCTGCATTGTGACCTAATTCTCTAAATTCCTAATTTTGAAGGGACTACACCGCTTAAACTCTCAGAGGCACAGATATCAAACTTCAGAAAACAAACCTCATCAAACATTAAACGCTTCAGACTGCATGAGATTAAGAACTGGGATTTTGGTATAAATCCTTCTTATGTTCAGGATCACTAATGCCACTAGAGGGTTTGCTCTTAGAATTAACAAAGGTAAAATTACTAGGCAAATACAGTGCAGAAAAAGCATTTCTTAATTATTATTACTTAGGAAGAACAGGTTCTGAAGAGCTGTGTTCTTTCTTGCTTGCCAGCTCAAAGGAACAGATTGGTTTGAGAAGCAGGAAAAAAAAAAATCAGCTGACACTATTCTTCTCACACACCTCAGCAATGCTGAGACATTTTGTACCTACACAAAAATATATATTTTTTTAATCAAGAGTGCAGCTAACCCAGCCATCGAGATCAAAACATGGCAAAGAAAGAACAAAGTCTATATAAGAAGAAGCAAAGAATGGGAGCTCCCCCTGAACACCTGCTGAACTGAAAAAAACTTCTCTCCGAGCTGGTGGGCACTAGGGCAGGTGAAAAATGGGGCATGGCAAAACCATACATAGTAACAGAAGTTTTTTCTCTCTTTTTCCAGATTTTGTTTTAAATGTAGATTACACCCTTGCATGGCCAGGAATCTCTCCAGTGAAGTCGCTGTTACTAACCTGGGTTTCAAACTAAGGGGTTGGGGCCCCATCTCATTTGTGTTTTATTTACACCCCCTTCCTGTAGCCTGTTCTCCCAAGGTGGGAACTCCTTATTGTTGGCTTCATGGAGGAAACCTCCTTGAATGGCATCATTCTTTCCCAGAAGTCAAACTGAATGAAAGCAGAGCAATGGCTGCTCTAGCATCAAGTGAGAATACTCCTCTCCAAGGACAAACATTTCCTTTTATTTACTACACTTCCTGCTATGTCCTGTACTGCAGAAGCAAATCAGCATATTCAGGTCAGTACATGACAGTGACCCCATGAAAGACGAAGACTAACTTCGGTGAAATTGTACCCTGAACAAAGAAAGTAATTCAGATAGAGAAAGGTGACGATACTATCCAAAACCCACTGAAGCTGCCTGAGCCCTACAGGCTTCCAGCTCTAACTCACTGCAGGGAAACACAAGCACCTCCATCCTGGGGAATTATTTGAAGTTACGTGACAGCGAGCCCTCCAAGGCAAGCAGCTTACAGCCACCCCAACACACTTGCTAGGGGACCAACACGAAGCCAGATGGGGAAGGGGAGGCCCAAAGGGTTTCATAAGCACAGAAATCTCTGACAGCTGAGGAATAAAGTTGAACCAATGCTATTCCAGAGCATCTTCTTTTATTTCTGGCAGCTTCAGCCATCACATAAGATTTCAAATGACGCTGCTCATGCAATGTGATACAGGGTTGCGAGCGTGACCTTGAGCATGCAGTATTTCTTTCACACACTGTTGACTACATCAAACAAACCACCCAGCTCTCCTCCTCCCCCAGCTCAGCCACTGCCAGAGCATTCAGACCTGCTCAGGATACTAACAGATCTCCCACCACAGCGGAAGGTGAATCCTATTTGGGTGTATGACAGAAAAGCACTTATAAATTGCTGAACTTTAGCTTTAAATTCTAGCTGTAGTCTGGAGAAATAAAAATAATAAATCTTTAAAAAAAAAAATCTTCTTACCAAATACAAATGAGTCTTTCTAGTGATTATAAATATAATCGGTGAATCGTGAAGACCATAAATACTTCCCACAGTTCTGGGACTAGCAAAATAAACCGCAAGAGCAAAATTCCTGTGGGTTATGATGTCAATGTTACCATGAAATGTATTGATGGCCCAGCTCACTGTGTTCCCATATTTATGTTTATGTAACAGATGAATCCAATGACAAATTTTAATAGAAAAACATAAACATAACTTGGAAATCAAGGTTTATCTCCTGGCACTTATAAATGCATACTTCACTTTCCACGTTATCCAGAAAGAATTGGCAGTACACCAATACGAGGCGTATTGACACAACGTCTTGCTGATAGCACATGAAAGCCCTTAATAGTTAGCCCTAAAGTACTTGAGTAACAGGATCCCTAGGCCAATGTGACTGCAACTGCCATTTATTTTCTTCTCTGTCCTAAATTTCCCTCTGAATTGTCTGTTTGCTGCACCAGAACAGCACCTTCTTATCCTGCTTTGGCTCTTTTCAAGTGCTCGTAGTTCCCCAGACTGTTTTGCCTGTTTTCCTTTTTGTGGTGATGGCTGTTGGAGTGCTTGATGAACTAGGCCACTGAGTCCAGTTTTATTTCTATTATGTTTGCAGCATCCCAGATCTGCCAGCTATAGGCACTTTAAAAACACATTATCAGGAAACAGGAGAGCTGCACTGACTTTAGTTAGGCATTAATTTAGGCAGAGTCCCTATTCATCATGCAGTAAGAGTATTTAGGGACAAAAAATAAAAATCAGAGGATTGGTTCTTAGCAGTGGAGGCTATCACCTTGAGCTCACAGAGCACCTTAAAGCCTCTGCCTTCAGTTATGTTTAGTCTCAGACTTTTCCTATCTTCTCTTTTGACAAACATGCTCCCACCACTTCCAGGAGGACAATTTTATTTTTAACATAATTTTTATGTTTACAGCTCCCTCCTCTCTTCCTTCCCCACTCCCTCTGCAAGCAATTCCTCCCTTTCTCTTTCCAGAAGTTTTAAAAGAAATGAACCAGGACAACCAGATACTGCTTTCACATGGTGCATAGAGGGTCCAAAAGCCTGGCTGGCAGCAGAGTACAGAGCGAGTACAAATCCTGCCATGGACTGATGTTATTTTTGTGCTTACTGCTCAGCCACAGATACTCAAACCACCACCTTTCATTATTTAGCTGCCACTGACACGCTTTTGAGAGTCCAGCCTATTCCCTCTACTGGACTACCCTGTAAATAACAGCTGAAATGAAACCACCTACCGTGCCTGTGGTGAAAACAAATGTGAAGGAAGAGGATCAATCCATATCATAACATTAAAAACGAAGACTGCTGAAAGGCAACAAGGAAGTGGTTTGACACAGTGGCCTGGATAGCCCATACCCACAAGGTTTTGCTGCCACACAAGCACTGATGAAGCACACTAGTTGGCACAGAGTTTGTACTACATGGGGAGGTTGTTGACAGTAGAGCCTCACCATGCCCTAAAGGTCATTTTTGTCCATCAGAGATCCCTTGTGCAGTGCTGTAGCAGCTGGTACAGAAGTCAGAAATGTTTTTTTTTGCAGATCCCTCCTCAGCACCACCTGGCAAAATCACTTTGTCACAGGGCCCAATTGTCCCCTGGAACAGGGCCAGGGCACCACTAACAATGGGCACTGCAGGGGTTTAGCACCATGCTCTCTAACCCTTTCCTCAGCTGGCTTTAAAACCACAATAGCTGAAAGACTATTCTCGAATTACACAATAGCACCTACAGGAAGCACAACACCGCCAAGGCTACAAGAGGGGAGATTTCTTTTTAAAAACCACAGTCACCACCTACAAGAGCTGCCTCCTTCAGCTGAGACTGCTTGTATCAGACGTATCACGAGAAATAGCCTGTTTCAGCCACAATCAGAAAAATTAATTACAGCAGAAATACCATATTTGCAATTATCGTTTAGGAGCTACGATTGCTTCTTCAGCTTCAATAGGTAAAAATTACAGATGCCAGAAAACATAAATAATTCTATTACCCCTTTGATGAAGGCAAACATGCCTTGACATCTATTTCAGCTGTTATCATTTGTTACTATTTTGCAGATCTTTAGTATACTGTTTATCAAAAGGAATTGCTTCAAATTATTTATGTTTTAGGAGCTGCTCTATCATAATTATTTTTGCACAGTTGAACCCCAGTAAACTTCTGTCCAGCTTTCTTGTTTCCCTTTCATTACCATAGCTGATCTTACATACTAATTAAAAACAGGCTATGCTAATTAGATCGCACTGTTTTCTTAATGAGATAAAAAGTCTTTTTTTTTTTTTCCCCCAAGTTGGTTGCTCATTACTCACTACATAAGAGAGACTGCAAAGTTACATGACCTTCAACACCATCAGGTCTGCCTTCTGCAGTAGAAAAAAAAAGCCTGTCTTTTCCCCCTTCCATTCCACGTACTATAAATATCAAATCCAGTTCCATAACAAGTTGCTGGTAACTGACAACTTGCTTTTTCTGTTTTGTGCTTCTATTTCTGCACAAGCACAGCTCCAGGTTCTACTGCAATAAAGAGGAGCAAAGATTCTGTTTTCCTCCCTCTGTTTTGTAACCTCAAAGCAGTTCATCCCTGATTTGCAATTCTGTCCTCACCTTTCCTCTTAGTTTATAATTTCATCCAAGTGTAGTTGATCTCAGCATAAGAGGAAATAAGGATACTGAAATGGAGGACAGGCTCTTTACAGAGGAGAATTTCCAAATACTAGCAAAGCAACTGAAGTTTTGATTTTCTTGGTTACATAACATGAAGAACAAGTATGTTACCTAATCCAAAACATCTACTTGTTTTCAAATTCTGTAAGGCTAACACACTTATCAGCTGTGGGACTCCCATGCCCTTACAAAATTGCCTCCTACTACATACTGAAGATGTTGCTTCCATGTTTTTCATGGAGTTGCATGATTGGGACAGCTGTTTTCTATGGAGCAACCTCAGTTCTCAGGCAACATGATATGGCCAGAACCAGATTCATCTTCAAGTCACAGGCCAAGGTCTACATGTGCATCCAGATTTCTCCCTGTTACACTGTTGTGTTTTTTTGTTTGTTTGTTTTTAAACAAATTCTAAACATCTGATTCTACTATATTTATTTTGACTTGATTTGCATAGCTTGACACATTTTGTGAACATCTCCAGGGTCAACTGTGTTGAATAAAATGAAATACATGCATTTCTTATTTCTTATGTAGCAGTAAACCCAGTTATTCATACCAAAAAGACATGTTCATGTGGCAATTGGAAGTGAGGGATTACAAGGTTTTTATAGTATCATAACTGCAAATTGGACTTTTTTTTTTACTGTATAGCAGCTGGTCCAGCTGTTCATTTAACAGTGACATGATCACAGAAGCCACTAACTAGGAATCTGTGTCCTTCACTACAAGACCCAATATAGTTCTCCAATGTTCTTTTTCAATTTACTCACAGTTCTTTTTTTTTCCTCTCAGACCCTAATGTGCCTCCAAATTTCTCTAATGTTCCTTTTGACCTTCACATGGTGATTCTCACTGAGACTTCCACTGTGCCACAGAAAATTCCTGAAGTTTTAATGCCAGTAATAAGTACAGCTGTAAACAAAAGATGGTCCTAAATTACAACATTGGGTCTGAATACCAAATCCAATTGTGTCTGAATTTTGCAAGTAGTTCTTCACTTGAGCAAATTCCCATTCTACATGTTGTTAAATCTTCTTAAGTTCTCACCATCTGACTGCTGAAGCTGATGTACAACCAGAAGTAGTGAAATTATATTAAAAAAAGTTACCTCTGGGAAGCCGGTCAGATTCTGGAGGAGGTCTGGTCAGCAATACACTTCTCTGCACCAAAGTATCCTTCCACCACCCAGGAAAAGGACATGATTTGTCTCCAGAGGTAGCATTCCTAAAATACATGTGAAGGAGAAATTGCAGATAGCTGAGACATATAAAATATCTTAACACTTTTCACAGAAATTTAGCCTCCTCAGCCCCCGTGGCTCCAATTGCCTTCATGCCACTTCACTGAACTAGATCATTGTTAACCCCTTGGCCTGAGCACCTAGTTCATCTTGCAAGACTTGTCAGGTCATTTCCTAGCCTGCAAAGGGGAGCTGTATGCATACAGGTAGTCTTTGGTGAAATCTCCTTTGTCTGCAAAGATCATCAGCACTGTCTGGTGCTGAGGATGTCAAAGACAAAGCTCTGAGGTGAATGAGACTGAGACCTGTCAACGTAGCTGGTGAGCTATCACCTCCCCACCCTGTTTCACCTCCTTCATCAACCTCCTTCCACAGCATCTGAGGAGCCCCTCACCACCCAGCCTGTTACCAGGGGAGGGCTCACTGCTCCCTCCAGCTTTCGCTGTGCAAAGGGACACTGAATTGCAACCCTCTGTTCTCCTGAAATGGAGGAGTTCAGGACACCCATCACCTTCAGCAAAACCTACTGCTGCCTGTCAGTCACTGACTGGCTCGATGGCAGCCATTAACTCCTCTCCAAATAGCTTTATTATTTTATTCATGCAGTGGTGCTGCTGTGAAGCAGCTGATGTATTTCGTCCTGGAGGAGCTTGTTTTTCGGTGGTGTACAGCTTGTAAAAATTGCTTTGTGAAGCGCTGTGTTTTTCTCCTGGGTGAAAAGTGCTGTACGAATAAAGATCATTGCCATCTTATGAAATTCTCAGTGTGGCAAATGTTTTGCCATGGGTTGTCCTTTAGGAATGGTTTGGGCAGCCAACACCGAGCGTAACCCAGGCTACTGAAGCAGGGGAAGGCCTTGCACTACCTCTGCTTGTTTCATTCTGTCATCTAAAGCTGCATTCAATCAGTATTATTTCCAGGATTTACTAAGCTTTTGCTGCCTCAAGAGAGCTTAGGACTCAGAAAAAAACTTAGCAACTTAAAAGAAAATATCCACTGCATTATGTAAAGCTATTCTTAGCACACACACATAATTTCTAAGAAGCATAAGTCACAGTAAGTGTTTTACAGTATTTAATAATAAAAATGGTAATCCAATAGGAAGTTTCTACTCTGCCAGTCCAAAGTAGTTAAGTGTACCATAAAATTTTAGTACAGACACTCTTCCTTTCATGAACTCCTCCTTCTTTGTGTGCTGTATGTGCAGACAGCTACCTATCCTGCCTGTCAGGAGAGACTGAGAGGTGAGCAGTCACCAGGCTGAGCAGACAGCTCACCTGTTGTCACGATGGAAACCTAAAGCTTTTGGCATCATTTCATATGTAAGGGCTATCAGTACCAGCCTCTCACGGCTGACAAATGCCTTCCCTTTGTCCCCTTGGATATTTTTTATCTTTAGGGCAAACTCATTTGCTGTCACGAAGTTCACATAGCCGGTGGCAAATTGCACCGTGTGCCTGGTCTGCAGAAGGCAAGGCATCATGCTTAGCGGGCCAATTACATGAGATGAATGGGGCTCGGGTGCCGAGACCAGAACCGAAGATAGAGAGGCCACCTGATAAAACAAACCATTAGGATGAACCGTATTTTAAACGCCCCCACCTCCCCACACACACCTTTTTAACTTCTCCCTGCGATTGCAATTTTTTTTTTTTTTGGAAGCTGGGAATAGACCGGGTTGTGGCCCTGGGCTGCCACAGTAGTTGTATATTATGGGGAGTATGCTTAGGGTGACAGTTATAAACACAGTCTCCAGAAAAACACTTCATTTACAAAACAGATTTGACAGCTCGGTTTGTTTGCAATGCAGAGCACTCCTCCCAAACCCCCACATGGTCCTGTGAGCCTTGATTACTTCTTTGATGCCAGCTCTTCCATAGAGACCTCTGAAATGGAAGTGATGAATGAGGTCCTGTCAGGCTCCATTCCCTGGGTGGCCTTGAATCCATCCAGTTATCTGTTACACTGCCAGCCCTGACAGTGATGAACACAATGCAGGCAGCTGACAACACCCCTATTCATTACAAAAAGGGAAAAAATTGAAAAAAAGAGAAAGATGGAAAGTCATAGGTTTGCCACCCTTCAATGCTTCACTCATCTGCACTACCTTTAGAGGACCTGCTTGGGGAGGAGATGATGAAGTCTGTTTATACAATTACGTGGAACAGGAGATCCAACATCCCTAAGCTCCAGTAAAGCTGAGCATCAAACTGCCCAGATGCTGGCATTTCTTTTTTTTTTTTTAATTAAGTTGTCTGTGGCTCACATTTATTGCAGACACATGTTCTGATGGGTCTGTCACAGGCACAATGGCCACAGAGCAGCCCGATGACACTTCTCTTTTTGTGCATCACCGGCACAGTGTCTCTGCTAAGCAAAGTCCTCACAAAAGGATGAAAGCTGGGAAGAACCGCTAGCCTGGTTTGCTGCAATTATGGCAGATTACAGAGCAGTTTTGTTTCCTCCATAATCCTAGCTGAGCAGCAAAGTTCCTTGCATGGGAATTGTTTCTTTGTGTGCTCTCTTTCGTTTCATCTTCAGCAGGTTGCCTGAACCAGCCAGTGCCTGCTTGTTGACTTGTGTCATCAGGACTAACCCATATGAGCTCACCACCAAGTTTCTTCCTTAACAGAGACCAGCAGAGTGATGTATATTGAGAGCCATTGCGCTCTTCTAAATTTACAGACAAAAGAAGAGAAAAAAACAAAACATTCAGACCTACAACACAGAGCTTGTCATCTTTCACCCAGACAGACATTGCCTAGCCTCACTCTTTCCTTGCAAACTCCTGGAATTAAGAGTCAGTCACACATGCCTGAGTTCATACCTTAACACACAAACCACACTACTTGTATTCCAGATAGACAGAAATCTGTAAAGCAGACTGAAAAGAAAAAAAGAAAAAAATGTCTAAACCACCATGACAGAAAACTAAGGTTTTTTTGCTTTTAAACCCAAAGTCTTTTTCCATGGCATGTCTCAGTTTTCCACCAAAAAAACAGAGAAGACAAAATATACAAGCACCCCCTCCATACACTACTTCAATGTTTTATTTAAATAAAGAACCACCTGGTTATTTCCTGCCCTTATTCCCCAATTACAACTCAGATTCTCCAAGCTGTCTCACATACCATTCCACAGAAGGCTCACATTACACTGGAAAAGGACACATTGCAAAACAATTCCCAAACAAAGATCATTTCAAACATATGTTTCAGAGTTTGCTTTTGCTCAGAAGTCACAATTCTCATAGGAAGTTTAAATGAAATGATTTTGTTTATTTCAACTTTCCCAGATGAGAGCACTCTCATAACGAGCGTTGGATTTATCCAACTGATACTAACCATTTAAAAGACATTTACTTTTCATCAACTGTTTGAGCTCTGTCTGCAGTCACTGGAAGAAGCTGTTCCAAAAGCGCATTGCGTCTTAGAAACTTCTCTTTGGATGGACCAAGCCCTTCAGGTGCTTCTCTCTCTTCATTTACTACTGAGGGAGTGACAACACCTGGCTTAGCCTAGACACCTAACTTAGGTTAATAGTAAGTAAGATGTCAGAGTAACAGACTGCAGAGACCTTTCCTTTGTTTTCTCTTTTCTATGCTAAAAGAAATGACGCTTTATCTCAGGGAATGATGGCTCCATCATTCACAAAACACATTACGATTCTTGAAATTCTATTTAAAAACAGAACATTTCTTACACAGAAAGCAACCACTCTGCTTCTCTTGTTGTTTTAAGACAGGCCTTCAGGCAAACGGAGTGGAAGAAATACAAAACAAAAAGTACAGTTGACAAGGCAGTACTGCAGAAGGAATGTAGAAAGACCCAGTGACAAGATAATCTGCACAGGTTGTAACATCTTTAGTTATTTTGCCTATTAATACGCTAATATATACTTTTGCTCTCATGATCTCACAAATAGCAAACTAACCCACAGAAAGCACAGCCTGTAAATTTGTGGTTACTCATGTACATCTTAATACCACCCTCTGCTAAGCTTCCATAACCCATTTTGTAAAACCTGGTGACAATGGTAAAACCTAATCTAATACACAACTGGAGTTTTATTCAAATAGATGGTTATGGGAGGGGAAAAAAAAAAAAAAAAAAGTGGAAGGCCCTTGATGAATGGCTGCATCTTGGCAGCCCTCTCTTTCATAAATCCTGGGGACTTGCAAGTTCAACCCTACCTGCTGACTCAGCTGTTGCAACACCCCGTAAGGAAGGGCAGTTTTCCTTTCCAGTAGGCAACTCCCAGGCTTTACAAGCCTGCAGCAGATATGTGCTATAAATTGCGTGATCTACTGCGCCCTCAGCAAGGATGCCATTTTCTGCACAAGTTTAAAATCCTCTTTCATCATTTAAAACGGGAGCACCACAGACAAGGGAGAAAGCAGAAATCCGTAAGATCTGTGCTGCCACAAACACACTACAGAGGATGTTCACCACTGGATTAACCTCTGGTAGACACTGCTCCACTGGGCACACTGAGTAAGCCCTTTTTATGGCAGTAGTAAATCTGATGCTCAGGAGCATAAACCAAAAAGAAAGCCCAACCCTTATCTGAGGTTGGAAGATGCAGGAGAAGTGGCTTTGCCTGCTGATGAGATACTGTACAAGGTCCGCACTATAGTTTAGAGAGCCAAATGAATCCCAAGCAAATCTGTTCTCTCAGCCTTACAAATACAATCAATCAATATTCATCTATACCAGCAGAATGCTTTCCAGGAGAAAGAAAACACTGTAAGAAAAGTTGTCTTTAAAACAAATAAATCATTAACTACTGAAGCCAGCATACTGCACACAGTTACTGAACTTGCCCAGGCAGCGAAAAGCAATAAGCAAACAGCATAAATGCAAGAAAACAAGGGAAATAACAGACTCATGTAATCTGCTTTAATGCCAGAACCATAAATACATGCTAGATGCCAGTGATCTCAAAAATCCTATCCAGTTCTGACCTTGGACAGCCTGAAAAACAGGTATGGTTCTTTAGAAGCCTCCCTATGGAGCCAAACACACCTCAAAAGCTCTTCTGCCCAAATCCTAAACAAAAACATACCATTTAGCAGATGGTGATGGTTGTACAGATGGAGAGAGAGAGCTGCAACTGCATCATCAGGAGACATGAAAGCCCGTGCCTCACAGACCGGTAGCACAGAATCACAAGAGGAAGATGTAAAAGTCTTTATCCTGCCCACCTTCCCCCATAAAGCCACCTGAGCTGGTGTGGTGAGAGACCTGGTCCTGCACTACAACCTGGTACCAGCAGATAAACACAGAAAGCAAGACTGGACAGGGCCCCCTTCCCAGTGCTCTGGGGGCCCCCCAAGCACTCTCTTCCCCAGGGCACTGGGAATTGCTCCTGTAGCACTCCTGATAGCGTTAATCAGTAATAGGCATTTACTGATCTCCCACAGTTTATCACCCAAAATAATCTGCGAAATGTGGCAGGGAAATGTATTTATTTTCTATTCCAATATAAGAACAGCATATGGCACTGCCATTCAAGAGTTCCCAGAAATGCCTGCAGTTATCTTTTTCAGCTTATTTTTGAGCAAGAAATCACACGTGTCTAATTGCTTGTGCCTGGGATTGGGCAAATAAAAATATACGCTACCTTTAATCCTAAATGATCTTTTCATATGACAGCCTAGAGCGTTGCATTTAGCTAAAGCTACAAAAATGTAACGCATGGCGTAGTGCGCATGTATGAAAATAAACTGACCTTTTTTGTGGTTAACTTAAATGAATGGAGAATTAAGACTTCTGTATGTGTCCTTCCGATTGATCCTAAATGCAGGAAATGCACACTGCCAACGCCTTGAGGCAGACAAGAAGGCACACAAAACAAACCTCAGTGCCTTTCCTCCTTTCTTCCACTTGAGCTGAGCAAACCTGCAGCAGGCTCACTGCCTTCACACTGCCGGGTTTCTGCGAGACACAGAGCTGCATGGGAACACTGAGGCACTGGCTGCAGGCTCCTGCCCCAAGGACAATTGCACTACACCCATGTTATTCCCTACAAATATTTCTCAAACCTCATCCTGGAAGCCTCCAGAAAGGCAGGGGCCACAATGTTATTTCCCAGTGCTCTGACCATCATCATCTTCACGAAGTTTTCCCTAATATTTTATTCAGATTTCCTCCATTGCAATTTATATGCATTTTTTCCTGCTCATTTTGATGGCAGATCCATTGTAAGCTTAAGCTCTCTTACAATGAAACAGTGGCAAACTAAACCTTTCTACCTGGGTATTTTTTATACCACCAACCACCACCACAAGATCTGCGTCATGTGAAAGACTACTCGGACAAGTAGAACTAAAGCAGCTAAACAAACAATTTCCAGCAAAAATGAGGTAGTCTGAACTTTTAAAGAGCTACAAAGCCTGGCAATTTCTTCATAGATAAATTACTGTGGGCTCTATAGGAAGCTTTTGTGCAATGTCAATCTGCTGAGAGCTGCCTCTTGTAAACTTACAGCTAACTCAATCCCCGGCGTAACTCCTGTATTTACTCTAGAGATGAGTTTTACTCTAGAGGTTAAGGATGGATGACTGGATTCTTTGGCATCTGAAAAATCTTTTTTTTTCCACTTCTAATCTGGTTGTTGAACTTTTCTGCCTTTTGCTGCAAATAGCCACTGAAGTCTGACTAATCTAGACCCATTTCCCTTGCCTTTCTATCCACCGGTAATAAGGTAATAAAAACTTCTTCATTTGCAAGTTCTTTGCAAAGCGTCGAGCTGATGGACAAGAATGAACTGCCAGCATCACTACTGGGGCAAAAGAATCCATCAGTCCTGCCAGGACTCTTTTATTTGAGTTAATCAAAAGCACGGGAACATCTTAAACACCAAGAGCAACTCAGAAGCTTCCAGAGTTTCCCAAAAATGATTCTGATCAATGGGCCAGATTAATCAAAGAACGGAGAAAGGCTCACAGCTTGCAGCTCAATTACAAGGGTGATTCACTTCTAAGCGTCTAAGGCCTTAAAATGGAAATAATCCAAGCAAAGAAAAGGAGCAAATCAAAGCTCTGGGAAGAGCCCTACCAATGCAGGAACAGGGTAAAGACAGGAGTTATTTTTACTCGCTTCTACCTCTCACCCCATAAAAAATGAATACAGCTCAGAGGGAAAGTGTTTAAGCAAACACCTGGGATTGCAGCACCTCCTGAAGGATAAGGCCCCTCAAATTACTGCCTCATACCAGCCACCCCACTGCCCCTGATGCAGGCAGAGGTAACCACAAGCTCTCACACGGTGCCTCTGAGCCCTAGAAGGGACAGCTGGGCTGCACGGAGCTCCTTATGCTTCTTTGCCTTTTGAAAGGTTGCAGCAGGGTTTGAGGGCCTGTTCCATCACTCAGGCAGTGATCTGCCTCTGCCGCTGGGCTCACCAGGCGCTTTCAGAGTTGAAGCACTCTAAAAAACTTCCCAGGAAAGGTAAGGTTTGGCGGCTGAAAGGAAGCTCTAAGCTGGCATCCTGCTTTTCTCTTCCGTGCCCTGGAGCTCTCTTGTAGGAGGCTGCGTGCACCCCATTTGTCTTCAGACCCGCTTCTGATCACCTCTTATGCACATAGAGGTCTCTCGTAGGCTAACTAGTGGGGTCCTGCTGAGGAAAATCTTTTACTTTAAAAAAAAGGGAGGGGGATAGGGGTGGACAAGAGTCAGAACAAAGCCCTTGTTTAACTTGAAGCCCCAAACGCCTTTCTTTTCTTGCACTGTATGTGCTATTGTTAAGTTTTATCAGAGGAACAGATATTTCAGGAATAACTTCAGAGTTACCACCACAATGATTGATGACCGGTCAAAAGAAACATCCAGAAAGCAATAAGCTGTAAAAAAGGGGAATGCACTCAGCCTGGCTCAGGATTGCCTAGCTGTGCCTTTCAAATTTCTTTCATCACATCTGTGCCTGTAAGCTCTGCAGGGTGAGAACAGGCAAGGACTTTGTGAAATATTTGGAGGTGCCGATAGGTAATCCGTATTGCCATCGGTAGCAACCTGAGGATAAAAGATTTAAAGAAATGGAAACACACGGACTTGGGGGGAGGGGGAAAAAAAAGAGCAAGAACAGTGAGATTTATGTAAACCCATTGGGAGTGCACTGGAAAGCTCTGATGAAAGACTGAGATTGCTTTGAAAGAAAGTGTATTGAAGAAAAAAGCAGGGGTTGTATACTGGGAGGGAGGTTAGCTGGGTCACTTATCAGTCTGTCCTGATTTTCCCCCTTCTCTCCCTGAAATTGTGCACATGCTGTATGAATCTCTCATACCCCAAAGCCTGCTCTCAAGCGAAACATCACACAAAAGGGTGAAATTGCGTGGAATTTGATTAACTTATGCTGCTGTTAGTGCCAAAGCCAAAGGCAGCTTATGTATGAGAGGCTGGGGAGAAAGACCACAGCACAAAATAGACTTAGATTATATGAGGGACGCGTCCAAAACTATGCATAGCTAAAAAGCCTATACGTCAGTGAAATGTTGGCTCTTACAGGGGCAACACTCAACTCAATCCCAGATAAGTAATTGCATGCTACCTACCTATATACACCTTCCGTACTTTCAGTAGAGTTTTGTTGTTTGTTTTTTTTATTTCCAGACTTTGTCCTGCCACACGCATGGTAGGAACCTTTCTGTTCTGAATCAGACGATAGAAAAGTGAGTTATAGCTATAAACACCTGCCAGTGAGTATAGCTGGCTGGCTGCTACGTGTCGTGGCTTCCCATTACAGCCATGGGACAGCCATAACCCAAACCAAGTGACCTGCATCCTTTGGAAGAAAGGACACTACGGAAATGCAAGCCCTCAGTGCTATCTTTGGTAAGCTAGTCCATTTTGGTAACTCAGGAAAAGATTAATAAAGTTTCCTCTAACACAAGCAATTACAGTTTCAAAAACAAATTTTTAAAGTAGTTCCTAAGTACAGGAAAGCAAAGAGGCATGCGCCACCAGGTATGAAAGCAATAACAGAGCCTCAATACTGGAAGACAGATGTCTGAATTTGGTTATTTAAATTACACGTTCCCCCCAAACTTCAGCTTTTGTCTTTTTGGTGCACTTTTCATGCAGAAGAACAAAACTTAGTTTCTTATATCTTCTCACTACAGATCAAACATGTTGCTCATGAGAGGCAGGTACAATTCTTTGCCATGGTCATCTTCCCTTTTCACCAGTAATTATCACAGGTTTGTGCAGAAAGATACATTGAGGCTTTTTCCCCCTCACACATAACTCCTCGAGAACAGCAAGCAAGCATCTCCAATCAAACAATGTAGCTTCCAGAAAAGCTTTACCCCACTATCAAAGCTTAAAGCTGCCTGACACTTGAAGGCAATTTGATCCATATGCAGCACTCCTGGTTGTTACTAAGCTCATTTAGAGGGAATCAGTTAAGTTCCCATCCTGCCTATTCCACCGAACCCCTCATTAGATTTGCAAAGATTAACTTCAGCCTAAGCATACTGCAAAGGAATATAGGCTGCAATCGTTTCCTTCCATAATAAGCATGGAAGCCTGTTTCTACAGACAGGGAGAGATGGGCACAGACCTCTGTAGATCCCACTGAGACATCAGTAGTCCTTCAGCCAAACATGACCACTCCAATAAAAACATAAGCACAGCGATTGATCCTTATGACAAAGCAGGCAGAAGCAGTTTCCATGAGGATAGCTGCAGCAATATAGAGTAGTAAAAGCTAAATCCTGGTGAGGTTTAAATGGGTTGTGTTGATAGAGTAGAAAGTGCAAATCCACCTGCATGCAACTCAGCTTGAGATAGTTTTTCCCACATACAACCAAGGACTGCTTGTCTTCTCATTATTTGGTCTGTATGCGCATGATGTTATGCTTAAAAAGAAAAGCCCTTTCTCACCAAGACTGGAAGGAAAGTGCTGATAAGGAGTTTGGTTCAGCTTCTATTTATTTGGAGTTATCTCTCTAGTGACAAATCAGCACACCTTCCCCTGTTGTTTGCTATCGGCGTCTCCATCAGCCTATGTCTAACAACTATGGCCCCAACTTACCAGCAGGCTGTACAGCACAAGAGGAAATCTCAGAAGGTTCTCACTCACTGCCAGATTTCTCATTAAATATGAGGAATTTACATTTTCCTCTGACTTACTGAACTATTAAAAATATGAGAAACTCCCTCTTCTTCACAGCTTGTCTGATACACCTACAACAGTGTCAAATGTGATGCAATACCACCTTAGAGGCAGTGCCAACCATAAGCGTAATCCTGGGTCTGCTAGATTCAGAGCACCCCATTTTTGTTCACAAGCCTTAGTTATCAAAACAACTCACGTTTTTCACAAAGACATGTTTCTACCTAATTCACCCGGAGGAGGCAGGGCTGATTAGCATTGGGATGAAACAGACTGGCTTAAAATGCCAACTGCCCTTTGGTTGGGGACTCTGAGGACTCAAAGCAGGGTTTGGAGATAAGAGGAAGAACAGCTTAAAAGGACACTGAAAACCCAGAACAGAATGTGATCAAAACCAAACTTTGCTTAGAAATTCCTCCTGATCCTCAAAAATCTCTCAGCCATCCAAAACATGAGCTCACAATGCCAACTGATCTGTTTGACGCTCACCGGTCCCTGGGTTTTCTAAAAGTCACAGGTCTATCAAGCTAAACAACACAGTAAATTGCATTCACATCATGCATTTACGCTCCTCGAGTTTGAACTGTCTATTGTAAATATAATAAATTTGTCCTGACAGTATGTTTCTGAAAATGCACACAAAACCCAAGTCACTGGGATTTGAGGTTGCCCCTTAAGCAGGACTGGAGAAAATTTGTCCTGTGCAAACACAGGTCCAAGCACAGTAGTTGATTCTCAGCATTAATGTGCAAGCCTTTACACTCCTGCAGCTGTGCTCAGATCCACATCAACTCTAGTTTCAAGTCCTTTTTTCAGTTCATTCCTGCTTCTTCTCTCAGACCATGCACATGGAGCAGAAGCCAAACCTCTTCACAGGACGCATGATGTGGAGGCTTTTCTGCCTGGCCATACAGTCTTTCCACCCCATCCCCAATCCCCCAGAGACATTAACAAACAACAGAAAGGGCAAATCAGTCTGAGAGCTGGTTTTAAAACCAAATAGCTTTGAAATTACTTCAGACTTAAATCCAAGTTTGAAGGTCACCTTTATATTACCTTTAATGTTTGCAAGATAAAAAGGGAAAGGTTTCAGAGGTGCTGAGTGCCTACAACCATCCGTGGTCTGTAACATGTAATGTTTGTGCTCTCTCTGAGACTAGAGATGAGCTACTGGAGGTAAGTGAAGCAGGAGAACAAATGCATTAGTAACACATTTACCTTCAAGAAGGCATTGTTCCTTACATTTCCAGCTTACATTAATACATCTCTCTTGCTCAGTTCACGTAGCTCTTTCACAGAGAGATATCATTAACTTTTCAAGAGACACAAAATAGAAGGGCATGCCTTTGAACTTGGATCAGTTCAGAGATAAGGCATTATCTGGTAATAATCCAGGTTTTTCTGAAACTCAAGGGATCCAACAACTGCTGTTACAATGCAGCTGCTTAGCAGAGAATACAGGGCAACACTTACACCTTAACAAAGCATTACATCCATTTTCCTTATTCTGCATGATTCTTCACTGAGTCACACAATCCACTAAAAAATAAATAAATAAAACATAGCTTTTACTTACAGACAATTTTTGTCTACACCAGCTGATATCACTAAGGTATACTACCTACTAAGGAAAGCACAGATGTAAGGTACCTTTGCTGTTCTAAGAGCTCCCACAGCACAATTCCAAGTCACACCCTGAATTTGGGCTACTGGCTGCTGCTGGTGAAGCCAGCAACAAGTGGCTGTAAGTCCCTGCTTTCAGATAGGAACCACTAACATGCTTTCACCCTGAGAGCTGGATGCATCACCCAAGCACAGGGAGGCAATGACCAAAGAGGCCCTACCAAATTTAGGTCAGCTGGATGCGGTCCTTAAGGCTGCTACTACATTCACTGCAGAGAATAAGCCACTGGAAAATAAATAAATAAATAAATAAAAAGCTCTTGGTGTATCTCACAGCAGGCAGATAGCCTTCAGCTGTGGGAGGCATTAACATTTAGCCATTTGAAGGCAATGGAGCTGTGACAATTTACAGAGCTCTGCCCACAGGCCCGGGGGCTCTGGCAGGGTTATGTCCCAGGCTTTATTTTTTTATTTATTTTAAGTCCTTTACTGCATAGTAATGAAGAACAGGAGCAAATGAATTGTATCAACATAACCGCACTAAAGCGATAACACATGGAAAAGTGCTGATTTGAGCTACATAGTAGCATGTATAGCAAATGAATTTTGTGTATTTTAATCAGCATGCTCAAGAAATACTGAAATGTGAAATAAAGTTATAAAGCCACTTTAGCAGCTGCAGCCCCTCAGAGCTTTCTCAGTTATGAAATTTCCAGATATCTGCTTCAACTGTATTTTAAGAAAAAGAAGGTAAATAGATATTCTGTGTTTTCTGAAGTAAAAGAGATTGAGTTTGCAGCTTGATTTGTACTAGAGTTGGCTTACAAGATTCTTCAGTAATTTCATTGATCAGGAATAAACACATTAAGGTTAACAAGTGTTGTGTTTGCTAATCCTAATCTAAACCAAGAGTCAACAGGACAGATCCACTTATTCTCAGAAGGATTTAGTTGTAAATATGAACATTATTGCTAAAACAAATTAGATGTCAGCTCAAATACCTGCAGGATCTATTTTCTTTACTAGTCAGTCTACAAAAAGAATTCAGAAGAGATATAAATTTGTAGTCACTTGGTCAAAAATCCTATTTTCTGTTTCATGGGCTACTGATAAAATCCTCTAACTTGTTCATATATTAAAAAAAAAAAAAATCTTAGAACAGACTCAGTTTATACCACTCATCTTTTTTCTGAAATGTGAATTCAAAGTGGTACAAGTTTGCGCTCTGCTATCAAAACACATCCCCTTAGGCTCCCAGCAATCTGAGGACAAAGCACCCTGCTACAGGGAATAAAATTAACGTACCTCAAGAAAACCGCTGACCTTCCCCTGGAACGCTACCAGTCTCAGTTAAGAGGTGGCAATGGGTAACAGGCATGTTCCCAACATGATTAAATACTAGGAATCACATTGAGAGAAATCTCATAATTTTATTTTATAACCTGCTGGTAATCTCTACTGTGGTTTAGAATTACCTGTTATATTTCCTCTCTGCAATGAACTAGGAGTACACAAAGCCAGGTACTGCTTCTCAGGAGTAAATGGCTGCTAATCTTGACCAGATTATTTGTGGTTGTGACCACACCTGGAAGCCATTACATAGAGTGGGCTCTGTTCAACCATTTGATTTTCCTTGCAGAAAGTGTGTTAAAAAAAAAAAAAAAAAAAAAAAAAACAAAAAAAAAAAACAAACTTTTAGTGTATAAAGCTTTGCAAAATATTAAAACTGGTGGTTAAAAAGGACCAAACTGCCTTGCCAATGAAGAAGTGTAACTGACCTTGAACAATTTCTACATCTGAAACTCAGACATAGTTCCATTATTCAAAGAATTCTTTTTTCTTTTTTTTTTTTTTTTCCTGGAAAAATAGGAAAGTATGAATCTTATAGCCATCTAAATGTCATTCTCATTTCTTCACAAGATGCACTTACTTTGGACTAAAAGATTGGGATTCATCTGATCAGATTTCTACATCAGTATCTGACCTGGTTGTCCGGGCTCCTTTCAAAATCAATGACAATTAAGCAGGCACGTCTCTATGGCACAATTAAATTCATACTAAAGCAGGCATCTAAAGAAAGTTAAGTAAAGAGCACCTATTTTCCTTGGAAAGGCAAACTAACACAAATGTAGACAACTGCCTTGTGAATGTATAAAGCCAATAAAATTAAATTCCACTCAGATAAGATCTGTGGTGTACAAAGCATTGCTCATGAAGTGTAATAAAAAACCCACAGCGTGGAACAGCTGTTTTATGCTGCTTAGCCATAATATTTATTCAGGCCTATTCTAAATAGAAACAGGAGTCACCGCTGTATGCATTAAATCATCTGCTCTCCCTAGTCTGAGTAACTTGAAGCTCTTCTAATATTTTAAAAGAGGGGAGATACCTTGATGAATAACGCAGGCAGAAGAAAACAGGCCTACTGTGTCCTAATAGCTGATCTCGGGAACTTTGCTTAATAAAAACTGTGTAGTCAACGTGCTGCCTTATAGTTATTCTGGCATTAGGGTGACTTACTTCTGAGTCTTGGTATGCTCAGAGTATTTCTCAGGCTTCCAAGAGTAAATCCAGAGGAAATCATTTTGGTGTGAGGATGTGAATTTATCAGTTCAGTGAGGTTAACGCTGGCCAGCAGTTACACGGTATTTTCAAAGGGAACACCACAGATTAGGAATCACAGGTGGGCTGCTCTATCTGTTGCTCATAAATGCTTTCTTCAGTTTGACACTCCCTTTGTACCTATATAGAGACATGGATTTTATACTCCTTTACGTATTAATTTTATTTGGAAGGTTGGGAGACAAAATAATGTAAGGTATGTGCCAAAGATTATAGAGCTGCAACATAAAAACTTTCTGTTTGCAGACTCTAGTCAGACCAATCCCAAATAAAGAACTGTGGGGCTGACAACAAGAGAGGTATAAGAAGAATACGTGATAAGAATCTGGGGGAAAACATCATTTAGGAGAAAAAGACACTGCACAGTTAGTACGGGCTTTGAGGAGAAACTGTAGAACCAAGTAATGGCAATGCTGCATTCATTCATAGGCAGCATGTTAGAGTTTTGTATTAACATCACGCTGCCAGAATACCTTAGAGATATAAAAGAATAAAATCAGTGAGTTCCCTGCATTGTAATTTGTGCTTTTTGACAAAATGATTTTTGAAAATATTTTACATGGATTCTGCTTTTTTCTTCCACTCTTAGAGTTATGAGCTTGCCTGGCATGTGGCTCTTTTTGCACTTCCTTGTGACAAGAAGCATAAATACAGAGGCAGCAAAACTGCAATAATTATCCTCACCCCTTGCCAACAAAAAGAGTTGGGTTTTTGACTGATGTTCAAAAGGCTGTGCTAACGTGCACCTCAGAATTGAGTCCCAAACATATCTGTATTGCTTTCATAATGTTTTATCTATGCATCAATGCCATGTTCCCGTGATGGGGAAAAGGTTTGCTTCTTCCCCTGTTCTCTGTGGCTGGCTGAGACAAGCAGGGGCCCTCCACATTGCGCTGTAAAGACAGGGGTCACTTGCATTACTTACAGTGCCTGTAGTTTACACTTTTCAATTAGGAGGTAATCAGCATGCCATTATGACTAAAAATTGTTGGCATGACCTTTGGGCCGGTTTTCATCTGGTGAATCCCCAGGGGCAGCTTGACTGAAGGAATGACAGGAGAATGAGCTGAGCAAGACTCATGATAAATAAGAACAATTATCACACTTATTATCTGATAAATAATGTATCGTGATTCGCCATTAATCCATCACAAAACACCTACTTCAGGAAAAAGCCTGCAGCCTGACTTCCTTTTGTGTATCCCCACTTAGTGTCAGGTATTTGTGTTAAAGCAACATAAAAGGAGTGTTTACTCAGAAGCAGAGAGCCGCCTCTGCATCCTTGATTATTTCAATCAGGGAGGATGAATTACGGCCCTCACAGAAGCACCAAATTGATTCTTCTGACTCACTGCTGCATGTTTAAGTACCAGAGGCCCATCACAGGAATAGGCACTAAACACTCTGATCCTCTAGGTCAGAAAAGACTTCAAAGCACTTCACACATTACAGAGATTATTATTCTTTGTTTTCATTGGTAAATGCACCAAGATAAGTGCAGGAGATAAGGCAGGCAGGGACAGAATTTCTTCTAAATAGTGTGGGTGTAGGTGAAGTGCAGACCTCTGACTCACGAGCAGGGCAGCCTCCGCTGGGATTCCTCCAGTGACTCCCATCTCCGGCCTGTTTGCTGCTCCCCATCTCACAGGTCTCACCCCTGCCTCAGAGACAGACCAGGACATTATGCCGCACACAAGCATGTATTAAGGAAATCAACACTGATTTCCAAAGGGTGCGTTCACTGCTGCCCTACAGTCCATCACACTGTAATTGCTGCAGAGACGAGCAGCATTGTGGTATAAAAGCTGATCTCCTCCTAATTTTATTCTGTCTTCATTTGTGAGCAAAACCCTTTTCTATCTAGCATCCTAGCTGGACACCTACATACAATGTTCAGATTTCTGAGCAAAGTGTCACCATGCATATTAGACACCCAAGCTTAACTGGTTTTGCCTACCAAACAAGCATACAGACCGTGCGCTCTTCTCAACCCTGCCACGGTCACCTGGCGTGCAGAGGTCCCTCTGCATAAAGTCAGTGCCTGGAGAACAAGCCCAAAGCAAGAACTCACCAGCTAAAGAATTCAGATCTCTAGCAAAAAATAATACTGCTTGAATGGGAGCTTACCAATGGGTACTTAGCAAATGCTGAATCCATTCAATAAATTCTTAATGTAGGAAGGTAAAAACAAAACATTATTGTCATGTACTTTCATCGTAGAAATTCCAGCAAGTGAAAATACATTCTAGTCACTGAGACTCAGTAAACAACCTGGACTTCTTGAAATTGTCCCAGGATAATTCATTTATCTATTTGGTGCCATTTTTAAAGTGTGTTTTATGTTGTTGTTGTTTTTCCCTTTTATTTTTAGGGAAATATATTCTCCCTTTTATTTTAAAGGGAAATATTTTTCCCTTTCAAATTATTTCTGCTCTTATATCCTTCAGCCCTGGTCCCCATTACAGTTCTATATTTGAAAGTTCATTTTTAACAGCTGTGCATATTTGCTTAGACCTTTTAGAAGTCTTGTAGAAAGCTCTTCCTATTTTTTTTCAGTATTTTCTTCATGCATTTCATAGTATTCTTTTTCTATCTTCACATTTCCTCTTGTGTGCATCTGATCCCCCTTAAACTGTACTTTACCTCCACACAATAAAAAACAGAACCTTAAGTAAATCCCTAAGTAGCCGAGCTATTGGGGAAAAAATAAAAGACTGGTTTTCACACAGTATCACTAGCTGTGAGAATATTTTTTTTTCATTCCAAAACACAGAACTATTTGGCCGTTTCAACTCCTGTATTTTCAAGTCTAACTCAGAACTCAGCAATATTTGTTTAAAGGGATATTTGAACATAAGCCTTCAGGTACCATGCACTTTCAGATAGCTCACACAAAATCAGAGGTAGAAAGGGATTAAAGAGAGAAGGGAAATACTGAGGAAAAGGCAGCAGGCTGCCAGAGAAAGGACCAGAAAAAAGGAGGCTACCAGCGGAGAAAGAGTCTTAAGGGAAATTTCACCTTAAATTTTACTCTGGCATTACCTAGACACAGAAAATGTCCTCACAGCAGTTAACCTGCAAAGCGAGGCTTTCTGATTAATTAGGGATTCCCACCACCACCCCAAGCCTCGTTTTTATTTCTAAAAATCCAGTGGTTCAAAAAATACCAAATGACAATGTACAAGGTGACAACTGTAACTTCTCAATAGTCCAAGTCTTTAAGGTTTCACAGCCAAACATACATAATCTTAAGGACAACAATTTTTTTTTTGTTTGTTTTTGTTGGTTTTTTTTGGACCTTTTACTCCTTTGGGCTCCCAGCTTCTTAGAAAACAATATTTTTGGAGCATTAGCTTGCTATCAAACATTTTTCACCAGTAAGCCAGCTCAGCTGGAGTTTTAATTTAATGAGCTGTATTAATCATCAATCACCAGGTTTCCCAAAGCTCTGTTTTACTGAAAGAATGACATCTTTATAGAATATTCTTGCCACATTTTCCATGCAACTACCTACGCCAAATGGGCAAACAGATTTTGTGAGAATGAGATAAACCTAGCAGTAAGTCCAAGGTGGCCACGTAAAGGTAAGCACTTTTCTCCTCCGAGTGTCTGCCTTCATGTCCATATTCATGCTTCTGTGTTCAGCTCTCCTAAAGTTTCAGATTATGGATTTCCCTGGGGCCACTCAACAATATCTTGTTATGATATTTAACAAGAATAACAGAAGTGTATAATCAGTGCTAGAGGCTGGAAATAGAAATCTGGCAATCACTGGACATCGCTGTGTACAAACCCAGCTCTGGTTGTCCTGTTTAGCAAATTCCTTTAAAACACATGCAACTTTATGGATATTCTTATCAGTGTACTCAGCCTCATTTTTCATCAGCTGCTCCCATTTATTATTTTTTTTTACAGATGAGACCTTCCTCTTTGCAGGGAGGGCTCTGGAGAAGAGCCAAAGAGCACATCTGCACAGTGGAGGGTGCTTAACTATCCAACCATGACCAAGGCACAAGCATATAACCCTGTGGTGACAAACGCAAACAGGCTGCTATGCCTAAGACTGTTGGGAGAATTCTCTTCTCTAAAATTTTCTGGGATCTTTCCCACAGTAAAACAGAAATCAAATAAACGTGGGGTTGGACTGAGAACAATAGGTCATCCTTCAGCAGAAAAAAAAACAGGTAGAGGTGAGGTAATTTTGTCCATGTGTTGACCAATGGGGGAAGACAATCAGGAATTTGAAGGCAGACGGCATTGCCAAAGCAAATGAGCAGGCCCTGGCTGAGAGAGGCATTTCTCCTGTTGCTCCTTGCTTGTAGTGCCATTATTCTCACATTAAAATCCAGCAGGAGAAAATACTGAAGCAGAATGAAACAGACGTAGCTAAAAGGCAAAAAGGAGGGGGAAAAAAAAGGTTTACTAGGAAAACATGGTCTAGTAGAGCACTAAAATCTGAGCAGCTCTTAGGCAGGGCACCCTGCATCTCCGGGGAAGCGCTGTGCATTGCAAGTCCTACTGTCATTAATGGGGTTCAGCTGTAGTTGGGCTCATAGGATCTGACAGTGCACAGCAGCTCGCAAGAAGTTTTCAGCACCCGAATAGTCACGCTGGGAAGGAACAGCGAGCTTGAAACAGCTAGCATTTTTGGCCTGCCTTACATGCCCATGCACACAAATAAGAAACACAGCAACACAGCGAATTAAATGCTACAGATTATTTGCATAAAACAAAGAAGCGATCAGACAAATGGTAGGAAAAAAAAAAAAAAAAAAGATTGGAGTGTATAAAATCAGGATGCAGGTGCTAGAAGCATCCCACCATTTTTAAGGAACTAGTACAAGAAATTGCCAGGGGCAATGACTTCCTAAAATCTTTGAGAACGGGCCAAGTCTCAGAAGACTGCAGTGAAGGAAATAAACTGCCAGTCTTTAGGAAGGAAAACTCAATAACCTAAAAGACCAGAAATTAGAAACTCACATTCTAGCTATCAACAGATAAGCAACTGCAAAATCTTTGAAGTATGTTGGAGAAAAAACAGAGCTAAGACTGAACAGCAAAATGTGGGAGATGTCAGGCAGGGAGCAGTAACACAAACCAAGAGATATGGCAATGCACGCTGCCACCCTGGAACCTGCTGGAAGAATCAGATCCCAACATCTCGTGGGAGGTGAAGTATTCTCCTGCTCTAAAGACCCAAGTTTCAGAAGTAACAGTCCTCATTTTTCACATTAGTGTAAAATAACAATGTGGGTACCAGTGAGATCATACTGTATTTCATTTTTTCCTATATGCCATGGTAAAAGAAATTAGATAGTGTAGTAACTCAGATCCAAACACCTACCACAGTTACGCACAGTCCAAATCCAGTCCAGTTTTGGTTCCCCTTTACTGCTTTACTAAAATGCATCTCCTCTGCCCAAAACCATTCCCTTGCTGTCACATTTACGTCACTTGTACTGCTACAAGTACCTTCTATCATTCATTAAGACAGAAAATATTTATTACTGAGAGCAAAAATTTCTGCCCTCAATCTCCTTGTCTTTCTGCTTATACTCAAGTGATTGAACATAATTAGATTATTTAATGATTTCGATTTTGAGTTACTTTTGGACGTGCCACTACACTTCCATTTTCGTCCTCTTCAGAATTAATGATGCCGGACAGCTGGCAACGCATCGAGCTGCTGAGCCAGCAGAGGGAGCAAAGAAGGATGGGTCATTCAAACTCTCTACTGTTAATTTGAAGTTTATTTTCAATTAAAATTTGAGGGAGAAGGGGGGGGGGGGGGGGGGGGAGAGAGGGATGGAAATTTGCATTTAAGAAAATCTAGAAACTATAGATTAGAGGACTGCATTTTATCCTCCCTTATAATGGAAGGAAAATGAAAACAAGAGCTAAAAATGCAATCAATTTCAGTAAGACCAGGACTTTGCCTTACCTACTCAAAAGCTAATCACAAAGAAGGAAGATTAATAAGGGTAGTGGCAGTTTCGGTGACCCCAGACAAGTAAATACAATGCTGTGAGCTCCCCTTGTGACCCTGCTGGGAAGGGGGGGCCTTCAGCATCTCTCTGCTTCAGTTTGAACTTGTAAAATTAGAGAGACATAAAATCTGGTTGCTTTGTAATAGCTGTACTGGGGAAAATGTGTTCTGATTGTCAAGGGCTCAGACATTGCCATCTGGGGAACTGCGGGCGGTCCTTAGCTCAGATGGAGTTACCCTTCAGACTGCAACCACTGAGGAAGCCAAACAGGATTTGGTCACCCTTTCCAAGGGGGATACAATTTAGGGGAGCAGAAAGGGCTGTCCTGGCACCACAGGAACAGTAAAGGAACAAGCTGCCTCACCCAGACCTTTGCAACAAGCTGTGCAAGGGTACAGGCATGGACCAGAGTGATGATGGCTTCTCCAGCATCTGATCAGAACTGCTTAGCTGCTAGCACCAGGGTTTGAAACGCTGCTGCTAACATACGTTACTTGCAAGCTGAAGCTGATAGACAAGAAATTAAACCTGAAGGGATCCTTCTGCTGACGCTAATTGTCATCAGCTTGCATTTCATTAAGTGTCATTCATTTGCATTTTGTGGCACCGCATTACTATACTTATCCTGCCATTAACAGTAGAGCTGGGGTGTGACAACAGAGCAGCCTCCTGTCCTCTCCACCTGCTGAGGAAAAAAACCCTGCCACACAGGCTGGGGGAGCTGGCACCAAGGAGGGCAGCAGCCAGAGGTTTTGCAGGAGCCTCCATGTAGCAAGAGTTTTGGTACACAGCGGCTCCGGATGGGTTTTTGGATCTCGAAGCACTACAGGTGACAGTGCTGCAACCTGTTCCTTTTCTGGCCTCGCTGACGTTTTCCTCTCTAGCATCTTTTATCCTGCCTGACAGCCAGCTTGCTCTGCTCTTAGCACAACTTTTGACACACACTCAGCCCACAAAGCTGTCCAAGTCAGACGGCCTTAGGAATATAAAGAGATGTGAAACTTACAAACAACATTCAATAAATCTCCGTATTATTTTAACCAGCACTTAAGGCCAAACAGAATAGATGGCAAGTCTGAGATGCAGCACATTTAGGGGGCATTGTTTATACAACTCGGCTCCTAGGTTGCTGCCGCAGCCTCGAGGTTACACGCTGCTGATTTTCTGTGACAGCTTAACAGATCAGCAATGCGACTGGAGGAGCAGGGCAGCCCCAGCTCAGCCCTTGTCCCACCACGTCCCACCTCCTGCCAGCCCGTGCAGGACTGCCACGCACCTGGGGCTGTGCTGGGTGTGCAGCTGCAGCCACACACACAGCGTGACTGCGGTGGAGTTGCTGCAGCTGGAGATGAAGAAGGGGCTCCTCTGAGTATCATCTGTCATCCGTGTTGTCACTGCAGAGCTAGGATGATCAGCTCTATCAAAGACCCCTCTGACATCCTGGAAACAGCTTAATGCACTCCATCAATTCTGCAAGAGATACGTTGTGAACAAAATTCAAAGGGGCTGGGAGCACACTCGGGTTAAGAAGAAGCCAGCAGCTTTCCACCTGCTGGAAACCAAAGGTCATCAGATAAACAGGGGACCAAATGCAGCCGCAGCCACAGCCCCACACACACACGCTCCCTCACTCTCCCTCCCCTGCCCTGCCTCGCTCTCATTTCAGTGTAAGCAAAACACAGGCACCACAGTAAAACTGATCCCAGGAACGCTAAGCCTGCACTGCTGCCTTCTGCTCTGCAAAACGAACGTGGCACTGCAGGATCTTCCCCTCACCCTGCACCTCACCCATCTGGGGTAAGTGAACCATGCAGATGAAGCCTCTGGTTAACAAGCTGGAGCACACTTACTTTCCATTCTTTGGCCTCGAGAGGTGCATTTCAGGCCTGTTTGGTCCTCCAAAAGCAATGTTTAGTTGGCCCAAACTGCTACTTTCCATAGCAAAACCTTTTCCAGAGGAACATAACTGTTCTGCCTTACTGTTACAGCCTTTAGAAGCACAGGCCCAGCCCTAGCATCTCTGGAAACCTCCATCACTATTGTATTTTCTCCCCATTTTTGATAACACCTTCTACATTACAAGTATCTGCTGTCTTCCAGAAGTGTATCAAATGATGCAACAAACTCATCTCATTTTCATTCCAACTGGAATTAAAATCCGAGGGATTTTAATTATTGATTCATTGTTGGTCTGTTATTCTTTAAAAACATGCAGCCCTGTGCATGTTTGTTCTTGAAAGCAAGCTCTGCCTCCACTGAGCAGCTGCAGGATCACACGCTGTGGGGAACCTCTCACACGGTGTTTGATGTACTGTACCACAACTCTCCTGCTTCTGATTTAGCACCTTTCATAGGATTTATGTAAGTTGTTCTTTGTTGGTAATGTTCTTATGTTTGGGAGGAAATTAAAAATCAAAACAAAGCATGAAAACTATTCAAAAGAATTTAGAGCAGAAAATTGTTTTGTTTTAGAGCATATGGCAATCACAAAAGGAATTTTAATTAAGAGGAACAAAAGAAACAAGAGGGCTGACCTTTCAAAACTGGAAATCAGTAATGAACTTCAGCACCAGACGTTTCAAAGACTTTGACGTGTTCAAATCACATGTCCCAGGTTTATGCACCAAGAGTTTCACACCCCAATCATTGCAAAAAGCTAGGGTTAGACCCTCTGCTAGCATCAATCAACTGGTGAATGCAGGTTTCATTCCCTGTAGCCACACTTGCTAACACAAACTGATAGCCTCCTCCTTAGATTCATACTCTTGTACAAGCTCTATTTCCTCCTCCAAATCAATAGGCCATAGAGTTTATTTTCACAAGGGTTAGTTTCCACTTACGAGTTCATGTAATGAGATGGACATGTTAAATACCAAAGAATATCAACAGCACAGTGAACAACCTCAATTGTCCCAACAGACCAAAAAAAAAAAAAAAAAAAAAAAAAAAAAAGAGGAAAGTGCTCAGAACTCTCACCATAATCAACAATTAAGACAATCTTTTAACTGGTCACCTGTTTTACTGACACACACAGGAACCACAGCTGTACCTGCCACAACCCAATGCCAGGATTTGGAAACCCTGCTAGCAGGCTCAACCAGCAGATGCAATCATCCATCTTGCCAACTTTTTTCCCCTGAAAGTCTCCTAGTTACAGCAGCATTTTACTCTGCAAGTAAATTTGTGTGCTCAGAGCTCCATATTGCTGCAGCTAGCCTATTTCCAGCATCTAAGCTTCCCAGGTGTGATGTGTTTATACTGCATGAAGGGCTAACCTTGCCCTCACACACAGTTTCTCTTTGACACCAGCTTTGTAGTAAGGGATAGCAGCCTACTGCTGCCTCGCACTACCTTCTGCGGCCAGTAAGGAAAGCAGTCTTTACTCTCCTCTTGAATCCAGCGTCCTCTCACATTTCTCACCCATCATCTCTGGAGAAGAAAGGCACCTAGCACATTTGAATCAATCCCCCATAGCTACTGCTTCCTATCACGGGTATGTGGTCCAAGGCATAATGTCATCCTTAAAGGTTATGTCCATCCTGTTCACTTTCTTTACAGGGAGAAAAAAAAAATAAAAACTTTTTATGTTTTTCTCCTAAGAGGGAAAATGACCTTTCATTGCAGAAAAACATACTAGCTGCACCATTAACGCTGAGGAGTCAAGTCCTCGCTGCTTTGATTGAAGAGCTGTGCAAACAGACGTCCTCCTCTCACTGCTGTAAAACTGGAATGCTGCATTTTGTGCTATTTACATGAGTTGCTGTCAGTTGCACTTAATGCAAACCGTACATATGCCAGTTGTGGTACATTATAAAACTTCCTTTCACTTAATAGAAGGAACCCCTTCCACCCAAAAGGCATGACGTTTAGTGTGTCACATCAAGGGATGCCAAACATTGTCTGCCATCAAAGGCTTCAGTAACAACATATGTACCTATAACTCAAGCAAGCATACACCTTAAAGACAAGCTTTTAATGACATAAGTTATGCCATCCTTATAAAAATACCTCTTTGCCTTGTTTATGACACTCAGTTTGACTGATATAGTTCATTAGCACTGAAGTTGTGCTGTGCAGAGGTGTTCTTCCCACTCCAGATAGGAAAGATAGCAGGGTTTGGCCAATTAAGCCATTTCACTAGATGAATGTCTTTGATCGTCTCCATACATGTAACAGCAGATCTTTATTTCTAGAATAAAGCTCTGACTATATGAAGGGCCAGGGAAATCTGTTTCCACCTTCCTCAGTTTGTCTTCCCCCCTCCCCCCCCTTTTTTTTTTTGACAGGAAACACAGGATTTGGAATAATGAATCATCATTTTGATTGCAATGACTAGCAGTAAAGAGAAACCAATGCTACAGATTAGAGCAGCAATCCACAGGTACAGGATGTGCTTCCATTTAGCTTTGGTTTAACATGTTAAACTTTTGAACATTACCCAGAGTATACAGACTACTTTACAAACATTAATCATAGAATATTTTGGGCTGGAAGGGACCTTAAAGGTCATCTACTTCTAACCCCCACTAATAATAAGCAGGACATTAATGGTGAGTATTAACCATACAACTTGTCTGCTTTCTGAAAAACAGAGTCTCTAGGTACCACAGGTGATACCTGAAGAAACCCAGACATTCCTGGAGTATCTCTGCACTTGAAATTCCTGCAGACCACTATTACCCACTGCTGCCCAACATCTTTCAGTTCTGCGCAGCTGGGATGAGTACTGATGTATAATGGGTCACAGACAGAATAACACTTTTGTACTGGTTGCTCCACATGAAGTTATGATGTTGACAATTTTGTAACTGTAGGCATAACACCTCTTCACTATTCCTTTGCACTACTAGTACATTGTAGTGCAGTAGATAATTTCCTCACTAAAGTGTCTCAAGTCCCAAGCATTATTACTTACTCAAGTGGGAAGGGACTGTAAGGTCATCTGTTCATTCACTGCGATGTATGTCAAAGCGATTGCCCTGCATTATAGAGCAAGCCTGACTTTGTGTCTTAGAAAGCTCATTTTTAAATGTATGTCTTCAACAACGCTTGCCATGATTACCTCTCCCCAACCCAAATAATCTGCAGCAACTAGCACAGTCCTTGAAACAGGCAGGAAACTGAGACACAAAGACAATACAATATGAGGGAATCAATCTTGCAGAAAAAAAAATGTAAAAGTCAGTATTAATACCTTCTGTAATGTTTTCCAGTTAAAGATGGTCAAATGAATAGCTAAGCTGGCATTTGAAATGCAGGGTACAACTCTTGTTGCTCGGGTTTGGCATTCAGATGTTTATAATTATAAGCCAGTCATACTTAGTCTCTTACAGAGACATGGCCTTTTCTGCCCTGTTTCTCAGAAAAGCAGTGTGAGTATCTGCACCACTACTGAGCCTGCAATACAGAGCCAAATCTTGTCGGCTTTAATCAGACAAAAGCCCTAACTCCCAGAGTGGGTTTGCCTACACAAGAACAGGAAGCTTTAGCTAGGAATATCTAAGCAAGAGCTTATTGTTTGAAATCCATTTCAACAGAAAATGCCTGGAAACATCCTCAATATACCTCAACCTCACATTTTCTTTGTCAGGCAGTTATAAAGGTAACACAAGCTTCAGCCTGGCCAAAACACCATGCAATTCAAAAGCGTTGCTCTGTGTGTCACCAGGTAAAAGGATGAGGAGGACCATTGGGCTAGGATGCTGCAAACGCACTTTCTTTAAGTCCATTATGCACAACTGTCAGCAAGCAAAGGTCTCCTGCAGGGAGGCCAAAGACCCTGGAAAACGGCTCCCAGCCTACTTCTCATTGCTGGAGGCAGATCCCAGCGTTGGGGGAACAAATCATCTAGGTACACTGGGCAGTCCCAGGCACAGGAGCATCCCAATGCCTCTACAATCACTAGAGGGCTTCCTGAGTTACTTTTGTCCAGGACAGAGGATTTTTCTGTCACCTATCTCACACATTACAGCTGTGGGTGCCTGCCATAATGCCTCCATCCTCAAGGGTGTTTTTTTTGGTTTTTAGAGAAAAATCCCAACTGAGATAAGTCAATAAAGGCAAGAGACTCAACTTCCCTTAGTGATGTTTACACCCTCACTAAATTACCTACCCATGCACACCAGTACCACCAGCACTTTTCCATTTCCACACCCCTTCCCATCACTCTCATAGGCAGGTACACACCACCTTCCCTACCCCCTCAGTTTTACCCAGGAGATACCAAGAACAGGTAGCCTTTTACCACCCAGATTAACTCCACACACCCAATACACCAGGCTCTCCCTCTAGAAAGAAGCCCCTAACCCAGCCCTGATACCCTAAGCACCAGCTGGGCTGAAATAGGGCCTACGCCAGGTGGGGCTGGTCAGGGCCATCAAGGCCTGCTGGACAGGAAGCAGGAGGCCTTAATGTGGTCTTCCTATCCATTTATATACATGTATATGCACAAACATATATACGCACCCAACACTTTACCTTCCTGGCTGCCCTTTGATACTTTCAGCAGGGTAGAGGGACACGACCGTGTTGCTTGGGGCTGTCTGTCCTGCCTAGGGTCTGCTCATCTCAGGAGGGCTGAATGCTCATGGCAACCTGTGCTAAGCTTCCAAACATCCTCAAATCACCCTCAAAATACTCTGCGTGTTCAGCAGCCTGGTCTGCTGCAGCCAGGAGAGGTGATAAAAGACTACGGCCTGATCTAGCAATGCATGAAATGGTGCTTCAGAGGCCTACCTGTTTTCCAAATATATTAACCTGCCTTGGTAGCCTCCTTTTTCTAAATAAATATGCTGTCTGATGTGCCCTTACTTGCAAGCTGGTGACAGGTGCTTAAGCTGGACAATTATTGTGTGAGAAGGACATAATTAACAAGGAGTTGTCATGTATGTTTGGAAATCTGTGATTCAAGGAGGGAACAAACAGGTGGCTAAGCCACTCAAATAAGTGGCTTGTTCAGGTCATTACCAGATCAGCCTTTGTTTGGAGGCTCTTGGGTGCCTTATCAAAATCCCAATGAGTGCCACTTACATCCCATCTTTTGTGGGGCATTGTTTAAAATGCTCATTTATGCCTAGAAAGCAATAGCTTAATTTCTTGCCTCGTGGAAAAGCAGATGAATGGAAGGATCCTTCTGCAGAGCACAGAAGATTATCAGGGGTTCAGAGACTGCTGAATTTTGCATTTGCCAAAGCACATCCTGAGACTCTGGTAGGATGCTTTAGGCTAAAAGCGGGAGTTTCAGATCCTAATACGGAGCAGACAATGGGGTGGGGAGATAGGGGAGAAGGGAATTGTATTAAGCATGCAGATCAGCTATCACAGATCATCCCTACAGCCAGCACAGGAGCACAGCTACCCAGCTCATCTCAAGCAAAAGGCATTTCAAAGGCAGGAAATAAAAACCGAAATGAATTCAGAGAATCCCCTGCACCAAGCCAGAGTGCAAAGCCTACTGCCTACAGCACTCATCCTGCAGCTGCCTGTGGGGAGAGGAGAGGAAGAGCTGCGGATTCAAATCACCCAGGGATCCTGTCCTATATTTCAGGAATAGGGGAGACAAGAGCTTCTGCTCATCTAAATGAGCTTTACACTTACACCACACTGTGAGCAGGTGGATGTTTAGGAAATGCTTTTGTGACTGGTCAGCCATACTTACCAGAGAATATATGCACTGTAGCCTACCATTAGTGGTTTTGCTGGTGTTTTTTGTTTGGTTGGTTGGTTGATTGTTGTTTGGTTGTTTTTTGGGGGGTGTTTTGTTTTGTTTTTTGCCAAGAAGCATCCTGACTGTCTAAGAATTATTCCAGCTAAACAATGCTTTTCCAAAAGCCTTAAATAAAATAAAGATCTTGCTGGAAATAGCATGAGTAGCTCTCACTCTCTAAGCATTTATTTTCTGTGATGGAATCCCAGTCCATCTCTAGCAGTCCTGCTATTAAGAAAAAAAAAAAAAAGTTTTTAATTTGAAGCTAGGCACCTTGCCCTTCCTCAGATGTTGGTGAAGGAAGAATATTACTCAAACATTAGTCAAACATAGAAGAGAAATAACTCCAAATAGCCCCTACTATTCCCACCAGGCTGGACAGAGGTAGCAAACACAGCACAAGCCCCCTTTCCATCAGGAGGTGAAGCCATGCTGTGCTAGCCAGACTTATTCAACAATAATAAACAACAAATGGGGGCCAGGAATGGGGAATGGCAAATGTGATAGACAGTCCTGTCTGTACCTAAGCACAAGCCATGTAAGAACATATAAGAAAAAGGAACTTTCCCTTGCTTTGAGAGAGAAAAAAGACCAGAAGACAGCAAAAACAGAAAAAGGAGAGAGATTCCAATATAAGGAATCACCACTGGCATCCAGTATCCTCACTGAGATAGAGGAGACAGCCTTTCCCTGGGAAATTTAAAGTCCAGACTGTAGACATTTTCATCTGCCACTTTAGAAATGCTTTTATACCGTCTGTCAGGTAGTTTTTGCTCTCTCCCTGTCGTGTGCGATTGCAACACCAATGGAAAAAGCCCCTACCTCCATCTTGGATTAATCCAAGTGGCATTTCTCCTCTAGTATTTTTATATAGATACTGTCAGTCACATCAACTTTAAAATCTCATTTTACTCAGGACAGCCTGACAAATGCTGCCTGACTTCCCTGGAACTGCTTGCAAGTATCTATATTTACTCTTATTTCCCCGATGTTTTCTCTGTTTGTTTGTTTTACAACCACTCTTTCCTGTAATCTGACTGGCAATCCCACAAAGCAAGCAGAGAGTAAAGAAGCTACAAAGTGAGGAATAAGTCTAAATATTTCAATTTAAAAAGCACTTTTCCTCTAAATGCCCTTCAAGCTTTAGATTTACCTTCTAGAGAGTTCCATCTATTTTTAGTTCACAGGGTCAGGAGACCTTTCTTTGCCAATTGCTAGATGGCCAACAGTTCAAAAGCTATTGACCAGCTAGGAGAGCACTAGTACAAAACTGTTTTAGGTCTCATGACCCTGTCTCAGCCAAATGGATTGTTTTTGAGAAGCTCTGGGGATAATAAATTATATAGCCAAATAGACACATTAAAACACTTTGGCTGCATAGAAGACCAGAAATTGTGGTGGTATGATAGGCCACGTTTTAACTCTATAATGAGCATAGGTCAGATAGTGGCTTTTAATTTACTTAGAGCGCAGTCGTTTGGATGTTAAGACCTCAGTTCCTCCATCAGGCAAGGGAAGCTAAAAACATGACTCTGAAATCTCCTCACAGCTTAATCCAAGTGAACTCACTTCACATCATTTACCTCCCTTACAATTAGTTCTGGGACAATGTCAGGCAAATAAACATACAAATAAAAACAAAGCATTGCACTATTGCAGCAGGCCTGTGGCAAGGTAAACCTCTGTCAAAGAGACGGGAGAATAAAAAGGAAGGGCTATTAAGGGACTAACAAAATAACAAAGCCTCATTTTTTAGCAAATCTCCTATGAATTTTATACAAAGCCACAAGAAGAAAGGAAGGAGACGCTGATAACAAGTTGCACAATGCAGAGTTTCTTGCATCATAAAACCAAGACTTGAGCACCCGGTGCAGAAGCGTAATGGTGTGTGCTGTCTATTCAGAGCCAGGGCTGTTCTCCCCGGCTCCAGGATGAGTGTATGGGATGGCAGCTGAGGAAAAGGACAAGATAGAGGGAAGAGCAGTCTGACAGAGAAGGTATAGGATGTGCTGCGGTGGCCTTGGGTGTCACTCTGCCAGGGGAATGCTGCAAATGTCATCTCCTAACCCTTGGAGTAGCCTAATTAACCCTGCAAAGCTTCCTGAAAGAAACAGAAGAGGAAAAGCAGAATGGTTTAATGACCCATTAACCAATTGATGTGGGTTTATATTTTAACTGAGCTTTAGGCTTGTGAACCCAAGCAGAAAAGAAACTTTGTTATTGGCTTGGCCCAGCCTCTGCCAGAAGGGGTCAAGTTCATTTTTCAGCCTTTGAGAAAATCTGAGATAGCATAAAAAGGAATAAAAAAGAAATTAAAAGGAAAGAAAACCCTTAAAGAAAAAGATTCTGTTAAGAAAAAGCCATGGCCTTTTCGATTTCTTTGAAGTTACAAAGCACCCCTTAATGTTCTTCAGTCCCTCCCTGCATGCAGCTCAGGGTGGTTGTACCTGTGTCACTGCCGTAGTGGGACACAGCACCTGAAACAAGCCACTACAATTCCTTTTTTTTTTTAGTATTTCTTTCTGTGGACTCACAGCAGCTCCCTTCAAGGAGCAGAGTCCTGTGAACCCTTTGAGTTTGCTGACAGAAATTCATTCTGCATCTATAATGCCAGGCAGCTGCAAGCGATCCTAAAATCCACTTAGTTCACACATACAAAAAAAAAAAAAATTTTTGGATTATTCGCTTAAATATAACTTTCCAGGTTAAGGCACATTAAATGCCAGCCTAAAGAGTTTTATATTGACAGTGACAGCAGGATTTCAGTCCCTAGAGCTGGGTGTAGGTGTTTGGCAGCTCAAGACAATCAGACAGATGTCTTCTCCTTCCCAGCCTTTAGTCATCCATGTACCTCTGCTAGTTTGTTATTCTAGGCAGCTGTCTATTTTACTGGTATGACAAGGCTTGCATAAGCCAAGCAACTTAGATGCATACTTTATCCATTTTCCCCAGGACTAGTTTTGTTCTAACACACACAGAGTCAGTTTGTTTTATCAAATCAGGAAAAAAAAAAGAAAAAAAAAAAACTAGACATCAGGAAAAATACACAAAGGAAGTCCCACAGAGCATGTGCGTCAGAGAGCAAACAGTACATCCCAAATTTGTCTTCTGGCACAGTGAAATCATAACCAGAAACTCTGAAGCTCAAAGGCATATTTGGATTTCAGCCTCAACATATGGACCTACATAAGGTCACTAAAGCAAGCATCTGAACAGAAAATGCCTCTCCTGCAGCTTTTCTGCATGCAGTTGACATATGTTTTTTTGATGGGACATGTTCCCTCTTGTTATTACAAACTGCATCAGGACTATCTGTTACTTGTATAGTAGCTGTAACTCCACTGATTTCGGAGGAGACACAGCGTATAAGCAATGCTGACAAGTCCAGAGTTGCCTGTTTATTTTTATTGGCCCTAGCCTCTCCGCATAGACAGAGGATGTAATGAATCTGTCATCAGTATTTACTCATCCCCCATCATCCCCATACCTCAACACCTCATAATCTTTAATGTATTTGCCCTCACGCTCTCGGAGGCAGTTTTGTTGTTTTTATCTCACAGGTGAGAACTCGAGGAGAGGGATGCATATGAGTTTGGTCTCTCATTCTCTCTTTAACTCAGATTCTCCATTTGTAAGTTACAGACAGAATCCCTTCAGAAACTTGCAGCAGATCAGGGTTTCGAGGCTGCTTCCCAGCCTGGCCCAGCAGTCACAGGTTTTTCCCCAGTTCCTCAGGCAAACACTGTCGCAAGATGGGGACCTACTGCCCCAGCCCCTGGGCAAGCACGAGCACCGAGCATCAAGCACCAAGCACTGAGCGTTTCTGCTACTCAGAGGCAGGAGGGGCTCAGGCTTCACAGCACATTTCCCCACAGATCCATCTCAGGCAGTACTGTTATTAACTGTTAATTCCCTACAGCACGCCTGATGCTGTGCAAAGGGGATGGCTGTTGAAAGGAAGCTGACTTCACACAGTGAATTGATGTGGTTTTCGTCCTTTACCATCTCCCTCTCTTGCTTCTTTGTCTCTTCAGTCAATCAGAATTCTTTAAAACTCCATGTGAAAAGTAAATAACCAGCCCCAGCTCATTTCACCTCCTAACACGAGCTGTAAATAACATATTCCCAGTCATTCATATTCTGTGACTTGAACTTTATGCTGAAGGGGGTTATGTGTGTTAGCACTGGAAACATATCTCTAAGGCAGGCTGTGCTTAGTAGTTAATAGTTATGTGCTGCATACCTGGGCTGAGGAATCATTATACCCCCTGTGAGCAATTCAGTATTTATATATAATGATCTCATTACCAGGCAGCTATTCCAATTTTATCTAGACTTTAATATTTCTTGAAGCAGAAAGCATACAAAGGGGGTTCAAAATGCCAACTCAATCAAACTCCGTATTGATGGACAATTACTCAGCTGCAGGTCAGTATAAATAGAAAAAGGAAAAGGACTATCCTCCAACTAGACTACGCTGTCTTACCTTGCTTCACTGTCTCAGTCTGTGTGTTGGACTGCCACCAGTCATCTCCACAACGTGGTATTTATGTGAGCTGGTAAAGTTTTAACTAGAGTTGTGCCAATACAATGCTGCTGCTTCCCAGGATGCTGTGCAGAGATTCTCCTTCAGTTTCCATCTGTGTCATCTCATCTCCCACCTCATTTATCCTCAGAGCTCTATGCCTAGTCTTTGTCTGGATAAATTTAGAATCAGAGAATCATGGAATGGCTCAGGTTGGAAGGGACCTTAAAGATAATCCAGTTCCAGCCCCCTGAATTGGGCAGGGATGCCACTCCCCAGACCAGCTTGCCTGCCCAGGTCCAGCCTGGCCTTGAACATCTCCAGGGATGGGGCATCCACAGCTTCTCCGGGCAGCCTGTGCTGGCCTCACCACCAGCCTTCCAGTTAATTCCTTATCCACCGAATAGTCCACCCTTTAAATCCATCAAAGAGATCAGGATGTCATTTGGGACCATGTCAAAGGCCTCATAGAAGTCCAGGTAGATGACATCAGTCAGTCTTCCCTTGTCGACTGATGCAGTCACTCCATCATAGAAGGCCACCAGACTGGTCAGGTACAATTTGCCCTTGGTGAAGCTGTGGTGGTTGTTTTGGATCACCTCCTTGTCTTACATCACCTCCTTGTCTTGCTTGTGCCTTAACATTGTTTCCAGGAGGATTTGTTCTGTAGTCTTCCCAGGCACAGAGGTGATGATTAAATTAATTATTGTTATTATTTTATTTCTTGTAGATAAACAAAACTACCTGATATTCCCAGAACATCAGGGTCTTTACATTTGTAATCTACTGCCTTAAACCTACCTCTTTTGGTACTAATAATTAGGTTAATGCTGTTTCACTTACATGTTCTCTACACAAACATCCCACAGGGAAGCAGGCCCTTTTTTTCCCATTCTCCCCTCACATTACTATGTCAGTCGTAAAGGCTGTCAAGCTCCGTGCATCATATTTTGCCTTCATTTTTCTCTCCTTGCTTTTTCCATAGCCTGTGATGAAGACTGCAACAAGAGTACCGCATGGTATGAACAGATTCATTTTAGTGCCGCAAACAGTAATGAGAAGAGGGCTGGGAATTAATCCTGTCTCATCGTGACAATCTCAAGATTGGAATCGCACAACCTTCCCTGGATGTGGGCATCCATCTCTCCTACCCCAGCAACACATACTGGGCAGCAGAAGGAAAACACTTTCCCTGTGCTCCCAGCACGTATGACAGTACAAATAAAATACAACTGGCTGCTGCTGAGAAATCCCCAAATATTACTTCCTTACCTAAAACATTAAGCAAAATCCATTTATTTCTAAAACTATCTCAGAAAGAGAGAATGCCCTACTGACCAAAATTTGTTACTATCCAATCCTGCTCCATGAACTGTGTCTTCACTTTGCTGAGCCCCAGCCATACATTCTTTTGCTGGGAGGAAACTCAGTAGATTTTTCAAGTGGTTAATGATATATATGACACAAGTTTGCACGAGTATATTTTTCTTGTCTTGTGGATTCCCGGCTAGTTTATCTGCTTGAATTTCTTCTAGAGAAAACTCAGTCAGGGCACAGTATCCCTGATCAATTTTGGTTTTCCCGTTCTTCAGTTTCTAAGCTCTCTTGTCTTTAGTGATGGTCACCCCCTATCTCCGTGGCTGTCCCCAGTGGTACTGTGCCAACACGCAATGGTCTCAGCCACAGCAGGGAGGGCTCTGGTTTTTCTTCTCCCATGCCCACTGCCAGAAAATTGGTGTTCAGGGGGACTGACCAGTCTCTTGCTTGCTGTTGGTGACCAGCCCTTATGAGAAGATTCAGTATGCTTTGACTTCTTTTTTCCTTGCTATTCTCTTAAGCACTAGTGCCAGGCTTGGTTACAACCTAAGCTGGGGGGAAACACTCACCTCAAGTAAATGATGAAAATGTTCATTGTTTATTTACATGTTTGGGAAAAAAAAAAAAAAAAAAAAAAAAAAAGGATAAAAGGAGTGTAAATGAACAGGCTCTTATACAAAACCTGACAAAATGTAAGAAAGAAGTGGTAAAATGTCAGCCAGGGAAGAACTACTGATAGAGAACATAACCTGACAACTTTATCAACTCCAGATACATTCTTGTGCCCTTAGCTTAGAGAAACAGGCTCTCCCGTCACAGCCTCTCTGCTTACGTTCAACTAACTGAGTAATCTCCCAAATCAACAGCATCATCCCCATCCCTATCATCTCAGTGACTTCATTAGGGCAGCCAGATCTTTCAGGGAGAGCTGAAAAGCCTACCTATGATTCACAGAATCCCAGGAAAATTAATTAGAAGATTTTCCCTTTTTAACCTAACACTGCAAAATCCGTGGTGTCTTTCTGAAGGGATGTGAGGAGCTGCCATCGTTGTCCAGAATCAGCAGCTGTCACAGGGCTGCTCCATCAGCTCTATAATCTGACAAGGGAAAAAGCACAGTAACAGCACCGAAGGGAAAGTTCACACCGAGGCTGTCTGAAAGTTATTCCTAGCTCATAAAGGTAATCCTAGGTACGATCATCACCTTAATGGCTGATAATGTATTCATCATTAGAGCAGAAGAAATTAAAGTTTGTGTGCCAGTACTGAGTGTGCCAGGCTTGCATTTTCAGCTTCACTGTACAGGCATATCAGCGTATTGCTTTAGCTGCTTGTGTTTTATTATTTGTTCCTATAGCAATGGCTTTGTTATTTCCCAGGGAAATAAGACCAGTCTGTCAGACTACATGACCAAATTTCTGCTCATTTCTATTAGGTGCTTGTGCACTACAAAAACATGATAATCATCCCCTCAGCCTGATGACTGTTCTTCAGCATTACCCAGAGGAGGGCTAGCTGACCTCCTACAAATCTTACAAACTGCACTTACATTTACTGTAAGTTCACATTCTGTTACAAGTAGTCATAAATACTCTAAGTAGCGGAGTATTTACTGCAGCTACAAAATCTTCTACACAAATTGGTAACAACTCAACTAACTATCTGTCTCCTCTTGTATGTTGTTATCCATTTGTTTTCACTCCTAATGACCACAGTCTTATATTGCCTGTCAGACGACCGTGATATATCATGTGATGCATCAGGCAAAATACTAAGTGCAACTTACTGGCACCACCAGTAACATAAAAAGCATCTAACGTAATGTTTTATTATAATCTGTCCTGCTCACTGTGATCTGCAATTATTTTTTACTGAGCTGTGCATTTTTTCTTTCAGACACGGATTTATTTTCAGCTAAGTTCCAAGGCTGGAAGAGTGAAATTAAGTGTTTTCACCTGTCATTTGAGAGACACTGAGGTGTATTCTTTATCTTCCCATTCCTTGTGCAGTTTACACCAGTACAAAATACTGGTTTGATGCAAGCAATGTGATTGTTACAGGTATTGGCCATCGTTAGATGAGAATGCTAACGAAGGTGCAGTGGCACCTGCTAGCAACTGCAGTGCTTGTATGGGGTTTCTGCAGTGCTCATCCTACAGTTACCCATTGCATAATAACTCCTGCTCTGCACAACTTCATCGCAGAGGTTACGGCTGGCAGAATTAAATCCACATTATACCTACCTGTACCGTAATTGCACCTTTGCCTGCTGCATAAATATATCTCTCAAATGTGCCTATTTAAAAGCAATAAATATGACTGCTGCAGGGCGATGTAGATTGTCTCCTCCCCAGCTTTGCTCATCTTAAAGATATCACACAGCCCTTGCCTTCTTTCAAGACAACATTTGAAATGTCATCCATTTCCTGCCTTCAGAACAAGAAAGCATTGCTAAGGGCAAAGGCCTTTGCTTTACAGTGTACGAATTTGTCTTTCTCTTATTTCCTAATCCTATTATCTATATCTGCTTTATCTGTTAAACCCAAACTCAGCTGTATTCTACTGCCATTAAAACCTTCCAGCAGTGTATCTTCAGCAATCAGAAGCTCACTTCCTAATGCTACTTTTTGGGTAGCACACTCCAAACTGCCCTTTATGTACTCTTTTCTTCAGAAGCCTTTGCTGCTGCTCAGGATCCTTTTGTGATATGAGCACTCTTCTTTGAATCTGTCACCCGAAAGCACTTTCTGAGTGACTGCATTCATTAACTCAGGGAAATAAGTTGTGCTTGCCACACTGGAGCCTTCTTAAGTGAATCCGTATTTGTTTGAAAGAACAGACCTCTTAAAAAGATAAGATCTGGTGCAGCAAAACCACACACTCCCCGCTGACAATGTACTTACCTAACGTAAAGCAGCAGTCTGGCGATCCCAGTGAAAACAGGGCTGCACTGTAAATAATATGCAGAATAGCACCACACATTGAAGTTGTAATTTGATTTTCCTCTGGGTATCAAACATGTATTGCTAGTCTGTGCAGCAGCATCAAGCAATAAGCAGAGTGCATGTCACATGGCAAAACTAGCTCTTAGCAATCATCTGTCTCCATCAGCATTCATTTTCACTGTATTTCAGGAGCATTTCTCTGACATTGATATTTGCACCTCCTCGGCATATGTATATCCATAGCAACATACTCTTCCCTATTTTCCCCTTCACCCCCTTGTGTTCCTTACTAGCTCACATCTGTTTACAGAGGGTTTTATCCTACAGTCCTACCATCCATGTGGGTTGTTCCAGCACTAAGCTCATGCCAGTACTATTTTCCTTTGATTGTTTGTTTGTTTGTTCTTTGAAATATGTGTTCAAGACCACGACAGCTTTAATTAGAATATTTGAAAACAACCTGAGTCAGTAGAAAAGTTATAATCTTTCTGACCTGACTATTCATTGCACCCATTAAACATCGCTGCGTGACTTTATGGGGTAGACAGTCAGGCTGTCCAAGGGTAGGCTCTGTATCCTTAACTTAAGCTGAAAGCAGTCTTCTCATTATGTTTTGATAGCCCAAAGCCACAGGAAATAGAGAGCAGGCTGGGCATTTCTGTGCTTTGTTAGAGTGAAAGGACAATCAACATCAGGAACATTAGTGGTGGCAGAACACAAGATTGCTCAGCAGTGTATGAAAAGAAAACTAGTCATCTGAATTGGATTTTCAACAGGGGCCTAGGAGGCCAAATTTAATCATCCACCTAAAATTATCACACAAGTCAATATTCCCTGCTTCCCTTTGCGAGGGAAAGAAACTGATTCTCTATTTTTCAGTCAAGCAGGTGGCCTTGAGGCAGCTAACCAGCTGGCTGATAGCTAAATACCTTTGCCAAGACAAAAGCGAGTAGCATGATGGATTATCTTCCTATTACACTGGAAGTGGACCCTCCTTGCGGGTCAGGCTCCTCAGCTCCCGCTCTGCTAGCACACGGCAAAACTCGTCTGAGAGCTGATGGTCCCAAAAGCCAGCCTCTGCCTGGCCTCTGCTTTAGTTACCGGCTCTGTTCAGGTCAATTTGCTGATAGGGCAGCAATAAAAACACTTGAGTCTTAAATTTCACTTCAGAGACTCGGATGAGATGCCGGTAATATCAGCCAGGCGATGCATCCCGCAGCCCACCCGTGGTGGGCTCGCCGTGCTGGCACTGGGGGCTGGGGGAGCACCGAGGTGACATACCTGAGCCAGGCTGGATGGGCTCCGCGGTGCTGCAGCACCACCAAGCTTAGCACGGTGGCAAAATTGTTCCCAGCAAGCTGGAAAAATGCTTCAGCCGTGCAAGCAAAGCACAGACTTGCAGAGAAGGTCCTGGGGTTCCGATGTCCAGCCCAGGCATGGATGAGCTTCCCAGCCACTTTGTTCGTGCCTCAGTTTTCACATGTGTGAAATGGCTATGGCAAAAATAAGATGTGACATGGACATTAAGGGAAGAAATCAAGTGTAAAATGAAGAACTCTGAGGTTGCAGGCTCGTTTCTCATTATTTCCCCGTCAATCCCCTCTTCCTATCCCAGCCTGCTCTTAATCACCCTGTCTACGGAGCCCCATCACCATTCCCATCACTCTCCCTCCTCTCGCAGGCACCACAGCAGTCTGTGCATGAGGATACCGTCAAACATTCCCGAACCTTTCTCGAGGCAGGAGAAGCTCTGCAGACTCCTGCACAGCTGACACAGGCAAAGGGCATCCATAAATTACAGGAGCATTGTCTGGGCCTGAGGACAGGTGGATCTGAGGTAAAATGCTCAGAAATAGCCAGAAAGTAGAAAGGGAAAGGAATTATTCTTTCTGTAAGAGATTTTCCATCTGTACTTTATATGACATTTTAACTGGGAGGCACACGAAGGGAAAATGTTTAAAATACAGATTGCTGCAGCTGCGAGAGGGTTTCCATCCTAGGCAATGCGAATCTTTAGGGAGAAAAACACAGGTTTTGTTACAGTTCTGTGTTACGAATGCACAAGTCAGGAGGTTTTTCCCCACTGCATCGATTTATGAAGACAAAATATTCTCTTTTGTCGGGGGAGAAAGGAGAGAGACCTGATCCGGCAGATAGAGGCGCATGTCTGATTAGACGCATAATTTCCACCAGCTCAATCAGTGAGCCCATTCATGAGCTAATTCACCTCCCACATCACTGTTTGCCGGATTGGGCCCTACAACAACATAAAATCCAAGGAACAGACAGGAGATGGATTGCAAAAACAGCTTCCACAGAGCACAAAATGCCTCGGGTTGATAGCTGAGAATGCACTGCGGTCTCCAGAGACAAATTCCCTCATACCAGCTCTCTTACCACGTCGCAGAAACATTGTTTTCTCGGTTTTAGTTTTTAGATGAAGGCAAGAAAGAGAAATTCTTCAGTGAAACTATGTGCCATTCATGGAAGGAGTTTGCTATAACTGCCATGTTATTTTTTGTATTACAAGGGGAACCAGCAAGGTGTGTTGGGAATATGGGAAACAACACAGAGGGAACCGAGCACTTACAGTGTAAATAATTACGTTATTTCTTGCGCATATCTCTGCACCGCAGCTGTATGCTCTAGCTTTGCCTGAGGACACACTGTGAGGCTGTACCCAGAGGTGCAAGACTGGATTCTGCAGGGCGCAGCGAGGCCTCATTGGGACCGCAGAGATGTCAAGCAAATGCCTGCAGACTTTGCAGAACAGAGGGCAGAAAACTGGACAGGTGGCAAGAGAGAGCCTCCAGCAGTCAGGAAACAACCTAGTAGCCTCAGTCTGCCTGTGGTGAGACATTCAGAAGTTGCAGTTTTCACACCAGCTGCACTTTTCCAGTCCCTTTTCGCCCTTCCCTGCTCCACGTCTCGACAGTACACCCAGGTGTGCCCTCAGACCTGGTGCTGCTCCGTGGCGAACTGGAGCTGGCTACGTGATTTGCAGGCGGTGATTTGCAGGACTCAGGTGCTCAGCGTTTGTTGAGCTTGCCCACTGATAACAGACAACAAAATGCAAGCCTCACTTCTCAATTACTTCACAGTTTTCCTTCTGTTTTACACAACCAAAGATTCAACAGCTGTCCAAGCCGGAAGACAGATGATTCATTTACCACCACAGAGGCAATGAATGCCTTCCCCCAGCCCTGTTTGGACAGGTCAGTACCACCTAGCGCTTCTGAGAAAACCAACCTGCATGCGCAAGGGTAGGTGGAGAGAAGCACATAGACTGATGAGAACATTGCCCTTCCTCGGGAGTTGCAAATGCATTTAGGAAACAGAGTCAGATTCACTACGTTTAGCTAAGCAATAACTAGGAGGAGATCTCTGTGTGGGTTTAAAGGTAACTAAATGCTGAGAGGACTGAAAGGGCCGACAGGACTTGCCTCGGTTCTGAGTAGGCAACATTCAGCAAACATTCACCAAGAAAATATGCTAATACTGAAGGATTTGCATTTCATCAAAACAATTACATTTTCAGCTTGAAAATGAACATCCTGAGACCCCTTTCATTCACTTGGATTCCTCTTCTGAACACAAATCCAATTAAATTTCAAATTGCAAAATACACTTCTAATCTATCTTAGATATTTCACTTCTAGCAAAAATTAGGATGCCTGTGTGTTTGTGGTGAAACCTGCCACCCCATGAAACTCATATTTTCGATGTTCCTCAGTCTCCCTGGATACAAAAAGAAAAAAACACCAAAGATGTAAAGTACTGTGAAAACTAAAATGCATCTGAGTCAAACGGAGCTATTTAGTTGTTTTTTTTCTTGGTAGTCAGAGAGCCGTGAAGTACTTTGTGTTCTCAGTGTGTACAGTTTCCAGAATAATAGCACAGGAAATGCGTACCTAAGTATGAAATCAGTGAAAAGGGAATGGAGAAAGACACCAACATACCAGAACGATGCGATTCTTGCACAACCGATAATGCTCGGTGACACATACCTTGGGGAGCACAAGCCAGTCACAGAACTCATGCCCGTCTCACTTTGGCTGATGTGAAGAGCACCCTGACACATTACCGAATGAATTTTTCATGAAGTATCTATTCCCTACCAACCACCTCCCGCTACAAGGTCAAAGACCCAACCATGGGCTTCTAAAAATGCCGCGTTCCTGCAGTCCTTCCTTCCCAATCAATGCCCACACGCTGAAGGGAACTCTAAAGTCTAATTCTAAAAAGAATTCTAATTCTAAGAAGGAGCGAAGTTACTGTCTAGAACACCACAAATGGTTTGGGGACAAATTGCACGTCAAGCTCAAAAAAAGAAAAAAAAAATCTATCATGAAGTCAGGTAGCAGGGAAGTAATGTTATACAATACCTCCTGGCCTGCAGGCAGAGTGGGTAGGTGTTACCGCACAGTACAGTGTCTCCAATTATAGGAAGGGGTAAAAGACATGCCAGGAACAGAGGGAAAAGAAGGTGAATCCCGACTGACTGTCTGGTTGCCACGTTGCTTGAGCCTTCCTGCAGGAAGCCTCTGAGGGGACCACAACAACAAGCGGGGCCTGAGGGACCTCCAGGCCCTGCATTCACATCTCAGAAGGGCTAAAGAAGGGCAAGATGGGAGGAGGAAAAAAAAAAAAAAAAAAAGAGTATATAAAGTTCAACTTATCCCCGTCTACCTGTGAGAATGAGAGTGCAAAGCCAGGGTTAAGGCTTCTAAGATTATAATTCCAAAGACAAATTAAGTTTTATGTATGTAGCCAAGATACAGCATTGTTTGGGAGCAACTGAGAGTAGCACTTGGCCCTAGACTCTCATCATACACTGCTAAAATCCAGAATATGCACAGAAATTCAAAACGAGATATGGATCTCTCCGGGCTGTAAGACAGTTCCCACCCCAAGGCGTATCATTAGCCAAAGTCAGCATAAAAAATGGCACTGGCTCGTGAGGAGACATTCAGGAAAGGTACATCAATAAAATAAGAATTGCTCACACAAATTTCCCTTGAACCTTTTCCTAATAATAATTAATTCTAAGACGTCTGCATTTTGAATGAGCCTTGGTAAATTCTTGGTTTAAAAAAGAAGAAGAAGAAAAACAATAGGGAGGGTTGTCTCTCCACACGTCTCCCACCCACAGAAAAGAAACCACCAAGGGCCACAGAAACCTGGAGAAATTCAAAATACAGATAGAGCTGTCAGGTAGGGGAAACCAAGCACTCCCACAGAGTGGAGAAAAGAGAATAAAATTAAAATGGTCCTGGCCTCAAAAACCCTGCTTATAAAGTCCAGCCTTTGAGACACCCTAAAATCCCGTCAATGCGGCCAGACTTTCAACCTGGCTGAACTTGAGGGGTTTGGGTCCCCAGTAACCCCCCTCTCCTCTCCTTGCCCAAACCCTAGAAGAGAAGAGCGGCTCAGGGTAGGGAACAGCCACCCACAGAGCCCACAATGCCAGTTAGTTGGCATTTCTGGCCCAGCTGAAAGCAGAAGGGCTGAGAAATGCCCCTGAACAGCCCCTTCTGCTGAGATCCCCATCCTTGTGCTCCAGATCTGAGGCAGCTCGTGCTGATAGCAAGGAGCGCTCCTGACTGGCCAAAGCTTTTACAGCCTTCGCTTGTCCATTTTCTGCCCTGGCACGTTTCAAATGCTGCCTGCCTTTGCACATATTCCCTCACCAACTTTATCAACAGCAGCTCACTGAGCAGGATTGAGGAACCCAACCCTGCCTCCCTGCGCTGCAGCTCCCCGGTCCCACGTTACAAACAATGCTCTCAGAAAGGCTGCTTGTGAGCACATCACGTATAACATTGTGTTTAGCGCCATTCCCCCGTAAAATGAAAGGAGGAAATATCACTAATGGTTTTCAACCTATTTTTCGGTTCTGTTGCTGGGAAGGGCGGGCTAAATGTAATGCCAGTGATAGGAACAGGCTGCAGTGTGGGCGTGTGGCAGGTACACGTCTGCCTCTCTTCACCTTCACGAGCAGCAGCAACGCTTCTCATATCACACTATTATCAGGGGAGCATATCATGTCACCGTGTGGCAGGAGAGGATTTCTGTTCCTCTTCCCACCTGCTTTTTACATCCAAATTCCTCCCTGATAGCGGCTGATGATGACAAACCAAGGCAAAGCCAAGTTTCACTTTCCACCTGAACTATTATCCCACATGAAGCAGTCTCTGTGAAAGGCTTTGCTGTGCCTGCCTCAGTGGCTCAGCAGGAATACATCTGTGACAAGGGTGATGGCGGTTTTCAGGCAGGGAATCTCTCTGTCCTGTCTGCCAAAACTGCAGCCTGTGGGTTTGTACTGCTGCTACTGGTCCTGCATTTCCCTGCAAACATCCCCCTGACATCGTGGTCAGTACACATTAAGGGCTGAGCCCATCCTGTTCTTTGAAAGAAAATTAAATTGTGGGAAAATGCTAGGTGTAAAAATAAACGAAGGGAAGGGAAGGGAAGGGAAGGGAAGGGAAGGGAAGGGAAGGGAAGGGAAGGGAAGGGAAGGGAAGGGAAGGGAAGGGAAGGGAAGGGAAGGGAAGGGAAGGGAAGGGAAGGGAAGGGAAGGGAAGGGAAGGGAAGGGAAGGGAAGGGAAGGGAAGGGAAGGGAAGGGAAGGGAAGGGAAGGGAAGGGAAGGGAAGGGAAGGGAAGGGAAGGGAAGGGAAGGGAAGGGAAGGGAAGGGAAGGGAAGGGAAGGGAAGGGAAGGGAAGGGAAGGGAAGGGAAGGGAAGGGAAGGGACGCCCCCCGCAGGATGCACGCCGCCCCCTGTTGCAGGCCGGGCTCTCGGTTCAGCAGCGAGCAACCCAACCGCTCAGAGCCGCCGGCAGAGCTTTTTACACGAGCCTTTGCTGCCATCTCGTGGCATTTTGGGATCTAGCACAGCGCTGATTTCTCCGCAAAGCTTCAGGAAGCTTTAGCTGGCTCTGCCGGCCCCATCATGCAGGCGCTCAGGGCCCCATAGGGCCCAGCACCCTTCAGGCTGAGCCCGCAGCTACTGGGGGTGAGGAGCTGTGTGCTGCACAAAGTCCTCCCGCGTTTGCAACGGGTGGGGAAATAAAATAAGATGACAAGCCAGAGATGTATACGTGAAAGGGCTTTGCCCTGGGAGCAAAACCCAGCAGTGCTTGAGACGGTGTTCTGAGCTTTTACTCATCTTCCTGGAGAAACATCTTGCTACCATTTTCTTTTATTTATTTATTTTATTACTATTTTATTATTTTAGCAAACAGCTCCAGAGCAGAGTGCTTACCAGCAGCCGTGAGCTAGCTAGGAAAGAGCTGTGATACAGGAAAGATTGCAGGGAGCACAGCTCAACCCAGGGCCCTGAACGAGCACGTAAAGGCACAAGAACAGAAAAAAGAGGTGTATAAAACATGAAACTATGCTGTGTTCACAACTCTCTTCTTTCAGTTTTCAAGGTCTGAAATGAATAACTTAATCAAGGCCAGGGAAAAAAAAAAAAAAATAGCAATCACTGCCTCATTAGTATCATCTTGAAATGTCCAGGTAGTGTCAAATGCTTTTTTTCAGGCAAAATTCCATCAGTCTGGAGAGTCACAGATACAAGTGAGGAAAGGATGCAGCCCCGAATAATATAACCATATAAAGATATCAACGTAATTAGGAAAGAAATAGATGGGTGCAAATGATTTCACTTTGAAATCAAAACCCAATAATGGAAGGAAGAGCTCAAAAATCAGCTCACAACTAGCAGCTGCCTCTAGTACAGACATGAGTACTACACTTTGTCATTCCCTTGCCTGTCTGCTTCTGTGCTGTTAACTACTAATTGTGAAGTGCACGTCCATGGCATTTCCTAAGGATCTTAAAGCATTTTTCTGACAGCAATAAGTACCATCTTCTGATAGTCTTGGAAAGCAGGCACCCCTCGAGACCACAAGCAGAGGAATCCAGTGAAATACTCTGCACGAGCTTCCTTGGTACCTTGACATAACACAGATGAGAAGACAAATTTCCATTCACTTCACAAATTTTTATAATAGGTTTCTCAGCCCAGAAGTTATCAGTGAGCTATATTATCAGTGCATGTGCTGGTGAATTAAGAGAATTTTCGCTTAGCTTATTTACAACTCCCTCCTCTCAAGTATGAAAATTTGCGTTTGAATGACATGGACGTTTCGTTTTGTGCTCATTGCTGGAATATGCTGTGTCTCCCAATTAAAAAAAATTCTGGCAAATTTGTGTCTGATAACTGGATAAACTCTTAAGGCCCATCAGATGAATGGTGCAGAACTGGATAAACTCTTAAGGCCCATCAGATGAATGGTGCAGCAGCTCTCAGTAGGATATCTTGTAACATTACACAGATAACTACCGATACAGCCCAAAACACCCATATTTTTCAGGCCAACATTACAAAAGGAAGCCTACAGTTCAGTTCCACAAATACAAATACGAAGTTCATTTGTTTAAATCACAAACTTACTTACACACACGTGTCTGCCCAGGTTCCTCGGGGTGCTGCCGTTACTGATGGCCCCAGGCACTGTACAACAAGCATACTGCATCCTCTCTAAGGAAACATAACCAGAGCCAGGAGACAAGGACTTCAGAAGGAAGAAAATGGAGTCTTTATGATACAGCATAAAAAATTAACATCGTTCATGCTGGTATTGCTTTCTTATTTTTCAAGAGCACGTTGCTCTGGATTTTGGAGGGGGCAGGGAATGCAAGGCGTGTTACCTGAACCACCTGTAACACCTTGGTCACCTCTGGATGGAAATACACACAGACACACACACACACACACACACACGCTGAATTCTCAGCACAGGAGTGGAGATGAACGTAAATAAATGCGGATTTGAGCACTGGTTATGAACTGTGGGTGTGAAATCTGATGCTAACGTGGACTTGCCTTCAGTTGCCTCATTGATTAATGTACTGGAAAGCCTAGCATAACTTTCAAGGACAGCATGCTCTGTGATCAGTTGGCCGGATTTTCTTGAAACCTTTAATATACCATGCAGTAAAGGGATAATAAAATAATCTCTCTGCACTTTCAGAACATAGCAGGAATTCAGGCTCCACACAAATACATTCTGTGTGATCCAAGACAAATGTGCTGTAATGACAGAAACGTTTCTGAGCCTCCCTGGTACAAGCCCCCATGAAAAAGCATTTCCAGTCTGAAAAACAAAAGGCAGAGAAAGAGGAAGGCTTTAAGATTCCTCATCCCCAGTCTCGCAGTAGCTAATCTCCTTCCTCTTCAAAGATTGCAGCATTTTTCCCTCAGCTCTGTGTATTCCCCAAATTGTATCTAGAGGGAAATATGTCCACTTAGACATGCATTTATTCCAGTTGTTTATTCTGGTATTACTTTAATCTCTTATTTCCCTCTGGTTTCACAGTATCAGTTACGAAGGCTGTTGCGTGGCCTTTTGCACTTTTTTAATGTTTGAGGAGATTGCTGTAGATAGCCTAGAGCTAGCTAACCTTCCTGTCATTATTTTTCCAAGGACACTAGGCTCACCTAGATCCTCTTAAATCTTCTTCACAATGTCCCGATGGACAGCAATGGAGTATTTTCAGCTCATGGATCTTTTCTTCGGAATAATCTACCTAGGCAGCAATAGCCATATTCAGCCTGAGCAAAAATGCATTTTTTTTTAACTAGGTCTTCCATTTAGTTATAGAGTCGTAACATGTCTCCCAGCTGTATCTGAATTCAAAATAAGCGGCCTTTCATGTATTTAACGCTACAGCTTTAAAAAGGCCTAGGAAAAGCTTTGCAGCTGAATTTGTTTCCTGGGAAGATAAGAGCGGGGAGAATAATTTCTGATTTTATGGCTGGAGCTCTCCATTAAGAGGTCTTCTCAGCTATTTTCTAGCAAATAAAAATATCCAGCTACTCCCCGCTGTTCTCCTCCAGGGAACCTCGCAGCCCTGCATGCTGCGTCCCGCCAAGGGAGGTGCGAGGGATGCTGCAGACAGTGATTCACATAACACTGCCATAGCACCCAGAGCACCCATAGCACCGGTGATGCTGTCTGAGAATGCCCACCCGGCCATATGTCTGGTCATATGGAGCAGGAGAACCACGCACAGGTCCCTGTCCTCCTTCATGCTCTCTCTGCCTTGAAACTGGGCAGCCCTGGGGATTAGTTCCTGCTTCCTTGAGGCCATCTGCCTCTCTTTTTGTTCAAGAAATACCTTTGTGCTCACAGTATCTTCTCACCCCGGAGCATCACAGCCAACACTACTCTTGCAGGCAGTGCCCCAGTGGCACTTCTGCCCCCTTCACCTATTTTTGGAGGTCTTCGAGAGCCCCATTTCCACGTCAGGACCCCCCTCAGGACACCCAAGCCCATCAACTCCCCTGAAATAACATTGGAAAGTTATTTGGAAGACCAAAAAGAGGAGGCTGCATGAAAGGAGGCTTTCTTTCCAAAGCCAATGTTTGAGTTCATCTATGTGGGGAGCCAGAAAGGGGAAGAAAAAGGAAAGGAGAAGAGGAAGGAAAAAGAGAGAGGGGAGAGAGATGCATGCTAGCATTTTGTGGACTGTCAGCTGGATGCATGCTTCACTAAGTAGCCATACGGCACTTTTCACCTGTCAAAGCCAGGATGCTTTCAGAGCCTCCCTGCCTGTCAGTCCTAGCTGCTGCACCCAAAGGTGACAGCAAACCCAGCACCTCCTGCCCACCTGCTGTAGGGACTGGCCACAGCTGCAGCAGCTGCCTGCTGCCTGGTAACATCCTGCCCCTCATTTTCCCCGGCAAAATGCTTCTGCTACTAGGAAACACGGGTAACAGGTTTCCTAGAGAAAAGGGCTTTGGTCGAGTTTCTCCATTTCAGTTGCTTTACTTGAAGCTGAGGCTTGCTATGCTTGCTGTTCCTTCAAAGCTCGCTGCATTTTGATAAAGGACATCAGTGCCTGCAAATCCTTTCATCAGAGAAGCATTGACTATTTAATTTTACAGTTGTGGCTCTTTTCCACAAGGAATACAGAGAATTCATTAGTAATCACACATCAGAGAGTGCATCCACCTACATGTTCCTCTCCTTTGGCAATTGTATAATTACACAATGATTTCTTATCAAAGAAACTTTTCCCTTTAACTTCCACACAATAATTGCCCATGGCTCTGCTTCCCTTTATCTCCCACAAAGAGAGGGAAACGCTAAAAACACTCGTGTCGAGGGTTGTTCTGCTTCCCTTTGAACAAGGGAGCACAGGGCACGTGCAGGCAGAGGCATTCACATCTGAGGGGGGTTCCTCAAACCCTCTCCAGCCAGCTGGTGACAAATGCATGGCCACGGGGGACAGAGGAGGGACCCAGCTGGGGGACCCACAAGCTGCCACAGTGCTGTCTTCCCATGTGGTGCCTTCCCTCTCCTTCTTCCCTCTTCATCGTAAGCCCCCACGCAGCAAACAAGGGGCTGCAAATTCCAACACAGGGAGCAGCCAAGACAATTATTCATCCCTCCGAGGGAGCGCCCTGCCAGCCGAGAGCCACACGCTCTGCGTTCAGTGACTGAGGCATGGTCCCGTGTGTTTTCCCGGCTCAATCAAGTGTGCGAGGAAACTGCCACAAAAGTCCCCAGTGCCAAGAAAATAAAATTTCGGGCAGAACAGCAAACCTGAGTTGCATTTCAATGGAAATTCGTTTGCACCTGTTTTCTCTGCTCGTGGTTTATTTTATTCTTTTTTTAATCTTTATTGACAATTCATTAAAGCCTTATCATCCCTCTCAACAGCAAAAGAAAAGGGAGTTGTTATTGTACCTGTCTGGATAATTGTTGCTGAAGTGTTGTCAAATTCTTAGAAGTGGCTATATATCTTTCATGTCAGGCAACTGGGACTGATACAAAAACATTTCCAGGCGTCTGCAGGTTTTTTTCTTGCCTTTAGAAGAAGACATAAAAAGAACAAATAAGTCAAAATGATAAATTATGACAGAAAAAAAATCAACATTTGAATTACTTGATAATAGCGGGAGCGCAGGGCTTGAGGGAAGATTAGAGCGGCGTCAGGAAGGAACAGGACTGGAAGTTATTTAAAAGTGATAGAAACCCTCCAGGATCTGCAATCCCACCATTGTTTCCCTTCGGAACAGCAGTTCTCAGAAGCTGCAATTAACCTTAATTGAATTCTGCTTTAGCAAAAGCTAGAATTTTAATTGACTGGGAAGGTGATCATAAATCTCTGCTCAGGAATACAGCTTGGCCATCAGCAATCCCCAGCACGGCACAGTGACACATCGCAGGGAAGGACCGAGCTGTTCTGCAGGTAGGGCTGGCATTAGGCCATAAAACAACCGCTCAGGGGGGAAAACCCCAGCAGCAAGAGCCAGTCCTGTGGGCAGTCACCTCCTCCTGTGCTGGAAGCTGTAAGGACGAGCACCTCCTGTCACCAACATATGCGTGCACATCCTGCCCGCAGCGTCCTTGGAGACCGATCGCTTCATCCCTCACAAAAACAGCAACCACAGATGCAAACACTCGGGTATTTAACCTGCACATCAGGATGTGCTGCGTACTTCTAGTTGCTAGCAAGGTCAGTGGGTGGTAGAAGGCCTCAGCGCCTCTGAAAAGTCAAAGGTGCTCGGCGAGAAGTGACAACAGAGGCCCTACTGACCTCCTCAGGGCTGCAGTTGATTACTGCAGAGCACTGCAGGGCAAGAAAAAGCCCCTGGGGTCTATTTCTTCACTGTAAGACATAAATAAATCCCATTTCCTTTAACAGGAATTTATGTCCTGCAGCAGCAAGATGGGATCCCAGCTCCCAGTTGCAAGCTCAGGAGGCATCTCCCCTCTCCTCTTCCTCAGCACCTTTGTCCTTTACGTCAAGGCTGCAGGTAACAGAGCCTGGTACAGACAGGGGCTAGGGGTGAGGGTTTAACAGCCTGTAGCCAAGGCAGCCGTATAAAATGGGGTGCTACAGTGAAAGCTGGATGTGGTTTGGAAATGATCAGATGAGTTACAGGCCATACCTAGGGCGTACTCCAGACTGAAGCTTTGGAAAGTGACTGTGAGGGTGACAGCAGGAACGGAGGGCAACTCTCCCGATGGGCAGCTCGATGTCACCCTGAGCAGTTGCCCCCAGAGCATCTGCAGTGGGTGCAGGAGCAAGCTGGGGACATCTGACCCCACCGACACCACCAGGTGCCCACCTGCCCGTGTTTTATCACAGAGCCGGGAAGCTGCAGCTGAGCCCGAGGCCTGCGAGGTAGTTCGGCAGCGCACTGATCCCCGCACCTGCTGGCTGCCACTTCAGGTCCCAGTGGGAGCTCTGACTTCAGAGGAATTTAAGGCTTTTTTGTCGCCTTTCCTCTGTGACTGGTTTCCGCCGCTGGGGAGGGGGCGGCTGCCACCGAGGTGTGGCTCTGCTGACTTCAGTGCTCCACAAAGGAAGGAAAAGCAATTCCCTTGTGTATAAAAGGGTGCGTGGGTATTCTCGAGCCTCTCTCAAACATGCTCGTTTCTCCCTAGCATATGGGATGGACTGAGGCTTTTTTAAGGGTATATAGTGATTGGACAAGGGGTAATGACTTTAAACTGAAATAAGGTCGACTTAGATTAGATATTCAGAAGAAATTCTTCACTCAGAGAGTGGTGAGGCCCTGGCACAGGCTGCCCAGAGGAGCTGTGGATGCCCCATCCCCGGAGGTGCTCAAGGCCAGGCTGGATGGGGGCTTTGGGCAGCCTGTTCTGGTGGGAGATGTCCCTGCCCATGGCAGGGGGGTGGAACTGGGTGGGCTTTAAGGTCCCTTCCAACCCAAAGACCCTGTGATTCCACACGTGTGGTTTGCCTGCCCCCTTTTCCTCAGAAGGCTTTGTGGAGAAGCAGCAGGCCGGGAGGGCCAAGACACTAAAGGACACCCTAATGTCTGGACCTGCTGGACAAGTGACCTGGGCAAATCACCTCCAGCAGCAGCACCAGGGACGTCCTGGGGCCTGGCCAGGTGTGGGAGGGAAGGACGTAGGGCCAAAGCAAGCAGTGTCCTCCCCCATCCCCGCTGGCTGGCAAAGCCCAGCCCTCTCTCTGCAGGCAGCATTGCCCAGCAAAGCACCCTGACCAGGCCAGGACAGCCTTCAGACAGGAATATACAGCTACATTTTCTGTGGCATCCTCCATAAAGCAGGTTATTACATTCCTGGCAACTCACTCATGATCTACTGAGCAATGGGCAGGTTTTCCTCTCTGACGCTAACAGCCCTACACTCACGACACGGAAATATTGATTGCATCTCTGCAGCACCCAGGTTCGGTTCTTTCAATAGAGGTTTTGCTGTTGTTGTTTTTCCCAGCATAGCCAGAATGTCTCTTTTAAAATATATCCCGCTTGCTTGGTATCATGGATGGTCTATCTCCCTGGCAGTAAAATATCCGCTCTGCCATCAGGTCCAGAGTCAAAATCAATCCCGAAATACACCGTTGGCTCAGTAATGACCCACTTGGGCGGAATAAATCACCGCCCAGCTCCCCACGGGCGCTGATCACAATGCACCCAGCCCGGAGCCCACTGCTGCCCACGGCCCTGCCGCCCTCCCGCTGCCTTTTGGGCACCCGCAGGCATTCAGTGCTCGGCCCCGAGGGCCGTGGGATGGAGGCAATGCATCTTCTGTGAGGAAAAATGACAGCCGCAATCAGGCAGCCGAGCCGCTTCATCGCTTAGTGCAAAGCGCTCGTGTGCCGCAGCCGGGGCGCCACGCTGGGATTGATTACAAATGGGATGACACCTCCCCGTGGACTATCTGCTGCATTATTATAAATAAATACCCATTCATTCTGGAGCCTGTATTACAGTGGAGGACAGATTATAGCTTGGGTACACAGTAAATATCCCATTGAGTACAATGTCCCTTCCTCGCCGACAAATGAGTTTTGTCTCACATAATACAGTTTTGTGAACGAGATAAGGGAATGGAGAAACACCAGGAGACAGAAGATCTGCAAAAATCTCGATGGATATTTAGGAGCTATTTCTATGAAGGACACGCTAAAAATTCAGTCACTCATCAGCAGAGGGGGACCGAGGGAGGAGGCAGCTACAGAAGGCTCCTGAAAGGCAGCAAGCCCGAAAAATTCCCCCAGACTTCAGACATCACCGAGATGGCAGCAAACCCTTGGTTTCCAAACATCCCTCTCACCAGCTCTACCCACCCACAGCTGGAGGTCTCTGTCCCATACCTCAGGCCACCCATATGTGGGGAAATAAGCTGGGGGGAGGAGGGAATCCCATTTCCCAAGGCAATCAGTAAGACTGGAAGTGTTTTGTGTGATTACACACTTGTTTTATGCAATTATGGCAATTACACCCCTTCACCTTCCAGGCAGAAGGTTGGTGGGCAAAGGGGGGCCTCCTCTCTAAAACAGCATCTGATTTCACAGGCTTTTATTCTGCCTTCAAGGAACCGGGATGCTTGATGTGGGGTTGGGGTGTCTTTTCCCCTCATTTTCTTTTCATTGACTAGATTGCCAAAGGCAAACAGCTCTAGGGGAGCTGGCTGAGAAAGATCCTGGCCTAGATCTAGTGTTTCACACGTCCCTTGAAGCTGCTAATGTGGGTAGCAGAACATCAAGCAGACAGAAAATTGGCATTTTTCTTCCCTACTCCATCTTCTCCTTTCTGTGTTTTCCCTTGCTTCACCAGCATCACCCTTCCCTACGCAGACACAGAGAAGGTGAGGATAATCAGGCAATTTTCCATCTCCAGTCAAAATGGCAGCTTTCCCTTTGGTTACACATTCCAAATAACACGAAGATTGCTCAGTTTCCTTTGAATGCTCTACAAAAAACAACTGCCATTTCCCATCTGTGGCTGCTGGCTTCCTCCCTGCCCATTATCTTCACCCGAGGCCCATCCAGGCACGTTTGGAAAAGCATTAACCGATACTCATCCGACATGGAGCTGCTCTTCCCATTTCTTTCACTGTCTGACCAGCCCCTGGGGACAGCGCTGAGGGGGATTTGGGGCTGCTGTGGTGTTTCTGCTTCTCTGGCAGCCCACTATTGCCATTCAGCTGCTCCATCACTCGTGCTCTTTCCAACCTGATCCTGAGCACATACACATCTTGCTGAGGAGCCAACACAGGAACAGCGATGAATTGTAGTAAAACGCAGTATGTGAGGATGCAATTTTGTCCTCACTTTCAAAATAGCCACAAAGCTTGCATGAGATCCAGAATTTTGCTTGCATTCTGGTTAATAAATTAAAAAAAAAAATTAAAAAAATAAAAAAAAAAAAACAGTCACCACAGTCCATCACTCCTTCCTTCAAGTGTCACACTGAGGTGCTCAGCACCTTTCACCAGAATGGGAGCAGACCTGCCGAAAAAAATCAATTATATCTGACACACATGGGTAGATCTGTGAATGCAATTCAAGCCCACGAGCCCCATCCAATGCCTTATTGAATGGGTAGGATCACTTGTTAAGCTTGCATTCAGCTGCCAGCACTGCCCATTCCCAAATTTCATGGTATCCAAGAGCCAAGAGCTGGATGAGACCACCTCACCCCTTACTACTTCTGTTAGTGAACTTCAAAAATCACAAGAAAACAGCATAATGCATGAGGGTGTGTGTGTGACGTCCCTTAGGGAAGGGGGAAAATCGTCCAAACTGAAATAAAGGCAGGTTGGCACTGACAGCGCGCTTACATGCTCCACCAGCTGCCAAACTGAGAAGAAGCAATATTCCCAGCGCAGCAAGGCACAGCTCTCAACTCTCTCTTCCAAGTTAAAATCTTTAAGGAAGCAAATAATTTACAGGACATCTGTGACGCTAAACCCACACCAAAATCTGAGTAAACAGCAGCGCAAGCCAGGCCTGCCTTGTTATCAGCTCTGCCGAAAGCACTGTTTATTAGCACTCTAACTAGCTGGTGGCAACGTCCCTGGAACTGATTAAAAACCTAGAGGAAAAAGAGGAGGGAAAATGGCACTATGCTGTGCAAGAAGGCTTTATTCTTTTCAGAAAAGATGGCACAAGCACGGAGGCTAATGTAGCCAGTAATATTGCCTGCCACACGCGCTCTTATTTCCTTGTATTCTCCTCCTGTCAGCTGAAGGAAATGGTTAATCAAAAGTCCCCACAACACTGGTGAGGAAAGATTTTTTTTTTAAGAAAATAAACACAAGAGATGAAAACTGTTTCTCTGTGACAGTCAGAGGGCTTTTTATTATTTCCTAATATTTTCAGTCTGCACCCCGAGAGGAGGCAGATCGCAGCATCACAGCCCCACCACCTGCAGGTGTCCAGGAGGAGCAGCAGACGAGCAGGCTGAGGGGATGCTCTGCGATCCAGCCGGGGGAACCCTGTCTGCCAGAGAGGCCACGCAAAAGGGGATTGCCACCAGCCCCACAAGGCTTTCTCCAAAAGGGCTCTGAGGGGCTTAGTCTCACTCAGCCGCACTGAACCTCTTGCAAACTGTAAAGCAATAAGGAAGGGGAAAACCTGATTTGGAAGCAATTGTAAATGTTTTTCAGCCACTTCCCAGCCTCTCCAGGTAGGTTTTTACTTTTTTTTTTTTTTTTCCCAATTTAATCACCCGTTTGGTGTACAGAGAGCGGCACCTCGCGAGGGAGAGCCGAAGTGCTGCCAGCTCAGAGCTGCGGCCTTGCAGCAGGGGGGGCAAGGACGGGGCCAGAGCCCTTCATCCTATAATCATGTGGCAGCTGGGGGATAAAAGGGGATAAGTGTGACACTGTGAAGGAATGACAGAAGGAGAGAGACTAACAAAAGGAGGGAGAAGAGTCAAAAGAGAAAGAAAAGTGGCAAAAAAAAGAAAAGTGGGTCTTTAAGGTCCCCTCCAGCCCAAGCCATTCTGCGATTGCACCTCGCTACGAGGGGATCAATAGCTGCCCCGGCTGCCCAAGGCCTGCACAAGTGGCCAGGGGACAGCCCCAGGCACTGTGCTTACCAGAAAAGCCATTATTGCAGTTGCAGAAGGCTTTGGGACAAGGTGAAGTTGGCCGCACCTACCAGCAGCAGCTGGAAGCAGTTTGGGTCTGTGCCCATTAACGTGGTTTAACACTCGCACACACCTGCCCTGCATGGCACAAGGTGCAAGTTCCAGGAGGAGGAGGGAGCCCTGGGGCAGCACTAAAACCCTTCAGCTGGAACAAAAACCTGACTGTGCCAGCCCTTGGACCCAGGCAGTGCTGCAGGGGGGCTGCTGTGCCTGGGCACCAGCAGCCAACTGGGTGGCCTCTCCCCCAGGAAGCTCCTTCAAGCCTCGCTGGAGCCACAATGATCAACCACCCCGGTTTTGTCACGCTTGCAAGCACATTTTCTGGTCCATGGGTTTGCTCTGCACCACCCCATCACCAGGCTAGGTCACTGAGCACCACTGTTTTACCTTGGGCAAGGGCTGCTCAGATGCTGGCAAAGCAGGAGGGCTCCTCCAGACACATCTCCCTATGCCCACGCACCCCAAGAAGCCTCTTGTTCCAGCCACAGGAACCAAAAATCCCCTTTCCCTCTGCCATCTTCACATGCCCTGGGCTCACTGTTCTCCTGGGGGGCACTGGCTGCTGTCCCACACCCGGACAAGTGTGGGGAAATGGGCTCGGGCCCAGACCCTACCCTGCCAGGGTGGGAGCTGAAGGGGTTCTCACAGGCCTGTTCATGTTTCTGCATGAAATACAAGCTGCTCAGTATTGTCCCCGGTCTGTCTAAGGTGCTGAAATCACCCCAAATACCCTTTTTTATTGTCACGCATGGCAATGGAGGGATTCATGCACGGCAATGGAGGGATTTGTCTTTTTCCTTTAAAGTCAGGCACGCTAAGCAGAGTGATGTTCTCACACCACATCAGGAATCAGCTCCTGACCTTGCCTTTCTCTGTAAATTGTCTTCCAGGCTCACAGCTAATGAAAGTCTATTACTGAGAGGCCACATAAATCCCCTAATATCCCTGGAACAAAGAGGGAAAATTAGAATTTCTTTCAGAGAAAGAAACCAGAATATGATGAATTCAGAAAGCCCAGCTGCTCTCTGGGAAAAAAATGACAGCAGTTGCTCCCAAACTGAAGTATGTACGTGTGAAGGGGAGAGTGGTTTGGTGGAAACAAATGAGGAAGAAAGTAGCTGGACGAGACCTGAGAGAGTCACTCAGATGGGAAAAACTGGGAGAAAAAAAAAAAAAAAAAAAAAAAAAAAAAAAACTTTCTGCATCTTGTCAGTGTGTCTTAGAATTTGTAATGTTTTGTTTGATGTAATACAGATCGGCAGAGGAATTTGCCATAAATATGTTTTACAGGGCATGATATCTGTTTGAAGCACTGATGGCATTTTCCACACCCCATGTTTGTCACGACAAGTGGGGAGGGAGCTGCAATTTCACCCCTGACCCCCTGCTCTTGGCTCCGCTGCTCGGGCAGCCCTCGGGTTGCGACAGCCGGCACCGGGCGCTTGCACAACCGCCGGGACAGGCAGCACGGGCAGGGCTGGACCCTGGACAGCCGGACAGAGGGCCGGGCGGTGGGAGCTGCCCGCAGCCCTGCCTCCGGGGCAGCCAACCGGGGCAGGAGGCTGAGCACACCCCCGGGCAAAGTCCAAGCCCGGCTCTGGCCACTGGAGGAAGGTGCCAGAAGGAGGTCGGCATGTGGTGGGGTGGTGTCTTGGGGCACTGAGGGATGGGTTTGGCCATCCCACCTGGGGGTGGTGGCTCATGGTGACCTCATGGTGGCTCATGGTGGCCAGGGGAGGGTCAGGCTGGAAATGAGGGGACATTTCTCCTCAGAGAGTGGACAGGTTGCCCAGGGAGGTGGTGGCGTCACCGTCCCTGGGGGTGTTCAAGGAGGGGTTGGACGTGGTGCTTGGGGACACGGCTCAGTGGGTGGCAGTGGTGTTTGGTGGCTGGAACTGGCGATTTGGGGACCATTTCCGACCCCACAGCCCTCAGGGCTATCATGGCGCCCTCACGGCTGCGTGGGCGCGTTAGCGAGGGGCGGCGCCGCGCACCGCCCCGCCTGCCTGCCCCTGCCTTATACGGCGGCGCCGCGAGCCTGAGCTCCCCCCGTGACGCGCGTGGCAGCGCCCCGCCCCGCCGACGTCAGCGCTGGGGCTCTCCGCCGAGCCCTGGGCCGGGCGCTACCACTCTGCGGGCCGGGGGGGGGAGGAAGGACGGGTGCCGGTGCCGGTGCCATGTACCAGGGCCCCGCGCGCTGCCTGTGCCCGCTGCTGCGCCGCGCCGCCACCGCCAGCACCGCGCCGCCACCGCCCCGCGCAGGTGGCACCGGGGAGGGGGGCAGCGGGGCGGGCACCGCGACCTTGCGGGGGGCCCGGCGGGCGCCTCACGGCTTCTCCTCCTCCTTAGGGTGCCCCATGGGGGGCGGCGGCAGCCGGCTGTACGGCGCGCTGGCACAGACGCTGAGCAGCAGCACCGGCAGCAGCGGCACCGGCAGCAGCGCCGCAGCCGCAGCAGCGCCCCGGGAGCGCCGCGGGCAGCCCGAGGCGGAGCCGGAGCCCCTGGAGGCGCGGGAGCTGCTGGCCCAGTGCCGCCTGGTGCTGCGCCGCCGCCCGCCGCGCTGCCGCCGCCGCTTCGTGGACCTGCGGCAGGGAGCGGCCGGCGGCCCCCGCCCCATCCGCGTGATGCAGTGGAACATCCTCGCACAAGGTAAGCGGCACAAATTCACCCCCCCCCCCACCCCGGCCGGGCACCCCCTCAGCCCCCCTGCTAACCCCTGCCCACCCCCGCCCCTACTTGCAGCCCTCGGGGAAGGCAAGGACAACTTCGTGCAGTGCCCCATGGAGGCCCTGAAGTGGGAGGAGAGGAAGTGCCTCATCCTGGAGGAGATCCTGGCCTACCAGCCCGACATCCTCTGCCTGCAGGAGGTCGACCACTACTTCGACACCTTCCAGCCGCTGCTCAGCCGCCTGGGCTACCAGGGCACCTTCTTCCCCAAGCCGTGGTCGCCGTGCCTGGACGTGGAGCGGAACAACGGGCCCGACGGCTGCGCCCTCTTCTTCCTCAAGGACCGCTTCGAGCTGATCAACAGCGCCAACATCCGCCTCACCGCCATGAAGCTGAAGACCAACCAGGTGGCCATCGCCCAGACGCTGAAGTGCCACGAGACCGGCCGGCTCTTCTGCATCGCCGTCACACACCTGAAGGCCCGCACGGGCTGGGAGAGGTTCCGCTCGGCGCAGGGCTGCGACCTGCTGCAGAACCTGAAGAGCATCACCCAGGGGGCAAAGATCCCGCTGATCGTCTGCGGGGACTTCAACGCGGAGCCGACCGAGGAGGTCTACAGGGAGTTTTCCAACTCCAGCCTCAACTTGAACAGCGCGTACAAGCTGCTGAGCCCCGACGGGCAGTCGGAGCCGCCGTACACCACCTGGAAGATCCGGCCCTCGGGAGAGTGCCGGCACACACTGGATTATATCTGGTATTCCCAGCACGCCTTGAACGTAAACTCAGCCCTGGGCTTGCTGACTGAAGAGCAAATTGGGCCCAACAGGCTGCCCTCGTTCAATTATCCTTCAGATCACATGTCCCTGGTGTGTGACTTTAGTTTTAACCAAGACCCTGACAGACTCCTATAACTTGTTGGAATGCCACCCGGTATTGCAGTGTCTTAATTCACTACTGTTTTATTTTACTGAGACCTTTCGAAGCTGTTAAAGATGAGGAAGTACTGTTGACTAAACATTCTCTCAGGCACTTGTTTGGAGTTACGCTTGCCCTTCAGAGCTCGTTCATCTGTAGCCTCTGAGGGAGGAAGAGAGGAGTCGGTGTTCTCGAGGTGGTGGTGGTCTTGCCGTATTAGGGTGTGAAAACTGGAAGGGAAACAAGTTTTATCCTTTCACTAACCCCTGTGTCTAAGGATGTAATCCTCTAATGAATGCGGAGGCCTGAGTATTTAAATTAAAGCACTTGTGTTTGTAAAACAACTTGCCCTGGCAGCATGCTAATTTTGTTTATGTTAGGCTTGTGCCAGTACCAAAGGGAACAAGGCTCGACTTCTCAGTCAGATTCTCCGACCTCTCTCTGTTGCAGTACAAAGGAAGGTTAATGCAGTTCAGACATGAACAAATCTGAGAGCCTATTAGTGTAGTCTGCTAATTTTTACATGACTTAAGATAAAGATTGTATTCAAAGTGAATAGACAGCACAGTGTAAGGGAGGCCCCCTCGGGCAGGAGCAAGTGAGGAGGCAGAGGCTCACTGCTGGGTGTCACACAGTGATAGCCTCGCCTGCCCAAACGAGCACGCGTGTGTCCCTGACACACAGGGCCTGTAGCTAAACACAGTAACTGGCACCTTTGTCCCTTTGGTACTTCCCTCCAGAGGGCATGCCTAACCACAGAGTATTTTCTCATCTGCTTCAAGCATTACTTTTCTAAATGGTTTAAAGTTGTCTCGTTAACTTTGCAGTTTCAGTAAAGGGCCAATCTCTCTGTTGAAAGACTTCTTTTATTTATCTTCAGAATCTAAAGCTACACTGGAATCTTATTAGGAGATAAAACCTATTTATTGAGGAAATTTGGTGATCCTGTACCTGACCTGAAATCATACAGCGGCAGCCTTCAGGAGCACGCACAGATCCTTTCTGTGGCCCAGTGCCCAGGCCATGACAGAGGTGGGGTTGTGTGGTAACTCTTGTGCGTGGCGTGGTGCTCAGTGGTATGATGTGGGTATTGCGTAGATGGATTGCAAATATGCCTCTGTGCCAGAAAAGGGCAGAAAAGGTAGAAGAGAGACCAATAGCTGGAGTTGGGCTGACGTTTAGATAGCTTGGAGAGACGAGGCAGAGCAAATAAAACGGTACTTCCATGTAAAGTAAAGACTTAAATGTTCTGGGTGTTTGTTAATAAAATTCCATGGAAAAAAAGTAATGTCTCTACTGCCATCTTTTTTCACTTCCCTATCATAAATGGGTGATCTCAACTGGTGACTTTCCTAGCTTCAAATTAGTAGCAATGCCACAGTTTCCAGACCTACTTCCCTAACCCTGCGGTCCTAATCTTACAAATTGCCTCAACTGCTCTGACTTCATGGCAAGTGGTGTTTCTCAAGCTCACATTCCCAAACTTCACAGCAAGCCTGGAGGGAAAGGTGTTACCTGTACAAAAGTTAAGCTGATTTCTCCTCGAGCTAATGATGAAGTCTAGACCTTACATTACTGCAAGTATTCCTCTTCCAACAGTTGTCTGCAGCCACAACCCCTGCCAGCACCCATCCAGAGCTGCACAGCAGGGTGCAAGGATTCCTCCCTGAGGGCACTGCCAAGCACAGCACAGCTGACTCCTCGCACCAGGCAGCTCTGTTTGTCATTTAACTTTTAAAACATCACCTGAAGAGCAAGAAAAGACAGGTGACTGCTTTCCACAACCCATAAGTTACTATATTTGTGTTCCATACTAATCTGAAAAATATAAAAACACCCCACTTAGGCAAACTCCTCAAGTGCTGTGCTGCACAGCTGTAGCACAGGGGCTATGCTGCTAACCCTGGGCAGGATGAGGGCCATGACTGCAGATTCATGACTGCAGATTTTGTTGAACACTGTTAAGGGGTTGCTCTGGGGGAGATCATGGACCAGAGGTTCAGATTCCAGTGTTAGCAACCAGATTATGCAGCGCCAACTTTCAAAAACAAACCCAACAAAAAAGCCCCTAATTTCTATTTTTCCTTTGTGTACCAGCCCAAGCCAAGCTGCAGCACCGACACCGCTCCCATCGCCACTCCCAGAGGGGGATAGAGGTATTTGGGTGGTTCTTACACCATTTTACTGAGACCCTGCTTTTAAACAGGAATTGTGTGGGGACAAACAGCGTGATTTCTAGGATGACTGCAGAGCCTTTCTGAAGTAAAACAGGCTGGGACTCTTATTTCACCCCAGATGCTCGACATTAAGTGTCCCTGCTTCATGTCCTTACAGGGCAATTTTGAAGGGATACGGGGAGGGGGGATGTGAAAATCACACCTCCCTGCTAGAACACAGCAGTGGACGCTTTCCGATACATTTTAAGGAAAGGCAGACAAGACTCAGAAATTAACTGGTGATTTCCCCGTCAGTTTCAGCCTTTTTCCAGTACTTGCTATAAAATATGCTCTTGCAAATGGACTGTTTTGGAAAGCTTAAGTGAAATATTGCCCTTGCTTTTGTTTTACTCACCAAGAGGCAGGCCTGCAGCAGTGCAATGCTTTTGCCTGCTATAAATATCAGTACAGTAAATATTTTTCACAGGAAGGAGGAGAAAGGGTTTTAATTATTTTTTTTCTTGTGCAGCAGTATGACTCTTACAATAAAAATTTCTTCAAAGCCCTTCTTGTAGCTGCCTGCCTTATAAGCACACCAAGGCTAGAAGTCTCAACAGATCCCTTGCTCTAATCTTGAATAGAAGCTGCATTGGCTTTAGCAGTGGTGATTTTTCCCCTGCCCTCAAGCTAGCCGAGGGAAGCAGTGACCCACTTCGTTAATTTGCTGAAAGGCAGAAGCTGCTGCAAGCTTATTAAAAAGCTAGCTGCCTTGGATAACAATTAGATCAGAAGTAGATACTGTCACTTGCACCTTTCCCATTTAATAAGCTTAATACCTACTATTTGATGGCTCTACAAGGCAGAAATTGAATTTAGCTTGTTCTGGCTGTGAGCACCTTCCTACACAACCGAGATCCCCACTGCATGTGTCACGGTACGAGCTGAGGCTTCAGGCACCCTGCCACTTCCCCACCAACTACCTGACCACCTCTGGCTCACTGATCCATGATCAGCTCAGACATAATTCTCCAAAGTCCAAAAATTGATTAAATCAATTAGCGGAGGACCCCTAAGCCTTCCCCAGCAGCATGCTGTACTCAGCTCGCTGGAGTTGTGCCAAGGCACAGAACCCTTCACTGAAGCACTCAACCTGAGATGCCAGCAGAAGTTTTTGCCAAAAAAAAAAGAATTTTGGTTACAGGTTGGAACCTTGCTCTTCTGCAGCTCAGCTGTAGAAATCCTCAGGGAGAGGCTGAATGCCTCCTGTAAGCACGTCTCATTACCAAGATGACACAATTCTGGAGAATAACTCATCTCAGATTAATTTAGAGGAGCCACACGCACACAGACAAGCAATGCTTGCCTGCACCTAGGCAAACACATTGAAATCCCTGCCTGTGAAAGGCTGTCTGTATTTAGATCTAACAGCTAAATATTAAAAAAGAGAGAGGGGTACAGAGGCATACAGTTAACAAAAAGGGGCTCTGCTGTCTGAAGCCTGGCTGAGCACCCCTTCCTTCTCAGTTACAACACATCTTCCTACAGATCCAGACTCCCACAGCACCTAACACATCTGATAAACATCCCCGGGCAGCTGGTACACAGTGTGCTGCTCACTGCGTGGCCAGGGGAGAGAGCCAAAGCACCGCCACCAGGCACAGCAGGGGCAGTAGCTGCAGCACGTTGGGGCACGGCTGCGGGCAAGCAGCAGGGAGCTGCTCCTCCATTCCTTTCATTCCTGCCATTACACCACAAAGTCCTGGATCTAACTTAAGAGAAGGAGGTCGTCAGCTGGAAATCCTTTCCAGGAAGGCACTTTGGCCCCAGCTGACCTCCAGCGCATCTAAATTAGGTGTGGGAAAGGTCTTAACTACAAATACTCCGGCGATATACATTTCATGCGGTGAGATACTGCGTCTTTTACACAAGATCAAATAACAGCCGTTTAAAAAAGTGTTTCTTACAGAAAAGACAAACGTGGGTTTAAAAATACTATTGATTTTCTCCGTGTTGTCATCTAGATCCTATCTGTTCTACCTCCACAGTATGCCTGATTGCCTGCCTGCCTCTCTTTGTACAGCTCCATCTCCCTTTGTCCAGAAGAGTTGCCTCACAAACTTCCCAATGAGCCTACCCATTGCCCAGCTTCCTTCTGCTTCCCTTTCCAACCTACCTCTTCCTTGGCAGCACAAATCCTCTTCCTTCTTGTACACTTCCTCCTGTGACAGTCTTTGTCCTCTACTCCCAGGCTCGGAAACACAGTTCATCTTTAACCTCTGCTTCTTTGGATTAACTGCTGGTGGAAGGGATTGCTGCCACCTACACCAAACTCATTTTCCTGCTTCAGGTTGTTCATTCATTTGTTCTTAAACTCTGCTTCCCTAGAGTACAAAAAAAATCCTTTCTCCATAGGCTTCTAAGTTTCCCACAGGCTGGTTTGGCTGTATGGAGCTATCCCCACATTTCATTCCAAGGGAAGAATGGGGCTTACTGCTAGGACTCTGCAGGTAACTCCTTCTTCTGCATTAAAAGCTAACATGAAAAAATGAACTCTAGTGCAACTATTTAACACTGGCCTCCTTTATCACTACTCAACACCTCAGTTCTGTATTTCTGTTAAAACTGCTCCTCCAGGCATGAAGTACCTACATGGTCACTTAGCCTTTTATGACTTTGAGATGACCCACGTCCCTGCTGCAAAGGCTTTCCAGAGCATCTCGCTAGGAACTTGGGGTTCCTCTGGGCACCTGGGTACCCACAAGGTGAAGCGACGCTTCTGTGTTGTTTGCTGTCATACCCCCACGTGGATCCTCATGAAAACAGGGCAAGCTGCCATGCACCTATTTTAAGGAACGCTCTTGCGCATGGGCTGTAACTACCGAGTAATTCACGAACTGCGTGTTCTCACCCGAACCTACCCTGCAGTGATGTATCTTGATACTCACAGCCTAAGTGCAACTATAAATGTAAACCCTATTTAGATCATTACTTCATTCAGAGAGGAAAAAAAATATTATCTAAAATCATTTACGTGTGCAGAAGCTGAAATATTTACAGTTGGAGATGTCAAAGATAACTGCATCAAAAGAAGCAGCAGTGCAACTTCCTATTTCTCTTTCCTTACAGTTTCTACCTACCGCTACTTTCTACTCGCCTCAGTGAGATCAGAGAGATGAGCACACTCGAGTAGCTGGGTCTGCTCACTTCCACCTTGACTTTGCAGTGCAGCCTTAGGAAATTAAGGTGTAGCTGTAGGAATATTAAGTAGTTCACAGAGCTCTCGAAGTTATTGATTCTCAGAGTCATTTAAGCAAACCCTGTTTTCTTTGCATTAAAGCAACTGAGAGTGCACATAAAGTTACCACCTGTCAGCTGGAGGGCAGGAACTTCTAAAGCTACTGAAGTAGAAACTGCAAGTACTCATGTGATTAGCTACAACGCAAGAGCACTGAGTATGCTCACCCACCTAAAAAAGCACAGGAGAACTAGACCCCTGTCAGAAGTTACCTCACCAACTACTGCAAGCTTCTCAGATACTTCCGTGAAAAATATTTCAGTGTACTGTGTGGGAGAGCTGCTCAGCCATTCAGCGTATAGGAGTATTGGGGGGGTTCCAAATTTCCACGCTATGTCAGCTATCTTAGGCTGAATGCCTAGAAGATTTCAAATAAGCAGAAAAGAAGGTTAAGAGATGAAACCAAAATATTAAAAATAAAAAGCAGACCAAACAATTAAATTTCATTTCTATATTTCATTAAAACCTACTTGAATACACTTTGAAACAAGAGTACAACAAAATAGAATATACTTCAAATGTTGAATATACAAACTATTATAGTTCATTCTGAACACTGGTACTTCCCTCTTTAACTAAAAAAAAATTTACAGGTTTAGAACTACCTGACAAAAGCTCATGCTGGGTGTGACCTTTCAAGTGACAGAGTAGAGCTGAAACTGAAATGTATGCACAGATGTCAAGGCTAAGTGAGAGACACAGGCATATTACAGCAAAAGGCCAAAAGCCTGCTGCCATTTTGTCCACAATTAAGAAATTTAGACAGACTTTAACTACCATACAAAATATGTTACATGTAATTCTATAACAATACTGTGCTAGGTACAAGATTCTTTAAAAATTTGTTTTTAATAAAAAAGCTTTACACAAACAAGCCATTAGCTTATTTCAAGAAAGATAACTGAAAATCAGTCTAAGGCTTTCGTTTTAAATCTGCTTAAGCTATGATACAAAAATCCCTCTAGGTTTCTGTCTTCTTTTAGAAGCTCTTAAATCTCCTCTTATATTTCACATTCTACAATACCTAGTAGCAGAATTTTTCACATAGCACCAGTTGAGTACTGTGGGCACACAGTAGTGATTGCTGGTTTGCATATAAAACGCACCGAATTTGCCATTTTTAACAATGAGACTTTCCTCTCCCCCTGAAAGCTAAAGACCAAGGCAAACCTCTCACACAGCTCTTTTTTAGTGTTCCAGCTCTTAGTGTAACTTGATAACGTAGTGAACTGTTTGGTCCCTTTTCAGTCTCTCTATCATTCCTTCTCCATAGGTTCAGCCGTTTCCCAACTGGAAGAGGCAGTTTCTGTCAGCATAGCAATGTGGTTCAATTCCCACTGAAACACGGGAAAATATAATTTTTTTTTCCAGTAAGTCTTCAACATACGCGTGTTTATATAACAGTTCCAAACTTTCCGTTTCAACTTGGTGATCGCGTCCACTTCCCTCCCCCAATTATGTCAGTATAACCAAACGAGTAACAGTCTAGAAGTCCACGCAGCCTGTTCTTCATTTCTCGCACGTCATGATTCCTTCTGTTTTCACTGCTACAGGAAGGGCAATAGCTGAGGGCGTACTAACTACTACTACGTGGGTTACAGTCTTGCTTCCGTCTGCCGGCTTCTCTTCTTGTACAAGCTGCAGCGTTTTCACTTCCCGTTCCTGTTTTATAGCTGCTGTGTCTGATTTAACTTCTGGATTTTTTATAACCGCGCTAATGACCCTGGGAGGAGTCTGGCTGGATGCCTGCTGAGCAGGCACCGATAGTCTCATTACTGGTGTCCCGTGAGCTATAGACACTGGGGTTAGTGCTCTCACAGCCAGCGGGGTTCCAACGATGTTAATACTTCCCGACCCTGTCAGGCCCGTTTTCGTTTGTAACTGACACTGTGTGAGTTGCGTGGCGGGGATTGTAATGATTTTGGCAGGCTGCATTGTGATTTTGTCTCCGTTTTCAGCAGAGGTTGGCATCACAGTAGGGATTGTCTGGATTACTACCTTTGGAGTTGTCGCTGTTGTTGGACTCGTGTTGGTTATTAGCGGCGACCCTGCGTTTACTGACTGTACTGCCACAGTTGAAATTTTCTGTCCCAGAGAGGTCATTACAACAGGCACTTGCATTGCCACTCGTACAGTCCTGCAAAATAAAGACATATGTTTAAGTCAAAACACTGGGTAATACTAGTAAAGCTGAAAACGGAGATACACAAATCCAGAATGTGAAGGTTTTTAATAGGTTCTTAAAACCTTTTGTGCATCCATCATGTTTGGAAATTTAGCAGCATTTATCTCTCTCTTCACTTCCTCCTACATCATTTTAAAATATGCCTGAGGGCAAGCACGTTGACAGTCAGCTCTGATCTCAACTTTCACAGTATTTACCATATTCCATTGCTGCTTGCAAATCAGAAAACAATTCCAGCATTTATAGTGTAAAAACAAAACCTAAAAGACAGTTTCCCAGCCAAAAGACTCCCTGCCGTTAGCAAATGACAAGCCCAAGCCATGGCAATACAAACCTGGGAGCTGTTGTTGCTGGGACAGTAGTAGTGGTAGTTGAGGGATGAGATGATGATGTATCATGCACTGGTGAGGCAATATTCACGACTCTGGTGACTGCTTTTTCTGTTCTGGTACAGGTTAACTGAGACGAATTTTTTCCTCCACGTGCAGACGTTGCTGCTTTTAAAAGGTTTTCCGCAGATAAAGACACTCTCTCCAATGACTTTTCATCTGTAGGCATTGACAAATCTTCATTGCAGGATTCATTTTTGTCATCATCTATGACAACTATGTTTTTTGGCATCTCCTTAAACTGATAAACAAGCCTCTGTCCCTCAACTTTTGCCAAGATTCCTCTTTGATAGTAGTATCTGCAAGAAAAGTACAATTTAGTAGTAGTACCATGGCAAATTTTAAAGAAAAGCTCATTCTGTGCTAACAGGAAAACATTCACAGCAATACCTAACACGTGAGAAGGTACAGAAAGAAGCTGGCAGACAATACTGACATAATAGCTAGATCCTCCAGATAAAAAAAAAAAAAAAAGAAAAAAAATGAAAAATGACCTTTTACACATGAACTTCAGAGTTTAAATTGCAAGTTAACTGGTAACAAAACGCAGTAAGATCTGCAAGACTGCTGCTTTTTACACAGACAAGTCAGCAAGTGGACAAAAATCTTAAACTTTTCAGAATTTGCACTATTGCTACGGGCAAAATTATAGTAGCAAAGCTAAGCATATAGAATATTTTACCTCAAAGCTCTCCCCATAGTCTCATAGTTCATGTCAGGTTTGTTTTTGTGTTTTCCCCATAGTTTGGAGACGGCTTTGGAGTCCACAAGTTTAAAGATCCCCTTCTCTCGCTGAGTCCACTTAATGTACCGAGGACAAGTATTTTTGTCCTGGAGAAGGTCCAGGAGAAACTCCCATAAGTATGTTGTATTACCTATAATCAGAAAATATATGAATATGAGAAACCCGCTTTTAAAGACAACAGAAAGTTCTCCATATATAGGTAACTCTGAATGGCCTGAACTGCAAGCGAATGCTACGCAGAGAATAGTGCAACCTGCAAGAGTTCATTCAGTCTGTTTAGTAAAGCTTCCATAAATATTTACATTCTGAAAGGAGCTAATCCAAGTGAGCTGCTATATAAGCACAGGAACCTCTTCAATTCAGCACACATTCTCAGTTCCTGAGGAGAAAAAAAAGCATGAGAGTGCTCCAAGTCATTAGAACCTACAGCTGCTCAGCAGAGAGGAAGAGAGCTCGTAATTTTCTTGTATTTTCTTAAGCAGGGAATGGAAATACCAGTGCATTTTACGATGCTGAAGGATGGACAAGAAGATATAAATAAATTTTTAAAGGCATACAAACTTCAATAATAAACCATCTCAAACTGCAATAGGGCCATAACCTCCTGCCCAGGATCTTCCTGCTTTCTTGTGCAGGACTTCAGCACCAAAGGAGCTCTCACACCTGTTGCTGACAGCCCCACATCCTGACCCAAATCTACCCCGCAGAGTGACCAGTGCCCTGCTAGGTGCAAAGCCCATCCCACTACTCCCCACAAGTATTCACATGGATGAAATGCCATGGACCTTTCTGTAATTTGGGGGGTACAGAAGGAAGTCAGCCTACAAAAGATGAAACAAACAGACTTCTGAAGTATTATAGGGCTGTACAATTTTCACTGGAGAAGCCCCAAAATGGGGTTCAGGATGATGACTATCAGAATGGCATAAAACATAATATGGGGGTTGTCTGGACACTGACTATACCAGTTACACCTAGGAAAAGGGGTAGGAAAAACAAAGAAATACCACAGATCACATTCCTATTTGGAGAAGACTGCTGAAACAATCCAGGAAGGAAAAACCAAGACAGAGCTACAAGAACAACCACCTCAGAATGGTAATCCCAATTCTCTCCATCATGCTTCCAAACCCCAGCAGGTGCCACAGGCCAAAAATAAACACATTATAAAGTATTTTTGTGTGTGTGTGCAAAAGGTCATTAATACCTGAAATTTAGTAGCCCAGCATAGCATTTGTTATGCCGTGCTGAAGACAACTAAATATGCACTAAGATGGGTTAAGGACCACTGTTGCAGACTCCAGGTCATTAGCTGTCTTTGAAAAACCTCAAAGGAGAAGAAACTATAATTTCCATCTTCTGGATAACCACCTCAGAGACAGACCATAAATGTACTTCATTAAGTTCTCCAATAAACAACAAGTACTGAGTCAAGAGCTATCAAAATTCAGCTTCTGCTGTCAATTTCAGAGAAATCTGAATAGGATCTATATGAGAAAAAGAAATCAAGAAGAAAACTCCAGAATCCTGGAAACATCCCAGATAAACTTAATGCTCTATTTTAGGTACAGGAAGGATAATTTTGACAAACTGCATATAACAAATGACCAGTAAGCTCTCACACCAGGAAGACTTTTACTAGTGAAAACATAGTAACTTGCAGCATATTCCTTGGAATTAATCCTTTATTCTTCCCCTTTTAGCTCCTCAGAAACAGAATTCCTGGGTTCACCAAAAAACCCTGTAGAGGTCTGCAACAGATTCTTTGCAGAAACAAAAGTGGGCTACAGCATTTAGAAGCAAACATGAACTTCAAGAGAAATCATTCCCTGAAGTGCCTAATTTTTCTGCTGGAACAGTGCTGCTGACTCAACAGTTTTTTTCTTTTCCCTCCTACTTGTTACTGACCTAAGTAATTTCTTTCCACAGGAAGGCTGTGGGATAGTTATACTACCCAGAAGCACTCTGCTACGCCAGTAAGTTCCAGCAATACCACAGGCATCCTGCTCTGCCAACTGTAGCTGCAATGCATTTAACACAAAAGCTAATTTTAGAAACGTTTAATACAATTTTGAACCATTTTTTAAGCCCATTTTCCCTAGAACGATTACTTCCCTAATACTAGGAATCCAAGCCTACAGACCCCTGAGGAACACGAAGACATGGCTGTAGAACATATAATCTGAGTAAGTTTACATCTGGGTCACTCTTAAGCATCTGGAAGCCCAGCCTAGTAGAAGTGAACGCGTACTGCACGTGGCCAGGGAGAGAGAAGTCTCCTGTTAAGAGCACGCAGTTCTCAGTTCCACTCCTAGGAGGTCCCCAGCTCACCAATACTAGGAGCAGGCACTGAGCCAGACACGACTGTTACCTGTCTGCCTTAGCTTCGTATAGAGCAGATTTTGCACAATGAAAGACATTTTTGTGGCTGGCTGATCATTACAACTGCCAGCTATTTAAGAACGTCAGCCGTGGTCTCAAAATAGAAGGATTAATAGCCAGAAAGTATGCGACTAACACAAGGCATCGTGTGCAGCAGCAAACTCTCACATTCGTACCAGCATCTATGACGGGAGGCTCCAGGCCCGTTTTGCTTCCTCCAACGGAAGGAAAAATCTCCTGCAGCTTTATGCTAGCTACTACACTTAAAGAGTATTTAAGCAAAGGAAAAAACAAAGTAAGAAAAGAGAAATTAGACCTAAACTGCCAATCCTGTAAGTGAGGACTAATAATAATACTTTTATGCCACTGAATAAATAGTCTTCAGTTCCTCCTGTATAATAAAGTGAAGGGGGCAATTAAATCATATTTACAGCTGCTTCACTTTGCACCAGAGAGCATCAGGAACGCATGCAGGAACGTGTGCCTACAGACAACGAGAGATCCCCTTTCCAACTGTGCACAACCAGCTGTCCTCCTCCTCCTCAACTTAACTCTGTTGACAGTAATCAGCGCTAGGAATAATTCCTGGCTTTCCTAAAACATGCTACATGTAAAATAGCCTACATTTGCAAGTCATTTTTTTGAAATAAATAGTAAAAAAAAAAAAAGTAACAAATTATTTTGCAGGACATCAAGTTATCCTACATTAAGAAAGCAAGTGTATTTTATGCCAGCTCTAGAGTAAAATGAGAATGGAATAAGAACAACATATATTACAATGGTCCACAGAAATTTATCAAAACATAGTCACATCTCCCACTTCATGAAACAGAACAGCTAGAGAAAGAAATCACTGGTAGAGACAAAGACTGGACTGGACAGAAACACAGGCCTCCTTTCTCAAAGTAATTTGTGCAGCAAACTAGGAACCAAGCAGTTCACAAGTACTCCTCAAATAATAGAAAGTTCTAATAGCAAAATCAGAATTACAAAGAAAGCTTTAAGAATATTAAAATATATATATATTAAAATAAAAATCGAAGTATGTACTTTTAGGCACAACAAAGGTAAGGATCTGTGCCCTTCATCCAGGTCCGCTGCTACAGCCAAGACCAAAGCCAACAACAGTGGGCAATGCAGGGAAGTTGAACTACTTTCTGTACTGGTTTTCATGAGCTAGCATCCATTCTTCCTTAGCCTGCTCACAGGCATGACAACTCAGAAGCTGTACACAGATAAGGAATTAGGTGAACAGCAGAGACCGTGCTCTCAAAGAAATCTCTATCTATATCCATCTATATATCTCCCATACTGACAGCTGCGCAGTCCTTCAGCTAGCACACTGCTTCTGAAAACCACCAAAATCCATTTGCTGCAGCAAAATCTCAAAGCAGCGTTTAGTGGGAACTAGATCCATCTTCTACAGCTATAGCCAGGGTAAGAGCTGATGCACTGTACTGCAACTGAGAGGTAACCTGTCAGCAGGTGCACCGGCCTGTCTGACCGCTGGGCGAAGAGCCGGGGCTTACACACCACAAAAGGACTGCTGGTCATGAAAAACATTAAAAACACGTGTCCCTTCTGCAGTAAACCCCTCACTCAAGCAGCAGAGAAACATAGCATCATTTGTTTTTCCCTTTAAGCCAATCCGAATCTATTAGTCAAGCAACATATTCCCAGCTGAAGTTTGTGAATCAATTAAGAACACATTTCCAACCCTCAGCATTACAAAGGCCCATTAGCTGCTTCTGCTGGAGAACAAGCCTTTCAGTGGCAGCTTAACAAATTACGTGCCTAGCAACAAGACAACGCAAACCACAAAAGACAGCACGAGGCAATAAACGCAAAGCAAATGAAAATTCACAAAGCCTATTAACTGCACAGTGTACTAAGGGCTTTTAGGAAACAGTTGCGCACAGCCTTGTGCTACATCTTGTACAAACAACTTCAGAGACATCAAATGAAGTTAAAACTCTAACGAAGTCAGCGCAAACTCAGTCAGCGAACTTTTCAAGATCTCTGCTTTCCCTGTGACATTCAATACTTATAAACTTGATGATCTTAAAGACTTAATAAATGGAAAACTATACCTTTGCCTTCTCTAGGCTTCTTCTTGATACCTAGATCTGGAGAGCCATCTGAAATAGCCGACTGTTGGGTCTTCGGTTTACGGCCAGCTGCACACAAGACACAGAAAAAAAAAGATTGATCATATGCAGAATAAAACTATTTTGTAGTCTGACTCTGCTAAAAAAGCAGTTTGTGCATTTTTTATGCTATTTCCTTGCTACAGGTATGTACACATTTACATTCTTAGATTGCTAGTACTGCACATCCAATTTAATACAGTGTTTGCTTGCTTATTTCATAGGCAGCTTTAACTCAATTTCAGCTGCTGTAATGGCAGATGAGGTACGCACCAAACATATGAAGTAAATCTTCAATGTATTGCATGTTTTTAGTCCAGCATCTGCTTTTCTCTGAAACCTATTATTCCTCCTTCCTTCTGCTTTGTTTCTGAGGCTCTAGTGCGTGTGCTGACCAGAGCGTCTTTTTTCCTAAGAAATTTGTACAGCTGAAACCAGAAGCACTTCCTTCCACTTTGCATCTCTCCGTTAAAAGCTACAGACGAGCTTTTGCTTGGCGTGGGAGTTGTGCCGCGCAGGATTCGCATCCAGCAGAGCATTAAGGCAGCGACAGCCCCCACGGCAGCCTCCCTGGTGCCAGGAGCTCTGGGCAGTGCTGGAGGCAGCTCTGGAGGCTTACCTGCATTTGTGCGAGGCTGCCCCAGCACTCAGCAGGCTGGCAGGGCTCCCACACGCTGCCTCCTGCCCTCCGCACACCGCTCCGAGGCGGCTTAGCAGGGGACTCCTCAGCAGGCGGCAGGCTTAGAGCTGCCTGCGTTCCCTGTGCCAGGGAAATCCTCTCCCAGTGAGGCCTGCAGCTTCTTCATCTTTTTAAACTCCGGTGACCTTTTCACTCGAGGTAAACAGGCCCATGCAGGGAAGAGGATCCTACCTCAGGGCAGCAGACTGTAAACAGTGCAAGCTTCTGCCTTCAGTTCAAGGGAAGCAGCAGCGATTAACTCTCCTCCCTCGGGCACACGAGCATTAACTTTTGCTGATCAACAATATTCCTCACTAAACACTGACTTCAACGGGAATTAATTATGAAGACATAAGTTATAGCTCTGTAACCACGGCTGAATGACCTTACACATGTAACAGCTGGGATTTAGACCACTTAATAGGAAGAGATACTTACGAAATGCTGTTCAGAAAGTTTCTGAACTTTCTGAGCAGAGCCCTGTAACTTCATCTGCTCAGTAATGACCATTCAAACAGACAATGGAAAATAAACAAGTGGTTTAAATCCAATGTACAGCTACAAAAAAGCAGTAATCATTTTCTTGCTTATGTCATTTACTGTTGTCTGCTACGCGCATGTGTTTTCACCAGATCTCAGACTTGCAGATCTCAGGTTTATACCACTTTATCATGACATGGCTTTCTTTTTTTCCTGAACTAGAAGCAAATCTTAGCACGTCTGTGTCTGGAAGCCCTAATTAAAAAAAAAAAAAAAAGCATTCCTGTGGCTAAGTGAATTATACTGGTGCCTGTAAGAAAACTGCTAGTCCAGAGAGAAACCTTATCAGGTGCCAACCCTTCAGAGCAACCCTATTTGGCAGCTGAATGCTCAGACCTGATCAGTGTCTTCTCCAAGCCGTACCAATCAGACTAATAAGGAATTTATCTTGCCAGGAAGATCTTGTACTGACTTTGTAAACTAATTTATGTTTTTTCCCTGCTATTTCATTGGAAGATCACCGAGACCACCCGCTCTCCAAATATATCCATATTTCAGAGAAACAACATTTACCCACTCAAGTCCACTTTTAATCCTTCTTCACCCTTCCTTCACTCTGTAAGCCTCAAAAAACAGTGAGCAGTTAAATAGAAAAAGACATTCTCTTCCTGAATGGCTTGGTGAAACGTATTTTCTTGCTACTTCTTGTTGCTCTCACAGCCTTATTCTCTAGGAATTCACACTGCAGACTTCAATCAATCTGAATAAATGATCAGAGAAATCAGATAATCTAACCTACCTACACCCCTATCGACTGCATCAACCGAGGCTGTGCACGTAAGAAATAAATTTTGAGACTGTTGCTCTGAAGAGCCATACACACCTTTTTTCTTTTTCATCGGTTCATGGATATCAGGGGAAGTTGGAACAGGAGACGCATCCATTGGTTCAGACTCCTCCGTTGATACCTCCACCACAGTTTCTGTGATTACATCCGGCCTCATGGCTGCATGGATAAATTCTGGGGTTGACACACAAGGAGGGACAAAAACTTCCACTGTGAAAACAGACAAGAAAAAAAAAAAAAGAGCATCCGATGAAGTTTCTACCCAATTATTTTAATGTATCTGTAAATGTAGAATAGTATTGCAAGATGTAGAATAGTATAGCAAGATTCTATTCCAACAAACTATCATGTAGAAAATCAATCCCCAAAACATGCACACCTGTGAGTACCGTTAGGCATAGGCAAAGTATTATCAGAGAAATAGCGTTTAGAACTAAACTCAGCTTTAAACAAAACAAATTAGAACTCAATCTCTCACCCTTAGTGAACTAAGGACTGGACTGCATCCCAACCTCCATTTCCTATTCTGTAGCTTTGTGGTTTCAGTTTACCCATTATTTCATCCAACATAGATTAAATAACTTTGGAAGGAACATTAAGCTAAAGGAATCTTTTTTTTTTAAACTGGTAACACTTTGAAACATACTTTATTCAGTCTTGCTAAAATAGAGGAACAGATGAAAATTGGCTTCCCTTAAATTAACTCTATTTTAGCCACATAAAACATGGCCACAGAACCACAGAATGGCTGAGGTCAGAAGGGACCTCTGAGGCCGCCTGGTCCAATCCCCTGCTCAAGCAGGGACACCCAGAGCCAAGCACCCAAGCTCACGTCCAGGCAGCTTTTGAAGATCTCCAAGGAGAGAGGCTCCACAACCTCTCTAGGCAGCCTGTGCCACTGCTCCATCACCCACACATCAGAGAAGTGTCTCCTGATGTTCAGATGGAAAAGTTCATTTTAAGCGTGTTACTATTCAAGTATCTATACCCAACAACTTATCTCAGGTGAATGGTACCACCTGGAAGTATGCTTGTTACAGGATGGAGAAATTGTGGAAAAACTCAAATCACCAGGACTGAAATGAGCAAGAAAATGTTTTAAACAGTACACAGGTCTCTACAGAAGCCGGTTTCCCAACTTGGTTGTTTTACTAACAGGTGGGAAAAATAAACCGCTCCCTGAGCAGGACCTGTGGCTGACATACCAGGACTCCTGGCATCTCTCAGGCAGGTAGGAGACTCCATATGAAGCAAGGCCTCTGCGGCTTCAATTGTCTTATCTGTGCAGTGTACATTGCTTCCATGAACTGATGCTTCCACTGTAAAAAGGAAAAAAAAAAAAAAAAAAAAAAAAGTGTAATGAGACCAGAGTACTCACAGCAGCCTACAGGTATCGCTGTACAACAGCACTATTCAATCTTAACCACGTAGATTCCCCAAATTGTCAGGTGTCTTTGCACCTTGCTGCCAACAGAAATGTTCAGGGAAGACACGAGACAAGTAACCGACAAGAACCACCACTGGCACTTCTTAGCTGAGATTTCTGGTTCACAGCCAACTCCCCGTTTCTATTGGGAGTTCAGGAGCTTGCAGCAGCAAACTTTGGGGATTTGCTTTCTACCTCTGATTTAACCAGAATACACCAGATTGCAATAAAGACGGTTGCACACTGACACAGCAGAAGAAGAAAGGAATCCCATCTCCAGCTACTAGCCCATTACAATATAAAGGCCACCTCTCTCCCGATTTTCAGTCTATCTGAACAAAAAACATACATATAAATACACAATGAGCTTGCAAAACAGTTATATCAGTTTGGGGTCCTGCTGTTAAGAATATCTGTGAGTTGGGCTTAGCAGGGTTAAAAAAAAAAAAAAAAAAAACAACAACAAAGCATTCAAAGACTATGAGTGTGTTTTATTTAAGCAATAGGGGAAAAGGGTAGAAGTCTCTTTTTTCAAGTTCAGAAAGTTTCTGAGAGCTAAGCAATCAATCAAAGCTAATTTGAAGCAACTTGGAGAGAGCCCATTGAAACTCTGATGCGGCGCAGACGGCTGGAGCTGGGCACAAGGAAAACGAAGCGGCTTCGCAGGGGGTCTGATCCCTGTCAGGCCAGCTCCTCACCTCGGGGTGACGTGGGGAAGCAGGACCCCGAAGGCACCTGGCACGGGGTGCTGCAGCCCAAGGTATGCGTCCCGCTGCTGCCCCGCTGCGTTACCGAGCCTTGTAAGGCAATCTGCCTGCTGCTGCCGGGCTGCTCTATCTTTAGCCCGAGCAGGGTCACCTATCTCCGGCTCGGAGAGGGAAAGCGGATTCGGCACTGGCTCTGCACGACAGCTCCAGGGTTCCTATCCTGTTACCGAAAGTGTCCGAGGAACAACTGGCGGCTGTTCAGGGGAAGCAGGGCCACGCTCCTGGCATGGCTTCTGCCTTCAGAAAGCACTAGAGACACACAGAGATTTGTGCAGGCACATGTGAGGAAAAGACCCAGCACATCCCACTTTAAAAGCAAAAGTGGAAAACCCACTAGGCAGCAGAACACACACGTAACAGGACCTGAACCTGGAGGTGACCTAAATGCAAAATCCCAGGTGAAGCAAAGGTCTGAACCATCCCAGCTGCCCACCGAGGCTTCTGCCACAGCCCTGTCCCCGAGCTATTTAGGGGGCTTTATCTTTTGGAACAGCAGGCACCTGATAAGGCTGAGCTCCAACAACAAAAGCCTACCCTGAGGGCACGGCAAACCCTGCCAACAGAAAGGGTCGGTATTACCCACACTGATCCATGGGCAGGGCAGCCTGCTCCTGAGCCCTTTCCCTGCAGGCCCTGGGTGCTCTCAGTGTCTCTCTCCCAGGATACAGCTGAGGGGTGTCCCAGGCCAGGCGCTGAGCACCTGTAGGAAGCCCTCGGCCTGCAGGTTTCTTTCTGAGGTGGTGGGGTGTCACACAAATGGGTGACTTGGTTCCCCCTCACCTGCCAGACAACGCTTTGCCCTGGCCTTCAGAGCCCAGCAGTTACACCTGTATCAGTGCCACCCCAACACCAAAACCAGGAATTCCCAGTCAGCATTTAGCCTATCATTAATCTGCAGCATGGAAAAAATGATTTAGAGCAGGTTGACAAAGCTTTTCCACCACCCTCTCCCCCAGCAAGAATTTCAATTTCCATTCCTGCTGGTTACCGCGGGGGTAAGGGGCAGCCTGGGTGCAGGCTCCGGGTGCTGAACCCGCCGGGTTTCACACAGCTGCCACGTCTCAGCAGCAAGGCAGAGTGCTGAATCGGCTTCCCCAGGTCATCCACTCCTAACTGCTTACAAGCATCCCAGGTTTTCCTGCTTTAACCCAAAGCTGCAAGGTATTTCCTGCAGGTAACGTCTGTGAGCTGCACCACAAGGTGCTTGGCACAGAGCAGGAACAAGGTGATAAAGGTGGCTTAAATTCCTCTTTGTACTTTTCCAGTATTATGCCAACCTGATTAGGGGCTAGACCATGAGGAAAGGAGATACAAGCCCCTCAGCATCAGGGACCAAGGCTGCAATTGCACAGCAAGAAAGCCAGGGAGCAAAGGAGCCAGCCCACCTTTGCCCTAGGTAGCCATCCCATTTCCAAAAGAAAGAACACTAGCTGGCTGTCAGAAAATGGAAAACATTGGAAATTACAAACTTCACAGATGTTTTCTCAACAGAAGTTACCCAGGTCTATGTGGAAATTGCCATCTAACAAATACCAAGCAAAAAATATCAACGCTGCTGCCTGTGGCTGAACAGAGCGCACACTGCCTGCCTGTCATGGCAGTTAACAAAGTAACGCCGCCAAAAGACATCTCTGAAAACACCCAATAAAATAAGCACCACCATCACGTCTGAAGTCTTCTGAGCTTGCCAGCTTCTCCTTTAGCCAGCCCAGGGTTTGGGGCTCAGCAGCACTTGTCTCCTCAGGGAGTTTTCTGATAGTTTTTAGGTGCGATGAGGCAGCGTCACTGCACCAACACACCTGGAAACACACCGTGTCACATCTCAGTGCAAGCTTTACATAAAGTACCTTTTTGCCACTCTAGAAAGTGTCTAATTAATGGATGGGAGTGAATCCAGGTACTCCATCAGGAGGTAAGGAATAGAGCTAGAAAAGAAGAACCAAGGATGAAGTGAGGGCACAGGCTCACAGAGAGTGGATGGGACAAGCGAAAGCCGGGAGGCTGTTCCTGAAGAGGAGCAGATAAAGCACGCTCGGCCAAACGACGTGTGCCACCAGGCTCGGTAGCACCTCTCGTGAGAAGGACGGGGGAGAAAAACAGCCCCAGCCCCAGCCCCAGCCCCAGCCCCCCCCGGGCCGTGCCGTGCCCACGTGCGGCGCGTGGCTGCGCGGCGCCACTTCCGTGTTTACACCGCGCTGCCCCCGGCCCCGCGCGAGCGCGCGCGCGCCCCGCCAGCGCCCCGGGCGGCCGCCGCCGCGCCGCGCTCCCATTGGCCGCCGCCGCGCCACGCCCCGCCCCGCCGCCCCGCCGCCGCCCCCCATTGGGCGCCGCGCGGCCGGCACTCCCCCCTCACCCCCCCCTCACCCCCCCGCGCGGTACCGGGGGCCCGGCGGAGCGCGGCGCTTCCGTTGCGCGGCGGGAGGGGGGGGGGGCGCCGAGTCGGGGGGGGGGGGGGGGGGGTTGGGGCCCCCACGTGTGCAGCGGCAGCGCCCGGCTCAGCCCGGGGGGGGGGGGCGGCGGGACGGGCGGGCGCCCCGCGCACTTCCTGGTTGCGGCCCCGTGTGCAGGTGCCGCCCGCACGGTGCCGCCGCCGCGTCCCCCGCCCGGTGCCGCCCCGCCTGCCCTGCCCCGCCGTGCCCAGCCCCGCCGCGCCGTGCCCTTACCGGCGCGGATGAGGAGGTCGAGCTGGTTGGTGGGCCCCTCGTGCAGGGCCGCCGCCATGTTTACGCTGCCCCCGCGCCTTCACGTTGCCCGCCGGGCGCGCGCGCGGGGCCGGCGGAAGAGGAGGAGGGCGGGAGGGGGGGGGCGGGGAGGGGGCGCGCCCCCGCGGCGGGGCCGTGGCGCTGCCAGGCGGGGCCGGGCGGGCAGCGCGGCGGCAGCGGGAGCAGCGGGAGCGCTTCCTGCGGAGCGGCCGGGGCCGATCCTTCCGCCGCCGGCCCCAGACAGGAAGTGCCGCGCCGCGCCGCGGGGGGAGCCCGAGCCGGGGCAGCCCCCCCGGGCCCCTCCTGCCGCTGGAGGAGCCCGCGGCCCCGCTCCGTGCCGCACACGCCGTGTCCGCTCCCCCCCGGGCAGCCGCGGCTCTGCAGGGAGGGGGGGCGGCGGCGGAGCAGCGCCGCTAGGGGACCCCGCGCTGTGCGCCGCGGAAGTTTTTCCGGTGGGGACGAGCCCAAGGCCGAGGGAAGGCGCCCCGCGGGGGCACACGCTTAAACGCGCGATGAAACTTCACGGCCCTGGGTTAAAGATTGCTCGAGGTGAAGTGGGAGCCTCCCGCAGCGCTGCTAGCTCGGCTGTTTCAGCGCTCGGTGTGTGAGCCGTGTGCTCCTGGCACTGCCCGGGCACCTACCGGCGTGAAAAATCACCCAGCGCATCTCTTCAGCGAGCAGCTAGGGCCACACACAGCACCAGAAATACCCCTTAAAATAGCTTGGCAGCTGAGGGTGCGCCGAGCCACCACACACCTTGGAAGATCCCGGCCTGTGACAACAGCAGCTCACGCCCTCGTACCCTCCCAAAGATGCATTCACACTGTGTTGCCTTACTGATCCGCACGGAATTCAGCAAGGACATCGCTGGTTGCAACTTCCAGCCACAAATCAAAGTGTCTGGCAGGTATCCCAGCTGCTCCCTCTACCCCCTACAAGTAGAATGAGGTTTTACCTAAGGCATAAAAAACAAAACATGTAAAAAAAAAAAAAAAAAACTTTTCAAATAAGCACTTCCAAGGAGCCCACGCATGTGATTTTTGACCGACACCATGCATCTGAAAAGAATTATAATAATAATTTGAAAAAGAGTACAAAGTATCAAGCTTTTGGCTTAATACCAGTTTTCCAAGCAGCATTTATTTACCACAGCAGTCTCAGCGTGGTGTTTGCCAATTCACGTGGAATGGCCGAGAACAGCTGCACACATCATTCGAGTTCTTCAGTCTGATCCCACAGAGAGATGGATGCCCAAGGGATTCCTATCAGCTGAAAAAACACAGGCCTACACATTTTCGAGACTGTAATGTAGACCATTACAATAAATCTACAAAACGATAATTTTACCCTGAACTTACTTTTATACAAGTAATGGCAAAGTAAAGCATTCAAGCATAACACTGACTTCAAGGAAGAATGCGATTTTCCCTGAAAGTTCTGCAGCTCCTCGGGTTTAAGCTCTATGGTTTACAGTATTTTATGTTAAACACCAATTGATTTGTCATGCTATTAAATCTTACCAGTTCAGGGGAAAAACACAGTCAATAGGGAAAAAAGTAAACGTGCACTTAATTTTTTAAGCTCTCTTTTAAAGCCTTCTTTCTAGGCAGAAGGCTAATAAAGAGGGCTACAAAGGCCACACTGGAGGAGCGGTGGGAGGCCCAAAGTGGCAGGAAATATTTACCACAGTGTAATACAACCGAATGAAATCGCAAATTAACTGATGTTCCTCTGTTGTCAAGTAGAAAAAATGTATAGAAACAGCATCATCCTTTGTCAGGCAGGAATATATTTGTTATCTTTTTATTATTATTGGCTTTTAGTGTTAGAATAATGCAAGTTACACGTATGAATGTAGGAAGTCATAAGTAACTTCAGGATGATAACGAGCAAGTGCATTTGCAGCAAACACACAGCTCCATCCCTATTCACTTCAGAGTCTTTGGAAAATAGGTAACTTGGGCAACAGGAATACTGTCCAAGTGAATTATATCCCCTGACGTGTAGGGATGCAGGAGTAAAATACCCATCAACTCAAAGGGATACAGACAACTGCTCACATGAAAAGAACCAAGTTTCACTTTGGCTTTGCAAATCACACTAGTTAAACTTCATATGGATTATTCTGAAAAAGTGAAAGACAATCGAAGAGAATAAAATGAATGAGGCTGATTGCATGCAAGACAGCTGATATAAAAAATCAAAATACAAAAAAAAAAAAAAAAAAAGGGAAAGTTTCAGCAGATTTGCAGAAGTTGGTGGGAGTGGAATCATCTCTCCAGCACTTCCCTGAAGAGTCACCTTCAGGGACTATAGAGGAATTACAAGTCTCCTCTTCCCCAGTTTCCTAGGCAAAATTTCCTCTTCTATCACAGTTCTGACAAACACATGGAAGATGTCTCTGGCAAAGGACTCTAGCTTCCCTCAGGAAAGCTCAGGAAGCTACTTCACAAGCTCTGTAACTTCAAATACTAAAATTACAGCCTTCTAACAACACCTTTTTCCTTCACTGCCCATCACTGATGGCAAGCACTGAACCAGAAAGAAAAATGTTTATTTAACTATTTTTAGCCACAGAAGATTCCGGCTGTATTCTAGCATGATAATGCTATGCTCAGAAAAGGCAATTATCATTAAGCAGTTATTAATTCTCAGAGAGGTAATTGGTTTGACTTCATTTGATTAAACAGCCAAGGGTAGACAGCAATCTGTCACTGGGTGATATCTGCAGCCCACATGAATGCTTACAAGCAAAACCATGAGAAATTGAAAGAATGACAGATGAACTATACCCAAATGCCAACCAAACTAAAAAGCTTCAGGTAACGTGACAATTCCAGGAGTGTCTCGACCCAAGTGCAGAGGGGCCACCTTCAATTTCCAAACAGTTACAGGAAAGTCAGATTTGCCCAGAATCCTGAAGAAATTCACCTCTAGCAACTACAGAAGTAGCCTGCTGTTGAGGACAGCAAATACCGAATGCCTGGTACCGCTGGCAAACAGAAAGGAGTTGTTCAAAATAACAAGTGTCTAAATTCCAGCACAATCACTTGTGAGTGCAGAACAAGAAAGACTTGTCTGTCCCCAAAAATACTGAAATATGGAATTCCTTGCCTTATAATTAAACTCTTTAACTTCAGGAAAGTCTAGCAGACCATCACAAATCAGGCATTTCCATAGCACATTACCTGAGTTTGCAAAATTGATAGCATTTGAGACTGGTAACAGACTGGCGTATGAGCTAAACCGCCATTGAACAACAACTCTGTTCAAGACCTAGCATTTACAATTCCTAAGACTTCTTCGCTGGTACTAACAAACATCTACTCTGTAAATCCACAGAATCTTTGAGCAGAAACTTCAGCCCCTGTAAATACACACGGCTTTACTGAGATCCTAGTATTTATTAACTGCCTTCTCCTTTTTAATATGCAGTTCACCTTTAAAAATGATTACTTTCACGTTTGTCATCATATTTTTGATCAATAAAGACCACTAACTTGTGCACTCACACCAAGATGGTTTTGGCATGTCAGTGCATTCTAACTACAAGATACAAACTGCAGAATGGTTCAACTTACATCAGTATAATGACTTTTCGTAGTAACGTCTGACAATTTCTTACTCCCAGTTGGAACCAGAGTTGGGAGTTTAGAGGGGAGTGCAAATCTAAACATCTAAGGTCTAATTCAACACCCCATTCTAGGAAGACATTCGGTTAGCCTCATCAGCCACAAAAAAATATATATAAATAAATAAATTATAATTGTGCCTGAAAAGTGTATGTTAAAATAGTTTTTATAACCAAATACTTAGTCTCTGTGTTCTTTCAGCACAAATGGAGCACTTAAAAAGCAGCAAGGTAGAAACCCAAAGTCTACAAAGAACTGTTTCCAACAACCAGTCCGTTACAGTTACCTAAAAACATTAACATCCATAGTGCAGCTCTTTGCATTAAGTTCTCAGAAAAGGAAACACCAGCAAGGATGACACAAAATTTAAGCTGCAGTTAAATTTTGTTTCTGAATTAAGAATGTTGCTGAGAACAGATATACATGCCCCTAGCCTAAATGCTACAAGTAGCATGTGCAACTGAAGGGGCATCATACTGTTTCACGGTCATTGGCATTTACCTAGCAAAAATGCAATGGATTTCATGGCAGTGAGAACTCACACCAATGTAGTAGCAACATGGTATAAAAATGGTGTAAAATTAACTCACATTCTTAGTCCACAAATGTGTTTGAGACATCAAATTTTTGGCCAAGAGCAAGTACTCCACCTTCACTCAAAGCTTTATCTCTTTTTTTTTTTTTTTTTCCTTTTATCTAGCAAATGGGCTTCATCTTAGCTCTTTGATGAAGATGGTGCCAGCTTAAGCTGAGAGTTTAACCAAGTTCACAGAACATCCAAATTCTGGTTTCTAGTCAGCACAGACAAACTGTTCTCTGCTTTGAAGAATTCTTATCAAGCCATCAGAGTAAAGAAACAAAGTTCAATCAATAGGATATGTCAGCTCCACTGTATGCTGGATGTTAGCTCATCTTTTCTAAAGGCAGTTGGATCAAGTAGCGTATGGACAAAAGGAAGGATACATCGCTTTTGTTATCCCCTACATACACGTGCCAAAAATCAAATGTAAGACTTTAACCAGCTCTAAAGTCAAGTTCTAAGTATGTGATATTTAACAACCAACGCAAACTTGTCTTAGATAAATGTAAGAGTTCACAGGCTCACACTCACATGAAAGAAGTCAGAAGAAAACAATTTTAATAATAATGAGAAAAGACAAATAGCAGCAGAAACCAGAACAGGTAACAACTAGAGACTTTACGCAGATACACAAAACTAGTTCCCATGCTGATAACAGCGTAATAACCTGAAATTTCCCCTGTAAAAGAAGATTTGCCTTAAAAATATACATTTCATACATGCATTTGTTTAAATCAGGGGAGGAGTTAAGCCTAAATTCACTGTTTATTCCTCTCCTCCCTCCTTAAGGATGACTACCAATTTACACGATAGCTTCAACTGAAATTCCTGGTGGAAAAAATAATTAAGAGATTATAGACAAACATACCATCATTGTTGTCTTTGTGGCCCAATATTTTTCCATCAGATGGTAATCCTGGAGGGGCTCATTTTCAGATCCCCATATTTTCCTGCAGATCTTCTACCCCCCTGTGGCAATAATATTTTTAGAATTAAAACAGAATTTCAGCTTATACCACAGGAGGAATTCTGATGGAACATCAAATTCAAAAATGTGGGGACACTTCACAAGTCAAATGATATCTCAACTTCTCAAAAGCAGTTGTTTTGTTTCCTCTTCTTTGATCTTAAGGTTACGAGAAAGAAAAATCCCAAGCCTATACTTGTCTCTTTGATGATTAACCAAAAGCTAGGGGAAAAACACTATTGATGCAAGAAATTAAATTCAGTGAACCAATTAAACCAGGGGTATATATTGGCAACATGATGTTGGTGTACTTCTCAGGTGGATAAAGTTTTACTGTACGTACAGCAGTATTTGATTAACAGCTGTCTATTGTACAACAAGTTCTGTAAAAAGCAAGTAACACCCGTTTTGCAAATTCATCATAAGTGAGGGAATACAGAAGAAAAGTAGCACCGGTGTAGGCTTAAAATCAGTATGAAGAGAGTTCAGAAAGTACTAACCAATTCTCGCAATGAAGTTCCAGATAACTCTTGGCAGTTTTAAATAGCATTATCCTATCACTTACACACTCACCTAATGCCTTGTTTGATTAAAAGACTAGAAATTAACCATGTGTAAGATCAGCAGATCCTAACTATGGTACCTTCAGCACTGCACATATGGCAAACCCAAAGATTAGGTTATCCCATTAAGTAACACACATCCACAGTAGGGGTTCTGTGTCATTACAAATTAACAGAACTACAGAAACTTAATTTCAGAGTGGTTGCTTCTTTAACGACAGCACCTTATGTTGTTAGGTTAGCTGCAAAAATTTTGGTGAATAAACACAGATGTGAAGGGCTAAATACTTTAAGGACAGACAAGTTCTCAGGATATGGAAGCCAAGGAAAACTGGATACTATAAACCAATCATTAAGAAGGATGTATTATTTATTACACAAACACTTGGACTGTTGCAGTAAACAAAATTTAAAGATGTTTTTTTAAAGATGTTGACTCCATCCCCAATAATCTAAAGGTATTACGCCTAAGAGTGATATCATACACATCAGAAAATAAATTTAAATACTATTTCTAAGGCTTACACTTCACCTATAAAACATTAAAAAGGCACTAACTACTTTCATTGAGAATGTCATATAAACACTTGGAAAGATCAAAAATCTTGTATTTCATTTTTCCTAGAAAACTTTTATCAAGAATTTTTTCCTGTTCCAAGCAATCAGGCAGCTTTTCTGGAATAGTACAGAAAAAATATAACTCAAAACACTAAGTGGTTCTTGTTTCTTAAAAAAAAAAAAAAAAAAAAAAAAAAAAAAAAAAAAGCTTGTCAGATTTTATTTTTATAGTTAATGGATTAATTTGATAGTTAACTGATTAATTATAATTAATTATACTTGACTCACGAATCAAGACAGTAGTGGGAGACAGGCTGGAAGAAGTATATTTTTTTGCCTTTCAGACTTGTCTCAAGTTAACTAAAAAAAATCATTAGTTATAGGCATGGCTATCTATAATGATTATATAGCCTATTTGAATCATGATTTCATGAACAGTAAGTTTTTAAAATACTTTTTTTTTTTTTTTTTAAATACAAAACCACATTACAGGTCTTGATTCTGCCTTGGATCAGCACTGGCGGTCCTTGCAGTACACACAGTCTCAAATCCAGTCACAGAGCAGCAAGCCACAAACAAACCACTCAATGCACAGTACAAATCATCTCTTCAGTGTCTTAAGTAAATTCTACCACCTCAGTTACTCCATTACTTTTAGCACAAAGGACACTGATTCATATCTCCAAAGGCTAGAAACGTTGCATTGAACTAAAATTATAGAGGATTAGATTAACTGCAAAGTAGCTCGGGGCTCTTGGAATAAATATTTTGTGAAGTTATAAAGCACGTAAATCAGCAGTCATTAGAATTGCAAACAGCTTGTTGCAAAAAAAAAAAAAAAGCCACCTATGGCCAACAGTAGAGATACTGGCAACCATACATGTATTATGTTAAGTGGATAAATGTCATTTCAAATACAGTCAAGAATTCTTTATGATGCCCCACAAGACTGCCTCCATTGGAACAGTCTAATCCAAGCAGTTTTCATCAACAGTAGTTAAAAACTCCATCTGGAAACATTACACACTGTCATATATAATTGCATCATGAAAATTGCACTGGATCGATTTTGTACATACTGTACAAATAACAAGGAGAAGCTGGAGTATATGAAAAGATTATATCTCTCCCCAAAGACCTCTTGGAATCACAAATTATAATACCTATTAATATGTTTTAAATCATTATATTTTAATTTCTCATCTACACTACTAAAAATTGGCTTTTCTGTGCACATTATCTTTCTTTATAATTGTATCAAGAATATTGAAGTTTTAAACATTTGAATGAACTGCAGTATTTTATTATGTTGTTACACTAAATTTTTATGGACATACTAAAGGTATTCTGAGATTTAAAAAATAAATAAATACAATCCATCTGCAGCCAAGACACACCCCGTAACAATCCCAGCCACAAACTCACCAAATTATTGTGTAAACTGATCCATAAAGTTTAAGACTGTACTTTCAAATATCAAGACTTGGAAGCAGTCACGTATTTCCCCAAACAACAGCTTAAAAGAAAGATCCCCACAAAAGAACTATGAATTTTTAACTGTAATTTCTACCAATTTACTGTAGCCAGAAAGTGATACTTAAAAACATATAGAGTTAATTTGCAGTAGCTCTTTATTCTAAGAGTGCTGTTCTCCTAGCCATCAATTTATCAAAATCTTACTCACAAGAAGAGGGATACTTAATGTTTAAAAAGCAACATCTCTGAATGCAGAAGGTATCAAAGTACAAGCACTTAACAGTTGTCAAATACAAGTTTAATTTATAAAACTCAGCTTCTGGGGAAGAATACCCTCACTTTTCACTTACCTTAACCTCAGAAATTTTACTACCATAGTCAAAAATATGTTTTTTAAAAAAATACACATTTCATACTTTTTCTTTACATTACTTTAACTCTTAAGTGGCATATTTAATTCAAAACACATTCCAGTAAACTGGAATTGCAAGTATTCTCACAAAACCCAAACCATTAGTTCATTCATATCTTATAAAGTTGATGCATGTAGTTTTTGATGCAGTGCCACGGGAGATTAACATCCACATTCAGAAAACATATGAGCAATTTCATCTACTAGTTAGGGAACAACTTGAACTTCAACCTACCAAGTCAGATGGGAATGCACCTATATTTATTGGGCTATGAAGTTAAGCAACTGAGAGGAGAGCCTGTCAGTTTTGTCTTGCCTATCATGAATTCAAACCTCCAACTCTAAATTAGGCAGCCCAAGGATACGAACGTCAGCTCCCCATGCTCTGCTCAAGTGGTCTCTCCAGTCCAGTATCGAATGCCCAAGAGGACCTGTCCTCCCTTTGTGTGCAGCCACCCCTCCCAACACTCATCAGGTCCTTCGCTGAACCATGTCAGCATGGTAAATCAGCAAAGTTAACCCTGCAAAAATACTGAGCAGCTGAGGGCTTCTCTACTTGCAAAATCAGCATACTGAAATGGTTAAAAAGAAGTTCAACAAGTATAAGCACAAGAAAGCAGGAGGGACCATGGCAATTGCTGCACAGCAGCAGCCTGGCAATTAGATGTCATTAGGCTCCCATAGGAGCACAGCCTTTGTTTCTTCAGACTGTTTAAATAGACTTAGGTGTCCCACAGAAAGATCAAAGCTGATAAGCATGTGCTTTGGAAAAAAGGTGCACAAAAAGATAGACACATCCCTAAATAGGTCAGTCGATTTAACGCCAAAGCTCTATTGCCTTCCTCATTCATAACTTGTTACCTTCCCATATAGCTGAGTTGATTTCAATCTATTAGGCTTTTTGCCCATAAAAGGACAGCTCAACTCCATTCCCTCCAGCCATGCTCTTCTGCCACTAAATCAGCACTAAAATCACTCTCAGAGAAAAAAAAAAAAAAAAAAAAAAGCAGGATAGCAAGGACAGAGCAGAGAGCTCATGGGCAGGGGGAGAGAATTGGAAGATGTGGTAAACCGAACAGCGCAGTCTATTGCCAGCTGCCCTGCAGTTACTTGGCTCAGACACATTGTAAAACTAAATTCTAACCAGGTTCCTGGCTCAGCTGATTTTTAAGAATTCCATGTTTAGTTGCCTTTCTAAACCCCTGCATAACAAGGTAACAAACACATAAATGAAGATTCCCCTACTCATGAGGGCATGCAGCGTTACAATTCATTACACTATACCTAGGGTGACATTTTTATCAGGACAAGCCCCAGTCCTGCTGCCACTGAAGCCAAGTAAAAGTAACTTCAGTGGCAACAGATCTGATACCAGGTCAGGATCTCTACTCTGCAGTTAAATCCAAAGTCACACTCCTCATGAACTTCTAAAAGAATAAAATCTAATAGGAAAATAAAATAAGTCTACCTGTTTCCACAGTTTCAGTCTCAATTTCTTGTTCCTCTGCTACATCTTGCATCAGATAAGTCTCGTCATCATAAACCAGGACCTGAGCAGCGTAACCCTGTTCTAGTCTGGCACTAGGAACTGGCTCCACAATCACTGCAGGGAATTCAGAGACTGGCTCATTTTCCTATAGAAAGAAAAAAAAAAAAAAAAAAAAACTCTAAATACTGCACTGTTGAACTCTAGATCAGTACTTTCCTTTTATGCTCTTACATATTTTATGGAATAATAACAATGTTGAAGGGTTTTAGAAGAAATTTTCTTTTAAAGGGAAATATTAAAAAAAAAAAAAAAAGCTTATTGTCTACCAGAGGGACATTCCTGAATCTCACTCCTGACTCTGAGCACTTGAGATTTAAAGCATCAGACAACTTTAAGATACTGCAAAACAGCAAGCTTTTTAGTTAAGACACTCAGCTGTGGGAAGTATTTCTTCTCTCCCTTCTCCATGAAACATAATCAAGGCTTTGCCTGTAGACTGCAACATACCTATGGCTGACCTCTATCTTATGAACACTCATGTTTTGTATTAAATATATAAGCTATCACAAAAGAACTAGCTACTTCAAAGCCCATATGCCTATCTCTACTTGTTTAAGGATCAAAATGTCTGTTACAGCATACTTAATCTGTTCAAGTGTTGCAGGAGTGGAACTCTGCCAAACACAAAATTTACCACAACCTACAGGATAGTAGAATATATATTTTTTTTTAAACAACGCAAAATAGAAGCAAATACACTGAAAATGGTCCTTGTACTGTTTTGCTTGTCTCATCCTACCTCAAGACACATCTGAGATCTTTACTTTAAAGAGGTGCTTAGTACAGAATTTCTTTTTGTAAGCTCAGTCCACAGTTGTACCACAGACTTCAAAGCTTACTGCTTCCACTCCCCTGCGATAATATATCAAATAAGAGATCCTTGAAAAATGGTCTGCTCTATAATACCCCATACAACAATCTCTGGTCCATTTCACGCACGAGTTCACAGTAAATTTTTCTTTCAAACTGAGATAAAATTTATTAAGTGTGTTAGTAAATTGTTTGTTTGTTTTTCTTTTTTTTTCTTTTTTTTTCTAACCTCCTCTTTTTTTATTCCATTGCTGTCGAACTCCAGGCCGGGACCTCCAGTGTCAATCACAGCTGATGTCATGGTGCATCCCCTGAAGAGGCTTTGAGAGCTGCTATCTGTCCCGAAGACTGTAATGCTGATAGGCTGAGGTTATCAAAGGCTTAAATTCACAATCCACTTCTGTTAAACAGCTAGGAACAGGTGGCTGAAACACAAAATAGTTTTAAGTTATTTGCACAGTTTACACTCAAAAGACTTTCAACATTTAGAAAAGTTATTGCCTGATGCATCTCTACATCAAGAGAGGACATCAGTGAACACAACACAGAAAGATGGTGCTGACCTAGGTAAAGTTAACACTGAATATTGTCATACAACACAAGATTCAGATTTGCTTTTAATAATACAGTAATAAATTTCATTCTTTTCAATTTGTTGAATTTCATACGTTAATTTGAAAAACAAATAATAGAGTTATATATTTTCAATCAGCCAAAATAATGATGATTTCTCACTGGGGTCGAACAGCAACAAACTCTGAGATGTACGTTTGAGTTAGTATGATTTTTATACAGCAGCTGTTTCTCTATTAAGTCAGGAAATATTTTTCAAATTACATTTTCTTTTACTCTATTCGTTCTGTAGTCATTTCATAAACCTGTAGTTTCATTAAATTTCATCAACTTTTCAAACATATTGCCCTTCTACAGCAATTCATATATAATATACATCCCACTAATACACACCTAATTTCTAACCTACGGTTTTACTTGAAATAAAAAGCATTGTAGTAGTTCCACTTCTTTCTTTTCTATAGAGGAAATTGTTATGATTTAAAAAAAAAGTTTCACAGCATAAGTGAAGTGAAGCTTACTTTCACTTTAAGTGAAGTAAACTGTGGACTTTAGCTTATAAAGATACACAACCTCCATCTTTGTGAATTTCTTCAAAGTAGACTAACTGCAGAGCTTTGTTTCTAAACAACTGCTATTTATTTATTCTGTATAAATCTTATTGCTCATATCCTGTCTTTCCAAAAGACAAATAACCTGTGTTCATAAACCCTGGGCCGTGAAGAGCAGTTTACTATTTCAAGATGCAAACTAAGAGGCTTGGCTTCGTAGTCGTACAACAGAAAGCACATATTCCACGTGAGGCATAAGAAGCCAATCTGATATCAATTACCCTTGCAAGTAACTCCACAGAGATCAATGCATTGTAACAGAAGTCAGAAACCCACAATTCTTAATAAAATCCACCTTTTTAAAAAGCTAACACAGTCAAAGAGGTCTAGAAGGGGAAAAAAAATGCATCTTCCAACACACACAATGATGAAGAAAGAACTTTATAATTAATAGACTAATGAGTAAACTCAATAATCCTGCTTCTCAACAGCAGGCAGCCAGCTTCAACTGACTTAATCTTGCCTACACAGTGAAATGCTAGCTCAGATTCACGCAGCAACAGGAAAAATCTTCATGGACACAATAGCTTAGGTATGCAAGCAAAAAATGTTACTGTTCTCCCCAGCTAGATGGCAACTAAGAAAGTCAAGAAAATAATACTATGCAAAAGATGCTTGAAAAGCTTCATTTACCAAAAGTATTAAGAATCCTTCATCATGCCACAAAAAGGGGTTTAGAAAGGCATTTCTGTTATCAAACCAACTCAGCACAACAAGTCAGTAGCCAAGAAGAACAAATTCTGACGGCAGCTTTCTAGGCAACTCATCTTCATGTCTTGGAAATCAAAACTGAATAAAAGGACACCACCTTAAGTCGTTGTTATTGCAGCAGCAGAGTAAGCACAAGACATATTCCAAAGGAAAGGAAAAAACATGCCATTTAGAAAAAAGCAAGGTGCTTTTGCTTATGTAGGCACTCAACTTCAGAAAAAGTTTGATTCATGCCTAAAAATACTTCACTTGCATGAAAAATCAACGTAGTATTACTTTCTTTTTCATCAAAGAAAGACTAATAATCAGAAAGTAATTCTAGCCTTACTAACGAAACAGCAGAAAATAAAGCAAAGACCTCCCCCCCCCCCCCCCCCCCCCCCCCAGGATTCAAACTGAAAAGCCTTCAAAAAGCATCCTCGAAGCCATGTGCACCTGTCACCCTCCAGGCTGCAGCATAGAAAGCCTGCTCCTTACCTGCCCACCAATTCCCACATTTTGAAAGCCTTTAAATTCAGAAACATGCAGAGTGGAAAAACAGCTGTATATGAATACTCCCAAATAACCAATCCAAAGGAAAAAGAAACAAAAAACAAACAAACACTTTCCCTGGAAACAGACCTTTTTATTCTAGTTTTCCATTTAGATCCACATTAGAAACACTGCCAAGCACAATCATAACCCAATAGAGGAGTCCAAAGAAAGGAAAATTTATTTTTAACTTATTTTAATCCGATCGATTTCAAACACTGGCATTATTCCTGCAACTCAGACTTATGTCCATGCAAGAACATAAGAGCGCTACAGGTAGCACTTCTGCACAGTTTAAGCACGACACAAAGCTAAATTGGTTCCCATGCAGTGCGTTGACACAAATAACCACCCGCACACTAGACCGTGCGCACTGTACATTCATATTGAATCTACTATAATCCCACACAGGTGGCCAAACAGCTGCCAGATCGCAGCAACAGAAAACACTTCATACGGTATACTAGATGAGATTATGTCCAAAAAAAAAAAACAACCTACCCTGCTATTTCTCTGTCTCCTAGGTTACAAGAAGTTTTGATGCCTTCTGCACTGATTTATCTCTACAGGAGTAACCAATTACCTGCAGAAGTGAAGTTAGAGGAGTGCAGGAGCACAGATGCTCCTACAGAATCCGCATTTTCCAGCAAAATTCCTAATGAACAAAAACCTTACAGAGAGAAATATACAGGGGGATGACTAGGATGCTCCATCTCTGCGTTCATTGAAGGGGTGGTATCATCAGATGGATGGCACAGAACCATCCAGACAAGGAATATACAAAAGGCCCAGAGTCTTTAGAGATCGGGATTTGAACTTTACACTAAGACTCTTCCTATCCAGCAAACTTTTCAAAAACCTGACAGGGTGGAAAAAGAGAAAAGCCCACCGAGCAGCAAGTGGGAAACCAACAGCTGCAGCTCAGTGTGGCTTAGCAGCTCTAAGCTAGAACGAGGCACAGACTGGTAGGTGTGTGGACATCAGATTCCTGCAGATGCATCCCCTTCTGAAGGAAGCAGCCATGCGTAGGCTCTCTCTGCCTTCACTACACAGCGTGTTCATGTGGAACCCTTTCCATGTTGCTCATGACTTTCAGCAGAATACCAGATCTATTCCCCATCCTCTCTTCTCCCAAGCAAGAAATACCTCATTCAACCTCTGTAAAAGGAAAAGACTCCCTAACTACTTCCAAAAAATCGCTTCCAAAATCCATGTTTTCTAAGCTTATGTAAGACAAAAAGGCCAAAACTGAGTTTTTAAGTAAGGTGTGATCAGCAAGCACAGAAGCTCAATCAAAGCATGACTATTGTTGAGTTACAGTACAACATACAGAAAGCTTAAAAAGCACTACACTTCCTTCACTTCTGGGTGGGTGCTCACACCAAAGCAAAACATGGAATTACATCAGAGGGGGGAAATAAATAAATAAATAGACTGAAATTTCCAAAACAGCTGACCAAATCATTTCACTACAGACCTGACATTCAGCTTCTGTTCTTCCTAATCACTGGAAAATGCAGAGAAACTAGTTCCAAATCGCTTGAAATACCCCTTATAACAGGGAAAACAGCTTTGCTGCACAATCCCCAACTATTTTTATGCATATCTTGCAGGAGAACAGAAACAAGCCTAGGTGCCCCAACCCCCTCCCACCCATCCCAAATAAATAAATAAATAAATCAGAATCTCAAAGCTACAGTCCTCACCTCAACAGCAAGAAGTTTCTGTTCATCACTACAACAGACACAAAGACACAGAACATTGGTCTTCACAGGCTGCACTTGTTGTAAAGGCTACAACATTTCCAAACAGCTTATTGCCATGATTAAGACTATACTTAGAAGGTCTACATTATGTACCCAAGCATCTGCCTACAAGAAATCCAAACATTCCTCTTATGTTTTGGGTAACTACCAGACAAGGTTAAAGACACCGCACATCGCAACTTAAACAAGTGTGTAGCAGTCACACAAAACACCAAATTTTAAGTCAGTCCCTCGGTGTGCAACCACTGTCAAGTTAACAGAGAAGCAAACAAGCAGCTTAACAGAACTAAAGAAGTAATGCAAAATGGTATGAAAGGGATGGCACCTCTCCTGCGCCAGACTCAACAAGAAGCTATTTAGGACTGGCTTCAAGACTAACTCTGTGTGTAATACTGCAAATAGTTGTAGTATAGTTTTATTTAAATTATACGCAAACAAACAAAAACATCTGTGCTTGAAAAAAAAAATGCATACGTTTGTACCCACACAAGAAAACAAGAAAAACATCCAGAAGACTGGGCAGTAGTGATCAGAGGCAGCTGCTCCCACAGCAGTCTGAAGAAACATAAGAGCGCCTGGAACAATGTCTCCCTTTTATTCAGCTGGCATCCAAAATCCTGAGGACGGATTTATGTAGATACCTACACAGATGCAACCGCAAGAGCAGGGCTGTAGCCAGCATTAGCATCACATACAGCTTTTCTCAAGAAAGCCTTTCCTTAGTTTGATCAAACCAGCTAAAGAAGTCAGCTTGAAAATGATATGTTATATGCACAGAAACACACCAGCCAAGATCACTGCTGAATCCCCTTAACTGCAACAAGGCTCCACAAGGGCACAAAGGTGGTCTTTCATGGGCAGTACCTCACGCATACCAAGGACCTGTCACCATCACTCTGATACTACAAAGTAAAGAACACTGAAAAAAAAAAAAAAGAAAAAGAAAAAGAAAAAAAAAAGTTTGGCCAACTGAAAGTTCTTCTTAAGACATTTTCCCAGACAACTTCACAGCTCTGGCTGACTGATTTACACTGGCATCTGCAGGCGAAACTGTGAGTTAACTTCATTTTCTTGAAACACAGAACTAGTCTAAAAACTAAAAAGGACAAGTTAGCGCAACAGCTGATGGAGAAAAAAAAAATCAAAGAGAATCACAGGGTCCACTCAAAAAGATGTCACAGGGAAACCTTTGCAACTCCAGCTTCAGAAGAACAAAACAGACAGCCATACAATTTATAGCACCTTAGCAGTTACACCGAAAGTTACAGAAAGAGAAGTCAAAATAAGGAGTGGTCAAAGCATAGTTCAGAAAGTATGGCCACAAAAAGTGGCCACAACATACTTCAGAGCACCAGGAGCATCCATCTAACATGGCAGCAAGCCTATTGCTGAACGCACAGGAATTATCACGTCGGATTGAGTTAATGGTGTACCCAATCCAGTAAGAAACTCGAGGAACTACTTCCACATATATTTAACCAGAAAATCTGTCCATCCTCAGTTTCTTCTGAAACCTCGATCAATAGCTAAAGCTGATGAGCCCCAAGAGCTTATAATGACTTACAAACTCTTACCGTTCTGCAGAAAGCCTTGTGACTTCAGCACGCTTCTCTTGGCCCTTCCCGTACTTCATCCTATTAGCAGGCCCTCTTCCCACTGCTCTCTATTTAAAGATTCCCTGAAACCTTCTCTTCCCTCTCTCCCATGCCCACCCTTACTTCCTACCAGCACTTCTCCTTCCTTCATGTCACTTGCCGGTCCTTAACATCCATTTCCACTCCCCCACAGCCCAGAGCAGGGAACAATTATTCATCACTTTACATAATAAAAGAGCAGGGGCAGATTAAAAAAAAAAAAAAAAAAAAAGGATGCAGGTTTAAAACAAACAAACAAAGGAAGCAGTGCACACCAAATCCGTGATTCATTTTCAAAGGATGTCCTAGAGAACAAAGGAGCAAGACCTCTAAGTTAGCTTTACGGAGATAAAGCCCCTCGGTGGCTCAACCGGTGATGGGGCACAGCAGGCTGAAGTTTGGGGACTTTCTGAACCTGGTATCACTGAAACCCCTGAGAGGAACAGAGCATGGCACTGAGGCCATCATACAAAAAAAAAATCTCCCTGTTCCCAGCACCCTTCCTAAAATAAGTGATGATGCCAGAAAGGGAGTGAGGGGAGAGGGCAGCCCCTCGGAGCAGCCCCATCACAGGGGGATAGGAAGCCTTGCATTTAGCTTCCCTAAGACCACGGGAAGCAAAGTTTTGCTGTGAGAACTGGAGGCTCAGCCCTCCCTGTCTCGCAGCCCCCAGCGGGACGGGCAGCTTTATTAAGCCCCCCCCAGAGCACCACACGGCGATGCCCGCGTACCCTGGGGTATTTCTGCGAGGCGGGGTGGAACTGCCCCATCCCCGAGCTTCCCCCACTACCCCACTGCTTCAGCTGCACACACACACACACAGGGCGCCCCTCCGCCCCGTTAGGCCGCACACAGCCTGCTGTCAGGGCGCCGGACCAAGCGTCGCGATAGAGTGGAGTCGCGACAGGGGCGGCGCAGCGCTGACAGCTGCTCGCGGCAATTCAGCGCCTCGCAGGCAGCCGAGGGAGGCGTGAGGGCGGCGGGGGCACCCCCGGCTGCCTCTGCCCCCCCCCCCCGCCGGTAAACAAGGCGCCGGGCAGGGCTCGGCTCGGCCAGGCCGCGCTGACAGCCGCCCCGCGCCCCCCCTCACCCTCAGGCGGAGCCGCCTGACAGCGCCCGCTCCGCTCTGCCCCGCTCCGCTCTGCTCTTACCGTGCCCGCAGGCCGCCTCCCTCCGCGCCCCGGCCCGGTGGGCGCCGCCCGGGCAGAGCCGCCGGGAGCGGGGCGGGGCGGGGCGGGGCGGCTGCGGCGGCCAAACCTGCCCGGCTCGGCTCGGCTCGGCACGGCCCGGCCCGGCTCGGCCCCCCCGCCGCCTCTGCACATGCTCGCGGGGAGCCGCGGCCGGGCCCCGCGCCTGCGCAACCGCCCGCAGCCGCTGGGGAGGGCGCGGCGCGAGGCTCGCCTGAGGGAGCGGCCGGTGGGGTCGGCACCCGTCGTGAGGCGGCGCGTCCTCAGTGCGGGGGGAAAGGGGAAAAAAACGCAGCGCTGTGATAAGCAGACGAAGGTTGCGAAGGCAGGTGCTCAAAAGAGCTCGGCAGCCTCAAGGTTTTGTGTGTCAGCGCTGTTAAAGTCTGACGTGCCCCTCAGAGGAACCCCCAAAGCAGCAGGACACGGATAAAGCACATCACAACGTGTGCTCAGCTTCACCAGCGTGCAAAAGCACTTCTCTGACAGTTCCCATTCAACCACCCATGCCTAACACTCACCTGGCACTCATCTCCACCTCCTCCTCCACCAAGGCCAGTTTCCAGCCCTCAGCTCCCACTGCACCACCCCTACAGGTCTGGCTCCTCCTGTTCCTTACACACCTGAACTGGGTGTTTCTTCCCTCCGTGTCTTCACAGCAGCAGCATCCTTTCCTAAAGAGGTAAGATCCTTCAGCCCCACAACCTGACTGGCCCTCCTAGATTACATTTACCTGGTATGCAGCCTTCCAAGGTATAAATATTTGGGCACAAACGTCTCCCTCACAATATAGGTGGCCCTCAAAATGCCAGGTATGTGCCCTGAAGCACGGAAGCGTTGGAGATTCTTACCTTCCACAAGGTGTCAGGCACTGTTAATAATACATCAATAACACAGCCTCTCATGGAAGTCGTAAACTTAAACAGTCACTTTATAATAGAGCATACGTAATAGCAAAATTTAGGTCTTACCACAAATTGAGCCTGCTAGATGTTTAATAAAGCATACACCTGGCTGTTGGAAATTACAGGATTTACTATTACTTTATGGTGCTGAAATTTGGGATATCTTAACATTTATTAACAATATCTCAACCTCAATGTTTCTGCTGGAATATACAGAAGAGCATTCAATGTTTGCGTGTTAGGAATGTAATTATTTTATGTTTTAAAGTATAGGCATGTAAGTTTATTTTTCTGACAGGAATGTAAAGGTAAATTCTCAGTGGATGATGGACGTTCACATTTTATAGGGATTGGAGTTCGGTCAGAGATGGTAGCTGTCAACATACATGTAAAATAAACGAAGACTACTTAGGGCAAAGGAAAGTGCATGTCAAGGAAAAGGCTACAGGAAGGAAAAGGTTAGGAGGTCTCCCTGACAGAAGTTGCCTTCCCATAGGCTGGGGCTGAGTCTAGCTGAATTTTAGCCATCAGTGCAATTTCTTTTGCAACCTGTCAGAACCAAGTTCTGTCAGCTTCACCTCCATGCTTAATTAGTCCTAACCTGACATACTCCTTTAGTCACTTTTCTTTCCATGAGTTCAAGTTAAAATTCAGAAAAAGAAGGAAACCTCTTAACCACGATCCTCTTTAAGAAGAGCAACCAAACAAAAGTCATATGAGCTAAGGCTTCTCTGAACATCTCCAAAGCTCCTTCATGGAATCACTGGGCACAAGGTTGCAAATTTAGAGGTGCTCTGAAGATAGACGTTAAGTGACCTCTTCTGTAACACCAATGTTTGTTTTCCTGCTACATGGCCTGTGCAGTCCTCTTGTTTATTCAGTTTTACTTCACTCTCAGCACAGATGCCAAGGTATAAGCATTTTTGCATCCCTAATCTGGGTTATTTATGTGACTCCCCACTTCTCACTTTTTCTCCTAATGAGCTGAGCTGCACAGCCCTCTTCAGTGAAAGCTCAGTGGCACCCCAGCTGTGGCAAACACACACTGACTACAGAGACCTGTGCTTCTCTGTGGAGAAAAACAGCATTGTTTTGAGATCATCACAATGGCATCCTTTCTTTTATTTTCAAATGAAATTAGATTAACTCTCCATATGCAAAATTGTATTTCTCTTAAGAACAGCTCTTTTCATTTAACTTAAGCTAGTTGAAAAGCTAAGCTGAAAAATATTAAACTTGAAACTGAAGATAAAGGGCCACTTAGGGGTTTGGACCAGTTCAGTAAGATTATTTTTGGAGTTACATAAATGATGCAGCTATAAGGGGAAAAAAAAAAAAAGATAGCCCCCATCACCCACTCATAAAGTGGGCTTGCAAACAATTCAATTCAAAACCACTGCTGCAGGGATACTGCTGTGTGATAACGTAGGGTCAGCACTTCAGCAGATGCTGCTCTGTCCCTTTTATAGAAAGCTGTGCTCCACGTTGTTTTTTAAAACATTGGTCCTCAAAAATCTGTAGCCTAATTCTATATGCCAACCTCACTGCCCTCAGTCATGCAGTTGAAAGGGGAAAGTTACACTGATTCAGACCCAGAAGTATGACCCAGAAGAAATGGCAAAGAAATGATTGAGTTAAGGTCCCACAACCCTTCTGTCAGACAGTTCACTCTGCAAATCATTATTAATGAAGTAGCAGTAACTCCACAGGTGTAATAAGGTTTTATTTTTTCCCATTCCTAGGATAAATTTTCAGGACTTATAAACTATTTTGTGAAAAATCTAGAGAGCACAACACTAAAAAAAAAAAAAAAATTGATAATTTCTAAAATAGAAATTACAAGGTCTTAGTTTTATTGATTTTTGCATTTTTGGTGTTGTTTTCAATGTAAACTTTCAGTAGACTCTATATTGTGTTTACAGAGTGATATAAAAGCATACTGTTCTTTCTGTCCAGTTTTCCAACATCACTAAAATAAGCTATGCTTTCAGCTTAAAAAAAAAGCTTTGAGGCCTAGCTATCTTTGTATCTGTCCATCTGCCATTCCTTCCCTTTTGACATCATTTGCAAATTTGAGGCCCATTTTATAACAGGATAGAAATCTCAAAGCTAAGTTCCTGTAAGTTTCTGGAACGCAAGCAGCTGAGCAGAGGAGACCTCCAGCAGCATGTGTCCCCTCTGGAGGAAGCAGCTATTGTTTGCGCTGACCCACAGCAGCCAACTGACGTGTTGACACGTGTATGGCTGTTTACCAGCTACAGCAATGCTATTTTTTAGCTGACTTCCCGTCTCCACCACAAGAAGGAAAGCGTTTGAGTTATCTGGGTACACAGTGGAATACTGATGGCTTTACGGGATTAAAAGACGTGAGGAAGGCCTGATAGCACAGCAAAAGGGTCACACACACCACAGAGGCTACAGCAATCACTTCATATGCACAATTTGGAAGAATTTAAATGGTCTTGCTTTTATTTAAGATCCTACCAGACAATTTATAGGAAGGAAAAAAAAAAATTACTTTTTAAGCTGAGAAATCAGTGTCTACTGCTGGTGGAAACAACAACAAAAAAAAAAACAGAATGGTGGTAAGAAGCAGGGGTAGAGTCTGTATGGTATCACCTCTCTTAGTTCTTGTCCCTCAGCACAGAGAAGAAAAGTACGTCAGGAGACCAGTTCCCAATCTATCCTGACAGTAAGTTTTTTATTTTTTTAACCCCCCCAGTGGAACAACTTAGAGGGATCTGAAATAAGAATGGCTATTTTGACAGTATACTGGTAGCTGGAGCAGATCTTTAATACCAATCCCTGTCAAATGCAAGTAGCAACACAGAAATTTTGAGCCTAGGAATGGCCACTGAATATCTACATGTGACAAAGCAACAAACATTTCCCCCAGGCCTATAACTTTGTACAATAAGTGTAAAAATGTCAAAGAACTAGAGGATGGTACACGTGAGGTACACAGCATGTTGATTTTGTTCATTTAGACATACCATTAAACAGAAGTCTCACAAACGGGGGCCTTTCTGAAACAGGAGAGCCCTTTGAAAACTGATGTTTTGAAAAAAAAAAAAAAAAAGAATTTATTAAAAAAAAAAAAAGTAATTCTGTAATTCTAGTTTATTTTCAATTGTTTTTTTCTTTAAAGAAAAGAATGTCCTCAAAGATAAATTTGTCTTTCATAGCATATTATTTCAACTTCTGAAAGTACTTTGCATTTATGGACATCTAAGCTTCGTAACTAGGAAGTGTCTTCGTGTGGATAGTGCCTGAGTGAGGATATCTCAGAATTAGTACCTCAGACAAGACTGAGAAGAGAGATGCTGAAGGCAGACAGGAGAGGGAAGGGACAATTCCAATCATTAAGGTTTTTCTTATTAACAGGTTTAAGTTACAACTTCAAGTGCTTCAGAGTACTTCTGTGTTTATAACCAGGGTCAAACACTTTGTGTAAGCTCCTTCTACTTCTGATACCGCAAATAAGCAAAAAGGGGCAAGACCATAGTGATTTTGATTTTATACAACTCCATTAATCATTTAAATGGCAACAAAGACATTCACATCCAGCCTCATTGTACTCCCATTGGCAAGAGCTGTCAGCCCTTGAACAGTTACTCCAGGTTTGGCGTCTCTCTTGCTCTAACAGCCTCAGCACCACATAGTTTGCATTGGAAATGAATTGCTTACTACAACAGTGGGACGAAAAGGATCTGTATGATTTGGATTTTCTCCAAACCACAATTAGCAAAAAAAAAAAAAAAAAAAAAAGAATTAAAAAAAGAGCCAATTTTCTCTAGCGAGCAAAATCATACATTATTCATTTCCTCCTGTATTATTCAGCTCCAGGTTTGGGGAGATGCTGTCTCTGTTCTGGGTTTTAGTAATCCACTGCCTTTGATTTAGTGCCCTCTTCTGTTTGATGATGTGAGTGCACGTTAGCCAATAGTTAATTATTCTCAATTAGCCCTCACTGGAGAATAACATTTCCCTGTAACTACTGAAGAAATAAAATATCCTGATGCAGGAAGAAAGAAACCAGAAGAAAGTCGCTTTATGGGAAGGTGATATATGAAGTCTCCACAGACCTCTCTAATTTAATTACAGACAGAGGAAAGACACAGAGAGGAATTATGATCCTGATATATATTACTCCCTCTCTTCTTCCACTTATTCTCCATATTTTCCCCCTTAATTCCCTTGGTTTACATACTGCAATCAATGCTGAACTGAATGGATGAAGTACAGATGGCAGAGCTTCCTGAGACAAAGCACCAGAACCTAGCAACATATAGCACTTTTCTTAGGGCACAAGGAGAGCTCGCAGATACGTCCTTTGAAAGGTTAATAAGTCTTGAAGGTTTAAAATAAGGAAAATTACTTTTCACTAAACATCCAAGATCTTTAGGTGATTAAATAACACTGGATCTGCACATGGAGCTGACACCAATCATTAACGAAGCACATGAAGAAGAGCTTTAATTCCATTGAGTCTTCCTATTTTTCAGAGCTCCTGTACACCAAGCATTGATCACTATCAGCCTGAGTTTGCTAAAAAGTCACAAGGAGGCAGAATACATTTGCACATAGCTAAACCACAAAGCAAGTCACAGTTTAAACAATATGTTTAATTACCTGCAGTTCAAACAAACAGCAGGAATAACTCCAGCACAGAAAGCTCTAGTTTTAGCCCTTCTTCCCCTCCCAATAAAGCTAGAAGACCCACTGTCTCCTGAAGCATCACAAACAAAGGAACAAAGACCAGGATGCAGGAAGATCCAGTTACCTACTGTGCCAGGCAGTGGCTGCAGCTCTGGGACAAACTTTACTTCCCTCATTCTGCCACCTTCATTTGCTGCAGCAGGCAAGCAGGGCAACAGCAAAGCACACAACTAAGGCCTTTCCTAAGGGCAGAAGTACCTGCAGCATGTTAGGCAGATATAAGCACTGCTCGCTCCTATGTCCTTTTGCACAAAACACCTCCTGTCCTCACATCTCTCCCCTCTCCCCATACATGGCTGTGCCATCCAAGCACTCTCCCTGCAGTGACACAGGCTCAGCCTTCCATCCCCTCACCACCAGCAGAGAGGAAACAGCACCTGCAGTAGCTGATTACTGCCTCCAAAGTGGTACTCAGCTGTGCCATGTACTTACATTTACCCACCTGCTAGCGAGCACAGCAAAATAAATCACTGACCTCCTCAGTCATCACTCAGCTGTTAGGAGCTTTGTGTCCTTCCCACTTCTCTGGCATAGCAATAATTGGGGTTGGCTAGTTGATTCAAAATTAGAGGGAAAGGAATCAACACAGGAAAAAAAAAAAAAAAAAAACACAGCCCTGATGCTTGGTTTGTTCTTTTTCTTTCAGAAAGCCAAATAAATTACTATTCTATCCCATCGAAGCTTGATGCTTTGGCACAAGAAATCTTGGTTAAGGTATTTCACTCCCAGATTTTCCAAATTTTGAGTACCAATTTGTAGTTTTAGTGGTCTATTTAAATAATAGTCTTAAGTTTTTAAGAAGTAAGTAAAAACTGGAACTCTGCATTGACATCAACACACTGACAAAGAGTAAAACTTTAGCTGTTAGACAGACTTTGCCTGTCTGCAGTACTTAGCTAAGTGAATTGTGGCCAACAGCGACGGGTTGTGATCCTTCACGAGAGCCAGCGCTAGGGGGAGGTGAAACGCTTCACTGGCTGGTTTCACAGGTAGCCTGCTGGCTGCAGAGAAGCATTCTGCAGTTTGGACAAATTCAGGACTCGAGTTTTATTCTGAGCTTTAAAGTATATTGTCAAACACCACCTTCTTCCCCATCTCCTTTAATCTTGTCATCTCCCTCTAACATCTGCTGTAATCTTGTTCTTCTTAATGAGTTTCTCTTCACCATTTTCTACGCTTCATCACAGCCTTTGTGTTGCAGCTCAGAAAGTCACTTTTCTGGAGGTGAAGGGACAGAAAAATATTCATCTTGGCGGTAATTAGACTGCATGCTAACATGGCTGATAAAAGTGATCAACCACCTAAAGCAGTAAGAAAAAGAATTTCTGAGAAAGCAGCAAGGCATTTTGCATGCAGTAATTGGCTATTTATTTCTGCACAGCAGCCTCTGCATGTTACAAAATCTCTCTGCTGTTAATCTGGGATAATCAAGTGTTGAAGCAGACTGTGTTGTGCTACCTGTCATCACAGCTAAAGTTCATGATGCATTCCTAGTTCCCTTGGCCTCAAACAGCAGTGTCTTTGGGGTTTTGGATGTGGTTTTCTGTTTGTTTTTTTTTTTTTTCTTTTTAAAGGGGATCCCTGACATGAAGCATATATACAGGTGATCCCGGGATTATGACTTTTTTTTTTGAAACTGGGAAGATTGCTTTGGAAAGCTCCCTGAAGGTTGTGCTTCAATTCTTCATGCAACTGTTCCCATGGGCTAATATATTTTACTCAATACCCAAGCAATTCCAGAGACAAAGGGACAGTCAGAAAATCCTACAATTTCAGAAACCCTACAGCCAGCTGTAGAAATCAGAGCTTTTTTCACTGGGAATTTCTGAAAATGAAGAAATAAAAAATAACATTTAAGAGAAATCATCCATCACAGAATGTTTAATCTACCAGATAAATATAGACAGACATCCAACAAAATATCAGGCTAAGACTTTTATTCCAGTAGCTTTGTCTACAAAAAAAAAAATAAAAAAATGCTCTTAATCGCAGTGGCTTTATCCTCTAAGTAGAAGGCTATGGAAGGGCTTCTTGAAGCTCAGGAGCCTGATTTTGCTTCAGCATTATTCCAGTCGTTCTTACAAGCAGGTGCAGGGACAATAGGCCACATTCTTGTTGGAGCACTGTTATAATTTGCTGTGTGACAGGTGGAGGAGCAGGAATTTCTTTGTGCAAGGGTGGGAATTTTAAAATGCCATCATTTCCCCTTCAGCATCTTTCCAAAGTTCTGCTCGAAGAGAAAGCAGACAGATACACCTTTTAGTTCACAGTTTCTATAGAAATTGTTTATAATAAATCTTATTTGGGCCTCACTTAGAACTGTTGCCATTCTTGATGGCTGTAATGCTTTTAGCTGATGGGAACCTCCGTAAATACTTTTAAATAGATACTCATTCATGTGCCTGCATAAAGCAGAATGGAGGGCTAGGAGAACACAGGCTTACAAACTAATTATTCATTATAGATTTTTCCATTATTAATACTAACAAGGCAAGGTTATTTAGTGGCTGTACATTTTGAGAAAGAGCAAAAAAGGCCACTGGCCTGCAAAGGCCCTTGTAGCAACTTTACTGTGATCTGTTTCACAGTTAGCCCAGGTTGCAAAATGCCCCTCTCTGGGGGAGAGTATTTTGACAGATAACAGCTTGTTCTGAGCTTCCATAGCCATTCTGCTCTTCATTAGCCCCTAGGAACCCTTGTCCATCTGAACACCTCTGCCATAGCCTTCCCTGGGGATTTTGCTGGCCACCTGCCAGCTCTCAGAGGAGCTTAACCAGAGCCTGAACTGCTCCCAGTTCGTACGAGAGCGCTCTCTCAATCCTCCGTCGTGTTATGCCACCGCTGCAATGTCGCTGCTAAGACAGAACAACACGAAGACTACAGCAAGCTGAACGAGGGTTGGTAGGAACGGGGCCCAGCACCCCCAGGGCAGGAGCCAACACTTGGATCAAGCGTGGTAGCTCCAGCCAGCGTTACTTTGATTTTCCTCATTTCTGTGATTTGTGATAAAGTCCTTATTGCTACTGCGTGCACACAGTTCTTGTTCTCAGAGCAGAAGCTTTACAAACATTTTCTCCTGGCTACTGTTGTGCAAGGAAGGATAGCATCTACAATGTTCACACAGGAGGAAAATCAGATTTCGTAGAGCCATATGTCCTATGGTAAAAATCGAAAATCCAAATCTTAAGACAAACAAGGTTGTTATTTCCCCCTGTGACCCAATATAAAAATACTACCAGGTAGTTTTTATAAGGTTTTAGCTTAGTTAAAACTTTTTACTCCATGTGGAATGTTACAATGGTATAATCGTGCACCACAGTTTGGACCAAAAGGAGGAAATCAAAGTAAACACCTAGACAGCCAAGAGCTAAAACAAGTTCACCTGACATGGATTCAGTTATGCCTACTGCTTCTCTTGGTACATCTAGCTATCGTTACATGCTGGGTGGTACTTTGACACATGTTATCAGGTGCTACTTTCTAAAGCAGAGATGTTAATTGCAGAATAAGTGTCTGCCTAGCCAACTTAAATCGTATTAGGTTGTCTGCTGCAGCAATGAACACTGGTCCTAGTAAGTAGCGTGCGGTGTGACGAACTGCACGGATTGTTTTGCATCTTCAGGGAGGAGTATGAGGTTTCACACAGGAATCGGCTGGTTGATTGCCACAAATATTTCCATTGAACTTTTCAAGGGCTTCAGTGCCGCTCACTGGGGAAAAGGAAAAAAAAAAAAAAAAAAGTGTTTTAGAGGGAGCATCAGTAAATGATGTTAGCAACAGACTTCATTCAGCAGGCCTGTTTCTCTGGAACTGTCAACACGCACCGTAGTTTTAACTGCAGGTTATCAGTTAAGTGATTGCAGCATATAAACGCTACTGCTGTGTAAATCATACTTATCTGATGGCTTGTAAAAACTTGCTCTGCGATAAAGTACAATTTCAAGGAATCCCTCATCTTCAGCCACATTGCCCAGGTGTCAATGATTTCCCCTGCATGCTGGGCAGATTCACTAAGCCTTATGCCTACAAATAGTCACTTAACTTTAAGCATGAGGTAAAGCAATTGTGTTTGTTGAGATTACTGATATACGTAGCTTCATAGCAGTGTCAGTATGGGGCCAAGAGCCACACACAGAATAACTGCTATACTCTGAAAATTAAGGGGAACAACAGTGAGTTCTTACCCAGACAAGCTCTCAGCATCAATTCAAGGCTTGAACTGAGGATTTCATCCACTACTACTACTTGTACCCCTTCGCTGAATAACTAGTATTTTATAGAAAGTGAACTGGAATAACAGTGCAACAATTTAGGGTTGCAAGATGTTAACAGGAAAACAAAACAAGCAAACAAATCACTTCCTAACGTTATTACTTTCTTTATGTTATCGCATTTGTGTGGCCCAGAGTGGAGAGAATTTCCTGGTATCTTGGCTTTCTGATGTGATGTCCTCAGGTGCCTGTAGCTTTCATTTTGAGCAAAACCAGCAGTTTTGAGAATCACACCCTTTCATCTTTTCTGCACATCTCACCCATATTCGTTAGATATATGTTCCCCTTCATACCATAATTTCCAGTAAAATACAGACATTGTATTTGGTAGAAGAACAAGTATTATGTAAATTATTTTATAATGTTGGCATTGGTTTTATTTTTTTCCTTAGTTTCAAATGCTAAAACAACATGTAAAAAGACCCAAGACATTTGGCTTATTTACTAATGCAGCTTAAGGACAGAACTTACCTCTTATCAAATGAAGATAAGAGGCATTAAGATAATTTATATTGCAGTGGATGATGGACTAAGTAAACCTGCACTTGAGGCCGACTCATAGTACTGTGCCATTATGTTTCAAGTGCTCATAGACATACAACATACATTTTGAGGACACACTGAGAAATAAAAGTTTCTTTGCTCTGCTTCCTTCTCCTCTTGCACCGGTGCTCCAAGATTTCATGCATGAATTGTTAACTGGAAGTAAAAATAATGTGGAGAATTCCTGACCTGAAAGGTTTATTTGCTTAGCTTTCATTTGTCCCTATTCTAATTAGTATCTTTTCTACCAAGCTTCATGTTCATTTCTCAGCCAATCTATCAATCAATTTCTTTCCCCTTAGGGTTCTCTCACCATCTTACAGTCCATTTTGGAAAGGGGGTCACACAGAATAATAAAACTCAGAAAAAATGTTTTATTCTATGAAGTAACATGTCCAACTGATAATATCTAAGTATTCCTTAATCCCAGTCTACTGCAACATTAGTTGAAGGCTATCAGTCATGTTTCAGGAGGAGCTGCCTGGTGGATCAGAACCAGTAACAATGTTGTACTTGATATTTTCCCCTAGCACAAACTGAAAGTGCAGAGAGCTTAATCTTGAAAAATGTATTTAAAAAATAAAAATAAAAGGCGGGTCACTTGTATAGCATAATATCCCAGAAGTACAGTATCTCTGTAATTGAAATCAGCATCCAAAGAACAAATTTGGCCTTGCAGAGAACCATAATTCTTGGGTCTTAATCCAGTTTGCAGGGAACTAAGCTAAAGACAGAAATAAATAACCAGTGTGGCAATTGGTAGTTTTGCTCCCTAACCTCTAAAAGATGTTCCTAACCAATAAGAAATGCTTCAGTTAAGTTATTTTTTACAGTGCACTTGTTACGTGTGGAAATACCAATTCACCATCAGAGTGCACGTGCAGACTTGCCACATCCTGCATTTACCACTACCCGAAAAAAAACAGAAAGGTGAATTGCAGGAAACCTCAATGCTGCAATTGCACTATGTACCTTTAGGGTTCCTTAGCAATTTCTTCAGGTGTCTCCTTGTCCACAGAAACTGCAAATGGAGACAAAATGCTAGTGAGAAACATTGTATGGTATACCTGCAGAAGAAAAGGAAACAACTTACTCAGCTACAAATAAGAAGGGTCTTTTGGACTAAAGGAATATGAGTTTCAAAGTCATATCAGGTATACAGACATTTGTCTTTATACTGTTTATATCTAATTGTAAAAGAGTTAGCAGACAAACTTTGAAAATCTCTGTGATGTTGATTTAACACACATTTTTCTTTGCATTCAATTATATTGTTCAACTTCAAGAGCAATATAAGAATGAATCATTTATATCCGTACTGAAACATTGTAAGGCTTATAAATATCTTTTTCTACATTTTTCTATACAGCAATGTAATTTAAGAAAATTCTATCTTTCAAATGAAGTCAGACTTTTTTAAAGAAAAAGTGTTACATCACATAGAGCAAAAGGCAGAGTTTCATGTTTTTACTGGACTGTATGTCTAGCCACTTGGCAGGGTGCTGAGCTCAAAATGCCCCCATGGCCCACCTACTGGCACCCATTTCTAATGCATAGCAAATCACTTCAACATTAAATTTTCTGCTAACACTGCCAAACGCAGTCACCACCAGCAGACACATTGTGCCACTTCAGTTCTGCACGCTCTTGCAGCTAGTTCAGTGCAAACTGCCACCGGTGGTTTTCAGAGACCAAAGGTTTCAGACCCAGCTGTACTCTTGCACCTTCTGAAGTCTGCCCCGACTCCTCAGCATCAGCGTCCTGGTTCCTTGAGGCTGTGTCAGACATCTCTTGAGCTGCTGAGGCTACTCCTTCCTTGACACTGTCTAAGTTTTCCTCATGGTCAGAAGAAGCTGCAACATCCAAGACTTCACTCACAGTTTCTATGAATCAAATCAGAGAGATAATTGTCTTGTCTTTCCTGTCCATTCACTGGCACAAATAAGGGAAAGCAGTCAAGGCTCACAAAATGTGAAGTATCTGCCTAACACACATGCTGGAAGTAATTGGAGGCAACAGAGCCTATGAGATGATTAAATCTTATCATGCAAATACACTTTTGCAAGTGGAATTCCAGGAAATATCACAACTAGTATCTGACTATTCCTAGCCCTGGGGCAGAAAGCTATAAACATGAGATGTTTTCATGTCCTAAAGAAAAGGTACGTGTTCTCCAAACTGTGTATTCTCTTACAGATACAGATTTTATCTCCTGATGCCTATTTATTAGTGTATCTGTGTATCTACATTCTACAGGGACACCAAACACATCACATTTTAAAATGTTACTCAAGCAAAATGTCTCTTCTCATATTCTTCTAACCTAGGCTTTGCATTTTTGAAAACCTGTAAGTAATTGTCCCTGCTTACTACAGAAAACTCTAGCTAGTGCTTTCCCTCCTTGGAAACTGGAGTGGTGTTCACATTCATTCTTTGAGTGCACATGGACAGAATTTTGTAGGAGCAACCTTTTTGATGCCACAACTGAAGTGCTCCTTTCAGCTCCTGGCTGCATCAGCTGGGGCAGTTTAGACCACTCATTATCTATTACTCCAGACACTATCTCTAGCAAAGATTCAGACTAGCCCAGGAAGACCATTTTAGCAGCTTTTTTTTTTCCTTATTGCATTTATGACAAGGTACTAGGTGTCATTTTTTGTTCTGAGCACCATGAAAATGCATCATGAAAATAAGTCCTGCTCACTTTATAATTCTGTTGCTATCACCACAGCTTTCTTGACATGTCTATATTAAACTGAAAGTTGCCCAACAGCAACCTGACAAAACTGTACTTTACATCAGGACATGTACGGAAAATTATTAAACACCTAACAAGATTTTAATTTCTCTGTATTGTCACAGTTAGAAACTTAGGAAAGGAGGAAAAAAAAAAAAAAGGTAATAAGCCATTCTGTGTGGTCTGCTCTTACATTGTTATCATCCTGTTCAGCATGGTAATGTGACATGTTCTTTATAGTCAAAGATGCAATAGAGCATACAGATCAGGAAGGGTCTTTGCATGTGGTTTTTGTTGTTCAACGATATTGATCAACTTTTCAGAGATTTTCAGTGTGCTTTCTTCCTATTTCCATTGCCAAAATATCATCCAAAGATGGTACCAACCTGAACATGGTGCTGTACAACTCCATAACAACGACTGCTATTTTGAATGTTAATCTGACGTACCAAAACAAGTCTCTATTTTTTGGTGGTTTTTACACAGCTCAGTCTTGGAACAAATGCAGTGTCCCGCTCACAAGATAAACACATTTTTCCCTGTTCTAGGGAATTCCTGTGATCCCAGGGCAAACCAAGTTTAATGATTACCTGGCAATTTGAGAACAAGTCACCCACCACTTGCAGAATCGGGTCCGTGACACAGTTCCTTGTCTGTGAAGGGCATTAAAGATTACAACAGGGTCCATCACATCTCCCTCTTCTATTGATCAGCTAACAGCACAAAGCATTAAGAAGTTCAGGAGTTTCTCCTTTTTGTTTCCTTAAATATTAATTTAATCTCAATGGGCTTGCTTGTTTTTTTTTTATTATTTATTTATTTTTATCTGCATGCTTTTCGTATTTTTTTCAGTGCTGCCTAATATCTCTGTTGTTCTATGTACAATACTGCAGTAACGCTACATAAAAGAAGATTTTAATCTGTGCCAGGTACAGTGATAACTCGTTTTTCATAATCCTTGGAAGCACTTCTCTGTCTATTCAGTTTTCATGAAGCTGATAATAAGTCTGTCATGAAGCTCCATAGAAGTTGATTGAGGAACAGAGGGTGTATTGAAATCACTTCTAACTTTTGGTAGTTCTACAATTCCACAAAATTTAAGCTCATTTTTCAAATAGAGCCATAGAGGTGTTATAGCATCTTAACTGATTGTGTAGTTTTCCGAAGGCTGATCAGTTTGAAATTCCAAAGTCCCCATATGTCTTTGTGCAGCAATGACTGTGACCCATTTTCTCTATTTACGTGAGCTTTCTGGTGATTTCTACATGCTTTGACTGAAAATAATCTGCCTTGTGTAACTGCCTCTCTGCAGTGAAGACACATGGTATTTAAGTACTGTTTGTATAATGCTCTCCACTGAATGCCCAGCTGCTTTCTTATAAATATTATACAATACTACGTCAGCTCCTTAACGTCTTTATCAAAACACCTATTTGCAATGTTCCAGTCAAATTAGTCTTAAATGACTGTCACCCCAACCCAGATAATATAAAATCTAAAAGTGGCAATGCTCTTGATATTCTTAATTTTTCTATATTCTCAAGGTATTTTTTTTCTTAATTTGGTAAATAACAAACAAAACAACCAACAACAGCAGCAACAAAAAAAACAAGTACATCATGCATTAGCAGCACTGCAGTTAATGATTTCATAATTTTACAGTTTCACTCAGTGCTTTTTCCTGTCCCAAATCTTTGTAGGACATATTACTCTACAGAAGCTGTACACTTCATAATTTTAGCATTGTACTATTGCATCTGAAGATCTGAATTAGGAGCTTAGCTTTCTAGTCCTTCCAACAAAAGCTAACTGAGAAGAACTTCAAGCCTCAGAGAAATCAAACTAATCATGTTTACCAGCAAGTAGCCAGGCTATACATATTGCATTAACGGATGTTCTGAAAGTGTTCAAAGGGATTATAACATACTGGAAATTTAGAGAGTACAAAGACCTCAGGCTATTTAAGCCACTGGCGTGATGTCACTGCACAACCACCAATACAGAACTCAACACCTTTATAATATCCCTTGCTTCAGTGTAACACTGAACTCAAACAAAAATATCCCCTATTTTTGCCTAAGATTATTACATGCACTTTTAAGTGGGTTTTAGATCCCTTTGCTTTACAAGATACCCATTTCAAGGTGAAATAAGCCTTTCCAAATTGTGCATGCAGAAACATGACTGGGCAAGAACCAGCTGCACATTAAACATGCACCAAACAATACCAAACTAGTTATGTTATGAAAGCCCATCTGTTTTGAGTTAAGTAAATATAAAAAAGGAAATTGATTTTATGGACAAAAGGAAATTAGCTTGTTTTGGTTTTAGACAAGGCAGCAGCATTAGGAAGCTCCAGTAGCTTATAGGCACTATGTCCAACATCCAGTTCCACCCAGGAGTATAATTTTTAGAAAACTGTATTCCTATCATTTCAGTGAAAAAAAGCTTCCTCCTTTGTAAAATATTTATTCCTGCAATCTCTAAGGATACAATTGTTACTCTTACAAATGCTACAAGCTCTAGCATTGAGAGAGCAGGACTGTACATTTCTGCATTCAGAATAGAACAGAAAACATTCCAAATCCATTGCATTTCTGCATTCTCATGGTTTTCCATTGATTGTCTTAATATTAGCGAGCTCAGCATTCTCCCTGCAGAACAGAGAAGCATGATAAGCAGGGACTTGTATGACCTGTATGACTGATGTTTACTCCAGCTAACAATATAAAAAATAAAAATCAGCAAAAAAACACACATGGGTTGATTTTTTCCTGCTAATAACAACATATGGATGCACTTTCAGAATCCAGATCCTACTGCTTGCATAGCATCATCCCTCAAAGCTTTGAAGCATTTTAAACAAGCTTTAAAACTGTCCTGAGGGACTTTTCAAGCAGGATCAACTTGGACTTTTGTCTGGGACTCAAGAGTTCCAGTCTGAGGTCAAACCAATTTCCCTTGGCAGTTGTGTCCCCTCACGTGGCAAACAATATGCTGTAGTGTGGTCCTGAAGCAGGCAGGTGAAAGGGAGGGATGGCACAAGCTGAGTGGGCACTGATCAGTTGGTCTGAAATCTGCTAAGAACATGGCTCCTGCAAAGTTTTTGTAAATGATAATGTTTCTGATAGCACTTGCTGCATGGGAGATATTGTCAGGTTTTAGAGTTCAGTGTTCATAAAGCTGAATTTTCCATATTGTGTTTCATACCACATACCAAAGCTAACAAACCAAACCAACAATGGTCAAATACATACATATTATTTCCTGACAGGTTTCATTGTAATAATTCCTGAAAAAAATAATAAGATATATAAAATCAAAGAGAATTAAAAACAAAGTTTACTTCTTTACCTACTACACTCATCTCCTGCAATGTCAGCATTGTCAAGAGGTGAACTCAGAGAGTCAGAAGTCTGACTCCCCTGTCTAGTGTGCAAGTGTGAATTACTCTGGAAGCAAAACTTTTTTTTTTTTCTTTTTTAGGAAAAAAAAAAAAAAAAGCAAAAAGCAGAAGTCTTTTTTAGTACTAACTTAAACTAAAGTTTAAACCTTGCAGCAATTCAAGAAAATCAACCATGTTAATGTGAGGGTTAGGTCTTCTTTCACTAAAGTAGCAGTTAACAATTAATTGCTAAGAAAAACAAACAAAACATTTTATACATTGAAAGAAGTTATCTGAAAAAGGAAAGAACTGCTGTCCTCCTTCCTCATGCATGTGAAGGACTTTACCTTGTGAAGAAATACACCCTTCTCTTAATACGAACAAATAGAGGAGACTGACACGTTAGGAGCGGCGTGAAAAAAAGAGAAAAGTCCAAGTTTAAAACAAAACAAAAAAACATTTGGAGAGTGGGGGGCACTCCAGGAATTCAGAGTTTCATTCCTACAGCCAAACTTTCACTACCTTTGGCCAGTTGACTCAGCACTGCTTCGGAGTGCTCTCCTCGTACAGAGTGCTTTAGTGTTGAAACCTGTTGATCATTCTTGACATCTAGGGATACCAATTTATAGATAACCAAACAAATAGCCAGCAGGTGTAATTATACAATCTTGTAAAATAGAAGAATATAATAAACAAGACTTTACATTTTACTGTGTATTTTTGAAGCATTTTCTTAAGCATGCTTTTCTTATGTACAATATACATGGAGAAGAGAGGTGTTCCTGATTTTAAAAAGAAAGTTACATTCAGTTTTTCCCTTGCTTGGGGATACGTGGAGATTTTTTTCCCTCAGGTTGGAAGTTTCATAACAAGACCATACAAGATAGCTACAGCCTTCTTAGTAGAGACAGCCTGCATTTTTCCCCAGTTTTGCATTTCCCTACTAATACATTTATAGCTATTCTAGTGTAGGATAGCTTTAAATGTTCTTAGCTGTAAAAAATCTAAGATAGCTGTAAATTTTCCCTGTTCTTTGATCCTGATCTTTTGATTCATTTTAACAAAATGTGCATTTCAGTTAGAAAAAAAATAATCAACTGACATTCACTTCCTCCATTTAAAAATATTTTTAAATTACATTAAAAAATATGCACTTTTCTGAGTGAATCATTTCACTTACAGACATTTTTCATATCATGTTTGTGTTTTGTTTTAAACAGTCAAGATGAGACTGGTATCTTTCATGCAGAAAGTCATGCTCAATTACTTCTGAAAATATTCTTTGCAGAAGAATTTGGCTTTATAAAGCTAAAATAATACCAGATAGCCAGCATAATATGAATGGAATCTGCCCGGAGCCACAGAATGCACACAAACCAAAATACCAAAAAAGGCTTTGATATTTCAAGCTACCTATAACATAACCAATGTCACAAAGTAATTCCAAAGGAAAAAAAAAATCAAATAACTGAAAATAGGAAACAGTATTCTATGGACAGTCCTTGGGTGTAAAGCTTCTCCCCATTAAGCTCCACTGAAGTTTTCTAGGGTGTCCCCTGAAACATTAAGATAGGCAGAGCAAAACGTTCCCTGTTCTTAGTTTAAAGAACTGCTCATGAAAATCTTGCAGTGAAATAGAATTCACTTAAAATCTGACACATCTTAAAGTAACTCAAGAATGCATATGTGAGATGTTGCAAAATAGATCACAAAAGGTGGGAGTACCTGGCTGCCTTAGATCCTGGATAAGTTTGACCCATGCCAGACAGTTGCCCGAGTGGCAACCAAAGTTCAGCATTTGTTGGTTTTGGAAAAAGAAGTTTCTCTCTGCAGTGAGAAACACTGGCCAAAAATTAATACAAAAATCCCAGTGCTGGTTTGCACTCTCACCGCTGGGGAATAAAAAGATGTCACTGGTGCCGTTTTCTCTAAAGCAGGACACTAACAGTATTCCTCCACATGCTGTATTTACAGAACACGTTCAAGTACCACGGGTACTAGTATCTAACGTGAAATAAATGCTAATGGTGTAGGCTGACCAACGTAAGTCCTTGCTTTCCAATTTAAAGAAAGTTATCTTTCAAATTGTATTTTTACTATTATTATTCTTGACGTGGAGTTATGAATATTTTATTAGTAAAATCAGTACTTCCATTTTCTCCTTAGTGGTGAAAACCATTTACACATTATTCACCTTATGCCATTTCGTCAGCTCTAATATTCCGTTAGTAACTACTTGTCCCCTTGCTCTATAGTAGACAAACAGGAAGACAGTTACTTTAAGCAGTTCTCACACACTTACTTGTTTGCACCCTTGGCTGGGAATTACTAGCAGTTTTCCATTTTACTGGAACCACCCCTTAGTGCATGCTGTAAAAGTCTCTCTTCAGCTGAGGTGGTCAAAACTGTCTGTTTACCAGCTTATGTCTTCAGATACTCACAGCTTCTACAGAATTATTTTCTAAACATTGTTCATATTCATCCCACAGATTTTTCCAGTTGTTTATGCTACGATGACTCATCTATAAGCTCAGTTTTATGAAAGAACAACAGGAGGAAGAGATAAGAGAACAGTGGCCGATATATGGCAATCAAAAGGATGGAAAATAAACACAGCAGCCCAAGGGACAGATGGAGAAATGGCCAACAGTAGTTCCACGGATATGGATGCTGCCCCTGTAGGATAACATTCTCATAATTCTATTTTCTAAAGCCTAATTTAGCTCACTTCATCCAGTATAACCAATGAAGAGGAAAGAAAAAAAAATCTTCTAAAAGGAGATTCTAAATAGAAAACCTTTATTATAGTTGACAATTAAGCACTAATTTAGTCAGATGAGAGGATTTCCGATTTCCCTCGTTCTATTTGTCTTGTCACAACGTTCTCTATCTACAGACCCATTTAATGCCATATGTATAAAAATGGCAAACAGTAGGCCTGTTAGGAGATGCTTCTGATTTACACAGGCAAGGATGAGGGCTGCGGGGAGAGGAACAGCGTAGTCACTTTCCCAAGCTCCAACTGTAGGCAGGTGATGTAGTTAAGGTCTGTCCAGCCCTATCCGTGCTGCATCTTGCCCCAACACGACTTTAAGGTCATAAAGAGCTGCAGGTAGAACAGCTTTTCCTCCTTCCTACATCTCACACAAACAAATGACTGGGAGGATGCATCTGTTCTACTGAGCAACATCGTTATGAAAACCTCTGACTAAGTATGAGCAATCACTGAGGAGTTCTCAGCAATCTCAAAATACTGCCAGTGTCACAGCGCAGATCAGAAGGCATTTGAGTACGCACCCAGAGTTTGGTAACTTACCAAGCAAAACCAACGTACACTGGTCACGCAGGGTGTTTTTATCTGCTTGGCATCATTGTGTGATGGGGTCAGCAAAAGTTCTGTCCGGAAAGCAGTAACTCCTGCCCAGCACAGCCTACATTTGTTTCTCTAGGTTGCAGACAGCTGGCATTATAATGTCATTCAAAGCTTAACACAGAAAACACTGGCACATTCACACACTAATCCTCCCCAAACCTAGTTACTCACCCCTCCTAAATCCAGTCATGGAAGAACAGTGTTTGAAATAATAAATGGAGAAGAGACCGTGTTCTTCACTACTTGCAAAAAACAAAGGAACCTATACCACAGAAGTCTACGAGCAAATGGCTTTGAGCTAATTGATTTTGCTATTCCAGCTGATAATGGCAAAACCAGAGTTGGAACAAAGTTTGTAGCAGCAGTCCAACAAACTAAGACAGTCGCTAATGCAACAACTCTGCTGAATCCAAATAGTCTCTTGCCAATCTGTGCGTTTTATAGCATTTGTTCTATCTGAGGACTAACTGATCTTTATTTATCATCACACAGTGTACACTAAAAGGAAAACGGGGTGAAACTTACCAGCATCAGGCAGTAACCAAGAGTGACAGTGCAATTGCTCAAGTAATAGAAAAAGCACAGGAAAACAGAATTTAGAGTAACAGTGTGACACAATACTTTTTTTTAGCAACAACAAAATTCCATATACTAATACTGAGTTGTAAATTGCATAGATTGAAGCAAGGAGAAAATTTCAGCCAAGTGCAATTATAATTAGCTTTCTAAAATTGAAATGACCCTGTTTAAGTACCTACATCCAAGGTTTTGTGGTTTTTGAGCATCCATAGATGCTCACTCATTTTACTTGCATACATACATATGTATCTATGCATGCTTGAGCTTGAGATGAATGTCCATTTGTTGGCTACTTTACACTTCTAAAAATATTAAAGCAAGCTTTATAAATTAAGAAAATCAATTGCATTTGAGAAAGTAGAGGTGTGATGGTAATAAAAAATACTTGCATCTTCATCTGCAGAAGTAGTATCAAGCTACCTACAAAACTAATAAAAGTTATTTAAATAAGTATTCTTTTTCAAATCTATATTTCCCTTGTCAATTCTGAGAGAAAATACTTCTCTGCCTTAGTAAAAGTGCAGACACTTTTTCTCTAAATGAAGAGAAAACCATAAATGATTGACTATTAAATACAGAACTGAAAGGTATTTCCAGAATATTTTTAATAAATAAAATTTTAATTTAATTAAATTTAATTTAATAGAAGAAAACATTTTAAATTCACAAGTAGCTGTTTACTGCAAGTAAACACTCTGGACAAAGTGCATACAGAGAAGAAAACTTCTGGCTCACAATATCACAACTTCTTACATTTAAATTTTGTTGTTGATTGAAACTGGCTTGTAGGAAAGAGATACTTCTTTAAGCTTTTGTGTGCTGCTTGTTAAAGCCTTCACGAGGTCAAGAGCCAGAGGCATCTGTCAGCTCCTTGGAGGTCTGAGGAAAGAACTGCCTCAGAAGCCCTGCTGTTCTACTGCAGGCTGGGCCTGGCTGGGAGGCGCAGATGCATGGCATGCTAAGGTGACCTGGTGACAGGCGGCCCCGCTGACCTTGCAGCCTCCCACCGCAGGATTCAGGTTACGCTGCAGCCAAGGCAGGACAGCCCCAGAGGAGGAACCTCACATGAACTGCTTATGGGATTCACACCGTTCGTCCTTGGCTTAGGCACAACTATTAGGAACGATTATTTAAAATTGACTTTAATAGTGACCAGCTGCACCAGAAAACTGTTCTCAGATCCTAAGTTTTAACACCCCGGAAATGCCAAAGAGATTGGGCACTCCCTTGCCTCGGACACTAGTAATCGCTGAGGTGAAGCACAAGTGCTGCTGCTTGACACGACACGTTCTTGCTAACATGTAATTTCCTGATGAGAGGTTGGAAGGAAGATGGCTGGAACAACAAGCAGAAGTCTCTCAACAATTTTACGTCTCACAGGTTTCTTTCTGCCAGCTTACCACTCAGCAAAGAATAATTGCTGCAGCAAGATTTGACAGAGGAGATGGCCCTCATAAATATCTATGCAACAGAAGCTCTGTTCTAGTGCTGGTTTTTCAGTATGTTGCCTGAGAAAATAGATTTAGGAAATCAGTAATATCTCGATACCTCATCGACTCCCAGTCTACACGAGCAGTAACAAGGCACAGGTTTGCTCTTCTAAAAATAGTAACCAACTACAAAAAGTCACTGCGTCTGGAATTGGATACTCAGACACGTACACACAACATTTCTCAGGCAAGGTTCTAGAGCCTTAGCTGCTTCATCTTCCAAAGAGAGATGAGAATATTTACCATACAAAGATCCCACCCTACCCAACAATTAGTAACTATCCATGGATCAGCGTTGTGAATGGAATATTCAGCCACTTCGGGATACAAGCAAGTGTCCGCTTCTTAAAATGAAATTTTGCAGTTGCTCTGTAGAGCAACAGAGGTAAAGACTTTTTTTAAAAAATCTCTATTTATACCTGTGATTCACTAACTTTGCATATACCAGACTGCTTCCTTTCTAAACGAAATAGTGTAAATATTCTACAGAAGTAGATTCCTTTTTAAAGATGTAGGTATTTTAATTATTACCTCATAATTAATTTGTTTATGTAAACTGTAATAATCACAACAAATATACTTACTCATACTTTTTATGAGCTATTATTACATTTACCAGGTTGGACCAAGTATTGTTTTAAAACATGTTATTTTTAATGGATTGTTTTGCAGACAAGCACAAGGAACCATTCACACATGAATTAAAATCCCGTTTGTATATAGAGCTTTCACAGAAGTCAACCATTTGAAGAGCTGCACCACCTCTCAAGTTGCTTTGTTAAAAAGGCAATTAAGATGCACCCATACCTCAATGGAGCCTCCAAGGAAAAAGGTGGAATACAATTCAGGAATCAGCTAATACCTTCCAAGGTACTACAATTACCTCCCCACACACTAGCAGCCAAAACACTTGTAAACTCAGTTTGACTCATATTTTAGATGCAGGTAGGTGCGCATTTGTTTTCTCAAAAAAGAAGTCAACCACTGGCACACAGTAAAGGTTCCGTGTTTAAGTCAAGCTTAATACTCTCATTGGTTTTCACACATGGTACAGCCACACTGAAGTCTTCCTTTCCAAAGAAAGAAATTCAGTGAAGTTTCTCCTTCATCATAGGCTTGTCAATTGCTTCCTTTGTTTTTAAAAACTGCGTACCAGATGCAAGTGTTTGCTGTTTTCCTATCTAAACAGAAATTCCCATTGCTTTGTGTGTATCCCTTCCAATCTTAATTGAATCATTCATGAGGAAAGAGGAAAAGTCATTGCTCTGTACTTACAGGATAGCAGTACATAAATTTGATTGCAAAAAAAAAAAATCAAACTAAATTATAAAATTACGTTTTATGCAGCTTATGGATAGGTTTGCATACTTGTATTACCGTGATTTTAAAAATGAACGGTAAACAAAAATATTTCAGAATTCAAAATACTGCATATGTAGCCTCCAAATGACTCGTGTTTAATGCCAGTTTGACGTTTTATTGAATTTTGAAATTTTTAACCTGATCTATCTTTAAGACCAAGACCATAGTGACATGTTGGTTGTTTTGCAATTCCGCTGAAGTTAACTGACAGAAGAGCTATATTTAGTGTGCACACCCTAGGAACAGCCTGTGAAGCCGTGGACCCTTAGGAATCCACTCACAGAACAACTGTTTAACCAATCACATTACCTGCTCACCTTAACTAAGATCTTGAAGAAGGAGAATGGGGTCATAAAACAAACTTTTAATTCTTCTAGTTTTAGACTAGCTCTGGTGCCACAGGCAGCATGCTTTTAGAGACACTGATTAAATTAACTTTCTTGAAAGTTCTGTTACCTTAACACTTACGATACGTCAAGGTAACAACTGAATTAGCTTTCACTGCAGGACAGCCTCCAATAGGAATACCGGTGTTTGTTCTTTGTGTTCTGTTCTAAGAAGCAGAGTTTAAGAACTCACGACATACACACACACAAAAGTGCATTCATAAATTAACCTTGCACTGCAGCAGCTTCTGAATTAGCAGCAACTTCCGAATTAGCAGCAACTTCTGAATTAGCAGCAACTTCCCGCTGTGCTCCCTCCACAGCAGGGGGTGCATCCGCAGCTGGTAAGTCACTCTCCCCTCCAGCTTCTGGGGACACCCCAGAACTCTCATCCTGTGCTGCAGGTCCAGCAGCAGCTTCTTCCGTGGCTGTGTCTTCTCCAGCAGCTTCAGCTGTTTCCTCTTCATCACCTTTTAAGGATTTATTTAATACAAATGAAGAAAGCATAAAGTGCATGCATGCAATACAAATTCCCCAACTACTTCTTACGATCATCCTCATTTAAATTTAAAAATGGGAAGCTAACTAAGCTTTGAGATCAGAATCTACAAACCAAGTCAATAAATTGAGAATGATTCCCCCCTATTGTCTAATGTCACACCAAAAAAACAGATGTTTACAAGATAAGGAAACCATATTCTTAATTACCAAGTTCCACAACTGATTCAGTGTAGCAAGCAAGAGTGTGGCTTAAAGCAAGTGACTGTGAGAGGTGGGGGTGCAGGGAAGGATAAAAATAAAATGTGACAGCGACCAGACCAGACCAAGTGCTGCTCCAAATCTACTCTGATGAAAAGGCCAGTGATAATGGACTCTGACCTCACAGGGAGCAGGATTCTTCTCCTGTTCGCACCCAGTAGTGACGTTACCGTACTGGGAATAAGACATTTGCCACCATACCTGGGAGCTCTTAGGTAGTGCGTTATCAATCGGGCTCACAGCTCAGAAGCACTGCTTTCCAAGGCGCAGCTTCACTTTGTGCAGGGCTACATTCAAGGTGGCTAATTTGGCTGGCAGTAGCTGCAATAGGGCAGAGCCCAATACAGAATTAGTTTTCAGATGGGTCTTGTGCCATCTCTTAGCTCTCCTTTGCCAGAGGTATTCTGCTGTCCCTGTTTATCCTGCTTTCTTTAACGTTATACTTGCTGCGCTGTGACCATACTTGGGACTGCAAGAGCCATAGCACCCAAGTAAGAAAGATAAGACCTGCGGGACTGAATGAGACAAGGGACCCTTACTGAAACGAGGTATATAAATCAGAAAATTAATTGAAAATTTTGAGTGAACAGTGTTCACTTTACTGGAGATATGACCGCTTACAACTTTTTTTTTTTTTTTTTTTTTTTACCTAAAACAGTCCTATCTGTCTCAAAGAATTGCCTAACTGCTGTGGGTCAGACTCTCTAGAAATCAAAAATCACAATTTTTCCCAAGCATGCAATACTTCATACTCAGCTGAGACAAGTCATTACAAGCAGCACAAAACAGCAGAGAAGATGCACAAACAGCATGCAAATACGCACTAAGATCAAGAAAGTTATATAGCAAGTGTTCATTGCAAGTTTACTACTAGACCCAACTCACCAAGTGAAAAACAGAACTGGAAATAAAGTTTGCAATACAGTGTAAACTAAGTGAGAAAGAAACAGGAAAAGAAAAAACTTAAAGAGACATAGTCAGAATTTATTTTATTCTTTTATATTTGTTTAAAAACTGAACAGATCAATTTTACGTCTTAGTCTTGCATTGGCATAAGAAAGCCATCTGTCTGTGTTCAGGTTTTAACACAAGTCTGCTCAGTGTTCAATACAAACCAAAGCTTTGTACTCCACAACCTGATCATGTCCCTTTAAGAGAATGCTATCTTTCAGAAAAATACATTGATTACGCAAAGAACAGACTAACAGCCAAGCTCAGCATTCAGTACAGTTTATTGGACAGTCAGATATAGAGTGCATTCATTCAGAACAGCCAGCTTCTCAACCTCAGAACTGCCTTCTACAAAGCAGGTTCAGTAATAGCTCAATATGGTTTGGCCTTGCAAACATAGGTGCTTCTCATAAAGTCTCACAAGTATGGAGTTTACAATAGAAGGCATAAAGTCATCCCATGGTAGGTGAATGGTGAACGACTGTCCTTTGTTTGTATTTAACTTCCTCGGGTTTGGAAAGAGATATCCCTTGTATTTTAGTCTGGAAAGTGTAAAAGCAGAGTACAGATTAGAAAGATTGAATCAGCTTGCATTAAGGTAAAAAGAAAAATCATTGCTGAAAAGGAGGAAATACGGAATAAGTTAAAAGGAGACACAAGCAAATGGAAGACAAAGCTCAGTATTTGCTAAATAAACAAGTAGAATGTTCCACAAGGCAAGCATCATTTTGCAGTTCAAGTGATGTCCCAGATTTCCAACTGCAACTTTGAGTCAGGCTTCTGCCAGGGGCTTTTTAAAATCCCTCCCTACATTTGAGAGTAGCTTTCAGTTAAAAAGAAATACAGAAAATTTGCTATTAGATTTTCTTATAAATGTCTAATTTCATCATTAAATAAGATACCATTAAATATGATTTCAACCTGCTAATAAACAAGCAAGCCTGGAATAGTATTTGATGGTTTCTCTTGTTTTGACAGCACCATTTGCTGCATGAAGTTTTTTGTAATAGACAATTTGGGTTTGGGCACAAGGGGAGAACTTTCCTCAGAAAGAGAAACCATGAAAACTACTTAGATCAAGAGAGTCTCTCTCTGATCTGCTGCACCCAAGTAGTAAGCTCTTCCAGCTAGAATGTTCTTCTTACCATATGATAGGTAGCAAATACACCATGAACATTCTGTTTAGCATACTACTTTTCTATCTGCCATTTGGTTTCATTGTCAACGCTGTTTTACAGGGTATTTTAAGCTTGAACTTAAGTGATCCCAAAAAGTATTAGATTACTTCAAGAACTTAATTTTTAATCACTCTTATCAGCAATGCTTACTGTGAAACAGTGTAAGGACTTGGCCGAATCTAAAGAATATGTGGAGAAAGAAACTCCAGTGGAACTTCTGGGAAAAGCAGTACTATGGTAACACACCACAACAAGATACACAAGAAAATGCGACTATGCAGGGCACAGGAAAAAAGGGGAGGAAGGGATGTTAATTTTTTTGAGAAAGCACATACAGGATTCCATAGGAAAAGTAAGAATAGAAACCTCTTCGGGGAGAATACAGTTGGGAATGAAGAAGGATATTTAAAAAGAGCTGATTCAACAGTAGTTTTGTATTGTGAATTGGAATTAGTCACTCAAGTCCAATTGAAAACTCCGGCTTGAGCATCTAGCCAGGAGTCCAGTATCCAAAATAATATAGAATAAAAGTGTCAAATGTCTTCACTGAATGGCCCCAGAAGTGTTTTAGTGTTCTTACTATCAATAATGAAAGGCAGCAATCATCTGCCATTGGTTGTTGCGTTTACATAAATTTCTAAGCAGCACAAGGCATCAGATATGGGATATCTGGAGAGTACCTGAACTGACAGTTAAGTTACAGAGCACTGGCTACTCTTACCCACATCTCAGGCAACACAACTATAACCTTCAATGGGTAAACAGTACCACTGACTCTGCTGGTATCCTACTCAGACATTTTGGTAGCCTAGGGTTAAGAGTCAGTACCTAGCAGAAATGAACCCTCAAAGAAAAGGGGGAATATGCTGAATACGTTCTGAGTGGCCTGGAAGGTTTTGTTACTGCTACCGCATTCTTCTGACTGCCTTGGTTGGCATAACCCTTGTTTCTTCCCTAAACAGCAAAAGGCTAAGTCACTGGGAAGAAATACGTACTTTGGTCCTGATCAGATTTTTTGTTTGATGGACAAGGAAGGATTGCATTAAAATTGTGGCCATCTCAGCATCCAAAGAGTAAGTTTAGAACCTTTGTTATTTCCAGATGCATAAAAGAAAGGAGATTAAAGTATTTTGTTATTTAAAATCTTAAGTTCTGTAATTTTAAAGCTAAAAAAAAAAAAAAAAAAAAAAAGCTTTAAAGCTTTCAAACTAAAGGCTACATTGTGGAACTTCAAGAAGAGTACTTCCTAAAGAAATAATTTTAGAGGCTAACAATATAAAGCATGTTCTCACATTGAAAAAGAAATTAAACTCAGCATACTTTAGTCAAATCTATTTGTGTGGATGCAAATACATGAAATCAATTCTCTAGATGTCAGCCTCTGAA